>NC_081312.1:169037468-170287468 GCF_026419965.1 Kogia breviceps
TATTATTTCGATCCAGGCCCTGCTCAGAAAGTATTTTCATGGTCTAATTTTGTTTTGTAAGTTTAGATGATACTGTTGTGACGTGTGTCCTCTTGTTTTCCAGAGTAGCCTTTCAGGGGCTGTTTAGTTCTTTCCAGGCCTGACATCCCTCCTGGCCACCAGGTGGTTGAGTGGCCTCTGGCTCAGTTGGCAAAGCTCCATTTGGTGTGAATGACTCAATCATAGTGTAAGGGCATCTGGCCACACAAGTCTGCTTTCATCCTTAAAGAAGCAGTAATTGATTGAAACAAGAATAAATGCAAACCAGTTGCTAATTACTAACCTCTGTTTAGCTTCTCAAAGATGAATCGTGGAGAGAAAGACTTAAAGACTTACAAACAACTCAATAGAATTCCATGCCCTAATATTACAGTTACAATATTGGCAGTTTTTCCCTGCCATGTTTGGGTAGGAAACTCATCCAGAATCCCCGAGATCTGCAAGTCAGTGAGGTGGTGTAGATCCTTCAAGTGCCTAGAATTCCTTTAATATCCAAACCGCTTACAGCTTTAACTTATCCTCAGACGTCTGTGCAATGAGTTATATTCTTTCAGACTTTTTAGAAGGCTGTTTATGCTCCTGAGAAAGGAAGTACTGAGTTCCCTTCTCATCCATCTTATATAAGCCTTTAGAAGAGGGAGATTAATGTCCCACCATTGCCTTCCTCCTTCCTACAACTTGGATTAGACTGAAAAGAAGAGACATTATGACCACTCTGTGGGGTGACTATATTTTTTCACGGAGGAGGTTTCCATAGCAACCAGCTTTCATAACTCACTCAATTTTCTTCCCCTCCCCGCTCCCTCCCCTTTCAAACGGAGCTTAATCTCTATTAGTTGGTTTAATAGACTCATTAACTAAACAAAGTATACTGTTTAATAACAACCTATTTCTCCTCATGGCAGTTTGACAGCCTGCTTCATAAAGAGGTTCATTTCTTTCTCACCCCTCATCTAAAATTTAAAGTACTGTTGAACAGGAAACTCAGTTAAAAGCATAGATAAACTGGTTTTCTCATAAAAGTGTAGCTATTAGGAATTGGTTTGAGCTGAGCCTACTATTTATAAAAGTCTTTATATTCAGTTTCTCATTAAATGGGAAACAAAATGAGGTTTAGATTATATCTTTTTTTTTTTACAATAAATATGTAGTTTGATCCTGTCTTTATTTTTTTTAATTTTTAAAATATTTATTTGGCTACACTGGGCCTTAGTTGCAGCACGCAGGATCTTTTAGTTGTGGCATGTGTGCTCTTAACTTGCGGCATCTGAGATCTAGTTCCCTGCCCAGGGATCGAACCCGGGCCCCCTGCATTGGGAGCATGGAGTCAACCACTGGACCACTAGGGAAGTCCCTAGATTTTGTGATTTTTATGGTTCATTCTGATCCCGGGGTTCACAATTTCATCAAAAGATTAAAAGTAAACAAGACATTAACACGCAGAGAGCTCTCCACTGTTTAGGGATCATGGATGCTGAGAGATATTTATATTGGTTTATGACTTGGTCTTGACAGTAGCGCTGACCCATAATCTATGCACCGAGGACTGGTCAGTTCTCTGTGATGTCCATTTGGACCTGTCAGCTTCACTCAAACATTGCCATGACCATATGTCACATGACCACAGACTTGACGAGAGTCACGGAGAACTGGCAGAAATACTGATGAGCTCCCGTGTGCTGAGCACTTACCGTGCCAGCCACTGTTCCACGCGCTGTTTGTGCCCTGACTCCTTTAGTATTTCAGCGCTGATTGCTGAAGGCAGCTCAAGTCGCAGCTCCCACCGGTAAGAGGTCCCCACACACGTGTATGGCTGAAGACCTCTTTCCTGAAACAACACAGAGGGTGTCAGGAAACTTCCTTTTCCTTGCCCCCAGATTCTTGAAACCTGTCTTCAGAGTGATACTTGAAACTGACAAAGGGCCAGGGTGGGTAAGGGCCTTCCAGAAATTGGGCTGATGCATGAACTAGGTGTTAGAGAAGCTGAACAGATAGGAAGGTGATAAGCAACAGTGTGAATGGGCATTTGTGGATGGGGATGGAAAGACTCTGGACAGAGAGGTTAAATATTTGGCATGGGGCTCAGTTTCTTTATATTTTAATCTACAATATTAACTTCTGTGAATAAAGTGAAGAGGAGGGGAGGGAAGCCTTCCATAACCAAACCAACATTTACATCCTGTAAGTATCAATTGTTAGATTGTCAGAAACATTGAAGGAAAGTGACGCCCACTCCCCGGTAGCTGTGGCACCCTCCCACCCCTGGCTTTCCTGTCTAGCTCACTTTGGCCCCTAGACTGACACAGTTTGGTAGTGTCACCTTTGACTCCAGAGAGAGATGAGACAGACCTGGCAGCTCCTATTTTGCTTGTTTTTTTTTTTTAAAGGTAAAGTGATTTAAACCGAATGGTTGAACTCTTTTCCTCCGTCATAGGGGCCGTATTAACAAAGCACCTGTTTGATTTCATGTGTTGGTCATTTTATTTCCCCTTCACAGCTATTTCTGTATTTTGATACAGCTGTTCATTTCAGCTGCAAAACCAGCCCCTTCAGTGATCTGGTAGTAGAGTGTGGCCTGTTTCTTGCTGGTTAGAATAGAGGCTATTAGCACATAGTGATTTATGTAATACGTGATACTGATGCAAGACTAGTAAGGCTCAGAGGAGGGAGTTCAGAAAATAGACATTCCCCCCACCCAATTACAAACATATTTGTGTATAAGCACACACACACACACACACACACACACACACAGATTGGTATATGTTAAAATATTTCAGACCAGTGGGGAAGGTAGATTATTTAATAAATAGTGCTAGTAATTTAGGAAAAAATAGATCTCTGCCTTATTTCTTTATATAAATATAAAATCAATTCTAGTGGTCCCAAAGATATAATTATAAATAATGAAATAATAAAATACTAATATCATACTACTTTTTCAAGCTTTCTACACTTGACCTAAAACTCAGAAGCCATAAAGAATAATATTAATAACTTTGAGACTACATGAAAATAAAAATAAAACTTCTTTTTTCGAGTGTGTGGTACGCGGGCCTCTCACTGTCGCGGCCTCTCCCGTTGCGGAGCACAGGCTCCGGACGCGCAGGCTCAGCGGCTATGGCTCACGGGCCCAGCCGTTCTGCGACACGTGGGATCTTCCCGGACCGGGGCACGAACCCGCGTCCCCTGCACCGGTAGGCGGACTCTCAACCACTGAGCCACCAGGGAAGCCCCAAATAAAATTTTATGGCTAAAAACAGTTACTTTAAAAAGGGAAACAGGAAAAAATATTTGCAAAACACATAACTGACCAAGCTTTAATTTTTATATTCATTAGAGTACAAAGCAACAGGAAAAGTACAAGCCATTTAAATAGGAAAATGGGCAAGGGACAGAAATAGCAATTCCAGGAAGAGAAATTCATTCATTCTCTCGATTCATATGGACTGAACATCGTCTGCTGGTGTAGGTGCTGGGAATTAGCAGTGCTCATGGTAGATAATCATCCTGCCCTAAGGAGCTTCCATTCTCGTGGGGCTAACAGAAAATAAACAGAACATAAATACATTAACAAGAAAATAGCTCACTGGGAAAGTATTGTAGGGTAATATGACAGTGTATTAACCATGTGTTTCTGAAGTTCTGATATCTTGGGGCCTTGCTAATCCTGGAGGGACTGCCTTTCTCAGCATTAGCCAGTTCCTAGAGAGAGTACACAGCTTACCTGAGATGACACCTTCTGTATGTAGACCGGCCAACCCAGAGCCCACAGCCTAACTACCTCCTCTGTGGGGCTCTTACTCTCAGGAACAATACTCCTCTCACCCCTCATCCCCCAGGACTAGACAATTTAAGACAGCCCCTACACCCTAGAAGTTGTTCAAACTAGAATTATCACTGAAATTATTCAAACTAGCCAATGCTAAACCTGCTTGCCCTACCTTGCCCATTCTCTTTTGAAACTCCTATAATAACAGGTGATGTGTTTTCATCTTTATATATTTGTCTATAGTTATACAATTCTCATGTGTTATTTAATTTTTAAACATAGTTCAGAGAGTTTTTTTAAGTATTGGGACGGCTGAACTAAAGATGTGGCTCATATATTCCAGACTTTCTTCTCCTCTCCATCCCCCCCTTCCCCCCTAATTTATCTGCCTTCATGAACATGCCAGAGAGCTAATGTCTTCTATTTGAAAAAGAGAGAGGTTTTGTAACGATTGTGTGTTTTTCAGGACTCATTCAGTTAACGACCCAATTCACAGTGGATTAAGCACAAAGTATTGCTTCAACATGAAAAGTCAATGGGAGTAAAACTTGCTTCTTGACACAACTGGATTTCAGTCCAAATCTGTTTGCATCATTTAGTTCTGTGTCCTCTTGGATTCTTCATTTTTTTGGCAGTTTTTCCAGTTGACAGCCCTAGACTCACCTCTTCACCCTGTGGAAGGAACTCTCTTTTTTTCTCCAAAGTTCCAGCAGAAGGCAGGGCAGGAACTCACTTCAGTCACGCTCTTGAGTGACCAAAGCACTGGGGCAGAGCAGCCGCTGTGGTTTCCGTCAGTATGGTGGCATCCCTGTTGGGACGAGGGTCCTGGCCTGAACTTGCCTAGCCTTTGCCAAACCTCTGTTCCCAGAGACTCAGACAAAACCCTTGCCCAGTCACTAAGATTCTATTTCCAACTGGGTGGGGTCCCTGACTTACCCAGCCTGGACCCCTTGAATACTGACAACAGCCTGTATCCTGCCCCATCTCACTATCTCAGTCCCTTAGACACTGACATTTAGATGTTGGCTTCTGTATTAGTTTCTTGTTGCTGCTGTAACAAATTACCATAAGTGGCTTAAAACAACACAAATGTATTATCTTACAGTTCTAGAGGTGAGAAATCCAAAATGGGGGGGGTCACCGGGCTAAAATCAAGGCATCAGCTGGGCTGCATTCCTCCTGGAGGCTCTAGGGGAGAATCTGTTTCCCTGCCTTTTCCAGCTCCTAGGGGCCACCTGCCCTCCTTGGTTCCCAGCCTCTTCCTCCACCTTCAAAGCCATCAGTATAACATTTTCCTCTCTCTACCGTTTATAGCTCCTTCCTTGGCTCTTTTTTTTTTTTTTTTTAAGAGAAATTTTATTATTATTATTTTTCATAAGTGTGCTTTTTTTACCATGCCACGTAGCTTGTAGGATCTTAGTTCCCTGATTAGGGATTGAACCCAGACCCTCCGCAGTGAAAGCGTGGAGTTTTAACCACTGGACCACCAGGGAATTCCCTCTGGCTCTTTTAAGGATCCTTGTGATTACACTGGGCCCACCTGCATATTCCAGGCTCGTCTTCCCATCTCCAGATCCTTCATTTAACCACATCTGCAAAGTCCCTTTTGCCATGTAACTGGTCAGCCTCATGGGCTGCGGGGATGAGGATGTGGACAGCTTTGGAGAGCCACTGTTCTGACTACCTCAACCTCCGTCCATCCTCAGGGCCTGCCTTCCTTTAGCTTCATCTCTGCCCGTTCCCAGCTCCCTCTCCTCTCCTCCATGGTCCTGTGGCCACGGCAGTATGACAGTGGCAATGGCATTGTTAGTTATTTTAAGTAAAAGGTGATGTTTCACATCAGATAGTAGGGTCCATGCTTTAGTTACCATGGAATGCCTTGTAGTTCACACAGAAGGGCTTACAGACCACTTGATGGACGCCCTTCTTGTTAGTTATGGCCACGTGTTTTTTGTTTTTTTGTGTGTGTGTGTGTGGTACTCGGGCCTCTCAATGCTGTGGCCTCTCCCGTTGCGGAGCACAGGCTCCGGACGCGCAGGCTCAGCGGTCATGGCTCACGGGCCCAGCCGCTCCACGTCATGTGGGATCTTCCCGGACCGGGGCACGAACCCGCGTCCCCTGCCTCGGCAGGCAGACTCTCAACCACTGCGCCACCAGGGAAGCCCTATGGCCACGTTTTGATTACCCCCAATTGAAGTACTGCAGTCCTGCCTGGCTCTGAAATTTCACGGTGTGCAATATAATCTGTGTAACAATGTAGTCAATTTAAAAAAATAAAGGAATATTTCATCTCTTTGGAAATCCTGCCATACTTTTGACTTATAAAAGAGACACGGAGCTTGAATACTTCCCAGATACTTTTCAATCATTGTCCTGGGGGTGGAAAAGCTTGAAAATCACTGCTTTAAAATTATCTCAGGAGTCTGAATGCCTGAAGAAATATCCATCTACTTAAGTTATATATTCATATTCATGCTCAGTAGTAATTGTCTTAATAGATGAAAATGTCATTCTCTACAAGCTGTCATTTACTGAGTAAATACTACTTGTAATTCTTGATGTTCTTCATTATATTTGAAAACATAAGAATCTTCTACTCAGTAGAACAAGTAGATCTAGTAATAAATTTCAAATTCTTGCTTTCATGGGAAAATGGGGCTTTCCAAGAAAGCAGCTCATGAAGCTCTGTCAATTTTATATAAGTACACACAGTTTGGGGTTAGAAATGGTTCCATCTTGGCAGTGTTAGTTAATATTCTAGGATATTTATCTGCCTGGATTTTTTTCAGAATGGATCAGAGTTCCCAGCTAAGCAGTTTGTTTGTGGTCACACTAATATTACTTTTCACTGAACTTAGAAAGGAAAATAAATGATGCTGAACTCAACGTAATTTGCAGTAAGAACAGGCTACCCTAGGGTAAATGTAAAGTACAACCCAAAGTAAGGGGTAAGGATAATACACCTATTCACACAGAATTTAGAGGAAATTATGGAATCAGATTTGGGTTAAATAGTCCTAACATCTCTCAAAATGTTTTTACCTTTCATATGTCCTAGAACTGGAACTAGAATTTGGGATTCTCTAGGGACCAGGAAACGATTCTCTAACCGCCTGCTTGCTAATCTCTTGCTACAGGAAAGGCAGCAAAGATGAAGAATAGGAATATGGGCTCAATTTCAGCAGTGTTGCTAAATTTTTTGAGAATGCAATGATACTTTAAAAAATCAAGGACAATGGAAAGACCAGACCCTCCACACAGGCACACTTTCTGTATTTCCACTGATGTTACGGAGCCTCTGGCTCTGGTCTGGGTTTTGGCCAGGGGTTGGGGCAGAGGCAGCCATGTGGTGTGAAAGGTGGGTAGCTTTGCAGACAGTCTGCAGGAAATGGCTCTGGTCTTTCCAAACCCACTAAATCTCACAAAACCCATTTGGATTATTTGGCAAGGGTTGCTGGTTTGATAGGAAAGTTTGGATGGCCTTGGAATGGCTGCTCTTTTCTCGTGGTAGTCACTTTGTAAATAGTACTCTGTTGTCAGACTTCATACAGTTTTCAAGTGTGCCTCAATTGCAGAAACAATAGATACTCCTGAAATTTATCCACTGGAATTCTTAGATGTATGAAGTCACTGTGAACGCTGATTTAGTAATTCCTGAGCTCTTGCTCCTGGGGGAAAAGAGGCTTAGGTGCCTGCGAGCCTCTGGTCACATTTTCATGAACCCATCAATACGTAACCTTGGTTTCTGTGTGCTTCTGGTTAAAGAGACCTCATTTCATATGTAGTGTTGGTTCATTAACATTGAGCTCACAGCCAACAGCCCTACAACTCATGCTTGGACAAGTTATCTAACACGTGTCTTTCCTTCATAAGGCACATCCCAACCTTCTTGAGCTCAGAAACACTAGACAGCATTTCAGCACTATGCTTGGGGGCCTTTTTCAACAGCAAAATCAGCAACAACAAGCACAAAGATGGGAAAACCGTGGCAGTAAAGCGACTGCAACAAAAGGATACTGGTTTACAGTCAGAGCTGAAACAAGAAGGCAGAGCTTTGCTCTGTTCAACCTTAGCTGGGAATGTGCAAGTTGGGACTTAAATTTTCTCCCGTCTGTTCATGTCCTCAAATGGCCACAGAAGTGCTGCAAGTATTGATTTTGGGGTCCCAAAGCCATTTTAGCAAGTAGGCAAATTCACAAATAAGAAATCCACAAATGGTGAGGACTGACCGTACTTGTATTTTAATTTTCTTTACTAAATATGTAAAGCACAAAAATGAGGTATTTTTCCCCATATAGTGGCCAAAATCCAGACCAAAGCCAGAGGCTCAGTAGCTCAGTGGAGATGCAGGACGTGCACCTGTGTCAAGGGTCTTTCATTTGTCCTTGATTTTAAGAAACATCGATGCATTCTCAAAATATTTAGAACACTGCTGAACTTGAACCCAAATTCCTTTTCTTAATCTCTGTTGCTTTACATTTAGCAACAAAGGAGTGAGCCAGGAGGTTAAAAGAGAATCATTTTCTGGTTCTTGGACATATAAGAGGTAGAATCTTTTTGAGAGATTTTAGGACTATTTAACCCAAATCTGATTCCGTCATTTCCTCTAAATTCTGGGTGAATCCTCGTATTTTTTCAACAGCTGCTTTGGGCTGTATTTTACGTTGCCCCTAAGGTAGCTGTTTTTTGGTTTGTTTGTTTTTTTTTACTGTAAATTATATTGAATTCAGTATCATTCCTGCCACCCCCCGCCCTTGGGTATGATTGAAATATACTGCTGTTTAAAAGGTGACATTTTCATTTTTTTAAATTGCCTATAGCTTGTTCTTTAGTTTCCAATGAACCTTCACTTCCAGTGGCTTATTCCCTAGAATTATAATCTAAAGCAATCTGCAAAAACAAAACGGAACAAAACGAAACACCTGCAAAGATTACAAAGATTTTAATTGGTTAATTAATTGCAATTAATTGTCATCATTTCCGTGATTTTAAGTACACCCCTAAACAGACTTCAGAATTCTTCCAATCAGCTGGGCCGAGGCTGAGGAGGAGAACAGATTGCCTCTTCTGTGCCAGGTCAATTTGTTCAGGGTAATGTGGTTTCTTAAAGTGACATCTCTGTGATAAACATCTTGAAATGTTTCTTAAATATCCACCTTCCCATGAACTCCAGATCATTTGCTAGTATTCACTGGAGGAGCCTGGTATAAATTTAGGCTGTTTTATTTTTCTCCAAACACATGGTGTAATACTCACCTGCTCCTAGAAAGGAAATCTAGAGTTCTTTCCTGCTAGAGCAGATACATCTGAGGACTTAAGGGCTTATGATAGAAACTTCTTTCTCATTCATGTGATATCCAGTTGGGAGCCTGGCTGGGGCACAGGTTTTCTCCTTCAGCTGTCACTCAGACTCCCAAGTAGGCAAAGATTCTGCCATTGCTGGAGTTGATGTTTTATATGCAGAAGTGGCAGAAGGCTCCAAGGGTCCCACTGGCAGGGCTCAGGACAGCCTGTGTGGAAGCCACCAGGCCCACGGGCTGTGGGAGTCAAGTCCCGCAGTGCTCTTGTCTCCTGGTGACTCAAGTCACTGTGAGGAAAGGTGCCTCCATAGCACCCACCTGGAAATGACACATATGTAACTGCTTTGTCAAACAGCTGTCTTCCCTCCATTGCCCAGATACCTTGTAAGTAAGATAACTGAGTTCAATAGTGTATGTATAGCTGATTCACTTTGTTATACAGCAGAAACTAACACACCATTGTAAAGCAATTATACCCCAATAAACATGTTAAAAAAAAGTGAAATGCTGTCAAAAAGTAAACTCTCATATTTATTCAAAGGTATAAATTCCATAGATGAATCATCCAAGGTTTGATACTTGATTCATTCTTCTTGGTGAGCCAAAAATAGACCAGTATTGTTCTCTGACTTATTTCCTGGCTGTTTTGAAGAGTGTGTGTGTGTGTGTGTGTGTGTGTGTGTGAGTGTGTGTGTGTGTGTATAGATGTGTATGGGATGAGGGATTCAGCTGCCCCTCCAATTAGTGATATTAATGAACTCTTACTGCCCAGGTATGCCCAGAGCTGTGCTATATTCATCCTCCTTTTTATCCTTTTAAATATAATTTCAAGAAGCAGCTGCATTAGGGCAAGGATTAAAAATAGAACATTATTTATATAAAGCCCCTTGCTGTTATCAGTAAATGCTATCAATGTAGCTGATTACAGTTAGGAGTCCCCCACCGCTGCTGGAATAGAAACATGAGTTAATTATACCAATTATAGTATTATCTTAGTTTTGTATGAAACACTGAGTGAAAATGGCTAGGGACAAATGAAAAATGTGGGTCCTCAGACCCTGTAACCTGCCTTTGGAGTTTTGAGTTGAGACCTTTGTCCACATAGCCAGACTTCCCAAAAAGATGTCACATTTTTGAGAGTCTCTTATTTTCTTTACCTAAAGTGATAACTCAAAAAGGAGAGATATTTCCCCAGAAATGAGTCATCCAGACTGGAAACTCAAGTGAAGTACATGTTCTGGATGATTGACAGCTGACAAAATGACAGCTGGAAAACAATGGATTCTGTAAAACTTTGTGGGCAGGGGGTGGGGTAGGATGTGAAGTTTGTCAGATGATAAGCGTTGTTTGTATAATTCCTTTAAATATTTGATGGCATTCATTTTAATACATCTCCCGTGGAAGGTCTACTTTTAGTGTATATTTATAACATGAGTTAAATATCACTGATTTTTCTTCTGGTTCTAGTAAATTATTCCCTTGCCGTGGTGTTGGTAGTAATATTGGTTCTAGAAGTGTGAAATAAGACTTGGTGAAAACCGTCAGACATAATCAAAATTTAGAGGCACTGAGTATGCTGTCTCCTCTATACCATCATTTGTGATCAGTAGGGATCAGGGATAAACTAGGGCTGCTGACTTGTGTGCTGCTTAACTGGTGGTTTTTGACTATAGGTTAGATTTCTTCATACTCAGGTCTTGACCCACCACCTGATCTTGAATTCAGTTTGGTGGATTGTAACTGGCTTTACAAAAAGAAAACAACAGAACAGAAAGTGATAGTTACCATATGTAGGTAAGAATAAGAAAATACTGTTTTATGCAGCTTTTGTTTCATTTACATGAACATGCGTGTATTTATAACATAGGCTGGTTTAGGAAGACCAGTCTGGTCTTTGGCTGTGACTGTGGCTGGCCATTTCCATTTGACAGCTAACTGTTCAAGGTAAATGAAACCAGGAACGAAGGTCTTCGTTGTAACAAGGACTGAGGCCAGAATTCAGTTGTTTATTTCTCTTGCCAAGGGTTGAGACGTACTTTCTTTTAGTCTCATCCAAACATGGTGTATGGTCTGTGCTGCTCTAAGAATAGCAATTTCTCTCTTAGCTGGAGTGCCTCCAGGACGAGAATGCTTTTATTAATTGAACAGTCAGATTAACCAAAAGTAGTGTTAACTAGAAACTCCTGATTTCATCAGTAGTCAAACACCTTTATGAGTTGCATTGTAATACTTCAGCATCCTTATTTAGCAGTAAGTTATACGAAAATCATTTCATCTTTGTCGATTTAGGAGATTACAGCATTGTCATTCTGAAATAAAGAACCACAGTGCAGCAATGTAGATATGGATATAGAAGATGGGAAACAGCTATTTTTCATGCATTTTCTTATTTATTTTTGAATGCAAGCAATTTTTGAGCACCTACTATGCACTGTGTTTTGGGAACCCGAAGATGATGGCCTTGCCCCTTGGTCCAGAGGCAGAAACAGATGTGTAGATACACAACAGCCATTCAGGATGGTAAGTGCTAGAATAGAGAGAGGTGTGTATAAAATTATCTGGGATGTTAACAGAGGAAGGACTGACCATGTAGTTTGGGAAGACATTACCCATCACAAAATCTTGGAGTTAAAATTTGACAGCCAACTGCAGAAGGATAGAAGTTTTAGAGGGGTGGGTCAGGGACAGCCAGACTCCAGAACACAGCCTGGTATTTGTTTTCTTTAGTCAGCACTTGATGTGTTTTGAGTATCAATTGCTTCGTTCTCTTAACTATTGAATTCAGAAAAAAAAATTGTAGTTATTCAGAGTACCAGTTAGGGGAGATCTGGTTAAGTAAGGTTTCACTGTAGCTTTAGTGTATAAGAAAGCAGGATTATAATAACATGTTTTGTTTTAATTCTATTAACAGAGGTTTTTGAGTGGTTTTTGTTAGTTTGGTTGTTTTGGTTAGGGTAGAATTGGATCTGTATAATTCTGTTTATGAGTTCTCCCTTACAAATCCAATTTGGCATCTTTTTTTTTTTTTTTTTTTTGTGGTACGCGGGCCTCTCACTGTTGTGGCCTCTCCCGCTGCAGAGCGCAGGCTCCGGACGCGCAGGCTCAGCGGCCATGGCTCACGGGCCCAGCCGCTCCGCGGCATGTGGGATCTTCCCGGACCGGGGCACGAACCCGCGTCCCCCGCATCGGCAGGCGGGCTCTCAACCACTGCGCCACCAGGGAAGCCCTGGCATCTTTTTTTAAGAATTGAAATATAGTTGATTTACAATATTGTGTTAGTTTCAGGTGTGATTCAGTTTTTTATATATATATTTTTCACATTATTTTCCATTATAGGTTATTACAAGATATTGAATATAGTTCCCTGTGCTCTACAGTAAATCCTCATTGCTTATCTGTTTTACGTATAGTAGTTTGTATCTGTTCATTCCATACTCCTAATTTATCCCTCCCCTTCCCTCCTTGGTAACCATAAGTTTGTTTACTGTGTCTGTGAGTCTATTTCTGTTTTGTATATAGATTCATTCATATCATTTTTTAGATTCCACAGGTAAGTGATATCATGTAATATTTGTCTTTCTCTGCCTGACTTACTTCACTTAGTATGTTATTCTCTAGGCCCATCCGTGTTGCTGCAAAGGGCACTATTTTTTCTTTTTTATGGCTGGGTAATATTCTGGTGTGTGTGTGTGTGTGTGTATACATATATATGATTGATTTTAAAAGATATATATATATCACATCTTCTTAAACCAATCATATGTTGATGAGCACTTGGGTTGTTTCCACGTCTTGGCCATTCGAAATAGTGCTACTATGAACATTGAAGTGCATGTATGTTTTCAAATTGGGGTTTTCATCTTTTTGGAATATATGCCCAGGAGTGGGATTGCAGGATCATATAGTAACTCTACTTTTCGTTTTTTAAGGAACCTTCATACTGTTTTCCATAGTGGCTGTACCAATTTACATTCCTACGAACAGTGTAGGAGGGTTCCCTTTTACCCACACCCTCGCCAGCATTTATTATGTGTAGACTTTTTGATGGTGGCCATTCTGACCGATGTGAGGTGATACGTCGTTGTGGTTTCGGTTTGCATTTCTCTAAAAATTAGTGATGTTGAGCGTCTTTTCTTGTGCCTGTTGGCCATCTGTATGTCTTTGGAGAAATGTCTATTGAGGTCTTCTGCCCATTTTTTTGATTGAGTTGTTTGTTTTTTTGGTGTTGAGTTATATGAACTGTTTGTATATTTTGGAAATGAAGCCCTTGTCGATTGCATAATTTGCAAACATTTTCTCCCATTCCATAGGTTGTCTTTTTACTTTGTGGATGTTTCCCTTTGCTCTGCACGATTAGGCATCTTGTATCCTCTGCCCAACAAGAATTGAAAGTGTTTATTGGGACTTCCCTGGTGGTCCAGCGGTTAAGATTCTGCACTCCCAGTGCAGGCGAACCGGGTTCGATCCCTTGTCACGTAACTAGATCCCACATGCCACAACAAAGATCCCACGTGTCGCAACTAAGACCCGGCACAGCCAAATACATAAATAAAATAGCTTCTAAAAAATAAAGTGTTTATTTAAAAGGGGACGAAAGATGGGTCATGGGTAGCAGAGAAAACGGCAAAGCCTTCAGAGGAAGACAGGAGGTGTTTGCTGGCATCTTACACAGCAGACCCGGGATGGGGAAGGGATGGCCAGATGCGGGAATTCCAGAGCACAGAGGAGAAAGGTCAATACCGTTTATTCAAAATTATGGTTTCCCGTATCTAACCTCTCATGGATTCCCTGTTCTTCGAGTCTGATGGGCACAGGTAAGTGTTCTAAGGAAGCAAGGCATTTCAGAAAGCACGGGGCTTCTTGCAGACCTGACTTCCAAGTCCACATCTGGAGCCTCTTTGGGCCTGCTTCCTTAGTTGTAAAATCAGCCACGAAAAGACTCTCTTGAAGCCACTTCTTATGAGGATTCTTAAGGATTTACGTCTGCTTAGCAGGTAGTCTGAGGCATAGGAGATGCTCTGTAAACCGTTTTCCTCTTCCCGCATCTCTCACCCCATATATGATCCTATGTTAGTCTTTGACTAGGAATTACAAGGTGACATGGTCACTGCAGTGGTTGGGCACACATTGTAGTTAGTTTAGCCTGTTCTCTCTAAAATTCAGATTAGGTCTGTACAGGAGAGGCAATTTCAGTGTAACGCAAATAGTTAAGTCCCTTTAACTGTGGTTTGCATAACCCACCCAGAGTTCCACATCTGTGCAGTCTGCACGCTACCACCTGTGATGCAAGCTGGCAGCTCCCCCAGTGTGAGCCTGGAGGTTCTTCAAGTCCCAGGGCTGTGTGGATGCGTTTACACGCTCTGTCGCTGTTGTTGATACTGACTTTGGGAGGTGCTGGTGGTAGGGAAGTGAGGCGTAGGACGAAGCAATTTAACTCAATCTGGCCGTCAGAAAAGCACAGGAAGGATGAGAGATATTCTGTATGTTTACTTCCCTTCTCTTCTGCCTGATTCCTGATCCCAGTTGGATGTCAACTTAGAATAATAAAACTATGATCAAGGTAGCATAAATGCAGTCAGTTTTGTGTTAAACTCTGTCATACACTTTTTTTTTTTTTTTTTGCGGTACGCGGGCCTCTCACTGTTGTGGCCTCTCCCGTTGCGGAGCACAGGCTCTGGACGCGCAGGCTCAGCGGCCATGGCTCACGGGCCCAGCCGCTCCACGGCACGTGGGATCTTCCCGGACCGGGGCACCAACCCATGTTCCCCGCATCGGCAGGCAGACTCTCAGCCACTGTGCCACCAGGGAAGCCCTGGCATACACTTCTGTTCCATGTTTCTCTAAAGTCTTTAGATCACCTCAGCAAAAGAGTTGGTGATCTTTTCCTTTGCCTCTCATTTAAAACAATTTGGGTGTCTCTATTTTCTTCAGTGGCACCGATTTCCTCCATCATTTTACAGCTATTAACTCCCAAGACAGTATAATCAAAACAGCCTTGCAGGCAGATGGGCTGTTCATTCCTTCTTATTTTTGTAATATTGTGAGTCTACATCTGATTTGACTAATCTGGGATGTTATTGGGTATTGAATATGGACATCTTGTAGGATGCACTGGAGCTTACTTTAAATGACCCCGATTATATGTTAGGGGCCGGAGGTCCCCAGGTCACCCGATAAGAAGCTGAGCTGGAATCCACACTCCATACTCCAAAGTTAATTTCACCCCATCCCTCTCCATTCCTGTGGGGGTTTCTCATGCAGTGTTAAATCCCCACACACAAATATTTGATTTTTTGGACCTATGTGAGACAACTACGTTCTATATACAACTACGCACAGATGCACATTCCTTCAAAAAACCCTGTGCTGTAAAACTGAAGTGAGTTGGGTCTTGATGTCCAGTTGAGATGCTGATTGTGGGCAAGGCTGCTGAACTCCCTGGGGAGAAGTCCTTGGCTCATGGCTCGCGGATTCTGTGAAATTCTTAGCTGGAATTCCTCACCACAGCAGCCCCCCTTAAGTCGGGCAGCAAATTGAACACCTACAGGCAGATGGTGAGTGACGGCTTGTGTCCTGAAATTAGTTCAAAATATTACAGTCCAAAAAATCTACTTTTTCCTAGCTGAGGCCCTTTGAGCAAGTTACAGGGCTTCTGGGCAGAGGTTACCACTCTGTAAAATTGGCGCGCGCCTGCCTGGCCTTGCTCAACTGCTGTGAGAATGAAAAGACGTAACAGAAGCACAAGTGCTTCGCAGTGTAGAATCGAACATCTGGGCCCTCAAGGGAGCAAATACTGATGGTCTCCTGTGTACGAGGCAGAATAAAATGACAGGTAAGGGCAGGTAGGAGTGGAAGCGGCAGAGACAGGTGCTTTGGGGCCTGAGATGTAATTCACTGACAGAGGTGTCTAGCTCGAGGGTTCTGCGGGGTGATGCTTAACTCACGGGTACCCCGCAGGTTTGAACTGAATGGCAATCCCAATCCAGGTCTGCGTGTCTTTAAAAGAGATTTGAAAACCAGGAGGAGCCTGAGAGGCCCAAAGCCCAGAGGGTTCACAAGACACTGCTGAGATGGCTTCTGGAAACGTGCCTGACCTTAGATGTGAACCTGTGGGCAGGAGGTAAGGAGGAGGTACCACCGCTTAGCAGGGTCCCAGTTGGTGGCAAGGCCAAGAGAGGGACCCTGACTCTCTCGGACTTGAGGTGTAGTGGGGGGAGGGCTCTTTGGGGCGGGTAGCCACCCAGCCCCGCCTCCCACCTCAGACCTTCTCCCCCGGGTGAGTCACCCTGTCTGGGGGCGGGTGAGAACCTGATGGTGCGGCCCAGGGAAAGCCTCCACAGTGATATAAATGGAAAGTTTTTTTTAAAAAAAAAAAAGACATGGAGGGTTTGTAAAGATGGACTACATTGTGTCTAGAAAATTCTTGGCTGAGAAAGTGTGGGGAGAGTGCTAAGGCCATTGTTGGAGGGGTTTTGGTTTGCTTTTTCTTAGTAAAGGGAGATGTGGGCTGGGAAGGGACCAGCTCTCGCCACCCCTGGGCCATTGTGGAAATGAGCAGACAAACGAAAAAGAAGACTTTGCAATGCAATTAAGAGTCAGTGGAGGGAAAGTGAAAATATGAGGCATAGAAAGAATTGACTGCATTCTTAAATCTTACGGGGATAAAAATATCTAGCACGGAGGCTTGGAGCCCAAAGCTCAGTCTGCTAACTCAGAAACAGCAAGCGTCTTCTTCAGTGGCTGTAGAATTGAGCAATCCCCTTTCCTCCCTGTAGCAGCGTCCATGAAAATATCTATTTACCCAATACCTTGGGGGAGGGCATTAGGCGAATTTTTGATTCAATCAGCTTGAAAATATTTCTGTTGAGGTTTGCCACTCGGTTTAGTTGAATTTAATTTTTAATTTTTTAGTAGCTTGTAGGCTTTAGGCATAGCCAGCAGTTGGGACATTTTCAAGGAAAGGTTACTTTTTATAGGAAGCCAGTAGAAAAGGAATATAAGAAAGTGGACTTAGATGCCCAGAATTTCTTGTTATAAGAACAGTTGACCATATTTACATTAAAAAAATTTTTAATTGAAATATAGTTGATTTACAATGTATCATATTTACATTTTTTTGGAATTTGTTTTTGTTTTTAAGCTTGTCACACTTACACAGAGACCACTCAGGGCACCTCCGAAAAATAAAACAAAAGCACTGAGAGTCTGTCGAGAAGAATGAAGGGAAGCTCTCTGACTGACTCAGGCATAAGATAAGAGCTGACTGACACTGTTGTCTTTTCTGAGTCTGCTCATTAATTAATCACTTTGGGTACACAGATGATTTCTCCTCATTACCCAGTGGGAAAAAGAATGCTATCTGATGGGTACTGCTCCCACAGTGGCTGAGATTGTCATTATTTTCTGGCTCTGTTCACTTGATCATTAGTGAGGCTAGCCAAGAGGTCTTAGTAAATTGTTGCCTTTGTTTCCGCATCCGTGAAACTATAGGCCCCTATTTCAGGGACATCAGTGGTTTTGGTTGTCTTTTTGAGGTATCATTCCAAATGCAAACGCAGACACCTGTATTATTTGGTTTAGTAAAACTCGGAACACCCAAAGTAATGCATTTTGAAAATTGCAAATGCAAATGCCATAGGCAATGTCTTTTAAATTTTGAATTTGCATCAGCAGTACTTTGCATTTGTAGAGTCCTTTCATTTTCCCAATTTACCCTTTTATCCTGTAGCCTGTTGACAGCCTGCCCCTGCCCCGACTTTCCACCTCCTCTCTGGGAGAAAGACCAGGAAGTACCATTCTCATTTGAAAATGTTGAAAATGAGGCCCAGAAGAGATGTACACTATTCAGGGCCTAGAACTTGTGAGCTGTTTAGCAAAGAAGACATATTCCAATCCCCATCTCTTGGTTCTTAATCAAGGACTTAAGCCATTAAACCAGGCCTAGGGAACCTACTGTCTGCAGGGCTTGGGTTCACTTTCATTTTATCCATGGGTCAAGGGCAAAGGAGTATCTGCTCATCTGATTTGGTATCTTCTTGCGAAAATCCAACAAGGCTTTAAAAGTATTTCCGACTGTATCACAAAACAGCCTCCTCTCTCCCCCTCCCCCCTCTTCCTACTTTGGTTCATTCATTCCTTATTGTTGTGTTGCTTCCCCAACTGTTTGTTAAATACCTCTGCCAACCACCATGAGAGGTGCTGAGGATTAAAAACAGAGAGCATGATTGCATCATTGTCCTTATAATCTGATAGGCGGGAAAAATAGAAACAGATTAGTGCAATGACATTCTGTCTTCTGGAATTAGAATATGTGCGTCCTCTAAAAGATAAATCCTTTAAGGTGCTAACTCATCACAAAGGCTTACAAATAATTGAAATGCCTTTAGTCCAGTTTCTTTGCTGCCTTATATTACCAGTCACTGTATATCCAATTTTAGACATGGGCTCAATTGGGATCCTATGTAATTAATTAGTTGATTTGGTCAGGTAGAAAGGGATGGGGGCAGGAGCAAAGGTATAATCCTAATCTCAGGGTTTCTGGCAGAGGCGGCAAGATACCCATTTTTTGCAGTGGAAAGTGACATAGGAGTCGGTGTCTGGTGGTTGGTCCAAAGGCTTGTGAGCTTCTCTGAGCCTAAGCCCTGAGAAGACTCCAGCGTTGCATAGAAAGGTGATCTGCTTACAGGACCAGACAGAGCCATCAATCATTTTTCATTCAGCTAGTGTTTATCTTTAAAAAGGGGGGCTCCCCTGGTGGCTCAGTGGTTAAGACTCCTGCCAATGCAGGGGACACGGGTTCAAGCACTGGTCCGGGAAGATCCCACATGCCATGGAGCAGCTAAGCCCGTGCGCCACAACTACTGAGCCTGCACTCTAGAGCCTACGAGCCACAACTGCTGAGCTCGCATGCCACAACTACTGAAGCCCACGTGCCTAGAGACCGTGCTCCACAACAAGAGAAGCCACCTCAACGAGAAGCCCGCGCACCGCAACAAAGAGGAGCCCCCGCTCACCACAACTAGGGAAAGCCCGTGTGCAGCCACCAAGACCCAATGCAGCCAAAAATAAAGAAACAAAATAAATTTATAAAGAAAAAAGGGGGGACTCCTCAGTGTCACATAGTTGCTATTGACTGGGAAAACACAGCTGTAGAGGTAGATGTGGGAATACTGACTCCTGGGTTACTAGCATAGATTTTTTTTAATCGGTCTCTCCATAGCTCTTTACAGCAGCTCACGTGGCTCTCTAAACAGTAGTTTTCAGATTTGTCCCCCAGAATCCTAAGATATGCCAGGAGCCTGGGGTCGAGAGAGGGCCTAGCAAGGAGCCCGGGGGGGGGGGTGGGCGCCAGTCCTGCATCCCTGCTTCCACAGAATACGTTCATCTTTTTGTGGTTTCTGCCACTACCAGCACTTTTGCCTCTGTGCCATCTGTCACTTGTGGTTACGTTCTCATCAGAGGATGGTATGAAACACTGGTTATGTCCCTTACGATGATTATGCAGAAGCAGAGGTCAGTAATTGCTGGGTGCAGCATCCTCCTGCCAGCACGGCCACAACCTATAAGCAGTGGAAGGAGATCAGCAGTGGTCTCCTTGTGGGGATGAAAACACCTTAGAAATTGAGAAGGTCGAGGTTCTTGCTTTGTTTTATTTTGCATAAGCCCCTCATGGATTGCATGTATCCCGTTTGGAGAGGGATGGTGATCTATTTACACAAAATGAAGAGCCTGGAAGTTCCAACGTCATGGTTCTCTCTTTTAAGAGAAAGAAAGAAGAAAAGTATACATGATACACTGAAATAATGAAGGGGTTTGAAATTCTTTTATTGTTTTCATCTTCTGTTAATTCTAAGATTAGCCTGTGTGGCAGAAGCTGCCTCGCTGTTGATCAAACACATTTCCTTTCCCTCCCGGGGAACAGGGCTCGACTAAATTCCTAGTTCATCCTGCAGTTGGATTCAGCCCCATGACTACGTTCTGCCCAATGGAATGTGAGCAGAAGTGATATGTGCTCTTCCAGGCCTGGCCCATCAGAACCTCCCATGCAGAACTCTTTGTGCTGTTTCTCCTGTCGCTAGATGGAAGGAGACGCACACCCTTCCTCTTGGAGAAGGTGGGACGACCAGAGGGAAGGATCTGGGGTCTGGGAGTCACTACTAGGAGGACAGCAGTGATCGTGAACCTGTGTGCGCAAGAAATGAATGTCTACTGCCTTGGAGCCGTTGTACAATTTAGGCCTTTGTTTGTCCCAGTAGAGCTAGACATCATAATTTCATTAGGTAATTTCATTCCTCCGAATTAGAGAATGGGATCTGCAAGAAGCACTTGAAAATTCCAAGAACAACAAATTCTGAACTAAGGGGCTGGAAACTCCCCTTAGTGGATGATGATGTATGTGTAGGAACAACACGATGATCAGCTACTGAGAAGGTTGAATAAGGCCTATCTCCCCCCATCACCCACCTTCAAGCAAGAAGTCACTGATGTTAGTGGTGCTGCTTTAGGCTTTCCGTTACGAGAATCGGAGACACAACACAGCAGAGGGAGGCGGGACAGTGTGGTGATTCAGAGAACCAGCTCTCGAGTCAGACTGCATGTGTTTGTACCCTGACTCTGCAGCTTACTGTGTGACCTTGAGCAGATCATTTACCTTCTCTGTGCCTCAGTTTCTTCTCTTTAATAAGTAATAACAATATCTCACAGATTGTTGTGAGCATTAAATGAGATACTATATAAGTGCTTAACACAGTATCTGTCACATAATTTTTCAAAGATATATTATCTGTTGTCATGTTTCCCCACTTAGAACCCAAGTTACATCTCTGCAAACAGGTACAGTAGGTGGGTGCAGATGGGATGACGTTGGTTTATAAATAACAGTGTTATGCCTCCTCCACCAGAATATTTTGGACAATATATTGACAATTTTCTGTAGTTGGGCTGTACCCTGCCATTCATTTCATTCATGTTTTGTTTTTTTTTAAGACTGTACTTTTTATTTTATTTATTTTTTTAACATCTTTATTGGCGTATAATTGCTTTACAATGGTGTGTTAGTTTCTGCTTTACAACAAAGTGAATCAGTTATACATATACATATGTTCCCATATCTCTTCCCTCTTGCATCTCCCTCCCTCCCACCCTCCCTATCCCACCCCTCTAGGTGGTCACAAAGCACCGAGCTGATCTCCCTGTGCTATGCGGCTGCTTCCCACCAGCTATCTTACATTTGGTAGTGTATATATGTCCATGCCACTCTCTCACTTCGTCCCAGCTTACCCTTCCCCCTCCCCATATTCTCAAGTCCGTTCTCTAGTAGGTCTGTGTCTTTATTCCTGACTTGCCCCTAGGCTCTTCATGACCTTTTTTTTTTTTTCTTAGATTCCATATATATGTGTTAGCATATAGTATTTCTTTTCCTCTTTCTGACTTACTTCACTCTGTATGACAGACTCTAGGTCCATCCACCTCATTACAAATAACTCAATTTCCTTTCTTTTTATGGCTGAGTAATATTCCATTGTTTATATGTGCCTCATCTTCTTTATCCATTCACCTGTCGATGGACACTTAGGTTGCTTCCATGTCCTGGCTATTGTAAATAGAGCTGCAATGAACATTGTGGTACATGACTCTTTTTGAATTATGGTTTTCTCAACGTTTGTGCCCAGTAGTGGGATTGCTGGGTCATATGGTAGTTCCATTTTTAGTTTTTTAAGGAACCTCCATACTGTTCTCCACAGTGGCTGTATCAATTTACATTCCCACCAACAGTGCATGAGTGTTTCCTTTTCTCCACACCCTCTCCAGCATGTATTGTTTCTAGATTTTTTGATAAGGGCCATTCTGACCGGTATGAGATGATATCTCATTGTAGTTTTGATTTGCATTTTTCTAATGATTAATGATGTTGAGCATTCTTTCATGTGTTTGTTGGCAACCTGTATATCTTCTTTGGAGAAATGTTTATTTTTGTTTTTATTTCCATTTCTCTAGGAGGTGGGTCCAAAAGGATCTCACTGTGATTTACATCATAGAGTGTTCTGCCTTTGTTTTCCTCTAAGAGTTTGATAGTGTCTGGCCTTACATTTAGGCCTCTAATCCATTTTGAGTTTATTTTTGTGTGTGGTGTTAGGGAGTGTTCTAATTTCATACTTTTACATGTACCTGTCCAGTTTTCCCAGCACCACTTATTGAAGAGGCTGTCTTTATTCCACTGTATATCATTCATGTTTATTGAGTGCCTATTATGAACTAGGACCTACACTCACTGTGGAAGAAACCAGATGAAAAATAAAGAGCCTGCAGATTAGTGGGGACAGACAACAAAGCAGTACTTCTGACGCAGTGTGACAGCTTTTGGTTTTTACATGAAAGTTGTTAGCATTCTGGATGATGACTGGGAAGACCAGGGACTCAGGCTTGTTTAGAACTCAGGTCCTGCAAGTTGTGGACTGGAGGCTGGACTCGTGTGTGGCCACCATGCTCGGACTAACCCACCTACGGCTGCCTGGAACACTGTCCAACCTCAGCCAGTGAAAACACAGTACTTTGGGAGTCAGGACCCAGGCAGAGGGAGATTTTGTGAAGAAGGATGCTAAATTCCACTAAAGCAAATACTGACAGTCACACAACACACCCCTAGTACAACAGAGAAACCCGAGAAGAACAGAGCCCTCTCAGGGATGTGTCCCCCCCAAGGGTACACCAAGGCAGCTGTCAGCACACCCGGCACACAGAAAGTTACACAGATCCCTGTTGTGTTTGATTGACGTTTGATCCATCATAGTTGGAATTTCCATCAAGTTGTTGAGACCAGAAGATGCATTTGTGTTTGGTAGACCATGCTTTTGTATGTATTGCTTGTCTGATTCATCCTGAAATCAAAATCCATCTCCCACATAAACCTGTTGGCTAGAACTCCCTATCATGAAAGCCTGTTCTCTTTTTTATTCTCTGCCTCTTTGTATTCATTTCAGTTTTATACAATGATGGCCCAGTGATTCCAGGAACAGTTGGTTTCTGGCTAAAAGCAAAATAGAAAACTACCCATTTTAGTTACATGAGGTGATGTAGAGAGTACTTGCTTCTGAGGAAACCGGATCTATTTCTAGCAGGGCAGCCGGAGCGCCCTGGAACAGAAGCAGGACCTGCAGGGCTGAGGGAGAAGCACACACAGCGAGAAGCATCCAAACCTTGCTTTGCAGGAAAGACGGGAAAAGTAAAAGGGAGGTAGTCCCACAGGATAAATAGCAAAGAACGCATCAGGATCGCTGTGGATAAATATGCATGAGAATGCATCCTTGCAAGAGTTCTGACAAACTCCCTTCATTCCTACCTTTTGGAGTTCTGAGAACTCCAAAAGTTTATATTTTTATTTACTTTACTTTTTCTTTTGTGGTACGCGGGCCTCTCACTGCTGTGCCCTCTCCTGTTGCGGAGCACAGGCTCCGGACGCGCAGGCGCAGCGGCCATGGCTCACGGGCCCAGCCGCTCCACGGCATGTGGGATCTTCCCGGACCGGGGCACGAACCCACATCCCCTGCATCGGCAGGCGGATTCTCAACCACTGCTCCACCAGGGAAGCCCTACTTTTTCATGTTTAGAGTGTGGAAACCCTAAAATTGTCCCCCAGAGCACTTGCTGCTGAATGCTGCTGCTGACTGATCTTCTAATAAAAAGCAATACAGCACAAACATTTGTTGTCTTGATAAGACAAAGCGAATGCCCCTGCAAACTCTGTCCGTAGGAGGCAGGGACAGACATCCGGGCCTTGACCCACAGTTGTCACAACACCATTTGATGTCTGTCCTCTCCAGCAGATCTAAATATCTGGCCCACCTGCACCTACCCATCTGTTCCTGCAGAAACAACAGTGCTAGTCTAGAATTAAGAGAACTTTGACAATGAAGATTAGCAAACATTAGTTTTTCCGTATGCCATGAAAAGTGAGCTGGTCCAGAATAAAGTTCTGCCAGAATTCTTCTGTTTATACTTCCCAAGAGTATCTCGGGAAGTATAAATAAGATGTCGCCAAGATGGTGACATAGGTCGTTTCACTCCCTTCACAAGAACAACTAACATCTATTCAAGAACAGGACACTACTGAGAGAATCGTAGAACACAGGGGTGAGGCTGAAGCACCCCCTGCATCACAGAGACCAAGACAGACTGCACCGGAAGGGTAAGAGGAGCGGCTACATGCTGACCACATGCCCCTCCCCATGCCAGAGAGGTCTGACCTGAGCCTCGGGTTCCTCCAGTAGGAAAAGAGAACCCAGGGAGACATCTAGTCTCCCCTAGCATGGTGGGTCACTTCGTGGGAGCCCCTATTCTGATTTCACACAACGGGGATCCCAGGGGAATCTGTGGGGCTCAACCCCTGGAAATCTGACCGTGACAGAGAAGTGGGGAGGGGTTTGCAACACCGGGCACTTGAATCTTGGAAATGGAGTTCCTGCCTGCAGAGCCCAAGTGGTAGTCCTAACCAGCAGCTTTGTTCACCTGCAGAACCAAGCCGGGGCACACTCAGACCAGGAAAATCAGATGGTAAAGATCTGCCTGTTTGGGGTCCTCAAAGGAGGACTTTTGCTGGCCCCGGAGTCCCGGTTTGCCCATGTCCAGGCAAGGTGTGGAGTCACAGCCCCACTGCTGTGGAGGATGCCTTCCAGCCCCACCTGATAAAAAAAAAAAACATGCAGGTGACAACTTCCGGAAGCTGTGTGGCTCAGCGACATTCAAGCTAAGAAGTAGGCAGGCAGACCGATGGCTCCCAGAGCAAAGCCACTACCAGGCCTCAGTCCACTTCAAGTTAATTTTTGTGAGTGGCATAAGATACGGATCCAGTTTCTTTCTTTTCCATATGGATAATAATCCAATAATCCCAGCACCATTTATTGAAGAGACTGCCTTTTCTCCATTGAATATTCTTGGCGTCCTTGTAGAATATTCGTTTTCCTAATTTGATTGCTTTGCAGATATTAAACCATCCTTTCATCCCAGAGATAAATCCCTCTTGATCATGGTGAATGATCCTTTTAATGTGCCGTTGAGTTTGGTTTGCTAGTGTTTTATTGAGAATTTTTGCATCTATGTTTATCGGGGATATTGGCCTGTAGTTTTCTTTCCTAGTATCTGGTTTTGGTATCAGGATAATGCTGGCCATGTAAAATGAGCTTGGGAGTATTCTCTCCTCTTTCAGTTTTGGGAATAATTTGAGAAGAATTGGTGTTACTTCTTCTTCAGATGTTTGGTAAAATTCACCAGAGAAGCCGTGTAGTTCTGGGTTTTTCCTCACTGGGAGATTTTTGATTACTGATGCAATCTTCTCACTAGTAATTGGTCTATTCAGATTCTCTATTTTCTTCCTGATTCAGTCTTGATAAGCTGTATGTTTCCAAGAATTTTTCCATTTCCTCTTTATTTTCTATTTTTTTTATATCTCTATGAGAAAATGGATGTTAGCTAAACCTATCGTGGTAATCATTTCACAGTATCTGTAAGTCAAACCATCATGCTGTACGCCTTAAACTTACACAGTGATGTATGCCAATTACTTCTCAATTAAACTGGGGGGACATGTATACTTCCCTTAAAGGTGACACATCTTTCTTGGGCAGACCTGATTTGAAATATTCTGTGTACCATGCTATCTGGTCATGTTTCTCATATACTCAGCCACACATCAGCTGCTGTTCCTTTAGCTTCATTTACATTTACTTTCTAGGGGCAAAGTAGGGTTTATTCGCTGATTTATGCATCTTGTCAGTACCTGTCTTTTGGGCATCTGCTATTGTGCCATGAACAGGGGACAGAGCAGATGTAAGAAGATACTTTTAAGAATGTCACCAAGAAGTTCAACAGCCAGAGTTTAGTTGCTTCTTGAGGAACATCCCTCTCTTCGTCACCTGAGTTTTCTCAGAGCCAATAGGAACGGACGTTTGTTGAAGCATCACAGTGTAGCAGTAATTGTGACACATTCAGGGACGTTACGATGCAGCGCTTGTTTCTAGAGTATTTAGAGTTAAGTGGAAGACGGGACAGGGAGGCATGCCCATAAATATCATTCATAGCCAACCTCAAGAAGTGCCACAGAGAGAGATCCAATGCACGTGCTTGCGAGCACACACACACACACACACACACACACACACACACACACACACACCCCACACACCCTTTACTGATGAGAAAACTAAAGCAGAGAGAGGAAGGGCATGGAGCTTATCAGCAGCAGGCTGACATTTTGAAGAGCTTCAGAGATCACTCTCCGTGAAAAGAACAAAGCATAATCACATGACAAAATACATTTCTGTATGGAAAAGATCCTTTTGAAACTCCTGGAGGCACTGAACCTATTTCAGATCTCCTTAGGGCTTCTGTTAAGTGGGTGCCTCCTTTAAGAAATCAAAGGGTAGGAGACTCGTGGAAGACACCTTAGGTTTATTGTGGGTCTTGTTTTGGCTTTGGGGTTTCCATGAATTAATTGCCTTTCACCCAGAGGTTGGTTGAAGTATGGCATTAGGTTAGCTTTGTCCTCAAGAGTTCCAGGAGTGCTCATTGCTAACTGGCTTTTCACAGCAATGACATTTAAGGCCTGGATGTTCTGTGTTGGCACAGCAGATACACATGCATCTTGTTGGTTTTTAAAAAAACAAAAAAACCAAAAAAAACCAACCAGGGAAGGAATGTAGACTTTGATCAACGTTTGTAGGAATCAGAGTAGAGAGAATGGAAGAGAGGATGGTTGGACCACCCCCATGCTTGACCTTCATGTCGCTGCAGATACTCATTAGGCTTGAGGAAGACCCAGGGAAGGTCAGCCGCACACATAGGTGACCCTCAAGGAGCGGCGTTTACCTGGATGAATCAGTGTCTTGCAGTCCAACAGCTAGACCTCCCCTGATTTCTCAACACAGCAAGAGTAGGTCTTTTGGTCAGAACATAATCCCATTAATCAACAGGGACAAAGCCAATTTTATTAATTTATAATGAAATGTGTAATTATCCACTGAGCTCATGTTTGCTAAGCATCCTAGTCTTTCCCTTTAGTCAAAAATCCCTGAAAAGGCAAACTCTAATCAGGAGATGGCTTGGAATCAGAGCAAGAGGCAGGAATGGGCTTATTTTAATGGTTGCTACCATCAAGCTGTGATGGATAGTCTGAACTCTTCACCTCCATTGAAAGTACATACCTGCCTCAGTCCACGGTCATGGTCAGTGGGCCAGGACTCTGTGTCCCCCTGACGGTGCTGGGAGGCACTGCTCTCTCTGGTCCTGGTTGGCCTCTCTGATGCTCTTCTTTACATTTCCCGTGCTGATTGACTCCACACTCACCCTCATAGGTGTGTTTCTTCTTTAGAATATCAATACAAACAAACCTCTATCTTCTTACATACTGTATTCCCCAAAACGTGGTACTTATTTGCAAAACTTGATCCATACACGCACATATTTCTATTCCAGGGAGATTTAAAAATACATTCATATTTATATAAATAGGTATATATAAATATACAAAATCCCTCATTACACCTAATCTTTTAGTCACAGTTTCTGATACTATATTACTAGCGTTCCATATAGTTCTTTGACTTTTGTTGTTTCCTTTCATAACTAAACCCAAACAGTGGACAAGCTAGAGTTCAGTAAGCAGCCATTTAACAGGCTCCATTTAACAGGTGCCACCTCCGTCTCATCTCACCTCCGTTACTATTGTGAGATCTTCATTTTTATCACTAGTTGCTTCAGTTGCATTTTATCATTCAACATCTATTTTTGTGAATAATAATAGGAAAGTGCCAAAGATACCCCAACAACGAAACACCATTCTATAGTAGACAAACACAGTGATTCAACTCAAACTTGACTTTGGCTAGAAGTCATGGCCGAAATGCAAAGCTGAAATTAATTGTGTGAGCATCTAACTTTTGCATGCAAAAGGCCATGTCACCGTATGTTATATGACAGTATAATGTATTTTTAAAAGTTAAATGTAGGAATGTTAGGGTTGTTTATACCCTCTATCAGATTATACTTGGATCTTGTTGGGGAGGGAGAGTGGAAGGCATTTTGCTTATATTAGTGAATTCAATAAATAGTGAATGCCTGCTATGTGTCAGGCAACGTGCTAGGCATCTATTTTCAAGTTCTAAATAGTGGTAGAACGAGGGGAACACCCCTCTCTCGTGCCCTTACATATGCTTACAAATCATCGTTTTGAAGTCATTTTAAAATCCCTTTAGACCAGGGGAGCATGTTTTGAAAACATTTTACAGTTAAGGTATTTAATCAGAGAGGAGAGGAGAATAAGTATATTTAACACAGAAATAAAAGCATGCGTTCCATTCTGCTATAATACTATCGTATGTATTTCTAAGACTCCCCGTGCGAGGCAAAAATCACACAATAAAAACCACAGAGCTTATGGGAGAAGTGGAGTGATGCATGCAACACTCCAGAAGTTCACCAGTGATATGTTCTACAGAAAAGGTGGGAACCTAATAGAGACAGCACAGTTTTATGCATGTTAAATGGTTAAGAATAGTTACCCTAAAAACGACCTGAAATGTGCTTATGGAACTGGGTGTAAGAAGGGTTGGAGCTTGTGAGTTACTGAGAGGTGGTAGGAGAAGCATGATCTGTAATCAGATGGAAAGCTGTAACCGTGGCATGGATGAGAAGCACTCATCACACAGGGAGATCCAGGGTAGCTGGTAGATGCTTGAAGGGTGTGCATGTGTGCATTTTGCATATCCCTACCCAGCTCAGTTCTTCGTTCACTGAGTGCAGTGTTCCTCACGCTTTTCAGTACTGACGTTTGGTACTGGATAATTCTGTGTTGTGGTGGGAGAGCTGTCTTGCTCTTTGTAGGATAATCATCAGCATCCTTAACCTCTACGCGCTAGATGCCAGTAGCAACCCCTGCCCAAGTCATGGCAAAAACGTCTTTGGACGTTGCCATATGGCCTCTGGGGGGCAAAATTGCCCTGATTTAGAACTGACTGAGTGTTTCTCACAGGCAAAATTGCATATATGCAAATGGGAAATTTTGTGATATATCAGTCATGTTGGAACAAGTTCATATTTTCAAAGCAAGTGTGATAGCAAAAATGGCTGTGTTTCACTACATTTAAAATAATGAATTTCTGATTTAAATGTGAAGGAATCATTTGAGTTTTAAAAACTGAACTGTTTCATGTTGAATACAACACAAAGGTGAATATGAATTAAAAATAAAAACAGGATACAATTTAATATCCATAGAAAATAAAGACATATGGCAATAACAATTGGAGTTAAAACTGATTTAAAGAAAACAATTCAGTAAAATGTGGAACATACATTTAATGTAGTTAAAGTATTTTAAATTAACAAGCATATAATTTACATATCTAGTTATGAACCGCAGAAAGTGTTCAGTTTATCCAAGACAACCACAATAATAAACAAAGATGTTAAGCAATGAAAAAAAAGAATGCTGTTAATTTAGAAATAGTCCAGTGACAATGTATATTTCATAGTCTTTTGATGTATTTGGTTTAAATTATAGGTTAGGAAACATCTTTTTTAAAATAGCCTTTGTATTGGTTTTATAAGTAATTTAAAAAATTACATTTTGATTTTCAACATTTATGCCAACTTTCTGGTACATTTCTACAGCCAGTTTATACTTTAACAATGAACAATAATGAGAAACTCATAACTACTTCTTCTTCACAGTTGCCAGGGAAATCAGTGTAATTTGTCTTTTGTGTAAGGAACTGGGTTTTCCTCATGCAAAAAAAAAAAAAAAAAATTATTTCCAGTAACTTATTTGGTGCTGGGCAAGTTGAAGTAATGGAAGCTTTAGAAGAAAAGTTTGTAAAGTGTATTGTTATCGAAGAACCACCTCTTACTCAAGGCAATTATCTGAAATTTTGAAGTCATCTTTTCTCCTTCCTAATGAGCATAATATGTACGCTTTTTTCAACATGAAAGAAAATGTATTGCAGAGAAAGAATATTCCAGTATTTGAAGAGGTAGACACTGCACTGAAACCATAACATTCTAGATGTGAAATAAAGGGTGTATTAAATACTAAATTATTTTTATTAACGATGCTCAGGGCTTGAATTTTTAATTTTTCTGAGCAGTACCTGTATCATCCCATCTTATGCTACTGCTTCTCTTACAAAGTCAGAACAAGCTGTAAAGCTAATTAAACCTGTGCATCATTTCAGCAAGCCATTGCTTTGTTTTTTGGTTTGATTTCTAGTTTTTTAATTATTGAATTAATTGTCTCCTTATTCTGTGTGAAAATACAATCTTGAAATAGAGTTCAAAACACAACTTTTTATTATTCATAGCCATTATTTGGTTTCTTTTTCAGAGCAGGTAGAGAAAATAATGTAAGAATTACTCTTAAGCATACCCACCCTTAATTTTGGTTCATATGTGTCTAAATTACACTATTTGGCTTTTATACAGCATAAGAATGCTTTTTGTCAGCTCTTGTTTGTCTTGTGCCATTTGCTCCAATGACAATACCCACAGGGCAGCAATCTTGTGCCCAGGAGATGGATTTTAATTAGTCAGCACACAAGCCACCAGATGGCTCCCTCGGGTTTTTAAATCTCCACCTGGGTAAATAAATTGACTTGCCCTGAAAACACGACTTAAGTAAATTTTGAATAATGCCCCCAAATCACAATATGAGTAGGGGTTCATAGTTTCAAGCTGAAATGCTATGTGTAGAGCTGTCAGGGGATGATTATACAAGATCCTCAAGATGGTTTTACCACATGCATCGTGACTTATCTTCTTCATTGACTTTTCTTTTTGATTTTTTTTTTTTCATTCAGAGTTGAAATGCCCCTTAGCTTGTTTCTTCTTCTCCCTTTTACCTTTTCCTTTCTGAATGTATGGTGCCTTAAGGATCTCATAACTGGCCCTAAGCCTTCCAAAGATGTTGGGAGTTCACACACAAAGTGGAATGTGGAGGTTGTGTGGCTCATCTGACATCAGTATTCTCTGCTGACCTTGCCTGCTTGCTTCCCAGAATCCTCACTATTGGGCACTTTCACGTCTGCCAGGAACTCCAAAACCCAATGGGATAGATTCTTTCGTCAAAACGAGGCAAGGGAAAGGGATAATGGGATTGTTCTTTTCACTGTGGTAAGAACACTTAACATGTGATTTACTCTCTTAAATTTTTAAGTGCACGGTAGAGTATCATTAACTATAGGCACAGCGTTGTACAGCAGATCTTCAGCTGAATAAGTTCTAGCTTTTTGATAACAGCCATTCTAACAGGTATGAGGTGATATCTTATTGTGATTTTGATTTGCATTTCCCTGAGGATTAGTGATGTTGAGCACCTTTTCATATGCCTGTTGGCCATTTGTATGTCCTCTTTGAAGAAATGTCTGTTCCAGTCATTGGCCCATGTAAAAAATCTGGTTATTTGATGCTTTTCCTATTGAGTTGTAGGGATTCCTTATATATTTTGGATATTAACCCCTTACCAGTAAATGGTTTGCAAATATTTTCTCCCATTTCGTATGTTTCCTTTTCATTCTGTTGCTTGTTTCCTTTGCTCTGCAGAAGCTTTTGAGTTTGATGTAGTCCCACTTACCTATTTTTGCTTTTGTTGCCTGTGCTTTTGGTGTTATATCCAGGAAATCATTGCCAAGACCATTGTCAAGGAGTTTTCTCCGATGTTTTCTTCTAGGAGTTTTACAGTTTCAAGTCTTAAGTGTAAGTCTTTAATTGATTTTCAGTTGATTTTTGTGTAAGATGTAAAATAAATTGTCTAATTTCATTCTTTTGCATGTGGATATATAGTTTTCCAAACTCCATTTGTTAAAGAAAGTATCCTTTCCCCATTGTGTATTCTTGGCACCCTTGTGGAAGATCACTTGCCATATATATGTGGGTTTATTTTTGAGTTCTTGATTCTTTCCACTGATCTACATGTCTAGCTTTATGCCAGTACTATGCTGGTTTTTTTGTTTGTTTGTTTGTTTTGTGGTACACGGGCCTCTCACTGCTGTGGCCTCTCCCATTGCGGAGCACAGGCTCTGGAAGCACAGGCTCAGTAGCCATGGCTCACGGGCCCAGCTGCTCTGTGGCATGTGGGATCCTCCCAGACCGGGACACGAACCCGTGTCCCCTGCATCAGCAGGTGGACTCACAACCACTGTGCCACCAGGGAAGCCCCCCATGCTGTTTTAATTACTGTAGCTTTGTAATATATTTTGAAATCAGGAAATGTGATGCCTCTAGCTATGTTCTTCTTTCTCATGATTGCTTTTGCTATTTAGGGTCTGTTGTGGTTGTATGAATTTTAGGCTTGCTTTCTCTCTTCCTATAAAAAAGTGCCATTGAGATTTTGACAGCAGTTGCATTGAATCTGTAGATGACTTTGGGCAGTATGGACATTTTAACAATATTAAGTCTTCCAATCTATGAAGATTGGAAGGATGTATTTCTATTGTGTTTTCTTTAACTTCTTTCATCACTAGTTTGTAGTTTTTAGAATACAAGTCTTTCACCTTCTTAGTTAAGTTTATTCCTAAATATTTTATTCTTTTTGATGCAATTGTAAATGGGATTGTTTTCTTAATTTCCTTTTTGGATGGTTCATTATTAGTGTATAGAAACACAATGGGTTTTCTTTTTTACTTGTCATGGTGTTGTGTTTTTTTAACTTTTTAAAAATTGAATGAAAGATTTTTAAAAATTCTATAGTGCTTTACAATTTTCAAAAGTTTTAGACACATGGTTTCATATAATCCCATAATAAACCTTTTTTTGGTCCCCTACTCCTGTATTGCCCCTGCCCCCTTCCCTCTCCCCACTAGTAACCACTAGTTTGTTCTTTGTATCTGTGAGTCTGCTTTTTTCTGTTTTATTCATTAGTTTGTTGTAATTTGTTGGCGTATAATTGTTCATAGTGGTCTCTTGTGGTTCTTTTTACTTCTGTGGCATCAGTTCCATCAGTTGTAATATCTCCTTCAGAGTTTCTCATTGAAGATTCACCCTGAGAACTGTTGAGAGTTTCACTCTTTTCATAGATGCACCATGCGAGGTCTCACAGTGAGGATTATCATAGTAATGAAGAAATCTGTGAGGAGAAGTTCACCTAATGTTTCTGTGATGACCTGATGTGAGGCAGGGAGGAGTAAGTAGGCTGAATTGAGCAAGAGGACTCATCCATAATCCTCTTTTCTTTTTAGGGTTAGAACTACTTTGTATTGACGTTACCCAAAACCACTCTCCAGAAAACACTAGGAACTCAAAAAGAACAAACCACTAGCACTGACCCTCTGCCTCCTCTGTCAGTCTTACTCCTCCTCCTTCAGTGAATGGGTTTTATTTAGCAAGTCTCTCTTGCAGTTATCCTAGGGCAAAAACTGTGTATAACACTCTGTTAGCACTTACAGGAACCTGAAAATAATTACCTGTTCCAGTCTTTTGATTCCAGTCCTCTGGGAAGTATGGATGAGAAATCTACATGGGAGTGCTTTAAAGCACATCTCAAATTTTAGTGCACATCAGAATCACCTGGAGATTTTGTTAAAACAAAGATTCCTCGGCCCCACCTTCATTCTGATTCTGATTCAGTAAACCTGGGTGGGAAAAGGGGGCATTAATTTGCATTTCATTGACCTCCCAGCTGATGCTGATGCTGCTCTTCCAACGGTTCCTCTTTGAGTAGCAAGACCTTCCAGAACACGCTTCTAATATTCAATTGTTGTCACCTCTAAGGAGAAATGCTTTTGAAGGTGAACGACAGATCAATGCTACAGTAAACCATTTGCAATCTGAACCATGCATGATTGTATGTGACTTGAGAATTATGACTTCGATTAGGGTGTAAGAAAGCCAACTTGGTCCATCTCCAGAATTCCTAGCAAAAAGTAACTCTTGGGGTTTCAATGAGAGAAGAGGAAGGGCACTGGACCATCACCTAGAGAATGCCCCTACTGGTTTTATCTTCACTTATACCTACCTAGAAGATGATTGAGACAAATCTCAAGACATGGTCCCATTAATAACACAGAAGAATGGATGCCTGTTGTTGAACATGGAGAGACGGGATGAGTGATGAGAAACATGGCAAGTCTGTGACCTGCCGCCTCTAACCAGTCATTTCGAGGCATTCTTACTAATCTTTCAATGCAACCATTACTTAAGGGCAGTGAGACCCAAAGGTGATGCCTTAGATAAGGTGACTGCTGACAAATTCTCTAATCTCAACTAAACACAGATCCATTGTCTCAAACCACTGGCTGGCACAAAGCCTTGTTTGTCTTAACAGGGATTTGACATGGAAATGGGAGACTTTCAAGCCTTTTTCTGAGAATGAAATGCTGCAGTGGAGAAAAATGTTTTTTCTCTTGAATGGCCCTGAAGAATCAATAAGGATTTATATCTAAGACTTTTCAAGTCTGTGGAAAGGTGGTGGTTCTTGGCAGGTTATGCTGAGGAGTCTATGGTGTGTGCAATCATCCTTCAGTATTTTCAGCCTTAGAATCAATTGCAGCCCAAAGATGTATTTCGAACCATGCTTGTAAGTAGTTCTCTGAAGCCAACATCAGCACACCTATCTTCTGGAATTTATTAATTCATTCAACAGAGATCTTTGGTGATACTCTTTGAGATCGTATAACATAGGCCTTGACTCATGGGGCTCGCTATGTTTGGGTGAGATATAGATGTATGTACACAAATAATTATAGGTTGGTTAAATGACATCACGTGAGTAACAGACATTGGACCATCCCCAGTACGCTTGGGAAACATCCATGATGGAGGAGCTGGTGTCGCCAGGGGAGGTGCAAGTGAGCAGAGCCTGGGAAGAGGGTGAATTTGCCTGGCACACCGGGATCTTCAGAGTCAAGGGAAAAGTCTGGAGAGGCATGCACATATGCACTGGGGACAGAGACCACGTTGCAACGCATGTAACCTCACTGCCTACACCGGCTTCTGGCACATTTCAGTCGCTCAATAAGTAATTTGAGACCAATCACAATACATTTTCTGACAAGTACATTTTCTCATCCTCACTGCGAGTGAGCAATCTATCTGCTGTCTCCCTCCACATCCAGGTTATGAAAATACCTTCTAGAACTCTCTACGGGGAAGAATGCAATTTATCAGAGGAGGAGTGTTAGGGGAGATCATTTATCGCTCAATACTGCACTGTTGGTTGCAGGTCAAAATCTGGGATCCATGGTGTTGACGGCTCAGAGCTTCAGAATTGAATGTTGCCTTCTCTAGCCACTAGTCATTCATATATTTGTTCACTCATTCATGCAAAAATATCTCCTGAGCATCTACTAGGTCCCTTTCTAGGAATCAGGAATACAGCAGTGAACAAAGTAGACAGGACCCTGCACTCATAGAGCTTCTTATCTAGTAGAGGGAAACCCAGAAATCAAGTCAACACATAAATGTTCAAGGTCCATCTAGATAGTGATGAGTGTTATGAAGATCAGATAGGAAATGATGGTGGCAGATGGTAGGTTTGGGTGAACCCAAGACTTCCTTCCTGCAGACAAGCACTTGTATTGTTATAGATACAGTACTCAACTCGGCACGTCAGAATTACCAGTGTAGACTTAATGTTCTGTAACAGAAGTTTTTATAGGAGTTAATTAAACCTGTCGCTGGTCTCTAAGTGCAACGGGTTGTGTACCTGGAGAGACCCGGTTTTACTGATCTCAGAGGCGCATTAAGAAGAAGTGGTTGGAGAAGCAGTTGCAGAGCAGAGTGAATTGCTCTGTACAGCAGAGGGAGTGAGAAATGGGAGAAATCCAGGAGAGAGGAGCCTGGAGGCCAGAAGCCTGTGAGCAGGAGGGGCTGGTGAAAAACTAAGACCTCTGGTGATGGATGGGCTGAGGAAGAACTCCGGCGCGACCACAGAGCTGTCTTGTGAGGAGTTGCTTCTTTATTGTTGTCTGAGCAGATCCAGAGGCGAACTCCCTCCTCTGTGGGTCCTTAAAATCCTCAGGTGGTTCTCATTGCTCACTGATGCTTTTCTGTGGCTGGATTCTTTTGGGTAAATTCAAAGATGGGCTGAGTTCCGTGTCCAGGCTGGCAATGGGCTATGACAAGGCCTGATCAGGGGACACAGGAAATGGAAAGTAGCATGAGCCGCTGACATCTGGGTTGCATTTTAATGTAATCCCAAAGAGGTTTGAAATTAGCATGGACTGTAAAGTCATCTCCTGGAAGTAACAGAAATGTGTTCTTCATTACACTCATCTGGAGGTGGAGAAAATGGCCCTTCCTAGAAGTGTTACGAGGAATAGCCTAGTGCCTGGCACGTTTTAGTAGTTATGGGCCGAATGTTTGTGTCCCCGCCAGACTCAGGTTGGAATCCTGACTCCTAATATGATGGTGTTAGGTCGTAGGATCTTTGGGGAGGTAATTAGGTCGTGAGGGTGGAGCTCCGCGGGGACTTGGTGCTTCTTAATCTATAAGAAGAGACAGGTGAGAGCTTGCTTCCTTTCTCTCTGTTCTCCACCTTATGTGGACACAGTGAGAAGACCGCTTCCTGAAAACCAAGAAACAGCCTCTCACCAGGCATCAGATCTGGCAGCACCATGATCTTGGTCTTCCAAAACTGTGATAAATGTTTGTTGTTTAAGGCACCCGGGCTACAGTATCTTGTTGCAGCGCTAGCAGACTAAGACAGTAACCGTTCTATTTGACAGATGGTGGTTTCCTCCCCTACTGCCTACCAAAGGATTTAGACCAGGTGCACGCTAAGGGTTTTATTTAAAATTGACAAAGCTGTAAGTTAAAAATACTTGTCCTTACTGAGTTTCCAGTATTATGGCAGAAACAAGAAATGTAATCGTGGGGATGAAAGCAGTCTATCAGGGACCACTTGAAACAAGAGTGAAAAATTAGAAAACAGAGTAAACAGTCAATAAATATTATTTAACAGTAACAGAATATTGGAAGTTTAATAGCATTTCTCTAATGGCCGTATAGTAGGGGCTCTTGAGACAGGTGAAAAACTGGGTGGGCTGGAACTTGAGTAGACTGTGGGTGAGGAAAAGGTAGAAAGGAGAGTGTTGTAGAGTCTATGGTGGGAGAAAAAGCTTAAGTACAGGCATGGAGACAAGAATCAATGTGTATATAAAATAAGCTGAAGCTTCCAGGGCATCATCTTGTGGATTTACACGTGGGCGTGCCCTCACATCTTCTTGATTAAGCCATCTCACTGAGTCACACTTAACTCATTTAGAGTTTATGATTATTTGGAAAGAGATGGCCTACAGTTTGGAAGAAAAGAGAATTATTAGGTGTTTGAACAGTCTAAGCAGGACAATTGTAGAATTTTAGCTCTAAAAGGAAAGGGTGGGGCACCCATAACTCAGAGAGGTTAAGCAGCTTCCCTAACCTCACACAGCTGGTCAATGACAGACCCAGAACTAATTAAAGGCATCAGTTTCGGGGTATCTAGAAAGAAGGGGAGGGTTATCTACATAAGGAAACAAATGATTAAAACTACCAACAGAGGTATCAGTTACCTAAGAGCATGCTGTGATTGCAGCACAGTAAGTGCCCTACATACAAACAAGTTCCGAGAGCACCTTTGTAAGTCCAGTTTATTCGTCAGTCCAACAAAGTTAGCCTAGGTACCCAACTCACACAGTTGGCTATAGCGTACTATACTGTAATAGGCTTATAATACTTTTCACACAAATAATACATAAAGAATAAACAAACACAAAAAATAAAACATTTTTAATCTTACCCGACAGTACCTTGAAAAGTACAGTAGTACCAGCTACATCACCGCTGCTTTTCTGCCTGCTCCCAGATGTCCTGGGCTTGAAATGAAGATACTGTACTACTGTACTCCATACAGTGCTGTACAGTAAAGTACATAAAAGCACAAGCACTTGTACAGGATGCACGCACCTGACGGTATATGCCAGACACGTGAACCAACTTACATTATTGGACATACGAAAACATTGGCATCTTTGAAAGTTTGCAACTTGAAGGTTCGAGTGTAGGGAACTTCCTGTATAGCACAGGGGGACCTGTATCTTTTGGTACAGTTTAAGCTCATCCTTTATCAGCCTGTATATTTGAGGAAGCAAGAGCTCTATGGGCAGCACAGCTGCTCTGTAAACTGAAAGTAATTTAATTTTTTCTACTAAAATACACCATATATTACCATGTTTGTGTCCTTGAGGTAGTCGTAATAGACACAAGCAAGGTTTTAAAATGGATTTCTGGATTTGTATCTTTTTATCTTTGGTCATCTTTTACTTTAAAAGTATAAGGAAAATGGCATCCATATATAGAGAGAGAAGCCACCCTATGGTTCGGTGTTTGTGTTCTGGGGTTTTTCGAGTCTCTGAGAGGGTTCTGTTGTAGTCACATCGCTTCCTCAGGGTTTTCCTCTGCTTGAGCTGTATTACAGCTACACCTCCACATCTTCGGGTATAAGAATGGAGTGTGATTGCTGGACAAAAACAAAACTTTGTCATTCCGCTTTAAAGAAGGCAGCTGAGTACATGGTCATAGATGCTGAGAAGTACTTGCATTTAAAGGCTGTTTGGGGAACTGTTAGTACTTTGAAGAGCTTGGTACCTGGGATTTTAGGAGATGTTCCTTCTGCCTTGAAAGGAACAAAGCCCTGCCCAGGTTTACTCCTCAGGACCTTCCCTCGGGTCTAAGAGGTGACTTATATGCTCCATCTGTGTCCCAGCTTCTGCCACCCGAGTTGCTTGATGTAATTGTGGAAGTATTAAAGGCATGTTTCCCTCTATCACAACTTTCTTAAAGATTTAAATTCGTTGAATAATAAGTAAGCACATTTGTCTAGCAGTCTGCAGTAGAAAAGTGTCCCTGCCGTGTTTCTTTTGAGCCATGTGGTTGGGGGGCAGCCCCTCGGATCCACGGTCCTCTCTGTCCGTGAGATCAGCTTGCAGATGCCTGTCCTGGCTCCGCACCAGGTTCCCGCGGGCTGAGTAAGAAATGCATGTGAGAGCATTTGTGGTCGTGACTGTGGAAATCCTCACCAATGGAAGGCATTAGTATGTTCCTGTGTGATGGGATCTCAAAGCTCCTGTACATCTCAGCTCAAAACTAGGGTGTTTTCACAACAAGGTCCTACTGTCTAGCACAGGGAACTATATTCAATATCCTGTGATAAGCCATAATAGAAAAGAATATGAAAAAGAATGTATATATATGGATAACTGAACCACTTAGCTACAGCAGAAATTAACACATTGTCAATCAACTGTACTTAAAGTAAATTTTTAAAAAGTAGGGTGTTTTCTTCCTAAACAAAAGGACATGAAGTAGTCATTTTAAAGAGAGAATAAATGTAACCTCAACCCAGGTATATGTAGATCTAGCTCATAGGCTGGTGGTTGCCAGGGGTGGGGGCATGAGGGGTGGGAGAAATGGGTGAAGGGATTCAAAAGGTAAAGAGAAGAAAAATAATGGTGCATTCCTGAGCAACAAAAAACAAAAAGAAATTGTTTGGTTAAAAAAAAAAAAAAAAAAAAAAAAAAAAAGGTACTTAAAATGCCTGAGCCCAGAGGGTCTTGTTCACGGTAGCTAAATTTCATGATTTGATTATTACCTCATAAATTATAATGCTACACCAGCATTGAGTATTGCACTGTATCCGAGCTTTGGCTATGGCTTTTTGTTCAGAAAAGTCTACCAAAAATATGTGAACATATAAATGCTTTGAGCAGTTGTGTAAAGACTTAACAATGCTGCAGAAACGAAAATATACTGACACTTGAATACAAGGCATTTTCCTTCTTTCTTTTTTTTAAGGCGTTTTCTTAAATAACACACAGCTTTAAAGAATACTTACTTGGAACTTTGTCTCACGAACTTCATCTCACCATCGTTGAAACTAGAGAGGGTTTAAAATTGTAAAATATGCTATCAGTTGTAGAGCGGAAATTAATTTTAAATTGAAAGTATAATTCGGATAGGTTTATCTTTAAAAAATAGAATATGACATTAAATAACTTTGTCAAAGTCAACTGGTAGTGATTCAGTGTTGACATTCAAATGCTAATTTTGACCTCTCTGTCAACTTTGTTTCCTGTTAAGAAATTATAAGCTACACTGTGAAATTTATGTACAATTTTCCTTGTTTAAAAAATGTCTTAAGTATGGAAAAGTGGAATATATAGTGAACAAATCATGCTTCCTGTGTTCTGATGTCTTTCCAGATTGCTTATCAAGAGGTAAACAAATGATTTCACAATTACCTTATACTTAAGTGTAAAATTTGTAAAAATATGTACAAGGCAATAATAAATTAATATACTGAAGTGTCAGATAAGTTGCCAACTGTTGTGGAGGTATCTTGGTTGATGGAGTAAACTACCTTAAAAACGGGATATTTTTTGTTATTCTCGGTAAAAAGAGATAATAACTCATACTGTAATTTTTTACTCCAATGGAAGTATCTTTTGAATTTAGAAAAATTTTCCATTTATAAAATACAATAACAAAAAGGTACAACTGCAAAAAAGAGTAAAAATGTAACCTCAACTCAGGTATATTAACCCAAACATGATTTAAAACTTTTTTTCAAAGAATATTCATCCAGAGTAGTTTGTAATCAGACAACTTTTAACTACTCCCTTAAAAAATCATAAGTGCCCGCTGGCAATGTCAGTTAATACTTTGTCTTCTCAGTATTCATCTTCTCTCGTCTTGGAGTCTAGCAGGTAAAATTAATATCATAAGACATGTCTACAGCTGTTCTGAGAGGAAAGGAATAGAAAGGATTTCAAAATGGGTCATGCTTTCCTTAGCAGATTAGACACTGACGAATAGTATGGTGTTTGTATAGACCATTTCTCTTTTTAGGGAATATTCCTGATTCACCCATGTTCAAGGTCAAAACCATTTTAATGTACTTCTGAGTACTTTTAGTATCAGAGACACGTGCTCAAAATAACATTTGCTATGGAGGATTTCCAATTTTGTTCCGTAGTCATTGACCATAGCAGGATGAAATTTTGAAATTGGATGTTGTGTATAGTTAAAATTGATTTTCCCCCCACAAAAATCTTAACATTTGTTTTTCCTTAAATCCCATTGTTTATGTAACATATTTACAGGCAATGCTTAAAATCTTCAAGAAAAAATAAATAGTAATGTTTCTACTCTGCCCACACATTGCAAATACATTGGAAAGGAATTCTCGGGGTGGAAGTCTTCATTATTTCATCCGTATGCACATGCCATATGCTTTTCCTAGCTAATAAATAGTTCATCAGGATTTTTACTTAGCTTATAAAATGGAACTGATGACATTTAATGTCATAAAGGGAATACTGAAGGCTAATAGAAAACAGACTTACATGCAGTCAACATTAATTAGATCCAGTTCAGCAGAATTCAGAGAGACATGTCCTGAAAAACAATTCTACTGAAGCCACAATCAGATCATATTATTATGAGTACTAATTATTTATAGGCCTCCTGTTAAAGAGCAAAGCTGTGCTAAACACTTGATATTATTCACTAAATCATCACCCGTTCTGTGATGGCTGGGGAAGCTGAGACTTAGAAAAGTGACTTGCCTGAGTGATACAGCTTGGATTTGTTCTCAGTCTCCCAGGTCCCAAGCTTTACCTACGATGACTGGTTTTCAACAAAGGGGAAGGTTTTGAGTTCCCAATTCCCACTTTGGTTTCCACCAGAATAGCTGAAAAAAAAAACACTTTTTTGTGCTTGTGCATCCAGGTGAAAGCTCACTGGAACCAAGTTTCCTCTGGGCTGTACTCCTTTCCACCTAAGGCCAAGGTGAAGGGCAGTTGTGTTAAATCCATGCCCCTGACAGCTCTGCCTGTGATCACATCCATACCCTCCTTCTCTGCAGCCCTCTGGCCCTTCTACCCAGGGCCTCTGTAGCGTGCGAAGGGCTGTGGGTCATGGGGCCCAAAAAGCCAGCATCTGGGGCTTTGCTATTTTGTAAAAACCTATTACGCAAGGAAGGGAAGCAAAAATCAGGCTCGTTCTGATTACCATAGGCTACAACTTAAAGCCTTCTGCAGGCTTTGCAAAATAATCCCTTTCAAGTCCAGAAATGTTAGGAAGATAAAGACTGCAAAACATCAAGCCCAGGGTCTGTTTGTCATCTGAGGTTAAGTAATTATTGAGGACAAAGACGCTGTCACAAGTCTCTTCTGATATTCGAGATTTCTTAAAAGCTTGCTTCAAGTAGCCTTTTTACTGACAGCATGTGAATGTCTAAGCAATCTGTGTCTGCAAGATTGGTACTGAGGTTGTGTACGATGTGTACTGGCCCATTGTGTTTTATAGAACAAGCATAATCATTGGGTTGATAAAACGTTCAGGGGCAGAAGTTACACACACTGGGATGAGGGTGTTTTGAGGTCACACTCTTCCATACCACGTGGGGGCCCCCGACATACATCCCAGCCTTAAACACAACTCTCAACATCAAGGCAATGAGGCCTATTTTTTTATTTGATTATATGCAAGGTCAGATTCTGGTGTATCACTGTATATCATACGATGTATCTAAGATCCACAGAATTTTTTAAATGTGGCATGTTTCTAAGTAAATCAGAGCCCTTTAAACTGGAAGATGTGCTTAAATGCCTCCCTGGGAGCAAAGCAGAGAGCTGCCTTCATAGCGCTGACTTGCGATTCCAGACTTGTATCGCATGTTAGTGGGCTGATACAGTCATGATATTGCCTGTCTTACTAAATACGATAGATTTGCAGTTTCTAAAATGCAAGATCTAAGGAAATACTGCATGTTTTTCTAGCAATCCATCTTGTGCTGACATCTTGCAGGGAGAGCCTTATCTCCTTTGTCATCCCAGTTGGCCACTTGTACAGATCCTTGGGCAGGACTGGTTATGCCTGTAGAAACATTGGGATTGTATTATAATTTTAGTCCATTAGGAGAGCCCTTGTCCAAAGGTAATAGCCACTGCAGGGTGGAGACAGCCTGTGATGGAAATTGGCATCAGAGCCGGGTTAAGTGGCCTGACATGGTCTGCTTGTAGGAACCGGAGGCTATGAATTAGTCTTTGGGAAGAAGCATTATCGGTGTGGTAATAGGACTGAGCCAGAGACTTGGCTTCTAAAATCATTATAAAGAAATGCGATCTTTGTGCCGTTGATGGCTGCGTGAGATGAAGCAGGCTGGTTTCTCTATCTGCCCTTAAAACTCCACTCACTCACCCTCCCCGTGGACCCCCCGGCTCTTTCATGCTGCAGAGCTGCGTGCTTTGGCTGCCAAAGTCAGTGACTCTATAGAAGTTGCCACTGTGGTTTGGCTTTTCACGTGCACGTGCATGGATGTGTGTGCGTGTGTGTGTACATGCGTGTTTCTGACCTCACTTGCTCTTTGGTCAGTTGTTTACCTACAAAAAAAGCCTAGAAGATATGACAGTACTGGAGATGATGATTTGCAGTATCTCTGCTCATGATGAGCAATTATAACAACTACAGATTCTATAAACAAGGAGGAGAAAATTTTAAAGGTAATCCAACACATGGAGAACCTTAAAAGTAATTAAAATCGGCCTTCCTTCCTCACTCAGGTTATCAGTATCCTGACGGATGCCATCCTTTGTGCCTGCGTGTCATGGCAGTTGGGTGTAATAGAATTCCCAGAATAATGGAGCTTCGGAACAAGGGACAGGGCTGTTCTTCTGTGTGTGTGGTTTTCATTCAGCAAATCTTGTATGTTAAGTATGTGCTGAGTGCCAAGGGTGGTTATAGGTTACAACAGACAATACGGTCTGTCTCTACAGAGCAGAGGACACAGAGAGTACGGAGACACATAATAAGTGTATTCTTCAGTGCGCCAGAAGGTGGTGAATTCTCAAGGAACATGAAGTGGTGTAGGGTGCTCAGGGGCCCAGGAGGAGAAGCGTGGTCAGGTATACACCTCATTGAGCAGGTGGCATCTGAGCAGAGACTTAAAAGGAGTTGTGGGAGTAAACATAGTGGATATTTAGGGACAGAGGGAAAAGTTAGTGGGAAGATCTGAGGCTGGCGTGTGCCTGGTGTGGCCGTGGAACATCGCGGAAGCCCATGCGGCTGGCGTGCGTGAGGCAGGGGGGCCGAGATGGAGATGGGTTCTAGGTGCACTAAGGGGCCGGGTCCTATAGGGCTCTGTAACTATATGTGGATGATTAGACTTTGGGTTGACTTCGAGGAGAATGTGGGGCCTTGGGGAGTTTTTTAGCAGAGGTGAATTGTGATCTGAATTCATTTTAAAAGAATTCTCTGGCTGCTTGGCTACGATGAGAAAAGACCATAGAGGGCAGTGGTGGAGCCAGGGAGGTCATTGAGAGGCTACTGCAGTGACCCAGTTAGGATGAGCTTCAGATGGGGATGGCCTGCAAGGGAGACAGGGAGATGTGGTCGGATTCTGGAAATATTTGGAGGGTCAATGATATTCCCTGGTTGGATGTACACCAGGAAGAGAAGAAGAGGTGTCAGGAATGGTGCCAGGATCTTTGCCCTGAGTAGCTGGAAGGATGGAGTTGCCACCAGCTGAGAAGAGGAAGGCTGGGGTTAGAGCCGACTGGGAGGGAGAGTCAGCTCACTCCTGGACGTGCCGCATCTGAAATGTCTGAGTTGTATCCAAGTGGAGAGTTGGAATAGGTAGGTCAATACGTTTAAGCTAGAGTTCTGGGCTGTAGACAGAAGGTGGGGAGTCATTGGCATTTTGATTCGAATTTGTCCATGACCCAGGGTGAGATCACCAAGGTAGTGAGGGTGGACAGAGAGGAGACTGCAGACCAAGGCCTCGGGCTCCCCAACATTTAGGGGCTGCAAGAAGAAGAGTCAGAGAAGGAGACTGGGAAGAAGTGACTGAGTTGGGCAGAGCAGTACCTTGGAAGGTGAGTCCAGAAAGTGTTTCAGGAAGGAAGCCATGGCCATTGGTGTCCAATGCTGCTGGTGGGTCCAGTAGGTTGAGGACTGATACTTCATGGCTGCGTTGAGCAGTGGAGAATCACTACCTTGGTGATCTTGCTGAAAGCATTCTTAGTGAAGTGCTAGGGCGAAAGCCCGATGGGAGGTAAAGGGTTCAGAGAGAACTGTGGGGAGAGGATTTAAATTTAAGTGCTTTGTTACCAAGGAGACTAGAGAAATGGGACAGTAGCTGGCAGTGGAAGCAACATCAAGATAAGAGTTTTGTTTGTTTTAATGAGGATACTTGTGTTCCAGTGAGGATGATCCAGCAGAAAGAGGACAAGTTGATCCTGTGGAGGGAAGTAGGGAGACTTGTTCAGATGTGGTCCTTGGACCAGGGCGTGAGATCTGGTGCACAGGCAGGAGGACTGGCTCTCGAAGGATGAGACATAGTTGACTAGGAAAGGGCAGAATAACTTGGTACAGATGCTTTAGGTGGTGAAAGTCCCTGGAAATTCTCTTCTGATTGTTTCAGTTTTGTCAGGGAAGGAAGAAACCAACCAGATCCTATCTACTGAAAGTCTTGGAAAATAGAGAATGGAGGAAAGAAGTTGTGAAATGATTGTCTGTTGGAATGGAATGTAGGGAGATAGAATACAGTTGCCAGGCAGCGTCGGGGGTCAGCACGGTCAGGAATGGAAAGTGGGACCAGTCATCACATGTGTGTCTTCCACCACCATGTGCAGCTGCACGGGTAGACGCGCAGAGTAGGTAGAGTTGGATCAACCAGGGTCATGGCTTTGCCAAGTAACTGAGACAGGAGAGGAGCAAGGGATTGTGGAAGGGGTGATTACAATGATTGGCTATGGAATTGAAGCTGGTTAAAGGAGAAAGGGAGAGCGTGGAGGTGACTGGGGACAGTGAAAAGATGACGGATAGAAAAGGTGGATTGGAGGTCCTGCGGGGTTGAAGGATTGCTGGGTCCCGGGTACTAGAAGGAGTAGGTTGGGAAGGTTGAGAGTGGAGATCAGAGAGGAGGGTGCCTGATGTTAAGATTGTGGAGGGGTTGCAGTCATTAGTAATGACAAGGTCCAGGGTACGACCAGGAGCATGAATGCATGTGAGGTAGGGTGCAGGACTAAATCATTGAAGGATCCGAGAGGCCCTCCATTCAAGAACCTGAGAGACAGGCACGGGCAGGGTAATCTGTGCATAGAGAAATGACCAATCATTCATGGTGTTGGAGAAGAAGACAGTGAACGAAGAGCTAATAAAATCATTGAAAAGTAGGGGGGAAGTGATCTGGAGCCGATAGTTGACAGCAGCAATGAAGGACCATGGTGCTAGCATCTGGCAAGATCATCTGTGTCTTAGGATGGACGTAAGACAATGGCATCGGAGCCAAAATGCACCTCATGTCAGATCTTATCTCTGCCACTTACTATCTGGCAAGTACTAACCCCTCTGATTCTCAGTTTCGTCACCTGTTGCATGGAGACAATGATAGCACATACCCCCAAAATTGGGAAGTCATGAAGGTCAAATAAGATAATGTATATATAATAAAATGTTAAGCATAGTGCCTGGCATGTAGTAATTACTTAAAATATCATTACGATGTCACTCCCTTGCCCCGAATCTTCATGTAAGACCCTATGCCTCCATTTGAGAGCATAGTGGCTGTTGATCTTTCTCTTCTTAGGTAGCAGCAGCTGTTTGCTACATTAAGGTTCAGTCGCCTTTGTTTCTTGGAGCCATTTGGCTCAAATGCTTTCTTGGTTCCTGAATTGAACTTGCTTTTAGCCAACTAATTGAAAACTTCATTTTATCGTGACTTTCAAAACCATAAATATCTACATATACGTTTGTTGTATGTATGCTCAATTTCTAAATTAAAATTTTTGAAAGGCCAGAGGTTCAAAGGTGAGCAGATCAGATCTGAAGGCTCTTTAAGATTCTCTGTGATGACGCCCCCAGCAGTGGCCTCCATTCGGGTCCAACATGTCTCGTGCTTCCCTTGAGCAATTGGTTCACGTTATTCAAGACACAAACCTCTTGGACTTGGTTGTAGAAAAGTCTTAGAGCCACATCTGTGACCCCTTTCACTGGGGACAGAGAACTTCGTGGCTTTGTGTGCTTGCCTCTCCCCTCCCCTCATCTCTGTTTTATTTTCTTCTTCGGCTTTATTTTTCTTATACTAAATATTCTTTCTCTTTCTGTATTGCCTGCATCCTTTCAAAGGACTTTGAAGCCTGCTGTTTGGAATGGGTTGTGCATAAGAAGTAGTTCCATAGGAGGATGGATTTGGGCCTTTGGATCCATCCCTCCCCACACCTCACAGAGTACCTATTACAAAATAGGTATTCAGTAAACATTTGTGAAAGCAGTTAAATTTTACTCAGTCCTATTTGTGACATGGAGATAGGATCCCAAGCATTTGCTTAGAAGTGCTTTCTAATAATGATAAAATGATGATAATAATAGTAACAATAATAACAATATTGGCTAGTAGTTCTAGGGTGCTTGCTCTGTGTCTGTCTTTCATATATTATCTTATTTAATCCTCCTAATGATCTTGTGCGATAACACAGTTATCACACCCATTTTACAGATATGAGATCTAGAGCGTAAAGTGTGATACCTAAATTCAGGGAGCTGGAAGATGAGGAACAAGGATTCAACCTCCAGCGCCTGGAACCTTCACCACTGTCCTGCAGTGTACCATCCGCACAATAACACTGGCAGAAGGGTGTCTGTGCAGAAGGAGCTGGACACTCTCATCCGTCTATGGCCCTCTCTCTGCACCGTTTGGTCCAGGTCACCAAACCCCATGTAGAGTACTCTGCTCTGACCTTGGAGCAGGGAGCAGCTGGCAGTCTGGCCGGTTCTAACACCCAACAGGTTGTGGGGCAGCATAGTCAGTCAGTGTCTTTCTTTAAAAAAAGAAAGGTAATGAAAGGCTGTACTTGCCCTGAAAACACATGGAGGAAACTTAAATACATATTAAGAAAGTAAAGAAATCAACCTGAAAAGGCTACGCACCATATGATTACAGTAACATTCTGGAAAAGGTGAAAACATGGAGATGGTAAAAGGATCGGTGTTTGCCTGGGGTTAAGGAGGCGGGAGGGATAAATAAGCAAAGCACAGATGATTTTGGGGGCAGTGGGAATATTCTGTGCGACCCTATAATGGTAGCTACATGTCATTATACGTTTGTCCAAACACGTAGAACGTACAACACCATGAGTAAACCCTAACGTGAACTGTGGATTTCGGGTGATGATGACGTGTCCGTGTAGGTTCATCAGTTGTAACAAATGGTGGCATGTGTTGGTAATGAGGGAGGCTATGCGTGTGGGAGGGTGGGGATGAATGGGAAGTCTCTGTCCCTTCCCCTCAGTTTTGCTGTGAACCTAAAACTAAAAGAAAGTCTGTTTTTTAAAAACCCTGCATTTCTCACACCCTCCCCACCCAATATTTCATCGCTATAGGGTTGAGGGATGGCCGACGGCACGCTCAGGTTGCGGGGGGAAAGAAGGACGAGCTGGCTCTGGTTGAAATTCCACTGTCGGCACGCTGAGGAATTTTAAAGATGTGCTGAGCCAGTGAGTGCTGTGGGTCCCTTTGTGTAGATTTGGCACTGGCTGGAAGGCTGTGCTGCCGGGGGAGCTATTATGGAGGACGGCCAGATCCGCAGCAAGTCCTGAAACGTGCCCTCTTTTCATCTCGAGAGTTTGATCATTGTGCCAAATGCCAGGGCTTCTGTGGAGCCTCTGGTGCTCCAAGGAACCCATGAGTTTCTTCCCCAATGAGGAGGACCATCCTCTCCCTTTTCTCCTCTCCTCCTCCCCGCTCCCCTTCTCTTATCCTCTGTTATAGGCCATATTACTGTGGCAGACTGCTCAGAATTTAATGCTCTACTGGTCTTTGTAGTGTTGTGGGCCAAAATATACCTTTGGTTTTTAAGTAAAAATAAAAGACAAATGTTTCATTTTCACCAAGAACTTTATAGAACAGTACATTCACCCTTTTGTTCCACTACCTTCTGCCATTTTTTTTCAGGCAACTTCATAATTCCATCTTCCCCCAGCTTATCTTTTTGACCAAAGCACTGGTCCAGGTGCCTTTTACAATCTTCTAGGGAATTGACATTTTTTCCATTAAGAGAGTTTTGTAAAGACCTAAATAAATGGAAATCCAAAGGTGCAATGTCTGGTGAATACGGTGGATGAATCAGAACTTCCCAGCCAAGCTCTAACAGTTTTTGCCTGGTCATCAAAGAAACATGCGGTCTTGTGTTATCCTGATGGAAGTTTATGTGTTTTCTCTTGACTCATTCTGGACACTTTTTGTCGAATGCTGCTTTCATCTGGTCTAATTGGGAGCAGTACTTGTTGGAATGAATCATTTGGTTTTCCGGAAGGAGCTCATAATAGAGGACTCCCTTCCAACCCCACCATATACACGACATCACCTTCTTTGGATGAAGACGGGCCTTTGGTGTGGTTGGTGGCCGTTCATTTTGCTTATCCCATGATCTCTTCCGTTCCCTCTTCTTGCTTTTAAAATTCTCTCTTTGTCTATGATTTTAGACAGTTTTATTGTAACGTGTCTTCAAAAGTATCATTTTGGGTTGAAATTTTGGGAGAACTTACGAGTTTAATGAATTTGGATGTTCAGATTTCTCCCCAGGTTTGGGAAGTTCTTCAGCATTATTTCTTTGAATAAGCTTTCTGCCCCTTTCTCCCTTCCTTTTCCTTGTAGATTCCAATAATGTGAAAATTATTTCTCTTAAAGGTATTCCATAGTTCATGTAGGTTTCATTCACTCTTTTTCATTCTTTTTTTCCTTTGTTCTCCTCTGACTGGAGCATTTCAAGTGACCTGTGATCTAGTTCACAGATTCTTTCTTCGGCTTGATCCAGTCTATTGTTGATGCTCTCTGTGACATTTAAAAAATTTCATTCATTCAAATTCAGCTCCAGAATTTGATTCTTTCAATTTCCATTGCTCTGTTAAACTTTTCATTTTGCTCATGTATGGTTTTCCTGATTTTGTTGAACTGTCTGTTTTCTTGTAGCTCACTGAGCTCCCTTAAAACAACAGTTTTGAATTCTTTACCAGAGAAATTGTAGCTCTCCATTTCTTTGGGGTCAATTATTGAAAAATTATTGTATTTTTTTGGTGGTGTCATGTTTCCTTTATTTTTTAATATTCCTTGAAGTCTTGCATTGCTGTGTTCACATTTGAAGAATTGGTCATCTTTTCCAGTCTTTACTGACTGGCTTCAGGAGAGAAATACCTCCCATCAGCCCTGATAGGGATTCTGAGGCTTTCTCACACCTTTTCTATGGATGCTCCTGCCTCACACCTCTTGTTTTCCCTTTCGGGAGAATTCTTAACTTTGGATGCCTTCTCTTGATCCTGCAAAGTCCTTCTGGGTGCTGACAGCCTCCCATTAGCTTGCTTTCCCTAGGGTGGTGCTGCACCTCAAGCTTGTATGCTCTCTACCAATCTCACAGGGTTGGGCCAGCTTTCTGTGCATGCCCACAGCCATCTGCAAAGTCTTGCTCTCTGCACCATTGGGGATGTGCACACATTGGAGACAGCCACAGGGTAAGGCGGTGTGTGGGTGAGGTACATGGAGCACTGGTAGTACTCATGGTTGAATTGATGGATCTGCAGGCATGGTATCCCCAGTGGCTTATAGGTGGGTTTCCTGAGAGAGTCAGCAAAGCAATTGGTAGAATCCATGTCCTTTTGCCCTCCAAGAGCCCTGCAGCCTCTCCTTGTCCTACAGTCATGCAGCACACCACAGTTTTCTGGATAGGGTGAGAAAGAAGTGTGTCTCTCTGACAGCTGGGGAAGCCAGGGACTCACTCACATGGTCTCACTTTACCATCTGGGAGAAATCACAGGCTGAGAAGTTCTCTTAGTCCTAAGCTGTGCTGACTTGGGGAGATTTACATGGGTAAATTGAAACTGTTCCTCTCGCCTTTTCACCGGGTACAATCTCAGATCTTATTTTGCTCCAGTGATGTGCTGGAACATCTCTGGACCCCTGGACTTGCACAAAGGCACTCTCAGTATGGGTGATTGGGGGTTCTTTGGGGGTAAGACAGTAGAAAACTCATATTGCCATTTTGATTACACAATTATTTTTTAAAAATAAAGATTGACAGTGGTTAAGAGTTGACAAGTGGTATTATTTATGCCACATATTTTTCCTAACTTGTAAAAATATTTTATAATAGCATGGTAGCAGAGTAGTGCGGTTTGCTATTTCATCACATAATTTGGGGGTTAATTTTCCTGATTTTTCCCTATGCATTTCTGTGCCCATGCCCAAAAACTCTTCTCCGTTTGGGCAGCACTTCCTGCCACTCCTGGTTTGGGGCTGTGGGACAGCTTGCATAAGGGCCAGCCTGTGGGGGGAATTCACATGTAGGAGAGGACTGTGTTGTAAGTGAATGGTCCACTGATGTCGGTACCATGATGTCGGTACCATGTCAAGATCAGAAGCAGAAGCTGGAACCTGAGGTAGACAGGATGGGCTGGTGAAGATAGGTGAGGTTACAACTGGAGAAGATGAGACACTGGACAAGGCACGAATACGTAAACTGAGGCAGTTCTGGAGCAAATTGCAAGAATTTGGAAGGCATTGCCTTCTTAGGAAAGATCTGTTTTTGCATCAGACAGCACACTCCATAGTGCTAGGTTGCTAGGTATTATTTGGACCTCCTACACATAACAAAATCAGTAATTTACATCTCTTTGTTTGAGGACATTTAGTATAATGCTGGCGTTCATGTAATGGGCCAATGGGATTTAATAATGGTAAGACAACAAACACTTTCTAATACTTGGGTTTTTTTTTTTAAGCAAAGCAATTTCAGATAATTGGTGGCTCCTGGATTCCCTAAGGAAAGGGGATTTTCCAGATCATCCTTTTGATATAACAGACAAAATATGTGGAATGCTGTCCAAAATGCTATAATATCAGAGACTTTAAATAATTTAATCACTGAAATCTTATTATCCTCTTGCCTGCAGGCTTTCTAGCAGAGTGCAATTATATTAAATGTGGGGGAAAATTGGACTCTAAAATCAGGACCTTCCTGTATCTCTTTGCCTTTCTGAGGGTCTCATACTCTCAGATTTCCTTGCTTTCCCTTCTTCATGTTTGACGAGGACAGACACTCTTGGAACTTTTGCAGACAGGGTAGGAAGAGACCTTCCAAGTTCAACACATCCTTCTGGACAGACAGGTGAATGCATCGCACAGTGCTTTATGAAAGAGCAAGGAAGACACTGATAATGGGGCAGCAGGTTTCTGACTCAGAGTTCATCAAACGACAGATTTAGTATTGGCTACAGCATCTGTGAAATATCAGGTGTAATTTTCCTAGAGTTTGTAGTACTTCACTTTGGGGAACTTCTAGGTGCATGGTTTTTGTTTCGTTCTTTACTTCTTGTTATGAAAACTTTTAAACACTTAAAAATGTAGAGAGAATGTATAATAAGCCTCTTGTCTTAGGTCTGGTCCCCTGGAAACAGGTTGTGAAGCAGCGCTCTGGGGGTAGGTGACTTTCTGGGAAGAGCTGTTGGGGTCAGCATCTGCCAGGAGTGGAGGCAGCAGGACAGGGCCGAGGGAAGAGGGGAGCTGCAAGGCAGTTTCAGCAGCCAGTTCAGAGAACTGTGGACTAGGGTGGCCTGAAAGGGACGCACTAGGCAACACCAGCAGTAGCCACTGCCTTTACCCATCACCCAGCCTCCGCTGTCAGCCCAAGGGCCACCTTGCTTTCCCTCCACCTCTACCCACTTCCCACCCCTCTACGCCCCTGCCTTCTACCCCCCTGCCTTATTTATTTTTTTGTTTCTTGACAACTTTAGTGAAGTATAATTATATACCATAAAATTCACTCACTTGAAGTGTACAAATCAGTGATTTTTAATACATTTACCCAAGTTACACAACCTTCACTCTAATCCACTTTTAGAACATTTTATTACCCTAATTAGCATATTCCCTTTTAAAAATGACTTCTGGTATATTTTGAAGCAAATCACTTTAGTGAGGTTTTAATGCAATTAAGTTTTTAGCTGAAGGGATCTATTGATAGGAATAAAAAAAAATTCATATTCCTTTGAGTGAGTGAGGTACCATTAAAGTTATTTGAGGTCATGTGATAGGAGACCTTGGGAGATGTAATTAACAAAAGGCTGTTTCCAGAGAATGTGGTTTATTCCCAAAGGTTGTCTAAGAATAACACATCTGACAAAGGTGTGTGCTTTATAGTTCTTCTGCTTTATTCCTCAAGAGAAGAACCTGTATTCCAGACGGAGGGTTGGTTTAAGTGGGTATAGGTGTGTGTAGGCAGCAGGCAGTCAAGGAGGAGGGCTGTGCTAAAAGAGGTAGGTAGCTCCAATGAGGGACCACCTTTGTATGTCATCAGAAAGGAGAGAAAGACCACAAATGGAGAAGATACAACCAATAAACAAAGACAAAGTGGAAAATTCTGTTTGTTAAATGGCCAAGGCAAAAAACTAGGCTATTTCTAGGGTTGGTATAAATGTCTTGTGCACATTTGTCATCCTATTGATACAATAATGGGTCTAGGGGCTTCCCTGGTGGCGCAGTGGTGGGGAGTCCGCCTGCCGATGCAGGGGACACGGGTTCGTGCCCCGGTCCGGGAGGATCCCACATGTCGCGGAGCGGCTGGGCCCATGAGCCATGGCCGCTGAGCCTGCGCGTCCGGAGCCTGTGCTCTGCAACGGGAGAGGCCACGGCAGTGAGAGGCCCGCGTACCGAAAGAAAAAAATAAATAAATAAATAAATAATGGGTCTAGAAAAATAAAAGAAGGCATTTTTTAATGAGATATAATTCACATACCATAAATTCACCCTTTTAAGGAATACAATTCAGTGGATTTTAGTATACTCACAAGATTGTGCAACTGTCACCACTGTGTAATTCCGGAACATTTTCATCACATAATAGACTCTCTACCCATTAGTGGTCACTTCCCATTTCATCTTCCCCTCAGCCTTTGCAGCCACTCATCTACTTTCCATCTCTGGAGCATGGCCTATCCCGGACAATTTGTATAAGTGAAATCATACAATATGTGGCCTTTTGTGTCCAGTTTCTTTCCCTTAGCGTAATGTCTTCACTGTGTTTGCAGTGTTGTACTGTGTATCAGTACTGCATTCCTTTTAATGGCTGAATAATATTTCCTTGTATGAATTACATGGATATACCACTATTGTTCATCTAATCATCAGTTGATGGAAATTTGGCCGTCATGAATAATTTTGCTCTGAACACTTATGTGCAAGTTTTTATATGAACATAAATGAATATGAAAAATGTTTGCCATTCACCTAGGAATGAAATTGCTGGGTCATATTGTAACTCTATGTTTAATTTTTGAGGAGTCACCAAACTGTTTTCCCCAGAGCAGCTGTGCCACTTTATATCTCCACCAGCAATGTCTGAGGATGTCAGCTTCTAAACATTCTCACCAACACTTGTTGTTTTCCATTTTTTGGTTTTATTTGTTTTGAAAATGGTAGCCATCTTAGCGTGTATGAAACAGAAGGTCACATTTTAAAAGATGCTGGCGGCAAAGAAATGTGAACATTAAAAACAAAAGTCGAGTTCTATGCTTGAGACTCTCACTTCTGTGCCTGCAAAGCCTCATTGTATATGCTCCGTGAGTAGGTTTGGGGGCCGCCGCTGCTGAGGGGCTTGACCCTTGAGGGACCAAGAGGGTGCCCATTCCAGTCTCGCTCATTGATGAGGACCTGCTGATTTGTAAGACCCCGATTGACCAAAGCTCATAGTCATTTCTGAGTACACGGGCATGCACATGCATACACGCACACCAGGTGAAAACACTAGAAACAGAACGTACTGAAGACAGTAAGAAAGTGAGTCTCTACCTAAGGCAGTTATGGGGTTTTAGTGTTGCTGTATGTGGATTTTCATTGGTGTTTTTGTTTTGCCAAATTTAGGAAAAAATAGGCTGAGAAAGAACTTCGTTCAAGAAAACCACAAATCAAAAACAGCAACTTTGTTGAAGGTGTGTCCTAGGGCCCATTTGGCACTTGGACAGCGTTTTAGACTTCTAATTGGCTTTGCAGCATTTTTGTCATCAAAGGTACGCTTAGAATTTGGCTCAATGCCTGTGTTACCTGTAAAAGTAAAAACATAAGATACTGTATCTCAGATCCGCCCACTTGGGGCTCATATATCTTAGAAAAGCTTGCTGGAAATTGAGGGGGAAGTTGGAACAGTGGGTAAATCACTTAGAAATGTGAGTTTTCCATGCTGTCCATTCCCACTCAGGAGAATGTTTGAGTGGGGATCTCTGAATAGACAGACAACTCCTGAAACCACTTTCTCTTTCTTGTTTTCCTATCCGGGCCACCTCTGTGATTCTAATCATCATTTCCCAGTCTTTCCCACGCTGTCTTTTCTGCTCTCCAGTTTCTCTTGCACGTTAGTGACTAGCCTTGCTGAGAAAGGGGTCTTTTCATAGGAGGCACCATGAGGCAGTGCCGAGGGGCCGTGCCGTCTGTGAACTGTGTGACCACAAGTGAGTCACGCCATAGCTCAGAGCATCACTTCCCTCATTGGTAAAAGGAGAGGGTTGACCAGTTGGCCTCCAAGGTCCCTACATTTGGAGACCAGGAATTTATCTTCCTGAATACAGCAGGTGACGCCATTCATTGGGGTTAAGCCAAGGAGTCCTATAAACTCCCAGAAGCTTCCGAGACCCGGAAGCTGAAAGTCCCTGTATTCGTTAATATATTCATCAGGGTTCTACAGAGGAACAGAGCCAATAGGATGTGCACATACATGAGATTTATTGTAAGGAACTGGCTCACACTTTGTTAGAGGCTGACAAGTCCCATGATCTGCAGGGGAGGGTCAGCAGGCTGGAGGTCCAGGAGGGCCAGTGGTGTAGTTGTAGTTCAAAGGTTCAACACCTGGAAAGAGCCGACATTTTGGTTCAAGTCCAAAGGCAGGAAAGATACCAATGCTCAACTAGAAGGAATTCAGGCAGGAGGAGTTTCCTCTTTCTCAACCTTTTTGTTCTATGTAGGCCTTCAACTGATCGGTTGAGGCCCATCTCCATTGCAGAGGGCAATGTCCTTTACTCAGTTCATCAACTCAAATGTTAATCTCATCCCCAAACACCCTCACAGACACACCCAGCATAACATTTGACCAAATACCTGGATACCCTGTGTTCCAGTCAAACTGACAAATAAAATCAGCCATCAAAACCCCAGTCAGAGATGCAGCAAAGGGAAGCTAAGACATTATCCCGGCTTCTGGTCTGGCCCAGGACAATACAACTTAATTCCTTTCTTCACTCTTCACAGCTCCTGATATTTAAACTTTCCTTATTTGTTAAATGTATATTTTAAACAGTTCAAAAGCAAGCGTGCTGGGTGTGTCTTTCCGAAATATCTCGAGAAAGGAGTAATTCTGTCAGAGGTCTGCTGTGGAACTGCAGCGGTGAAGAGCCATCCACGCCCAGACATTGAGAGAGCAGAGCGGGAGGACGTAGGAGGCTCGTGAGAACCCAGGGACTCGGGTTCCCGGTCAGGAGAGGGGCGGGCAGGCAGGGTGTGTGGCTCGCAGTCCTCCCTGGGGACAGGCTTAGACCATGAAGAGGGAAAGAAGAGAGTTCCTAGAAGGAGCTTTCTCTTTGGAACCTGAAAAACCACTGGTAGTTGCTACAGGCTTCTGATTTGGGGTCACTGGCTGACCAGAATGATTTTTCTGGGGACAAGGACAGTGGCTATATATACACAGACCACCAGAAAGGGCTCTTTACCGCGCCCACGTCTCCCAGCTCCTGCTGGCGGCAGACAGAGTAGGGAGAGGCCCCAAATGTTCATTGGCGGTGATGGCTGATGAGCCAAGAGTGGCCTGAAGAGGCCCGAATCCTTTCCATGACTTCTGTTTCTCTGTTAACTTTGATTGTAGCTAAAGTTTCATACTCTTATTTTAGCAAACAATTTGTTTTTATAAAGAGATAATTTCAGGTGTGAAAGCAGGAACTTTAGGTCTTACCAGTTATCCACACTTTGACTGTCAATCTTTATGTAAAGGCAGCTCCTACGTTTCGGGCGTGGCGCCTCGGAGGTAGTAAATTACCACCCAGATTCAGGATGGTTTTCACAAGGCTTTTCTTCATCCCTCGGGGTTAGTGGTATCCACCTTTCGAAGACCTATTAACTTTGGAGAAAACCTTTCTTTGTTTTTATGTTAAGGCTCATACTTAACACAACCATAATGAGGTTTTGTAGGTTGTCATATGTTATCTTCAGATATGTTGCAGTGATCACATTCAGTGTCATGATACATCTTATGTCACTCCGCTACACGTGGAGGGTAAATGTGTGGGTGCTAGAAAAAAATGGAAGTCCATCAGCAAGACTTCTTTTTGCACAATAAGGGACTAGAACACATGGGAAATATGTGAGTCTATGAGTGGAGGTTTTGTTATATATTCTCAGACTTGGAGGAATTTGGGCTGAGTGAGAGAGAGCAATAGTGGATACTTACGTGAAATGTCTGGAACCTGGTCTGTTTCCTTATCTTCAGTCTAAAAGAGCAAATTAACTGAAGAAGCCATTTCAGCGTATAACGTGTATTTGCGCAATGACGAGGGAATGTTTAAAACAGTTATCAATCGAAATTCGCCAACGACAGCAAAGTTTGATGGCTTCACTGCTTTCTCGTTCTGCAAACGGCTCTGGTCTGTTTTGATCTGCCGCATCCAGCCCGTGGGGCACGGATTAGGTCATGACAGTACCAGACAGGCACTTACACGCTGGGGGTCACTCTGTCCCCACACCCTGCTCTATATCACTCATAACTCACCCTTTAACAAATCATTCTAAATGGATTTTTGACATGATTTTTAAACGGATGGTTATAAAAATATGCTGAAGGGTTCTCTTATTTAGATGCTTTTAGGTAATCTTCTATTGAGGGGAATTTACAAAGTCTCAGGGTACCTGGGCAAAGCCAGGACCAGCCAGGTGGGAGAACCATTCACTGGGTGCGTCGGGGGCCCTAGAACATCCTTCAGTGAGGGTGCCTCTTCCAGGCAAAAAAGCAAAATGCAGAGCAGAAGAGGTCAGGGGGAGGTATGATTGGAGAGACATAGGTAGAGCATGCAGACCAGTAGCAACTTTAGGTGCCTGGGAGAATTGTGGATGGATGGATGGGTGGGTTGATGGATGAGGTAGGCCTCAGCACACTTCTGTTGTGCCCTCCGTGGCATGTGCTTTGAGGATTTGCATGACTGCTTGTGTATGCCGTGCCCAGCTACACCCAGATCCCACTCACTGTTTTGTTTTCTGTGTATGTGTGTGCAAAATCTTTCTTTATTCAACATCTGTTTGGTTAGCTTTTTGTCTGTGCCAGGTACCTGGCCAGGTCCTGGGTAAAACAGTGTCAGTGAAGAGGTTGGCATTGCCTCTGCCTTCGTGGATGTCACAGTCTGGAATAGGCAGGGGCAGAGTAGGAGGACAAGCATTACACAGACAAATATGCCAACAGTCGGTTCTACCTGATGAGTGCTGGGCAGAAATACAGATGCTAAGAGAGAATGTAATGGGGCAGGAGGAAGGGAGGACCTGATCTGATCTGGGGTCAGGAAAGGCTTTTCTGAAGTAGTGATATTCAAGCTACGATCTAAATGATGAGTGGGAATTAGAAAGCTAAAAATATGTGAGGATTCAACAGGTACAAAGGTGGCCCAGAGCCAGGGAACCCTACAGTGGGCAGCTGTGATCTTGTACATTTGTCGACGCTATTGATAGAAAGTGAACTTGAACTCCGCAGACTTAATGAAGTCTGAACGATAGGTAGACCATTTTTATTTTGGTTGTGTTTTTTTGAAGGCACTGTTAGAACTTTCTCATATTACCTGAATGCATGTGCTGTCCCATGCATCTGCGGTAAGATTTTCAGTACAGATTGGCTGAGAAACACTAGAATGAATATAAATACATATACTAAATTAAAGCTGGACAGAGGAATTCAATGCATTTTTTTTAGGCTTGTCATAAAATTGGGACCCCATCAAGTTGTCTTCAGATTCTGAATCTCTGAGCATATGTAAAATTGCATCGTTGTTCTCCGTTAGTTTTGAGCAAACTCACCCAAGGTGGGCAAAGCTGTGCTTACAGCCAACTGGCAATTCCCTACGTGGGAGTTAGCAATTTTGCAGACTACCTGTAACCACGCCATACCCCAGACCTATTCCAGAGCCGTCTCCAATCTCTTCCAGTTGTTATCTACTCAAGGAAGGCAAAATTATTTTAATACTAGAAAATTGCAAAAGAAACAAAATTGTTGCCAAGTGAAATTTTCCTCATTGGAACTAACGGTGGGAAGGCCGGTATGTAACAAACATTTCATTACAGAATTTTTCCAAAAATTGTATTTGATATATTCAAGAACGTCTGTTAATATAAAGCCCATACTGTGTACGTTCTACCACAAGGTCACTGCTTGGGGCTCTGGCGCATCTATTAGTATTTCATTAACCTAGAACGTCTCTGGAAATGTGCCATCGGAGGTCAAAAACGTTCTGACCCTCACATTGCAAGTCCTCATTATAGAAGGTGATAGAAATGCATCTAATTAATACAGAAGTCACAATACAAAGTTGTGAGATTACGTAAGAAGGCTGACATTGTCACACATTTCCATCCTAATCAGGTGCATGGATATCTTCAAAAAGCCCAGCTTGTCTGTACGGAGCAGAGAAGAGAGCAGGGGACTCTCCTGACTGTTCAGCCTGAAGCCCTATGTCACCCTCCTCCCATTGCAACTCCCTGTTTCTTGCAGCTCCCTTCACACTGATCCCTTGTCAGTCAGTGGTTGGCTCCTGCCCCTGATCCCCTGCAGAAAAGGGAGAAGGGCACCGATATTGACAAAGCACTGCAGCACACCAGGAGTCGGCCTAGGGATTTTCCCTTCATTGTCTCACTTAATTCTTTTTCTTTTTTTAAAATTAATTAATTAATTTATTTATTTTGCCTGCACCGGCAGGCGGGATCTTTGCTGCTGCATGTTGAGTTGCGGCATGCATGTGGGATCTAGTTCCCGGACCAGGGATTGAAACTGGGCCCCCTGCATTGGGAGCGTACAGTCTTACCCACTGGACCACCAGGAAAGTCCCCTCACTTAATTCTTAGATCAGGCATAATTACCCCTTGTATAGTTGAGAAAATGAGGCTCAGAGAGGCCAATCCTGTACTCGGACATCTCCAGTCCCAAGGTCTAGAAGCCATCTCATATGCCAATGACTCCCAGCTCTTCGCCTCCAGCCCTGATCTTCATCTTCGTAAATACAATGGACATTTCTCTGCCCTCATCTCTCAGCAGCATCTGTCAGGGTTGACTAGACCCTTCTCCTAGATTTCCATGGCCCCACACGCCTCCTTTGCTTCCTACTTCTGTCTGGTCCTTTGCTGGCTCATCCTTATCTGAGTGTTGGCATCCCCAGCACTCAGATGCCTTTCCCTTATCCAGCTACACTCTTCCAGGGGGTCAGGTCTGCCCTCTTGGCTTTGAAGACCATCTGCCTGCTGGTGACTTGCTAGTTTTGAACTCTAGCCCTAATCCTCCCCATGACCTTCAGGCTCGTATCTATGGCTACCTGCTTGGCATCTCCATCCAACAGGCATCTCAGACTTCCATATCCTACCCAAGGCTCAAGATCTATGCAATCCACTATGGTAGTGCCATGGAGCTATTTACATTAGTTAATACATTAATTAAAATTAAATAAGATTTAAAAGTCAGTTTTCCAGTTGCACTAGCCACATGTCAAATGCACCGTAGCTCTCAATGAGTAGTGGTCACCACATCAGATTGCAGATAAAAAGCACTTCCACCATCACAGGAAGTACTGGTGGTCAGTACTGCCCTAGTTGTTTTTAACCCCTCCAAATTTGTTCTTTCACCAGGGACCCCCTTTTCAAATAATCTAGCTGTTCCTCAAGTCAAAAATCTAGGAGGCATTCTTGATTCTTCCCCTTCCAGCATGCCTTATATCAGCTTCATCAGTTAGTCTTGTCTACTGTGTCTTGAAAACATACCTCATGTCTGTATACTTCTCTTAGACTCCAGTGTTCCCCAAGCTGAGCCACCAGCCTCTCTGTCACATGGATCACTACAGTGGCTCCGCAATGATCTGCCTTCTTCCACTTTTGCTCTATAACCTATTGTCCACACTGCAGGCAGCCAGAGTGATTTTTGAAAACTGTAAACCAGTTCCCCTGTCTCCTGGCTGAAAACTCTCCAATGACACCTCATATGATGTAGAATAAACCCCCTGTTTAAATCTTAGTTGACGTGGCCTCTTTTTCCATTTGGGCTGCCATAACAAAGTACGGCTTATAGACGACAGAAATTTGTTTCTCACAGTTCTGGAGCCTGGAAGTCCCAGATCAGAGTGCCAGCGTGGTTGCATTCTGGTAAGAGGCCTCTTCCAGGTTCTGCCAACTTCTTGTGTCCTCACGTGGAAGTAGGGCCAGCTAGTTCTCTGGGGTCTCTGATGAGGGCACTAATCCCATTCATGAGGGCTCCACCCTCGTGGCCTGATTACCTCCCAAAAGCTCCACTTCCTAATCCCATCACTTTGTGGGTTAGGTCAACATATGAATTTGGTGGGGGTGGGTGGGGAACATAAACATTCAACCCATAACACATGGCCCTGCATGACCTGAGCCTTCGTCTTGCTCAACCACTCTACTCTGCCCACCAGATTCGAGTCACCATGACTTTGCTTTTGGTCCCCAAATACCCTAAGAAAGACCTGTGCTGTCCTAAGGGTCTTAGGACAGGCTCACCCCTTTGCCCAGAAGCTCTCCCCAGTCATCACTGGGCTGGCTCTTCCCTGTCATCCAGTGGGGCCATCTCGGAACCCACATAAAAGTGGCTCCACCACATACTCATCTCAGGCTTGTTTCTATCTCCCCACAGCGTTTTGAACTCTCTGAATGTTTCACGTTTACCTATTCATTTATTTCCTTTCTCTTCCTCCTTCACTAGAATATAAGTCATCAATCCTGGGGATTCAGTATGGATGAGACACGCTTTGCCCTCTTAGAATACAAAAATCTAAAAATGATTTGTAGCAGGGCAGTGCAGTGGCAGCACGCTGGGCCCATAAAAATGATTTTGTAATTAACTTATCTTTTTTGGGAATGTGGACAGGTGATGGAAGAGATTAGCTGTTTTAATCTTGAGCATGCTAATAATTTTTTTCAACAAAACTTTTCGTCCTTTTCTTATGAGTAATGCAAAAGTAGAATTTCTCTATCAGAGTCTCAGCGAGCACGTTTCATATACAAAATTAAAACACCTTCACCTCTTTCTTACCCATTGTTTTGGCTGTAAGCACATTTCTCCTGGCCAGCCTTTAGGGGCAGCTGGATGGAAGCTGGAGGGGCATAGTTGGAAAACGGCGAGAGATGATTGTTAGGGATCACTGAGTCCCCACCAAAGGCAGTGAAAGTTGTTGCCTGGATGGATGGAAAATCAGTGCACACTACAGAGCTGGCTGACGTGGAGTTGGAGGAATGGATTTTAGATGTGCTCTTGTGAGCACATCTAAAGGTGGTAGGAAGCCTGCAGGACCGAGACTGTAAAAGCAGTAGGCCTCCAGGATGGCAGGGACAGAGACCTGCTTTGGAGGACAGGGTGCACACCCTGCAAAAGGACTTTGGTTCCAAGATGTCCCTCCCCTCCATGTCCACATGCACAGATGGTTACACTCTCAGTAGCATCTCTCTCAGAAGTGGGTTGCCTTAGATCACAAGCAGCTTAGAATTAAGTGCGGTCCAGTCTCTGCTGCGTGGTTTCCAGAATCCTTTGTGATTTGACTCATCCTCACCGGTCACATCTTCTAGATTAGTCTGGCTTCTTTGCATATCTTGTCCGTTCCTGCGTCTCCCTCTTCTCCCTGCCTGTCATGATCTTCCTCCTAACGCCTTTCTTCAGGAATCAGCCAGCACCTTTGTGCCATTCAGTGAGTGCTGTGCTAGACTGAGGACACAAAGGAGGTTCAGATACCTCCTTCAGGAACCTTCTCTAACCACGGATTTCTCCCATCTATGACGTCCTGTGGTCAACCAGCCTGGATCACAGTCTGGCAAGTCATTCGTTGCTAGTGGTCTTGATGGTCAACTTGAACTTAGTTTGTAGCTCCCCAAATAGAGACTAACTGCATGCCCCGTGGTGGGCTTATAGAAGGTACTCACTTAACGTTTCTTTCATTGATTCTATTTCCCTGAAAATTAATTCAGCAAAAACTCCTTTCATGATTGTTCAAATGACTGGACTCTGCCTGCCCACTGGACTTTTCTCCACTTGACTAAATACTGCTCCTCCTTTAAGACAGCTCCGATTCACTTTTTCCTGCCCTGTCCCCTGGCCTTCTGCGGTCTTCCAAAACACCTTCACCCCCTCTCCCTTCAACATCAGAACCATCTGTACTGTGTTTTTCTTGTCTGTGTATCTTGGTCACCCACCACCCCCCCATACACACTGGACTGTGTACCCCTTGGAAACAGGGACAGCATATTTTATCACTTGATGCAAGACTATTTGATTAGGTGAATAAAAAGGCATACAATGCAAGTAAAGTAGCAAAAATGTTTTCCCCCAATAAACCTTGAAAAAAATATAAAGAGAGTATACATTCAAAGATACAGTACACAAATGTGGACTATCCTTTAGTTGACCAGTGTATTTGTCTGCTTGGGCTGCCATCACAAAATACCACACACTGGGTGACTTGAAACAACAGAAATTATTTCCTCAGCATCCTGGAGACTGGAAGTCCAAGATCAGCGTGTCGGCTTCTCCTGGAACCTCTGTCCTTGGCATGCAGACAGCTGCCTTCTCACTGTGTCCTCACAGGGTCCAGACTCTGTGTTCATCCCTGGTGTCTCCTCTCACTAGACCTGTATGACCTCATTTAACTTTAATTACCTCTTTAAAGGCCCCGTCTCCAAATATAGTCACATTCTGAGTTGTACTTTGGCCGGGGAGGGCAGCGGTGGGCGTCTGTTAGGATTTCAACATAAAAAAATTGGGGGCTGGGGGACACAATTCAGTCCACAACACCCAGACACTGAGAAGGGAGAAGAGCCAGAATCAAAATGCAGTGGCACACAAAGGGTTACATTTCTCGGCCCCGTTCCACGGAGAGGCATGTGTTTGTGTTTTGGAAATTTCTGAACAGATTGAGGCTGGGAAGATGCTGTGAAACTGAATTCTGAGAATAAAGATATTTTGATTATTAGAGTGGGATTTGTTGAAGGAGGGAAATATTGAGGACAGAGTTTTCATGACATAAACCCTTAATCGTCCCAGGGTGGGTGAGAGAGTCCCCCCAGTAGCAGAGAGTGAGGGCACCAAAGACACATGAAGTCGTGAGGATCAGGGGACAGAGAGAAGCGGGTGCCCTGCATGGGAGGAAGGAAGTTCCAGGGGCTGCCAAGTTGGGATTCGATTGAGGCCAAGACTGATGGTGGTCTTTATCTTTCTCCAGGCTGGGTGAAAAGAAATTTCTGTCATCTGGGCCTTGGGGTTTCACAGTTGAAAAATGCTTTGTTTGCAGCCTCTCAGTCACAACCTGTATGTTTCAGGACTACCTTCTTCCCCTTAGGATTAAATAGGGGAAATGGTTCTTAGAAAACACGCATTTGTAACCAGCCTCGCTCTGGGGCACATTAAGCCATGTGGCTCTTGTAGCCCCGCCTCCCGGGTCTTTCACACTGGCGCTGCCTAGTTATCTGACATTCTTGTGAATTTCAGGGCATATCTGCTGTAACACTGCTTTTTATCATCCCCAGTATCAGCGCTAATATTTCTCAGACTCCCGTCTCTAATATTAATAGCACAGCACTACACTGTGTGGCCTTTTTGGGAAGGAAGAAGTTTTTTTCTTTAACCCTCAGACGGTCCCTGGCTGGATCTGAAGAGGAAGCTCACAAAGACAGATGAATAGGAGAAAAAGGAAACACATTTTATTGAATTTTTACATATCCACAGGAGGCTTCACAAGGGAATGAAGACCTCAAGAAGTGACCAGAGCAGGAAGCTTTTATACCTTTTAGGCAAACAATAAATTTGTGAAGAATGGACAGGACAGAGGAGTTTGTAATAGGGTTAGGAAGTGGTGAAGACATGTAACTAAGATGGTGAGGGTTAGTTGAACATGGTTCGCTTGCCAGTTTCACTCTGGGCTGATAAGAGTCTGTCTCCAGTGAAAGGAGAATTTATTTCCTGCCTTCGAACAGAAAAGTGCGAGCGTCTTTTACATTTACTTGCTTCTTAACTGCCTTCAGTTCAAAATAATTTTATGTCTAAGGGGCGTATTTGGGGGTGACATATTTCTGTTTTCCATTGGCCTTTTTCATATTTTATTAAATCTAACTTCTAGAGTAATAGATTTTTGGAGCCCATTTTTCAGCATTAGCACAAGTACCATTTTTGAATGAACGTGTGGGTGATGTAAGATATAAAACATTTTAGACTATAATTAGCAGTAAATCTTAAAGTAAGAGGAAAATATCTACCAAAATCAGATGGAGAAGTTCAAATGCATGTAAAAAACAACATGGTTTGCCCAGTATTAACAGTGGATGCATGGCATACTGACAAAGTTGTATATAATAGTACATTACAGAATATATTACAGTATAGAATCAAAACTTAGCTTACTTGATCCAGAAACTTTGAAATTCTGTTTCTTGACTATTTTTTAATTTGAAGAGATTTGCATTACTTAAATTTTTGCAAGTAAACAAATTTTATTGAGATCATTACGTCCAACTATTTGGTTTTTGCATAGTTAAGATTCACATACAGTCATAGCAGTGCAGTGTAATAGGCAAGGAAGATCGGAGACTGAGCAAACCCAAGTTCACTGCAAAGGCAGGTTATTTGAAATAAATGTCCAAGTTCAAATTGAGAGGAGTAGAGAATTTTCAAACCATATTCCTGTCTTCTGCTCCCTTAGTCTTTGGTAGCCAGTTTCCTTCTATATAGCTACATCCCCCTAAAGCTGAACCTCTCTCCCATAGCTGCCATTAAGTAATTTTATTTATTGACCTGTTATTATGGTCCTACTCCTTTTCTCCAATCACCTTGACCCCTGATCCTTCCAACTACATTCTGATGCTTTGCGTGTTTTCATTGGGGAACTCCATTTCTAAAGAGGACCTTTAAACCGCACACGTTGGAAGCTTGCCGTAGAAGGATATTGACTCAAGCAAACAACCTGTCAGCTCAGCAGCCCACCACCCCAACCTTCACGTGTCCTGCCAGCCTGAAAATGAGACACACCCCTCACCACAATTCTAAATTTATTTCTTTATCAGTGGTTCCGGGCTTCTGGTTGTTCACAAGTGATTTTGAAAATGATTGTGTGTCTTAGCTCAGCCTGTCATAACAAAATACCAGCGACTGGGCCGCTTAAAGGACAGAGATGTATTGCTCACAGTTCTGGAGTCTGGGATGTCTAAGATCAAGGTGCTGGCATATTTGGTTCCTGTTAGGCCTGTGTTCCTGGCTTACAGATGGCTGCCTTCTCACTAGGTCCTCACATGGCTTAGAGAAAGAAAACTCTCTGGTGTCCCTTATTCTTCTCATGGAGACACTAATTCCATCATCAAGGCCCCACCCCCGTGACCTCAACAACCTAATTACCTCCACAAATTCCCACCTCCAAATACCATCACACAGTTGGGGGGAGGGGGACAGTTAGAGCTTCAACATATGAATTGGGGGATGGGGGGCGGGGGGGGTGCGTACAAGCATTCAGTCTGTAAGAATGGCCTTTTGAAATGTTTGCTTAAGGAGATTTCTGGGAAGTATAAAGTGATTTACAAACTTTAAGGTATTTTTATCAGTATTGTTACATTTTTTATTGGCAAGTGTTTTAAACTTTCCCCCTGTTCCTTGATTTCTAAGGAAATCACATTCTTTCTGAGCAATGTTCAGAAAAATAAATCCCTGGTGCCGTTTGGAATTTAAGACGTGAGATACTTACTAAATGTGCAGAAAATTGAGACCCTGACAACTACATGTGACAGAAGTACCTTAAACGTCAACTCTAATGATTCGATTCTTATTGCATTGCTGACCTATCACAGAGAAAATATTATGCAATGACTATTAATACCTTATATTGCAGAGAGGTTGACTTTGAGAGAATGGGAAGCAGGAAAGATTAGTTTTGAGGGAGGGAAGGGATCTGGCAAAGTGCAGGTCATAGAGTGCTAAGGGTGGGAGGTGGAGGAAGGGGTGAGCTTTTTAAAATTATTATTTATCGATTGATTGATTTACTTGGCTGTGCCGGGTGTTAGTTGTGGCATGCAGGATCTAGTTCCCTGACCAGGGATCGTACCAGGGATTGCTCCTGCATTGGGAATGCGGAGTTGTTAACTGCTAGACCACCAGGGAAGTCCCAGGGGTGAGCAATGTTGCTCGAGGGCTTCCAGCACCTTGCAGAGGGTGTGAGTAGCAGGCAGCCCAGCGGTAAGAAAGCACCAGAACACTAGTAAGCAGTGCCATTCTTGAAGGTGGGCTGAGGTAGGGAATGAGGAGGGGCACAATCAAGACAGGGTTTTCCTCCGGCGCAGCTAATGCCACCTTGATTGGCACCAACCGCACAGGGTGGCTGCACCTAGTGGGCGCCCAGAACACGTGGAATGAATGATTGAATAAATGATTCAGTGAAGTGAATGCCTCCAAGTGAATGCACGCAGGTTCACCCTACCCCTGGCGACTGTGCATCTCCTGTAATACATCCTCAAGCTCTGCAAAGTTCTTCCATTGAAATCATTGGAAGAAGGTTCCAGAAAAATGAAGAGTGGCGAGAACTTGATGTGAGTTGCTGAGAGGGAATGTCTTGGGATCTGGGCTTACCTAAGGATGGATAATGTAGACAACATGGTCGTCAGTATGTATTTGCTCCTCTGTTTGTATTTCTTTTCACTCTTTGAATTGCTTTTTATTTCTCCTGAGCCTCCTTCTTGTTTTATCTAGATTGCTCAGTTTGCTTTGGAAATGAGACATTATGCAAGTGCAGTATGGCTTGGAATGATTATATGTAATGGGAAAAACTCTAATACATAGGCCTTTTATAGCTGCAATTGTGTTTTATTAGTTTTTTTAAAAAGAACATTTCAGTGGCTCAGTTATTGAACATGAATTGCGTTGACTCGAAGAAAATGAATCATAGCTTTGTGTGTTAGTGTATGTGTGTGTGTTAGTGCTGGGGCCTGTCTTTTAAAGATGTAAAAGTTGTTTGTGAAACTTTTATGATCTTAACGTTTCACTTACACCTTTTTCATTTTGTTTTTGGAAAATTTTTTTCTCTTTTATTAAAATAGTGCTGATATATCCCTTGAAGCTAATTTCAAGGGATGGCTTAATTATTTGCACAAAGCATTGTTTTTCTTAGAGAAGTCTGTACTCCAAGAATTTGAAGGCAAAGGTATCAGTTGAATTGTTTCTATTCAGGATTTTACAATTCCGTTACTTTGTTCAACTCAGAGCTGAAAGGGTCTCTGTCCACCAAGGCTTTTTAACCTTTAGCGACCTAGGTCCCCTTTTGATAAATACAAAAAAAAAAATGGTAATGCAATCTGAAATTCAAAGAAATTGAAATGAAATATTCTCAACAAAAACCAAAGTAAAACAATGTAATGGAGTGTCGTTTTTCTATCTCTTTTTGCAAATCACAAGTGGCTTTGAGGCTCTGATGCCTCTCAGGGAGTGGTCGACTAGATTAACAACATCATTTTACAGATAAAAAAGACTGAGATGCAAAGATTCCAGGAGTGCCCATCCTCTCGGCATCTTAGGGGCAGAACTGGGTCAAGAACCCCGACGTCCTGTTGGCTGCTTCCTGCTTTGCCCACAGCACCCCTCCCACCACCCAAACCTTTAAGGCTATGCTCGCATGCAAAGGAGGCATCTTATCCAGTGTCATCACCCTATAACTGATGATGCTGATATTCTGGAAGGTTATTCTGAGTTAATGCTGTCCCAGCAGGATGGAGGCCAAGGCCAAGAGAAACTTCTCAGGCCTGGCTAGTCCATGGATCCTGGTTTATTTTTATTTACTTTATTTCGTCCTGGACCATCCGTACCATCATGACATAGAAACACTGCCCTGATGTAGCTAATGGGGAATAAGGGGACCACATTTAAATCTGAAAATGGATTAATTTTTGAAGTAAAGTCTGGGTCTTTTCACCATATTGAAAGGTCTTATTGGTAGTTTCCACTGAACAATTTAACACATCTTTTTTAACTTATACTGATTTGTTCTCTCTCTTTTTTTTGTTAACAGTGTATCTGGTGGAGAGCTGTTTGACCGGATAGTGGAGAAGGGATTTTACACAGAGAAAGATGCCAGCACCCTGATCCGCCAGGTCTTGGATGCTGTCTACTATCTCCATAGAATGGGCATTGTCCACAGGGACCTCAAGGTGAGGCTGTTGCTTAGCAACACCCTCCAGTTGCTTTCCAACCCACAATGCACCTGTCGGAGCAGATTGGCTCCAGAGGAGGGATGAGGTTGCCTTGATGTAGATGTGGGTGGAATGAATGGTGGGCTTTGTGTACTGTTAGTCATCAGGGTCTTTGGGACCCAGAAGTAGCTTGAAAGATGATGAAGGTCAATGGGCTGGCCATTGTTTGGGACATTTAATAACCACTGTACAGCGAAAGGGCCATGGGGAGGTAGGTTGTGTATTGCTTCAAGCTTATCTAAAGGGTAATTTTGTTCAAGACATGGATGCCATGAAGATTGCCCAGTGCAGTTCTCCAGTCTTTTCCCAATTCCAGCCCTGTTTCCGTGCAACCCACCATAGGAAAGAAAGGGAGCAGTAGATAGAGGGTGTGAGGTGAGGGAGAAAGGAAATAAAAGGTTATCCAGAAAGATGGGTTAAATGACATACAGTTACAGCCTTCTCCCAATGTCCTGTCGGTTCCATTCTTATCTTTTCCCTATGAGGTTTTGAAATACTCACCCTTCACCAATAGCGTTGAAGGATCTGGGCCTTGCTCACCTTGGCCCGCGGGTCTCTGTGGATGCCGAAGGGTAGGTGTCATAGTACCAAGGGTAGGTATCGAACACATCAATTTGAGGAACAGAAAAAAATCTGAGCTGTTGACCCGAGGCTCTAAAGTGGCTTCATTCTACAGCAGTTATAGGTCCAGCCCCCAGAACTCACGGCACCAGTCAAGATAGAAATCTCACCCCAGCACACATACTCACCACTCCTATCAGAAACACAGGGATTATTTTGTACTGAAGCCATGCTATACACAACTACGGGCAGTCTAAATCAATTTAAGGAATAAATGGTAAACGTGTTAAAACAGAATGTTAACATCTGGCCGTTATCTGGTACTGGCTGTCAAGGTAAAAAAAATGGTGTGGCTTTTCCTTTCATAGGAATTTACTGTGAAGTTTTTTCTTTTCTCCATGTTAATCATTTCCCATTGACTAAGGTAGTGGCTCCCAAAGGTTAGCCTACGTCAGAATTGTCTGGATGGCTTGTAAAAGCACAGATTGCTGGCTCTACCCCAGAGGTTCTGATCCTGCAGGTCTGCATCGGGGCCCGGGAACTTGCATTTCTAAGGGGTTTACAGGTGATGCTGATGTTGGCCTGGGAACCACACTTGGAGAACTGCTGGACGGGGGTATTTGAGGACGTTGATGGACTTCTTACAGCCTTTGCTGGCCTCCTGATGGGTGAAATGGGCTGTGAGCACAAGTAGTTCATCTTCAGGACTTGCAGGTCCTTCCGAGGGCCAGGTAAGGGCTAGGTAAGGTGAGCTGGCGCCTCTGTGCCAGGCAGCCGTGCCTTCTCTGCTCTCTTGTGCCCTCACCAAATGCCGGTTCTCTGCTTCCAGGCCACAGCAGGCAGCTAGCTCTTCCGGAACAAGTTAGTTTAGTGACCGTAGAGATGTGATGTGGTATATACTTACAAGAAATCATTTCTAAGCAGGTAAACCATTTCCTAGATGGGCAATGTTTATTTCCCCCTTAGAAAGCCAGATTGGCTTTATGGGAGATCGTGTTTTTTACATGCAGGTAACGCTTTTGGAGAAGTACATGCAGCTCCCAGCCTGTAGAACTTTAAGATCACCAGGCTTGTAATCGTGGATAGAATGTTACCATTTTAGGACTTTTTTGTGGTCTCCTTTCAGAGGCACAAAGAAGTTTGATGTATGTGGAGGAAGTTGGGGTTCAGGAATTAAATTTTTATGAACCTCTAAGAAAATAAAACTCTGTGATAGAGGCCAGAGCAATAGAGAACATGCTTGGGTTAATTTAAGATGAGAGCACAATTTGAGATGCTACCCTACCCCCACAGGTGGCTATACCTCTTTCTCCCTTCAGAAAGGTATTCCTGTGTCCTCTTGCCCCAGAAGCTGCTAAAGATGATCAGTTGTCTTTTTTCCAGAACAAGCGAAATGTCCACTGTTGCCCTCTCCTGTTAGGCACTGTTACCCTTTGGCTCTGGATCATTCTTTGCTGTGCGAGGCTGTCCTCTGCATGTTTAGTAGCATCCCCAGTCTCTACCCACTATATGCCTGTACCAGTCCTGAAGTTTTGACCAACAAAAAATGTCTCTAGGCATTGCCAAATGTCCTCTGGGGGGCGAAATTGTCCCCAGTTGAGAATCACTGGATCAGGAGTATGACTGTGTATAACATGAACTTTACAGGAAGTGTTGATTCAGATCTTTTAAAAGCTTGTTATGTGAACAAGGGTTGGAATTGGCATCCCAAGTCAAGCATTGGCCACGAATCGTCTTGCAAAGATGCCGTAAAATACAGAAGAATAGTTTTTCGGGTGAGTCCTGGGCCTCATAGAATCCCAGGAAGCGTTGTAAGATCCCCTCCCTGCTCCTGTCCCTCCACCCCTCACAGCCCTCCTACTGCCTAGTGGGGGCCTCCACCCATGTCACCCCCGAGCCCATCTTCCCTCCCACCTTTTTTTTTTTTTTTTTTTTTTTGCGGTACGTGGGCCTCTCACTGTTGTGGCCTCTCCCATCGCGGAGCACAGGCTCCGGATGCGCAGGCTCAGCGGCCATGGCTCACGGGCCCAGCTGCTCCGCGGCACGTGGGATCTTCCCGGACCGGGGCACGAACCCGCGTCCCCTGCATCGGCAGGCGGACTCTCAACCACTGCACCACCAGGGAAGCCCCCCTCCCACGTTTTCCCTGTTCACCCCTCCCCGCAAGTAAAGCCCTGCTGTGCTTGCTTACTAGGTCTTGAGGTAAGTAAAAGTATTGACCTAAGCTGAGAATGACCAGTCCATCGAACCCTCCTTGCTCATTGCCCTTCAGAAGAGCAGTTTATTGGTCCAAATGCATCTCCTGTAGGAGGAAGGTATCAGGAGAGATTTTTGGCTCTTAGGCCATCTCCTGCCTGGATGCAGCCTTGTCTAGGAGCGTGAGATCCTTGACTTTACAGCTGTAGAAGTACTGGGACAGGAAGTTATAAAATCAGAAACTTAAAAAAAAAAATTCTCTCTGCACCCATGATTGGATTCTTACTGTTCATGAAAGGCGAATCCCTAAACATTCAGAGAAACCGTGAACCACATGCACTGTTTGGTTAGATTATTTCCCTCTGCTTTCTAAGTATTGTTATTTCTACTATTGATTGGTCCATTTTATTCTAGTTTAAAAGTAATTGAAAGCATCCTCAAGCATACATTTGATTTTCTTCTAATTTTATGCTTCATCCACAGGATTAAAGTCAGTGTGAATGATGTATCATGTTATTTTGAGTGAGGGGTAGTATTTTTTTCCTTGGGGTTCAGTTAAAGAAAAAAATGGTTCTGACACATGTTAAAATGGTAAGGAAGACTTTATTCAAGACTCCTGCAAGAGGGGCATTGCATTAGGGGAGAGAACTGGGCTCCACTGCACACGTGGCAAGGACACATGGGGATGTATAGCCGTTGAGCAGGGTGAGGGGTCATGGATGGAAAATTACCGTGAGAGATAGCAAGGGTCTGGGGATGCTTACTCAGCATCTCCCTCCGGCTCCATAAGCCCCGCCCCCATGTTTTGCCAGAAACAACCAGATTCCCCAATTTTCCACAAGATGTCATACAAACGAAACCTTGCTGTCTCCTGGTTTACCCCAGGATTGCCATCCTTAAGCCCCTCCCACGTAGACGCCACGGAGGTGCCACTGATGTACAGACTTGGGGTGGAAACGGGGGCTGTAATCGGACCTTTGCTGCATGTCATGCGTTACTGCTGCCTGAGCCCTGACATTTTACAGTCAGGGAAGCAAACGAGGAACCATCTTGACCCATCTTCTACAGAAACAGAGCTTTTAAGGACACATGGCTAGAAAGCTCTAGATCTTCCACCTCCGATTCATTCCGTGATGACCTCCCCCTGTCTCCCAGGGAGCGGAGCGCCCGGCTATCAGCTGGCCCAGGAAAGGGGGAAGTGCAGTGTATGTGCCCGAGCTATGGACACGGGACACAGGACGTCCCTTAGGGCGGGGAGAGAGACCCTTAGGTTGGAGACAGGTTGCTGACAAGGGTCAGAAAAAAGAAACCGAATAGCACCTGCAAAGGCAGTTTTCTTTCTGGGAATCTCCGTTCCCCTAACCCAAGAAATGAATTGACAAGTCTGAGAGGCATCTGCTTTCTAGTTGCCTCAATATACGGTTCATTGTTCTGAAGTAGAGAAAACACTAACAAGAGAAGGAGACTCACATTTATTGAAAATCCGTAAGTGCCCAATACTATATAAGGCTCCCTGCATTGTTTTCGCTAAACACTGCTTTTCTTAAGGCATTTACTGTGTCTAAAGGTCAAGTCTGTTCCATTGTCATTAAGTTTTGGTGGTTTGGTGAGGCTCCCACAATTAACCCAGCTTTTAAAACAGATTGTAACTTTTTTTTTTTTTTACATTTCTTTTTAGCCTGAGAACCTATTGTACTACAGTCAAGATGAGGAGTCCAAAATCATGATCAGTGACTTTGGATTGTCCAAAATGGAGGGCAAAGGAGACGTGATGTCCACAGCCTGTGGGACCCCAGGCTATGTCGGTAAGGACTGTGCGTGTGTGTTTTCCCGCTTGTCAACCTGACCCGCTTGTCTTAAGCATTTGAGCCTGGCACGTGATCACAGCTGCCTTCGTTTCCCTTGAGGGAGGAATAAAAAGATTGAGAGACACTGGAATGAGTTTGAAGGGAAGTGATTTCCCCTGAAACCTTTTAATAGTTGGGTGGAAATCCCATTTGATTTGGGTGTGGGCCTGTGTGGAGGCCAGGAATTGATTTGGGTGAATTCCCAGGTTCTAAGACCAGAAATATGTCATGTGTATCTATGTTTTTAAATGATTTACAGTGACATGTGGGATGGCAATAAGGTGCAAACACACATAAAACAAAATGTTGAGATAGAAACACGTAGAAAGAAACTATTGCTAGGAGGAATCTGATTCAAACCTTGACCAAGTCACTCTCTTTAATTAGCCAATCCTGATCTGTCCTGGAGAAGCCAAGAATTGAAGTTTTTTCTAAACTCAGAACCCCAGAGATCCTTTGTCCCTGACACTCAGGATGCAGAAAAGGCTATGGCAGATCTGAACACGTACTGAGACTCAACTTCCATCTTCTGGGGGCCCGGAGGAAGGCCATCAGAACTGTGTGCGAGGTTACTGAGGCTTCCATTTACGCGACTGTATTCATTCACCCGGCAAGTGCCTGCTATGTACCAGGTGCCGCTCTAGGCCCTGGGGTGAAGACAGTGAATGAGACAGAACACCTGCCCTCGTGGAGCTGACCTTTTCGTTGGGAGAGACAGGCAGAAAAGAAACAGGTGAACAGGGACGTTTCAGATCTTACATGCGATGAAGAAGACAAAACGGGAGTGTATGATAGAATGACAGGTGTGAAGAGGGGTTGGGACAGTTAAGGGGACAGGAGGAGACTCGGGCATTAGCCTTCATGACGAGAAGCAGCCCCGACCATGGGAACGTCAGGGGACAGAGTTCCAGGTAGAGGCATCAGCTTGTGCTGGGGAGAGAGTGAGTACAAGCTAGGAAGGTCTAAGAGCAGGAAGGACTGAGACTGGAAGAGACTTTGAGAAAACGGAGAGCAAGGCTGAATTCTCATCGTACAAACCACGATGGCTTTTCTTAATGAGAGCAGTAAGCCTGCCCTGAAGGAGAGGAGGTGATGTTATATGACCAGTGTCATTCCTGTTTGTTTGGGGATACAACCACGTGACCTTCCCAGGCCGGCCGAGGGAAGAAGGCCTCACGCTAAGCGGGTCTGGGGCCCAGAGCATGGTCGGAAACTCCGAAAGACCTGGGAGGCACTTCAGGGCCCTTCGAGTGCTCGCGTGATAATAGGCGCTAAGTCATCACTGTTAATGTCACAGCTGTTGCACGTTTAAAGGAACTCAGGAGAAAAGAACAGACTTGAGGGGAATAGAGACCAAGATGAGGGGAAGGGAAGGAAGCCACAGATTTTGGAGGAGATCAAGATGGTATAAATGTGGGAGGGGAGGAAAAGATGTGGTCAGTACCTGTTAGCTCTTGACTGTCACAGTAGCCTGGAATTTTGTCCCTGGGTTGTGGGTATGCACTAGATACAGAAGGAGAGGTGGTTCCGATCGCGTTTGCGAAGCCAGCACATCTGATGGAGGTGCACTCAGGACGAGCAGTCCCCGTTCTAGGATCGAAAGGTCATGGTTTCAGGAAGAGCCTGGACTCCATCAGGAGGATTTGGATCAGCATCTGTGGTGTGAGATGCACGTGTAGACACATGTGTATGCCCCGAGGTGGGGGCCGTGGGTGGAAATGTGAGCGTGTGCGGTGTGTGTGTGTGTGGAATTTCTCCAGTTCAGTCCAAGCCACCAGGCAAGCAGCAAATAAAGATGAATGAGACAAGCTTATTCTCGTTGCTCTTAAAAGACAGGGAGGAAAAAAGCCGGTTCCAACCGTGGTGAGTCATAGGCATCAGAAAATGGACAGGCCTTTGAGGTCATGGGGTCCAGTCTCCTGGCTGGAATGGCTTTGCTCTGTTCCGCAGGGGCTGCTGCCCAGGCCACGCCCGGCGAGGAAGCCGAGGATGCCGTAGCCGCCCAACTCCTGCTTCAGGACTTCGACAAAGAATGTGCATATTTACATATGCCTCATACTGTTCTCATATTTGGCTCTGATGTTGGAAGTCTCTAGCACTTTCTAAATTGATTTTCGCTTTTTTACATTTTGACAGAGCTTGTGGAATGGCAGTTTCTCTGGGTTTCTAAGTGGCTGCCATCCGAGTGGTCTGATTGTGTTTAGATGTCAGTCGCTGATGAGTCTGGGAACCGGGACTGATGTTTGGATGTGGCCTTTGCTCTTTTATCCTAAATGGTGGCAAGTGGAGCCCTCGGGTAATTCTGTTGTGAGATAGAGTTTTCTTGGAGTGAAGGGGGGAAAAGGAGGACTATGGGAATATAGCAGTTCTGTTTGTTCACATTTATTGAGCACCAAGATTCTTGGGGGACCTTTTAGAGTAAGAAAGGGGCAACACTGGGGAGCTTGTGTCTATGTAGACACGCCTTGGACAGTGAGCAGCTGAGCTGAGGCTGTTTCTCCCCAGCAGTCTGCATGGCAAACTCCTATTCGGCCATCAAAGCCCAGCTTACATGACCCTCTTTTTTTTAAAAAATTTATTTATTTGTTTTTATTTTTGGCTGTGTTGGGTCTTCGTTGCTGTGCGTGGGCTTTCTCTAGTTGCAGCGAGCGGGGGCTACTCTTCATTGTGGGGTGCGGGCTTCTCATTGTCATGGCTTCTCTTGTCACAGAGCATGGGCTCTAGGTGTGCGGTCTTCAGTAGTTGTAGCATGCGGGCTCAGTAGTTGTGGCACACAGGCTCAATAGTTGTGGCTCGTGAGCTCTAGAGCACAGGCTCGGTAGTTGTGGCGCACAGGCTTAGTTGCTCCGCGGCATGTGGGATCTGCCCGGACCAGGGCTCGAACCCATGTCCCCTGCATTGGCAGGCAGATTCTTTAACCACTGCACCACCAGGGAAGCCCTACATGACCCTCTTTTGACTTCTTTCCCAACATCCATCCTCTCCTTTGTCATCCTGGTTCTTTTCCTTTTCTCATCATGGCTCTTATCACGTTACATCAGCTTCCATATTTATCTGTGTCTCTCCCCCTCTCCACTAGAGCAGGGGCTCTGGCTTACTCATCTTTGCACAGATGCTTGTTGAATTCAATAAAAACCTAAGCTTCATAAACATGAGCAATTTTTTATTTCTCTGCTCCCCTTCTCTTCATTCAGCATGTGTTTATTGAATTCCTGTTATGTGTCATGCACAGTAGTTTGGTGTTAGGAATACAAATACGAATTAGATAGAGTCTCTGACCTCAAAATGTTCACAGTCTTGTGAGAGACAGAGGGCTAACAGGTAAATTGAATAAGGTATGGTAAGTGCTACATTATGCCTCATTCAAGAATTATTTATTTAGTGCCTACCTCCTGTGCTAGGCACTGGGGATGCATCAGTAGAAAGAAAAAACAACAGATAAAAATCCTTAGCCTCGTGGTACTTACATCTGAGTGAGAGGGAGACGGACTACAACCAAACAGCTAAATATATTAATTAGTATCTTAGATGGACATGAGTGCTATGCAGAAAAATAAAGCAGGAAAGACAATAGGGTGTGTGTCTGTGTATGTGTGTGTGGGGGGGTGTAATTTTAACTACACTGATCAAGGCAGCCCTCACTAAGAAGATGACAGTGGGGTAAAGATATGATTGCAGTGAAGGAGACAGCCATGCCGTTATTGGGAGGAAGAGCATTCCAAGGATGGTTCAAAGGCCCTGAGGTAGGAGTGTGGGAGGAGCAACAATAGCAGGGTGAGAAAGGAGGAAGTCAGAGAAATAGTGGGCAGGGCATGTGCAGACCAGGACTTAGAAGTCACTGTCACGACCACGGGAGGCTGGAAGCCATCGGAGGGATCTGAGGTAACGGGTGACATGATCGAACTTTCACCAAGATTCCTGTGGGGGACAGGCTGGGATAAGGAGAGATGGCAGGGGGGGACAGGGCCAGGGCGGAAAGAAGGAGACCAGTTAGAAGGCTCTGAAGTCGTCCAGGCGAGAAATGGTCGGGGCTGGGTCAGGTTGGCAGAGTGGAAGTGATGAGACGCTGTCGGATTCCAAATATGATGTGCAGGTGACGTCATCAAGATTTTCTGAAAACCCAGATGTAGGGTTTGAAAGAGACCTAATTCCAAGGGTTTTGGCCTGAGTCCTTGGAAGGGTGCAGTTGCCTTTAATTAAGATGTGGGGGGGAGAACGTTGCAGAAATACCACCAGGGTTTCAGGTTTGGATTTGATAACGTTTGTGAGGTCAGGAAGGCAGCTGGAATAGGAGTCTGGCCTTGAGGGGAGACTCTCGTTTTGCACGGCAGTTCTGTCCTATAAAGTCACTGTGAGCGCTGAACGGGCAGACCCTGAGCCCCACTCCCAGGGGAAATACAGGGCTGGGTTCCTGCGGGTCTCTAGTCCCAGTACTGTCATCAGCTGCTCGATACTTGACCTTGTTATATGAGTATCTCTGTGCAGTGACACTTTATTTAATATTGTTGCTGATTCACTACCGTTGAGCTCAGGCCGACACCACTGTAACTCACGCCTAAATGAAGCTTATCGAACATGCGTCTTCTCCGTAAGGCGCAGCCTTCTTGTGCTTGGGAGCACTGGACAGCACCTCGGCACTGACACCTGGGGGCCGTTTTTAATAGTGAAATCCACAGAATGCACAAAAGAGTGGGAAAATGTGGCACTCACTGGACCGTGAAAACTATAGTTCTTGTCACTGTGAGAGACAAAGCAAGAGGGCAGAGCGTTGCGTGTTTGCCCTCAGCTGGAAGCGAGCGCTCGGTGACCGCCCAGAGTAGGCAGGTCTACAGACGACCTCAGAAGCATCCCAAGTATTGATCTGGGGGCTGCAAGTGAATTTTAGCGAGTAGGCAAATCTCAAATATGGATCCATGAGCTGTGGGGATGGACGGTATTTGGGAACTGTTAGCCTCTGGTGCATTTTGTTTTTTTTGTTGTTTGGGGGTTTTCGTTTGTGTTTTTGTTTGTGTTTGGCCTCACCACGCGGCCTGTGGGATCTTAGTTCCCCGACCAGGGATCGAACCCGTGCCCCCTGCAGTGGAAGCACGGAGTCCTAACCACTGGGCCACCAGGGAAGTCCCCTCTGATGCACTGTAAAGCCGTGAACCTGGATGGAATCATCAAGTGGGGGGCAGGGGTAGATGGAGGAGAGGAAAGGTCCCAGGGCTGAGTCCCGGGGACTCAGAGGGACCGAGAAGGGACAGTGAATGAAGTAGGAAGAGAACCAGGGGAGTGTGTCATCTGGACAGTACTTCAAGGAGGATGAAGTGCCTTATGTCAGTTGTGGCTACTAAGTCAGGTAAGATAAAGACTGAGTGGGGACCACTGGTTTGGGGAACCTTAAATTATAGATTAATTGAACAATTAATTATTTCTGTGGGAGCCTGGTAGTCAGAGTAATGCTGCAGAGCAGATGAAACAGGTCTTCAGCAGAGGACCCCAGTGTGCTGTCAGCCTGGGGCTGGACACAGCCCCGTCCACCTGCCCCCCCAACCCCCAGCAGTCTGATGGGGACACTATTTGGGACCTTGGTGCCACGGCCTCCTTTTTCTTTTCTCTTTTTTTTTTTTTGTTTTTTTTTTGTTTTTTTGCGGTACTCGGGCCTCTCACCGTTGTGGCCTCTTCCTTTGCGGAGCACAGGCTCCGGACACGCAAGCTCAGCGGCCACGGCTCACGGGCCCAGCCGCTCCACGGCATGTGGGATCCTCCCGGACCGGGGCACGAACCCGCGTCCCCCGCATCGGCAGGCGGACTCTCAACTGCTGCGCCACCAGGGAAGCCCTCACGGCCTCCTTTTTGCCGGGCAGTTTTTCATTTGAACAGGGCAGAGCCATTAGGCATCTACAGGAGAGAAGGGAGGGAGTACTGTTCTCCTGCTGCCCATTCTGGGGGCCACACGTCCCAAGAGCCCAAGCTGGGAGCAGAGGACGGCTGTCAGCTTTAGCTCAGATACCTTCTACGTAGTGTTGGTTTCCATTGGTGAGCGCCGTTGTTTCATTGTTGTGTCAGTTATTACCTAAGTGACTCTTCAGCTGAATAGTTAGTTTCACCAACATCAAGTTACTACTTCAATTTAAATGAGTTCTCTAATAATGAAGAAATAATGGGAAAAGGGCTGTTTATCCTAAGTATCCCAAGGCACAAGTTACCTTGGGAGAAAGCAAAGAAATCTGAGCCTTTTGAACTTCACCCATGACCCTTAGCAGCTGCCTGGTCCTTACACACCCCGTATAAGGAACCAGGGCCCATGCAGAGTGTCAGGTCACGATGACAGGAGATGGCAGGCCTCTCTCCATCCAGGTGTATTGCGTTCCTACTGCACTCAGCGCCTAGGGCTCTGTCGACACCTGGGGCTCCTCCAATACAGTATGGCCGGTGGGTGATACGGATCCATATAAGGTATCATGGTTGCAGTATGAAGTAACTGACATAGTTCAGAAGCAACCTCACAAATACAGGCGAGAGACGGATCAGTGAGGGCTAGAACCAGCAGGGGAAAACTCACAGAGGAGACAACATTTGAAGGAAGGGTGGAACTCGGGCGCCAAGATGAGGGGCTTACAGATACAGGCAAGCAGGAGAACAAAGGTCCAAGGTCATGAATGGCTTCTGGTATGTAGGGCCTGGGGGAAATGAGCAGTGTCACTTGGGGAGGGAGGGCGTGCATAAATAAGTTCTTGGAGAGAGTTTAGGAGAAATGATAAGGCCTTCTGGTGGCAGTCAGCTCCTCAGGGTGACATGGTGACCGTTAGTGTGGTATTGACCTGGATTTAGAATCCATTTAATTGAGTCAGAAAGAACATTCCCCTTGGCATCGCCAATAAGAGATGAAAGTCAGAGCTGAGAAAGTTTGTAAACTTATTTATGCAGCTTGCTCCCCTGCATTAATTATAGTATCCAAACGGGCTCTCTTGAATCACTAAATAGCAACCGTAAGTCACAGAAAGCACCCATTTCAGTCATGTAATTGATAAGATGCTACAAGATGACAAATGTACTTCTATTCTGTAGAAGAAAGCCTATTGTTTTATTTCTGGATGTTGCTATTTGCACACTGATGTGATTTCTCAGTTTCTTTTTTTTTTTTTTTTTTTTTTTTTTGCTATATGCGGGCCTCTCACTGCTGTGGCCTCTCCCGTTGTGGAGCACAGGCTCCGGACGCGCAGGCCCAGCGGCCATGGCTCACGGGCTCAGTCGCTCCGCGGCATGTGGGATCTTCCCGGACCGGGGCACGAACCCGTGACCCCTGCATCGGCAGGCGGACTCCCAACCACTGCGCCACCAGGGAAGCCCTCAGTTTCTATTCCAGTTTCTTCTCGCAGCTTAGTTGCCTGCACAGACATTGTCAAAGTCTTTGGTCGAGCCCTGGCTTAACTTGTCTAAAACAGTTTAAGCGAGTTTCATGGTGTTCTCCTCTAAGTGGAAATGGAGAACAGTTGGTTCAACATTCCCAGCATATTTTTTCACCATTAAAGGAATACTTCTAATTCATGGGATCATCGCGTTTTTAAAGCTTGATAAGGGTCTTGAGATTAGGATGAGACCTTGGAAACCAGGGGTTCCAGGAACCACGGTTCCGTGTTGGGACGAGGGACTCTTCTCAGAGCCACCCAGCCTGTAGTTGGTGGCAGTCACGACAGTGGGTCTTGACTGTGAGATTCTATGTCTGCCATCGCTTAGATGCAAGGAAGGCCCGAGCCCTTCCCTTAAACTCTCGGGTTCTCGGTTTCTCGTACGAAAAGTAAGCGTGCTGAACTGATAGGTCGTCACATCGGGTCCTGCTGCTTACCACGTACAAAATCTTCACACGTGTTGGCAGAAAGGAAGGTTGCCTTTAATCAGAATGCCGGCAATCTGGGAGATGGTAGACGCAGCGTCCTCCCAAAACTACCCCCCAAGATTCTGCTCCGCCATGAAAGCTTTTAGAGGGAAACAGGGAAGTAATCTCGGGGAATCTTTGAGGCAGGGGGTCAGAGTTGTCGCCACCCCCACTGTGTGCAGGCCGGGGGCACGCTGGTCAGCTCCTCGCGATCTTTCTTTCTTTCTTTTTTTTTTTTTTTTTTTGTGGTACACGGGCCTCTCACTGTTGTGGCCTCTCCCCCGTTGCGGAGCACAGGCTCCGGACGCGCAGGCTCAGCGGCCACAGCTCACGGGCCCAGCCGCTCCGCGGCACGTGGGATCCTCCCGGACCGGGGCACGAACCCACGCCCCCTGCACCGGCAGGCGGACTCTCAACCACTGCGCCACCAGGGAAGCCCCTCGCGATCTTTCTTTAGACCCCACCTTGTTCACACGGTTTGCAAGATTACTGAAGGGCAGCTAGGGAAGAGATCTGGTCATCTGTCAGTTACTCGCTTTTCATTCCTACTTCTCTGGTCTATGAAAGAACCAAGAAGTTAGGCAAAGTATTGTGTGATCAGAAGATATGAAAGATGTGCTCGGGCTGGAGATGAGGAGAGCATGGGGTGCCTGGTTTAAGGTCAGTGACAAGGCAAAGGGGCGCCTTCTGCAAAGAGCTCTTTCCCGCAGAGTTTTTTCCTGCCAAAAGCTGCTTACGCGTTGACCTGCCTGATTTTTTTTCTGGCTCTGCTATTCTGTATTTCTGCAGATGTGTGACTTAGTATCCTTTAAGTGTATAAATATTCGTGTGTCAAGGATATTGACTGTCATTTTTTCCCATCTTCACTCAGAACAGACAAGAAAAAATTCACTGAAGTTGACATGATCCACCTCTGCCCTCCTGAGCGGCCTAAGTCATGCAGTTCCTTTTATCTCTCCTCATAGATCCTCTGCTCCTGCTGCTTTAATCTTCGCTCTTCTGTGTGGTCATTTTCTCCCAAAGAGCTCGGTTTTTATTTGCTGTTCACTTAGATGCCGTATTTTAGTACACGGCTCTGAGCATTACATCATTGTTCTCACCCTCTCAGACTGTTAGCACTGAAACGGGATTTTATGTAACTGATACATTGTCACGCAGGGCACAGATGAGTAGGCAGAGGACCCACATCAGAACTTTCTCGTTCCTTCTCTCTCAGCAGCTGCTCAGTGATGGCCAGCAGCGACTGTTCCATCACACTGGGTGCTTGCAGCCAGACCCCATTGGCCAGAGAGAACAGGGCCTCCCCACGTGGGGAGACTTGTAGGGCCTGGTGAATATGGACGAGGGCAGAGCTCACAGTCAGAACGTGTGCCAAGTAAACCCAGCCCCGCCCTGGAAAAGCCCCCACCCCACTAGATCCCTCTTAAAACTATTTGTAAAGCACTCTCCATCCTTCTGGAACTCCTGACGGCTCCTCTCTCGGTACTTGAATCCTGGGATGGAGTTTCATGGTTTCTAAACTGGTACCATTTTGCAGTGGCAGAGAGGAAAGAAACACTGCAGCGTTTTGTAACTTACTTTTTTTTTTTTTTCCTTTTAATGATTTATAGACCAAAACACTGGAATGACGGTAACGGTCTCCTTCATGTTGAAGCGTAGCTCATCAGATTTCAGAAGTGAGGAGGGCTTCTGTGCAAAGTAACCGTCCGGCTGCGGTTCACAAACCCGTTAGGGCGGAGGTGGAATCCTGGGGCAACCTGCAAGCACATTACGGGGTTATCCGTTGCCACATTGCTCTAAAATGCCTTACTCAAGAACATTTTTCTTCCTCTGTAGCACTGAGTTCCAGGTCTCTCCCACATTTGAAAACACCAGATACCAGCTGCGCTCCCGTTTTCCACTCCCTTCCCGTTCCTTAGTCTCTCCCCACCACCCATCAGCCACATTTTGGCGTCGGCAGCATTTGAATAGTAACCCAGCTCCGATCAGACTGGTATTGAGAAACCAGGATGGTACTTTAATGGAGACTCTTCATGCCTGTGGTAAAATTCAAGAAGCTACTAGGAAAATCCAAGTGAGCTGCTCATCTGCGATGCATTTTTAGTAAATTACAGCTCTAGGGGAGGGTGAGAAAGAGCTAAGGAACCTATAACCCCCAGAAAGAGAACAGAGCTGTCCCAAGAAGCTCTGCTCCTCTTCCGCAGCTTCGGGCTGAAGACATACCACCGGCGAGGAACAATTCTGTATCTCAGCTGTGTTTTTATTTGCCTGCAATCCAGATTGCAATCCTCTAAACCTCGGTGAAGCAACACCTGCTCATTAAGATGCCCGCAGTAAAGACCCTCAGCACATTTTTATTTTCCTTTTCGATACCCCTCCTGCTGAAAATTCTACTGGTGGGAGGCAGATCTGAGTTAACCCGTTCAGTACCACCTCCTCTTTGCAATGCAGCTCTTACTGAGACTGGATGCTCCTCTGAGCTGTATGCCTGGATCTTACTTTCCTTGATCTTTAGAATTTTATTTACTGTCTCTGAACAGTCCACTGCTGGGTAGAAAGGTCCTCTTTCTCTCCCACTGTTTTTTGGGTTTTGTTTTTTACGATGTTGTGTTACTTTCAGGCGTACAGCAAAGTGATTCAGTTATACATATCTGTATCTATATAGACATATATGTATATATCTATTCTTTTTCAGACTCTGTTCCCTTACAGATTATTACAAGATACTGGGTAGAGTTCTGTGTGCTATGCAGTAGGTCCTGGTTGGTTATCTATTATACATAGGAGTGTGTATCTCCCACTGTTTCAGTGACATCCTTTTCACCACCATGATGACATGCAGTGTCACTAACTCTGGAACTATATTACAGTTTGGTTTAAGACTATCCACTTATCCTCCAGCAGAGGAGCTATGTCCCTTCTCACTACCTGTGGAAATCCCTCAGGGACAGGAAAACTTGGATCAAGTGTCCTTGGACACAAATTCCTAACGGTACAGTTGGCCGTCTGGATCCACGGGTTCCACATCCTTAGATTCAACCAACTGCAGATCAAAAATATTTTTTAAATTAATGTATTTTATTTTTGGCTGCCTTGGGTCGTCATTGCTGCACACAGGCTTTCTCTAGTTGCAGCAAGCTATGGCTGCTCTTTGTTGTGGTGCACGGGCTTCTCATTGCGGTGGCTTCTTTTGTCACAGAGCACGGGCTCTAGGCGCGCGGGCTTCAGTAGTTGTGGCACACAGGCTCAGTAGTTGTGGCTTGCGGGCTCTAGAACGCAGGCTCAGTAGTTGTGGCGCACGGGCTTAGTTGCTCCGCAGCATGTGGGATCTTCCCGGACCAGGGCTCGAACCCGTGTACCCTGCATTGGCATGCGTATTCTTAACCACTGCACCACCAGGGAAGCCCCAAAAATATTTTTTAAAAATTGCCAGAAAGCTGCAAGAAACAAAACTTGAATTTGCTGCTAACCGGCAACGACTTACCCAGCGTTAACATTGTATTAAGTGTTACGGGTCATCTAGAGGTACAGTGCACAGGAGGATGTTGTAGGTAATATGCAAATACTATGCCATTTTTTTTAATGTATGAGACACCAGCAGCCACCGATTTTGGTGTCCACAGAGGGTCCTGGACCCCCATCCCCATAGATGCTGTGGGACAGCTGTATGCCTTAGAATGAGGGGACACCTGCAGCTCTACGGGTGAGCACAGATTCTTTTCCATGAAGGCCTGACACTGGGACAGACTGGCAGGTGCCCTTCAAGACAGGAAACTGAGGCACAGAGAGATGATGAATTCGAGGTACACTGGTGCAGAGCCCAGCCTCTAATTCTGTCCTCTGATTCAGTGCTGGGTCAGAGGTGACAGATGCTAGCACCAGTCTACAGGTGCACAATCTGCTTTTAAAACCCACATGGAGGTTCAGTGCTCTCCCATTAGACCACCTACTCCTCTCTTAGGCTCCTTCCTATAAAGATGCTATCACGTTGCTGGCCTGCCCAGCAGAGTGGAACTTGAATCCAGGCCCCCTGACCCCTAGGCCTCCTGACCTCCTTTCATGAGCGACTTGGGAAAAGCCATGATATTAGAAGAAGACTCCACTACCTCTGACCATGACTGGCTTTCGTGTCTCAGAGCCTTTTCCTCCCCACCATGGCATGCGTCAAGTTCGAGTCAAATGCCTTTCTCCATGGCCTCCTCAGAGAGGCGAGGCCAGCCAGCAGGGTCAACAGATGAACCTTAGACTAAGCTGTAGGCAGGCAGGTTGCCCATCTGCCTGCATGTCTGTCTGCTGACATCATAGGCTACAGAGTAGGTTAGAAGTTTCAAGTTCATTTTCAAAGACAGAAGTTCGTTCAAAGACAGGTAGAGGTGCTGCTGATCTGAGTGTCTTGTCAGCTCTGTTTCAGCAGGTGGCACAGATGGCAGCAGTTTTACACACTCCAGAGAATTAGGGAATGCACCCCAGTGTTCATAGCAGCACGGTTTACAGTAGCCAAGACATGGAAGCAACCCTAAATGTCCATCGACAGATGAATGGATAAAGAAGGTGTGACATGCACACGCACACACACACACATGCACGCACGCACGCACGATGGAATATTCCTCCTCCATGAAAAAGGATGAAATAATGCCATTGGCAGCAACATGGATGAATCTAGAGATTATCCTACTAAGTGAAGTAAGTCAGACAAAGATAAATACCATATTATGTCACTTATATGTGGAATCTAAAATATGACACAAATGAACTTATTTATAAAACAGAAACAGACTCAGGCATAGAAAACAAACTTACGGTTACCAAAGGGGAAAGGGGGTGGGGAGGGATAAATTAGGAGTTTGGGATTAGCAGATACAAACTATTATATATAAAATAGATATACAACAAGGTCCTACCGTATAGCCCAGGAAACTATATTTAATATCCTATATAAACCATAATGGAGAAGAATATGAAAAAGAATATATATATTCTTTTTCATATTACTGAATCATTTTGCTGTACACCAGAAACTAACACAACACTGTAAATCAACTATACTTAATTTAAAAAGAAAAAGAATTAGGGAGAAAATTAGGATATACCCGTTTTTGTAACCAGTCTTCCAGAATAATTTTTAAACACCCCTTTAAAAAAGAATTATAGGGCTTCCCTGGTGACGCAGTGGTTGAGAGTTCGCCTGCCAATGCAGGGGACGCGGGTTCGTGCCCCGGTCTGGGAAGATCCCACATGCCGCGGAGCGGCTGGTCCCGTGAGCCATGGCCGCTGAGCCTGTCCGTCCGGAACCTGTGCTTCCCAACGGGAGAGGCCACAACAGTGAGAGGCCCACATACCGCATGAAAAAAAAATAAAGAATTATAATTGGCGCCAATGAAAACAAGAACCGGTTAGAACTGGGCATTGCACCCTTGTAGCTACTTAAAGGATGGGGAGAGCTCAGGACAATGGGGATGGGACTTTTGATGACACCTGGCCTGGAGGTAGGAGAGGGTGGGGCTGGGGGAAGGAGGGGGACAGGGCAGGGAGAGGAAATGCGGAAGGAGCACAGCCTCTCCCCTCAATAAATGCAGAGCCACGAAGGGGCCACGCACAGCCAGAGGTCCTCGGCCATCACATGGATCTCTGATATGGGGACAAATGGTCCTGATGGCCACAGCGCTGTCCGTCAACCACGATGAACAACCTGCTCCTGTTGCTGTGTCTAGGCTGGTGCCTGGACCAAGGGGGGATGATGATGTAGATGTGTTGGTGATGAAGTGACCACAAGGATCAAGAACTCGATGAACAAAGGGACCAACTGGCTCCTTCCAACTCTAAGATTCAAGTTCTCCTGACCTGCCCTTCCGTCGCACGTGGGCCCAGCTCTGTCCTGACTTCTGAGGGTTTTCATCAAAAGGGTGGAAGTCTTCATTTATGAATCATTTTAGGTTACGCTAGAATCGAAGGAAAGTACCAAATGATATCAAGAATCCGTTCAGCCTTAATTCTAGAGAGTAATAAAACCTACATTCTTTTTGCTCCTATGACCCTTCCAACTTTTCCTCCTCACATAACACTACTAATTATACCCATACATATGTGCTATTTATCTCCTTTAAGCCTCTTAACAGTCCTCAGAGTTGGGCTCTATTAATGTTCCCATCTTACAGATGAACAAAATGGAGGCTGAGAAAGATTAAGGGATTTACCCAAGTCCACACATGTAGTAAGTGGTGGAGCCTAGGTTTCTTTCACTGAAAAGCCAATGTGCCCAACTATTTAAAACTTCTTAAGTCCAGACAACTGAAGTCATTTTAAGTAACAAGAACCTAAATCCCGGCAACCATTTCACATCCTTCAGACCTCTCCTACTCTTTCATCTTTATGCTTATTACTTTATTCTTGGAAAACAACATGAACGACATGCATATACTTATTCACAGCACCACTAGCCACAGCGATTTCTTTCCCCGGCTGTATCTTTCTCATTCTGTTTGCACCTTCCCCATCATTTGACTATTGGAGGTAATATTTTCTTTCCCTGGATATTTTTGAGTTTTATTTAGAGTAAGTTCAGTATTTTCAGGGTTGGATTTCGACTGAGCTAAACTTAAAAATCAACACCACCTCTCTCATCTTGCCATGATCTTGTCTGACTCTGATCATCGTCCTTAGGAAGGCGGCCAAGGCTGGCACAGCGTCTGTGTCTGTGTCTACCCTCAATGCCCCGGAGAACAGGTGTGCCATGAGGGCAGGGGCCAGGTGTGCTTTCGTCACCCATAAAGCCAGTGCCTGAAGTGGGATGCAGCCCATTAAATGATTGAATAAGGAGGAACACCACCACTATGGTTCTGGACCACAAGCTCTCCTTTTCCAGCATCGAGGGCTGCTCCTGCCATCCTGGGCTGCCCCTCCTGCTTGTGTCCCCGCCCTTCTCCCAGTGGAAGGGGTCATATTTGAAGTACGAAGAGGAGTGGTCCTCAAACATCCGTGGAGGGGAACAGATCACCTTGAACATGAACGTGGTAACACAATGAGATCTCATTCTCCCCGCTCTCTGCAGAGACGGTTCTCAACACATCCTTGGACACAGGAAATGGGAAAATTCCTTTTCTGTTTTATGAGAGCCTGAGGACTGGTGACTGTGGCCCCCACCTCCACAAGCCACTGTCCTCGTTTCCAATTCCACTTGGTTAAACCTTTTTTTCCATCTCTCTCTTTCAGTAAGGAAAATGGGCAACTTAGTTGTTTTAAAAACAACATGAAAAGTTTCTGAAATTCATACTGTTTTTTTTCTTTCTGAAATCTCTGGAGTCCTTCCCTTTACCAGGAAACCTTGCTCTGAATCAATATAAAACAGCTCGGTTTATAGAAGACGTTTCCCACCAAGTGGAATTTTCCACAGTGAGTTGGTAGTGAGTCTCACGGCAGTAAATTCAATTATTTTAAATTTTGAACGTACTGTTTCCCTAAAGAGTGTGGGTTAAGCCTGGGGCTCAGAGGAGGGAACATCTGTACACAGATCTCTCCAGTAGCTCGTGGGATGCTCTGCTGAAGCTGTGTGGTTTATATGGAGATCACTTCTGTTGACTGGTGTAAATTAAGCTGATGGGATACTGTTTCTATCGGCAGTAGCCTCAAAAAATCTGAATTGATAGTCCCCAAGATCTGACCAGGAAGGAGGTCCTGAGAGATCATTTAACAGACTATCTTTTCTGCCATTTAGCCCTAGAACTAATAATTCTGAAATCCCTTTGAGAACAGCTTTTAAAAGGAGAGCAACATGAATGACAGACACCCACAGAGAATTAGGGCTAATTCTGGTTCTTTTATCTCCCAAATTCATGTCAGAAATGGGGCATGTACTCAGCAATTTATCTTACTTGTAGTTAATAGAGGGACTTCCCAAATGACAGTTGCTTGCAATCCAAAATTTATTTGTGACCCTCTCATTTTTTTGTTCCTGTAGGTACTCACCAGAAATATTTGAGGCAGCTAAGTTTATTTGTAAATCAGTTGTCTGGCGTTTGGAAAACATTTCCTTGTAGAAATAATGGCGTGCGTCTTGAGTAGGCTGGATTCAGTTGCATCACCATTTGGTGAACAACCAGAAGGTACTAAAGCCCTGAAAATACAGTCTAGAGATGTTCTCCAGCAGCATGAAGTCTGGACCTTGACAGTGTGATTCACACAGCAGTAAAGGGATGGCTAAGGTATGGTAGGAGCCTACCAGAAGCTAGTGTGTTACAGGTCTTTGATGAATGGACCTAGGAACCCAACTGTCATGGCCCAACACATGTCACCCAGGTGGAGCTGCCTCCACCCCACCCCTGTTCTCTCCACCTCTATTATGGCTCTTAGCATGTGCCTTGAGCTGCTCCTATGTTGAATGCATACATATTTACAATTGTTATGTCTTCTTGGATTGATCCCTTGATCATTGTATAGTGTCTTTCCTTGTCTCTTGTAACAGTGTTTATTTTAAAGTCTATTTTGTTTGATATGAGTATTGCTACCCCAGCTTTCTTTTGATCTCCATTTGCTTGGAGTATCTTTTTCCATCCCTCACTTTCAATCTGTATGTGTCCCTAGGTTTGAAGTGGGGCTCTTGTAGACTGTATATATATGGGTCTTGTTTTTGTATCCATTCAGCCAATCTGTGTCTTTTAGTTGGAGCATTTAATCCATTTATATTTAAAGTAATTGTCAAGGGCTTCCCTGGTGGCGCAGTGGTTGAGAATCCGCCTGCCGATGCAGGAGACACGGGTTCATGCCCTGGTCCGGGAAGATCCCACATGCCATGGAGCGGCTAGGCCCGTGAGCCATGGCCGCCGAGCCTGTGCGTCCGGAGCCTGTGCTCTGCAACGGGAGAGGCCACAACAGTGAGAGGCCCGCATACCGCAAAAAAAAAAAAAAAAAAAAAAAAAAGTAATTGTCGATATGTATGTTTCTACTGCCATTTTCTTAATTGTTTCTGGTTTGTTTTTGTAGGTCTTTTTCTTCTCTTGTGTTTCCCACCTAGAGAAATTCCTTTAGCATTTGTTGTAAAGCTGGTTTGGTGGTGCTGAATTCTCTTAGCCTTTGCTTGTCTATAAAGCTTTTGATTTCTCTGTCGAAACTGAATGAGAGCCTTGCTGGGGAGAGTATTCTTGGTTGTAGGTTTTTCCCTTTCATCGCTTTAAATATATCAGGCCACTCCCTTCTGGCCTAAAAGGCTGATTTTAGCCAAGCCTAAGAGGCAGTCGGGAGGTTGGACCAGCCACCTATCTTGGATCTGTCCCTTCAGCACTTCCGGGTGGGTGGGTCTCTCTACTGCCACTGATAGCCACTGACAGTCCCCAGGGCCCAGACCTTGAAATGCACTGGAGGAACGTGTATGCCCACCGCACTGGAGTCTTTCCCTTCCGCTATGGCTGTGCCAGGAAACTGAGCCCTTTCCTCCTCTGCCTGGGGGTTGATGGCATCACTGACAAGCCATGGTGCCTCTTAATGACTGCTTTCTCTGTCAATAGCTCCAATTAAGTTATTTCGAGTCAAAGCCTCCCTCTGTTAGAAGGTGTGGGGTTGGCCAGAGTCACTGCCAGCCTCCCACGACACATGAATTATGCTGGGTACAATCAGGAGAGAACATCGTTTCTCCGTGGTGAAGAAGTTCTTCATCGGCATCTCCTGCCGGTGCTGGGGGAGAGATGGGATGGTGGTGGCACAGAGAACCCTCATCACTTTCCAAGGCTCTGGATGGACCGTGCTCTGGGCTTCCTTAGCCTGGGAGCTCATTTGTTGTCCCAAAGTTTGTAAGTTGGATGCTGTGACTTTTTAGAATTACAGCTGAATTCTTGCCAATGGTATAAGATTGATAACACGAGGGAGTCTGGCTGGTTCTCAAAGTGAAAACGGGTCAGAGAGAAGGGGATTCTCCCCGCACTCCAGCTGAAAGGGATCAAGGGAATGGAAGGAGAACCAAAAACCAGAGAAGTACAACAGGTTGGCAAAACAATAGCGCCAACTGCAGGACGCAGACGGACAGTGGGAGAGAAAATATCCCACCTGACCTCAGGGGTTCATGATTTGTTCACCATATCGAATTGTCAGGAGGGTTTTGAATATTGTCTGAGAATTTATTTTTGTCAAGAATTACTATGAGATGACCAGTTAGCTATTTAAAGCTAGGTGGGCTTGTTCAAACAATGTCCCAAAGAACATTTGTTTCCAGGAATCATATCACGAAGGAAAATAGAATTTAAGCCATTCACATGTGTGCCGTCGTACAATTTTAAAAATATTTTAAGTTGGTGAGAATTTTATTTCCAAATCAGTTTGCTTTGTCTTTTGTATCATGACGTTACACTTCTGGCTTCACTCTCGGGATTGGGTTCAAATGCAGTTAAGGACCTCACCAGAGGGCAAATGGTTCACCTGCCACCAATTGGTTAAAACATGTTTATATTTCATTGCAGTTGCTGTGACCCAGATAAGACACAACACCAAAGAGAACAAGGCATGTTTGGCGCAAGTACATAGAGTTCCACCACCAATGTAGATACCCTGGTATTTGTTCATCATTTAGAACTTTTCCCTAACATCCATACTGTTGATCTAAATCAGAAGTCTTTTTATACAAAAGCATATACTTGATGTTCTAAAGTTTACTAGTTAAACAAAAATCTCATATTTTACAAAATTTGTGTCATCTGTGGTTTCAAGAATCTAAACATCCCAGGTAACATCCAAGCTCCGACTTGCACAAAAAGCAGCCACTTGCTTTTCAAGTCTCTGCAGTGCACTGCCCGACTCTCCAGAACACTGGAGCATTTGCCAGACTGCAGGCAAAGGGCCTGACGTGCAGGTATCGCCAGGTGTGTGGATTTCAGGAGGGGAACCGTGTTCTTTATTCCTTTGTTTGCTGAACAATGGATGGTGGCCAGTACTTGCTGTTTTGGAACAGATGATGACGAGGAGGAGCATTTGTTTTTTTTAAGAATCCTTCCTGCCCCACCCGCAGAGGTGGTCAGGAGAACACAGAGGGTTAGCTCTTCCTAGGAGTCAAGCCTGCTTTCTAGGGGCTGAGTCTTATCTCCTCGTCAGTTGACATTTGGTTTCGTGGAGCGTTCGGGCCAGGCTGTCTCGCCAGCTCCCTGAAAGCCCTGCAGACCCCGTGACGTGGAAGCCAGGGCCTCTGCCCACCTGCTTGGTGTGGCGCTCCTGATACCTGCTGTCAGCTGTGCCGGGAGGAGGGGCTGGGTCAGATGTAGCTCTGTGAGCCTTTTCTGCCTCTCTTGAACTTGCCGTCAGGCTACGAGGATGGCCCTGGAGGCTCGGAAATACGCTCCTTGCAGAACCAGTCCCCTCCCACCACCTGTGCTCGTGTGGCTGCTCTGAGAACGCCTACCTCCTAAATCAGCAAGACGTTGGCTGCGGGAAATGGCTCCCTGTTGTCAGTTGCCATAGTAGAAGCATCTGAGAAAGAGGCTCTTCGCAGTTCTGGGCAAGGGGACGGGTGGATTCAGCCAGCTCCCGATTATCTAGGGGCCGCTTCTCCGGTCTGTGAGTCTCCAGCTTTGTAGTGCTCTCTGCTTCTACTACTGCCTGCTTCTACTACTGCCTCGAGGGTAAACACAGCAAAGCTGTACAAACGTATTTATTTAGCTCTTATTAAATTTGAAAAAGAGTCTGATCAGAAGTTTGGAGGAATTGAGGCTGAAACCTAAAGTTAGATTTGGGGATTATCTGTGGATTGTATTTCTTACCATCATAACCAGGAACGTCCAGCAAGAGTTTGTATCCTTCCCGCTTCTTGCTCAGGAAGGTGCTTATCTGCAACAGGATGAGAGTGTTTCCCTGTTCATGTTTCTGCAAAAGGACTTTGCTTAGAGACTCACCTTAACACTTAGTAGATTCCAGTGGAAAGAGCTGGGACAAGGGTGAGACTGAATTGTGTTCAGATCCCAACTGGTCTGTATCTCCTGTGTGGCGTCAGAAAAGGAACATCTCTGAGGCTCACTTTCTTTATGGATCAGGTGCAGATAATGGTTAATTGTCAGAGTTGCTGAAAGGATTACAGGAGAGAATGTTTCTGAATGACGAGGAGGAGACCCAGATCACACAGGCAATTAATTGGGGTTAGACTAAGTGGGTGTAGAGGCCTCTTGGCAGCTGGATCCTGGGGATAAGTGGCTTGATCTCTGAGTCCTCGTGCACCCTCACCTGTAACTTGGAAAGAAGGATAATCATAAGTAAGCTCTTCCCCACCAAGAAAGGTTGTGGTGAGTTCACGCACCCCAACGCATAGAACACACAGCTTAGCCTGACAAGTGCCTTGTAAGCTAGAGCTATTTTTACTTCCTCTACCTTCTTAAACTTTCTGCAAATTTTTTCCTAGACACTTCGATCAGATGTATTTGCATAAAAAGGAGGTTCTTCTCGTGAAGAAGGTTTACTTCCGTTCCTGTGTTTATTTGCTCTTTGCACAAATACATATGGCAGACCCTGCCGAGTGCCAGACACTGGGTGGGTATCCAACACTGGGCAGTAGCCACAGCCAGGAACCGGAAGTATGGGAATAGTACAGAATAAGCCAAGGCCCTGGACTGGTGATGCCTGATGAAGAGTGGGTTAGAACCACGGAAGTGAGATTCAATAGCATTTTTCCTGTTTCACAGATGAGAAAACAAAATGGCACCACAGTGACAGATAACCCGCCCAAAACCTTAGAGAAGGAACGGAGGCAGGACATGGAGAGAAGGTTTTAGGTCTGATCTTGACTGTAAGCCCCATGAAGGCAGGGGGAAGGGGCTTCACCTGCCTGTCCCCACAGCACCTAGAAAGGCCCTACACGGGGGCCAGAAATGCTTCCTTGAACTGATTTGAGGTGACTCACACCCCAGGCCCCAGACTGAGTATTCTCTCCTCTCTGTCAGTCTGGTCTGAGCTATAGTGCTGTGCTCAGCCCAGCACTGACATAAAATACCTCCTATCAAGTATGTATTGATCGATTGATAACCTCCAGTTGTACACACACACTAATGCTCCCCTTTTGTCTAGTTACAAAAGCCAACAAATATGTCAGATTGTTTCTGCCTACTCGGTTTCTAGAATCACGGAAAGTTCAGCCCAAGTAGCAGACAAAAAGAGCAAAAAGCAAAAAAACGCCTAAAACCCACCTTATGTCTTAGTCATTTAAATTGTCAGGCTTGTGTCTCTCCTTTGTTGTTTCACAGCTCCCGAGGTCCTCGCACAGAAACCCTACAGCAAAGCTGTCGACTGCTGGTCCATCGGGGTGATTGCCTATATCTTGTAAGTATGGCTTGCCACCTCGGCTTCTTTTTTCCTTCTTTAAAAAAAAAAAAAAAATGTGACAAAATATACATTTAATTTTGTACACCATTTTAACCTTTTTTTTTTTTTTTTTTTTTTTTTTTTTTTTTTGACCGCATTGGGTCTTCATTGCTGCGTGCAGGCTTTCTCTAGTTGCAGCAAGCAGGGGCTACTCTTCCTGCGGTGCACCGACTTCTCATTGAGGTGGCTTCTCTTGTTACAGAGCATGGGCTCTAGAGCACAGGCCCGGTAGTTGTGGCGCACGGGCTTAGTTGCTCCACGGCATGTGGGATCTTCCCGGACCAGGGATCGAACCCGTGTCCCCTGCATTGGCAGGCGGATTCTTAACCACTGCACCACCAGGGAAGTTCCTTAACCATTTTTAAGAGTACAATTCAGTGGCATCAAGCACATTCATAGTATGGCACAACCATCACCACCATCCATCTCCAGAACTTTTTCATCTTCCCAAACTGAAACCCACTAAATACGAACTCCCATTTGTTTCCCCCCAGCCCCTGGCAACCACCATTCTGCTTTCTGTCTCTATGAATTTGCCTTCTCTATAGGTATCTCATGGAAGTGGAATCGTAAGATATTTGTCCTTTTTTGTCTGGTTTTTTTTTTTTTTTTGCACTTAGCATAATGTCCTCAGGGTTCAACTATGTTGTAGTTAGAATGTGTCAGAATTTCATTCTTTCTTGAGGCTGAATTATATTCCATTGTGTGTATATACTACATTTTGTTTATCCATTCATCCGTCAATGGACACTTGGGTTGTTTCCACCTTTTGGCTATTGTGAATAAGGCTGTTATGAACACAGGTGTCCAAATATCTGTTCGAGTCCTGCTTTCAATGCTTTGGGGTGTATACTCAGAAGTGGAATTGCTGGATCATATGGTAATTCTATGTTTAACTACTTGAGGAGCTGCCATAATGTTTTCCAAAGCAACACCACCATTTTACATTCCCAACAGTGATGCACAAAGGTCTAGTTTCTCTACATACTTGCGAACACTTATTTTCCATTTTCTTGTAATAGCTGTCCTAAGAGGTATGAAGTGGTAACTTGTTGTGGGTTCGACTTGCATTTCTCTTACGGCCGGTGATGTGTTGAGCATCTTTTCGTGCGCCACCCTTGGCTTTGCTGGGGATACAAACCACTATGAAAATATTAGGGCATGTCCAACAGAAACCACAATAAGAAAAATGTGATAAAAAAACAAAATTTAGCCTTTGAATCCTCATTTCTTCTCAGGTGCCTTATCTCCATGACCCAGGAAATGCCACGGTCATAGGCTTGTTGCAGTTATTTTAGGATGATCAGTTTTGGTTTTTATGTTTTGATTTGCTTACGTCCACTGTAAAGTTACTTTTTAAGCTACAATTTCTTTTTGTAGTGATATTTTCAAACACTTACTATGGAACATACTTTCAGGATAAGTTTAGGCCAATGAGTTTGTGAAATTGAGAGGAAATGAATTTCTCCTCCTTAGCATCCCTAAGGAGGGGAATGTTTTCTCACCGACAGAGCCCACTGCACACAATGAAAGGCTATGGGGGATTGTGATGGGAGAAAGGTCTGACAGTGGCATCCTCAGGGAATGCTGGAAACGTCCCCCCTGTATTGGCTTTGTCTCATTATTTGGGAGGCAAATGGTCTTTCTACAGCATACATTGAACTGGGCAGCATTTACAGTTGAATGAGGATTTAGCTGACAGCTCCTGTAGATTCTTATAATTAACACGGGAGAATTTATCCATTATAATATATTTGGCCTGTAGGGCTCCCACTTATGGAATTAGGTAAAAACCAGGTTCATCTGAGCTGCAAAACTAACACACTGCACCTAGAGAATGCTTTCAGTTCCAAGTCATGTTGGCCATCTTCTGCAGTAGTTTCATCCTTTTTGGGGGGTGGGGATGTGGGTTACAGACACTTTTGAGAATCTAGTGAAAGCTGTGGACCCTCTTCCCTAATAAATTCACACTCACACAATTTTGCATACCATATTGGAGGGTCCTGGGTGAGCAGATACTGGCCGTGGGCCCTGTGTTATTTACCTGGCTCCCTAATTTACCTCGACTAAAATTCTTATCCTTACCCAACTTGACTGTGAAAGACTTAGAGAAATGAATGATAAGCCAGTCCCCTTCTAGCAAAGCACCAAAGCGGGTGTTATCTAGAGAAATCTTCCATGGGGCTAAGCAAAACAAAATAGCCCTCATCTGGCCTTCTGCTTATTTGTTCCATTACGTCTGTCCTGAATCTTGAAGCACTGCTCTGATCTGCACTAATGTTTATAGATTCCCTTTGTATTCTATAATTGTGTATGTAATTATCTCCCTGAAGTCTTGGCATCAGGGTATGATATATCAGTACACCTATGAGGAGGTGTGTTCTGCATTATTGGGATAAGTAGTTTAAAACCAAGCAGTGGTGCCTTAGTCAGCTCCTGCTGCTCTAACAAAATACCACAGACTGGGTGGCTTAACCAACTGACATTTATTTCTCACAGTTCTGGAGGCTGGAAGTCCAAGGTCAGGGTGCCAGCTGGTTTGGTTCTTGGTGAGAACCCGCTTCCTGGCTTGCAGATGGCCACCTTCTTGCTGTGTCCTCACATGGTAGAGAGAGAGAAAGCTCTCTGGTATCTCTTCTTAAAAGGGCACTAATTCCATCATGAGGGCCCCACCCCCATGACCTCATCTAAACCTAATTACCTCTCAAAGGAGCATCTCCAAGCACCATCATGTTGGGGGGTAGGGTTTCAGAATATGAATTTGGATTACAGAAGTCAATCCATAGTAAATGGTTTGGTTGACCAAAGCTTAGTGAAAGTATTACAGCAAATTCCCCTTAAAACATGGATGCTTTAGGTTGGGCATGGCACCTACTTTATAATAACAATAATATCAAACATTTGTATGACAGTGCAGTGCACCCTTGAGTGAAATCACAGTTCTGCTAGTGAGGAAGAAGGCAGGAAATGGATTTGCAGTAGTAATGAACCATGTCCCATGCCGTGGCCCATAGGTAGGAAAATATCAGAAGGCCTACATGGTTAGAGTATCAAGACAGGAGGATATCAGCAAGAGCCAGAGGAAGGAGAGACCTGGAAGAAAGCTTACGTTTTAACCCAAGTGTAGTGGGAAGCCAAAGAAGGGTTGACCAGAGGTGTGACATGATCTGATTTTCACTTGAGTGTTATTCTGGCTACTCTGTGAACAAGGGATTGGACAGAGCAGAAGTGGAGTGTGGAGACTGGTTCAGAGGCTTAGGTCAGATGAGTGGTAATGGTTGCTTCTACCAGGGGTGCAAGGATGGAGGAGGAGTGGTAGATATACTTTGGATGTGAAGAATGAAGGAGAGGGATGTTTCAAGGATAAACCCAAGTTTGGGGCAGATGGCTAGGAGAGTGGTGTAGGAGCAAGTTTAGGGGGTAGGTGAGATCAAGAATTTCGTTTTGGGCATGTTGAACTTGAGACGCCTTTGGGATACCCACTGACTAGTGTAAGCATGTGTGAGTTCAGAAATCTGGGGTAGAGAGTCTGGCATATAAATCTGGGTATGATCTGAGCAGTAGGACATCCAGATCCTTATCACTGTAGTACACGATACAATATTTGGTTGGGGTCATGTAGAGCATCAAGCAAAGAAATACTGTATTTCTTTGTTTCTATTTTAAGTACAAACTTGATAAGCATAAACTTGATGGTTACCTGGTGACCAGTAGCTTTACCCCAGGGATTAGTCTCAGGTTGATTTCATGATTGTGTCAGACTTCAAAATGGCAGCCTGGGTTTTTGTCTTCTTTGGTGCCTTCCAGAGTTCTGAGAGTCTCAAGCAGAGAATGAATGGACTTTGGACATCTCATTTGTACCTTCCAAGATGTTCAGATCCTTATGAGTGAAAGGCCAAATCCTAGCTATAAATTGCTACGTAATAGGTCTATGCCTGGAGAACCACTGATCTCAAATTCATCATTATCATTGGACTTCCTTGGTGGTCCAGTGGTTAAGACCCCATGCTTCCACTGCAGGGGGCACAGGTTCGATCCCCGGTTGGGGAAGTTCCACACGCTGCACGGTGCAACCAAAAAGAAAGAAAAAAAAATCATCCATTATCAGTGCCAACACCTGGCTTTTCTTGAGTACATTCTCTATTCCAGGCACTGCAGTAGGTGCTAAAGATAATCAAGATGACAAAGACATGATGCCTCTCATCAGAGTACTAACAATGTATATGGCGGGACAAGTAGTTTCCTAAGTAGACTGAGTGACGGCAAGGCTTGTGTACAGCTCTAGGAGTTTCTAGGATGAAGCCACCATTGAGGAGGATGGGAGTATTCAGGAAGGGGGCACCACTATTCCAATGATGTCTAGAAGGTTGGAAAAGTCTAACATAAGCCGAGAGGCTAGAGGATAGCATCCCAACCAGGGGAGGGATGCAGGCACAGGAACAGGGGTGCCTGAGGCATGTTTGAGGACTGACGAAAATATCTTGTGAAAGGCTCTGGCCAGGTTGGTGTTCCCAGCACAAGGCTGGCTCCAAGTTGAACTAGTGTCAGAAGCTAGAACTCGTGGACCTCAGCCTCAGACTCTGGCTACTTCCCACAGATTCACTGTGCCTGGTCTTCCCACCCCATCCTTGCTCTGAAGACTGGTGAGGAAGGCTGATGAGTGGGTCATGACCAATAGGAAACACAGGGGAAGCCGGCTATCCCCTGGGGATCCGTGCAGAGCCCCTCACTCTTCACATCACCTGCAATGGGAAAGAGATTAGTCTCTGCTATTTGGGGGGTGCAGCGGTATTATTTGCCTTTGATAAACCTGTCACACTGAGATATCAGATTGCAGCAGCGGTGGCTGTGACAGACACCGCGCATTTTCTCCTCTCCATGTGCCATGCAAACATTCTTCATTTTGTCAGTGCAGGTCCTTGATGAATTGGTTCTCTTTGGATCTCCACACTCATTTCTGTTATCCATCGTTTGGCAGGAGAGATGTTTTTTCCTAACAAGGAGACTCATGTTTTTAAAACCCTTTTGATAGGTCCTTACCCTGCCCAGGAATCTTCCTTTGGGGATCAGGACCTGCAAAACACATCTTTGCCTGAGTAGCCTAAGCTGCTGGGAAGGATTGAGGCCGGAGTGGGCCGGACACCGTGATGAATCTGCTGGTGTCCTGGCTGATGAGGCTGGCTCAGCCAAGGTAGCCCAAGTTCCAAGGAAATAAAGTTCCCCACTCAAGATGAGAATCAGCATCTCATTGTCCCAACTCGATCTTGTGATTCCATGTAGGCTGCCTTTCTGCTGACAACTTCAAGGAGGTTGTTGAGTGATCACTTGCCTACATATTCTGCCCAGGGATACAGCATGTTGTGGAGAAACGCGGTGAATGTTTGCTGATATAAAAACTGAGATCTGAAGGAGATTAGGGCGTTAGGGCAGGCTGGATGGTTAGGGTGGACTTTCCGTGGGTGGTGAGGGCACTTACCCATGCTGTGACCTGTGACCTCTCTGCCTAGAGGAAATCCCAGGCAACTACTTTTGGTCACACGCTTACTTTTTGACTGGCCTCCTACATGGTTCAGTTTGTTAAACTAGGTCACAGAAACAAATTGGCCGATGTACAGAGCATAATTAGCTCTGTAAGAATGGAACTAAGAACGCTTAACCCGCGTGCTACATCCATTTTCTGAGACAATGGTTGCTCCTCACCGAGGTCGTCACCATTCTTTCAACCACTGACAGCTGCCTCTTGATGGATACACATGTCCCAGGAAGGCGGCAAGAACCCAAGCTTCAGTAGGAGAGAATGCGGTGTAATGACTGAACCCCAGTGAACGTCCAAGCCTGGGGTGTTGTGATGGTCGTTACTAGTACTCTCCGTGCGACGATGGTTAACAGTAATAGGAATAACGAACTGGCATTGTCAGCGGGCGGCGATCATCTTATATTCATACGCTACGCAAAATGGGACACATAGCCGCATTCAGGCCGCATGGGTTCACGGTCTGAACTTTGGCTTTAGACGTTTAGAAACGACATCAGATCTGTTGCTTCGTCTTGCTCAGATGATCCCAGTGAACTGATTCACACTAGCCAGACTCCAAAGAGATTTAAAAAAAAAAAAAAGACACAATTAGAGTGTCCATTTATTAAACCATAATGAGATGCGTGCCCTGCGAGTTAATAGGATATGCACGTCATCAAACTAGCAAGTTCCAGGAGAAAAGCTCCAGGAGAAAGCAAATTCAAATGGGGAATTTCTTTAGTGAATGAGGGATCAGAGCAGTGGAGTTGGAGTTGGATGGAGTTGGGTGGCCTTGGGTGTTTTCATAAAGCCTGTCCTGGGCTCCAGGTCACCTTTCTCTCCCAAAGGTGATGTCTGGCAAGGCGCCCAGGGGGGCGCACCGGCCGGTCGGGGTGGTGCGCGCAGACAGTTCGTACACCCGCTGTCCCTTCGCTCCTGCCTTGAAGACCAGCCACTACCCTGCGCCCTTCCTCTGTCATTCCAGCCTCACCGTTTTTGTTTTAGCAGGCGTTGATGGTTGGTTATAATTCACAGGTTCACGGGTTTTACTTCGCCAACTGCATTTCAGTGTGGCTGCTTTCTGAGGGTTTTCCGAAAGATACCCAGTTCTCCCCCCGCCCCCCGCCACGGTCTCTACCGAGTGGACCCTGTGGCTGCCTAAAATGCCTTTTGTTTACACGTCCTGCTTGACCACATTTCAGCTTTGTTGATGGGCCTGTGACCCTCTCTTCTCTGCTTTGGAAGAAAGACTGTTGGTTGTCTGTTGACAGTTGGTTCACCTCTAACCCTTAGGAAAGAGCCAAACGTAAAATACTCCCTGGTTTCAAAAAGTGAGTGGAGCGATAGGCACAGGGTGATGGAGGGAATTTTACAAGCAGTGTCACTGAGGTGAAGAAGTTCTGCGTCTTCCATGGTGGTCGGAACAGCTTCCTGCCAGTGACCTCAGGGAGGGTGGAATCCACCGGTATCTGTGCCTTTGTCTTTGCAAAGCCCCTGGTAGAGAGGGCACCCAGCGGGAGAAGCAGGAAGGGAATGGCTCCTTTTACACACTGAATGGTGCCGCCTCAGGCCAAATGGAAAAACATTTCAGGTAAAGCATCATCTCCGGGAAACTGTCATTTAAGTAGTAACTGAATGCATCGGGATATTTAGCCTGGAGAATGGAAGGCAGGAGATTGACATTCACTCACTTAACTAACACTTATTGATCCTAATATGTGTCCAGCAATCTCATGGGGCTGCTGAGCTGGATTCATTGCTGCCTGGCCACGGAGTCGCTACTGTGGCAACAGACAGTAAACAGATAACTTACAGTCCAGTCTTGCTGGCTGTCACGGAGATGGGAGGCAAGATCAGGGAGAGTTCCCAGGGGAGAGACGTGAACCCTGCCCGGGCCTTGAGGAAGGCTCCGTAAGAGCGGTGTACGGTGATCTGGGCTTGGAAGGACTGTCTTCAAATATCAGCAAGGCCGTCAGGCAGGGGGAGGTCGATGGTTTATCCTCCAAGACTCAATTATCTAAGGAGATGATGTGCTTTCTGTGTTTGATAAAAGATGTCCTGTTCAATTTGAGACATGATTTTTTAAATATAACTTGGAAGGTTTGATCCGGCTTTGAACTTATATATTACCAACGCTTGGGACTTCCCTGATGGCGCAGTGGTTAGGAATCTGCCTGCCAGTGCAGGGGACATGGGTTCAAGCCCTTGTCCGGGAAGATCCCACATGCCGCGGAGCCACTAGCCCGCGAGCCACAACTACTGAGCCCGTACACCACAACTACTGAGTCTGCACTCTAGAGCCTGTGTGCTACAACTACTGAAGCCTGTGCGCCTAGAGCCCATGCTCCACAACAAGAGAAGCCACCGCACCGCAACAGAGAGTAGCCCCCGCTCACCGCAACTAGAGAGAGCCCACGCACAGCAACGAAGACCCAATGCAGCCAAAAATAAATAAATAAAAAATATCACCAATACTTAGTAATGGGAAAAATATAATCTCTGACTATCAGGATGTTGAATTTGTCTAGCATCACACCGAGCAAATGAAAGAATCAAAAGAGGCTTTTATTATGTTTTAAAAGATTTACCGTCTGGAATGTAGCACCGCAGCACAGAGACAGAAGGGAGGCAGTACAGAGATAGTTAAAAAACCAAAAGGGGCACAGAGAGTGAAATGGCCATCTTGCCAGGAGCTGTAGTGACAAGAGTCATGAATTCGGACCACTTAGTCTGAGTGGGGTTTGTGCCCAGTCGGAGAAGAAATGGAGGTGGGAAGGGGAGAGGTACCAGCTCACACCAGCAAGTCTAGAAACACTCGTGGAGGTGGTTCAGATGGGGGGGCCGGGAGCCCGTGATTCGGTGCCAAGTACAGGTGCGCCGGAGTCGGGCAACACACAAGACCGCCTTCTGGCTTCCAATCACCTTGCTGTGCTCTCACAATGCACTTCCAGGGATGCACCTCTGAGAATGAAAACAGTTTCTAATCATCCTCAGAAGTGCCTTGGACGAGAGCCATCGGAGGCCAGGGGATAAGTGAAAAGTTCACTCAAAAGTCAAGGCCGGGGCTTCCCTGGTGGCGCAGTGGTTGAGAATCCGCCTGCTAATGCAGGAGACACGGGTTCGTGCCCTGGTCCGGGAAGATCCCACATGCCGCGGAGCAACTAAGCCCGTGAGCCATGGCCGCTAGGCCTGCGCGTCCGGAGCCTGTGCTCCGCAACGGGAGAGGCCACAATAATGAGAGGCCCGCATACCGCAAAAAAAAAAAAAAAAAAAAAAAAAAAAAAAAAAAAGTCAAGGCCGGCTTCTCGGCCGCGCAGGAGGGAGGCCAAGATGACAGATGAGATCGCTAAGGCTCAGGCCGCCCGACCTGGTGGCAGCACAATCTTCAGGAAGATCATCCGCAAGGAAATCCCAGCTAAAATCATTTATGAGGATGCCCAGTGTCTGCTTTCCATGACATTTCCCCTCAAGCACCAACACATTTTCCGGTGATACCCAAGAAACATATATCCCAGATTTCTTCGGCAGAAGATGACGATGAAAGTCTTCTTGGACATTTAATGATTTTTGGCAAGAAATGTGCTGCTGATCTGGGCCTGAAGAAGCGTTATCGAATGGTGGTGAGTGAAGGTTCAGATGGGGGACAGTCTGTCTGTCTCCATGTTCTTGGAGGTCGGCAGATGAATTGGCCTCCTGGGTAAGCGTGTTGTAGGGATAATTTTCCCTTCTCTATGCAGTGATCAGGTCTGCAAGTTCCAATACGCAAAACAATACTTTTTTTGCCTGTGTATGGAGAGATTGCAGAAATAATTTTAAAAACCCATACATAATAAAAGACATTGTTGCATGGTCTGAATTCTGTATCTGACTTATTTTATTTTTTAATATTTGTTGGAATGTTTGAAGGTGGAGTTCATAATTTGGGAGGTTTTTGTTTTTTCTCCCCAAGGAGGACTCAGCATATGTACATGGCAATAATGCTGTGACTGATCTTTGAAGACAAATTTAAAATTTTCATAAATTTAGCTTTAGCTTTGAAATATCCTTTTAGGGTAAAATATTAGTCCAGGAGAAGATTTTCTAATCCAGTTCTCTTATTTTCTGAGAACAAAGGAGCATGTGATGTGATTGGTCCAGAAAGTGACAGTTGTAGGTGTAACAAAAATGCTTTTTGTCCAGCTCACATGTTTCCCCTGGACTACCGGGGTAGTGTGGAAGGCATGAAAGTAGATTTGTCACAGAATCTTTGATGACCATGTGAAGCCATACAATGGTGTTTCCTTGTTACCTAACGCTATTGATTATAAAGACTTGCAAATATATTATTTAGAATTAACTCTCCAAATTGAAAACTCATTGTTGTGAATGTGTATGTGCACACTAGCAAAAATTTTTAAGTTATGCATGACTCTGGCTATGTAGAGTTGGGGGGAGATCTCAGGGTTTGAGTTCTTATGTAGGCTGACAACAAAACTTTTTTTTTTGTTGTTCTTGCCATGAACCCTAGCCTCTCTAACGCTGCACAGGGCAAATAGTTTTGCTTCTTTACTTTCCTTCATGTAGGTACTTTCCAGCTTCTAAAATTTATTGAACACTTCTTGCCTGCTTTGTCTCTTCTCTCGTTCTCTTTGTGTTTTACGGGTTCCTTCCATTTTTAATCCCTAAGACCATTTTAGTAGATTTTGGACACATTTTATTGTAAATTGTTTTTCTTCTAAGTGTTTAATTTTATTAGTGATTTTCAAAATTTAGGGGGAGTGGATTAGGGAAATTGGCTGTATATGTCTTACAAGTGAGTTTTTATCCAACTGTCATTTTTTTACTTTGTTTATGGTGTTTAAAATATTTATATAGTTAATGTATCAATTTTTAATTTAGTTCATATTTTTAAGATCCTTTCCCACCCTAGGAGGATTTATAAGAAAAAATTTTTCCCCTAATACTTTATGCATTTTTATGACTTTTTTATGAGGGAAGGTCTGGGGCGGGGGAGGAGTTTTGGAGGGATTTGTGCCGCTGGAAAAAATGTAATAATGAGAGAAGCATTCGTATCATATATAAGCAGGTTGAGTCTACTTTCCTTAGGCATATTAACTTTCCCATTGATTTCGTCAGACTGGTGCTAATAAATCAGGTAAATAACCAAAAAATAAAATAAAATAAAATAAAGCCAAGGCCAGCAGGATGGAGGTCCCAAGGCATCTCCCAAGTGCGGCTGTTAGTCTGCACAGATTCATAACTGCTTACCAAGCAGAACGTGAGAGAGAAGGAAGCTGGGGGGATGGAGGAGGGAGGGAGGGAGCAAGGGCCCCACAACTAAAAAAGCAAAGTCTAGATGCAAAAGTCGAGCTGGAAATCCGCCGGGGTTCAGAACCGTCAGTTAATGCCCATGTCAATCACCTCCGGGCTAGACGTCTGCACCCCTTGGTGCAGATCCATCACTCTTTTTTTTTTTTTTTGCGGTACGCGGGCTTCTCACTGCTGTGGCCTCTCCCTTTGCGGAGCACAGGCTCCGGACGCGCAGGCTCAGTGGCCACGGCTCACGGGCCCAGCCGCTCCGCGGCACGTGGGATCTTCCCGGACCGGGGCACAAACCCGCGTCCCCTGCATTGGCAGGCGGACTCTCAACCACTGCGCCACCAGGGAAGCCCGATCCATCACTCTTGAGAACTAATTTTAGCTGCTGAAAGTTTCGCTGTCTTTCTCCTAACACAACATCCCGGCTGTTGGATGCTCCCTTCACTCACCCTCTCCTCCCCACCAAGCCCTCCGATCCACTGTCAGCGGAAGCTGAGTTGGCAGTGGGTTCGTCCGAACCTCCTTCACTTGTACGTCACCTGCCGGAGGAGGCGCGGGGCCTCTGTGCTCAGCCCCCAGACTTGCTGGAGGTGCTGTCCGTTTGGCTGGTGCAAGAATCAAAGAGTTACACACTTGGAAGGAGAACCCTGGATCACAGCGCAGCAGCTTAGGATGATGTCTTGTCCAGCCTAACCCTTTACTGTGTAGAGAGTTTTTGTAAACTGTGTTACTCCACGTGGAGTATGCTGCTGACTTCTCACGCCTGGGCAGGTGTTTGTTCTTCTTCCCCTCCTGCCTGGCTCCCAATCTTCAGCTCCGGTGCGTATAAACTTTCTAAGGGATGTGTTTCCCATCTACCTTCCAGTGTCCCTTTCCTTCCTCCTCTAGGTGTTTCCCTGACCTGCTTCCTCCTGCTCAGCTTTCAGCGTATTAAGCAGATCTCAGGGGTGACGTGGGACATTTATCCATCGCATTTCACCAGCGATGCCTTGCTGATGTCAGCCTGCCTGTGGTTCTAATACGTGAACCTTCCCTTGTCTCTTCCAGGTTGGCAAGGAGAAAGCTCTGGCATATGCACATAATCAAATCTCTAGTTGCTGAAGTAATTGCATTACAGTTTTGTAAACATTCGGGTCTCATTGGTCATCCTGGTCTATAAATCCGAATAATAGGCTGAAATCTATTTTGCCGCTTGAGCCTTGCAACTAATTGCCAGAGATTTGTCAGCTTAAAATGCTTTGCTTTATTTTATTAGTTTTAAAAGTCTGTCCTATTAACCAGAGTAAGACAAATACAACCCAGATTCCTTAGTATGGGGTCCCAGACATTCATCCAATAAACACTGGTTGAATAACTACTGACAGCCAAGACAAAGGGTGAACTGGTGGCTCTCCAGCTGTTGTTACATATCCAACAGACTCTAGCATCCAGAGGAGGGACACCCAGATTTGACTGATTTTGTGAGTGTTTTACAGAGACCCATTGGGCCTGGCTGGGCCCTGTGTGGCTCCTCTGGTTTGCAATATACGTGCAGTTTTCTTGTTTTGCTCAATTGCATAAAAATATTCTCTCTTCACAAATATACCTTTGAGTAAGTGTTCTCAGGGAAGCTTGAGCTATTCCTAGAATTGAGGGCTCCTTGGCAAAATGCTTGGAAATACCGGCCCACAAAGATTAAGGTTGAAAAGCAGGTCTCCAGGACATCCTGTCCTCGTATCCATCACGCAGGGTACAGAATCGCTACCGGAGGAAGCATCTCTCTCCTTCCCTTCTAGAGCAGTTTAGAAGTTTAGGTCAGGATGTGTGGTCATTCGCGGGTGATTCTGAGACTAGTTACAAAAGTTTAAAATATGTTGCTTTGTTTTCACATTTAGAATGTAAACTGAGTCCCTCAGGACTCGTCTGTTGGTCTTTCTGATGGTGGACAGGGTCCCAGTTCACAGTATTTCAGCTGAAGGAACCTGATAAGTGAGACGGAGTTGGTGGGATGGAAAAGAGAAGTAGTGGTAACGGTGGACAACTGGTGTTTAGTGATTGTTGTGTGACAGGCGCTTTCAAATGTTACATCTTTTCTCTGTATCCATCCATCAATCCATGTGTGTGTGTTATATAGATTCGTATATAGTGTATGTTACATATGTTATAATATGTCTCTATAAGGTGGGCCTTATTATCCTCCTTTCACAAAGGAACCTGAGACCGGGAGCCAATATATAATTTCCCCAAAGTCACTGCACCAGGACTTGCTGGAGCCAGGATTTGAATCTGTGTCTTTATTTCTCGAAATCCCAGGCTGAGGAAACCACATCACGAAACTCCTCCGAAAGCAAAGTCAGGCCTCAGAGAACAGCAACACTCCTTCCCTTAAAAAATCACTTCTGGGCTTCCCTGGTGGCGCAGTGGTTGAGAATCCGCCTGCCGATGCAGGGGATATGGGTTCGTGCCCCGGTCCGGGAAGATCCCACATGCCGCGGAGCGGCTGGGCCCGTGAGCCATGGCCGCTGAGCCTGCACGTCCGGAGCCTGTGCCCCGCAACGGGAGAGGCCACAACAGTGAGAGGCCCGCGTACCACAAAAAAAAAAAAAAAAAAAAAAAAATCACTTCTTTCTTCACCTTCAGAGCCCTTCTTCCAATTAGACTAAAGGGCAAGATCTGGGTTGCTGTTTCCTAATGATGATTGAGTCGTCAGTGTGGGCTGTTGTGCTCAGATGCTTTTTATGTAAAATATTCGCGGGCTTCCCTGGTGGCGCAGTGGTTGGGAGTCCGCCTGCCAATATAGGGGACACAGGTTCGTGCCCTGGTCCGGGAAGATCCCACATGCCGCGGAGTGGCTGGGCCCGTGAGCCATGGCCGCTGAGCCTGCGCGTCCGGAGCCTGTGCTCCGCGACGGGAGAGGCCACGGCAGTGAGAGGCCCGTGTACCGCAAAAAAAAAAAAAAAAAAAAAAAAAGTGTTATAAAATATTCGCGATATGTTTGGGCACTTAAGAAGCATATTTCAGGTGGTCAGAAAACTTGCTTATACGTGTTACTTGATTTTGCAGTTACTCTGGGTCAGTGAGGCAGGCCTGAACTTCTGCCCAGCCCTGCCGAGTTCCACAGGATCTGGACAGCAGATTTTCTATCCTCTGCATCCCCTTGCAGCTCTGTGGTGGAGCAAAGGGCCGAACAAAGGCTACTGGGCGTGACCGTAGTGGGACTTGGTTGAGTAGAGACCCAGGTTCACGTTTCTCCATCCTTCTCTCCCACCGACAGGCCACAATGGTCCCAAGCACGCTCCTGCCATCTGTCTTTCCAGAAGGCAGGCTGGGGTGGAACATTAGGTGTTGACTTTCTAACTGTAAGGACACAACTGCCCAGAGCTGCTTCCCCAAGGGGGGACCGTGTCCACTGAAAAGAGAAGTTTTAACTGCCAGGTGGCACAGTGACGTGTCAGGGCCACCCTCAGACCCACCCTTACCCCTGTGTTCTCCCACGGTTGACGGCAGCCCCCGTGTCCGTGCTGGGGACCTGGGAGGCATCCTGGCCTTCCCTCTCCACATTGCTGATCACCTCATCTTCCTGGTTTTCCCTCTGAACTCTTTTGGAATCTGTTCCCCCGATCCAACTACCGCCACCTGCGCCGTCCTGTCCTTCCTTTGCCGGAGCACAGCTGCTAACTTGTCTTCTGCCTCAAAGCCACCTTCCTCACAGCTGCAAAGCCAGTCGCCCTCCTGTATGGATGGCTTCCCTGTCTACACCTTTATCCATTTATCCATCAGTGGACACACACATTGTTTTCAAGTCTTGGCCATAGTGAATAATACTGCAGTGAACATGGGAGCATGCATATTTCTTCAAGGCACTGATTTCACTTCCTTTGGGAATATATCCAGAAGAGAGATTCCTGGATCACATGGTAGCTCCATTTTTAATTTTTTGAGAAACCTCCGTAACATTTTCCAGACCGGCTGCACCATTTTGCATTCCCGCCAACGGTGCACAAGAGTTCCATTTTCTCCACATCCCAACACTCGTTAACTTCTGTTTTTCTGATGATAGCCGTCCTAACAGGTGACATCTCATTGCCTACCAGCACTTCTGATACCGGCTCCTTCCTGTCTTCTCTGCGTCTGTCTCTGGTACCAGAAGCCGTAAGGAAAGGCAGAAGCTTAAAATCTGTAATTCAAAGGTCCAAGAAATATGCAAGAACATAGAAGGGTGAGGTGAATTATGACAATAAAGTTACATAAAAGGGGAAAGGAGGTAACAACTGATCATTATTTGCAAATCTTTTCAGCAGGCGTCCATTTTTATAGGGACGCATATACATGGCCGAGGGCAAGCGAGGGGAAAGAACGTCCCTTAACGTAGCATAATTACCACAGTCAAGTCTCAGGACCTCGCAGCAGGAGCTCTTATGCTATCAACAGCATTTCATTTTCCAAGAATAACTGTGCCCTGGTGAATCAGCCATGGTCGGCCGTGGCCAGTTTTCACATTCATTTATGTTAAAAGGGCTCTTCATGGAGAACCTCCTTTATGAACCTTGTCCACAAGACAAAAGTGGCATTTTAGATAACCCATTGCATTCTCCCTACAAACACAGGCCAGGTTGCCCCCAGCACCTGGCCCTGCACACTGGGTTCTTCTGGAACATCTGTCAATGACACAGAGCATTGCTTTTTTACCACCTCCTGAGAGGGGTGAGGTACAGGAGGGAGGAGTCGGGGCAGGTGGGAACTTTGACAGCTACCTGGGCTGGGCAGCGGTGGGCTCTCCTTCATCGTCATCCTCGTCTCTGTTTCAGAGCCCATCCAGGGGGCTCAGCAGCCAACGATGAAGCCTCTTTTTCAAGAGCATCTTTGGTCCTCCAAACATTTACCCAGGATCTGCCATGGGTAGACCCTGGGCTGGACACTGAAAATCCAAAGACAAAAGTAAGACATAAGACATGGTCCTGCCTTAAGGAGCTTGTGGACAGGTCAGGGCAGCGGGCAGTGTAGGAAGTGTCACCACGGAGCTCTGTCCGCTGCCGTGGGGACACAGAGCAGGGCACCGACCCCACCTAGCAGCAGGGGACTGGGTCTTACTAGGAACACGGCAGCTGGTCTCCAGGGGTGTGCCTGAGTCGATGGAAGGGGCCGGGGGAGGGCAGCCCAGGTAGAGTGCGTACCTTTACCTTGGTCCAGAAACAACAAGTGCCCAGTGCGCAGCGAACCAACCCCAAGCATCTTAGCTACTAGACCCAGAGTGTGGGAAATGAGGTTGCGGAGGTAGCGTCCAGTTGCCAGGTTCTGTTTGCAGATGAAGGGACCGGTGGGCAAATGAAATGGCCTGCACAGAGAATTCAAAGTCAAGACTGAAACATAAGGTTCAGTTCTCAAGCCTCCTTCCCTTTAGTGAACAGGCAAAACAGTTAAGAGCACAGACCCGGAATCAGACAGGTAGGGCTGGTGTCCTGACTTTGCTGCAAGTTAGTTTCTCTGCCTTTATTTTTTAATTTTATTTTTCTAATAGAAATTTATTTATCTTATTTATTTAATTTTGGCTGCGTTGGGTCTTCGTTGCTGCGCGAGGGTTTCTCTAGTTGTGACGAGCGTGGGCTGCTCTTCGTTGCGGTGCGCGGGCTTCTCATTGTGGTGGCTTCTCTTGTTGTGGAGCACGGGCTCTAGGTGTGTGGGCTTCAGTAGTTGTGGCACTCAGGCTCAGTAGTTGTGGCTTGCAGGCTCTAGAGCGCAGGCTCAGTAGTTGTGGTGCACGGGCTTAGTTGCTCCGTGGCATGTGGAATCTTCCCAGACCAGGGCTCGAACCCGTGTCCCCTGCCTTGGCAGGCGGCTTCTTAACCACTGCGCCACCAGGGAAGCCCCGTTTCTCTACCTTTCAAATGAGAATTGTTTGAGGACTGTATACACGGATCTGGTGTGAGGGGACCACAAGGAATAATAGTACCGGGACCTTGAGATTTATAGCAGCTGAGCCATAAGCACCCTTAGACCCTCGGTGATTGGGGGAGGGAGAAAGCAGTTACCACACCCAAGGGAGTCTGGTAGAGTCCCCTCCCTTGAGAGCAGCACTGGCCCTCAGCCCAGGGGTGTAACCCGCCTGAGCTCTGGATGGGAAGGCTCAGGGCAACACTCACCCTGCCCTGACTTCCTCCTTCCGTCCTCATCTCCCCTGGGGCCCCCACTGGCCAACCCCCTACCAGATGCCAGAGAGTTCAGTCAACCCTCCGTACAGGTCAGCCTCCCGGGGACAGAGCAGAGCGGAGGGTGGCTCTGAAGGACACAGGGAAGGTGTTGGGGAAGCCCACCTCCGGGGGGAGTGAGGGGGTTTTTGTTTTCATTTTTTTGTATTTTTTTATATTTTTATTTATTTATTTTGCGGTACGCAGGCCTCTCACTGTTGTGGCCTCTCCCGTTGCGGAGCACAGGCTCCGGACGCGCAGGCTCAGCAGCCGTGGCTCACGGGCCCAGCCGCTCCGCGGCACGTGGGATCTTCCCGGACCGGGGCACGAACCCGTGTCCCCCGCATCGGCAGGCGGACTCTCAACCACTGCGCCACCAGGGAAGCCCCAATTTTTTTTTTTTTTTTTTTTTTTTTTTGCGGTATGCGGGCCTCTCACTGTTGTGGCCTCCCCCATTGCGGAGCACAGGCCCCGGACGCACAGGCCCAGTGGCCATGGCTCACGGGCTCAGTCGCTCCGCGGCATGTGGGATCCTCCCGGACCAGGGCACGAACCCGTGTCTCCTGCATCGGCAGGCGGATTCTCAACCACTGCGCCACCGGGGAAGCCCCCCCAATTTTATTTTTTTTTAATCCTTTTTTTTTGGCCACACCACGCGGCATGCGGGATCTAGTTCCCCCACCAGGGATTGAACCTGTGCCCCTTGCAATGGAAATGTGGCGTCCCAACCAGGGAAGTGCCTGGGAGAGTGAGGTGTAAGTGAGATAATACAGCAAAGCACCTTGGTGGAGTTTTTGACCCAAAATAAGGGCTCAGTCGAAGCTACACTGGAATCTAGTAGTATGTATGTGTAAGTGTGCCAAGGTAGATGAGACGGCAGACTGAGTAGCACAGGGAAGACGGGAGGTGGAAGCATTCTCCCTAGGTGGCCGTCCAGAGGCTGGGATGGGTGTGACGGATGAGCCCATGAAGGCGAGCTGCCGTATTGGGCGTGACCGTCTGTTGGTGGGTTGTCAAGTTTAGATGTTATTCTGAACCATGGGCTTTTAGGCCTACAACAGTTGGGAGTGGCTTTTTCGTCTTTGAGAACCCACAGTGAGATCATCTGTAGGTTATTTAAATGGTTTGATAATGTAAAATGTGAACACAGAGATGAAATCTGCAAACGGGTGGATCCAGGACCACGGAAGTCAGCATTCTGTATATGGAGCTAGAAACAACTCAAAGTCATTTCTCCTAATTGAACCCACCACACAAACCTGCTCACGAAGTAGCCTGACCAGGGAACTCTGTGAATCTTCTAGATCTGAGGAAGATTTTACAACTTCTCCTTGCCCTTCTGTCTGTTTCAGTCCTTATTTAAAATGTTTCTTTCTTAATTTTAACTTAGTCCCCAAACTCCGTCCGTTTCCTTCCCTTCCATCCTCAGTACAGACACACAAACACAGTATTCTATACTCCCCTTGCCCCCAGAAAAGAGGAGCTCAAACCAGAAGAAATCAGGAGTACTTTAAGAAAATGGGCACAAGAAGATTAGATCTTTCTTGCAATTTTCTTGAAGGTTTCTTTTTCCTTGAAAAAGAGAGACAAACTGTAAAGTAAAACACAGTCCGTTGTTAATAAACAAAAACCTCACATATCTAAAATTTCGTTATTTTCCGAGATGAACTCACATTTCGCCCTGTCTGCTTTTCCTAATGTGCATATTTCATTTAGCCCAAATCCTCATTATGGGAAACATTTCCATATCCATCTCTCAGCTCCAGACTTTCCTGGGTAGTGAAATATGTGCTTCGTGGTTTCAGAAGCACTGGCTCTTACTTCACCCAAAGCAGCAAATCTTTAAAAATGACAATTTCCAGGCACTTGGCCCCTGAATCAACCTTGTAGGGATAGATGATTCGGAATCTTAACAGCCCACAGAATGTCTCACAGCCTTTAAAAGTGTCATCGGCCGTCCCCCTGTGCAGCACGTCCAGTGATGCTGTACAGTAGAGCGGCAGGAGAGGCTGCAAATTTGTACTGAAAGCTGTGTTTCGAACCTTCATTAAATTTCTTACTTGCTGGCAGCCTACATCGCTCGGAGGCCTGGAGTCTGTTGATTCCCGTTCACTTGTTCTCATTAAACTGGTCTCTAGGCTGTAGCTGTGCTTTGAACAAAGGGGCTGCGTGGGAAGATTCAGGGCTCGGCTGGGGGCGGGGCTCTCTCACCGTGGCTGCTGCCGCCCCGTGGGTTGTCTCGGGCCCGGAACCAAGTTCTGCGCCACCCAGCTTTGCGCTTGGCCTTCCAGAATCCAGCCTCGCCCTCTGCTCTGTCCGTCACTTATGGCCGCAGCCTCAGTCTCACCCCTTCCCAATGTCCAGTCCCAACCAGAGGCTGCCCCTGCCTGCCCGCCGTGGGCCTCAATCGTGGACCAGCCAAACAAATTGGGGGAGGAAGCATAGACCCACAGCATCTTAAAGCCAGAAAGAATATTAGGAATTTTTCTAGTCTGGCCTCTTCGTGTTTAGATGAGGACATTTTGGTCCAGAAAATGCATCGTTGACCTTTCATGGTAAAGGTCACCTCAGAGCCTGTAGCAGACCTGGGAGTGAGGACCCACAGTTTCATGGCACGAATTGTATTTGGGGTATTTAACAAAAATTCCTACTTCTGTTATGACTGTCAGTACCTCTAGAACTAAAAGTTTCTTGCACCAACATCTTAGTATCCTCTTTTTTTTTTTCTTTCTTAAATGTTTTTTGGCCGTGCCATGTGTCTTGCAGGATCTTAGTTCCCCAACCAGGGATCAAACCCAGGCCCTCGGCAATGAAAGCGCCAAATCCTAACCACTGGACCACCAGGGGAATTCCCATATGATCTTTTAAAAATCAACTTTGAAACAGTTCAGTGGAAAAAGGGTCATGGTATTAAAATGTATGTCACCTTCTGCTTATTGCATATTAATGGGCAAAACTGTAACCTTCCAAATACCTGAATTGGGCATGGTAGGGTGATACTCTGCAGTTTGGGGCCACTTGTGGCAATTTGGTGACTCAAGTGTATAAAATTTCCCTTTCTTCCTCTGATGATTTATTAAATAAAATGAACCTGGAGAGGTCTTGAAATGTATACCAAACATATATTTTGTTTGTTTCACTAACCCATCGTCTATTAGGGACCATATCCCAGGCGGTAAGATCAGTAACGTTTGTACACAGAGGGCACTGGTAGGTGTTCAGGGCGTGCAGGACTCTGGTGAATAAGTTGCAAAGCGTTAAGATGTGTCTACCCTCAGTCGCCACCAGGGTTAACCCTTTTAGCTACCTGTGAAGTCACAATTTTTCTTCTGTGCCACGTGTGCCCAGAGAACGTGTGGGTCCTTTGCTGAGACTGTGTCTGTAGCGCACACGGTGCAGGCTTCCTCCACTCCAGTGAAGACAGCTCTTCCTCCCAGGCAGGATGTCAAGCCACCACGTGGTGTTGGGTCCTCAGCCGGTTCAGATCCTCACAAGAGATCCTCTTGTCTTCCAGGCTCTGCGGCTACCCTCCTTTCTATGACGAAAATGACTCCAAGCTCTTTGAGCAGATTCTCAAGGCGGAATATGAGTTCGACTCCCCCTACTGGGATGACATCTCCGACTCCGGTAGGTCTCTCGGCTCCTGGTGGGCGGCTCCTGGGACCCCGACACCCAGCCCACCTGAGTCTCCAACAGTCCCCGGGGGCTCAGAACCGTCCTGAGGCTCCTGAGGATGCTACGCACTTAGACTTGACTTGAGAAGCGAGGAGAGGCTTGGGACACGTGCCCTGAGTCAGGCTGAGGGATAGGGACTCACTCCTCCACCACGCCTGGCCATACCCTGATCTGGAGTGAGACAGTATTAGCTCGAGTTTATTGAGCTTACTTACTGTGTGCTGTGCTCTCTAAACTCTGCATGTGTGCTAGTTCACCCAGTCCTCAGGACAGCCTATCGGGTGGGGATTACTATTAGCCCCATTTGACAGATGAGGAAACTGAGGCCCCGGAAGGTGAAATAACAGCTCGTGAGTGGCAGAGCTGGGGTTTGAACCCACGCCCTCACTCCAGAGCCCGAGTCTCAGCTACTGTGCCACACAGAACATTCCCAGGAAAGTTCACCATTTCCTCCTCAGGGATAAAAATCAAACCCAAGGCCCACGTAAGTGGATGGAATGTCTCCAGCCTCAGTTTCCTCCCTGACAAGATGAGGATGGTAATAATACCACTCCCACCCTGGTGGGTGGTGTAAGGATCACATGAAATAATGAATGAGCTATTCAAATATCCCATTTTATTATTCGTGTTATTTCCTCCTAACTGGAAATGCCCTGCTTTCTTCCTCAGTCTTCCAAAACCTGGGACCGGACTATAGTTCTCCAAGGCTTGCAGGAAAGAGCCACATGGGGAGTAGTTTACTTCTGAGTCAGGAAGGGCCCCGGCTGTCCCCCAGAAGTCCCGCCCTGTGGGCCGTGAGCTGCCAGACGCCACAAGGTGACAGATGTCCCGCCTGCCATGTGTCATCTTCTGGTTCTGGGTCCCAGCCTCTCATGTTCTCAGTGTCCTGCTCTGGGTCATACCTGGTCCTGAGCCTCCAAGCAGTTTTGCTTCCCCACCAGGGCACATCTCCTGCACCGTAATTTCCTGCTCGCTGTTTGTAATCACCCGCGGGGGCTGCAGAGGGGGCTTCCGGAGGGCTGTGCATCCACAGTGGGTGCTCGGGCGACTTTGTTGAATCGGTGAGCTCTTAATGTGAGGACGTCAACGAAACAGCTCCCTAAGGCAGCAGTGAGCTGAGTGAGAGGCACCTGGCGGCAAAGATATTTCACCTTTTCCCTGAAACAAAGGCGCCACTAGCTGCCGGCGGGAAGGGACTTCGAGCTGGGAAGGCAGGGTCCCAGGCCTGGCTGGGCTGCCTTCTCGTTCACTGGGTCACCACTCAGAAACCCAAACCTTGGCTTCCCTTTTCCCCAGATGCTGGTACCACCTGCCTTTTTGTCCCAGGTCCCGAGTGTCCATGGAAGGCTGGTCTCGTGTTTCCATGGTACCCTTGATACTCACAGAGGCACCCTGGTATCATATTGTCATATCTCAAGCTACATACTGACTCCCCCTCTTGTGCCTTCCTTTTGAACAGCAAAAGACTTCATTCGGAACCTGATGGAGAAAGATCCAAATAAAAGATACACATGCGAGCAGGCAGCTCGGCACCCGTGGTAAGAAGAATCACCCGCTAGAGAGGCCAGTCAGCTGGGGCTTCGTTGTGAAAGCCACGGGTGAAGCTTGCATCCCATCTGGGCCGTGGCTTTCATCCTTTCCCCAAACCAACACAAGGACACAGTCTTCTGAAGGCACTAAAGACAGATGCACAAAAGATAGCTGTAGCTTTTTCACTTCATGTGAAGTATTTTAGGATCATTTTTAGTGAAGGTAATACCCAAAGGAGGCATTAAGAGTGGAGTTTTTTTCCTTGAACTTATTACTCAGTCCATAAATGAATTGAGGTCACATGTTCTTTTCCTTTTAAGATGCTTTTCAAGTTAGTGTTTCTTCACCTCCAGAGGGATGAATTGATAGTTTACCACATCCTGGACTACATTTCCTGCGGTGCCCTGAGGCCACCTTGTTTTTGTGCCACTTTCTAGGGTTGAACCCAGTGACTTTGTACTTCTGTGAGCCTGAATTTTCTCATCTTGAGAGTGAGAATAACCATACCTAGTTTACAGGATTGAAGTAAGCAGGGACTGAGATCATGCACACACAGAAAGGGTTTAGCGCCTCTGGCACGTAGCAACTGCGTCATTAAGCTCTTCCTATTCAAGCACCGTGAGCCTCCTTTTGGAAGCAAAGGCCAGGAGTAGTAAAATAGCCGATACAATGCGCAGACCCTTGACTTCAGGAGAAATTCCCTGTTGATTCTACCGTCTCCTGCAGCATTTTCTCCCAATGCTCATATGCTGATTAACCTTCCAAAGGGAACCTGCCTGAGGTCCTTTCCTGACGAGTTTCACGGTATTTTAATGTACAATAACAGCCGTCATTTATCATCTATGATGTCCCAGGCCCTGTGCTAATCATATTAAAATATCACCGCATTTTTTCCTTTATGATAATCCTGTAAGGTAGATTTTTGTCTCCATTTCTGAGATAAGGAAATATATGTAGAAAAATAAAGAAACTTAGCCAACAGGACACAACTAGCTAACAGCAAAGCCAGAAATGTTTCCAGGCAGAACTGTCAGATCCCCAAATGATGCTGTTTACCCCAAACCGATAGGAGAAGGAAGGAATTTTCTGAAAAGGAGGCGGTTTGGATTGTGTGTCAGCCTGATATTTTTTTAATAAGTCACTTTGGATGATAGGTCAAAGTATGTGACAGTAAAGATAGGAAAGTTTTTCTTATTCTATAAACAGTTGGCTTTTACAGCTGTATGCGACTTTTTCCCCAGTTTTACAGAGAGATGGTTGGTATGCAGCACCGTATAAGTTTAAGGTGTTAGAGCATAATAACTTGGCATCCGTATATGTTGCAAAATGATTACCACGATAAGTTTACTTAGTATCCATTGCCTAATATGTTAATTACAAAAAATTTTTTTTCCTTGCGGCGAGAACTTTCAGGATTTTCTCTTAACTACTTTCAAATATGGCATAAAGCAGTCACCCGGTTGTACATTACAACCCCAGTACTTATTTATCTTTCATGTAGGAGGCTTTTGAGGTTATCTTAGAGAGGAGGAAAATGACCTCAAAAGAAGGGAAGTGATTTGCTTCCTAGAACTTGTCCACTGATCCAGCCTCACTCTGTGGAAGGCAGGAAGGCCAGTTAAAACCTCATCTCTCCTTCACCAGACACTTTTGAAAGAAAACAAGGAAGAGAAAGGTCAGTTTCACTGTCAGGGGCCTGGCAAAGGGGCAAGGTGGGCTCAGAATCAAGCGAGACTTCACGGAGATGCCAGCCTCACGCTGTGAGAAGGCTGTCCCCGGGCTGTCCAGGGTAGGGCGGGGATTCCAGACTGGGCCAGCCAGGGGGGCTTCAACTGTGCACCCGCCTCAGCGTTCATGGACACCCCTCCCCTCCCCGGACTCCAGCCAGCCAAGCTGCAGTGACCACAGGAACTGGGATGGATCCCAGGAGTTTGGGATACACACCAGGCATCACCAAGCCTGTTTTGAGCCAGTGACTAGAAAAGGGTACAACCAGAGCCGTGCAGGTAGAACAGACCGCGTACAAAACGCAAAAACACCAAAAGGCGAGAAGAGTTTAATGATCTGTGTGTGGAGAAGAAGAGCCAGACAGGCCTGATGGAGCAGAATTGATATAAATGCCATGTCCTTTGTTAGTTTAGAGGCAAAAACTGGGAAGTGAGAGAGAGTCGGGAGCCCCAGATGAAATGGGGGTGCCTGTAGCTTTACGTGTGTGTGCGCGGATTCATAAGGGAAGTCTTCTGTCTCAGGGGCGTTGTTCAGTTCCTAGGACCGTGAGGTGACCTCCAAGGTCCCTTCCAATGCTAAGGTTCCATGCCTCCGGTTGTGTGGGTGAAGGATGCTGAAGCTGGGAGTGCTGAGCGTCCCACGTGATCCCTGTGAACTTCCTGGCCGTCGGGAGCCAGCAGCGTGATTGCGGTGCCTATTTTTTTGTTTTTTGAGTTTTTTTGCGGTACGCGGGCCTCTCACTGTTGTGGCCTCTCCCGTTGCGGAGCACAGGCTCCGGACGCGCAGGCTCAGCGGCCATGGCTCACGGGCCCAGCCACTCCGCGGCATGTGGGATCTTCCCGGACCGGGGCACGAACCCGCGTCCCCTGCATCGGCAGGCGGACTCCCAACCACTGCGCCACCAGGGAAGCCTTGGTACCTATTTTTTTGTTTAAGTTTTTTTCTCTCTTTCTTTTTTTTTTAACATCTTTATTGGAGTATAATTGCTTGACATTGTTGCGTTAGTTGCTACCGTAGAACAAAGTGAATCAGCTCTAGGTATACATATATCCCCACGCAGTGCCTGTTTGAGGAATGTCGTGAGCTGTCGTGAGCCGAGGTGGCGTTACCTCCAAGAAGAGTGTTTAACAGCGGCCTCTGGGCCACCGTCTGCCCCGCTTGGTTCTTACCCAGCGGCAGCGCACCCTGGCACTGTGGCAAGTGAGCAGGGAACATCCCTAGAATAAACTGAAAGTTTGCATTTTCCTCCCCTCTCAGCCTCGCTCACCCACAGGGAAGGGAGTCTCCCTGACACCCCGCCCCCCGGGCTGTTTGGTTTGGAGCGGGCTCTGCCCCCCTCGTCAGTGCTCAGCCCGAGAATTCCATCCTTCCTACCACTTCTGCCCCCTGGTTTCCAAGAAAGAGCTGACCACCGCGAGGTGGAACTGGCGCTCTTTTCTGAGGATGCAGCTGTTACCAACAGGGGGAGACACTCACGTGAGGCCTCCGGGAGGAGAGGCTGAATAACGAACGACATTTGCTCCACAGCCTCCTGGTGCCTTGGGTTCCAGGTGGATCTGCTCATTCACATATTTCTCTTCACTGAAGTGCGTCTGGGGAAAGCAGGCAATTGACAGCTGTTGGAAATGGAAACCTGACTGGCCTTGGTTCGTTTCTGAGTGTCCTCTGAGCTGTGTATTTTTTCAGCCCTGCTGGGAAAACTAGGGGAGTCTATTTAGGGGGGTCTTGCTCTGCTCTGGGAATAGCAGACTGTACAGTATTCTAAACTTAGGCCCAGCCTGGCACAGACTTACCTTCCAGAGTCCACCAGCCATGGTTTCGGTTCCTAAAAGAAGAGGCTGGTGGTGGGAACACAGTTTTTATCCAGGGCTGGTTTCCTATCTGAAAAAGCCCCAGGCTTGTTCCTCTCACGTCCTAAATCGGTTGAACACGGCAGCCTGTGCGCAGGCTGGTCTGTGTCCAGGGCCCTCGGAGTCTGGGACTTGACGGGCTCTGCCAGCCAGAAAGTATGGTCAGTGTCCCCGGCATCTGTCTGCCCCTTAACATTTCCGAGATCCAAGCAATTCCTTCTGAGGCATCAGGCATCAGCTGAGAATGGAATAGTTTGGTGCTAGAGGAAAGGGAAGATGGATGGCTTCAAGCCCAGAAAAGACTCAGCAAAATGCAACTGCCTGTGAGATTCGGGGAGGCCAAGCGGTCACATGCAGAGCGAGCGAGGGTGGTGTTGAGGTTGAGAAGGGATGTGAGGGAGAAGGATGGGCTGGAGGGACCCCCAGCTCATCAACGAGACTGGCGACTGTTAAGTCCAGAGAGAAGAGAGGAGGTGTAAGAACCGGGGAGCGGGGGAGGGGAGGGGGCGGGGGAGAGAAGAGGTGCGATAAAGCAGAGGGAGGAAGTAATAGGATGAGGGGGGACTCTGAGGACAGGAGGTCAAAACTAAACCTCCCTTCCTCCCTGCTAATAGAAGGCTAAGGTCAAGCAAGAACTAGAGAAGAGGGCTTCCCTGGTGGCGCAGTGGTTGAGAGTCCGCCTGCCGATGCGGGAGACACGGGTTCGTGCCCTGGTCCGGGAGGATCCCACGTGCCGCGGAGCGACTGAGCCCGTGAGCCATGGCCGCTGGGCCTGCGCGTCCGGAGCCTGTGCTCCGCAACGGGAGAGGCCACAACAGTGAGAGGCCCGCATACCGCAAAAAAAAAAAAAAAAAAAAAGAACTAGAGAAGAGATTGCCCAGTGTTGTAAAGGACCCAGTGGAAGGTAGCGGCGACATAGTCCTTGTGCTTCTGAGAACTTTTCTGGGAAATGCAGGAGTAGCTGTGCCAAGCAGGGCCGAGCTAAGGCTGGGAACCCTGTCACTGAGCACAGAGAAGGTGAGGGGCCCCGGGGGGGCGGGAGGGGGAGGAGAACGCGGCAGAGCTTAGGTCAGTCGGGATGGAGCCAGAAGGCAGCAGTGGAGCCCGGGTGTGAGCTGGTCCATGGACCAGAGATCCTAGGGATGCCAGAGAGGGGCTCGGGGGAGGAAGCTGGGAGGGAGACCCTGGGTAGGGGTCTGGCGCTCAGACCAGGTGGGGGACACGCTTGAGACCTCAGAGGGGAGACACGGCGGGTAGGAAGCTGGGGGAGGGGGAGAAGGAGGGGAGCTGAAGTCAGGTTGTGTTGTCCTTGTGGGCTCTGATGTTGCAGGAATGGGGGTGAAAAGGGAGAGAAGGGGGAGCCTGGCAGAGTGGCCCACCGTGAAGGTGCTGACCCATCCTGGAGGGGGTGCAGGGTACGGAGGTGGGACCGGGCTTGGAGTGCAGTGGTGGTGGGTCACGGACGTTCAGACAAGAGCTGTGGGGTGAAATAAGCAGCCTGGAGGGACAGTGACATGCCATCCTCTCAGCAAACCTGTGGGAGGGGATAGGACATGGCTTCCCCAGGAAAGCAGCTTGGGACCCAGTGTCAGACGCCCCCCCCCGCCCCCCGCCACCAAGAAACCCTCTTGAAGAAGCATCTTTGCCTCCATTTCAGGATCGCCGGGGACACAGCCCTCAGCAAAAACATCCACGAGTCTGTCAGCGCCCAGATCCGGAAGAACTTCGCCAAAAGCAAGTGGAGAGTGAGTCCTGTGTTTCCTACATTCCCAGTGAACTTAACCACTCAAACGAAACTGGCCCTACAGTTCAAGCGTTTTTTATTTCGAAGTGTTTCTATCCCCCGAGTTTGATGAGAATCCCCAAATGTGTGCTAATTTTAACCGATAAGGATTAAGACTTGACGAGAGCATCGTGGTGTGAGAGGGATAAAGTGTATGATTTAATATCTCTCCTCTGTGATCCAAAAATAACAATATTACCAGCTTTTCCTCATTTGCTGTTTCTTAAGAACATAATCCGTGTTGTCTTCCTTCACTTTGCTGGAACTTCGAAGGGTTGACTATTATTATTATTATTATTATTATTATTATTATTTTGTGGTATGCGGGCCTCTCACTGTTGTGGCCTCTTCCGCTGCGGAGCACAGGCTCCGGACGCGCAGCCTCAGCGGCCACGGCTCACGGGCCCAGCCGCTCCGCGGCATGTGGGATCCTCCCGGACCGGGGCACGAACCCGTGTCCCCTGCATCGGCAGGCGGACTCTCAACCACTGCGCCACCAGGGAAGCCCAACTATTATTAAAGTGACATAAAAAGGGGGAAAAAAAACCAGGAAATCTCAGTTGAACTCATCAATACATTCTGGTAAAAATGTGATGGATTTAAACCACATTACCCTATGTTCTCAGAAATGGGTAATTAAGAGCTGGCTGTTTTTGCATGAGAGCCAACAGCTAGAGACTACACAGACAATAATTCCACTGACCTATTTTATTCACAGGAAATGCTATTATTTAGGACAAAAACATCAATAATCAGAAAATTAAAGCTCTTAAAATATATTTTAAGGTACTCTATTATTATAATACACCTTTTGTTCTAGAAGCCATTCTCTTAAATTATGGAGAGAATTGGCTTACGTTTACTCTATATTCTACAGTATTATGTCAGAAGAAAAATACTCTTCATCTCCAAAATATAGTTTCTTGAAGGGAGAGGGTCAAATGATGAATGTACTTTTGGAAGAAGAAGCAACATCAGTTTCCTTTCTAGTGTATCATGAGACCGTTTCCAGAAGTTTGAACTGCTTAGGGTAACAGGATAAATGATAGGAGACAGTCTCGGTCTTTTGTAATTAGCTGGAATATTTTGTCTGCTTTTCCCCTTTCTTAAATTTCAGCAAGCGTTTAATGCCACGGCCGTCGTGAGACATATGAGAAAACTACATCTTGGCAGCAGCCTGGACAGTTCAAATGCAAGTGTTTCGAGCAGCCTCAGTCTGGCCAGCCAAAAAGACTGTGCGTATGTAGCAAAAACAGAACTTTCCAACTGGCGTTTGAGACAAATCTAGCAGGGAGAGAGGGGGACTCTCGTTTGCTGAGTAGCTACTGTTTGTCTGGGTCTGTTAATACTTGATCTTACTTAATACTCCCAACAATCCTATTCACTATTTTTCAAATATTTTTTCAAATTTAGATATTTCATATTTCGACAACCGTAGCTACTGTTGTTTCCATTTATAAGAAATCTGAGGCTCAAGTCCCACACAGCCACGTGTGTGTGGACAAAAGCCCAACACTTTCGGATCCATCTCCTTATGTTCTGCTTTGCTTCTCATCACCCTTAGGGACTGAGGAAGGGATGGCAGAGCCTCATATGACAGTCTGATCTCATCGACTTTTAAAATGTATTTTCTTTTCTTTTTTTTTTCTGATAATCATTTGAGCTAATTTATACGAAGTGCGTTGGCTTTGGGATCAAAGTAATAGTACTAATGTTTCGTTGTCCTTCATCTGTGTGTGGGATAGTACATCACGGGGCACACACACCCTCCTTATTTTTCTCTCCCACTCCCCCACTCTGTATATTTCTCTTAATCTCATACTAGGCCTTTCCATGGGCTCCTCTGCACTGCAGAGAAGTTGCCTTGATCGTCCCTGTAGGCCTTCATTTCCATAATCATTGAGACCCTTCAGTTTGGTCTCACTCTGAGCGGCACACTCCTTCCTGTTTGCCTCAAGAAAGGTTCCCTTCCTCTTTAAATAACCCTCCCACCTCATTCCGGAATGTCCAGTCCTTAAGTTTTCCCCGGGGAAATCTCCATGAGCATCCCCTGACACAACTGCACGCTGCTTTAGGCCCACATTTACATCTCAGGGCAAATCCTTTCCACCCTCTGGTCAAAGGAAACCTCACAATCTATCGTTTACTGGAAGATTCAGACAGTGGCTCTGACAGCAAAGCCCTCTTAGTGATTTACTTTATGGCTATCCCGATGTTCGAGCCCACAGAGTTCTCGGTGACAGGGGTGAGGGGTGTACTGCTGCAGCTAGGAAGACCATCCCACGTGAGAACATTCTGATGCCAACACATTTGCTTGGGGAGCACTGGAGGTGCGGCCCGGGAGGAATTCTTCTAGGCCAGGGGGCTGCCGAGTTCACACGGGACTCAATCAGCAGCCCCGTTTCAATGTGCCCTATGTCACAAACGCTTCTCAGCCAAGAGTCCAGACCACACACCAAGCTGGGGTCAGAAGGGGGTATCACATTCTTTATTCATTCTTAAAATCCCTGCTTCTCAGCGCCGTTCTAAGAAATAAACAGTTCTTATAAGGACGGTATATATTCAGTACCTAGCCCAATGCCTAGTATGTAGTAAGTGCTCAGTAAATGGAACCTATCATACTATGGTGGCTGAACCATGTTGTATCCAAATACAAATCAGTTATCATTATTATAATGAAACAAGGAGGGAAGACCTGGGTCTAAGAAGAATTTGGATCCATTGCAAATGTTTTCCTGTGGACAGGGAAAAATCTGGAGTCAAGTGCATAAACGTTTGTCCCCCGCCACAAACCCTTGCGGCGGGAAGAGAGAGTGAGTAGATCCTTCTGAAGCTTTGAACTTCTTGTGTCCGCTGTCCCCCCTGCAGGTCTGGCACCCTCCACGCTCTGTAGTTTCATGTCCTCTTCGTCAGGGGTCTCAGGAGTGGGAGCAGATCGGAGACCGAGGCCCACCACCGTGACGACAGTGCACTCTGGAAGCAAGTGACCAGCCCTACAGGTGGGGCCGGCCCAGGGGGTGAGGCCAGGGAAGGGGGCCCCCAGGGTCCCCCAGCGCCACCAGCCCCTCCAGAGCGATCCCACCTTGCACGGTGCGCCTCCCTGCACAGGACTGGAAGACAGAAGTTTTTTACGGCCATATTTTATACTGCAGTTCTGAAGTGTTCATTTCTCACAAACTGTACTAACTCAAGGGAGCTGATTTAATAGGATCTGGTGCTGTACATACGAGTCTCGCAAAGCCCTAACAGAATGGACTTTCTCAGCTCCTCTCCCTAAGCCCTGTCGTTTCCGATCTTCTCAGTAGAGGTAACCGTCTATGTTGTATTTTTTCATTCATAACAAAAAAAGGTTTCAACTGGATTATTTAAGTATCGGTAAATATTGTGCATTAAGGTTTGTTTTTTTTTCCTGTTAAGAAATATGTCCTTTTGAGCTATACTTCTTACTTCGGTGCCCTGTACCTTTTGCTTGTCAGTAGTAGAATTATATGTTAACCTTTAAGAGATTTTTTTTTTCTTCCGAAGGGAATTTAAAAGTACTTTTTAAAATTCTAATAAGAGGATCGATCAAGAATCTGTCTCCGAGGGGAGGAGTGCACTTTACTTCAGTTCCTTCTCCTTCTCTCCCCTTCTTCCTCGGAGGGGCAGTTTTCTGAGAAGACAACTCAGCCCTTCTGCAGCCTGTCTTCTCCCCGGGGCTGTGGGTACCGTGGGAGGGAACCTGCAGAAAACCTTGGCTGGCAGCTCCTCCAGCAAAGCCCCCTCCAGCTGGAGACCCTGGGGCCTCTTGCCGTCAGTGGTCAGAAATGAAGAAGCCTGCTCTCCCAAGACGAAAGACTAGACTTGCTGTGAAGGAGATGACCCCCGCTCCCCCAGCAAAGATTTAAGAGTCTCCCTGGCTGAAGGAGCATGATGCCATTTTGTTTGGAGTGAATTTCCTACACAGCTCTTGTTTCTCACGAGGGGGGTGACGGCGTGGAAGCCCTGCTCTCAGCTATGCAGTTTTAAATTAATCTCTCTGTTTTTTAAAAATGCATTTCTAATCTTACAACTGAAAATGGCCTCCAGCTTACACCAGTTGTTTCTGCAAATGTTTACGCTGTTCTTAGAGGCCGATCCAGAAGGGAGGAGAGGGAAATGGCCTTGGAAAAGACTCCATTTATCTGGGGTGGTTAAGGAGAGCAGGACAGTGGCCACTGCAGTGACGGCCAGAGACCACCCCAGCCAGCGCTGAATGCCATCCTTCTGACCAAGGGAATCCCCAAACCAAAGACCTGTGATGGTGGGGTCACCAAAGGTCCCAGTTTGCCCAGGACTGAAGGATTTCCTGGGATGTAGGACTTTCAAACCAGCAACGTCCGGGGACCGCTGGGCCACATTGTCCACCCACATGGTAGATCGGTGTGCAGGATAGAGTGAGCACAGCATGAAACCCAGGGAAAAGCGCTTCTCCAGGAGGCTTCAAGGATGCTGTCTTGAAGAGGCGAGCAGGTGGCTCCAGATGCCCACTTTGCAGAAGCCCCCCCTCGGCCCTTGTGCCCACGTGATACCTTGAGTCTGCATCGCACAGTCAGCCTCGAGCCCGCAGTGGGTCCCTGTTCATCTGCCTGATGGTCCAGTGACTTTCCTGGCCGTTGTCCTCATGCCCTTCTCCCACAGTTGACCAGACACAGTGGATCCTGTAGGCCATGCCTTCTTTGTCATTTCTGCACCTTGGCCTAGGTACAGGCCGAATGTTCAGTGATGCCCCCCATCACATACACAGTGTTACGAGGCTCAGCACTCCATTCTGCTTCCTTTAGGAGGGCAGTGCAGGTGTGCAGGAGAGCAGCCAGAAAGACAGGCATCTGGTCTACCCCGTGTCCACTGTGTCGTAGGCACTCAACCCCTTGACGGCATTCCCGCTTGGTGTCTGCCACACCAGCATCCAGAGTGAAAATCAAGCTATTACTCTTCAAAATTTGTAAAGAGCCCGGAAATGTCTATAAAACGACAGTAGACCTGGTTAAGAAGCAAGTGGTGCCTGAGTTGGAGGACAGTAGCAAGTATATTATAAACAGTAACAGAAAACTGAGGCATCTCTCCCAGGGGTGTATTAGAATGTTCCTTACCAACAAGTGTAATGGAAGATTCAAGTTTCGACAGTATAACAAAACAAGGAACTAGGGACTTCCCTGGCCGTCCAGTGGTAAAGACTCTGTGCTTCCAATGCAGGGGGCATGGGTTCGATCCCTGGTTGGGGAACTAAGATCCCACATGCCTCTTGGCACGGCCAAAAAAAACAAAAACAAAAAAACAAACAAACAAAAAAAGAAAACAAGGAACTAGATATTTTGGGGGAGGGGTAATAATTTGCCTGACTTTGATAGTTAGAACGTGTGCCTGAATAGTTATCAGCTCCTTGTACTGTGTGCTATATGCAGTCATTTGCACTTGGAAAGCAACATCTGAAGCCAAATTTATTGATGATAAATTATTTTCTGGAGCTGATGTGTGGGGTGCATGTTCTATGCAATTAGTTTGAAAGTATGTCTTAACCTGGAAAGTGCAGAAGAGCTGAGAGATGGGCCGGACCCCATCTTTGCAGTTGGGGGTCTGCTCTTGGCCATGGTTGGCCTGTAACACGTCAGAAGATGGTGACTGTTTCAGCCCTAAAGTAGACTGTGTTGAACTTGACATCAAGTGAGTCTCTACTGTCTGGATGTGTGTATTCCCATTGTTTTGGGAGGAGGAGAAAATACTGATAACTCCCATGTAGAACTTCTGCTCTGTTGAGAGAGTCTTAGTGATAAAAGAATGGAGGTTCTCTTTAAACCGTATTTAGTATTATTTACACTTTATGACAACATGGGAAGAGAGCTCAGAATGTGCCTTTTGGTAACACCTGCCAAGTGGAGTGGCAAAGTCCTAGGACCCTCACTGATGTCAAATTCCACCGACGAAGCTGAGCATTTCATACGGGCCCCCAGCTTACATACCCCCTGGAGGCCAGTGTGTGCAGCTGAGGCTAATGGTGGACCATGGACTTCATCAGTCTGCCTTCCAACCTCCCCGCCCCCCCGTTTGGTGTCTTCACCTCCTCAGAGCAAGTGGATTGTTTCTGTCATTTGAAAGAGTGTCCTCAAATGGTCTTGCCCTCAGCTGCCTCTCTGTCCCCCTTCGCTTCCCTGATCTTCATCTCATCCGTGAGGCCATCAGGGAGGCTAGCATTTGTCTGAAATGGAGAGCGTGCACCCGCATGTGGCCCCAACAGACCTTCGAGAAGGTCCCAGCTCTCCAGCCAGCTCTTAGCATAGCGTCCAGGGAACTGAGCAGTCAGGCTTGGGGTTAACCAGGCAACGCTTTGGCACTTAGGGAGCATGAGCCAGTGAAGAAAGGCATTTGGCATTTGACCCCCAGACTCAGTTTACCTGCCCGTCACTAACCTCATCCTGTTCATTTGTCTCCCTTGGTGTCCAGCAGATCCTGGGTGAATTGTGATCAGGAGAGGGGGACCTGCCCCCTTTAGAACGAAGGCCAAAAACACCAGGGACAAAGGGAGGGAACCCAAGTGACCCCTCCTGAAAAGGGGGATTGACCCTCTCTCTGGAGGAGGGGCAGCTTAATCTGATGAACTCCCTGGGGTGAAGCAATTTTAAACAGAAAGAAAGGACCATATCCCAGTGGAGATAACTCTGTATTTTAAGGCTTTGGCCACCGTGGCCCCCTGGCCCACCCAGAGCCCGGGCTGGTGTTGATTCTTCACCCTGGAGAAGCCACCCTGGAACCATCGCTCCAGGGCTGAGGGCAGGAGAAGGAGGGTATGGCCTCTGTGCTTTGCCTGCAACACTCATGACTTCTCGACTTCATATGATTTCCACAAGCTCACTGCTGGGTTTCCTCTGGATGTGAGAAGGAACAGCAGAGTACAGCAAAGGGCAGCTCCTCCCATTTCCATAAACAGAAATAAGATGTACTCTTTCCCAGGGTTGCACAGTCACTTCTGGCAAAAGGAATGAAAGTCCTCCGATTCAACCGATGCACGAAACCTTTGCATGTTCTTCTGAAACAATACTGCTTCCCATTCTGTCCACTCACACTCTGCAGAGTTGGCCTTTTCCTTAAACACATTCCAGACCAAACACTGTTCAGTTTGTTTAAAGAAAAATGTATATACCTGTATGTAACCCACAACTCTTTGCGGGGGGCAGGGGGCTGGTCGTAGGTTGGGGCTTCTGGTGTACCTGACATGGGCCAAAGAGTGTTCCAATCCTTTGGTTTTCAGAATTGAAAATGTTGTGATAGGAAAGGTGAATTGGGCAGATTTCTAAAAGGGGGACTTAATTCACAGAGATGCCAAGAAAACTAGTCTGCAGATGAGATAGCTTGGAAACCGCTACACTGGACAGCAGGCAGGGAGGAGAAAGAGGAAGATAGAGGCCCAAGCCCCCTTCAGCCCCAGCCTTCGTTGTGGTCCCAGTGCATCGTGATCTGCACCCTGGGCGTGGGCACAGGAGCCCAGCCCCACTGTGAAGTGGGCCCTGCATGTTGGCCACAGCCTGGCCCGCCTCCTGCTCTGCGCCGAATCAGACAACAAGGAACATCAGCCCTTCCCGCCTTCCCTGCCACCTGCAGCAGGAGTAGCTGGGCTTGTGACTCCGGGGGCCTCTGCTTCTGCAAATCCAAAGGCTGTGCATTTGGCAGCCAACCCCACAGCATGTGGCTGCCAGGTCTGGTTTCGTGGACAAAGTGTGGAATGGCTTCTCGGTGTCTGAATCTCTCTACACCAAAGGGACTAACTACTGCATTTCCCCCTTTGTACCAATGCCGCTTCTGCATTTGCCACATCCATTTTTAATCTTTTGGTCTCCAGAAAACTTCTCATACGATGATTATGTCTTCTGATGATTTACCAACTTATTTTACTTCAAGGTGATTTTATTTTCTTATGGACAGGAAAAAAGAAAATGAAAGGAGTGTTTGAGGCTTTAGTCATAGAGATAAGATATGACCAGGAACTCAAAAGCCCCAAACACTAGATAAATTACTTCTCAAAGGAAAACCTTAATCTGGACAGACTGAGGTTCCTGGGCCCTCATGGTAGCCTTGCACTTGAGGGAGGAGGAGCGCTGGGGCAGGACTGGCAGCGGTTTGGACATTTTACAAAAACAAAACCATTTTGACAGCGACAAAAATGCTGCAACCTTGCAGCAGCATCTTTGTTTTGCGAGACAGGCGGCATGTTTCAGAGGACATTTCTCTTAGCCCCACGATCAGGTTGGAAGACGTGAAAGGTACATTCTGTCCAGCATAAAATTTGGAACAATTTCTAAATTGGCTCTGGTCACCACACATAATGTCATAGTCCTTCTTGCAGCCCTCCCCACAGTGAGCACGTTTTCCAAAAGCTTATGACGTCGAACCCAGGAATGTCCCTGTGTCTGTTATTACCAGGCTTGCAATTGGTTGGATTTTTCCATAAAACCATGCTTGTCCAAAAGAAGGGAAACTGTGCACTTATTCCATGCATGTAATAAACTCTGCAAGAAATTTACCCCACATAGGTTTGCGGCACTGCAAAATTGTTAACGGGCCTGTGTAGCAAATGATTCTCTGCCTTGACAATCATGTACACATATCAAGATTTCTATCATAATGACGAGATTGATGACTTCTTGTTTTCCTCCAATAAAGACAATTAATCACCTTCAGATGTACGTGGTTTGTTTCCTCCATAAGAAGCAGGACTGGGGTGTTTCAATAGCTCGCTCTTTCCTCCTCTCTCTGAAGTTTGGATTTGAAGGAAGGAGTTTGAATTGAGCCCCTGGAAACTCATAAAGTCCCCTAAATACTTTATCACCAGCCCGATGGGCAGGGATGCCAGGGTTGGGGGCAGGGCGTGCACATCGTGGCATTGAGGTTTGTGGTGGGCGCTCAGGCTCCCCCACTTTTCCTTGCCACTGCAGAAGGTGGCTAGAGGCAGGCCCAGAAACCCAGATCATATTAACTAGATATTCTTGAGTGGTTTGGAGGAAAAGCCAACACTGATTTTCAGGAAAACGTCTCTGAGTAGCACTTGCCCACGCACATCCATCCTCAGCACCGCCTTGGAATTCTCGATGCCCAAAGGAAGATTCTTTGCTGATCACGTTACCAAAAGTGGGGTCCAGGTGCTCATCACTCAGAAGCCAATAAAGAGGCAAGGTTGGTGGCAAGGACAGTTTGCTTGGTTTTGGATGCTGGCACCCAGGTTGCGGGGGGAGGGGACGCCTGTCCAAAGCCCGACTCCCACACCTCCCCGCCCCGGACAATCGGGGGGCAAGAGCTTTTATAGGTGGATGCAGGGGGCTACGTGTAGAAGCAGCACAGTCAGCTCTGACCGTCATTTTGAAATTGGTCATCGGAGGTCTGACCAGTGTCATCTTGATTGATTGTTTTAAGTACAGTTAGTCTTCAGTTCCAAGGTCAGTTTGTTCCCATTTCTTTTTCTTTCTTTCTTTTTTTTTTTTTTTTTTTTTGTGGTATGCGGGCCTCTCACAGTTGTGGCCTCTCCCGCTGCAGAGCACAGGCTCCAGATGTGCAGGCTCAGTGGCCATGGCTCACGGGCCCAGCCGCTACGTGGCACGTGGGATCTTCCCGGACCGGGGCACAAACCCGTGTCCCCTGCATCGGCAGGCGGACTCGCAACCACTGCGCCACCAGGGAAGCCCCTGTTCCCATTTCTTGAGGCCAGTTCTCAGAACTGTGGCAGCTTAGGTCATGGCTACAGTCTGGTCATCATGTAGTTAACTTCTTCCACCTGGTGGGGATTTCAGTATCTACGAGACAGCTCACAGGCTATGGCTCAGGATATAGCCCTTGAGGAGGAACCAAAGGTCCTTGACTTTGCTTAATGACTGAACTATTATTATTTGGTCTCCTTTGATTGTTTTCCTTTGTTTCTGCATTTTCTCACTTCTCTGATTAAACTTATTCTTTGGCTAAAGTTTTTCCACAGACAAAATGCAGGCAGAGGACGTGGGGGACAAGGACCATAGGGTCCTGTCCATGTCAATCAGAAGAGTGAAGAGTGTCTTTTTTTTTTTTTTTTTTGGTTGGGGGTTGCCTACAGCTCATAGCTCATCAGATATATTGTGGGGATTGGATCTGATCACCAGACAGTTCCTCCAATCCAAAGAGTAAGTTGTTGTGTAGAGGGGGAAAAAATGAATTGGATGTGGGTTGTAGAAATGTAGAATTAACGCTACCCCACACAGCCAATATCAAGTGAAAACAGCATGGGCCTTAGTGGAAATAAGTGAGCCCCAAAGAAATACCTGATACCTGATGACTCGTCCTTTTTTAGCTGACATGGCTTCCCTCAACCCAGACCCTAGTTAGGAAGTATATCATAACAGTGGGATCATTCAGTGGGTGCATAGGTAACACTGCTAATGCAGACTTTACGGAACAAAAGGACTTTAGTAAGCTAACCACTTCTGAAAACTATTTGTGAGGATTCATTAAAGAGAGGTCTCTCCCACTGTGACCGAAAATGTAGCCAAAGCAAATGCACAGAAGTGTAAAACTGCTCCTAATAGAAAGCTGGGATTTATCAGGGCCTTAGAGTTGAAATGTTAAGGTCAAACTTAAACTTTTGACTGAGCTCCAGTCCCAGTGACCAGTCCAGCACCTCTATCCTTCAGACATTCACCGAACCTCCCTGGGGCTCAGACAGTGTTCAACAGGCATTGAAATTCACCCCACATTTCTTATATTTTTCAGATAAATTTTGGTCTGACACATTCTCTTGGCATTTATCTATCCTTGTCCGTAACACATTCAGGGAGTCAAGAATTAAATAAAAGCCTTTCTGCATATAGATACAGAACTGTCCATCCAGAAAAGAACTATAGCCTTATTATTATCAGCAATGATAACTACTGCTACTAATCATGTCATGGATTAGCTGTTTGCTGTGTTGTAGGTACTGTGCTAAGTGAATTCCAGGAAGGTTCCCTTATTGACTAAATGGGTTCAGAAAGATTCAGTGATTTACCCACTGGCAGCAGAGTTTCAAACTCAGCTGGACCAACACCAAAGGTCATCCCGCTGTATTGTCTCTCGTAATTTTATGTAGTTTGGAATTTTATGAATTCCAAACTACACAACCTGGACTTCATTTACTTAGTAAGTAACTGGGGGCCACTGATAATCACTGAGTTGAATGACACAATCGAATCAGTGAACATTTTGGGACATCACTATTCCCAAGCTCCATTCTACATCTCCAAAAGAAATTTCTCTTAGCAGCTCAGCCTAGCCTTACACATAGTTCAATAAATGAGGAATGGCAGAGAGAACCCAGACATTACTGTGTTATCAGCCCATGTGTTTTCTGCTGTTCTGTTGTTCCATGTCTCAGGAGAAATGTCCCAGAAGCTGGATTTGATCTAGAATCAGAGATGCAGACAGTAGTCCTAACACTGACAGGTTTTTGTTTTGTGTTTTGTTTTCAGTTAGTCTCTTCTCTTGCTCTGATTAATATCTCTGGAAAGTTCTGTTCATAGTTTCATCCCTGACATGCAGGCTTCCTTGTCATCTGCTCTTCTCCAGATCGCCTTCAAAATCGCTGATTTATTTTCAAGACAGTGTCTCAGATCTCTGGTTCTCTTCCAGCCTCTCCTGGGACGAACTGTGTTTATCGTGAGCTCATCTTCCTAATTTGTTTCCACCAGCAAGCACAGACTCTGCCCAGAAAGACTTAGTGGGCCAGAAAAACGCAGTTCTTGGTCAACTTATGAACCCTTTTTCTCTTTCCTACATCTCAGGCCACTTCTTCCCCCTCCCTGTGACATTGTTTTAGCTTCAACATGATATTTGTCTTGAGGACATCAGGATTCATTTCTGTGGGCCTTGCTGAGTCAGGCTGTTTTATATCAGCTCATGGAGAAAAACACACGGGATGCTGAGCCGCCAGCCAACCTGGCTGTAATCACGCAGAAGAGCATCCTGACCGACCCCTCTAATGAGGGCCAGCTGTTCCCCAGCAAGACCGTGGAAAACAGCTGACTTTTATACCCACCTAGCACAAGGTGCTTGTCACAGGGCACCCCCGGGGGGAGGAGAGAAAGCTTACTCCGGGGTGAGTCTTTTTAACAAATTGTCTCGTATCTAGCTGGTAATCCCTACGGTGAAGGAATGTCTCGAGGGCACCGCGAGCGGGGAGGACTGGGCATCACCTCTGGCTCAGCTGAGACACACTGCCCTAAAGGGGACCCCTGCTCCCCCAGCTGTGCTCCCAGCAAACAGTCCCAAGGCTGCTACCGCTCCGACAGCTGCATCCCAGGGCTTCCCACTCCTTCTCCCGAGGCTCTTGCTAAAATGCAGATTCTGAGCCGGCAGGTCCGTGGTGAGGCCAGGGCTGCTGTGTTTCTAGCAAGCTCCCAGGAGGTGCCACTGCGGCGGATCCCTGGACAGGGACTCCAAGCAGCTTCTGCCACCGGTTGTCACGCCTGCCTGCATGTTCGAACCACCTTGGGAACATTCCAGAAGTACTGATGTCTAGGCCAACTGCACCAGGACCGCTGGTGGAAAGGTGCCCTCATGGACTGAAGGCTTTATTCCTGGCCATACACGTGGGCCTCTTCTAGAACTGCTGACAATGCGAGTGATGCTAGAGGGAGAGACAGGCAGTGGGAGAACACAAAAGTACCCAGCGTGGAAACCACAGTCTGTTTATAACCTAATCTTGGAAATGGTGCCCCAATGCTTCTGCCATATTCTATTCATTGGAAGTGAGGATTACCCATGGCCTTGACTACCAGGACGTGGGGACCACAGGGGGCACCCCTCAGCATCGTCCCTCTGTCAGCACACTCGGGACCACTCAGCCACCCTTGCTGACCAGAGAGAGAGGGTGAGGCTGGACTGTGAGTCATGACCCAAGTCCACATGCTGAGGGAGAGGCAGTGTGCGGACAGAGGCCCCGGACGCTGGAAAAGAACCACGATGTTCTCGAAACGACATGCGTCCAAGTGATGTCTTTAAAATCTTTTATTTGCTGTAAGAATGTAGCACAAAATACCAAAGCATTAGCAAACTGCCCTGGGAAAGCTGCAAGCTTCAAGACACAGCATTTCCTGTGTCCCGCGAAGACGTTTTTTAACTCTTCAGAGGAAAAAAAGTAAGCTTTGGCCAAATGCCTCAAATCCACAGGTGCACCCCATCTACCAGTCAGTATCAACGTGGTACTTTTTTTTTTTTTTTTTTTGCAGTACGCGGGCCTCTCACTGTTGTGGCCCTCCCGTTGCGGAGCACAGGCTCCGGACGCGCAGGCTCAGCGGCCGCGGCTCACGGGCCCAGCCGCTCCGCGGCACGTGGGATCCTCCCGGACCGAGGCGCGAACCCGTGTCCCCCGCACCGGCAGGCGGACTCTCAACCACTGCGCCACCAGGGAAGCTCAACGTGGTCCTTCTTAAAGAGCTCAAGAGTTCTGATGCTCCATGGCCACAGCGGCTGGTCCTCATGACTGAGGTTAAACCTGGGCACGGAGACTGGCTGGAAAGGTCTCTTCCTCTGGACCAGTTCAAATGGCTCCGCTTCACCTGAAGATGAGCAGGAACGTGCTCTGGGGCAAAATCCACCAGTGGCCCCTTCACGCTAACGCCAACGCGCATGTGCAGAGGGGTTCGCAGTGACTGAAGCCCTTGACGGTGAATTACCATTCAGTCCTCACAACAGCCTGTGAGGTGAGTGGGAATGGTCCTGATCTCTGCCTCGTACATGAGAAAACTGAGACTTAGAGGGAGGATGTGAGTTGTGTAAGGGGCACGGTTGGGCCAGAGGGGTCTCCTGGGCTGGCAGGCCATATAATACAGCTCACGACCAGGTCAAAGTGTAAGAGAAGGAGGCCGACTGGGATGTTTCTTGGGTCCTTCCTGACCTAGTCTCCAGGCTGGACTCCTAGCTTACCTCTGTGGCCACCCACAAGCCCAGCATGGTCAGGGCTGAAAACTCAGTCCTCTCACTTGTCCTGTCCCGCCCTCTCGGTTGAGGCCTTTTTAAACACTCAACAAAAATTTCCCGAGCGCCTCCGATGTGCCAGGCACGTCCTAGCACTGAGGATACAGCCGTGAGTGACACACCGCAGACCTCTGCCCTCCTCAAGGTTCCATCCCCCCCTCTCATTTCTCCTCAGCCGCTCGGTGTGTGTTGGAGCTGGAGGCATGGTCAGAAGAGCTGGAGCTGTGAGTCCATCATCCAGTGTTGAAGAAGCAGCAGGTAAGCTTTCTCCTCTCCAGGGGCAGGGCTGTGCAGAGGGACCTTTCCCAGTGGGAGCCCCCCACGGTCCTCTCACGATGGACCCCACACAGGTGTGCTGAGCCACGTGCCCGGGAGATGACTGTTAAAACACTGACTGAGACCACCAAACACCAGACATTATGTAGCCATGTCTCATCAGAGGGCAACAATTCTCCACGTTCCTCCTGGCATCCTCCCATCCCACATCAACCCTGAGGGGATATTACAGAGTCCGAGAGCCCAGGTGGAATCCAAAGACTTGGTCGTGGTCCTGGCTGTGCCTCTAACGACCTGTGTAACCTTGGGTGAATCATTCTGACCTTTGCCTTCTGTCTTCACTTACACCATGATGGGTACCCAAGGTAGCTTCCAGCTATAGAACCCTCTGACACCCAGACATCACTGAATTCCCATGTTAAGTTGTGCTGGGGGCCAACGCCTCTCTTTGGGTTTTGCTCTTTGCCTAGAAAAGGGTGTTGCCACGTCCAGCTCACCCTGTTTGCTTCCTGAGGAACATGGGAAAGAGTCTCAGTTGAATCTGTGAATTTTGGGCTCTTCCAGCTTTGGAGCCCAGCCCAGAGGCAAGGAAGAGCATGAGTTAGAATTGTTATAATGGTTACGAAACCCACACTTCCTGTCAGTTCTTTCCAAGTCTGGTGTTAAATGAACAAGCTCAAATATGAATGTTAACAAGGATGACTCAGGCCTAGAGAATGTGGTAGCATGATTCTGGCTTTAAAGGATGGCAATAAAAGGACTTTTCTGATCCATCTGTTGACAAAAGACAGCAAGAGATCATTAATCTAGTTCACTGATCTCCAAACAGTTTTGATTCTGTACCCTTCTGATAAATGTTTCTCAGCATGCAAGCATTCCTAATATATGAATATATATTTGGAAATTATAGACATGTAGTGTTATACCTACAGATGAACACATAAAATATACACAAGGGAAGAAAAGTAAAAGAACAAGATCAAGACAAACTTGTCAGCGGAACACACTGTTTATCTTTGTCACATTAATATAATTTAGTAGGTTGTTTGTTTTTGTAATACAGTAATTTGAAGGTCTGATTCCAAGTCTAGTTTGTCTACATTCTTGGTCTCTAAGATCTGTTGTAACTGAAAAAGTTGCAATGCAAAAATATGTAGATCTAAATGGAAGACATCTATTGTTGGAGGGCTTGTAATTGAGGACTTGACCAAATCTAAATCGGAAACTTACAAGACTGAAGGTGGTGTTACCATGTTACTGAGTCCAAGCTTATGCTGCTCCCCACATGACAGGCCAATAAATTGCGAGACAAGTTGTTGGGGCAAGGAACAGCGACTTTATTTCAAAAGTCAGCAGACCAAGATGGTGGACTAGTGTCCCAAAGAACCATCTCGCCTGGGTTTGGATGCTAGTTTCTTTTATAGAGCAAAGTGGGGAGGTGGGGAGGTAAAGTAAAAAAGGCCTTAAGTTGTTGCAGATATTTCCTGGTTTCGGCCATGCACTGGAGGGGAGGTGTTAATTTCTTCTTTCCTTCAGCCAATGGCAGGTGGGCCAGGTCAGGATGTTTCCTGGGAGCTAAACAAAGGTATTTTAGCTTAAGCTCAGGCATGGGAGGCGGGGTTCCTGGAGATGGGCCATTGTGTATACTTTAAGCTAAAGGCAACATCCCTTTAGTGATTACCTTGTAGCAAAAGCAATAGAATACAAAGATTAAAGTGAAAGAAACAGATCCAACATGGTGTCAGATTTGTTACCCTTCCTGCCAAAGACCCTGTAGCCCACTAAATCATGTTACACAAATATATAACCATAATCCAGGTACAAACAGTTCCCCCAAAGACCGTATTTTTTTGTAGAATAGTAGGTCAATGTTTATATTTAACTCTTAAAAAAAAAAACTTAAATTTTTTGAAAACTCACAGCTGAATGGAAATAGGTACTAATGTCTTTCTTTTGATTAAGACACTCCAGGGAGCTTGGGGCTTCAGACCACTAGAGCAATGGTCCCCAAACTCTTAAACAGTGTGGCCCAGCTTCATGAACCTCAGCACACTAGCAAGTAGAATTGACTAAGAAAAGATAGTGCAAATAGCTTTTAAAAATGAATTTGCAAAAAAAAAAAAAAGTGGTATTACATTCAATGGAATATAATTCAGCCTTAGAAAAGAAGAAAATCATGCCATTTATGACAACACGGATGAACCAGAAGGACATTATGTTAAGTGAAATAAGCCAGTCTCAGAAGGAGAAACACTGTTTGATTCTACTTGTATGGGGTATCTAAAATAGTCAAAATCATAGAAGAAGAGAATACAGCAGTGGTTTCCAGGGGCTTGGGAGTCAGGGAAATGGAGAGTTGTTAATCAGTGTGTATAAAGTTTCAGTTATGCTGGATGAATATATTCTATCTAGAGATCTGCCATACACATCATGCCTATAGTTTACAGTACAATCTTGTGCATGTCACAATTTGGTAAGAGAGTAGATCTCATAGTAAGGGTTCTTACCAAACCAAAACCAAAACGAATAAAACCAGAAGGTCATAGGGAAACCCTGGGAGGTACTGGATCTCTCTATTGCCTTGATTGTAGTGATGGCATCACGGTTGTTTGCATATGTCCAAACTCATCAAATTGTACACACTAAATATGTGTGGTTCTTTGTAAACCAATTATACCTCAACAAAGCTGTAAAAACTGGATTTGTATTTTATTATTTCAAGTGGCATCTACGTCTATTGAGCAATAGTAAATACATGTAGGAGACATAACTCATCAGTCCACAGGCAAGGAATTAGGCAACCTTGCAACTGCAGTCCTCGACCACAGCCAAGCCCCCATGAAAACACTCCCCTAGAGGGAGGGAAAGCACTTGGGAATAAACATCCAGACCTCTTACTGACTGTCTTAAAAATCCAAGCCTATTACATTGTGACAAACCTTATACTAGCCAAAGGGCCTTGTGGTAAAGCAGGCATTGTGAAATTATAAGTCCTATCCTAGTTCCAGTCGGTGTGCTGAGTGACACTTGTGACCTTGTGGAGCAAAACAAAAAAAGGTACAGTGGAGAGGGATACAGCTAAAATGCTTGCACTGAAAGAGAACCATCTGTGGTCTAATTGAGATGCTAGGACGTCCCCTCCTGCAAGGGTTCTCAAAGTTAACTGGTCATATGAAACACCTGGGCATATCCTTAAAGTGCAGATTACAATTCAATAGGCCTGGGATGGGCCCTGAGATTCTAAATTTCTAACAAGTTCCCAAGAGGCACAGGTGCTGCTGGTCCAAGACCACACCCTGAGTAATGAGACCCTACCATCTATGTGTCTTCAACAGGGGAGTCCAGTCTTTCCTGAGCCTTTCTCAGTTAGCTGGCAGCCTCCAACAGGTATGGAATCCAATAGGGGCCGGCATTGGTGAGCTATACGTAAAGCTCAGAAGCTACAGGTAGTAACTAAGGTAGTAACTAATTACCAGGAGGTTGACTGCCCAACCAACTAACCACACCTCAGTATTACCTCCAGCCAAATCAGGTGGCACCTTTGGGTTAAATTTCTTTAAATCCAATTCTCATCCCCCTCCAAGGAGCGGATGCAGCAGTCAAGCAAGGAAGAGCCCTGCAGGTGGGCACCGCAGCGCCCCCTGCTGGCGGGAGGGCTCCCCAGCAGGAGACAAGATGCTTTTTAGGGGAAGAGGCAGCAGCTGAGCAGCCAAAGATGGCGCCAAAGACAGAGGAAGTGGGGCTACATCTCTGCTCCAGCTGTCTGCACAAAAGCCTTCTAAGGTAGCTCTTCGTAGAAAGTCCCCCTGTGACCTGAGGCACCAGGGATGCAGCTCCAGCGGGAATAAGCCAGCTCTCACATGCTGCGCAGGACTGGTTCCAGCACCCACACCTCGAAGGTAAGACCAGGAGCCCCAGGGGCAGCCATTTCTTCCTGTCGGGACCACTGTGGCTCTTCCCCGGCCTCTCTTTTTCTGAAGGAAGCTACCCTCTGTGATTTTAAGGCAATACCCTGGCCCGCACACTACTGTGAAATGGCTAGAAACTGCTTTTGTCTTTCAAAGAGAGGAGATAAAGGATTCATCCGCTTTCTGGCTGGGTCTCCCCTCCTCAGCAGCAAGAAAAGCCTTTAGACTTTGCTGAAGGAAAAGCAAGTGCCCCAACCCCCCAGGTAAATGTGTGCAACCCTGTTTTTCCAAGAGGAAATGAGACGGGTTTTTTTCAAAAGTTTCCTAAAGTAACTGTGAATTAGCTTGTGATGCTCTTACAGGCATCTGCTCACAGATTCACACTTCGAGCTGACTTGCCAGTGAATCGTTTTCGGAGGCTACGAGGCTGATTTCCCCGTTTAGGATGAGCTGCAGGAGCCTCCTGCTTCCCCTTACCGACCCCTGGCTATTGCGTTACAAATGGCGATAGCGGAGGGTGGATCTGAATGATTGAGGGCAAAGGTCAGGACTCTTTTGCTCATCTTCTCATCCCCAGGACACAGGTCCGCACTAAATAGATATTGGACGAGTTCATGAACCGCCAAATTTCTGCTTTAGTAAATGGAACTAGCAGGTCAGCCTCTCTGCCAGTGACACGTCTGGGTGAATACACGTGGTCCCGCCACGCCGCTAACCTTGGCTCCTCCCACCGGGAGTCCGCGTGTTTGGGCGCTGGCTGTCTCAGCTGTGCCGGTTCATTTTCCCCTTGGCCACGCTGCTCTCCCTCTGGCCGTTTATTAGCCTGGGAGCCGCAGGCCCCTCTTAGAAACTGCCCGGACACTAGCTCTGCTTCCCTGCTTACAGAGAACAGGCAGGAGGAGCCTCGTCTTGGAGCCCTCATCAGGCACCACTGTCAGACTGGCTCGTGGGAGCCATCAGAAGGTAGAGCTTTGCCATATTTACCTTGAAGCCCAACTGGAATAGCGTTCAAAACCTTCCTCTACTGCCTTATCCCCTTTGTTTCTCTTCCCTCTGCGCCCAGGCGGAGGGATTTTTAAACTTGAAAAGGTATTGGTTCAGAACTGAGCCTCCCAGCCTAGCATGTCAGTGCAGCAGTGGCTTCTGGGAAGTGGCCAGAACACACCTGGAGCCACTGGGGACACAAGTCACTAGCCTGCCCTAGACCCCGCCTGGTGTCACCTCCGTGTCGTCTTAGCGTCATCCCACAGCTAGGATGGATGTTTACCCAGGATTCAGTTTTCACCGAACCTGGCCCTCTAGCGGTATTCATAACAGCTGGAAGGCACAATGTTCTGAGTCAATTTAATCAGACAATTCCAGATGTTTCCTTTCAGTTGGCCAATTGTGTGTATCTGATGTATTCAGGATGGCTAGGAGAACGCCAGGAGCTCTGAGGATCTAATCAACAATAGACATGCTTAGGCAGTGGTTGACAGGGGTTAGCCGGGAGGGAAGGATGAAAGGGTGGACCACAGAGGATTTTTAGGGCAGTGAAAATACTCTGTGTGATACTATAATGATGGATACATGTCATTATATATTGTCCAAACCCATAGAACGTACAATGTACAACACCAAGAGTGTTGTAGACTGTGGACTTCGGGGCCAGAAGTTGTAACAAATGTTCCACGCTGGCGGGGGCTGTCGATATTGGGGGAGGCGAGACATATCTGGGGTCAGGGAGCATATAGGAAATCTCTGTACGTTGCTCTCATTTTTGCTTAAACCTAAAACCACTCTCCAAAGTCTTAATAGACAGGGTTTCCTCCCTCAAAGGTGGAGGGGTTTGGTGGGCAGAGATTGTGTTGGCAGCTGAAGAATGGCTGCGTGGATTCGGAGATGGATGAGGAGGCCCCTTCCCGGCTGCCTTGTTGATGATTTTGAGGCTCTGAGGTAGGTCTGCTCCTCTGAGAATGAGGTACAGGAATAGAAAGTCATGGATTAGGACCTGGAGCCGAGGGGACACCCTCTGGCAGATCTGGAGGTGAGGGGTGGCTTGTCTGCACACGGGGAGGGCAGGAAAGGGAGGCTGTTGTCGGTTATCACGGATACTCATCTAGGGCACCTCCACCCGCCCCCCGCCTGCCCCTCCGCTCCCTCCCCCTCGAGGAACAGGCACTGAACGAGCGAGGCATGAAACTCTATGTCAGATGCTTTGTCTGTTCTGCAGCCGATTGCGAGCAAGGCTGGGCCGCCTTGCTTTCCTGTGGCCCAAACACCTGCCTGGCGTGGGCAAGCCTGAAATGAAGGCTGCATGGTGTGCGAGCCTTCAGGCTACCACGTTGGCCGATTCCCACCTGCGGTGATATGTTCATTCCTGGTCGCTGGGGGCTGGAAGGGTGGGGACAGTTCAGGATGAACTTCCTCACTTCTTGTTTGAACTCCTACAATTTGGCTGAATTTTTTAAGGACCTGGCTCAGTGGTTCTCGGACGGCGGTACATTGAAATCGCCTGTGTGAGTCTTGCTGATTCTGATGTAATTGGTCTGGGGTGTGACCTCTGCAGTGGAAATGTTTAAAGCTCCCTCAGATGATTCAAGTATTGGGGGAAAGGGGACTTTGCTGGCCCAGCTGAAGCATTTCTGGATCTGATGAGGATTAAATAGTCTGATGCTGGAACTGCCCTCATCTGCTTAGTACAAAGCAGGGCTGACTTGGAGAAGAAAGATTAAATTTGGATGCTTCTGTGGAAACCTTCCTTATTTTCTCTCCATGTTCTTTAAGGGTAAATCCACCAGGTGACCAATCTCCTCCCTTTTGAATAAAGGATTTAAAAACCCTTTTGACACACATTATATATCAGATAAGATACAGTATGCCCAGTGAAATCTGAATTTCAGAAAACACTGAATTTTCTTAGTGTAAGCATACCCTATGCAATATTTGGGATATACTTATACTAAGAAATTATTCAAATTCAAGTGGGCATCCTGTATTTTTATTTTATAAATTGGGAGACTGTAATAGATAAATGGAATTCTTTTTATTACAGATGACAAAAACCCAACTCAAACGAATTCAAGCAAAAAAATAATGGGTTAGGTAACTGAAAAGTGCATGTATTGGGGCTGTACTTAGATGTGTCCAGGGAGCTCTCTTTGTATTTCTTAACTCTTCTTTTCTCCATCCAGGTCTTCCTAAATAGAGGGAAATAAGGCCCTTGGGGGCTCTGGCCTCTCATAGTCCTAACAGCTTGTGATCCCAGTGGAAGAGAAAGTCTCTCCTGAGTGCTGTAGAAACAGGCAAGGCTGATGTTTCTGGCTTGAGCCACACATCTAGCCCTGAACCACTGTAGCCAAGAAAGTTGAGTAGTGGGTTTGCTCTTGTGTTTATCCCATGGCCACCCCTGGGGCTAGAGGGGTGGTCATTCCTGCCCCAAATCACAGGGACTGATCGGGGTATGGGTGTTTTTCCAAGGGAAAGGATTTTGAGCAAGCATACATCTACTCCATGCAAAGAGTAAATGAACTTCTTTATTTTTTTTTTTTGCGGTACGCGGGCCTCTCACTGTCGTGACCTCTCCTGCTGCGGAGCACAGGCTCCGGACGCGCAGGCTCAGCGGCCACGGCTCACGGGCCCAGCCGCTCCGCGGCACGTGGGATCTTCCCAGACCGGGGCGCGAACCTGCGTCCCCCGCATCGGCAGGCGGACTCTCAACCGCTGCGCCACCAGGGAAGCCCTGCACTTCTTTTTTTAAAAAAATTAATTTTTATTGGAGTATAGTTGCTTTACAGTGTTGTATTAGTTTCTGCTGTACAGCAAAGTGAATCAGTTATACATATACATATAGCCACTCTTTTTTAGGTTCCCTTCCCATTTAGGTCATCACAGAGCATTGAGTAGAGTTCCCTGTGCTGTACAGTAGGTTCTCATTAGTTATCTATTTCATATATAGTAGTGTATATATGTCAATCTCAATCTCCCAATTCATCCCATCCCAGCTTCCCCCCTTGGTAACCATAAGTTTGTTTTCTAGAGTCTGTGACTCTGTTTCTGCTTTGCAAATAAGTTTATCTGTGCCATTTTTCTAGATTCCACATATAAGCGATATTATACGATATTTGTCGCTCTCTGTCTGACTTACTTCACTCTGTATGACAATCTCTAGGTCCATCCATGTTGCTGCAAATGGCATTATTTCGTTCCTTTTTGTGGCTGAGTAATATTCCATTGTATATATGTACCTCATCTTCACTTCTTGCTCATCCCAAATGTGAGCATCTGCTGCCTAAGGAAAAAAGGATCTGAATTAGTTGGGATGGCTGTGAGGTCAGAAAGAGTGGACGACTCTCTGAGGGTCTCTAAATGAACTTCACAGTTGCTCAGTTGTTCTAGCAGGAGAGCATGCACACCTTGCTAGCTCTCTGCCATCCAGCAAGGTCTCCTGCATCAAGAAGAGACCAAGGTCTTTTTTTTTTTCCCTTAATTTTTATTTTATATTGGAGTAGAGTTGATTTACAATGTTGTGTTAGTTTCAGGTGTACAGCAAAGTGATTCAGTATTACATATACATTTATCTATCCTTTTTTCAGATTCTTTTCCCATATAGGTTATTACAGAGCACTGAATAGAATTCCCTGTGCTATACAGTAGGTCCTTGTTGATTACCTGTTTTATATATAGTAGTGTGTGTATGTTAATCCCAACTCCTAATTTATCCCTTCTGTTCACCTTTCCCCTTTGGTAACTGTAAGTTTGTTTTCTAAGTCTGTGAGTGTTTCTGCTTTGTAAACAAGTTCATTTCTATCATTTATTAGATTCCACAAATAAGTCATATTATATTATGATAGTAAATGTCATATATTATATGATATTTGCCTTTTTCTATCTTACTTAGTATGATAATCTCTAGGTTCATCCATGTTGCTGCAAATGGCATTATTTCATTCTTTTTTATGGCTGAGTAATATTCCATTGTGTGTGTATATATACATACACACATATATATATGTATATCTCACATATTCTTTATCCATTTATCTGTCAGTGAACATTTACGTTGCTCCCATGCCTTGGCTATTGTAAATAGTGCTGCAGTGAACAGTGGGGTGCTTATATATTTTCAAAGTATGGTTTTCTCTGGATACATGCTCAGGAATGGGATTGCTGGATCATATGGTAGCAAGGTCTTTAGTGTGTCATTTAGGGTGGGGGCCAGAGGGCCAGTGCTGCCTTTGCTGGGGGCATCCTTCCTCCAGCTTTGTGCACCCTTATGGCTGTGAAAGTGGGAAACTTTTCAATCTGCTATGGTTGAAGACACCCACTTCTGATGTCTGAATGGCTCATCCACAACATTCTGACTGCACTGTGCCTTAGTAACCTTACCAAGCTGACACCTGAAAATTCTCTGGCCCTTTGGGTGCTGGCTAATTATGCTCCAGAGAAAACAGGAGAGCTTTAGGAGTTGCCCGCTTCTGCTTTGTGTTGTGACCTTTTTGTTCATGGGACTCACATTTGAGTTCTCGGCTGTCCTGCTAGAGCATAAGCTTCTTGAAAGCAGAGATTCTTTCTTCTCTTCTTTCATTGGGTCCAGTATGGTGCTTTGTTGGATGTATTAAGTTACTAGAAAGATGGGGAAGAAGGCTCCATTATCCTCTTGTCCCCAGTTCTCATAAACCAGCATTCCCATTTAACACACCTCTCCATCAGGGAGTACTTACCAGAATCAACATTTTCAAACAAAATTGCCTATCTCATGCTTTAGGAAATTCTGATTGAGAAGGTGGGGATATTGGGTTGAATTGGAATGTACATTTTGGTTTTGGAAGAGTCCACCAATAATTCTGATAAACTGCTCTCTTCACCCCACAAGCCACCTTCAACCGAAAATAGTTCTGAAAGAATTCTCTTCTATGGATTAGAATATCACAACTAAGTTTGGGGCTTCCCTGGTGGTGCAGTGGTTAAGAATCCGCCTGCTAATGCAGGGGACACGGGTTCGAGCCCTGGTCAGGGGAGATCCCACATGCCGCAGAGCAACTAAGCCTGTGTGCCACAACTACTGAGCCTGCGCTCTAGAGCCCGCGAGCCACAACTGCTGAGCTTGTGTGCCACAACTACTAAAGCCCACGCACCTAGAGCCCATGCTCCGCAACAGGAGAAGCCCACACACCGCAACAAAGAGTAGCCCCTGCTTGCCACGACTAGAGAAAGCCCATGCACAGCAACAAAGACCCAATGTAGCCCCCCAAAAATAAATAAAAATAAATAAAGAAAATACACACACACACACACACACACACACACAAAGTCTGGAACAGTAATGCCTCTGGTTCGATTTCAACACATCTTCACACTATGGTATACCACCATTGTGCTGGAAATAATTTAGTAGAAATGTCAGCCAAGTGGAATTGCATGTCACTAACAAATTCTAGTCTTATATTTAGAAGTACTTTCTTGTAAGCACAAAAAGGAGATTTCTAGAAAAAGTGGTTCCTTAATTGGGGGAGGTTCCCCTTCTTACGATGACTTACGTTTAGTTCTGACAGAGCTTGAGGGTGGAACTCAAAGTTCTTTATCCTCTGGCTCCTGCAAAACAGGTTGTGACATGTTTCCCCATGAAGTCTGGGGATAGAACTACCACTGGCAACATGGATATTAAATATGGGGATGAATGAATGCTCTGTTTGTTTCACTTCATGTTACAATGAATAAGAATCAAATCCTGCCCAATAATGTCAAAAAGAAGTGGGACCTGGGAAGCATAAAATCCAACAATCGCCACGAGCTGGGCTCAGTGTGGGATTGCCAGGATGGCAGAATAGGAAAGGCAAGTGTTGAGTAAGAGCTTGTGGATGAGAGACCTAAAACCCAGGACTCTGGCTCACCTGTGTAGTGGATTCCACCTGTCGACTCTGAACTTATTCCAGTGTCGCAGCTACAGCAACTACAGAAGAGCTTCCCACACCCAAGTCTCCTCCATCCCCTTCCCATTCAGCTCAAGGTAAACCACTCCTCTCCAGAATCAGTGGGAACGTTAACTAAATTCAGTGGTTATCTGGTCCCAATGCTTAGGTCTTAAATGATAACAAATGAATCAGAATCATTCAAGAAGTCAGGGGCTTCTCCCACCCCTGCTCCTGACACCCTCCCCCATCAAATAAAAACTGTATTTTCCAGTCAAGCTAAGTTTCCACATTGCAGGTTTATACATGAGGACATTAATATCTAACCAAATCCATTATTTTCAGATTCATACTTGAACTGAAATGATGATAATACTTAAAAAAAAATTTTTCCCATTGGATTCCTTCCCTAACAGTGGAAACCTTTCCACTGAAATACAACTATAGGGTTTCTGTGTCCTACCCTTCCGAGGGATTTGAAGTCATTGTCCAAAGAAGCCATTCACAAGCCCCAAATTTCTCTGAAGACCTATGACTTACCTTGAAAACCACTGAAATTTTTCTTATTCTATGTCATAATAGATCTGGGCTTATTTTACTGTAAAATAAGATTTTAACTCAACTATCAGGAAAGCTGAAATAAATAATAAGTGATATCATATAACCCTATATTAGACTTATAAAAATTTTAAGAACATAGACTCACATAGATATGTAGAAAATAACAGTGTTTTCTCACTGCTATACAAGTTATGACTGGTAATTACTAAGGAGAGCTGCCCAGAATAGTGTCAAAGAATTGGTATAGTATAACATTTGGGGCCACTTTTAGTATATATTTACTCTGACAGTGAAGTTGAATGGTAGACTGAAAATTTTTCTGATCCGCTGTATCTTTCACCATATTGCAAAGTATTCATCAAGAATGTTTTCTGTAAGGAAAAATGGCGGGTCCTTAGATAGTCTCCTTAATTTTACTACCAGTGTGATGATTCTTGTTACACATCAAGTAATTAACAGTCCCAAACACTTTATAATTCTCTTAGTTCATTCTCTTTAACTCTGAAGCCTTTTTTCATTGCAGAGATCTTGTCATGTTTAGTTTAGGTTTTTTTTTAATGCAGTTTTGCCTTGAGATTGTTGAGGGTATTCAGACTTGGAAAAATAAATATCTGCCTAAATAAACCAATCCTGAGATACTTTTAAAAATGTATTATTATATTTAACCAGTGGTGAACTGTTAAATCAGTTCTTAAAAACAAAACAAAACAAAACAAAACCAATCCTGACTTGTTGTTTGCCAATTACAGTGGTGTAAATAGTCCCAGAAATCAGAAATGGCTGATTTCTAGCTACCAACACGCATCACTGAATGTGAAGTTGGGAAGAAATAGCACAATTGCACAAGTTGGTATGAGGAGGCAGGACCAGCAGACTCTAGCACCGCAGTGATGTTAACCTGTATACATAAAGATGCACACAACATATACGTATAATTTAACAAATTCTTTTAGAGAATAGCTATGTAACTCCACCAAGATCAGGAAATAAAACATTGGCAGCACCCCCGAAGTCCACCACATGTCCTTTCCCATTTATTATCTCTTCTTCCCCATGAGAGTTAACCTTATCCTCCCTTTTATGATGATCTCTCACATGCTATTCTTTATACTTTTACCACCTAGGCATACATCCCTAAACATTCTGACTTAATTTGGCCTGTTTTGAACTTTATATAAATGGAATCATACTCTTTGCATTCTTTTGAGATTTGTTTATTTTGCTCAATGTTATATTTGTGAGATTTATCCATGTTGATGCATGGAGCTAGAGTTCATTCATTTTTACTGCTGTCTCATATTGCAAAGTATGAATCTACTCAATAATATGCTGGAACCAACTTGTACAGGCTCACAAGAGCGGACTGTTGAATGTTCAGGAATTTTGCAAGTTGGTTGATACCATGTTGGGAGCCTGAAATTGGCCACAATGGGAGTATTTACATCACAGACATTGGCAAATGCTGCAAACCAGGGCTTCCCCCCACTGTTGTAAACATCTTCCAGGATGCCACTGAATATACTATAATGCATTTATCCATTCTAGAGTAAATGGGCGTTTGGTTGGTTTCCAGTTTTTGGTGATGAGTATTCTCTGACGTGTGTACTGGTACATATGCAGTCACATTTCAGAAGGATAAAATATCCATCCCTCAGGAGGAAAACTGTTAGGTCATAGTATATGCAAATGTTCAATTATAGTTACTAATGACAAATAATTTCCTGAAATGTTTGTATCAATTTACATAGAACCCTAGCAGCTTTGTTTGAGAATTGCTATTACTCAATATCATTACCATCCCTTGGAATTGCCAGACTTTAAAACTTTTGCCAAAGTAATGATTGTACACTTATATATCATTATGGTTTTAAGTTGCATTTTCCTGATTACTAGTGAGCTTGAGCACCTTTCCTTAAGTCATTTAGCCCATTTGAATTTTTTATCTCTTCCTTGAAGTTTATTAGGATAGTTGCTCTGCCATTAACAAAATATTGTTTATGGTTAATATGAGCACCTTAGTACAGACTTTCTGTTTACTGTGATCTGCTGATGAATTTTGCTTAGCATTCTTTAACCCTCTCTGGAATCACTTTTTTCTCTTCATCCTGAGCTCCAGTTTAAAGATGGAGTGTAGAGATTCTTTCCATTTCTCTGAGGCTTAAAGAGGCAGGAAGAAGAGGGGAAATTCTGCATGGGTTGTGTATGGGGTCCTGTACTCTCCTCTCCAGCCTCAAATACTTGTAAATGTCCTGGTCCCACTCTTTCTAGACAGTGTATTCCCTTCTCTTGGATGCTGGAAACTTCCTGTAACCCAATACAGTACACTGGAAGATGGCAAGTCTTGAATACCCTTCTACATCTGCTAGGTCCCATTTTTAAAGGCTAATGGTACAGAGAGAGAAGGAAGCAAAATATTATCACAAAATAAAAAGACATATGTCCTAGTCCACTTGAACTGCCATAATAAACTGTTACAGACTGGGTGGCTTAAACAACAGACATTTATTTCTCACAGTTCTGGTGGCTGGGAAGTCCAAGATCAAGGCACTGGCAGATTCAGTGTCTGGTGAAGGCCCACTTCATAGACAGCTATCTTCTCACTATGTCTTCACATGGCAGAAGGGGCAAGAGAGCTCTCTGGGGTCTCTCTTATCAGAGCACTAAGCTGACTCTGTTGCTTCACCATCCCACTAATGCTCTGAATACCTGCGTGGCCAGGAAGAGCTCAACACCACCACCCTCAGCCAATAAGAAGTGGGGAAAAGGAGTGATGGGCATACAGCTCCCATGTAAGTGCCCAACCAGAATTGCATACATCACTTGCACTCATCCCATTGGACAGAACTTAGACCATATGGTCACACCTACTTGCAAGGGACGCTGGGAATTGTAGTCTTTAGTTGGGGAGCTAAAACTTGAGGGGTTCTAGTAATGAAAGGAAGGTGGGGGAAGATCTGTTAAGTAACAGTCTTTCCACAGGTCCTCAGCCAGGCTGCCTGGTGACAGAATTCAGAGATCACCAGGAAAGTGCCTTCATCCGGCCTCTACCCCTGGTCTCACTTTCCCCTTGTGAGTTTTCTTCTTCCTTTCCTGTACCTGCTCTTACTTCCTTCTGAGATTCTGCTAGCCCTTTGGGAATATCAGGCCCTCAGAAGTAGCTCAGGTGAGTTCTGTCAGAGCCCCGAAGGCTCTATAAAGTAGGAACCATGAAAAACCTAAGGACCTCTTCAGGCAGGTTATACCCATCATGTTCTGTGAACTTCATCCTTTGGTTGCATAGCGAGCCATCAGAACTCTTGTTTTAATTTTTCTGATATTTGCGTTTTGGCCGAGGGAAATGAAGCTGCTTGGGCGAAAGGAAGAGAGACTAGAGAATGGGGCCCACCTACAAGCGAAGGTATAGAACATGGGTTCTCAACATTACGGTCATCCAGGGAGCTTCAAGGTGCCTCCAAGGCTGAGAACACTGGCGTAGATTGTAGAGAGCCAGTACCCCACGTTTTGCAAACCCAACTTCACGGGCTCATAGATGAGGTGACAAGGGTCTCTGTGGCCCATCAGTGACTATGTCTCTACTCTGGCTGCCTAGAACTATGTCACCCCACCCTAGGAGCCTTCTAGAAGTGTTTGTGCATCCTAAAAGACCATTTAGGGTGTGAGCTAGAAACCAGAATCCTCTGAAACAATCCAGCCACTCGGGAATAAAAGGCACACCAGTGAATCTGATTCCTGTTTCAGGTGTCACATCTGTCGCAGCTTCCCCTCTGCTCACTTTTCTGAGCAGACTCTCTTGTCCCCGGGGCCAGATCTAATGCCCCAATATTGCTGACAACAGGAAGGGATGAGAGGACAGGTGGAGAATTGGGGGCTGGTTTACCGAGGGGCGTGGGAACACCCTGGAGCGGGCCCCGCCCTTTGTGTGCTTTGTTGCCTCCGGAGTCCCTCTCCTTGTGGAATAAACAGGTAGAAGGGCAGAAAGTTGCTATATTAAAGTCTATTAGAGGGCTTCCCTGGTGGTGCAGTGGTTGGGAGTCCGCCTGCCGATGCAGGGGACGCGGGTTCGTGCCCCGATCCGGGAGGATCCCACATGCCGCGGAGCGGCTGGGCCCGTGAGCCGTGGCCGCTGCGCCTGCGCGTCCGGAGCCTGTGCTCCGCAGCGGGAGAGGCCACAGCAGTGGGAGGCCCGCATACCACAAAAAAAATAAAATAAAAATAAAGTCCACTAGAATCGGAGCTAGTTGTTGTAATCTGGCAGCTGAAACCCCACCAGAAAGAGGACGGGCTGATGCTAGGCACCCAGGGGGTTCAGGGAACAGTGCAAGGCTCCCCGTCACCGCTCCCTTCAGGTGACCTTCTGTACGCACAGTGCCCTCTTAGATGGGCTCCCTGAAACCATTTCTTCCTGGTCTCTTGTCCATTCTCCTTCCCTTAGTCCCTTCTGTGCACCGGACCTGATCCCAGACCTCATCTGCCTCTGTTGCTGTGTCCAAGTCTAGGCCACCCATGCCTAGTTCCATCTTAGAAGGACCGTGACTGTCCCTCCATCATGAGCCCCCTCAAGACCCAGACCTCTCACCTACCAAGGTGAATTCCTTCTCGTAGCACCATGCTGGGCGCTATTGTGCTGAAAGACCCCAACAGACAGGGTGGGATTTGGGGGAGAGACACAGAGAGGAGAGAGTAGGGAAAAGAGGCAGGGAACCCAATCCTGCCCCACACCCCCCTTGGGTGACAGAGGAGCGGCTCTGGGTTGACAGTGAGCGGTGATGTCAACCTCAGGTAGCTGGACCCGTCTGCAGGAACATGGCTGAGCTGCCCTGGGCACCCAGGGTGAAGCAGAAGATGAGTGACTCAAGGATCTTCCTCTGGGAATTCTTAGGAAAATGGGTGTCGATTCACCCATTTTTCACAGAATTTTCCAGTTCTGGGAATTTCACAAGAGGGGGGCAAATGTAATTTTATTTCCATTGAAAAATGTGTCTAGATGACTTAGAGCTATTCAAATGACAGATCTGCTCCTAAATAGAATAAAAACCATATTGTAAAACAGTTGTAGAGGGGGAGACACAAATCCTGAAGGGAATCATTTCCTGAAGTGAACAGTCATGTGTGAAGAGAGTGATCATCTTAGGGGGGTGATGGGCATGTTGTGCAGAGGGGAACGTCCACAGACCCCGCCTCCCCTGGACACCTGTGCCCCCAATCCGTGGCTTTTCTCTCCTTTACATTTTGGATATTTCCATTTGTTCCTTCCATGCCAGCTCCGTGTCCCATTGGACTGGTGTGGCCACTAAAAATAGTCTCAGTTTTTGGCTTCTGTATCTTTGTTCTTCTTCGTCCTTCTATCATTCTGAAGGCAACGTATCTGTCCCATGACAGTCACTTCACTCCCAAGAGCCCCAGGCTCAGCTCACCTCTCGTGCCTCTGCTCTCAGTTACAATCCCTACTACAGAGAGCTTTGGGCTCTCCTTTGCATAATAAGGACCCTCAAATCTACGACATGAGTAGCCTTCAGTGCTACTCAAAGTGTGGTCTGTGACGAGACAAAAATACAGAAAGTGAGTTTAAGCATCTAGAAAGTTTTCAGCAAGTTAACATTGCTACAACATCGCAGTGGGCGTTTTTGAACTTTACATGGCAGTGCCAGTTGCCAGCCCCCTTCAAGTGGCTACAATGGGCCCTGGAGTGGCTGACATGGTGTGGTGAGGATTATGACCCCTGTGCCAGGCAGGTTCTTAACTGCTTTATGGTTGCAACATGTAGGAAGCAGGATGACCTATATCTTGGTTCACCTGGGACAGTCCCAGCTGATAACTGTCGTCCCAGCATAATTATGTCAGAATGTCCCTTTTCACTCTCAGAAGTGTCCCAGTTTGGAGGATAAAGAAATGGTCGCTCTACTTGCTTCCCATCCTCATTGCACGGCTTCTGTGTTCATCCTCAGTTCATCACCCCAAATCCCATAATAAGCAGCTACAGTGATTTCACAGAAGGCCAGAGAAACTCCCCATCCAATTCAAATATGTTTCTACTTCAGGGATCTAATCCTAGTACTTACTTACTTTATATGTTCTCAGTGCCTTGTGAGTTACACACCAATCAACACTGAGAAAGCCCTCCAGTGGGAGGAGAGAGCCTTGCTCAATAAGCCACTTTCTGCAATGAGATATCACAGGAGTCAGGAGCCACAGGGTACAAAGAGAGGGACAAGGGGGATGCTTTCTTCTCACTCTTAGTTGACTGATGGTCTCTGTAAATGACAAATGGGTTTGTCCCAACCTGTAGTTACTGCCTACATGGCCCCCCCATTGGGAAGACACTGAAAGTCCAACCTGTCTACAAATACATGCCCTTAACTGTTACTACATCTAAAATTCCTACCTTCAGAGCTACTCTTTCTGTTAAACTTAGGAGCAGATCTTTGTTAAAATGCAAAGACCAGGGACACAGGACATTTAAAGAGGGATGTGAGTCAAAAAATAGGGCACTAGTACACGCATGGAAGCAGGCAGGACCTGGGCATCCAGACATGGGTGATGGTATAGTGGGAGACTGCTAGGTAGCAGAGACACAGATGATGGTATAGTGGGAGACTGTTAGGTAGCAGAGACACGGGTGACGGTATAGTGGGAGACTGTTAGGTAGCAGAGAGAGGAGGCAAGGAGGCATCCTCTCTACTCCATAATTGAGCACATCACTGGCCTGAGATCCCCGTATGTAACAGGATGCAGAGTGGGGCTTTCCTCATCTCTCAGAAGTTTAGCTGAGGCCCAGAGTTAAAACAAAAAAAGCCTCCAGTGCTTGAAGCTTTGATTCAAAATACCCCTCCACCCCCTTCACCTATATTTTATCACCATGGAAAGAGAAATGAAGAGGAAGAATGGAAGTTGGGGTTAACTTGGTGGGAAAAGGCATGCTCACGGGGGTGAACTATCTATAGGGGTGAAGAGGGGTGCCCTCCCTTCACAGGGGCCAAGTAGCAAAGAATGGGGTGCCAGCCAGAAAGGAAGACCAAAAGTTCTACTTTCCATTGGGCTCATCTTCCAGGGAAGGACATGTCCTAGTTAACTGAACTGAAGAGTGACTGGTCCCAATTTGTGGTACCTAACTGTGGATGGCTCTATTTAGTATGAAGGGTACATAGCACAGCTTTTTGGTTTCTCTCCCATATTTAGCCTTTAACTGAAATTCCGGGGCAGAGGAAATCTCCATCAACATTTCTTGACCCTGATCCTTTCCCCCCAAATTGCCCTAGTTCCAGTAACTGAACTGGGGAATCACTTTTTCCACTTGAGCAAAATGAGGGAAGCAGAGCTGAAATGAGCTGTTAGGCCATCCAGAGGGCTGGTGCAAGCAATGCCCTGGTCCCAAACAGGGCAGCCAGGTTCAAGGTGGATGCAGGGCTTATCAGCAAGCCTGACACATGGCAAGAATGGCTGAGTGCCTGGTGGGCTTTGGGGACTAGAGATATTTCACGGCCATGTTGGAGCTGAGAACATGGAAAAGAACCTGAGCCCTTAATGTCTGCTGAACTTGGCCAGCGCTCCGTGCTGCTGGCAGGCCCAGCTGGAAATCTGTTTACCCAGCGGAACAAAGCTTCAGATAAGCTGGTGGTGGAAGAGCGCCATTATTCTCAGTCTAAATCTTGCAATTAGAGGGACACACAAAGATGATCCAGTGGAACCTAAGGCTGCTGAAGCTCTGGTGAACCTGATGCAGAAATTTGCATCTGGAGTGAAACCTTGTTTCATTTCTAGAGAAGTGATTCCAAGAGAGAGCAATTTGTGGCCAGAGTTTTAGAGAAATCAGGGTTGACTCAGAATTAAGCCACAGACTTAGGACTTCAGGATTCTCTGCATTTTTTTCCCTGATTTTTTTTTCTTTTGGATTTTATTTAAACTATATTTGGTAGAAGGAAAGTTACAAATATGCGAATTCCTCTTTTTCTTAACTTAGTAATACAGGTTCCACTAGGAGATGAGAATGACTAAGAAGTGGGCCTTGTGGGGTTTGTGAATGTTACTACTCAGGGTTCCCCAGAGAAACGGAACCAATAGGATGGATGGATGGATGGATGGATGGATGGATGGATGGATGGGGGGGGGGAGAGAGAGAGAGAGAACAGTATATAGATATATAGTTTTTCTAAAGCATTTAAATTTTTTTTTAATTTTTAAAAATTTTATTGGAGTGTAGTTGATTTACAATGTTGTGTTAGTTTCAGGTGTACAGCAAAGTGATTCAGTTATACATATACATATATTCATTCTTTTTCAAATTCTTTTCTCATATAGGTTATCACAGAATATTGAGTAGAATTGCCTGTGCTATACAATAGGTCCTTGTTGGTTCTCTATCTTATATATAGTAGCGTGTGTATGTTAATCCCAAGCTCCTGATTTATCCCCCTCCCCATGTTTCCCCTTTGGTAACCATTAGTTTATTTTTGATATCTATAAGTCTGTTTCTGTTTTGTAAATAAGTTCATTTGTATCATTTTTTAAATTAGATTCTACATATGAATGATATCACATTTGTCTTTCTGTTTCTGACTTCACTTAGTATGATAATCTCTAGGTCCATCCATGTTACTGCAAATGGCATTATTTGATTTTTTATGGCTGAGTAATATTCCATTGTATATATGCATCACATCTTTATCCATTCCTCCGTTGATGGACATTTAGGTTGCTTCCATGTCTTGGCTATTGTATATATTTTTCTATATAGCTCTAGATAGATCTATTTTAAAAGGAATTTATTATAAGGTATTGGCTCAAGTGATTACAGAGGTAGAAAAGTCCCATGATCTGCCATCTGGAAGCTGAAGGCCCAGAAAAGCCAGTGGTGTATTTCAATGGCAAGAGAGTAATAGTGAAGATTCCAGTCCAGGTCTGCAGCCCTGAAAACCAGGAATGCTGAGGGCAGGAGAACATCAGTGTCCCAGATCATTCAGTCAAGCAGAGAGGGAATTCAACCTTCCTCTGCCTTTTTTGTTCTATTAGATGAGGCCCACCCACATTGGGAAAGGCCATTTGCTTTACTTAGTCCACTGACTCAAATGCCCATCTCTTCCAGAAACACTTTTACAGACACACCCTGATGTAATGTTTAACCAGCTATCTGGTCACCAGATATCTGGTCAGCTATCTTTACTGCTATATATATTTAATTTGTTTCTACCCACAAGGCAAATATCTGTTTCTCACATACGAAATACTCAATGTTATTTATTTCTTTTCAGTTCCTTTGTGAGTTCTGTATGGATTTTTCTGTTTCTATCTGCTCCCTGGTACCTTTTACTAGAGGGTTTGGATAATTAAATGGAATTTCATCCTGGGGGTTGGCGGGGGGAACCTTATAATTGTGTGCTAAATATGACTTTCTTCAGAGTCCAAGAGGAAAGTAGTTAAGAAGTGAAGCCTTCCCAGGGGATCCCCTCAATGGCATATTCCTGTTCCTGCCCATTTTCCAAAGGGAAATGTTTCATCTCTACAATTTTCCAACATGTGGGAATCTCCACTTGCCTAGAGTATGTGTTGCAATGCCTTAGCACATGTGAGGGCTCCTGAAACAGATGCTCTTATTAGTATTCCTACTCTGCAATTCACCTGATGGCTAAGACGATTCCTGGAAATGAGATATCTCAAAGTTCACAAACCTAACTTCATCATTTACTAGCTTTGTGAGTGGAAGGAAGTTAGCCTTTCTGACCTTTATTTTTCTCATCCATAAAATAAGGTTCCATTTTATATTTGTAAAATACTTGCTCCAGGATGGTTGTGTGGATTCAATGAGACTAGAAAAGCACTTAACCCAGAGTCTGGTACAGATTAAATAACAGCCCAAGTCCTCATATTGGCAAGACCTCTCCATGTGGGTCACAAACCATTAGGCATACTTCTGTATTCATAGGACCGTTGTCTGACACTCAGAGTGCAACTCTTCAATGGTGCTGAACATCTTCTTTTTAATAACATGGGATTTATAACCAGGCTCCCCATAGCCTAGCCTTCATTTTCTCTATCTCACAATAACCTTTCAAGGGAAGAACTACTTGGCAGTATCAAATGAGGCTAGCTGTCCTACATTGAAATTTTATTTTATTTTTTAAACATTTTTTGAATAACTGTAAGAATGGAAATCAATTTAGAATAATGTTCACAATGGTTATCTCAGGGTTGTTAGGTTAAATAAGTGGTTTTATATTTTAACACTTTGGGAATTTTTATAGGTCCTATAAATGATCACTTTTTTTATGATGACATTTTTTTAACATCTTTATTGGTGATCACTTATTAACTTATAGTTTTTTAAAAATGATGACTACCTTGCTTTCCAGTAGTAGAAATCTAGTTAATACTAGAAGCCAACAGGACTAGGGCCCAGTTTTTCTTTTCTTTTTTTTTAAATTAATTTTTATTGGAGTGTAGTTGCTTTACAGTGGTGTGTTAGTTTCTGCTGTACAGCAAAGTGAGTCAGTTGTACATATACATATATCCCTCTTTTTTAGATATCTTTCCCATTTAGGTCACCACAGAGCACTGAGTAGATTCCCTGTGCTGTACAGTAGGTTCTCATTAGTTATCTATTTTATATATAGTAGTGTATAGATGTCAATCCCAATCTCCCAATTCATCCCATCCCCCTTTCCCAACCTAAATTGAAATTTTAAACGTTTAATTTGGTTCTATACTGAAAAGATCAAAATGTCTCTGAAGAGCTCTCTGATACCTGGAGAAGTTTTTTGTTTTGTGTCTTGAAAGTGCACCATTTTGACCTCTGCATGCCCTGAGGTTGGCTACTCATGAGACCTTGCATTTTTTCATTCAATAATCGAAACCTAAGCTCTATTTCAATGGTACAAAGGAACCTCTACACCTTTTCTCTTTTACTGAGAGATAATTGACATAAACATTGTACAGCTGACCTTGAACAACATGGAGATAAGGCACCACGTGCCTAATGGAGGGCAGCAACCTCCCCTCAGTTGAAAATCTGCATGAAACTTCACAGTCAGCGCTTCTCATTTGTGGGTTCGTTCTGCACCCATGCGTTCATGTGTTTTGCATCCGCAGATCATGTAGTATATATTTAATGGAAAAAATTGCTTAAAAGTAGACCTGCACTGTTCAAATCTGTGCTGTACAAGGGTCGACTGTATTAGTTTTAGGTGTACAGCATAATGATTTAATATAGTTATAGATTGTGCAATGATTACCACAGTAAGTTTCGTTAACATTCACTACCACACATGGTTACAATTTTTTTCTTGTGATAAGAACTTTTAAGATTTACTCTCTTAGCAATTTTCAAACGTACAATACTGCATTGTTAACTATTTCTCCATTCTGTACATTACCTCCCCAGGATTATTTAGCTCATAACTAAAATTTTGTACTTTTTAACCAACTTTACCCATTTTGCCTACCTCCCACCCCCTGCCTCTGGCAATTACCAATCTGTTCTCTATCTCTAAGTTCAGTTTCTTTTTAGATTCTACCTATAAGTGAGATGATACAGTATTTGTCTTTCTCTGTCTGACTTCTTTCACTTAGCGTAAATTCTTCAACGTCCATCCATGTTGTCCCAAATGGCAGGATTTCCTTCTTTTTTATGGCTGAATTTTATATAATAAACACACACACACACACACACACACACACACACACACACACACACATACATACATAACATCTACTTTAACCATTCATCTGTTGATAGATTGTTTGTTTCCATACTTTGATACTTTGATTGTCTTGGCTATTGTAAATAATGCTGCAATGAACACAGGGGTGCAGAGAGGATTTTTATTTCCTTTGGATAAATATCCATAAGTGGAACTTCTGGATCATATGGTAGTTCTATTTTTAATTTTTGGAAGAACTTTTATAGTGGCTACACCAATTTACATTCCCACTAGCAGTGTACAAGTGTTCCCTTTTCTCCGCAACCTCTCCAATACTTGTTATTTCTTGTCTTTTTGATAATAGCCATTCTAACAGGTATGACGTAATATCTTCTTGTGGTTTTGATTTGCATTTCCCTGGTGATTAGTAATGTTGAGCACTTTTTCATGTACCTATTGGCCATTTGTATGTCTTCTTTGAAAAGTCTGTTCAGTTTCTCTGCCCATTTTGAATTGGATATTTTTTAGTTTATTTTTTTCCTATTGAGTTGTATGCATTCTTTGTATTTTGGGGGTATTAACCCCTTATCAGATATATCATTTGTAAATATTTTCTCCTATTCAGTAGGTTGCCTTTCATCTTGTTGATGGTTTTCTTTGCTATGAAGAAGCTTTTTAGTTTGATGTAGTCCCACATTTTTATTTTTGCTTTTCTTGCCTTTGCTTTTGGTGCCAAATCCAGAAAATTATTGCCAAGATCAATGTCAAGGAGCTTACCCCATGATTTCTTCTAGGAGTTTTATGGTTTCAGGTCTTACATTCAAATCTTTAATCCATTTTGAATTGATTTTTGTGTATGGTATAAGATAGTGATCTAGTTTCATTCTTTTACATGTTGACTGTCCAGTTTTCCCAGCACCATATTTTGAAGAGACCATCCTTTTCTTGCTGTATATAGTCAGCTCCTTTGGCATAAATTAACTGACCTAATATGCACATGTTTATTTCTGGATTCTCTATTCTGTTCCATCGATCTATGTGTCTGTTTTTATGCCAGTACTGTACTGTTTTGATTATTAGAGCTTTGTAATATAGTTTGAAATCAGGAAGCATGATGCCTCCAGCTTTGTTCCTTCTGAAGATTGCTTTGGCTATTCATGGTCTTTATGGTTCCATACAAAATGTTAGAATTGTTCTATTTCTATGAAAAATGCCATTGTAGGGATTGCATTGAATCTGTAGATTGCTTTGGATAGTCGGACATTTTAACAATATTCTTCCAATCCAGGAGCACAGAATATCTTTCCACTTATTTGTGTCTTTATTTTCTTTTATCTGTGTCTTACATATTTCAATGTACAGGTCTTTTGCTTCCTTGGTTAAATTTATTCCCAGGTATTTTATTCTTCTTGATGTAATTGTAATTGGGATTGTTTTCTTAATTTCTCTTTCTGATACTTCATTGTTGGTATAAAGAAACACAACAAATTTCTGTATATTAATTTTGTATCCTGAAACTTTACTGAATTCATTTAGTAGTTCTAATAGTTTTTTAGGGGCATCTTTAGAATTTTCTATGTATGGTATCATGTTATCTGCAAACTGTAGCAATTTTACTTCTCTCTTTCCAGTTCGGATTCCTTTTATTTCTTGTCTGATTGCTCTGGTAAGCACTTCCACTACTATGTTGAATAAAAGGTGCAAGAGTGGGCATCCTTGTTCCTGATCTCAGAGGAAATTCTTTCAGCTTTTCACCATTGAGAATGTTGTTGGTTGTAGGTTTGTCATATATAGCTTTTATTATGTTGAGGTGTGTTCCCTCTGCACTCACTTTGTTAAGAGTTTTTAACATAAATGGATGTTGAATTTTGTCAGAAGCTTTTCTGCATCTATTGAGATGATCATATGATTTTTATTCTTCAATTTGTTATGTTGTGTATCACATTGACTGATTTGTGGATATTGAACCATCCTTGCATCCCTGGAATAAAGCCCACTTGATCATGATGTAGGATCATTTTAATGTATTGTTGAAAAGGTTAAAATCATTGGCTGAGCACCTACTAAAATTCAGGCATGTGGAAGGTTCTTTACATACATGAACTCATGGACTCTTGAGGCAGTGCTATGGGAAGCTATTATTATTCCCATCTCATAAATTCTATTCCAGGACTCTGTGTCCCCAAAGCCTTGTCCTTTCTGTTACTCTAATCTGCCTTCTTCTAGAATTAAGGTGAGACTACAACCATGCAGGACTACTAGGAAAGTCACCACTTCTGCAAGTAAATATCACACATCTCCCGTTGTCACTATTAATGTCATTCTGATAGTTTTGGTTAAAAGGTAGAAAGACTACAGTAATGGAATAAGCAAGCCCCCAGGGACCTGGGCAAAAGTCTCAGCTCTGAAATTTACTAGTTGTATGACTGATAATAATAGCTGCCACGGACCAAATTATGTCCCCTCACCCTCATTTCGCAAATTCGTATGTTGAAGCTCTGATGGTATTTGAAGATGGGGCCTTTGGGATGTAATTAGGGCCAAATGAGGTCAAGGATGAGTGCCTTAATCTGATGGGATTGATGTCCTTTTTAGAGGAGGAGGAGACACCAGAGAGCTCTCTCTCACCTCAAGCATGCAGGTAACGCCATGTGAGGACACAGTGAGGAGGCAGCCTTCTACAAGTCAACAAGAGAGCCTTCACCAGAAAATAAATCTTTTGGCACATTCTAGTGTCCATAACTGTGAGAAAATAAGTTTCAGTTGTTTAAGCCACCCAGTCTCTGTGGTATTTTGCTGTGTCATCCTAAGCAGACTAATACAATAGCTAACACCATTATAAGCACTTTATATACATCAACTATTCTTACATATACCTCTGAGGAAGATACTGCATTACCATCATCTACATAATACAAACGAAAAGCCTAAAGCTTAGAGAGGCCATATACCTTAGTGGTGAAAAGTAGTTCAGGCACCAGAAAAAAAAACAAAAGCACACATACCAATGGAAAGAAGATCAGTGGGTTCCCGATGCCAGGACAGTGGAGACTGACTGCAAAAGGCCACAGGGAAACTTTTGGGGGTGATAGAAATATTCTATATCTTGTTTTATATGGTAGTAAACAATTCCAAGATTGTTTATATTTGTCAAAACTTACTGGACTATATACTTAAAATGGGTACATTTTATTATATGTAATTTATAACTTGATAAAAATGATTGAGAAATTTTTAAGAAAAATAAAAGGTACTTGCTATTAAAGAGAAAAAAAAGATTACTAGATTCAGACCACTTGGGTCTGAATCCCAGCCTCATTACAGATTCACTGTGTGATTTTAATGAAATTACTTAATCTCTCTGGGTCTCTCAGCCTCCAGTTTCTCATCTGTAAAATGGGGATAAGAATGTCTTCTTAATATATATTTTAAGACTGTCATAAAAATGTTTTACCGTATATTTTATTCATTTATGCATTCATCCAACAAATGTATAATGAACCCCTACTGTGTGTCAGGCACTGTTCTAGGCAGGAAGGATGGACCCAGCCTTCTGGGTGGTATAGCAGTATACAAAATAGACAGGGTTCCTGTACTCTTGGAGCTAATATTCTAATGGGGGTGGGGGGAGACCACTGACAAGTTAAAAACAAATAAGATAATTGCAGGTGGAAGTATATGGTATGAATTAGATTAAACAAGGTAATGCAATCAGCTAGGGACTACATTAGAGAGTGTACCCAAGGAGAAACCTCCTGAGGGGGTAATTTAACTAAGTTTTAAAGGAGAAGTAGGAAAAGCAGGAGGAGAAAGACCATGCCAAGTTCTGAAGGACGAGGGCTCCAGGCAGAAGGAATAATATGTGCAAAGGCCCTGAAGCTGGAATGAGCCTGAGTAGTAAAGAATAAAAAGCTCTAGGACAGAAAATCTGAGTGTCAGGAACAAGGAGAATGGTCTAAGGTAGGCCTGAGAAGGGCATGGATCAGTGGCTTTTCAGGGATTATGAAGGCCATGAGAAGCCCTTGGAAGGTTTACTAACGGGATTAAGAAGACCTGATTTAACATTACAACAATCACTCTGTGCTGTGGAAAAGTAGTTGTAGAGGAAACAATGATAGAAGCAAGGAAGCTTGTAGGAGGCTGTTGCAGCAGTACAGGCACTGAGGACTTGGACCATGGTGATGGCCTTGTACCATGATGGTGGCCTTGGAGAAGGAGAGAAGTGCGTAGTTCTGGATATATACTGGTGATAGGGTCTTGCTAATGTATTGCATGAAGAGGATGAGAAAAAGAAAAGAATCAAGAATGACTTTGTGTGTTTGGCTTGTGCTACTGAGTTGGTGTCATTTACAAGGTAAGAGAATCTCAGACAGAAAATTAAAGAGTTCTGTTTTAGACCTGATACATTGGAGGTGTACATTGGACAGCCATATGGAAATAGTATGTATGCAGCTGGATCTGAGAGTCTGGAGTTCAGGGGCAAGTTGAGGCTAAAGATAGAAGGAAATGTCCATAGCAACATAAAGTGTGTTGTTATTTATCTCCTTGAAATTGCAGTGGTTGCCATCTCTCCTGCCTCCCTCTAAGTCTAGTCCAGTGTCTCTAGATGCCCACAGGGAGCAAAGTATAGGGGCCAGGAAGAGGAGGCAAGCATAGAGATGGTTTTCAATAGACACTGATAGCCAATCACCACATTCCAATGAATAATTCCCTTTCCTGGGGGATAAAATATATTTTCAGACTCCTTCTAACTCCTTGTTTTCCAGGTCTTGTGATAAAGGTCACCTTCTCAGAAAGACCTTCTTTAGCCTCCCTATCTACAATAGGTCTCCTCACTTGGTTTCCACCCCTACTGCAGTATTTTCTCATCCAGCACACTGTTAATTTTATTCATATCATTCGTTTATAATTATTAGTTTATGTTTAGTTTATTATTAACTAAAATAAATTATTAGTTTATTTCTCCCTTCCATTGGAGAGAGAATTAGACTCTGTTATGGAAGGGAACCTTCCTGCATGGTCATCATTGTCAGCCAGAACTAGTGCTGTGCCTGGCACATAACAGGTGCTCAATAAATACTTGTTGAAGAAGTGAACAAGGTGCCCTTGCCTGAGATACCATGAGTGGATTAATTGATGCTCTAAGCATGGGCTGGTGTAGCCTTACTCCAGATCACCAAGCCCTCTGCCCAAGACAAGGAATGGGTTTTATTTTGTTTATTATGATAGAAACATTTAACATGAGATTTACCCTCTTAACAAAATAGTCAAACTCATAGAAGGAGAGAGTAGAATGGTATTTGCCAGGGGCAGGGTGAAAGGGATATGGGGAATTGCTATTCAGTGGGTATAAACTTTTGGTTATGCAAGATGAATCAGGTCTAAGGAAAACAATATGGCGGAATTCCAACACCTTTAGGTGCTGGGCGCCATTTGCATCAATCACTGAGCACGATAACGTGTGCACTCTTATTAGCAGGATCATGGCCCAGAAATGGGTGGATCCTCTCCAACTCCCTAAACTAAGCTCCTGAAACAAAAGATTTTTGTAAGCATTTTGAATTGTTCTTGTGAGATGTCAGGGCCTACACGCTGAAAACCCATTTGGCTATTTGCCAGCTGCAGAGTTTAAGATCTAGTCCCTTCCATGGAAAACGAAATTGAGAAAATATTTCAAGATTTCTAATCAAGATCTGTGCCCTGCAGGGGAAAACGTTATTTTTATGTTCCATCCCAACACACTGGAGAGTTCTGGGAATGCAACATGCATCCAGCTTCTATAAGAGGGACTGGAATGAGAAGCTAAGTGCTAGCTCTCCTCCTAAAGAGGAGGCTGAAAATATCACAGAGCTCTGTGTTTCCCAGCAACGTCTGTCCTCCAAATCTATTGAGAGATGGGAAGAAGGGATAGTGGGTCCAGTAAGGAAAATACACAGTGAAGAGAAGCAGCAGAAAAATTATAAAGGGAAGCTGAAATGGTATAGACTTCTGTTAATCTAAACTAAAGGGTATTCTTTTTCTTTTAAATTAAAGTATAGTTGATTTACAATGTTGTGTTAGTTTCTGGTGTATGGCAAACCGATTCAGTTATATATATATATATAGATAGATTCTTTTTCATATTCTTTTCCATTATGATTTATTATAAGATATTGGATATATTTCCTGTGCTATACAGTAGGACCTTATTGTTTATCTGTTTTATATGTAGGAGTTTGTGTCTGCTAATCCCAAAGTCTGAATTTATCCCTCCCCCACCCCCTTTCCCCTTGGTAACCATAAGTTTGTTCTCTATGTCTGTGAGTCTGTTTGTTTTGTAAATAAGTTCATTTGTATCATATTTTAGATTCCACATATAATCGAGATCATACGACAGTTGTATTTCTCTGATTTACTTTCCTTAGTATGATAATCTCTAGGTCCATCCATGTTGCTTCAATTGGCATTATTTCTTTTTTATGGATAAGTAATATTCCATTGTATATATATACCACATCTTTATCCATTCATCTGTTGATGAACATTTAGGTTGCTTCCATGTCTTGGCTATTGTAAATACTACTGCTGTGAACATTGGGGTGCATGTATATTTTCAAATTAGAGTTTTCTCCAGATACATGCCCAAGAATGGGATTGCTGGATCATATGGCCACTCTATTTTTAGCTTTTTAAGGAACCTCCATACTGTTTTCCATGTGGCCCACCAACAGTGTAGGAGGGTTCCGAAAGGGTATTCTTAAGAGTATAAACTTATGCATGTGAATTAGCCAATAGGGAGGCATGGAGGCAAAGGGAAAACTGTCAAATTTCCCATTATTCTAGAGGAGGTCAGAGTTCATAGGGTGAGAGAAATCATGATCTATTCAGGGAGATGTTAGAATTTGTTCTTCTTTTGAGATATTGTTTATATCTCTTTTTAGTCTGATGAAAAACGATCTCTTTCTCACTAACCAGTTAGTGAGAAAGAGTTGGAAACACCTGCATATATCAATCGCGGTATTTTGGAAGGGAAAATCAGGAAAGGGAGAGCTTAAATCTTCACAGGCTGAGTTTCCAGGAAAGAGGAGCTGGTGACCTTCCCAGCCAAAACCTTGCTGATATTTGATTATTTGAGAGCCAGAAAATGGGAAGCACTTGAAGTGTACAACCTGTTGGCTTGTTGGCACTTGGTGTCTGACAGCAAAATGGTAAAAATGAGTTGAGAGTAGCGCCTTTTCTTCAGAGATGTAAGAATAGTTGTTTGTGAAATGCCCTGTGGTTAATTTTTGTTTGTCGTACTTTGTGGGTTATAATTTTCCCTTTTTTTCCCACCACCACCTTCCAAAGAAAGGAACAATAATCCAGTCCTTGAAGGTCTCAGTGAAAAAGTAAAATTAAAAAATGATGAATAACATGAGTTGAAAACATGTATAATCATAACTAACAATTTTAAAAGTAGAAATAGATTCTAGGTAATGCGAGTTAGACTTTGGGAGAATCCTCCCATTCTTTCTTAGCTGAAAGCCAGTTGTGGCTCCCCCGACCCCTGAGGCCTCCTATCCCCCATCAGTGACCCCACTCTGTGCCACTGGTGGACCATCCGTCATGGTGTGCAGATAAGGTAGGGTTGCTGAAGGCCAGGCCTCAAACTGCTTGCTTGGGTGGATGATGGATGGATGAACATTCTGTCATGGTGGCAGGACAAATATTCTACTCATCATCACTGATGCGCATGACCAAAACAAGAAAAAGTTTATGGAGATTTTAAAATATTAGGTCTCTCAAACCGATATGTCATCTTCTTCTCCAAAGTCCCCATGATGTACAGTTCTTGGCAAGCAGGCAGACCGGGTGGGTGTAAAGGCTTATGCCTCTGGGACATTGACCGGGGTTACCTGTCAATGGAAGGGCTGTCAGTGGAAGGTCTAGGGTCCCCTCCCTCCATCTGATGCTTAGAAAAACTTTCCACTTGGCCTTGGATTTGGTAACCCAGAGATTTACAATAACCTCCATCTTCCAAACTAAACACTTGGGTCTGAGTTATTGATATAAACTCTAAGTAAAAAACTGCCTTGGGGGATCCAAAGGAAACTCACACTTAATGAAGAAAGCCTGTTTTAAGTGCTGCCTGCAAACAACAAGGTGGGGTGTAGGTAGAACTGCTCTTTGGAAGAGATCCATGTACTTGAGCAAGTGTAAAAAAACAATCGTCTTGATGTATTTTCCAGGGGCTATGCTGGAGAGCAAATAATAGATATAAGGATAATAGATAGATTTATTGATTTTTAAATTTACTGATGGGGACGCTAGTACAGAGAAGATGAATTATCTCCACGACATCGTAGAGAAAGCATTTATGAGGAACAAGAATTAACCTCAGCATTGTGAGTTTGCCTCTCACAACGATGGCCTTCTGCTTGGGAAGCATTCTCTCCATCATTGGAAGTTTTCCCGTGGATCCTGGACAGCAGTGAAGAGTGCTATAGACTGAATGTTTGTGTCCCCACCAAATTCATATGTTGAAACTCTGGTACCCAATGTGTTGGTATTTGAAGATGGGTTCTTGGGGAGGTTATTAGTCTATGAGGGTGGAGCCCTCATGAGGGAACTAGTACCCTTGTAGTAAGTTACACAGAGAGCTTGCTTGCTCTCTCTTTGCTCTCTGTCACTTGAGGATATGAGAAGACAGCCATCTGCAATCCAGGAAAAGGGTCCTCATCAAACACAGGATCTGCCAGGACCTCAATCTTGGACTTCTGAGCTTCTTAGAACTGTGGGAAAAAAAAAAAAGTTTGTTGTTTAAGCCCCATAGTCTGTAGTATTCTGCTGTTATAGCCCCAAGTAAGAGAGAGCCAAAGAAGGGTTTTGAATATGGAGTTGACCTCCAGGATCTTAAGTTCCATTTTACCCTGGATTTCTATGTGCTTTTAATTGAATCTTATAGATTCTTTGTTGGATGTTGGATAACATCAAGGGACAATAAATGTGTTTTCAGTGCTTCTGTGACTTTCAGCTACTTCCAAGGTTACCAGTTGTCCTTCATAAAAATACCCAGCCATGGAAATGGTGGAAACAGTGATAAAAATGTGTCAGTAGGACATAATAAAGGCCACATATGACCAGCCCACAGCTAACATTATACTCAACAGTAAGAACTGAAAGCTTTTCTTCTAAGATCAGAAAAAAGAGGAGTATGCCCACTCTCACACCTTCTAACATTGTATTGGAAGTCACAGCCGTAGGGAATAAAAGATATCCAAATAGGAAAAGATAAAGTAAAATTGTCTCTGTTTCCAGATGACATGATCTTAAATATAGTAAACCCAAAGACTCCACTGAAAAACAGTTGGAACTAATAAATTAATTCAGTAAAGTTGCAGAATACAAAATCAGCATACAAAAACTACTTGTGTTTCTATATAATAACAACAAACTATCCAAAAAAGAAATTTTATAAAAACCTTTACAATAGCATCAAATACAACAAACTTTTTTTTTTGCAATTGACAAGGAAATTTAGTTATTTCTCAGATATACATTTTAAAGTAATAACTAGAATTGTGACTTATAACATTATACCAGAACATGTAAGATTTTAAGATATTTCATGTAATGTCTGAAACATTTATGTTAACATATTTCCATACAAATAACCCAAAGAAAGTTTACTATTAGTTGTTTTTCTGTTTGTTTGTTTGTTTATACTGCAAGTTCTTATTAGTCATCAATTTTATACACATCAGTGTATACATGTCAATCCCAATCGCCCAATAGAGCACACCACCATCCCCACCCCAGCGCGGTATTCCCCCCTTGGTGTCCATATGTTTGTTCTCTACATCTGTGTCTCAACTTCTGCCCTGCAAACTGGTTCATCTGTACCATTTTTCTAGGTTCCACATACATGCGTTAATATACGATATTTGTTTTTCTCTTTCTGACTTACTTCATTCTGTATGACAGTCTCTAGGTCCATCCACATCTCAACAAATGACTCAATTTTGTTCCTTTTTATGGCTGAGTAATATTCCATTGTATATATGTACCACATCTTCTTTATCCATTCATCTGTTGATAGGCATTTAAGTTGCTTACATGACCTGGCTATTGTAAATAGTGCTGCAATGATTATTGGGGTGCATGTATCTTTTTGAATTATGGTTTTCTCTGGGTATATGCCCAGTAGTGGGATTGCTGTGTCATATGGTAGTTCTATTTGTAGTTTTTTAAGGAACCTCCATACTGTTCTCCATAGTGACTGTATCAATTTACATTCCCACCAACACTGCAAGAGGGTTCCCTTTTCTCCACACCCTCTCCAGCATTTGTTGTTTGTAGACTTTCTGATGATGTCCATTCTAACTGCTGTGAGGTGATACCTCATTGTAGTTTTGATTTGCATTTCTCTAATAATTAGTGATGTTGAGCAGCTTTTCATGTGCTTCTTAGCCATCTGTATGTCTTCTTTGGAGAAATGTCTATTTAGTTAGGTCTTCTACCCATTTTTGGATTGGGCTGTTTTTTAAATATTGAGCTGCATGAGCTGTTTATATATTTTGGAGATTAATGCTCTGTCCGTTGATTCGTTTGACAATATTTTCTCCAATTCTGAGAGTTGTCTTTTGGTCTTGTTTATGGTTTCCTTTGCTGTGCAAAAGCTTTGAAGTTTCATTAGGTCCCATTTTAAAATTTTTGTTTTCATTTCCATTACTCTAGGAGGTGGATCAAAAACGATCTTGCTGTGATTTATGTCAGAGTGTTCTTCCTTTGTGTTCCTCTAAGAGTTTTATACTGTCTAGTCTTACATTTAGATCTCTAAAACATTTTGAGTTTATTTTTGTGTATGGTGTTAGGGAGTGTTCTAAATTCATTCTTTACATGTAGCTGTCCAGTTTTCCCAGCACCACTTATTGAAGAGACTGTCTTTTCTCCATTGTATATCTTTGCCTCCTTTGTCATAAATTAGTTGACCATAGATGCATGGGTTTACCTCTGGGCTTTCTATCTTGTTCCACTGATCTGTGTTTCTGTTTTTTGTGCCACTACCATATTCTCTTGATTACTGTAGCTTTGTAGTATAGTCTGAAGTCAGGGAGTCTGATTCCTCCAGCTCCGTTTTTTTCCCTCAAGACTGCTTTGGCTATTCGGGGTCTTTTGTTTCTCCATACAAATTTTAAGATGATTTGTTCTAGTTCTGTAAAAATTGCCATTGGTAATTTAATAGGGATTGCATTGAATCCGTAGATTGCTTTGGGTAGTATAGTCATTTTCACAATATTGATTCTTCCAATCCAAGAACATGTTATATCTCTCTATCTGTTGCTATCATCTTTAATTTCTTTCATCAGTGTCTTATAGTTTTCTGCATACAGATCTTTTGTCTCCCTCGGTAGGTTTATTCCTAGGTATTTTATTCTTTTTGTTGCAGTGGTAAATGGGAGTGTTTCCATAATTTCTCTTTCAGATTTTTCATCATTAGTGTATAGGAATGCAAGAGATTTCTGTGCATTAATTTGGTATCCTGCAACTTTACCAAATTCATTGTTTAGCTCTAGTAGTTTTCTGGTGTCATTTTTAGGATTTCTATGTTTAGTATCATGTCATCTGCAAACAGTGACAGTTTTACTTCTTCTTTTCCAATTTCTATTCCTTTTATTTCTTTTTATCCTCTGATTGCTATGACTAGGACTTCCAAAGCTATGTTGAATAACAGTGGTGAGAGTGGACATCCTTGTCTCATTCCTGATTTTAGAGGAAATAGTTTCAGTTTTTCGCCATTGAGAATGATATTTGCTGTGGGTTTGTCTTATATGGCCTTTATTATGTTGAGGTAGGTTCCCTCTATGCCCACTTTCTGTAGAGTTTTTATCATAAATGGGTATTGAATTTTGTCAAAAGCTGTTTCTGCATCTATTCAGATGATCATAAGGGTTTTATTCTTCAATTTGTTAATATGGTGTATCACATTGATTGATATGCGTATATTGAAGACTCCTTGTATCCCTGGGATAAACCCACTTGGTCGTGGTGTATGATCCTTTTAATGTGTTGTTGGATTCTGTTTGCTAATATTTTGTTGAGGATTTTTGCATCTATATTCATGAGTGATAGTGGTCTCTAATTTTCTTTTTTTGTAATATCTTTGTCTGGTTTTGGTATCAGGGTGATGGTGGCCTCATAGAATGAGTTTGGGAGTGGTCCTCCCTCCTCAATATTTTGGAAGAGTTTGAGAAGGATGGGTGTTAGCTCTTCTCTAAATGTTTGGTACAATTGACCTGTGAAGTCATCTGGTCCTGGACTTTTGTTTGTTGGAAGATTTTTAATCACAGTTTCAATTTCATTACTTGTGATTGTTCAGTTCATATTTTCTGTTTTTGCCTGGTTCAGTCTTGTAAGGTTATACCTTTCTAAGACTTTGTCCATTTCTTCCAGGTTGTCCATTTTATTGGCATACAGTTGCTTGTAGTAGTCCCTTAGCATGCTTTGTATTTCTGCAGTGTCTGTTGTAACTTCTCCTTTTTCATTTCTAATCTTAGTGATTTGAGGCCTCTCCCTCTTTTTCCTGATGAGTCTGGCTAACGGCTTATCAATTTTGTTTATCTTCTCAAAGAAGCAGCTTTTCGTTTTATTGATCTTTGCTGTTGTTTTCTTTGTTTCTGTTTCATTTATTTCTGCTCTGATCTTTATGATTTCTTTCCTTCTGCTAACTTTGGGTTTTGTTTGTTCTTATTTCTCTAGTTCCTTTAGGTGTAAGGTTAGATTATTTATTTGAGATTTTTCTTGTTTCTTGAGGTAGGCTTGCATAGCTGTAAACTTCCCTCTTAGAACTGCTTTTGCTGCATCCCATAGGTTTTGGATTGTCGTGTTTTCATTGTCATTTGTCTCTAGGTATTTTCAAATTTCCTCTGATTTCTTCAGTGATCTCTTGATTATTTACTAATGTAGCGTTTAGCTTCCATGTGTTTGTGTTTTTTACATTTTTTCCCCTGTAATTCATTTCTAATCTCATAGTGTTGTGGTCAGAATACATGCTTGATATGATTTCAATTTTCTTAAATTTACTGAGGCTTGATTTGTGACCCAAGATGTGATCTATCCTGGAGAATGTTCTGTGCACACTTGAGAAGAAAGTGTAATCTGCTGTTTTTGGATGGAATGTCCTATAAATATTAATTAAATATATCTTTTCTCTTCTGTCATTTAAAGCTTTGTTTCCTTATTTATTTTCATTTTGGATGATCCGTCCATTGGTGTGAGGTGTTAAAGTCCCCCACTATTATTGTATTATGGTCGATTTCCTCTTTTACAGCTGTCAGCAGTTGCCTTATGTATTGAGGTGCTCCTATGTTGGATGCATATATAATTGTTATATCTTCTTCTTGGATTGATCCCTTGATCATTATGTAGTGTCCTTCCTTGTCTCTTATAACATTCTTTAAAGTCTATTTTCTCTAATTTGAGTATTGCTACTACAGCTTTCTTTTGATTTCCATTTGCATGTGTCCCTAGGTCTGAAGTGGGTCTCTTGTAGACAGCATATATATGGGTCTTGTTTTTGTATCCATTCAGGAAGCCTGTGTCTTTTGGTTGGAGTATTTAATCCGTTCACGTTTAAGGTAATTATCAATATGTATGTTCCTATGGCCATTTTCTTAAATGTTTTGCGTTTGTTTTTGTAGGTGCTTTTCTTCTCTTGTGTTTCCCACTTAGAGAAGTTCCTTTAGCATTTGTTGTAGAGCTGGTTTGGTGGTGCTGAATTCTCTTAGCTTTTGCTTGTCTGTAAAGCTTTTGATTTCTCCATAGAATCTGAATGAGATCCTTGCCAGGTATAGTAATCTTGGTTGTAGGTTCTTCCCTTTCATCACTGTAAGTGTATCATGCCACTCCCTTCTGGCTTGTAGAGTTTCTGCTGAGAAATCAGCTGTTAACCTTATGGGAGTTCCCTTGTATATTATTTGTAGTTTTTCCCTGGTTGCTCTCAATAATTTTTCTTTGTCCTTAATTTTTGCCAGTTTGATTACTTTGTGTCTTGGCATGTTTCTCCTTGGGTTTATCCCATATGGGACTCGCTGCACTTCCTGGACTTGGGTGGCTATTTCCTTTCCCATGTTGGGCCGTTTTCATCTATAATCTCTGCAGATATTTTCTCTGGTCATTTCTCTCTCTCCTCCTTCTGGGTCCCCTATAATGTGAACATTGTTGTGTTTAATGTCCCAGAGGTCTCTTTGGCTGTCTTCATTTCTTTTCATTCTCTTTTCTTTATTCTGTTCCGCAGCAGTGAATTCCACCATTTTGTCTTCCAGGTCACTTATCCATTCTTCTGCCTCAGTTATTCTGCTATTGATTCCTTCTAGTTTAGTTTTCATTTCAGTTATTGTATTGTTCATCTTCGTTTGTTTGTTCTTTAATTCTTCTAGGTCTTTGTTAAACATTTCTTGCATCTTCTCAATCTTTGCCTCCATTGTTTTTCTGAGGTCCTGGATCATCTTCACTATCATTATTCTGAATTCTTTTTGTGGAAGGTTGCCTATCTCCACTTCGGTTAGTTGTTTTTCTGGGGTTTTATCTTGTTCCTTCATCTGGTACATGGCCCTCTGCATTTTCATCTTGTCTATCTTTCTGTGAATGTGGTTTTTGTTCCACAGGCTGCAGGATTGTAGTTCTTCTTGTTTCTCCTGTCTGCCCTCTGGTGGATGAGGCTATCTAAGAGGCTTGTGCAGGTTTCCTGATGGGAGGGACTGGTGATGGGTAGAGCTGACTGTTGCTCTGGTGGGCAGAGCTCAGTAGAACTTTAATCTGCTTGACTGCTGATGGGTGGGGCTGGGTTCCCCCCCTGTTGGCTGTTTGGCCTGAAGCAACCCAACACTGGAGCCTACCTGGGCTCTTTGGTGGGGCTAATGGCAGACTCTGGGAGGGCTCAGGCCAAGGACTACTTCCCAGAACTTCTGCTGCCAATGTCCTTGTCCCCACAGTGAGCCACAGCCACCCCCAGCCTCTGCAGGAGACCCTCCAACACTAGGTCTGGTTCAGTCTCCCCTGGTGTCACTGCTCCTTCCCCTCGGTCCCAATGCACACACTACTTTGTTTGTGCCCTCCAATAGTGGGGTCTGTTTCCCACAGTCCTGTCGAAGTCCTGCAATCAAATCCCACTAGCCTTCAAAGTCTGATTCTCTAGGAATTCCTCCTCCAGTTGCCAGACCCCCAGGTTGGGAAGCCTGACATGGGGCTCAGAACCTTCACTCCAGTGGGTGGACTTCTGTGGTATGTGTTCTCCAGTCTGTGAGTCACCCACCCAGCAGTTATCGGGTTAGATTTTGCTGTGATTGTGCCCCTCCTACCATCTCATTGTGGCTACTCCTTTGACTTTGGATATGGGGTATCTTTTTTGGTGAGTTCCAGTGTCTTCCTGTCGATGATTGTCCAGCAGCTACTGGTGATTTGGTGTTCTCACAAGAGGGAGTGAGAGCATGTCCTTCTACTCCACCATCTTGGTTTAGGCCCTCTCATTTCATTTTATTATTTTTTTTACTCGATTTTTTTTTAATTGGAGTATAGTTGCAGATATCACTTTCTTGATTAGGTTACGCAAGACTGTAACTTACATCTTACTTGGGGACTTTCCCTATTGCCCTCTTGGCCAGTATGCTTTGATGAAGTAAACAGTCATTCTGGAGCAGCCCATGTGGCAAGGAATTGAGGGCAGCCAACAGTCAACTGCCAGCTAGGAACTAAAGGCCTCATGTCAACAGCCTGCAAGGAACCAATCCTACCAGTAAGCATGTGAGCTTGGAAATAAGGTTGAGCCTTCAGATAAGACCCCAGCCCCGGCCAGCTGCTCACTTGCATCGTTGTGACAGTCCCTGAAGCAGAGAATCCAGCTAAGCCATGCCCAAACACCTGACCCATGGAAACTGCAAGATAATAAACATGTCTTGCTTTGAGGCAATGAAACGTGTATTATCTCACAGTTATTACTAAGTATGTGGTACTTTGTTACACAGCAATAGATAGCTAACGTAGTCTAAATTATTTGCATTTGGATCAGTTTACCAATATTCAGAGGTGCTCCAAGTACCTCAATGTATATCTTCTTACCCAGGGGACTCCCCAAGATAAACTGTATATTCTGAAGGTAAACAACCTATATTACCCTCAGAGCAGTGACTTCTCAATTTTTCCTGCATATTATCATCATAGGAAAGGTGTTCTGTTTTGCTTTGGCTTGATTTGATGTTTTGCTTTGTTTTTAATGCCTATGTTGGTGCCCTATTCAGGTAAGAAGGGGACAGACTGGCAGGCATCCTTTTATTTATAGCTCCCCAGTTGTTCCTAATGGGCTGCCAGGGTTGAGAATCACTAGTTCAGACTCAGATTGTATAATTTTCTGGCACTGCTAGAATGGTAGTTTTATCCCTGTTTCCAGCATTCAAAGGTTTAGAAATATTGACGTTCATTCTCAGAGTGCCCAGCTACACAATTAAGCAATGTTTTTAATAAAAGAAAAAGGGCACTTCAGTGTCTGGTTTGAATTTTCTCATGTTACTGGACAGGAAGAAATGTAATGCCAGGCCATCCGGCTCATGCCTGGCCATCTGGCAAATGGAGATTCATCACTTAGGGACAGAGTGATGCAACCAACTCATGATCCCTTAGTGGGGAGTGAGATTAATTGGAAAAACACAGATAATCAAAAAGTTTCATTTCGGTTTCTTTAGTCAGCCTCCTCTCTTAGCCTTTAGCAAAAGCTGAAGAAAGCAGTAGAAAAACTCACGGGACTTTACTCCTATGTTAAACTTCTACTTCCAAAGACAACAAGTTCTGTAGACATCAAGGCGGGGGCAGCAGGGTTGAAGGGGCAGGAGAGAAGCAAGGGGCTTTTTAATGCCCTTTCTGGAGAAATAGTGTCTGGACAACCCCAAAAAGATTTTGCCACATGGTTATTTTCTTGTGTGTTAGTTGTATAAGGTGGCAAGCAGGTGAAGATGGTGAGAAACATACTCAAGGATGTTTCCTATGGTCCTAGAGTCCAGGATAGTTGGATGCTAGAGAGACTGAATCTTCATACACAGAACAGGTAGCTTTGGATAATGGCAGTTCAACTGCTGTGGGACATTAACATGGAAGAAACTGTTCTGGAGGTAAAAAGTTTCCTTGAGGCCAGCATCTGACAGGACCCTGGAACACATGGAGTGATTCCCATGGTCCCTGTTGTTGGCCAAGGCTGAGAAAGATGTTAGGCCAGGATGTAGAGGAAGAAGAGGAAGCCTGGGTGATGAAGACAGTCATCCTTTGCTTCTCTCCCTTCATGTCTCCAGTCCTTACCATTCTGGGTACAGGATTCTGTCTTCTTCAACTCTTCATTTTTCCCTCGACAAGCATTCAGTTAGTGTCACTCAGAGATGAAGTTGCCATAAGCCCTGCCCTCAGGGAGCTCACAAATTAGTGAGGGGGACAGAAACAAGAGCTAACCAGAAAGAAATGTTGTCAAACCCTAGAATGGGAGTATACCCCAAATGCTATACGATCACAGAGGGGAGGAGTGATTGATTCCAAATAGGGGGTTGGGGAAGGCTTCACAAATCAGGGTTTAGTGCTGCTTAGCTATTATGCAGTGTGTATATAACTAACACTACTGAAATGTACACTTAAAAATGGCTGAGATGGTAAATGTTACATGTGTTTTTTTACCAACCTTTTAAAAATGATGCTTCCCAAAACTTTCCAGTTGAGATTAGACTGGTTAACCCAAGGCTTCTCAATAGCTACCCACCTCCACACTTTAAAATTTTGAAGAATTGCAGTAGTTGCTATGGGAATGAGAATCATGACAGTCTTTGAGAAGATTTCGAAACTTGAATAAAATTTTTTGAGATAGAGGGGACAAAGAGAGACCAAGGCAGAAGGCATGGGAATAGTATAAGCAAAGACATTGGGCACTGAGTGAATTAGATCCAGTGTGGCTTAGGATGAGGGCATATAATGAGTGTGGGCAGACAGGAGGAACTGAGATGATGATTTTTTTTTATTGAAGTAAAGTTTATATAACGAAAAATTCACTATCTTAACCATTGTAAGGTGTATAATTAAATGTGTCTTTAGTATATTCATAATGTGCCAACAACACCACGATCTAATTCCAAAACATTTTTACAACCCCAAAAGAAACTCATTGCCCATTCACCCCAGCCCCTGGCAACCGCTGATTTAATTTCTGCCCTTTTAATCCTCTCCTTCTGGAATTCTCATTATGTGTAAGCTCGGTGGTGCCTTGCAGGCCTCTTAGGCTCTGTTCATTTTTCTTCATTCCTTTTTATTTCTGTTTCTCAGACTGGATAATCTCAATTGAACCATTTTAAGTTCACTTATTATTTATTCTGTCTGTTTAAATCTGCTGTTGAGCCCCTCTAGTGAATTTTTCATTTCAGTTATTGTGCTTTTCAATTCCAGCATTTCCCTTTGGTTCCTTTTTATAATTTATTTTTTTGATATTCCCTATTTGGTAAGATATTGTTCTTATGGATTCTATTTTGTTTACTATTTATATCCTTTTGCATTACTGAAGAGGAGAAACTTCAAGGTTTCCTCTTGACCTTCCTTGCCATACTAGCCTTAACTGCATGGTTCAGGGATCCAATGTGGGCATCTGTCAGACACCAAGAATGCCTATTCCAACTACATACTCGGGAGCTGGGGAGAATAGCTGCAGAATGGGTTCACAGACCCATGAGACTTACTGTGACATGGATTTGGGCCAGAACACCGTTTGCTATGGGACCTCCCCCCACCCTAAGCATCCCCTTTGACTGTTAGCTCAGGGATAGCTCAGTGCCACTATCCAGTCCTATAAAGGTTTTAGGATTTTCCTTTCTCTGGTGCACATTTATACTAGTGAGAACCTGTAGACAACTAGGAAGGTATATAGCATCCTGTAATGTTACCACAGAGGTTTCTTCAGGGTTTCTGACCACCCTCCCTCCCCTTTATCAAGGGGCTCTGTGAGCTGTCTCAGGTCTTGGAATCAGTTGAAGGACCATTACTAACCCATAAGTAGAGACTCGAGGCAGACCTCTGTTTGATATATATATGTATATGTAGACACACACACACACACACACAGCAGCGTGATGAGAATGAGGGTCATAATAATGGGTATTTTATTTCATGTATGTGATAGTGACAGTGTGGTGGTGGCTGAGCTATAAATGAATAATATAAATGTGGTAAGTGTTATATAAATTAGTAGGTTTAGGATTGTTATACTTGGATTATACCATATAATGACTGTTTTTCATCCTATATGGGCAGTTGATATGTAAGCTGTGATTTTCCATAATTGGGTTTGGTTTAGGCTGCCTTATCCCCCAGTTGTAAATGATAGTATGGATATAGATATTATTAAATTTAGGTTAATATTATAGTACAGATGTAGATAGTATTAAATTTAGGTGAAATTTGATATAATACTGATAGGGGTTTAAGCTTTTGTCAAGTTAATAAAATTAAGCCTGCTATTAATGAGATGCCTTATGTGACTTCAGGTACTCAGAAGTGGAAAGGAGATAGTCCTAGTTTTATGATTAGGGCTACTGTTATGATTATTGATGCTGTTGGGCTAAAGATTTCTGTAATAGTTCATTGGCTGGAATATAATACATTAATGATAATGTCTGTTATAAGTAATATTGATGTGGTGGCTTGTGTCAGAAAGTATTTAGTGGATGCATCTATGGCTTGTGGATTAAACTTTTTTATTATGATGGAATAATGGCAGGTATATTTCAAATCTGATTCAGATAAGCAATCAGTGGGAGCTGGTTATTACAATTATGGTTCCTGAGATGATGGTTGTTACGATAATGATAAAGGTGATAAGATTTATTAGTATGGGAAGGATATAAACCAATATTTTGGGGGGATGGGACAGGTAGCTTATTTAGCTGACCTTACTATAGAATGTAGTGTAATGCGGTAGCATGAAGAATTTTGAATTCTTAAGGGTAGGTTCAATTCCCATGATTCTAGAAATAGGATAGTCTATCAAACTAACTGTTTTATCAGACATATTTCTTATGTTGTGGGGTTATGCTTGATGTTATGATATGTGGTGAGACTGTCATATGCATAGGTCTAGTGTTAGCTGTAGGAAATTTTGTCAAAGCAGATGTACAGTATGAGTTGATTGTATTGGAATCAAGGCTAGGATGCTCAGATTCATAGGAAAGAAATTGTTAATAATAGTGTTTTGATAATAAAATTGGCTGTATCTACTTCTGGTGTGGGGGGGTTGTGGAATGCTCCTAGAAAAAGGGTTGTTGCGAAAATATTATGATGATGTTGGCATATTCTCCTAAGAAAAATATAGTGAATGGGCCTACATATTCTACTTTGAAGCCTGAGTTCAGATTCTCCTTCTGTTAGGTCGAAGGGGGCTCGATTAGTTTCTGCTAGAGTAGAGATAAATCATATTATGGCTAGGGGTCCTGATGGGAAGATTCTTCATAAATGAGGGTTGCGAGAATAAAGGATCCATTTATTATCAATAAAAGGACTGATAGAAGAGTAGTCGCTAGTGTTAGTTCATATGAAATTGTGCTACCGCTCATAGAGCTCTGATTAGTGCATATTTTGAACTGGAAGCTCATCTGGATCATAGGGTAGTATAGACAGCTAGGCTTGACACAGCTAATATAAATTATACTCTTTAAGTTTATATTAATGAGGGAGTAAGGTAGAGGGATTCGTATGGTTAGATCTAAAGTTAGGGCTAGAATGGGTGCTATGATAAATACGGAAATGGAAAATGTAGCTGGTTGTAATGGTTCTTTAATGAATAATTTGACTGCATGCCAATAGGTTGTAATAGGTCATATGGTCCTGTGATATTTGGTTCTTTTCAAAGTTGCATGTAGCCTAGAACTTTTCATTCAATTAATGTGAGGAATGTCACAGCTAGAGGAATAGGGATAATGAATATTAAAGTGTTAGTTATAAACATTTTGTTAGGGAGAGGATTTGAACCTCTGGTTATAAAGGTTTCAGTTTTATTCAATTACCAGGCTCTGCCACTCTAACAAACCCTGTTCTTGGGTAAGATTTGTATATATTAATTAAATTAAGATTATATCATTAATTGGTTTTAAGATGCTTTTATAAACTGAGCCTCATTTCTCTTATCCTTTCATCCTGGGAGAAATATATAATAGATAGAAACCAACCTGCATTACTCCAGTCCAAGCTCAGATCACATAGGACTTTAATGATTGAACAAATGAACCTTTAATAGTGGTTACACTATTAGGGTGTCTTCATCCAACATCGAGGTGGTAAACCTTTTACAATAAATACATCATCAATATGAACTCTAGAATAGGTTTGCACTGTTATCCCTAGAGTAACCTGGTCTGTTGATCAATTTTTTGAACAATAAGTGATCATATATTTTGACTAGTATGTCTAGACTTTAATTACTCAGAGACTTGTTTGTTCTCCATAGTCACCCCAACCAAAATTGTCAACCCAGTTACATAGCCTCATCCACCAGAGGGCAGACAGGAGAAACAAGAAGAACTACAATCCTGCAGCCTGTGGAACAAAAACCACATTCACAGAAAGATAGACAAGATGAAAATGCAGAGGGCCATGTACCAAATGAAGGAACAAGATAAAACCCCAAAAAAACAACTAAACGAAGGGGAGATAGGCAACCTTCCACAAAAAGAATTCAGAATAATGATAGTGAAGATGATCCAGGACCTCGGAAAAACAATGGAGACAAATATCGAGAAGTTGCAAGAAATGTTTAACAAAGACCTAGAAGAATTAAAGAACAAACAAATGGAGATGAGCAATACAATAACTGAAATGAACACTACACTAGAAAGAATCAATAGCAGAATAACTGAGGCAGAAGAATGGATAAGTGATCTGGAAGACAAAATGGTGGAATTCACTGCTGCGTAACAGAATAAAGAAAAGAGAATGAAAAGAAATGAAGACAGCCTAAGAGACCTCTGGGACAACATTAAATGCAACAATATTCGCATTATAGGGGTCCCAGAAGGAGAAGAGAGAGAGAAAGGACCAGAGAAAATATTCGCAGAGATTATAGTTGAAAACTTCCCCAACATGGGAAAGGAAATAGCCACCCAAGTCCAGGAAGTGCAGCAAGTCCCATACGGGATAAACCCAAGGAGAAACATGCCAAGACACACAGTAATAAAACTGGCAAAAATTAAGGACAAAGAAAAATTATTGAGAGCAACCAGGGAAAAACTACAAATAATATACAAGGGAACTCCCATGAGGTTAACAGCTGATTTCTCAGCAGAAACTCTACAAGCCAGAAGGGAGTGGCATGATACACTTACAGTGATGAAAGGGAAGAACTTACAATCAAGAGTACTCTACCCGGCAAGGATCTCATTCAGATTCTATGGAGAAATCAAAAGCTTTACAGACAAGCAAAAGCTAAGAGAATTCAGCACCACCAAACCAGCTCTACAACAAATGCTAAAGGAAGTTCTCTAAGTGGGAAACACAAGAGAAGAAAAGCACCTACAAAAACAAACACAAAACATTTAAGAAAATGGCCATAGGAACATACATATTGATAATTACCTTAAACGTGAATGGATTAAATACTCCAACCAAAAGACACAGGCTTCCTGAATGGATACTAAAACAAGACCCATATATATGCTGTCTACAAGAGACCCACTTCAGACCTAGGGACACATGCAAATGGAAATCAAAAGAAAGCTGTAGTAGCAATACTCAAATCAGAGAAAATAGACTTTAAAATAAAGAATGTTACAAGAGACAAGGAAGGACACTACATAATGATCAAGGGATCAATCCAAGAAGAAGCTATAACAATTATATATGCACCCAACATAGGAGCACCTCAATACATAAGGCATCTGCTGATAGCTGTAAAAGAGGAAATCGACTGTAACACAATAATAGGGGGGGACTTTAACACCTCACTTACACCAATGGACAGATCATCCAAAATAAAAATAAATAAGGAAACAGAAGCTTTAAATTACACAACAGACCAGATAGATTTAATTGATATTTATAGGACATTCCATCCAAAAACAGCAGATTACACTTTCTTCTCAAGTGTGCACAGAACATTCTGCAGGATAGATCACATCTTGTGTCACAAATCAAGCCTCAGTAAATTTAAGGAAATTGAAATCATATCAAGCATGTATTCTGACCACAATGCTATGAGATTAGAAATGAATTACAAGGGAAAAAATATAAAAAACACAAACACATGGAAGCTAAACGCTACGTTACTAAATAACCAAGAGATCACTGAAGAAATCAAAGAGGAAATTAAAAAATACATAGAGACAAATGACAATGAAAACACGACAATCCAAAACCTATGGCATATAGCAAAAGCAGTTCTAAGTGGGAAGTTTATAGCTATGCAAGCCTACCTCAAGAAACAAGAAAAATCTCAAATAAATAATCTAACCTTACACCTAAAGGAACTAGAGAAATAAGAACAAACAAAACCCAAAGTTAGCAGAAGGAAAGAAATCATAAAGATCAGAGCAGAAATAAATGAAACAGAAACAAAGAAAACAACAGCAAAGATCCATAAAATGAAAAGCTGCTTCTTTGAGAAGATAAACAAAATTGATAAGCCATTAGCCAGACTCATCAGGAAAAAGAGGGAGAGGCCTCAAATCAATAAAATTAGAAATGAAAAGGAGAAGTTACAACAGACACTGCAGAAATACAAAGCATCCTAAGAGACTACTACCAGCAACTCTATGCCAATAAAATGGACAAACTGGAAATAATGGACAAATTCTTAGAAAGGTATAACCTTCCAATATTGAACCAGGAAGAAACAAGTTATGAACAGACCAATCAAAAGTCATGAACTTGAAACTGTCATTAAAAATCTTGCAGCAAACAAAAGTCCAGGACCAGAGAGCTTCACAGGTGAATTCTATCAAACATTTAGAGAAGAGCTAACACCCATCCTTCTCAAACTCTTCCAAGAAATTGCAGAGGAAGGACCACTCCCAAACTCATTCTATGAGGCCACCATCACCCTGATACCAAAACCAGACAAAGCTGCTACAAAAAAATAAAATTACAGACCAATATCACTGATGAATATAGATGCAAACATCCTTAACAAAATACTAGCAAACAGAATCCAACAACACATTAAAAGGATCATACACCATGATCAAGTGGGATTTATCCCAGAGATACAAGGATTCTTCAATATTTGCAAATTGATCAATGTGATATACCATATTAACAAATTGAAGAATGAAAAGCATATGATCATCTCAATAGATGCAGAAAAAGCTTTTGACAAAATTCAATACCCATTTATGATAAAAACTCTACAGAAAGTGGGCATAGAGGGAACCTACCTCAACATAATAAAGGCCATATATGACAAACCCACAGCAAACATCATTCTCAATGGTGAAAAACTGAAAGCATTTCCTCTAAGATCAGGAACAAGACCCAGATGTCCACTCTCAGTGCTATTATTCAAAATAGTTTTGAAAGTCCTAGTCACAGCAATCAGAAGAGAAAAAGAAATAAAAGGAATAGAAATTGGAAAAGAAGAAGTAAAACTGTCACTGTTTGCAGATGACATGATACTGTACATAGAGAATCCTAAAGATGCCACCAGAAAACTACTAGAGCTAAACAATGAATTTGGTAAAGTTGCAGGATACCAAATTAATGCACAGAAATCTCTTGCATTCCTATACACTAATGATGAAAAATCTGAAAGAGAAATTATGGAAACACTCCCATTTACCACTGCAACAAAAAGAATAAAATACCTAGGAATAAACCTACCGAGGGAGACAAAAGATCTGTATGCAGAAAACTATAAGACACTGATGAAAGAAATTAAAGATGATAGCAACAGATAGAGAGATATACCATGTTCTTGGATTGGAAGAATCAATATTGTGAAAATGACTATACTACCCAAAGCAATCTACGGATTCAATGCAATCCCTATTAAATTACCAATGGCAATTTTTACAGAACTAGAACAAATCATCTTAAAATTTGTATGGAGAAACAAAAGACCCCGAATAGCCAAAGCAGTCTTGAGGGAAAAAAACGGAGCTGGAGGAATCAGACTCCCTGACTTCAGACTATACTACAAAGCTACAGTAATCAAGATAATATGGTAGTGGCACAAAAAACAGAAACATAGATCAGTGGAACAGGATAGAAAGCCCAGAGGTAAACCCATGCATCTATGGTCAACTAATTTATGACAAAGGAGGCAAAGATATACAATGGAGAAAAGACAGTCTCTTCAATAAGTGGTGCTGGGAAAACTGGACAGCTACCTGTAAAGAATGAATTTAGAACACTCCCTAACACCATACACAAAAATAAACTCAAAATGTTTTAGAGATCTAAATGTAAGACTAGACAGTATAAAACTCTTAGAGGAACACAAAGGAAGAACACTCTGACATAAATCACAGCAAGATCGATTTTGATCCACCTCCTAGAGTAATGGAAATGAAAACAAAAATTTAAAAATGGGACCTAATGAAACTTCAAAGCTTTTGCACAGCAAAGGAAACCATAAACAAGACGAAAAGACAACCCTCAGAATGGGAGAAAATATTGTCAAACGAATCAACGGACAGAGCATTAATCTCCAAAATATATAAACAGCTCATGCAGCTCAATATTTAAAAAACAGCCCAATCCAAAAATGGGTAGAAGACCTAACTAAATAGACATTTTTCCAAATAAGACATACAGATGGCTAAGAAGCACATTAAAAGCTGCTCAACATCACTAATTATTAGAGACATGCAAATCAAAACTACAATGTGGTATCACCTCACACCAGTTAGAATGGGCTTCATCAGAAAGTCTACAAACAACAAATGCTGGAGAGGATGTGGAGAAAAGGGAACCCTCTTGCACTCTTGGTGGGAATGTAAATTGATACAGTCACTATGGAGAACAGTATGGAGGTTCCTTAAAAAACTACAAATAGAATTACCATATGACTCAGCAACCCCACTCATGGGCATATACCCTGAGAAAACCATAATTCAAAAAGATACATGCACCCCAGTAATCATTGCAACACTATTTACAATAGCCAGGTCATGTAAGCAACTTAAATGCCCATCGACAGATGAATGGATAAAGAAGATGTGGTACATATATACAATGGAATATTACTCAGCCATAAAGAGGAACGAAATTGGGTCATTTGTTGAGACGTGGATGGATCTAGAGACTGTCATACAGAGTAAAGTAAGTCAGAAAGAGAAAAACGAATATCGTATATTAACGCATACACGTGGAACCTAGAAAAATGGTACAGATGAACCAGTTTGCAGGGCAGAAATAGAGACACAGATGTAGAGAACAAACGTATGGATACCCAGCGGGGAAAACCACGGGTGGTTGGGGGTGGGGCTGGGGGGTGTGATGAATTGGGCAATTGGGATTGATATATATGCACTGATGTGTATAAAATTGATGACTTATAAGAACCTGCTGTATAAAAAAAATAGAAAAAGCCTATTTATTGAAAAAAAAATTGTCAACCCATGTGAAAATTTTGCTATCTGTTGGGGGTTCGTTAGTTTTTTTGGGTTAATTAATTAAAGCTCCGTAGGGTGTTCCCATCTAATTTTGTTATTCCTGCCTCTCATGGGAAGGTTACTTTCACTGATGGAAAGTAAGAGATAGTGAAACCCTTGTGTGGCCATGCATACAAGTCCTTATTCAGAGAATAAATGATTATGCTACCCTTGCATGGTCAGGATACTGTGGTAGTTTAACAGTTGTCACTGAGCAGACAGTGCCTCTAATACTAGTTATGCTAGAGGTTATGTTTTTGGTAAATAGGCGAGGTTTGTGTTTACTGAGTTCCTTTTACTTTTTAAAAACTTTCCTTGAGTGCATGCCTGTGTTGGGTTAACAGTGTACTTAATAAATAATTCAATGTTGAATTGTGTTTATTTGCTGTTAGCTATCAGGAACTGATGTAACCTTATGCGAGAAGAAATGGTTCTTGTTTTTCGTGTTAACATTATTGCTTTTATTGGTTAATGGATTATTCCAGTGTGAAACTAGGGGTTGATTTGCTTATTGGGTTTTTTTTTTTAACATCTTTACTGGAGTATAATTGCTTTACAATGGTGTGTTAGTTTCTGCTTTACAACAAAGTGAATCAGTTATACATATACATATGTTCCCATATCTCTTCCCTCTTGCATCTCCCTCCCTCTCACCCTCCCTATCCCACCCTTCTAGGTGGTCACAAACCACGTAGCTGATCTCCCTGTGCCATGCGGCTGCTTCCCACTAGCTATCCACCCTACGTTTGGTAGTGTATATATGTCCATGCCACTCTCTCACTTCATCACAGCTTACCCTTCCCTCTCCCCATATCCTCAAGTCCATGCTCTAGTAAGTCTGTGTTTTATTCCCGTCCTACCCCTAGGTTCTTCATGACATTTTTTTTCTTAGATTCTATATATATGTGTTAGCATACGGTATTTGTTTTTCTCCTTCTGACGTACTTCACTCTGTATGACAGACTCCAGGTCCATCCACCTCATTACAAATAACTCAATTTCGTTTCTTTTTATGGCTGAGTAATATTCCATTGTAAATATGTGCCACATCTTCTTTATCCATTCATCTGTTGATGGACACTTAGGTTGCTTCCATGTCCTGGCTACTGTAGATAGAGCTGCAGTGAACATTTTAGTACATGACTCTTTTTGAATTATGGTTTTCTCAGGGTATATGCCCAGTAGTGGGATTGCTGGGTTGTATGGTAGTTCTATTTGTAGTTTTTTAAGGAACCTCCATACTGTCCTCGATAGTGGCTGTATCAATTTACATTCCCACCAGCAGTGCAAGAGTGTTCCCTTTTCTCCACATCCTCTCCAGCATTTATTGTTTCTATATTTTTTGATGATGGCCATTCTGACCAGTGTGAGATGATATCTCATTGTAGTTTTGATTTGCATTTCTCTAGTGATTAATGATGTTGAGCATTCTTTCATGTGTTTGTTGGCAATCTGTATCTTCTTTGGAGTAATGTCTATTTAGTTAGGTCTTCTGCCCATTTTTGGATTGGGTTGTTTGTTTTTTGTTATTGAGCTGCATGAGCTGCTTGTAAATTTTAGAGATTAATCCTTTGTCAGTTGCTTCATTTGCAAATATTTTCTCCCATTCTGAGGGTTGTCTTTTGGTCTTGTTTATGGTATCCTTTGCTGTGCAAAAGCTTTTAAGTTGCATTAGGTCCCATTTGTTTATTTTTGTTTCCATTTCTCTAGGAGATGGGTCAAAAAGGATCTTGCTGGGATTTATGTCAGAGTGTTCTGCCTATGTTTTCCTCCAAGAATTTTATAGTATCTGGCCTTACATTTAGGTCTTTAATCCATTTTGAGTTTATTTTTCTGTATGGTGTTAGGGAGTGTTCTAATTTCATTCTTTCACATGTAGCTATACCACTTATTGAAGAGGTTGTCTTTTCTCCATTGTATATTCTTGCCTCCTTTATCAAAGATAAGGTGACCATATGTGCATGGGTTTATCTCTGGGCTTTCTATCCTGTTCCATTTATCTATATTTCTGTTTTTGGGCCAGTACCATATTGTCTTGATTACTGTAGCTTTGTAGTATAGTCTGAAGTCAGGGAGCCTGTTTCCTCCAGCTCAGTTTTTCCTTCTCAAGATTGCTTTGGTTATTCAGGGTCTTTTGTGTTTCCATACAAATTGTGAAATGTTTTGTTCTAGTTCTGTGAAAAATGCCACTAGCAGTTTGATAGTGATTGCATGGAATCTGTAGATTGCTTTGTTTGGTATAGTCATGTTCACAATGTTGATTCTTACAATCCAAGAATATGGTATATCTCTCCATCTGTTTGTATCGTCTTCAATTTTTTCATCAGTGTCTTAGTTTTCTGCATACAGGTCTTTTGTCTCCTTAGGTAGGTTTATCCCCAGATATTTTATTCTTTCTCTTGCAGTGGTAAATGGGAGTGTTTCATTAATTCCTCGTTCAGATTTTTCATCATTAGTATATAGGAATGCAAGAGATTTCTGTGCATTAATTTTGTATGCTGCTACTTTTCCAGATTCATTGATTAGCTCTAGTAGATTTCTGGTAGCATCTTTAGGATTCTCGATGTATAGTATCATGTAATCTGCAAACAGTGACAGTTTTACTTCTTCTTTTCCAATTTGGATTCCTTTTATTTCTTTTTCTTCTCTGATTGCTGTGGCTAAAACTTCCAAAACTATGTTGAATAATAGCAGTGAGAGTGGACATCTGGGTCTTGTTCCTGATCTTAGAGAAAATGGTTTCCGTTTTTCACCATTGAGAACGATGTTGGCTGTGGGTTTCTCATATATGGCTTTTATTATGTTGAGGTAGGTTCCCTCTATGCCTATTTTCTGGAGAGTTTTTAATCATAAATGGGTGTTGAATTTTGTCGAAAGCATTTTCTGCATCTATTGAGATTATCATATGGTTTCTATCCTTCAGTTTGTTAATATGGTGTATCACATTGATTGATTTGGGTATATTGAAGAATCCTTGCATCCCTGGCATAAATCCCACTTGATCATGGTGTATGATCCTTTTAATGTGCTGTTGGATTCTGTTGGCTAGTATTTTTTTGAGGATTTTTGCATCTATGTTCATCAGTGATATTGGCCTGTAGTTTTTTTTTCTTTTTTTTTTTTCTGCACGGTACATAGGCCCCTCACTGTTGTGGCCTCTCCCTTTGCGGAGCACAGGCTCCAGACACGCAGGCTCAGCGGCCATGGCTCATGGGCTTAGCCTCTCCGCAGCATGTGGGATCTTCCTGGACCGGGACACAAACCTGTGTCCTCTGCATCAACACGCGGACTCTCAACCACTGCACCACCAGGGAAGCCCATAGTTTTCTTTTTTTGTGACATCTTCATCTGGTTTTGTTATTAGGGTGATGGTGGCCTCATAGAATGAGTTTGAGAGTGTTCCTCCATCTGCTATACTTAGGAAGATATTGAGAAGGATAGGTGGTAGCTCTTCTCTGTTTGATACAGTTGGCCTGTGATGCCATCTGGTTTCAGGGTTTTGTTTGTTGGAAGATTTTTAACACAGTCCATTTCAGTGCTTGTGATTGGTCTGTTCATATTTTCTATTTCTTTGTGGTTCAGTCTTGGAAGGTTGTACTTTTCTAAGAATTTGTCCATTTCTTCCAGGTTGTCCATTTTATTGGCATACAGTTGCTTGTAGTAATCTCTCATGTTCCTTTGTATTTCTGCAGTGTCAGTTGTTACTTCTCCTTTTTCGTTTCTAATTCTGTTGATTTGAGTCTTCTCCCTTTTTTTCTTGATGAGTCTGACTAGTGGTTTATCAATTTTGTTTATCTTCTCAAAGAACCAGCTTTTAGTTTTATTGATCTTTCCAGTTGTTTCCTTCATTTCTTTTTCATTTATTTCTGATCTGATCTTTATGATTTCATTCCTTCTACTATCTTTTGGGGTTTTTTGTTGTTCTTCCTCTAATTGCTTTAGGTGTAAGGTTAGGTTGTTTATTTGAGATATTTCTTGTTTCTTGAGATAGGATTGTATTGCTATAACTTCCCTCTTAGAACTGCTTTTGCTGCATCCCATAGGTTTTGGGTCATCATGGTTTCATTGCCATTTATTTCTAGGTATTTTTTGATTTCCTCTTTGATTTCTTCAGTGATCTCTTGGTTATTTAGTAGCATATTGTTTAGCCTCCATGTGTTTGTATTTTGTACAGTTTTTTTCTGTAATTGATATCTAGTCGTATAGCGTTGTGGTTGGAAAAGATACTTGATACGATTTCAATATTCTTAAATTTATCAAGGCTTGATATGTGACCCAAGATATAATCTATCCTGGAGAATGTCCCATGAGCACTTGAAAAGTGTATTCTGTTGTTTATGGATGGAATGTCCTATAAATATCAATTAAGTCCATCTGGTCTAATGTGTCATTTAAAGCTTGTGTTTCCTTATTTATTTTCTGTTTGGACAATCTGTCCATTGGTTAAAGTGGGGTGTTAAAGTCCCCTGCTATGATTGTGTTACTGTCGATTTCCCCTTTTATGGCTGTTAGCACTTGCCTTATGTATTGAGGTGCCCCTATGTTGGGTGCATAAATATTTACAAGTGTTATATCTTCTTGGATTGATCCCTTGATCATTATGTAGTGTCCTTCTTTGTCTCTTGTAATAGTCTTTATTTTAAGGTCTATTTTGTCTGATGTGAGAATTGCTACTCCAACTTTTGATTTCCATTTGCATGGAATATCTTTTTCCACCCCCTCACTTTCAGTCTGTATGTGTCCCTAGACCTGAACTGGGTCTCTTGTAGACAGAATATATATGGGTCTTGTTTTTGTATCCATTCAGCCAGTCTGTGTCTTTTGGTTGGATCATTTAATCCACTTACATTTAAGGTAATTATCGATATGTATGTTCCTATTACCATTTTCTTAATTGCTTTGGGTTTGTTTTTGTAGGTGTTTCCCTTGTGTTTCCTGCCTAGAGAAGTTCCTTTAGCATTTGTTGTAAAGCTACTTTGGTGGTGCTTAATTCTCTTAACTTTTGCTTGTCTGTAAACGTTTTCATTTCTCCGTCAAATCTGAATGAGATACTTGCTGGGTAGAGTAATCTTGGTTGTAGGTTTTTCCTTTTCATCACTTTAAGTATATCGTGCCACTCGCTTCTGGCTTGCAGAGTTTCTGCTGAGAAATCAGCTGTTAATATTATGGGGGTTCCCTTGTATGTTATTTGTTGCTCTTCCCTTGCTGCTTTTAATATTTTTTCTTTGTATTTAATTTTTGATAGTTTGATTGATATGTCTTGGCATGTTTCTCCTTAGATTTATCCTGTATGGGACTCTGTGCTTCCTGGACTTGACTATTTCCTTGCCCATGTTAGGGAAGTTTTTGACTATAATTTCCTCAAATATTTTCTCAGACGCTTTCTTTCTCTTCTTCTGGGACCCCTAAAATGTGAATGTTGGTGCGTTTAATGTTGTCCCAGAAGTCTCTGAGACTGTCCTCAATTCTTTTCATTCTTTTTTTCTTTATTCTACTCTGCGGTAGTTATTTCCACTATTTTATCTTCCAGGTCACTTCTCCGTTCTTCTGCCTCAGTTATTCTGCTGTTGGTTCCTTCTAGAGAATTTTTCATTTCATTTACTGTGTTGTTCATCATTATTTGCTCTTTAGTTCTTCTAGGTCCTTGTTAAATGTTTCTTGTATTTTCTCCATTCTATTTCCAGGATTTTGGATCATCTTTACCATCATTACTCTGAATTCTTTTTCAGGTAGACTGCCTTTTCCTCTTCGTTTGTTTGGTCTAGTGGGTTTTTACCTTGCTCCTTCATCTGCTGCATATTTCTCTGTCTTCTCATTTTGTTTAACTTACTGTGTTTGGGGTCTCCTTTTTGCAGGCTGCAGGTTCATAGTTCCTGTTGTTTTTGGTATCTGTCCCCAGTGGGTGAGGTTGGTTCAGTGGCTTGTGTAGGCTTTGTGGTTGAGGGGACTGGTGCTTGTGTTCTGGTTGGTGGGGCTGGATCTTGTCTCTCTAGAGGGCAGGGCCACATCCAGTGGTGTGTTTTGAGGTGTCTTTGAACTTAATATTATTTTGGGCAGTCTCTCTGCTAATGGGTGGGGTTGTGTTCCTGTCTTACTAGTTGTTTGGCTTGGGATGTCCTGCACTGGAGCTTGCTGGTCGTTGGGTAGAACTGGTCTTAGCATTGAGACGGAGATCTCTGGGGGAACTCTCGCTGATTTATATTACATGGGGCCGGGAGATCTCTGGTGGTCCAGTGTCCTAAACTTACCTCTCCCACCTCAGTGGCTCAGGCCTGACACCAGGCCAGAGCACCAAGACCCTGTCAGCCACACAGGTGGAAATACATTTGCTCTTGATTCTTGCATGTTCCTGGCCTGTGAACATAAGAGACTTGTCTCCTAAAGCTGTTAAGATGAGTAGTTCTCTGCAACTGCTCACCAGAATCTTAAAAGTTTATATAGAGGCCGGTTTCAGTCGCATATTCAGTGCCGATGGTCTCAACCCTGCCTTACTCTCTCAAAGGCTGCATCCTTGGAAAAGCTATGTTTGTTTGTTTTTTATTCCATTCAGCCACTGTATATCTTTTTGTTGGAGAATTTAGTTCACTTACATTTAATGTAATTATTAATAGATATGGACTTATTGACATTTTGTTAATTGTTTTCTGGATGTTTTGTAATTCCTCTGTTCCTTTCTTTTCTTGTTCTCTTCCCTTGTGATTTGATGGTTTTTCTGAGTGGTATGCTTAGATTTCTTTTTCTTTATCCTTTGTGTGTTTTCTGTAGGGTTTTGCTTTGTGATTACCATGAGGCTTACATAAAACATCTAAGAGTTATAACAGTTTATTTTAAGCTGAGAACAACTTAAGTTTGAATGATTCTAAAACTCTACAGTTTTACTCTCCCCTCCCACCACATTTTATGTTTTTGATGTCACATTTGCATCTTTTTATCTTTAGTGTCCATTAACAAATTATTGTAGTTATTTTTTACTATTTTACCTTTTAACCTTTATACTAGTTATATAAGTGATTAACCCACCACCATTGCAGCATTAGATTATTCTGAATTTGACTACATATTTATCTTTATCAGCAAGATTTATACTTTTATATATGTTTCCTTTTACGAATTAGTGCCCTTTTATTCCAGCTTAAAGAAGTCTTTTTAACATTTCTTGTAGGGTTAGTCTATTGGTGCTGAACTCCTTCAGTTTTTGCCTGTCTGGAAAACTCTCCTTCAATTTTGATTTGTGTATATAGATTTTGCATCCTGCAACTTTACTAAATTTGCTTATTAGTTCTAAGAGCTTTTTCTGGTGGAGTCTTTAGGGTTTTGCATATATAATATGTTCTCCTTCAATTCTGAAGGACAACTTTGCTGGGTAGGTTATTCTTGGTTGGTAGATTTTTTTTCTTTCAGGAGTTTGAATACATATCCCAGTCCCTTCTGGCCTGCAAAGTTTCTGCTAAAATAATCTGATAATTTTGTGTGTGTTCTCTTGCATATACCAAGTTGTTTTTCTCTTGCTGCTTTTAAGATTTTCTCCTTGTCTTTATCTTTTGACAGTTTAATGATAATGTGTCTCAGTGTGAGTCTCTTTGTATTCATCCTTTTTGAAAATCTGGGCTTCCTGGATCTGGATGCCTGTTTCTTTCTCCAGGTTAGGGAAGTTTCAGCCATTATTTCTTTGAATTAGCTTTCTGCCCTTTCTCCTTCTCTTCTTCTGGCACCCCTATAAATGTGTATATTGGTCTGTTTGATAGTGTCCCATAAATCCTTTAAGTTCTGTTCAATCTTTTGTTTTTTGCTCCTATGATTAGATGAATTGTACTGCCTTATCTCAAGTTTATGGATCTTTATGATCGATCTAGTCTGCTGTTGAAACCCTCTATTGAATTTTTCAGTTCACTTATTATACTCTTCAGCCTTGTGATCTGATTGGTACTTTTTAATATTTTCTATCTCTTTGTTGAAATTCTCACTTTGTTCACACAAATGATGATGGAGCAAAGATGTTCCTGACCACGGTGAGCATCTTTATGTATGTTAGTTGAAGTCTGTTAGATAACTTACTAACCTCTCTTTTATTTTATTTATTTATTTTTTATTTTTTATTTTTTGCGGTGCACAGGCCTCTCACTGTTGTGGCCTCTCCTGTTGCAGAGCACAGGCTCTGGACACGCAGGCTCAGCGGCCATGGCTCATGGGGCCCAGCCGCTCCACGGCATGTGGGATCTTCCCAGACCGGGGCATGAACCCGTGTCCACTGCATCAGCAGGCAGACTCTCAATCACTGCGCCACCAGGGAAGCCCTAACCTCTCTTTTATTAAGATCTGTGTCTGGAGTGTTATCTTGGTCTCTAGTTTGGAATATATTCCTCTGTTTCTTCATTTTCCTTGACTCTGTGTTTGTTTTTGTGCATTAGATAAAGCAGTCTCCTCTCCCAGTCTTGCTAGAGTGGTCTTGTGTAGGAGGTGAACCTTATCTATCAGGCTGGCTCATGCTCCTGTAACCTTTGTGATTGTCCAAGCCACCTTTTTTGTTCCTAGTACCTCCCAGTAGTTGAACGTGTGCCAACTTGGCAGGGTTCCAAAGGAAATGATCACAGCACGTATGTGAAGGCTGGTTGGTAGCTGGGCCCTCAGGCAGCAGCTGGGAAAGTATGTAGATAGGCATCTTCCAGAGAGAAATGGGAGCTGCATGTTTCTGCCTACTCCCTCTGCACTGGGCCCAGGTGTATAGCTTTGTGGCCAGGGTGTGCTCTTGAGCCTTTTAAGAACTTTGTTTGCTACATGAATGTAAGTCCTGTTTGCTATCAGAACCAAGCAATTTGGGTGCCTGCCCCTGAGGTGGCAGCCACAAAAGCTGGGTTACAGATATGTACACAAGTTCCTTCCAGGGAGATAACTAGCAACCTGGAGCAGGCTAGAAAAAGAGGGAGGAAGAGGTGCCTGCAGGCTTCCCTGGTCTTCAGAGAGGATCACAATCAGGCCCTAGGTGCATAGTACATTAGAAGGCTGACCCTTAGGCAGAAGCTTTTGAAGTATGCAAAGAGACCCCTTTCAGCGAAAGACTGGGAGACTGGGCATTTCTGTTTGCTCCTTCTATGCTGATCCCTGGGGGGATGGCCAGTTTAGAACTGCCTCTGTTTTCTATAGTCCTATGGGACTTGTGAATGGAGGCACTGCTGACTGTCAGAGCCAGGTGATCTGGGGACCCATCAGCTACCAGCAGCCACAAAGGCTGGGGTGCAGACTTGTGTACAAGTTTCTTTCAGGGAGATTCTGGCAACTTGGAGCAGGTCAGAGAGAGAGGACAGGGGTGGTGTCCACTGGCTTCCCTGGTCTTTGGGGAGGATGGCAGTCAGCCCCTAGATATGGGCTCAGTTAGAAGCCTGACCCTCAGGCAGCAGCTTTTAAAGTATCCAAGTAGACCGCATTCCGGGAAAGACTGGGAGGTGAGCGTTTATTGCCTGCTCCGTCTGCACTGACCCCGAGGTGAAGGCTGAAGTGAGTGCTTGTGCCCTTGAACAACTGCTGCTGCTTTTGCTATAGTCTGTGGATCTCATGGACGCAAACCCCATTGGCTTTCAGAGCTAGGTGTTTGGAGGCCCACCCCTCGGGTAGGAGTCTTAAAACCTGGGGGTTGTAGATGTGGGGTCCAAACCCTTCACCCCTCAAGGAGAAGCTGGCATTCGGGGATTTCCTCCAAACTGTACAGTCTGCCAGGGCTGGGGTTTATGGCAACAGCATGTCTCAGCCTTTCCTACTCATACATAGGAAAGACATAGGTGTTTTCTTGGTCCCTCATTGTGTAAGAGGTCCTTAGCCAGTTTGAGTCTCCTTTGGAGGGAGTTGCTCTGTGTGTAGCTGTTCACTAGGTGTGTCCGTTGGAGGAGGGGGCGTCCAGGAACCTTCTGTGTCACCATCTTTAAAGACAGCTTCAGTACTTTCTAAACTGTTTTGTTTTCTTCCTGGGATGGATAAATCTGAGCATGGCTGGAGGGATAAGGGCAGGATTCCCCAACGAAGATTTATGATAAAAGAGGGAACATTGGTGGAGCCAGGTTTTGAGAGGAGTGATATGAACTCAGGATAACAGGGCAGGGCTTGGACCCTGGATGTGACCCAGAGGGATGAGCCTTCCTTTGAGTTGGAAGGGAGGAGAGAAGGGGGGCAAACTAGACAGTGTGAGTGACAAGCTAGTATGGATGAAGAATGTCCCCTGCCATATCCGTAAACAAAGGATGTTGCGGCCACCAAGCTAGCAGCCACTGCAGCGGCCCTGACTGTGCACCCGGAGGGGGTTCAGGATGGAGAAAAACAGGACACTGGCCCTAGCTAGTTAAGATGCATATCAAAGGAATGACTTCAATAAGCCCAGACTCTCACATCTTCGCATATGTAGAAAAGCCCTCAATTTGTTAACTTGTGATGTCTGTGTTTTCCTTTAATTAACCGCCATCTTTCAGTGTTCTATCTGGTTATGTTTTGCTTTGTTTCTGCAAAAGCTCCTGCGTACCCTGGCTCCTCGCTTACCTCTTCAGTGCCACCTGAGAGGCACCTCCAGGGCTTGAAGTCCTCGGTATGTCCACCGAGTAAAACGTAATTCTCAACTCTTAGGTTGTGCATTTTTTAAGTCAACCCTAGGAAGGTGAGCAAACACATGTCTGATGGACTGTATTTTCTTGGTAAATTTGAAGGAAGAACAAGCTACTGAATGTGGAAGAAAAGGAGGTAGTTCAGAAATAAGGAAAATGGAAAGGAGCTGGAATATTGTATGGCAATTGGACAAGAAAATTACATGGAATCCCACCAAACACTCTTTATTTCTGACATGCATTGGGCCTTTCTGGTGAGTATTTATCAATATAATACAGATGATTATTATGAGTAATATTATTGAGTACGTGTGGGGTGTCAGGTATCATGCTAAGCATCTGTATGAGTAATTTCTGTCCTCCTCAGCCTTCACGGTAGAAAAGAAGATAGGATTGGAGGTTTGACTGGCCACCTGTCCTAGTTGTGTACACTGGGCAAGTTAGTCTCTTGAAGCCCCAGATTCCTCTTGGAAAATGGCGATCAGAATCACTATTTATGAAATTATTAGGAATATTAAATGAGATGTGTGTGCGAGAGCCTGAAGCGTTCTGGGTACTTAGTTTTTTGGTTTTTTTTTAAACCATCATAGAATGTGGGCGTTGCTGAGCCAACAGCTGGTCCACAGTCGTTGTGATCGGATTTTGCGTTCTCTCTCCCCAAAGGAAGGTGACGATTTGCACCACAGAAGCGGGAATCCCTGTTAACTTCTGCTGCCAGGCAGGTACCACAAATGTGTGATGTGTGTTTAAAAAAAACCCAGAAAACAAAAACCCGAACGGGGGCGGGTGCGAGAGTAGCAGAGACAGCGGCCTGAACTATAGTCCAGTGAAGGTTGACATTCAAACACAGAAACCTCATCCCCCTATGAGGTGTGGCCCACGTGCCACCAGTTTGTAACTCCTGGGGACCTTGGTTTAAAGATGCTAGATTCCCTCAGCCTCTTGCTTATTATGTGACTTTGGCAAAGTCACTTAGCCTCCTTGAACCGCCAAGTGGAACTAAACCATGGCCCGCAGCTCAGAGATAGGGCTAGGACAGGTCGGCCAATGTGTGTCAAGTTGTGAGCAATTCTTGGGTTTTTCTCGCGTGAACAATTCCTACTGGTACAGCGGGCGGGTGGCGAGGGCTGCCATAAGTTGACGACGTAGCAGATAATGGGCACCTGGGAGTTCCCCTTGGCACAGATCCTAATGTACTTTTGAAGACGTTGATTAATGAAGCTGCATGTCCCTCGTGAGGTGAGGCCAGGGTAACACTGCTTGTCTGCAGGTGTGTTGAGATGGCAACGGGGGAGAAGCCAGGGCTAGCCTCATCCCAACGGGGAAAGCAGAGGAGGCTTCAGCTCAATCTCCCAAATGCCTCAGGTGTGACCCACAGATACTTCCCCCAGAGGATCTAAACGGCCTTTTCAGGCCAAAGCTGGAAATCCTGCAGGCCCCCTGCTCCAAAAGAAACACGCGTTGCTTTACTGCTGTGGCTGAACTATTGCTCATGTTTATTGAAAAGGCAGAACAAACACAGTTCTCCAAACTCTAGCTGTAAATCACTGTTAGGCTTGTTATTCCCTTGCGTGGCAGCAAAACTGCTGTAATGAAACGTCCCGGGGAAGAATAAACCACAGGATGTTCCTTCTATTGTACCAGAACATGAAGATTACAGCCGCTAAAGTACTGGAAGACGCTTAGCAGTAAAGAGCCCTTGAGCAAAAGTCCCCATGCTGTGCAGTCCAGGGCGTTGACTTCTCCTCTGAGGCCGTCGCCTACCATCAAGACCCAAGTGTCATAAGGCTCATGCCCCAGACGCGCTGCCAGAGCAAGAAGGACGTGGTTTTTCTAACGGCAGTGGATGGAAATCTGACCCTAACTGCCATTTCCAATGGAGAGGACAGCATTGTTGGACCCTCCCATGTCTGGGGTGCTAAAGGGGCAGCTACTACCTAAAATAGCAGGGAAGGGACACTGGTGGGTTTGGAGAACCATCATCAGAAGATAGTCACACAGCCGGGACACGATCACATGTGGCTAAGTGAAGGGCTCAAGTGTTAGGTATTGTGAATATCTTTTACCTGCAGTACTCTCTCTAGAGGTTTCTTCCCAAAGAAGGTGAAGCGACCATACAGAGGATCTAATGCAGTGAGAAGCGGGCTGATGTGCAAACACTGCTCGCAGGGTCTGTCTGGACAGTGCAGGTGGCTGGAAAGCATTTGCATAAAGAAGCCCAGATCGGAATGCCCTCAACGAGCTCTTTTGGGAGCAGAGCCTGGATAGCAACGAGGCAAGGTCCCCAGACCCCAGTAGGTAAGGTATCTTTGCACAACAGAAGTTCACAACATATTGGGTCAGCTCACCTCGAATTCAGAGAAGTTGGAAGTAATCACTGAGCAAACAGAAGTTATCAGGGGCTGAGATACTGTTCGAGCTCTTGCAACTTAGAAATGTGCTTTCATGAAATAGGACAGGACCCTAAAGGCAATTCCCCTTTAGACTAAAGTGGCCCAGGGGAAAACCTCTGTAAGTTCGGATCGCCGAGGTTGGAAATCAGGTATAATTCTTTCTTGATTGCCTGCCCCCTCTAACTCCACTGCCCGACTTGTGACGAGCTCCCTAAGTCTTAACAACACCAGAAGATCCCACGACCTATCCTTCCTTCAGACCAGCGCTTGTCCTGCTCCGAGCTGGGGCCACACTGCCTTTCTTCGGAAAGGGAGGCTGAACCCCTTGAGTTCTTATTCCTCTAGAGATTCTAAAATGCTCTTTCCCTAATAAGTGCACTTTTTCCAAGCTGCTCCTGGAAGCCAGGGCCAGGCCCCAGGCAAGCACATGGCACTGCCGGCATCGGAGCACTGGGTGTGGGACAAGGCCAGGGTAAGGGCAGGAGGCCGGCAGCCAAGGAGCTAGGAGACTTGCCCTGTAAACCAAATTTGCTACCAAATGCACAGTAAAAATGGCATCATCTACAAGAGTTCTTGAGCTACGTGCACGTATAAACCCAGTGTCCTTTTCTACTCCCTAGGAGAGGCCTCAGCGGGTACCAGCCGAGACCGAGGCCGAGGCTCCACCCCTGCTACTACCCCCGCAGGTAGGCGGCGCCCGCGGCCTCGCGGCCCAGCCGTTGATGTGCGGGGGCGCTCCTGCCGCCGTTGATGTGCGGGGGCGCGCCTGCCGCGGCCGCCAGCTTCTCGCTCAGCTTCTGGCTCAGCAGCTCCAGGTGGCGGCCGTTCTTCCGCGCCTGCCGCAGGGACCTCTTGACCTTCTTCACGCGGTCCCGCAGCTGCTTGTTCCGCTTTTCCAGGGTGGCCACCTTCTGCTGCAGCTTCTTGACGTGGCCCTCCTCCTCAAACAGGGCCTTCTGCACCGAGGAGCACATGAGCTGGGGAGGAAACACCAGGAGACGCAGGTGAGTTTCAGAAAACCTCCCCAGGTAAGCTTCCTGGTGCTGCCAGCCCGGCAACACAGACCCCGATGTCACCAGTGGCCCCAACCCCGGGATAAGGACAGCCCTCATGCCCCCTTCTTGCTTTCACCCTGTGGCTCCCAAATGCAGAGCCCCTCTCTTTTGCTTGCTGTGTCTGGGTACCCGAGATAATTTTGTTTTAAAAAGATACTCCATGCTTTTGTCTGCTTACATGCCTATCGATTTGCATCCCATTGAGTCCCTGTGGGAGCAGGTCACTCTTCACTTTTTGCTCTCATTCAGCAGTTTTGCCTGTTCAATTCTAATCTGGCTCTAGAACATTTGACCGTAAAGCCAAAGCTTGAGGATCACCCACTTGGAAGCGAAACTGGATCCACAGAGGGCCTGCAGCGTATTTCCACGACAGGGCTCTCCTGTGCTGAGGCACAAACACCCTCATTCTGGAAACCTTTCTAGTCATTGTGGGATGGGCTGGAAGTGAGCGTCTCTTTTGAAAAATTGAGTTTTTGTTTCTTACCTAAGCCCCCTTGGTTTCTTACCGAAAAAGAAGATATTCTAAATATGTCACTCTAGCAAAAAGGACAGAGCTCTGGTGACCCAAGAAGTAAAAGAACAAAACCCAAAACAAAGATGCACAGAGAATATGAATAGTCTACAGGAAAGGTAATATACAAATATCTCTTGAATGAAAAACTTAGCCCTACTCTTAATAAGATAAATGCAAAGTAGATCCACAATGGAGTGCTTTTTTTTTTTTAACAAAAAGAAATTTTGATTTTACCCTTTGGTAAAATCAGAGTCAGCATTTGGGGAAAGAGGCATTCTCATATACTGTGGGTAGAGTGTAAACTTCTAGAAAGAGCAATCTGTGTCAAAATGAAAATTGCATATACCCTTTGATCTAGTCATTCTGGGACTTCATCTGATAGAAACACTCCCATATGTGCAAATGTATATTTATATAGTATATATAATTATATTTTATATATATATACACACACACACACAGACAACTAACACTGTTGTAAGAAGGCTGAGGGATGACATTAGCATCATGGCCATGAGACACCCCTCTCTTCCCAGCCCCAGCAAAAAAGGCATCTCTCCATGAACAAAAGGGACTTTAAGAGAACTGTGGGATCCACCAAGGGACCCAGGAGGAGTCTTGCCCACCCATTGCATCTATGCATGCCTGTCTTTCTGATTGCTTGCCTGTCTCTAGTATTCTGTTATGTCCACAGAACCTATTTTTCCCTGTATATGCAAATTGTATGTTTATAAGTGAAAATGTTAATACATTAAAGGATTGTTCATTTTAAAGCATAAAAAAAAAAGACAAACATCAGTCCCGACTTTGGACCCTTCAGTGGTCCGTGAGCTTCCTCCAGCCTCTCTCGGGCAAAGAACCTCAACAGATATTTCTCCAAAGAAGATCTACAAATGGCCAACGAGCATATGAGAAGGTGCTAGACATCGCTAATCATCAGGAAAATACAAATCAAAGCCACAGCGAGGAGCAGGTCAGCAAAGGAACCTGGTGTTTGTTCTCACTACGCCCCGCCAGCTCTGCTGCAGCAGGGGTCCCAATAAAGCCTTGACTGAATTTGGCCTCTGATCAATTTCTATTGATTAAGGAGGCCAAGAACCCTAGTTGGTAACATATTTTGTGGTACCCAACGTGGGGCTTGTCCATTCCAGGGAGAGGATCTGGGCACCTCCGGGACCACCGAATGCAGCTTCCCCGTGGGTGACAAGCGGCCACCTGAACCTCTTGTTTCAGCATCACCTTGTTTGGTAAGTCTGCCTTTCTGGCCCCCGAGGGGCCTCAGTACCCTCATTCAGGCAACGCTTCTCCCCTCCCCTTTGTCCCTCACCATTTTCCCCTTTCCCTGTCCTGAAATCTCTCTACTTCTCTCTCTGTCCTCTCCTCCTTCTGTCCTGTCCTTCCAAGAGTGGAGGTCGGGCAAGCTACAGCTCCTGGCCGGCAATGGGTGACAAGCAGAGGTAGGAGAGGCTCCCTTCACACCTTGTAGACCTTGGTCCAGCGGGCTCTCCCCGATTGGAGATTTATGAGAGTGATAGAGGTTCAAACCTCATATCGTGCAGTGGGCTGTGAGTCCGATCGTCCCAATATTCTCTCACCTTTATTTTCCTGCCGCCAAGACAAGTCCCATTGGGAACGAGCTCAAGCGGCAGATTTCTATATACTGGTGCATGCGTGGGTGAGAGTCCCACCTGTGGGTCGGGGACCCACAGACGACATACAACTGGCTGGTTTCCGGGCGTGATCACGCCGGTGGGCAGTGGACAGGGAGCTCCCTCCTTCACTGGTCCTTTCTGGAAGCGTGCAGATTGGTACCTGAATAGACAGCCGCAGGGGGCGGGCTGAAAAGGCAATCTGTCTCTTTCTCTTTTTCAGTCTTTTCTGTCCCTCCTCCCTTTACCTCTCCCTTGGTCCTCACCTCTACCCTCCCATCCCCTTAATCCTGAAAACTTCTTGTTTGCGTCTTAAAGTTTTGTGATTGGTATCTTTGTGATGTAGTTTTTGTCTGTCCAGCTGTTCCTGGAAGTCACTGCCGACATTGTGAGCACATACAAACACAGCCCACGTTGCCCGAGACTCCAGCCTTGGGTTACTTAGTGGGATTTTAAAGAACAAAAAGAAAAGACAGGAGCTTGCATCTCTCTCTCCTCTGCACCTGCAATGTCACTATTCTCCCTGAGCTCAAGGGGCTTGCAATGTAAGTCTTCTGCCTGGGCTCTCAGGAACTACCTGATTCATCTGTAGTCCCCCAGACTGAGGGGGGGGGAAAAAGGCCATTTTAAATTCAAGCGGGAAAACTATGAGATCTCTGCTTCTATAGAAATTAACTTGTCTAGCTTAAGCTATGGGTTTAATTAATACAGACCCATCTTTAGAGTCATCAACATTACGTACAATACTTTCATTGTGTCTAGGGTTACGGGAAGTCAATAAGTGCATACTGTTCCTGTTGTAAAAATCTGTCAACAGGGACAATAACCTGATATGATTAAATTTTTAAGTAAATGTAACTGGGATAAGAACCTTTTTGCTAAACTACGTAGGAATAATTATGTTTTGGAAATGTCCATCTAAAATAGTCTCTCCAATTTTTGGTAAATTTGAAGCTAAAGTAATTAAGATAGGAATTAATTGTATATTCAGGCCATTTCAAATAAGATAAACTATGGGAACATTAATTGCTAAACAGGTCTAAATTTACCTACTTTTGTCTTCTTGTGAGAGAGAAATTAAGCTGTTTGGTGTCACCTTGAGAGGTTCGCTACCAATTTATGGAATGCTAATGTGAAAGACAGTTCATGGTTGCTTAAGGAAAGTAGGCTGCGTTAAGAGAAGAAGGTATGAGGAGTGGAAATATATTTTGTTGAAAGGAAAAAGGATGACTTTGTCCTAGAGCTCGCTGCTTCTGAATGGGGAGAGAAGAAGGGACCAAGGATGGCTACAGAAGTTGCAGGTTTGCGGAAGAGGAACATTGGTCAGGATTTTCTAAGGTTGGATTAAATTTAATTAGATAAATTGAATTTTTTTTTTTTTTTTTTTTTGATATGCGGGCCTCTCCCGTTGCGGAGCACAGGCTCTGGACTCTCAGGCTCAGTGGCCCAGCCGCTCCACGGCATGTGGGATCTTCCCGGACTGGGGCACGAACCCGCGTCCCCTGCATCGGCAGGTGGACTCTCAACCACTGCGCCACCACGGAAGCCCCTGGTAAATGGATTTTATTAAGAGTAGCTTAGGAAACCCGTAAGGAGAGGTTTGGCAGGTTCTCAGAGAACCCTGACAAGTTTAGGGATGAATTTATCAGGCTGGGATTGACACTCTCTCTCACCTGGCAGGACATCATGGTTTTTCGGGCCCACTGATGCACCCTGGATGAAGAGGAGCGCATACTGAGAAAGGCCAGGGAACACACAGAGGGCCTACCGGCCACCAGTCCACACGGCCAAATTTACCAGGTGGGTGGGACGCAATCCCAGAACATGACCCACACTGGGACTATGAAAGATCGTGTCGGCCGGGCTAGGATGAGACATTAGATTACCTGTCTATCAGAAAGAATGAAAAGGTGTATAGTGAAGCCAGTAAATTACGATAAGGTCTGAGAGGTTACACAGGAAAAAGGGGAAAGCCCAGCAGGCTTCCTGAGCCGGGTGACAGAGGCATTCAGGAAGTATACCAATACAGACCCTGAGTCCGCAGAAGGGAGGACACTCTGGGCCATGCATTTTATCACCAAGGCTACTCCTGCTATCTGGAGACAGTTACAGAAGCTGGCGGCTGGGCCCCAAGCCCCACCGTCAACCCTGAGGAGGCCTTCAAGGTTCTGTAACAACCGAGACTTAACAGAGGAGGCCAATAAGGAGAAGAGGCTAATAAAACGCAGCTTCTGGCTGCTGTGATTCACCCACCCCCTCGAGGGGACTCTGGAGGGCCGAGAAGGCTGGACAGACCACAAAGAAGCCCCTTGGACCCAAACCAGTGTGCCTTTTGTCGGAAAGGGGGGCACTGGAAGGCAGAATGTCCTGGGGGACGCCCGAGGGGCAGCCTCAACCGGCCCCAGTTCCTTGCAAACCTCTCGGACGAGAGATTCCCGCGCACCAACTGAAGGGGTCCGAGCGCCTGCCCGGCTCCAGATCCATCCTCATGACTGCAGCGGAGCCTCGGTCACCCTCGATGTGGCAGGTAGGAGAACTGAATTTCTTGTAGACGCTGGAACTGCCTGCTCTGCTCTGACTTGGCCAGCTGGCCCCCTCTCCAGCCATGACTGTGCTGTGATGGGAGTCGATGGACAGCCAAAGGAAAGGAGATTTACATCCCCTCTTGCCTGTGGAATCGGGTCCATTATTATTATTCACTCCTTTTTGTACGTGACAGAATGCCCTGTCCCTTTCCTCGGGAGAGAGTTGCTAAATAAGTTAGGAGCTAGTACATTCTCAGGTCAGGGTGAATCCAAGAAGGTAATCCGAACGGAGAATGCATCTGTTAGTTAGTCCCAGATGCCCCACCTCTTGGGCATCAAAATAGGCCCCAAGACATCCCCCAAGAAATTACAGAACAGGTAGATCCTGCAGTTTGGGATACCTCGGTGCCAGGAAGGGCAAAACGTGTTCCCCCCATAAAAATAAGGTTAAGGCCTGGGGAACAATACCCCTGGAAGCGACAATATCCTTTAAAGCCTGAGGCCCTGAGGGGAATCCAATCGCTGCTCAGCAGATTCCTGAAACATGGACTCATTAGGCCCCGCCAGTCCCCTTGCGGGACCCCGATCCTCCCCGTACAGAAGCCTAACGGGGAGGGTCGGTTTGTGCAAGACTTAATGAGAGGGCTTCCCTGGTGGCGCAGTGGTTGAGAGTCCGCCTGCCAATGCAGGGGACACGGGTTCGTGCCCCGGTCTGGGAGGATCCCACATGCCGCGGAGCGGCTGGGCCCGTGAGCCATGGCCGCTGAGCCTGCGCGTCCGGAGCCTGTGCTCCACAACGGGGGAGGCCGCAACAGTGAGAGGCCCGCGTACCGCAAAAAAAAAAAAAAAAAAAAAAAAAAAGACTTAATGAGAGCTTTGCAATTAGGGAAGGATAAGAAATTAAATATTTTCACTGACTCTAAATATGGTTTCCACGTGCTATGTGCTCATGTTGCCATATGGAATGTTAACCACTAGAAGTTTCCCCGTAAAACAAAGATTTGATTCTGCTTTGTTAGAAGCAGTGTAGCTTCCTACCCAGGTAGCAGTAATCCACTGCAGGGGCCATCAGAGGGATGGATCTTTGGCGAGTCAGGGGAACAGCAAAGCTGATCAAATTGCAAAACAGGCAGCTCAATTGCAGGACCCTGAACAAGTGAAGGCTCTCGTGATTGGCCCCCTCTGAACTCCCTAGCCTTCCCCAGTTTTCCCCACAGGAATAAGAAAACGCTGAGAAGTGGAGCTATGAGAAGGGAAGCACAGGCTGGTATAAAAAGGAGGATAAGTTTCTTTCAGGAAAGGGGCTTAAAAGAACAATAAAACAAGTAACGCTTGCCTCGCCTGTAATAACCCACAGGCCCATCCAATCCCCCCATCGTTACTCAGGCCTATTCCACGCCGCCGAGGGACGTTCCCCGGGGGAAGACTGGCAGTTCGATTTCACCCAAATGCCCCCACGATCAGGATATCAATATCTTCTAGGGTTTGTCGATACTTTCACAGGATGGGTTAAAAGCCTTCCCCACCTGATCTGAAAATGCCATGCAAGTCTGTAGGTCCCTTTTAAAAGAAATAATTCCTCGGTTTGGACTTCCAAAGTCCCCGCAGAGCAATAACAGGCCCTCTTCTATAGCCAAAATCACACAGGGGCTCACAACAGCCCTAGGGCTAGACTACAAGCTACACACCTCTTGGCACCCCCAGTCTTCAGGGAAGGTAGAGAAAACGAACCATCCTTTAAAGAAAACCTTAGCAAAGCTCCGCCCAGAGACTCATGCACCCTGGACCACCTTGCTTCTTACTGCACTCCTCAGGGTCTGTGTAGCTCCCAGGGGTGGTCTGAAATTTAGTCCACTTGAAAGGACCTACGGGAGGCCTTTTCGTACTGCTGACATTCTACTGGGTGAGGAAGTGAACCAGACCCTGAGATATATTATTCTAGGACAAGTTCAGAAGGCAATCCAGGACTATGCCTACAAGGCACTGCCAGCTCCCACTACAAATACAGAGGAAGGAGCAGTTCCTTCACAAATAAACCCCAGGGAACCAAGTTCTTCTCAACACCTGGAAAGAGGGCTCCCCCAAAGGCCAACTATTGCCAAAATAGAAGGACCACTATAAAGTAATTTTAACTACCCCCACCGCTTTCAGACTGCAAGGGGTATCTGTTGGGTACATCTGTCCAGACTAAAGCTTTTACTTCCAGAAACCCCATGGGTCACAACAGAAGAACAATGCACCTGTGAGCCAGAGGAAGATCTGAGATACCTATTCCAAAGACAGGTACCATCAACAGGTAAGTAAAATGATGTAGTGGGTTGGCTCCTATTTGAAGCCTTAATGGGACTTGGGACCTCTCTCGTTTCCTTGGCTGATGTGGTTCTTGACAATCGGCTGGCCCTTGAGTACCTTCTGGCCGAACAAGGCAGAGTTTGTGCGATAACTAATACTTCCCGCTGCACTTGGATCAATGCAACAGGACAGGTAAAAGTTAATATTAAGGAAATAAAAGCTGAGGCAGAGTGGCTTCATAATTTTGGCAGGGGTGGTATCACCTTCCTTGTCTGGTCAACAGTCAAGGAAGCCCAAAGTTAACCTGGTTCCTTCCCTTTCTAGGCCCTTTAATGGCAATTGTTGTTCTCCTTTGTAGCCTTTGTTTCGTTTAACATTTTGGTTAAGTTTGTGTCTTTTAGGCTCCAACAGTTTGAAGTAAGGCTCATGATGGCTCAAGAAATGCAGCCCATTCCAACAGACAGTGGCCCAGGTCCCTACAGGTCCTTGGAACAGTGAGGGAGGGACTTCTCCTCTAGGGTAGGCTAGGGTCTGTGGCCCCTATCCAGCAGGAGGAAGTTTCAGAAGAAGAGACCTTCAGCCTCTTACCCCTTAATAAATGTGTAGAGTCTCTCAGAGGGGAGTGAGACAGGCTGGGACCTGGGACCCTATACTGCAGTGCTGCAATGTTTGCACCTGGACACATCTCTCCTCAAGCAACAAATTAAAAGAAACTGTATGGGACTAAAAATTACTGCGTGCATGCTCAGCTGGGGCAAATTCTGGACGAAAGATACAAAGAGACCCAAAAAACCCAACTGCCATTTTGAGGAGCCTGGAGCAAAAGCATGGGGTCCGGAGCAAAAGCAGGGTACTGCGTGTGCCTCCTGCACACAAAACGACCTAAGGGGTGGGCAAAACACCTAAGCTACCCCTTCGGCCCAACCCCTGGACACACCCCTACCCTCACCCCATATAAGGAACAAGCTCACCGCCTCTCGGGGTGGGCAAGCAAGGGAACCTGTTGTTTGTTCTCACTCCCCCCTGCTGCAGCAGGGGCCCCAATAAAGCCTTGCCTGAAAAAAAACCCATGATGAGGTATCACACCTGTCATCAAAAAGACAAGAAATATGGTTCCAGTTCAAGATGGTGACATAAGAGGATTCTGAGCTCACCTCCCACCATGGACACACCGAATCTACAGCTACATACAGAACATCTTCCCCTGAAAGAAACCCCCAAACTACGAGTGACCCCTACATACCAGGCAACCGAGAAAAAAACGCACATTGAAGCAGGTAGGAGAGGCTGAGATAATCATAAACCCAGTGCAGCAACCTGCAATCAAGAGGGAACTGACAACTGAGCTTATCCCTGAGGAGCAAAGGGGTTGAACCCCACATCTGGCACCCCAACTTTTAAGACTTGCACCTGAGAGACGAGCCCCTGAAACTTCCAGGTTTGAAAGCCACCAGGGCTTGCCTCCCTGAGGCCCACAGGCTATGAGTGAACTGAGAACAGTTCTTAAAGGGCTCACACAGACTCACCTGGCTACCCAGCACCAAGGCCAAGTGCAGAGGCAGCCGGCTGAAAAGCACCCGATTCGCTTATCTGAAAGCTTTGGCCTGAGGGGCAGGCTTCTCACTGAACACACAACTAAAGGCCAACTGAAATACTTGACAAAGACTATGGCCTTCGGGAGCCATTGTCATGCTTTCCCTCTGCTCCACCCTAGGTTGTGGTGTCTCCAAGAAAGGGGCTTATGTACACATCTGACACCCTAGCTTTTGTGTCTGTCACCCAGAGAACACATCCCTTGATAGCTTGGCTCTGGTGGCCAGCGGGGCTTGTGTTCCTGGGTTCATCAGGATGGTAGCACAGAAATAGTTCTTAACTGGCTATTACCATGGGGTTCAAGGCAGGGGGAGCAGACAGAAATGCCCATCTCCCAGTCTTCTCCTAAAGAGACATTTGCAAACTGTAAAAGCTTCTACATGAGGGCTTTGGCTTCCAATCAGCCTGAATCTAGGTGCTGACTGAAATCCTCCCCTGACAGGTCTTGGCACACCCTCAACTACTGCGAGCCACTAAGAATAAAGTAGGCTTCTTGGATAATCAATCACAAAGGTTTGAGAGATATCCAAGAGCTAGGGCAGAGTTGAACGATAAGGTTCATCTCCTACACAAGGCCACTCCTTCAAGACTGGGAGAGGTAGTTGTTTCATCTAATGCATATAAGCCATAGATTGTCAAGGAAAAATGAAGAAACAGGAATATTTCCAAAGGAAAGAATAAGATAAAACCTCAGAAAAAGACCTTAATGAAATGGAGATGAGTAATTTACCTGATAAAAGAGCTCAAAAGAATGGTGATAAAGATGCTCACTGAGCTCAGGAGAAAAATGCATGCATAAAATGAGAATTTCAACAGAGATCAAAAATATAAGAAAGTACCAAATAGAAGTGACAGAGCTGAAGAATACAATAACTGAACTGAAAAATACAATAGAGGTGTTCAACAGCAGACCGGATGAAGCAGAAAAAAGATCACTGAACTCAAAGACAGGGCAGTGGAACTCATCCAATCAGAGCAGCAAAAAGAAAAGAGAATGAAGAAGAGTGAAGATAGCCTAAGGGACTTATGAGACAACATCAAGCAAAAGGCGTTCCTAAAGAGGAAGAGAGAAAGGGGCAGAAAACTTAATTGAAGAAATAATGGCTGAATACTTCCCTAACCTAGATCCAGATCCAGGAAACCCAGAGAGTATTAAATATGATGAACCCAAAGAGACCCACACCAAGATACACTGTAATTCAAGCATCAACAGTTAAAGACAAGGAGAGAATCTTAAAAGCAACAAGAGAAAAATAACTTGTTATGTACAAGGGGAACCTACAAGACTATCAGCAGATTTTTCAGCAGAAACTTTGCAGGTCAGAGGGAGTAGCATGATATACAGATATAAAGAGCTGAAAGAAAAAAAAAAAAAAAAGACTGCCAACTAAGAATACTCTACCCTGGAAAACTGTCCTTCAGAACTGAAGGAGAGATAAAGAATTTCTAGACAAGCAAAAGCAAATGAATTTCATCACCACTAGACCAGCCTTACAAGAAATGTTAAAGGGAGTTATTCAAGCTGAATAGAGAAGGTGCTAATTAGTAACAAGAAAACATTAAAAAGTATGAATCTCACTGGTAAAGGTAAATACATAGTAAAATTCAAAATAATCTAATGTCATAAAGGCAGTAGGTTAATCACTTGTAAAGCCAGTATGAAGGTTAAAAGATAAAAGTAGAAAAATAACTATACAATTTGTTAGTGGATACACAAGATAAAAAGATGTATTTGTGACATCAAAAACATTGGAAAATAAGTTAACTTAAAATGGACTGTTACAAGTTGTTTTACATAAACCTCATGGTAACTACAAAGCAAAAACCTATCGTAGATAAACAAAATATAAAGAGAAAGGACTCTACCACTACAGAAAATCATCAAACAAACAACAAAGAGCAAGAGAAGAGAAAGGAACAGAGGAATTACAAACCAACCAGAAAGAAATTAACAAAATGGTAATAAGTACATACCTATAAGTAATTACATTAAATGTAAATGGACTACCTCCAATCAAAAGACAGAGTGGAAGGACTTCCCTGGTGGCACAGTGATTAAGCATCTGCCTGCCAATGCAGGGGACACAGGTTCGAGCCCTGGTCCAGGAATATGCCACATGCCGCAGAGCAACTGAGACCATGCGCCACAACTACTGAAGCTTGCGTGCCACAACTACTGAAGCCTGCATGCCTAGAGCCCGTGCTCCACAATGAGAAGCCACTGCAATGAGAAACCCATGCACCACAACGAAGAGTAGCCCCCGCTTGCTGCAGCTAGAAAAAGCCCATGTGCAGCAACGAAGACCCAATGCAGCCAAAAATAAATAAATAAATAAAGACAGAGCCGCTGAATGGATAGAAAATATGACCCATCTATATGATGCCTAAAAGAGACTCACTTCAGCTTTAAGGACACACAGAGACTGAAAGTAAAGGGATGGAAAACGATATTCCATGCAAATGGAAACCAAAAGCAAGCTGGGGTAGCTGTATTTATACTATAAGACAAACTATAATAAGAAACAAAGGTCATTAATATAATGATAAAGGGATCAATTCATCAAGAGGATATAACATTTGTAAATACTTATGCACTCAACATAGGAGCATCTAAATATATAAAGCAAATATTAACAGACCTAAAGGGAGAAATAGACAGCAATACAATAATAGTAGTGGACTTCAGTATCCCCCATCAATAATAAATAGATCATACAGACAGAAAAATAAGGAAACATTGGACTTAAACTACATGTTAGACCAGATAGACTTAACATTTACAGAACATTCAATCTAAAAGCAACAGAACACAGATTCTTCTCATATACACAGGAAACATTCTCCAGGATAGATAATATGTTCGGTTCCAAAACAAGTCTTAATAAATTCGAACGCTGAAATCTTATCAAGCAGCTTTTCTGACCACAATGTTATAAAAGTAGAAATCAATTCTAGAATAAAACTGGAAGATTCAAAAATATGTGGAGATTAAACATGCTCCTGAACAACAAGAGGGTCAAAAGAGAAAATCAAGAAATAAACATACCATAACTTGCAGGATGCAAAAACATCAGTTGTAAGAGGGAAGTTCATAGTGATAAATGCCTACATGATGAAACAAGAAAGATCGCAAATAAACAACCTAACTTTACACCTCAAGGACCTAGAAAAAGAAAAAATAAAGCCCAAATTTAGAAGGACTAAAAGCTGGTTTTCTGAAAAAATAGTAATCTTCAGCTAGATTCAGAAAAGAGACATAAATAAAATCAGAAATGAAAGAAGGTATTACACCTATTACAGCAGATCATAAGAGACTATGAACAATTATACACCACCAAATTGGACAATTTGAAGAAATGGATAAATTCCTAGAAACATACAACCTACCCACACTAAATCATAAAATAGAAAATGTGAACAAACCAAGTACTAGTAAAGAGATTGAATCAGTAATCAAAAACTTCCCAAGCACTAGTAAAGAGATTGAATCAGTAATCAAAAACTTCCCAAGAAACAGAAGTCCAGGACCATATGGCTTCAGTGGTGAATTCTACCAAACGTTTAAAGAAAAATTAATACCAGTCCTTCTCAAACTCTTCCAAAAAATAGAAGAACACTTCCAAACTCATTTTACAAGGCCAGTATTACCTAATACCAAAACCAGACAAGGACACCACAGAAATCAGAAGCTAGTATCCCTGATGAATACAGATGCAAAGATCCTCAACAAAATATTAACAAACTCTTTTCAACAATATATTAATAGAACCATATACCATAATCAAGTCGCATTTATTCCAGGGGTGCAAAGATGGTTCAACATCTGCAGATCAGTTAATGTGCTACATCACATTAATAAAATGAAAATAAAAATCCTATCAATAAATGCAGAAAAAGCATTTGACAAAATTCAACATCCATTTATGATAGAAACTTTGGTGGGGGATTAGGCCTCGAGGGCAGAGCTCTCACGAATGGGATTAACGTCCTTATAAAGGAGGCCTGAGAGCTCCCTTGCCCCCTCTGCCATGTGACGATCCAAGAAAAAAGTCTGTGACCTGGAAGACGGCCCTCACCTGTCCATGCTGGCTCCCTGACCTTGGACTTCCAGCCTCTAGAACCTTGAGAAAAAAATTTCTGTTGTTTATAAGTCCCCCCGTAGGTCGAATTTTGTTATGGCTGCCCAAACAGACTAAGACCCCCTGGTACATAGTAAATGTCCACTAAATGTTAGTCATTATGGTATACAGTTCAATCTCTTAAAACCCTCAAGACCTTTGTGACTGGACCCAGCCTGCATCTCCAGTCTTATTTATCATCCTTCTGTTCACACACTTTATGCCCAAAGCAACCTGGCCCTAGTTGTTCCCCAGTATGTCTTGTTCTTTCCCATCTCTGGGCCTCTGTGTGCTCTTCCTTCCTCCCGGAGGGCTGGTCGACCCCAGCTCTGTCTGGCAGTCCTAGAACCATTCTGCAGGTCCACCCCCATGACTTTCCACCCTGGCCATTTTAGGCATACACTAAAACATCTGAATCAAGTTAAGTGTTCCAAAAATACCTGTCATTTAACAAAGAGCTTTTGCCACTGTTAAGGGGGTTGGGGGGAGGGAACATGTGCCACACTGCCGCCTTCTGGCCAAAATGAGCCCCTCGAAGCGAAGGTGCCACAGGAGACTCTAGAGAACTCATTATTTATATAGTATATGACCAGATACCATCTATATAACTTTCTGACAGTTTAATATGGCCACGGACTAGGCTCAGCACTTTATATCCACTCTCACTAAGCCATGATTGTTCTCTAAGTTATGACAGATCCTTGAACCAAGAACAAGATAAAAGAATCCAAGCAAAGTCTATTAAAAGAAGAGGACTGGGCTTCCCTGGTGGCACAGTGGTTGAGAGTCCACCTGCCGATGCAGGGGACACGGGTTCGTGCCCCGGTCCGGGAAGATCCCACGTGCCGCGGAGCGGCTGGGCCCGTGAGCCATGGCCGCTGAGCCTGCACATCCGGAGCCTGTGCTCCGCAGCGGGAGAGGCCACAGCAGCGAGAGACCTGCGTACCGCAAAAAAAAAAAAAAAAAAAGGTCAACACACTTGCTCATTTAACTTTGTGTGCTTTATGAGAGGCTGAGAAGAGGGGGAAAGGCCAGACCAAGAGGAAACACATATTGCCACGTGTTCTTTGAAGAAGAACCAAAGAGAAGCAAATAATCATTTGGGGCAACCCCCAAGCAACTGATTCCTGATGGGCAGCCCCATCCTCAGGACCACATCACACCAGCCCTGACTGGCTACAGGGGAGAAAGCCCTTGCCTGTCAGATGTCTAAGCCCCCAGCATCCACCTGTGGCTGAATCGCTTTTCTCTAGAAAGCTCCACTGCTGCAGGGTGGACAGGAAGGCTGTCATAGGGGATCCTGCCCTTTCATTCTCAGACAAAATGTAGGCTGGGATACCCATTCTTTACCTTCTTTTTAAAGTAACGTCTTTTTAAACTATAAAAAGCGACATATTTTATTGTAGAAAAACTTTTTCAAGTTGAGACCAAAAAAAAAAAAACAATTAAGATCATCTGTAATTCTGTTGCACTGAGATAGCCACTGTTGACATTTTAATACATCGCTTCCTAGGATTGTTTCTATTGGTATACATAAATATTTAAACGAAGTTGGACTCATGCCATTATTAGACTTTCTGATGTGATTTTTTTTCCCTTTGCTATTTTATCATGATTATTTTCTGGACACTTGTACACTTCCATTGAGCATTTCAATGGAATCTGGGGGAGGGGGAGTCAGGTGGTTCTGCCCAGCTGCCATGAACTGCAAAACTCATCACTAGTTGTTAATCCTCCTCCATCCTTATAACCACAGGCCAACAGGGAAGGATGCCAAGATGGGCATTTTTGCATCTGTGGGGCTGCATGATCTTAGGGTGGCCTTTCGGGTGGTCACCAGCCTCCAATGACAGGACAAACCCATGAGAGTTTCTCACCTGTGCTCTGCCTAAAACCTTCCCATGTGTTCTCTGCTGTCCCCAGGAATCTCAGGTGCTGTGGGAAAGTTTCGCAATCAAGATCTTGAAGGGTTAAGGAATTGAAGCCATGTTACCATATAGAATCCATATACAATACAGAATCACCTCTAAATGATTAAAGAAATCATTTCTAAATGGTTTCCACTTCCATATGTTCATTCATTCCAGCAAGAAGCATTTATTATACCATGCCTGGCACTGTATGGTGCAGAAAGTTCTCCCTGAGTTATTCCACAATATACCACTAAGCTCTGTATCTACTTAACAAAAAGACCGTGCATTAAAAATTACTATTTCATGGCAGCAGACATACCAAAGGCTCCCTGAGAGGATTCTTGCCTTCACAGCTGCTCTCAATTTAAATAACCCTATACAGATAAGACAAAATGTACTTTCTGAAATGTTAAAAATGAGGCAAGTCCCAAAGTGGTAAACACTGACCAACAGCTTGCCTTTTTAACACTTTGTTCCTGTTCTTGAGATTCAAAAAAGAGAAAGGAAAAAAAAAAGAGAATTAAAATCTAGAACAGAGGCGAGCAAACTATGGCTTGTGGACCTGATCTGGCCCACCCCCTGTTTTTGCTAATAAAGTTTTATTGGAACACTGCCATGTTCCTTTGTTTACATATGGTCTGTGGCTCCTTTCCCACTACAATGGCAGAGTAGTTGCGACATAGACTGTGTGGTCCAAAAAGTCTAAAATGTTTAGTACCTGGCCCCTTGTAGGAGAAAATTCTGGAATATTCATCTTGAGAGAAGCTCAAGGCAAACGGAGATGCAAAGGCAACAGCTGACAACTGGATGAGTTTGGAGGGAAAACAGCCAATAAAGATTGGAAGAGGGCAAAGGATGGAAAAAGCATCGGGTCCCAGAGTTTGCCAAGACCCTCACTGCCCACCCTTCACCCTTTTCACACCACTTCTGAACACCGACGTGCGATCACTGCTTTGGGCTGCCAGGTCGCAGCTCAAGTTCTCTGTGATTCTTGTCAAGGAGCCTTATGACTCTCAACAGACTGCTGCCAATTTCAAACCTCCAGATGGAAGTTCACAAAAGAGCTCTTTCCAAAACGGTTATCCCACTGTTTCTAAAGTGCTTCCCCAGCGACACTGGAAAGATACGCTTTCTGGAACCTACCCATGTGCACTGCCCAGGAGCAGCCACTCTCAGGGCGAGAGGCACTCTGAAGTGGGTCGCTGGTCACACAATTTGTCAGTTCTGAAAAGCTTACCCTGCATGGTGCCTTCTGACCCAGTCAAGGCCAGAGGCCAAGACTCCTGCATTTCCGTGTGAGGCAGGAACTCCTGAAGGGTTGATGGTGAGCCCACAGGCCTCAACTCACGTTCCTGCCACAGTTCTCTCTCACCCTGTCTCTTCGTTCCGCCATTGTTTTAAACCTCTTAGAGACAGAGGGATGAGGAGGCGAGCAGCAGAGTCAAGTCAAAGCAGAACGGTTTCCTGAATGATTCGACAGTAACAGCTTGAATGACAGCCAGCACTACCGCGAAACCTCCCAAGCTACAGAAGTGACAACAGCGCGGTTCTTCTGTGGACTCCGGAGAAACCACCTGAGGTCCCTGTGACTGTATCTGACTTGAAATCTGGTCCTTCCTCTGCTCCACCCAAAGTCAGAAGAGTTGTCTCCCTGTGCCAGGAACCCAGCAGGAGCGAGAGCAGATGCCCCAGGCAGGCTGTGGCTGAAGGCGAGGGGCGTGGAGAATGGGCAAGTGGAAGAAGGAGCAGGCAGGCAGGCAGGGGTCAGGGGTCAGGGGTCAGGGCTGGGGCAGGAGCACCTCTCCCACTGGGCAGTACTGGCTCAAGGGCTCCCCCAACCCTCCCTTCCTGCTCCCTTCCCCCCACTCTCCCCAGACAAGCCAAGGCTGTCTGGCATCCTGGGTAGGAGCATGGGCTTCAGAACCGGGCAAAACTGGGATTGCATCCTGGCTGCTCCTTCATCCTATGGCAGGGCCTCCTCGCCTGCATCAATGAAGATGCCTTAGTTCACTCTCCTCATTTACACAATGGGGGTAATAATGCCTCCACCATCGGCTTGCTTTGAAGATTAAAATCAGATAACAGATGTAAAAGCATCTGACATAGCACCTGACATACAGTAAACATACAGTAAATTAATCTTTATGACTGTTCCTCACCTGAACTTGAGCTTTCCTGATTGAACTACTCCTTCATAACCACACTGGACTCCCTCAAATATCTATGCCTTTGCACGTGTAGTTCCTTCTGTTTAGAAAATCTCCACCAACTGCCCCCCACATCCTTATCCAACTGACGAAATTCTACTTATTCTCCAAGCCTGGGTTCAAGGGTTACCTCCTCTGTGAAGCCTTCCCTGATTCCTCCAGAAAGAGCCATGTAATCTTTCCCCAATTCTATTGTCAAGTTTATCACACTGAGTCTGACTCTCTCCTGGACAGTCAAAGCCTCTCAAATGTAAGGATTCCATCTTTTCATCTTTGTATCCAGTACCTGGCATGGAATAAAGCACTTCATGAAGGAAGGGATGCAGGTTGAAATAAAAACAAGTTCAGAGGGGCTTCCCTGGTGGCGCAGTGGTTGAGAGTCCGCCTGCCGATGCAGGGGACGTGGGTTCGTGCCCCGGTCCGGGAAGATCCCACATGCCGCGGAGCGGCTGGGCCCTTGAGCCATGGCCACTGGGCCTGTGCGTCCGGAGCCTGTGCTCTGCAACGGGAGAGGCCACAGCGGTGAGAGGCCCGTGTACAGAAAAAAAAAAAAAAAAAAAACAAGTTCAGTGACTTAAAAATGAGCAACAAACAGAGAAGCAGGAGCCACCTTTGGAAAGTAAGTGCTGGGTTCACTGTGATCCTTGTGAAGTCCTATCCCAAGTCTGTTCTGACTCCCTGTTCTGGTAAGATCAGGAACTGGCTTTAATGATCCCTGAAGTTAATGCATTTTCTTTTCTGATTCTCTCCCAGGCCCAGCTGACTAGGTTATTTTGTGTATCCTACACACCAAATCCTTAAGAGCTGCAGGACATAATGGAGGTGAGAAAAGACTGAATTTTCACGGGGAGATGCTGGGTTACAGGAAGCCCAGGTAAATTCAGGACACACATCATGTTTCAGAAAGACTCCAGAGATGATGGAAGAAGAGGACAGGGTCTTCAAAGGCCAGGGCTTAACTCTTGAATTGACCATGATTAAAATCAGGAGAGACTGCGCTGCCCTGGGTCCATTCTGTGCCATCACAGAAAGGGAAGTTTACCGATTAAGTTCAGTTACAGAGAGATAAAGGTAAATCTTCAGATTAATGCACTAGAAAGCACTGCCAAGGTGAGGTCTACATAATGCTCATCTCATGATGCTCGCATGGCGACAAAAGGGGGTTTTCTTGGTCAAATAAAGTTCAAAAATTCTGTATATTATGTCTCGCTCTTTGATATGATACACATTAACCTATCAACCATACACGTTGGTCCTGCATTAAATCAACCTCCATAAATGTTTTATACCCATTCTCATTTGACTATGGCGGCGCCCTCCAACAAGCAACAAGAACTGGTTTTTTTTTTTAAACAAGAACTGATTTTACGTGTTGGGGGGATGTCCATCTTCTTAGGCCTGGAAGAAGCCAGTCCACTCAGCTATGAACAGCCTGCTGCATTGTCCTCAGGGCTTTTTTTTTTTTTTTTGCGGTATGCGGGCCTCTCACTGTTGTGGCCTCTCCCGTTGTGGAGCACAGGCTCCGGACACACAGGCCCAGCGGCCATGGCTCACGGGCTTAGTTGCTCCACGGCATGTGGGATCTTCCCGGACCAGGGCACGAACCCGTGTCTCCTGCATCGGCAGGCGGATTCTCAACCACTGCGCCACCAGGGAAGCCCCTCAGGGCTTATTTATCAATGTCCATTACAAAAATCCTTTACTGTGGGCTTCCCTGGTGGCGCAGTGGTTGAGAGTCCGCCTGCCGATGCAGGGGACATGGGTTCATTCCCTGGTCCGGGAAGATCCCACGTGCCGCGGAGCGGCTGGGCCCGTGAGCCATGGCCGCTGAGCCTGCGTGTCCGGAGCCTGTGCTCCGCAACGGGAGAGGCCACAACAGTGAGAGGCCCGCGTACCGCAAAAAAAAAAAAAAAAAATCCTTTCCTGTTATGGCTGGAAAAGGCATCATGGGTCTAGGAGTTCAGTAACTTTTAAAATAAATTTTTAAGATAATTATGATAATTTTAATTACCACTCATACATAAATGAATAAATGTCCTCATTGCATCCCACTACACACACACTCTCTCTATATATCTATATAGAGATATAGACATATATCTATAGAGAGAAAGAATATTAATTACTCAGTTGTATGCATGTGGACCTTGCTGATGGGAACTGAACTTGTTCCATCCTGCGACACTTCGATCTAGGTTCTAAGCTTCTCGCGGGGGAAATCTGTATCTCCCCAGGGAGTTTTGCAAACATCATTTTCCACTGTCCGTGATGGAAGGATGACTGGGAAGCACTAGGTCATGGAAGACTGATTCCAACCCCCAAGGCTTTTCTAGACCTACCAAAGGAGGTAAAACTGAAACCACAGATCCTTGCGTGAGAAGGCTGCTAGCAGCTCTTATTCAGTTCCGAGCACTTTCCACGGTGCAAGGGAGAAAAGACTCCCCGGTAAAGTGGAAAGGAGGGTGTGGTTTTTTTAGGTTCCCAGAAATTCATTCCAGACAATTGGCATCACAGTAGAAGGTTGGGCACCTCCATCTAGTCCCAGTCCTGTCACTGATGAGCTGGTGACTTTGGCGAGTCATGGTCCTCAGTTACAGCCTCAGTTATGGCCTCAAAGACATCTTCCGAGGCCTCTGAATCTGAATGTTTGGTCAAAGCCTCCTTGGGCATTTTAGTCCCTAGTTGTCCAGTTCTGGCCAGGGCTGGGATTCTCTCCCATGAGAACAGCGGGAGGAAAACAGACCCACAGTAACTTGCCAATGCAGGAATTCCCTTGGGAGGCAGGGGTGCTATTCATGGTCACTGAGATCTCAGGATTTTATTTAAAGATCTGACCACTGGCCTTCTGATGTGCGTGCTCAGCTTTCGTGGCATCTCGGGCTATGGGAGAGGAAGAATGAAAGGGCCTGATGGTGTGGGCACCTCCAAACCCAGCAGTTGACAGATGTGCGACTACTGGCGATGGGGGCCAAGTTCATTCCTGCCCCAGCCCTGGGTGTGCGGACCACTGCTGAGTGGGGCTCACGGAGCCACCGACTGGCTCCTTAAGCTCCAGGCCTCGGGTCACTGCTGTTTCCCAAGGGAACAGCAGGCCAAGGTGAAGCTTCCCCCTCGCCCTGTGGACCTCTGAACTCGGTCCAAGGTGACCTAAAGGCAGCCCCTCTGATCTCAGGGCATCCGGGTAAGGCTGCTGAGAGTAGGAAGGCTGAACCATGGATCACGGGGGGCCCACCAGGGAGGGTAAGCCTAGAGCAGAAACTGGCCCAGAGGCAAGCCAGCCTGCTCTGCCCCTGCTCTCTCTCCAAAGGCATCCCTGGCCTGACGCATCTGGGTCCAAGGCTCATTTCCCTGGGGCCTTTCACACTCACAGGTTTCAAGCATTCAGTATTGTCTCCAGCCCTTCTGAAAAGGGCAGCTAAGGACCAGGTTCTACTTTTCCTCCTGATGTGTGGTGTATTTTCCTGGCATCATCAGTACTGGCTGAAAAAAACCCAAAGGGTTCCCGCCACCAGCCCAGCCCAACTGGGAAATGCCACGAAGATTTATAAGCTTTGAGCATGCTCCTGTTTACTTCCCAGAGGCTGATGACTGGTCCACGGCCACATCCAGGGTCTGACTCAGTCCAAAGTCTGTTTGCTTGGGAGAGTTTATCAAAGCCAGATACAGGATTTTCTGCTACTGAATCAAGACAGGTAGCCTCGGAGCCACCTCTCCTTAGAGGAGAAAGAGCTGGGGGTGGGATTCAGTGAGAGCTAGCTTCAAACTCAGCTCAGGCTAGGCAACTATTTTTTCTTCTTTCAGAAAGTGGAGATACAGATAATGGTGAGACTGTGCATGGCGGTATTTGGGAAGCTGTCCATCCACTAAATGTTGACCATTATAATTACATACAGTCTCGGTCCATAACCTCATGTCCCAGAACCAGTTCTCAGCTAATATTTTAATAGGTAAAAATATTATTGGAAAATCCTTAAACCACAGATGACAAACAGATACTCAAGCACAGGGATGTGTTTCTGCCAACTTTCAAGGGCTGTCCTTCCTGCCTTGGTATCTGGCACAAGTCCCTGCAAACTTGAAAGCTTCAATAACATGGTCAGGGCAAATTTTACGTGTGAAAGGCATTAGATTACAGAATCCTACCCACTGCATGGTTATGGCCAGATTCTATGACAAATGAAAAAGGAATATTAGCTCTGAGAAGATTTAAATATGCCTTAATTATAGTCCCATTATACAAACAACCAAAGTTATTCCTAGCCACCTCTTTAACAATTTGCTGTTCCACCTTCCTGAAATGCTGTTCCATGACTGCACATCAGGCTCATTGTCATCCTTCTGGTTCCTGTGTCACGGCCTCAGATGTCTTTCCTCACCACCTTGTAAGTAACCTCCCCTAATGACTACCTCAGCAACCTGCTCGTGCCCCTAATAGCAAGATCAGTTGACTAAATAATGATTAATTATCTCTTTCTTCCATTACACTATAAAACAGGGACTCTGTTTCTCATTTTTACTGCTATTACCCTAGTGCAGTTATTACCCTAATACAGTACCTGGCATACGGTAAGTGCTCAAAAGAGTTTTGACTGAAATAACGAATTATAAAGCTATTACATGCTAATTATTTTAAAAATTGGAAACTAGTTCAAAACAGAAAAAACAAAGTCACCACTCAAAAATGACTTCTTTTACTGGCATCATTTTTTTTTAACCTAGTTATAAACTACACTGTATTTTCAATTTTGAATTTGGCTTTCTCAAGCTTTCATTTCATAAAAACCTTACAATCTGAGAGTTTCACTATTCTCATGGCTGAATCTATTTCATTATAAGATTACTCTTTAATTTATTTAGATATATTACTTTGGTTGGGCACACAGGCTGTTTCTAAACATTGTACTATTTTAAATAATGTTCAAGAAAATAACATGCCACATTTTTCTTTATCAGGATTATTTCTTTAGGGCTGACACTTGAAAGTGAAATTCTTAGGTTATTAGACTAGAAGTAATGAACATTTCTAAGAATTTTGCTCTGTGTTGCCAAATTGTTTTCTAAGAGTATTATACTGATTTAAGGTTTAATTTTTCATGTTTCTTTCTTTGATTTACCTAGAATCTATTTGGGTATATGGTATGATGTGAGTACATAAATACATTTTTTTCCAAAAAGCAAATCAATTATTCTCCCACATTTTATTAAATACTCCTCCCTTAAGCTGGGGGGTGAGGGGTGTGATGAATGGGAGACTGGGATTGACATATATACACTAATATGTATGAAATAGATAACTAATGAGAACCTGCTATATACAAAATAAAATCCAAAATAAATAAATAAATACTCCTCCCTTTCACACAGCTTATATTACCTCCTTCCTCAGGATTCTAACTTATACTAAGGTCTGATTGGACCTACTTCGATCTGTCTAGCTGTGGGTTAGGACACCAGTCTCATGGGGCTTTTATAGTGTATCATGTGATAGGATACTCCTCTTCTTTTTCAAAAAGTCCTTGGCCAAACTTTTAAAATCCAGATGGATCCTATAAGGATCTTAAAATACAGTATGAAGCCATACAGCTCTATACATATTTTTTTTTTTTTTTTGTCGTACGCGGGCCTCTCACTGTTGTGGCCTCTCCCGTTGCGGAGCACAGGCTCCGGACGCGCAGGCGCAGCGGCCATGGCTCACGGGCCCAGCCGCTCCGCGGCATGTGGGCTCCTCCCGGACCGGGGCACGAACCCGTGTCCCCTGCATCGGCAGGTGGGCTCTCAACCACTGCGCCACCAGGGAAGCCCATCTATACATATTTTGAGTGTATCAAAAACTACAGACTAATATTTATTACCTAACTTTAAAAACTGCTTCAAAGTATATGCTTTTCTGATCTGTCTCCCTGCCCATTATTTTTTCTTAAACACACCCTTGATTCATCTGTCTTATTCCTTCTCAGGGAATAAAGCCATGAAAGTTTATGTTTTGTTCTGGATTTAACCTATAAAAGTTGTATGTTCCCCTCTTCTCATTACCCATCTAGGAAAATATGCACAGATGTTCCTAGTGGGGATAAAGGACGACGGTCACAGCAGAATTATTAATAAGATTGAAAAAGTAGCAACAACTTTCATGCCCGTCAGTAAGGGAAGGGCTAAATAAACTACAGCCTGTCCACCCAGTGAAATACTATGCAAAATTAAAGGATGAAAAGGGAAAAAATCTCCAACATGTATTATCAAGTGGTAACCTCCCCCCAGTTGTAGACCCATTCATATAGTATTATACCGCTTATGAAAAAAAAAAAAAAAAAAAGCCCACCAAACTATTTTTTAGGGTCCACATGTATGCATGTAAAACCCTGGTCTGAGGTCTGGAAGGATCTTGACTGTTAACAAGGTTGCTTTCGGGGAGGGGCCTGGGACTCAGAGTTGTAAAGGAAGCTCTGCTTTTATCTGTAGCACATACATTTTTATACAAATACCAGATGCGTGCATGTTTCGCTTGTGCAATTAGAAATGAGTACGTGTTTTTAAAGTCATACTCTTGGAAGGGATGATCAGGTCTTGGGTGCATTTCTCTTGCACATGCCTTGGTGCCACGAGGTTCCTTCTGTAGCTGGTCGGCACGACTTAGCCCCACGGAGCGCCCAGGGCCTCGGCCCCCAGGGGTCCTCACCCAGCAGGAATCACACAAGACCCTGCAGCTGCCATTTTAGGTAAGAAAAGCCACTCTCGGGCAAGGGTGGGGGGAGCGTGATGAGGATTAGACTAGCAGCCAAGTCACAGTGACACTCCCCAACCAGTCATAAAGGAGCAGGTGCTAAGCATGTAGCCGGCTGGGCACATCACACACGACCCACTGGATCCGGTTCATGGCTGTGGAAGGGGGCTGTTATTTCCTTGATGCACCAAGATCCCCACACTTCCGACTTTATCATCCCTAGATTCTGGCGTTGGAGAAAGAATAATAACTACCATTTATCAAGGCATCCACGTGCCAGGCACCGTACTACCTGTTTTGGACACATTCTCGTACTAACCCACAGGGTAGGTTGAACTATTTGTCCCATTTTAGAGATTAGAAACACGAAGCTCAAGACGGCGGAAGCAACTTGCCTAAAACCCCATGGTACGTGATGGAACTTGAACTTGGAATCAGACCATCTCTCTTCAAAGGCTGTGTGCCCCTTGCCCTTAAGCTGTGTGACAGCGGTCTTCAAATAAGGAGATTTCATCTGCAAACCAACAGCTCAAGTGGAGGTTTCCAGGGGCCTGGCTTTCCTCCCTGGCCCTCGGCAGTGCACACAAGGCCATTCCCCTCGCACCACCTTCCACCTACTCCCCACACCTCCGCCCGCACCCCCGCCCCGCAAAAAAACAGGCGCAAACTAAACATGACAATATGTGCCGGGACACAGTGGTCTCGATTACCAAAAAAGGAAACTGAAAACAAGCGTTCCAGCTGCCCGCTTCTTCCTCCTCCGCGTCCGTAACCCCACTTGCGAGCAGTCTGGATACTCAATCTAAAACGAATTAAGGAGACAACTTTAGTGAAGAAGGACATGAGCTCAGCTTTATTTATTTATCTTTGGCTGTGTTGGGTCTTCGTTTCTGTGCGAGGGCTTTCTCCAGTTGCGGCGAGCGGGGGCCACTCTTCATCGCGGTGTGCGGGCCTCTCACTGTCGTGGCCTCTCTCGTTGCGGAGCACGGGCTCCAGACGCGCACGCTCAGTAGTTGTGGCTCACGGGCCTAGTTGCTCCGCGGCATGTGGGGTCTTCCCGGACCGGGACTCGGACCCGTGTGCCCTGCATCGGCAGGCGGATTCTCAACCACTGCGCCACCAGGGAAGACCCAAGCTCGGCTTTTAAAAACTCACAGTTAATGAACATCAAATTCCACTCTAGTCCCTGAGAAGGTGACCTTTTGCCTCATAAACTTTATACATCCTTGTGGCCAGAGACGCCTCAGCGCTAGAATCCTGTCCCCAAGGCTGGGCGTGTGCGTCTGCTGTGAGGTCGGCCCAGAGGCGCAGGGTGGGCGGCCAGCTCCGCATTCACCCCCTCCCTGAGCTGGAAGCCAAGAAGCCCCGCCCACTGATAGACTTGACTGACGGGGGGGGGGGGGGGGGGGGGGGGAGGGGGAGCCAGGCCTTATTCTATTTTCTCTTTTTATCTACCTATCTATCTATCTAATTTTTGGCTGTGTTGGGTCTTCGTTGCTGCACACGGGCTTTCTCTGGTTGCGGTGAGTGGGGGCTACTCTTCCTTGCGGTGCGCGGGCTTCCCATTGAGGTGGCTTCTCTCGTTGTGGAGCACAGGCTCTAGGCGCAAGGGCTTCAGTAGTTGTGGCTCGTGGGCTCAGTAGTTGTGGCTCGCGGGCTCTAGAGCGCAGGCTCAGTAGTTGTGGTGCGCTGCCTTAGTTGCTCCGCGGCATGTGGGATCTTCCCGGACCAGGGCTCGACCCCATGTCCCCTGCATTGGCAGGCAGATTCTTAACCACTGCGCCACCAGCAAAGTCCCTCTTTTTTTCAAACAATTTTTTTTATTGTGGTAACATACACAGAATACCATTAATACACCATTAATGCATCCACATTTACATGCACGGTTCCGTGGCATCAAGTGCATTCCCACGGCTGTGCAGTGCACCCTGCCATCCATCTCCAGGCCTCACCTCTGGGCTCCCTAAGCGTTTCCACCCCACCCTACCTACCCCTGTCATCTGCTCCACTTCGGCCCTTACAAACTGGCCTCCACTTCTCCAGATGGTCCTTTGCTTTCCGCAGTGGTGCCATTCTGGGGAATAAAGCCCGCACCGTGAGCAGCCCACATGGCACAGGCTCCCTAGCAGCCCCGCTCTGATGGCCTCCGGAGCCTCCTTCCAGACTCGGGCTGGACCTCCCTGCCCAGAAGGCTCAGGATCTGCCCCCTGAGCGGACCCCCGAGCCTGCCCCTTGGACAGCCCTGCATCCACCCACTCCTCCCTCCAGGCTTCTCCGTGTCAGGAGAGCTTTGGAACATGGGTCACAACCTGGCACCTCCTTGGGCAGCTAGGTGTGGGCAGGTGGCCGAACCTCAAGGAGACAAAACACCCCTCTACAAAATGGAGCCCCTGTATCTAACTGCTTCAATGGATGTGAGGACTACAAGAGAGTCTTGTCAAGGGCCCAGGATCTGGAAAGCTCTGTTAGATGCTAACTGACAGGCTTCTTCTATAAGATGATACTGACTCCTACCGATTCCTACTCCAGCTCCCTCTCTCTCTCCATCACTCCCCTTCTCAATTCTCACTTGCCTCTTCTCACAACACCCCTGTCCACCCACTCCTCACTCTCTGCCTTTGGTGGGAACCCAGAAAGTAGATGTTATCCCAGCACGTGGTAGGCTCCCTGCTGTCTGAATCCTAAGAAGCTTCTGTTTCTAACCTCTTCCCTTGGCTGAGTCTGGCAGAAAAAATGCCCACTTAGATGTCACATCTCATAGGAGGGAATGTACAGAAAGAGACAATTCCCCAAATGCCAATTTACAGCCTGGAAAGGGAGCCCAGAGCCTTCTGGGCTTGGAAAACATACCCTTGCTCTGATGCTTGCCAAATGTTCGATATACAAACATAGGACATCCTTTCCTTCCCTTCCCCCTCTGTGAGCGAGATAAGAAAGACAATCCCTTGATAGATTTGAAGAATAACTTATTTCTAAAAGTCACTGGGGGGAAAGAGACCATCTGGACGCTTTGAAAGCCTTAAACACAGGAAAGAAACCAAGTAGCCAAAACCAGATTGGAATGGGCTTCTACAGACATTCCCTGGGCCCGTCTGTAACTTTAATCTCCTAGAAGAGAAAGTAATCTGATTGTTCCCCTGCAATCCCCTGCTTGGGAAATACATGCCAGGACACTTGTATTACATCACTTCTCTGCTCAGAAACCTTTAAAGGCAACCAGAGCCCACCAGGAGGTGGTCCTCGCTTGGCTTCCCGATTTGACATTATTACTCTTTTCACAAGCACTAAATTACAGGCACCCTGAACTACTCTTGCTGTTTCCCAAACATACCCTAACCATCACTTGTAGAGTCTTTATTACCAGTGCGTTCTGCACCTGGCAGGTCTCCCGACCCCCACCCACTTAAAAGGCACCCTCTCCAAGGCCAGCCTCTGATGCCACCTTCACAAAGCCTTTCCTGGGTCCCTCGACTGCATGTAATCCACCCCCTTTGGCCCTCCCATGGTGCTTGGAACCCCCCTTTTTGCATTTATCTTGTGGAGGCAAGAATTAAAACCCATTATGTGATATCTTATAAGGTACATAGATAGGTTCACCCCAGGGATACATCATGTTCACATACATACTTGTCTTCACCTCTGCACTTGATGATGGATCTTTGGAGGCAACACCTGTGTCTGCCTCCTGGTCTCCATCACTCAGCACCCCCGGCTCCATGTCTGGAACTTTCCGGGTACTCAGTAAACGTTAGTCTATTAAGCTTTACGAGTTGATAACACTTCTCTAAACATACAGCCTGTGGACACAACCTCCGCTGCCATGTGGATCTTTGCAAATGTTTATAAGGAGCCTGAACTCAGCAGTGCACACATCCCCATGGAACAGCTGCACTTTGCAGTGAAACCAAGGGAAAGTGGAATTCCCTCCCTTTGATGATGACACACTAGGTCTGGTCTGAGACTCATCTGTGAGCTCAGCTCTGTACCTTGAAGGAGACTGGTTTCAGATGCTACAGAATTATCATCCCCTCAATTTCTGCTTGAAGCATCTGGTATGATTACCTTAGGCTATGCAAATTTCCAGGTGAAGCTAAGTTTTTAGAGCCCTGCCCAATCTCCCGGAAAACCGTAAAGCAAAAAGCATAACATTCCCTATTTCCGATTCTGTCTTGAAACCACCTTCCCACACAGTGTGGCTTAAGACACAAAAATCACTGCATTAGGCTGCAGACTTTCGAGCACGAACGAGCTCCTTAGCTTCTGACCTGCTTCAGGAAATCCTACACTTGTGGGTTGAAGTAGAAATCCTAGAATGCCTTCTGAACTGAAAATTCATTGCCAAAAGGGAACTTATAACTGTGTTGCCATGGCAGCCAACCCGTCACGTTTCACTCAGCCTAAGAATATCTAAACCCTGATGGTTCTGAGAACAGGCTACGTGGAACGGCCAGGTGTGATCTCCACAGGGACCTGGGGTAAGAGCCATTTTCCTGCTCTTAACCCCCTGTGCCTCTCTGTGGATCTCTAAACGCCCTGACTTCCTCTGAGTGTCTCTGTGGGGATCCAGGGGAGAAGCTCCTGCTTCTCCATCACGTTCCATATATACACACGTGTGAATGTGAGACTCCCCAGAATACACGGTCAATGCGGGTCTCCGGAGTGTGAGGCACCATGGAGAACAGTGGGAGAAAACAAAGAGGAGCTAGAGATTTTCAAGGGAGACTGGCAGTTCCCCAAGGTGGGAACCGGATGTGACGTGGCGAGCAGCCCCTGGGGATCACTGAGCCCCCGGGGATCACAGGTGGAGGGGATGCAGAAAGCCTGAAGTTCTAGAAGATTCTGTGTGCTGAAGGAGAGGGCACCACCCATAACTGTTCAGGGGAAGGCAGATTTGGGAGGCAGAGATGGTCCGAATGAAACACAGGGTCCCAGGAGAGTCCAACTGGGGAGCAACAGACCTCGGTCAGACCAGTGGGTCTCCATCAGGAAGCAGGTAGGTGGGAAGGGGATTCCAGAGAGGGGGATAAGCAGCAGGGCCTGAAGGGATGCCTCGAGGGGCCGAGAAACCCCGCCAGTGGGAGTGCTGTTGAGGTCACCAAACTAGGGTGTCCTCTTTGCCTCACTAGCTCATATTCAATAGGTTACTGATCCTAGTCAAAAAGTCATCCAGATCACCTTTCCCCTCCTTAAAATCCCTGGTGGCCCACTATTAATCAAGAATAATTTCAAAATTCAGACCTGCTGAATCACATGTTTTGAGGTCCTGCAGGCAACCTCTCACCCAGTGAAGGCAAACACTTCTGACACGTGACCACTGGGGAAAGACACTCTGACCACACCTGGCATCCAGCTCACTTTTTTTTTTTCTAGCACAACTACCTATCTCAAAGGTAAACATACTTACATACCTTATAGCAAAATATAACATAAATGGTTTCAATTCTTGCTCCTGGAGTCACGCAGAATAAAACCATTTCCTCTTCTCCAAGGTAGCATGCCAAAGGTTTGTACTATACAGAATCATGCCTTCTTTAAGTCCTCTCCATCCCAGGGTAAATATAGCCAGCTCCCTGGACCATTTCTCACATTACATTTTTCAAGACTCCCTCATGGTCTAAACTCTACATCTCAAGAAACCCTCCAATCGATCCATCCATCCATCCATCCATCCATCCATCCATCCATCCATCCATCCATTCATTCTACCTAATGTGGTGTCGAGAGCTGAGCACTGTGCTTAAGGGATGGTCTGATCAGGGCTGTTAAAGCCCAAACCTTATGTATGAGGCAAGAGGGAGCAGGGAGGAGTAGAGTTGGAACTCGCATACAGCCAGCTCACTAAGGTGGGATAGGCCTGAGGAGGCCTTACCGGGCTGTAGAAGGAGAATCTGCAGATGCAGTGGGGTGTTTGAGGTGCTGTGCCCAAGAGAGAGGTTGGGCAGGAGTAGAGAAGGACAGCTGGGCACCCTGTGATACATCTGGAATGCTAGACAGTGTTCCAGTCCTGGGTGGGGTCTATGACACTGGGTAGGGTGGAAACAGGTGGTCGGTCAGGAGTAGAAACCAAAACAACAATCAATATCAATCCTTGCTATGGACTGGGGAACACAGGTGGAGTGTGAAGACAGGTGTAAATTAGTGATAATAGGCTGGTCTCTACTCCATACACCGGGCTGTGTGTAACAGGTAGTGATTATCAAATTCTGAGCCTAAAAAACTGACATAACCCTAAGATCCACTGGTGGGGTACCAAAGCCAGGTACTTAAAGCCATTAATGTATTTCTCATATACGCCAAGAACTGTGGCTAAATGGAAAAGGATGACAGGCAACAGTAGCCTTAGCTATGAGGTCCAATGAAAGGACGGCAGGACAGACATGATGCCCTGGCTCCAGGATGCCTCATTCATGTTGTATTGGAATTGTGATCCAGCAGCACTCTTTTCAAGATTGTGTTGTGAATGATCATACAGAGAGGGCCTACTTTCTTTGCTCTGCATTTTGTTTTTCTATTAAGGTGGAAACAAATATTGAATAACAGGTAAGACATAGAAAATGATAAATAGCAAGATGGTACACTTAAACTCAACCATTAAATATGGTTGGACTAAACACTAATTAAAAGGACAGAGATGATCTAACTGGATAGAAAAGCAAGACCCACTACATGCTATTTATAAGAAATGGACTTTAAATACACAGACACAGATATATCATGGAAACATGCAGCACAAGAAACCTGGTGTGGCTACACTGATATCAGGCAAAGTAGACTTCAGCACATGGAGTCTACTACTCGAGATAACAGAGGACACTTCATCAAGGGTCAACTCATCATGAAAACATTATGGTTATATGTATTTTACCCCTAAAAACAAAAAATGTAGGAAGTAAACTCAGGGAATATTTCCTTAATGCTGTGAGCATTAGAAAGATAAGATATAGTCACTGCCCCCAAACAACTTCCATCTTGTAAATAAACAAGTATTTAAAGATTTTTAAAGATTTTCAGAGTAGAGTAGGAATTCTGTCCTCTGACCACCATTCCATCCCTGGAGCAGCAACTGGGAAGTTAGTCCTTTTTGTGTAGCAAGTTCTGATGTGGCAAAAGGCTCCTGTTTCACTGAAGACATGTCTAGTCCCCCAACATCCAAAGTGAGGGGACAGAAAGGTCTCTGTCACAGGACCGTTGGCAAGACCAGCTTTGCAGACAACTGGTTGACCTCAAGTAGCAATGAATGTGATGATTAATTTTATGTGTCAACTTGACCAGGCTAAGGGATGCCCAGAGAGCTGGTAAAACATTTCCGGGTGTGACTTTGCGGGTGTTTCTGGAACAGATTAGCATTTAGTTTGTAGACTGAGTAAAGAAGATCCCCCTCCCCAATGTGGGTGGGCATCACCCAGTCCCTTGAGGGCCTGAATAGAACAGTAAGGTGGAGGAAGGGTGAATTCCCACTCTGCTTGAGCTGGAACATCTGTCTTCTCCTGCCCCCAGATATCAGCACTCCTGGTTCTTAGGCCTTCAGTCTCAGGGCAAGACTTACACCATTGGACCCCTGGTTCTCTGGCCTTTGGGTTGGGACTGGAACCATACCACTGTCTTTCCTGGACCTCCAGCTTGCGGACGGCAGATGGCATGAGCCAATCCCTCATAAGAAGTCTTTCTGTTTTCCTACATTTATCCTCTTGGTTCTGTTTCTCTGACTGATACAGTGAAGATCCAGGTCATCTGGGGCCATCTGACTAAAAGATGACTCAGAAGTGCAACAGGAGAATGTTGCCTAAACAAGACCCCTGCCCAACTCTGAGTTTTATTTTTGCGCCCTGTCACATTAGAAAAAGTACTCAACCTGCCTCCGCCTCTTCTTAAGGTCACTAAAATCAAGGTGCAAAGGCTGCCAGGGACTCTGATGCAGGACTGTCACAGAAACAGAGCTTGTAAGCATGAGGTGAGACAATGCTCCCTCTTCAATGGCTCTATCGTTTTAGCTGGGAAGCCCAGTCCTTGCACTGAGGGGTGACACCCACACACCCACATGCTGGTTGGAGCCATGGGAAATGCAGCCCTCTCTGCCACGGATCTTTTCCACCACTGTCAACCACATGCCACTGAACAACACAATGATGCCCTCACCCATCAAGCTGCCTCCAAACTGGTGTTTACCCTTCTCCACTGGTCCAACATGCCTCAAGACTGACCCCATTGAGACAATCCAACACCATTTGATCCTGAGCTGGTAAACTTTAACTCTTGAGGCTGTTTCATTATTTTTTTTTTTAACATCGATTGGAGTATAATTGCTTTACAATGGTGTGTTAGTTTCTGCTTTATAACAAAGTGAATCAGCTCTACGTATACATATGTCCCCATATCTTCTCCCTCTTGCGTCTCCCTCCCACCCTCCCTATCCCACCCCTGTAGGTGGTCACAAAGCACCGAGCTGATCTCCCTGCACTATGTTTCATTATGTTTAAAATGAAAGTCCTGATGCCAGTCTGATAGAATTGGGTATTACATCATGCATGAAGACGTATACGGAAGGTCTTTGTAAACTATAAAATGCTATACAAAAGCAAGCTAAGAAGTCAAAGTAGGAGGGGGTACAGTCCTATCCTGCAGGGCACAATAACAAAACCTAGAATGAGAAAAAATTTTCTGGGCTTGCTTTAGCCACTGAAATTTCTTTTTGTAGTAAATAGATGAAAGGTGAAGGGTATTATAAGGTAGTCCGCAAACATAAAATGGGAAAGACGTGACGATTAACAGCTATGTATTGTTTTAAAGTAAAAGTACTGTTTACACATCTGTATGTTATAATGGGAGATGCTAACTTGGGAGCAAGTTATGATGATGATTTTTTTTAAATTAACTTATTTATTTTTGGCTGCGTTGGGTCTTCGTTGCTGCATGCGGGCTCTCTCTAGTTGCAGTGAGCAGGGGCTACTCCTCGTTACGGTGCATGGGCTTCTCACTGCGGTGGCTTCTCTTGTTGCAGAGCACGGGCTCTAGGTGTGCAGGCTTCAGTAGTTGTGGCATGCGGGCTCAGTAGTTGTGGCATGTGGGCCCTAGAGCATGTGAGCTTCAGTAGTTGCATCACGCGGGCCCTAGGGCGCAGGCTCAGGAGTTGTGGCGCACAGGCTTAGCTGCTCCGCAGGATATGGGATCCTCCCGGACCAGGGCTCGAACCCGTGTCCCCTGCATTGGCAGGCAGACTCTTAACCACTGCACCCCCAGGGAAGCCCCAGTGATGATTTTCTTTGTTCATTTTCTCCTTTCATAACTGCACAGTTGGAACAGAATTCCAGATGTCATCAAGCTCATGCTCCAGGCAGAACCTCAGCCAAATCACTTTCATCAAATAGGTCTCTAATCCTTTTGAAAAAGCTTTCCAGGAGAAGAGATTGTGAAGTTTCTCTGTGAATGGTTTAACATTGTTCACTTTCTCTTCTTTTTTTTTTTTTTTTTTTTCACGGTATGCGGGCCTCTCACTGTTGTGGCCTCTCCCGTTGCGGAGCACAGGCTCCGGACGCGCAGGCTCAGCGGCCATGGCTCACGGGCCCAGCCGCTCCGCGGCATGTGGGATCCTCCCGGACCGGGGCACGAACCCATGTCCCCTGCATCGGCAGGCGGGCTCTCAACCACTGCGCCACCAGGGAAGCCCTCACTTTCTCTTCTAATCAGTGATAATGGGTCACCAATTTGCAGTGTGCCTTCAGAAAGCATATGTGTCACAAAAGCAATCTGTAGACATTTAGCAGAGTGGTGAGTATACTTAGATATTATTTTGAGGGAAAGTATTACCCAGTTTCTAGTGGCAAATATTGTGAACAATGGAAAATGTTCTCTTTCCCATGACTGGGATGAGAGTTCCCCTCAATGTGTGAATGTTTCTCTGTATTATTGGTAAGAGGTCACTCTGACATTGAGGGGACGGGATGCCATTTTGATATGTGAGGTAGGATTGTCCTCCTGTGGAACTGACAACGGCCACAGCAGACAGTGGCTGCTACTGTTGGGTTAACAGCTGAAACCACATTCTAGAGCAATTGTTCTCAAATGGGGTTGGGGGGATTTTACCTCCCAGGGGACATTTCACAGTGTTTGCAGACATTTTGCTTGTCGTGACTTAGGAGATAATACTACTGCCATCAGTGGACAGAAGGCAGGGACGCCAAACATCTCACAACGCCCAGGACAGGCCCCCCTTCCATCCATTTGGGATGGAAGTATCCATCCCAAAATGTCAGCAGTGCTAAGGTTGAGAAAGCCCGTTCTAGAAGGAGACCTGGAGCACAGAGCAAAGGAGGGGCTTGTAAGGATGGGGCTTCAGTGGGAACTCCAATGACATGTGTCTGTCCCAGGCTCTGGTCCAGACCTGACTCTACACAGTGAGGGGCACAAAGCCATTTAAAGCTCTGACAAGTGTACCATGTTCACAAACCTTTATGAATGAGGTCCACACATGAGTACAACAATTATGAACTTTTTTAGGCAGACATGGTGGAATGGGAAAAGCCAGAAGTCCTAAACTATCTGCATTTCAAGAATTGGGTCCTATGTGTATGTTTCTTCTATGGGGGTTCTTACTCAGGGGTTCCCACCCACCAAAGATCTGTGAGTAGAATTCAGAGGCTCTGTGGATTCGGGTGGGAAAATATTACATATTTATTTTCACTAATTTCTAACTGAAACATAGCATTTTGCTCTATTCTGAATTCAGTCAACAAGCCACAGCAGTATTAGCAACACCTGACGTTCTGTCACTGGTGGAAATCAGACACCTTCATCTCACCTTATATCTCAATAAATTACTGATGCTCATCATTACTTTGAAATTATAAATGTTAGGAGACTTGCAGCTAGTTCTTATTCTATAATGTGTCAACAATAGAGCATGTGTATTTCTAGATCAGAAATTAATTTTTTTATATTCTGATAACTTACATACTTAAAACTGGTTGCCTTTGTAACCCTGGGCATCTTATTTTCTGCCTTTAAAAATACTACTCTGAAAAGGGGTCCATAAGCTTCACCAGACTGTCATAGATCTCTACGGCACAGAAAAAGTTTAAGAATCCCTCTTGGTGATATAGTGAACAGACTTGTGGTTGCCAAGTGAGAGAAGGGATAGGGAGGAAAGGAATGGGAGTTTGGGATTAGCAGAGGCAAACTACTCTATATAGGATGGATAAACAATAAGGTCCTACTGTATAGCAGAGGGAACTATATTCAATATCCTGCGACAAACCATAATGGAAAAGAATATGAAAAATAATATTATCTATATAACTGAGTCACTTTGCTGTATGGAAGAAATTAATACAATGTTGTAAATCAACTATACTTCAATGAAATTTAAAAAAAAGAAGACTCCCCCTTGGATAGGGACAGAATATGACTCAGAATAAGCCCATTCACAAATTGTTGCCACGGCTAAAGGAAAGCTGATGGTCTGTGGAAAGCATGTTCATTGGCCTGGCCCTGATGGAAGGCCAACCTGGGCCCTTTGGACAGTGGTCACAGCCTGGGGCCTTGGCCTGCTGGAGGTCCATGCAACTGCACACCAGGGCTCCACTTGGACCCCTGAAGGCAAACAGCCCACCCAGGTCTGTCATCACCCCAAACGTTGGCCCCTTCCATCTCCCATCCTCGGCCCTGCTCTCACTCCAACTTTCTCTGTGTTGTTATGCTTTGATCCAGGCTGCCCACACCCTCCTCCCTCCCAAATCGCTGGAACTCTTCAGTATAGAAAATAAATCCTCAAACATCTTCATCTCACGGGGAGAATCCTCCTTCCATCTGCCGGCCTGGTTGAAGCCTCGGTCTTCCCCAAGAACACAGCTTCCCAGTCCTTCAGGCTGCAGGGTTGGGAGGAGCGATTCGCTTTTTCCTCCCCCAACAATGGCATTTCCAAACTCTTCCTCCTCCACTCACATATAATAACCCTGGAGCTTTCGGACTCAGGCCATCTGATCGTATCACAATCTCCACCTCTTCATTTGTCATCCACTGGTCTTCTAATCACCAGCCAACATGCATGAATGCTTTTAGCCCAGACTTCTCTCCCACCAGGAATCACATGGATAATGTACCCTTGATCTTGCCTCCAATGACCTTCATTCACACTGGGCTTTAGCCACTTTCTCCTACAGATGTCTCCAGTAGGGAGTCATCACCTGGAACCACCCCACCCTTAACATTCTGCACCCATTATGCACCACAGCTTCCTAGAAGCAGTACAAGTACAATGTGCAAAGCTTGGGCTTTGATGCTAGACTATCTGGGTTCAAATTCCAGTTCTGTACTAGTGGGGAGACTTTGGACAAGTTACTTAATCTCTCCATGCTTGTAAAATGTGAAAAATAATAGTCCTTTCTCATACGGTTGCTGTGAGAGTTAAATGAGTTAATTTGCACCAAGAATCTAGAATGATGCCTGGCACACATACAGAGCTATTTATACACCAGCTTCCACTATCATCCTTCCAGATTGCTCATGCCATCACTTCCTTTGTTGGTCCTTGACTTCCTGAGGCTTCTCATCTCCTGACCTCTCCATTTTCTCCAAAAGTATCCATTTACTCCTGTCTTCACCTCCTTCCCTATCCAGCCACCCTCTCTCCCATGGTTGCTTCATAAATATTTGCTTAATGGATGAATTAATCAATGATCCATAACTTCAACTATGTTCTCGTCCATACCCTCAGCCCCGCTGCCTTCTTGTCCTTTTAATAAACACCCCAACAATACACCAGCCCCAGATCTAACCAAAGATCTTACTTCTCCCCTTCTACCCCCCAGATGTTGACTGCTTCCACTACAAATTTAGCATCTCCAGCTTCAACTCTGCCCAGTTCTTCCTTTATGTGTCTCAAGTCAACTCCCTTTGCTATCGCTCACAACAGTGATACCAGCCTTCAGTGCTCCCTCAAAGCCCTCTTCTCCTACCACCTCTTTCTTCACTCCTGGCAGATGACTTTGCTTCCTGCTTTACAGAGAAATAAAGACTTCCGTGCGTGTGTGTGTGCGCGCACGCTCACCTGTGTGTGAGAGAGAAAGGAAGCAATGAAGTGGGGCAGAATAAAGGCTCCTCAACTTTCTTCCCCGTTCCTTAAACATATCTGCATCTTCTAATCTCCCCGTTCCAGGAGAAAAGCTGCTCTTCTTTGGAGTGAGCTAAATTCCTACTCCAGTGCTCAATTTCCATCCAACCCATCCAAACTGTAGCTTTTAAGCTGCCTGAGGAGGAAGCTTTATATTTTATAATGAAGATTACTACTATGTAAAATAAATGGTAGAAATGGATCAATCTTGTCCAGATATCAGCTGGCCTCTTAGAATGAATTAGACACTCTGGGAAGGTCAGCTTTCTCACACGGGGCCACACAGAGACATACTGGAGATACCAACCAAATCATGAGAATTACCTAAAAGAACTATGAAATCAAAGCCTAGGCAATCCCATTAAGAGTGCCCCAAATCAGTAACTTTTTACAGCCAATGACTTAATAAAAATCTTAACTAATTGGCAAACCCAAAGAACTTCCTGAAAACAAAGACTGTTAGGTACCAGCACAGTTCATCAAAGTGAGATTGCAGGCCTTTAAAGATAGGATAGACCTGGCTCAGATGGATCAAATGCCCATTCCAGGGCCTTCCCCGTCTCCAGTGTTACTTCTGTGTGAACATTATCAGACCTAAATATCTGAAAACAGGCTGTTTTTTTTCCGACAAAGCAGAGAACCCTGCTGGCAGATGTTTTACAGAGAAAAGAAAATAGCTTAAAATACATCAGACTATTTCAGTTAAAGAAGCGATGACACAAAAAGAAAAAATAAGGCATCTGGAAAAAGAGTAATTGAAAGAATTTTTTCCCCTTAAGCCAAGCCCCAGTACACTGTTTCTCCTGGGAATGGGATTTTACAGTTGGGAAACGTGATGTGGGGCTAACTGCTACATTTCAAATATATTACTGGTGCACAGAAGGGCTGCAATGAAATGGTCTGCAAGGATTTCAAAGTCGTATAACCCTTTGAGAGTTACACTAATAAGATCCATGTTATGAACGAGCTTAGATGTCTGCAGAAGTCACCTTTGGGTCAGGGTGGTTCCCCATTCAAAGGGATGAGAATCGGATGTGGCTTAAGGAAGGAAGGTAATATACATACATGATGGAGGAAAGGGCCACATTCAGCCCACATCCCTTCCTTCTCTCTCTCTCTACTTACAGGACTTTTCCTAGAATAGCAGATCTCTCTCTTCAACCCTAATTTGAAGGTCATTGTTGGACAGGATTTGCCCTTCTTAGACCCTAGGTCCAATGCCTTAAATCACTGGGAGCACTAAATAAATATCTGGTGACCAACTGAAGACGAACAGGCCTGGTCAGAACTCAAGCCCTTGTCCTTAGGCCCGTTCATATATATCTTGTGACATTATGAGAATACTTGGGAAGCTGTGGGGCTGTGAGCAGACTGCAACATCACATTTGATTTTTAGGGCCCCTGGAAGACTCTTCTGGTTATTTAAATAGCAGAAGAGCCAAACACCACCGCCAACGGTCCCTCGATATGGGTTCTCTCTTTTCCTCGGTAACAGAATCCTACGAGAACTGTGTAACCGGGCACTGGGTTGACCAGGTGAGAACCCAAGTTTCCCAGCCTGCCTTGAGCCAACTGCAGCCATGTGGACAAGTTCTGACCACGGAATATGAGTAGAAGTGGTACGTAGAGTAGTATAATGTACAACTTCTAGGAAGTGCTTCATAAAGGTAAAAGCATGTCCTTCTCTTACCCTTTTATCCTTCCCGCTGGCTGGACTGCAGATGCGATGGCTGGAGCTGGAATGGACATTTTGGGCCATGAGTTGAAGTCAGTCACAGAGGCCATACACAGGGGAGTAACCAGATGGAAGGACCAGACCCCAGGGCACTCCATTCCAGTCTGGCCTGCCTACCTGACTTTCACATGAGTGAGAAACAAACCTCTACCTAAGCCTCTTGGGTTTTCTGATCCTTGACCTGAAACTAACCCTAAGAATACATAGTGATTTATATAACACGGCAGGACTGGGCTAGGTGCCATTCTCACTGGGAAAGAAGGTATAAAACAGACTCGTGCTTCTAACTCCGTGGAAGTAATAACCTGGCAGGACTCTTTGAGGAGGTCACATCAGATTCTTGGACAAAGACTCTTCCTTTAATACCAATATATCTGGGTTTTCTGACCAGGGGAACCAAGGACTTCTCTGGCTGTATATCACTATGAGTGCAGCCTGTCAAGCAATCAGGTGCTGACGTTAGGCTGAGGTTGTATACACATGGTGACTGTGCAGGCCCATCGGAATGGCGGGACATCCAGTGGAATGGACATCCATTGGAATGGCTGGGCATCACACTGTACCTGTTTCTGAGCACGCTTTAGGGGCACACACTTGTGCTCTCTCCTGGCTACAGCTACCCCTCACCCCTCATGCACCATCACGTCCTGTGCTCCCCTGGCTGTCTCCTCTCCAGGGAAGCCCCCTTCCTGCATCCACCATTCTCCTTATGACACAGATCCAGCCCCATCCCCTCCTGGAAGCTGGTCCTTTCTTCCTCCAGCTCTTACCTGCACACTGACTAACCCAAGGGCTCCCCCTGACAGGTCAGGACTCAAAACATACGTCATTGAATGAATAGATAAACTAAATATGTTCAATAAGGTCTCAGGCCTGAGAGTTCAAGCTAACAGGAAACTCTCTCCAAAGCACTCCCCAGAAGCCAGAAAGCAGTGCATATTTAAAAGAAAGAGAATCAGCCTGAGTCATCACTAGGCTGCTCTGTCCACAGGATTGTTTCACTTGAAAAAAAGAGGGGACACTGCCTGCTGGAATCCTAAGCAAGATCTGAAGGAAGGAATTCATCCCTCACCCTTTCAGATGCTAGCTATGGTGCCCGAGATCAGCTTCAGAGCAAACAGAATGAGGTGAATTGTTCTCTATTAAAATAAACAACATGGGGGGCTGCCCTGGTGGCACAGTGGATAAGAATCTGCCTGCCAATGCAGGAGACACAGGTTCGAGCCCTGGTCCAGGAAGATCCCACATGCCGCGGAGCAACTAAGCCCGTGCGCCACAACTACTGAGCCTGTGCTCTAGAGCTCGCGAGCCACAACTACTGAATCCCATACACCCAGAGCCCGTGCTCTGCAACAAGAGAAGCCACCGCAATGAGAAGCCCGCATGCCGCAACAAAGAGTAGCCCCCGCTCACTGCAACTAGAGAAAGCCCGAGAGCAGCAATGAAGACCCAACGCAGCCAAAAATAAATAAATAAATAAATAAATTTAAAATAATAATAAAATAAAATAAACAACATGAAATGCTTTAACACGCTGGGGTTGGTGAACCTCAGAGAAACATGCATTTGATTGTCATTTTCTCCCCTTATCCTGGATTTTCTGGCTAAATCTCCTGTACGCCATTAGAATAGAGAAGATAAACATTTCTCAACTTCCCACCTCACCGCCCACATCTGAAACCCTTAGAAGAACCCACACACCCCAAGCAGAGCCGACTGCACAAGTTCAGAACTGCAGTCCTGCCCAGGGAAGGTGTCGGTCATGATTGTTTTTTCACAGCTGACAGCGAGATCCTCTATAAGGAAGATCCTCTATAAGGAAGGGTCTGATCCCATTTAATGCCCAACTAGAGTAATTACGACCAGGCAGCCTGGGTCACCTCAGGAGGGTCAAGACATGCAAGGGGCATGTATGGCTGGGCTTCCTCAGTAACACAAAGACTGAGTGATCTATGGCTCAGTTTGTGCACAGTTGCTTGGATATCAAAGGCCAAGGAGGAGCTGAAACAATCCATCAACAAGTACTTAGTGAGAACTGGGAGAAATAAAGACAGTTGAAAACCCTGTGTCAGCCAGCAAGGAATGTTCACATTGACACAGTGATCCTTAGCCTGGAGGCCATGACCCAGTCACGGCGGGTTGTGAAATCAATTTAGCGGGTCTCTACCTACATTTGTAAGTAAATCAGGACAGAATAGAAAGTATCAGGGCAACGCTTTCATAACTTTGTGAAACTTCTGTTTTGATTCTAAAATGTTCTTCTTTGTGGGAGCTCCAGCCAAAAACGCGTGGGAGCCACTGCCTGAATAAATGATGAATAGTTCACGTTCTTGTGGGAACTCCTCTTTTATGTCTCGTGCACTCACCTTCTGTGGAATTCGACCCCACCTGCACAACCCCCAATATCGTTCTTCCAGCGTGTTCAAAGATGGCCACAATTATACCCTTTAATCAGATAACGGACGCAGGTGGAAAACAGAAAATGACATCCAGTGGCCACTCAGAGGACACGGCCAAAATGGCTGTGGCCAAATCAGGTAAGACCAAAAGGCAGGCTTGTGTGGTCCTCCCCAAACCTCCTATGTAGCCAAACAATGAACGGCTGCAAGTAGCTAGTGGGCGCCAGCTAGAGCAGCTCGCTGCTCCGTCCTCAGTCCCGGAAACAGTCCCTGGCACAAAGTTGGCCCTCGATAAATATTAGTTGAATGAATAATTCAATGAAGGAATGAATTAGGACAATCCCCAAAGCTCAAAAATCATGATGTAGTGACATGGACATTTACCTAACCCTACAAAGAAATCATGTTTCACTGAGGTGCAATAAAGATACTCAGCTAGACTTAGAGAACTGAGTTAGAACCAAGAGTATGTAACTCCAGCTTGAAATGCTCTGATGGCATCATCTGCACTGAACACTAACCTGGCCTGGGGCATCATCACTTCATACCCGAGCTCCCTCCTAGCTTTCTAGCTACAGATTCTGCTTCCCTCTCAGCCCATCTTGAAACTTCTTCTTTAGCAATAATGAACGAATTGAAACTCTCCGTCTCGTGGGACTGTTTTATGATTTGGTGCCACTGCATGTTCAGTGTCCTTTGCCTGAAATGCTAGTCTTCTCTGAGAGCCCGGCCAAATCGTCCCATCCTCCTTTAAGTCCCAGGTCAGGTATGATCTCCTCAAAGCCTGCCCTGATCACGTGCCCTTAACCCCAGCCTCTGCAGAGTAAACCAAGCTCTCATCCACACTACCTCTGTACTGCAGACAAATCCAGTACAATTGTTGTTTGGCTAATATCCTTTTGCAATTTACCCGGTTACGTGTTCTACCCCCCGACTGGATTTTGAGCTCCCTGAGGTCTACAGCGGCTCTTATTCAGTAAGTGTTTATTGGAGGTATAAATGAATACGTGAATGAATGAGTAAATCAGTCAGTCCTCCTGGACCCCTCCTGCCTACCTTCAGCCCATCTCGTCCTATGCCCATAAATTACGAGAAAATTTAAAAGATTAAAATATGTACATGCAAATAAAACACTGATACGGCCTGAAGCAAAAGAAAACTAGGAAGTCAACGGCTAACGGTGTAGACCACGGAGAAGTCATCGGTCTGTGACTCTGGCGCCACCGGTCTGAACGCGGGTGGGGACACTCTCTCCCGCTCCTCACGCGCTTGTGACTCAGGAAGAGCCTGGGGGGCTCGCGGCCACTCAGCCCAGGGAACGCTGCCCCCGAGAGAAAGGACCTCTCACGTGGGAAGAAGAAAATAAAGGAAGCCATGAAAGGGTCCAGGGCAGGGGACGGCAATCACTTCTAATAAAAGGCCAGTGAATAGATATCTTGGGCTTTGTGAGTCACACGGCCTGGGACACCACTCATCCAGGCCATTGTAGCCCAGAAGCAACCACACACAATCTTTAACGCCAAGCAAGGCTGTGAGCCACGAAAACTTTATTTATACACACTGAAATTTGAATTGCGTACAATTCTCATGTCGCAAAATATTCTTTTTTATTTTATTTCTTTTTTTTTTACATTTAAAACTGTAAAGACCATACTTAGCTCAGGAGCCATACAAAAATAGGCAGTGGGCCGGAGGTGACCAGCTGACCAGATGTGGCCTGAGGGCCGAAGTTTGCCGACCTGTGGCCTAGTGTGGAGAAATCATGCTAGGTGATAACATCTGAAAATCTTCACTGAGAAAACAAATACTGCTATGTATATGTATAACTGAATCACTTTGCTGTACACCTGAAACTAACACAACATTGTAAATCAACTATATTCTAATAGAAAATAAAAATTAAATTTAAAGAAGAAAAAGAAAACAAATACTGTTGTAGTTTACCCAGAATGCCCATGATCTGACCTACGCCAAATTATCAGTATTTCCAGAATTGGGGTATTTTAAGTCCAAACAAACACGATGCTCATAAAAGACTTCATCCAACTCAAACGTTTTTGATTTTGAATGAGCTTACGCTTCCTTCTGTGACACAGATTATTGAATGGGGTACTTAATATATATTTGCCCCATTAGGATCCAACACTCCAAAAAAATGAATATCATCCATGAAAGCAAATAAGGGACCCAGACAATCACAGTGCATGTGTCACCTGGGAGACTCCCAGGCGAGCCCTGCAGACGTCCATCGCCACCTGCCTCCCCGTCTTCAGCGTGTGGACCAGCCCACCTCGACCTCACCAGCTGTCACTCACAGCCCAGCATTTCATGCAGTCACCATGCACTGCCCACAGCAGCAACCTGTGCTTCAGTTGTTTTCGATGACTCATCATCTATTTTTAAAACGTTTAGAATAAGTGTATTTTGTTCAGACATGTCTGGTATTTAGACTCCTCAGTTGGTATACCAAATGGAGTTACATGTTCCCCAAATTGTTTACTTCCATTTCCCTAAGGAGTCACTGTAAGATTCCGTTGAATACTAAGCTCTCCTAATTCAAATAAAATATAACTTAATTCACTTTTCAAGGACACCTCTGTTAGGCAACGTGTAGAATTTCACTTAAGAAAACCTTACAACCTGCCCTCTGATTGGGATTCCACCCCCCGCCCCCAATCCTACTCCATCCATCACTTGATTCCTGTCTGAAAACACCACCTTTCGGAGGCAAAGCCCAGTTATTTCTAAGCCTGTCCACGGTTATTAGAGGGCAGGATGTTGGGAGTGAAGAGAGGGAGAAAAGTTTCAAGGGAGCCCCTGTGGCTCATCTGGTTTGTAACCAAGATGCAGATTCAATAACTTCATCCTTGTTTCTGTGACTTGTGACCACTGCATGTTGCTGTTCTGCCCGACCACCACAATCAGAAAGAAAACTTCCTCATCCATCATTCTATGCCTCTCAAGATATACTGGGCGATTCCTAAAACTCAGTATTATACTCCCCAGGCCATTTTCCTCCATCGAGCCTGTCTATGGAGCAGGAATATGGTTAAGATGGACATTAATGGGCCCTCCACCCAACACAGCTGGGGAGTCAGCACCCAGACCCAGGGGCAGACCCGAAAGCCACTCCTCACCCCCTTCTTCCTGCCCATGGAACCCTGATTTTATTCACCTTCCTCCTGGTTCCAGGCTCAGAGAAAAGGGCTTCCCCACCTCCAGGAGATGTATCTTGATGAGTCTAAGGTTAGACTCTACACTAATAGGGGAAATTACACTTCTTTTTGCCACAGTAAAAGCCTGGAGCTTCCGGTGGATTATCATGGGCCAAGAACACAATTCTGGCCAAGGAAATGACAAAGACCTCTTCCTGACGAAGCTCTAGTCAAGCTCCTCTGAATCTTCTTCTCCACTAGGCCTCAACCTTGTGCTGAAAGGACTAAGACTTCCGGCACAAACGATCTTACCCACTGCACCCCACTAAGGGACTCAAACAAACTCTTAACGCGGCTTCTAGCAGCCTGTGGTCATGTCCCTGGGTTGAACCAGTGCCCTGTGAGTTCCCACCAGAGAAACCTCAAAGCTGCCAAATCAATTTACCATTTGTTCCAGCCAAGAGCCCGATAGGCCCCTGACTCCCTTTTCTTAAAGCATTTATTTAAAAAACAAAACAAAAAACCTTACAATTGTAAATCCTTCTTCTGTCCCTTTGAGATGTATATGTATCTCCTATAACCAAGGAGTGTCCTTCTCAAGGACTTGAGAGCCATTCCTTTCAAATGTAATAATCAGGAAAGATCGCACCCCCCCCCCAACACACACACCCCTACCGTCCCCCTGTCTCCCAGGCTCTATGGGAGGCAGGAGCCTAACTTCTATTAGCATCAGTTAGTAAACCCACGTGGCCTCGTCACACTGACTAACCAGCGTGCTTTCTGTGATTTTTCTACCTCTCTGTCTGTGCTAGAGCCTCCGCTCATTCTCCTCTTAAAACTCACAGCCACCTCCACCCGGATCAGAGTTTAGCCCAGCTCTCCACATACTCAAGTCTCTTTCTCCTACTGCCATAGTACTGCATGAAGTCTGTCTTTACCGCCTTTACCTAATGTCAGGCTTTGTCTTTCTTTACCAGAAGCATAAGACTCTTAAATCTGAAGGGCTACCACTGCCACCTCACCCACATTAGTAGTAGTAGGTATACAAGCTACAAAGAGTAGGACTATGCCTTATTATCCCTTAGCACAGTGCCTGGCTTGTAATAGACACTCAAATACTAGTTACCCAAGCGTTCTATCATTTGCATATACAGGGGTCAGGGTGAGCCAAGGACCAGCCCATAGGAAACCATCTTTATGGACTTAGTATCTCCTCCACTCAAAAAACAGGATGTCAGAGCTGAAAGACATCTTATAAATCATCTAGTCCAAACCCCTCGGATTACAAGTCAAAAAACCTGAGCCTCAGACCGGGTTGGTGGTGTGGCCTAGATCTCAAGGCTGGTCAAGGTCAAGGTCAGGGCTAGGGCCTCTTCCCAGCCTGGTGTTTACCCCCTGCACCACGTAGTACCCAAAACACTTACAGGTGAGTCTTAAGGAAAATTAAAATGTTCCCTCCTTTCTTAAGGGTTTTCTCAGCATAACTGTACTGTCCTTGAGAGGGAAAAGCAATGAAAATAACAGACGTAAGATTTTTGAATATCTGTTGTGTTTTTATCCTCCAGTTCCACAGACCTTTGGGATTACTGCATTGTTTTTTAGTGTTTCATTTGCGTGTGTTTGGAAAGAGCGGGGTTGGGGGTGGGGGGAAGAGCCAGAAGAAAGAAAGACTGGGGCGAGAAAGAAGTGTCTGGGTACTGGTGCAGCAGAGGATGGAAATTCCCTAACCCTAGGTTCAAGGCTTATCTGCTTATCGGCCCAGAGAAGGCAGCTGCCAGGCATGGGAGATTTATAATGTGACATTCCAGCCCTGATCTCTGTGGAAGAAACAGGCCAAAGCCCACAATACTCCGTGTACGTCTGGTGCTTTTGTACCGAGCTCAACATCTTTTCCACCACAATGGCAAACTATGCAGAATAGAAACAAAGGGTGGGCGGGGGCAGCTGGGCAGTGGGGAGAGGCGAGAATTGTGGGAGATGACGCCAAGGCCCGTGAAGGGGGCAAGGCTGCACAGCCCTCCTTAGACCTAAGGGCCTGGAGAAGGCCACACTTTTCCGGAGTAACTGTGCTGCCCGAACTCCGCCCGCCACATCCCAAGCTTGGGATTTTCTGTCCTGACACCCAGAAGCAGCCCTACTGACCAAACCAATCAGGATGGAAAATGGAAAGTTTTCTATGGGGTACAAAGCTCTGTGCAGAAATGTAAGGGAGATTTTGGTGGTCTTCAGACTTGGTCTGCTTAGAATGTGACATCTCAGTGGAAGTTAAGTAGGCAGGAGGGGGAACAGAAGGGCCTAACGGCGGGGAAGAGCCCACAAATACCACCACCATCCCCTTGGCAATATGGATGCCCCCTAAGGTGCTGGCAGAGAGCACCACCATCCTGAAACAGCTCTGCGGTAAGCACGGGCTTGGGATCCCCTACACCCAGGCCCTGGCCCAGACTCTGCCCTCACCAGCTCGGTGGTTTCAACAAGCGGCTTCAGCCCGCCCTGTCTCAGTGTCCACGTCTATGACAGGAGAGTCCTAAGAGTACACACATCGCAGGGCTGTTGTGAAAACCTAGTGTCGCCAGAGCCTGCCGAGTGACTGTCACCCACTTTATCCGCTGTTCCCAGAAATGAGTCAGGAAAGGAAATGGCAGGTGGACCGACTCCTTGGTGAAGACCAGTATTTCCTTCAAAGCAAAGAAGAACCAGAAAGCCAAAGAGCATGAAACGTGCAGAGAGGGAAGACGCTTCCATCAGTCTTAAATTATCCGAGCTACAGTCTATGTAGCAAATCTATTCATAGGAATGGTCCTTGTGAACGTCGGGAAAGGCGTTGGCATACATAACTGGGGTGTTTTTTCTGTTGCTTCTTCCTCAAGGCTCTGGGACTACCGTATACCTGTAGCCTAGCTCCCCACTCCGTGTTTGCTCTAAAGCCTGGAGCAACTCGGGACAAAGGAGGGCTTTGCATTAGGAAGTTAATGGAAGCACCACAAAGGATCTCCCACTCCCAAGAAATCAGCTGAAATCAGTACAGTTTCCATTTCAACCTTGGTGATCCAGGTTTGCACTAAAGACCTCCTTAGGAGGCTTCCAAATAGTTACTTGCGGTCTCAACTTCAAAGGAAAAACGCCAGCCATGTAGAGGAAGACCCTCTGACCCCTCTTTGAGGGCACAGGCATGAAGAAACAGCTTCTGAGAAAGAAATGACTATTTGGATTTGTGGATGCTAAGTGTCAGACCAGATAGACTGGCAAACATCAGACTTTAGGAGGTTGATGATAAATAATGGAACGTAGCTTTCTGAGATTCAAAGTCAAATTTGATAAAAGGCCAAGAAGAAAGAAAACAGAAACTGCTGTTTTCACGCCAGAGTAAGAGCTCCAAAATTTCTCCCTGCCTTCTTTGGCTTCCCTGGAGTGGAAGGATTTGATATGATGAGTTCTACTGTCAGATGGACACCTACCCTTTAAGGAGATTTGCTTTGGATCTAAGGAAAATACCGAACCATCAGCAAACCCCCCCCCAAATCTCTTCCAGCTGTAAGAATGAAATGATGCATTAACATGAATGAGATTTCCCATTTAGAACTGGTTCTTCCTTTCTTCTTCTAAAGACCTGTAGCTTTGCAGTTGTCACCTGTTACATCTAAAATGCCATATCAAGTGGCCAGCACAAAAGCCTAAGTCCCTGATGACAAAAAAACATCATCAGATACAACAGGGAGCTTCTTAAGTCACATAGTGTGAAAATGAACTCCAAAATCATTTGGGATACACAGAATAAATTTTTTCTCAAGTAATGTATCAAACATGGACTAGGAAGATTATTTTTAGTTCTAGTTAAAAGCTTCAAGAAGCCAAGTTTTTTCTTTTCCTTTTTCTTGGCTAGAATTGCCATAGCTTTTATATGTTTCTTATGAGTGTATGTGTATGCTTTTCATAAATTTACACACAGATACACAACACACAACTTTCCAACTCCATTCTCCCATCAAGAGTAATGGAATCTAAGCTTTTTATTTGGTTAAGAGACCTCAGGCTGTGTTAAGAATACTTCTGCAGTTAAATACCACTTTCAACTAGTGAAAGAAAATAGCTGTGGGAAAAAGGAGCCTTCTGAGACTGGAATTCATTAACACATTGGACAATAGTATTTTTCCTTTATTTAGAAAGCTGCTCTAACTCCTCCCAAGATAAAGACGATGACCACCAAATATAGGCCAAGTGCTCACTCTGTCTCCTCTTTGGCTCTGAGAACCAACTAGATTTCCTTTCTTGTTTACCTTTGGCTCTCTCTCTTCTTTTACCACTAACAAAACAATACCATTCATAATGCTACTTTTTATTGGTATGGCACTCAGACTCATCAAATACATATATTCAGCACAATAAGCAAACACACAGTGGTGCCCATGTCCTAAGCACTGTTGAAAGAGTTTTGTATGTGTTCACTCATTAAACCACGTTAATTCAACATTCCTCACAAACAGGCGTCATGGTGATGGCTACCCAAGTCCTTCCTCCCTTCCCGTTAAATCCCAACTTTGTTAAAGTTCCACCCTTTTTCACATGGCCATTACTTCAGGAGGGTGTCCTAGCGGGTGGGTCCTTACTGGTCTAAGTTACGTGGCCCACTGGGTACAGGTATGTGACACACTTCTGGCCAAAGACACATGAGAGAAAGTCTGCTGGGTTGTGGGGAGGGGGAAGTTCATGAGAATAATTTTTTTGTTCTTAATAAAAGCTACACAGGAAGACAGAATGTCTCCCTCTTTTGGATCTTGCTGGGCCTGGAGTTGATTCCTTGAACTGCTGCAGCCTTCTTGCAACCATGAGGGAAGCTAGCCTGAGGACAAAGGCACCACAGAGAGAATGCCAAGCCAAGAGAGTCACCCAGAGGGGTCCGAGAGCCCTGACTGTACTGTTTCTGCAGCTGCCATAGCTTTTTTTTTGTTTGTGTGGTATGCGGGCCTCACTGTTGTGGCCTCTCCTGTTGCGGAGCACAGGCTCCGGACGCGCAGGCTCAGCGGCCATGGCTCACGGGCCCAGCCGCTCCACGGCATGCGGGATCTTCCCAGACCGGGGCACGAACCCGTGTCCCCTGCATCGGCAGGCGGATTCTCAACACTGCGCCACCAGGGAAGCCCTGCCATAGCTTTTGATTTCTTGCCTCATGTGATAAGACATTTCCTCATTGTTTTATTCTTTTATAAACTATTTAATCTAGTATTATTTTTTTTGTTATTATTATTTTAAAATTTATTTATTTTTGGCTGCGTTGGGTCTCCGTTCCTGCACCCGGGCTTTCTCTAGTTGTGGCGAGCGGGCGCTACTCTTTGTTGCGGTGCATGGGCTTCTCATTGCAGTGGCTTCTCTTGTTGTAGAGCATGAGATCTAGGCACGTGGGCTTCAGTAGTTGTGGCACGCGGGCTCAGTAGTTGTGGCTCGTGGGCTTAGTCGTTCCGCGGCATGTGGGATCTTCCTGGACCAGGGATTGAACCCATGTCCCCTGCATTGGCAGGAGGATTCTTAACCACTGCACCACCAGGGAAGTCCCTTCCTCATTGTTTTAAATTAGCTGAGTCCAGAGTTTCTCTCTTACTTGTAGCCAAAGGCATCCTTAATTGTAAATTAAGAGATGAAGAAATAAATAAAGAGTAAGAGGGCAAGCGACTTACCTAAAATCACACTGCTAGTAAATGTCTTAAGAACATGCAGGCACTAAGGGACTACGGTTTATACACAAAACCTAAGAAAAAGGGCTAAGAGAAAGACTTCCAAATACCAATGTTTTATAAATTATATGTACATATATGTTCATAATCACACACACACAGTCTCTCTCTCTCAAACATACAAGCACGTCACAACTAATCTTGAAATTATGGTTAGTAAGTTCATTAACTAGAGCTCAATATATATCTCTGACTCCTATCCCCAAAGATTATTAGATTTTGATGTTGTGTGAGAGAGAGAGAGATTATAGGTGTAAGTCACTGAAAGTGTCATAGGCACACGAGAAGGCGAATATACTCTCTTTTTATTAAACTCCAGTGGTTTTGACTCTTTAACAGTTTATCTTAGTAAAATCAAGTGATCGGCCACCATAGTCTAAGAATATAAACCAGGCAGTAATCTGTTGTTGTTCCTTGTTAATGCTTCTTTTCTCCCGTGATCCTGAGGCACTGACTCCTGGAGGCTAGCTGTGTGGGGATTTTGGCTAGAAGGAGGCATCATGCCAAAGAGAGCCCAACACTGGCTCTCCCCACGGAGAAAGCTTCATTACTACAGACGCTATAGAATGACACATGGAAAAGGCAGACTCCACACAAGCGCGACCCGGCATGGAATTCACTCTGGATGATAAACCATTGAGTTCTATGAAGCAAATTAAGAGTCCATTCTTAGTGACTGCCCATCAATAAGAGTCTCCAGCACAGAAAGCAAACCCTCCACCCAGACTTCCAGGTCCTTTGTAAGCCTTTCCCCAGAGGCTCCTAAGGCGATGTCTCAATAAATCTGTCATGGTCTGTGAACAAGAAGCATCTGGGAGTGAGGTAAAAAAAAGCGCTAATGAATTCAAAGCCCACAGCGTTAGTTCTGGGCCGAGTTACTTCTAAATGGTAATATCTGTCGGGAGGAGTCTCCTTCCCTGCTGTCTAGTTTCTGTGTAGAGGGTCCTTCAGTGGAGGTACGTTCCTGGTCTATCCAGGGCTCCTCACTCACGCCCCCCCGGGGGCGGGGAGTGAATTCTGATTGGTTTATTTGAGAACGGAAACTGCGCCTGCCTCTCTTGGTCCCACCCTCTCCCCTTACCCTTTCCGGAACTAGTTGCCCACAGGGAGCTCCCTGTCCAGTCTTCTTATCAAAGAAGAAAACATGAGAGCATCACAGCCCACAGACACAGGCTGTGGTTTTCCAGAGCCATCTGTGCCTGACTGGGTGGGCGAGTCCATCGAATCCTAAACTGGGAAAACAGCCCTCTCACCTGCAGGTAGGATCACATTTTCCTACACCATCTTGATCCGTTAAAGAAAAAGCAATCTTCAACTCAATCTAGAACATGGGTGATGAAGCTGGCGGCTCTTTATGGAGCACACTCCGACCCCAACATTTTCCAAAAGCAGAGAGGCTTCACCACCCTTGACTGTGTGTGTATAGTGCCTCATGGTGTTAGATGCACTCTCCCATATCCTCTCTCTTTGGGCCTTTTCAACAAACCCGGGAGGAAGACAGCGTTTATCATCCCAAGTGGGCTCCAGTGTGGAAACTGGGACTCGCAAATTTTAAGTGATCTGTCCAGAGTCCACAGCTCTGCGCAATGTCCCAAATCGCTAGCTCCAGGCTTCTGTTCTTTGTGGAATACCTTTCCCTCCCAGCTTCCTCCAAGGCTCTAAGGATCCATGAGCTGCGTGACTGAGCCGTGATGGGGCAGGACGTAGACCAGGCCTCTCTCCACCTCCCCCGACATGGCAGTCCTGCCTTTTAAAGGCTGCTTCAGTACGACACCATTTATTGATTTTGGTTCTGTTTAACAGAGAGCTTACTTTACAGGAAGCCCCAACTTTAAATTTTTCCTTGCTTCAGAGGCTTCGACCAGGCACAGAAGATAATTAGATGAATTATTCTGTTATTTCAGAGACCTATTTTTCAATCTGACAAAGAGCGTGTCTCTCCCCAAATTAGAGACTCTTACAAAGTTCTTTGAAAGCCACTCCACAAACTAATAAACTAAGCAAATAGAAAGCACTTTGCAAAGGCAGACGTGTCATCTGTCTACTTCTCAGGGTCTACACCCTAAAGTGGGAGACTATCTACTTGTAGGTGCAGCGTCAAGGCAGGTAGTCACTCTAACACATACATCTGCAAAGCTGGAGTATTCTGAAGGGAAGAAAAGTCCTTGACTGTCATGATGTGGAATCAGACCCCAAGCCGTCAACTGCCCTCAGAAGCCTCCCTCCCTCCCTCGCTGTCCTGGGGGACTCATAGAGTACGTTTACACGGTGCAGCAAAACTCTGCCTCACTGAAGCTGGCAGGAGAGGAGCCTCGGTGGTCAGCCGAACCAAGGCCTGAGTGGAAAACACAAGTGGCTGTTACCCTTCCTCCTATGACCAAGGACGTTTTCTTGCCTTCCCTGGTCCTGCACAGCGAACACAAGTGACTCTCGGAGGACCTCAGGTCTCCCACTCAGAGCACAACTTCCCAACGTCGACCACGGTAGGCGGCGACGTGGATGAGCAGGAATGTGCACGCTGCAGTCCTAAAGGACCTCTTTCTTGCCAAATCCAGCACCTTTCCGCCCCTTGAACTTCAGCTCTTGGCACCGCTACCCTCCCTCCTGGCTGTCTCTGCGAGAGGGTCCCGCCACGCTGCAGTCTCCTGCCCTCCCACACACATTCCCCACGGCTGGCTGGCTGTCCGCCGGGCTAGGCCTTGTCCCTCTATCCTCCCTCAACTGCAGCCAAGCCCCGAGGCATGGTTCTCAACCTCAGTTCTCTGCTGTCTCCCCCGAGGCGGCCTCATTCTGCCTCGTGGCTGCAACCATCACCTCCCAGGCCAGGCACATCAACTCTCTCTGCCTCTCATCTCACTGCCTACAGGGTAATAACCCTCACTGCCAAACCATGACCTCGTGCCGTCCACAACCCAGACCACCCCCTACCCAAGCAAGGCCTCCAATGCAACCTCTCTTCCCCAACTTTGCTTGTGGTTTTGCTTTTGTTGTTCTATTTTTGTCATGATACTCGCAGTCAAGCAGGCGTCACCTCCAACAATGCACAGCATCCTTGGACCTCATTGGCACCTCACCCCCAGTTTCTAAAGCTGGCCAGAGGCAAGCATCCCCTTATCTCAGCCACAGGTCCAGGCCATACAGTTGGTTTCTGCCATGTTTCCAGTCTGGCATCCTGGGTTTCCTGCTGGACCAGACCGCCTACCCTAAGCCACGTCCCATGCTAAGCTGGAGTCCTGATATGTTCCTAGTTCCGGCCAAGTCCCCATCCACCAGGGCTGGGGGACAAGTGTGTTCCATAGCCACCTGAAGACTCTAGATCACATTCCAGATGCCTCTAAAAATGAGGAATTCTAGTATGGAGGTTACTTAAAAAACTAAAAATAGAACTACCATATGATCCAGCAATCCCACTCCTGGACATATATCTGGAGAAAACCATAATCCGAAAGGATACATGCTCCCCAAAATTCACTGCAGCACTATTCACAATAGCCAAGACATGGAAGCAACCTAAGAGTCCATCGATGGAGGGGTGGATAAAGAAGATGTGGTACATATATACAATGGAATATTACTCAGTCATTAAAAAGAATGTAATAATGCTACTTGCAGCAACATGGATGGACCTAGAGATTATCATACTAAGTGAAGTAAGGTCAGACAGAGAAAGACAAATATCATATGATATCACTCATACGTGGAAACAAATTTTTTTAAACATTAAACAAATGAACTTATTTACAAAAGAGAAACAGATTTACAGATATAGAAAACAAACTTATGGTTACCAAAGGGGAAACATGGAGGGGAGAGATAAATCAGGAGCTTGGGATGAACAAACACACACTACTATATATGAGACAGGTAACCAACAAGGACCTACTATACAGCACAGGCAACTCTACTCAATATTCTGTAATAACCTATATGGGAAAAGAATCTAAAAATGAATGAATATATGTATATGTATAGCTGAATCACTTTGCTCTACACCTGAAACTAACACAACATCGTAAATTAACTATACTCCAATACAATTAAAATTTTTAAATTTTTTAAAAAATAAAAATGAGAATTCCAGAAGACAGCTTGTTTGGGGGTAAACAGCACAGCAGAGGGAAGTAGGGTGGTATAGTAGAAAGAATCCCAACTTTGGGTGTGGACAGGCCTGGGTTTGAATCCCACCGACTCACCAACTGTGATTAAGCAGCCTTCTCCTCTAAGCCTGGTCCCTTCACTGTGAGGTGGGGACACCACCACCTGGTTTTTGGAATTGTCATGAGGAATAAAAAAGCTCAGAAGAACAATGACAGGAGCTACCATTAATGGAGTCTTCAGGGGAAGGAGACCAGATGAGACCAGCCCTTAGGGCTGCAAGAAACAGAACATTCGCACTCCATCTTGCAAGAGCACCAGAATCACAACTAACTGCTAAACAGTCATCGAGAGGAAGACACTGGAACTCACCAAAAAAGATACCCCACAACCAGAGATAAAGGAGAGCCACAATGCGATGGTAGGAGGGGCACAATCACAATAAAATCAAATCCCATAACTGCTGGGTGGGTGACTCACAAACTGGAGAACACTTATACCACAGAAGTCCACCCACTGGAGTGAAGGTTCTGAGCCCCACGTCAGGCTTCCCAACCTGGGAGTCCAGCAACTGGAGAAGGAATTCCTAGAGAATCAGACTTTGAAGGCTAGTGGGATTTGATTGCAGGACTTTGACAGGATGGGGGGAAACAGAGATTCCACTCTTGGAGGGCACACACAAGGTAGTGTACACATCAGGACCCAGGGTAAGGAGCAGTGACCCCATAGGAGACTGAACCAGACCTACCTGCTAGTGTTAGAGGGTCTCCTGCAGAGGCGGGGGGTGGCTGTGGCTCACCGTGGGGACAAGGACACTGGCAGCAGAAGTTTGGGAAGTACTCCTTGGCGTGAGCCCTCCCAGAGTCCACTATTAGCCCCACCAAAGAGCCCCAGGTAGGCTCCAGTGTTGGGTTGCCTCAGGCCAAACAACCAACTGGGAGGGAACCCAGCCCCACCCATCAGCAGTCAAGTGGATTAAAGTTTAACTGAGCTCTGCCCACCAGAGCAACAACCAGCTCTACCCACCACCAGTCCCTCCCATCAGGAAATTTGTACAAGCCTCTCAGATAGCCTCATCCATCATAAGGCAGACAGCAGAAGCAAGAAGAACTACAATCCTGCAGCCTCTGGAACAAAACAAAAGACACAGACTCACTGAATGGATACAAAAACAAGACCCATATATATGCTGTCTACAAGAGTCCCACTTCAGACCTAGGGACACATACAGACTGAAAGTGAGGGGATGGAAAAAGAGACTCCATGCAAATGGAAATCAAAAGAAAGCTGGAGTAGTAATACTCATATCAGATAAAAGAGACTTTAAAATAAAGAATGTTACAAGAGACAAGGAAGGACACTACATAATGATCAAGGGCTCAATCCAAGAAGAAGATATAACAATTATAAATATATATGCACCTAATATAGGAACACCTCAATATATAAGGCAACTGCTAACAGCTATAAAAGAGGAAATTGACAGCAACACAACAATAGTACGGGACTTTAACACCTCACTTACACCAATGAACAGATCATCCAGGCAGAAAATTAATGGGGAAACACAAGCTTTAAATGACACGAGACCAGATAGATTTAATTGATATTTATAGGACATTCCATCCAAAAACAGCAGATTACACTTTCTTCTCAAGTGCACACGGAACATTCTCCAAGATAGATCACATCTTGGATCACAAATCAAGCCTCAGTAAATTTAAGAAAATTGAAATCATATCACGCATCTTTTCTGACCACAACACTATGAGATTAGAAATCAATTGCAGGGAAAAAAATGTAAAAAACACAAACACATGGAGGCTAAACAATACATTACTAAATAACCAAGAGATCACTGAAGAAATCAAAGAGGAAATCAAAAAATACCTAGACACAGATTACAATGAAAACACAACAATCCAAAACCTATGGGATGCAGCAAAAGCAGTTCTAAGAGGGAAGTTTATATCAATACAAGCCTACCTCAAGAAACAAGAAAAATCTCAAACAATCTAACCTTACACCTAAAGGGGGTAGAGAAAGAAGAACAAAAAAAACCCAAAGTTAGCAGAAGAAAAGAAATCATAAAGATCAGAGCAAAAATAAATGAAACAGAAACAAAGAAAACAATAGCAAAGATCAATAAAACTAAAAGCTGATTCTTTGAGAAGATAAACAAAATTGATAAACCATTAGCCAGACTCATCAAGAAAGAGAGAGAGGACTCAAGTCAATAAAATTAGAAATGAAAAAGAAGTTACAACAGACACAACAGAAACACAAACTATCCTAACAGACTACTAGCAGCAACACTATGACAATAAAATGGACAAACTGGAAGAAATGGACAAATTCTTAGAAAGGTATAACCTTCCAAAACTGAAACAGGAAGAAATAGAAAATATGAACAGATCAATCACAAGTAACTAAATTGAAACTGTGATTAAAAATCTTCCAACATACAAAAGTCCAGGTCCAGATGGCTTCACAGGTGAATTCTAACAAACATTTAGAGAAGAGCTAACATCCATCCTTCTCAAACTCTTCCAAACAGTTGCAGAGGAAGGAACACTCCCAAACTCATTCTATGAGGCCAACATCACCCTGATACCAAAACCAGATAAAGATACTACAAAAAAAAAGAAAATTACAGACCAATACCACTGATGAATATAGATGCAAACATCCTCAACAAAATACTAGCAAACAGAATCCAACAACACATTAAAAGGATCATACACCATGATCAAGTGGGATTTATCCCAGGGATACAAGGATTCTTCAATATATGCAAATCAATGTGATATACTATATTAACAAATTGAAGAATAAAAACCATATGATCATCTCAAAAGATGCAGAAAAAGCCTTTGACAAAATTCAACACCCATTTATGATAAAAACTCTCCAGAAAATGGGCATAGAGGGAACCTACCTCAACATAATAAAGGCCATATATGACAAACCCACAGCAAACATCATTCTCAATGGTGAAAAACTGAAACTATTTCCTCTATGATCAGGAACAAGACAAGGATGTCCATTCTCACCACTATTATTCAACATAGTTTAGGAAGTCCAAGCTACGGCAATCAGAGAAGAAAAAGAAATAAAAGGAATACAAATTGGAAAAGAAGAAGTAAAACTGTCACTGTTTGCAGATGACATGATACTGTACATAGAGAATCCTAAAGATGCCACCAGAAAACTACTAGAGCTAAACAATGAATTTGGTAAAGTTGCAGGATACAAAATTAATGCACAGAAATCTCTTGCATTCCTATACACTAATGATGAAAAATCTGAAAGAGAAATTATGGAAACACTCCCATTTACCACTGCAACAAAAAGAATAAAATACCTAGGAATAAACCTACCTAGGGAGACAAAAGATCTGTATGCAGAAAACTATAAGACACTGATGAAAGAAATTAAAGATGATACCAACAGATAGAGAGATATACCATGTTCTTGGTTTGGAAGAATCAATATTGTGAAAATGACTATACTACCCAAAGCAATCTACAGATTCAATGCAATCCCTATCAAATTACCAATGGCATTTTTTACAGAACTAGAACAAAAAATCTTAAAATTTGTATGGAGACACAAAAGACCGCAAATAGCCAAAGCAGTCTTAAGGGAAAAAATGGAGCTGGAGGAATCAGACTCCCTGACTTCAGACTATACTATAAAGCTACAGTAATCAAGAGAATATGGTACTGGCCCATAACCAGAAATATAGATCAGTGGAACAGGATAGAAAGCCCAGAGATAAACCCATGCACCTATGGTCAACTAATTTTTGATAAAGGAGGCAAGGATATACAATGGAGAAAAGACAGTCTCTTCAATAAGTGGTGCTGGGAAAACTGGACAGCTACACGTAAAAGAATGAAATTAGAACACTGCCTAACACCATACACAAAAATAAACTCAAAATGGATTTGAGACCTAAATGTAAGGCTGGACACTATAAATCTCTTAGAGGAAAACGTAGGAAAAACACTCTTTGACATAAATCACAGCAAGATCATTTTTGATCCACCTCCTAGAGTAATGGAAATAAAAACAAAAATTAACAAATGGGACCTAATGAAACTTAAAAGCTTTTGCAAAGCAAAGGAAACTACAAACAAGACGAAAAGACAACACTCAGAATGGGAGAAAATATTTGCAAACAAATCAACAGACAGAGGATTCATCTCCAAAATATATAAACAGCTCATGCAGCTCAATATTAAAAAAACAAACCCCCAATCCAAAAATGGGCAGAAGACCTAAATTGACATTTCTCCAAATAAGACATACAGATGGCCAAGAAGCACATGAAAAGCTGCTCAAGATCACTAATTATTAGAGAAATGCAAATCAGAACTACAATGAGGTATCGCCTCACACCCGTTAGAATGGGCATCATCAGAAAATCTACAAACAACAAATGCTGGAGAGGGTGTGGAGAAAAGGGAACCCTCTTGCACTGTTGGTGGGAATGTAAATTGATACAGCCACTATGGAGAACGGTATGGAGGTTCCTTAAAAAACTAAAAATAGAATTACCATATAACCCAGCAATCCCACTACTGGGCATATACCCAGAGAAAACCACAATTCAAAAACACACGTGCATCCCAATATTCATTGCAGCACTATTTACAATAGCCAGGTCATGGAAGCAACCTAAATGCCCACAGACAGATGAATGGATAAAGAAGATGTGGTACATATATACAGTGGAATATTACTCAGCCATATTAAGGAACGAAATTTGGTCATTTATAGAGACATGGATGCATCTAGCGACTGTCATACAGAGTCAAGTAAGTCGGAAAGCGAAAGACAAATATCTCATATTAATGCATTATATGTGGAACCTAGAAAAATGGTACAGATGAACCGGTTTGCAGGGCAGAAACTGAGACACAGATGTAGAGAACAAACGTATGGACACCGAGGGGGAAAGCGGCAGGGGAGGGGGAGTGGTGGTGGTGTGATGAATTGGGAGATTGGGATTGACATATATATACTAATATTTATAAAATGGATAACTAATAAGAACCCGTTGTATAAAAAATAAAATAAAATCAAAAACAAAGAAACAGAACATCCTAGCACAGTGCAAGTCCCTCTGCCAGCTATGAGTCCTGATACAGGGCCACTACAGCTGCCCACCCTACGGGGTAAGTCTCCAGGATAAAGGGAAGGAGGAGGAGGCCCTGGAGAGAGTCCAACCAAGGTGGGAGGCCTGAGCGATGGAAGAGGCAGGGAGGCAACCTGGCCTCACCCCCGAGTCCTTGGGGGATGCCGCCGGTTCTCGCCTGTGTGGACCAGCACTGTCCACCTCTGGGAAGGGTTGGGGGAGACAAACATGCTCTTCCAATATGGAAGTCTCCTCCAAGAGGTCAGAGGCCGCGATTATTTGCTGGGTTCCCAGCGCCACCAGAAGGCCATTGCTGTCTCTGGGTCAGTGAGAAGGGGTAAGTTCCCCTCTCGTTCATGCACGTTACCCAATTTCCACTGCACTTAGGGCTTCCGGGTCACCCCAACCCCAGTCCCACACCCCCAAGGCCTCTTGCATATAACCCCAGCTTTTCTCCCAGGAGCATGATGTAGTTTTAAACAAAAGTCACTACACAAGACGTTTGGGGACCTGAGTTATTTTCCTACCTGCTAACAACCTCTGTGACTTTGAGTTGGTCACTTACCCCCACGTTCTCATCTGTAATGACATCTGTGGTTGTGAAAATGAAACGAGAAATAAAAGCATCCCCAAACTAGGCAGCACTACAGAAAGATCCAAGATGATCTTTGGAAAGGTCAAAGACATAGACAGTAGCCCCTTTAATGGTAGGAGATTTAAGGGGCGATGGACAGAGCATCCCAAATCTGAGATACCTAGGCCTCCATAATGAAACACATTGGATAGGAAATGCCTGCTGGGTACAGTGAGAAAAGCCTCATCCCATGCAGCAACCATGGCCAGGTTTTCAAACTTCCCGTCTGGACTTCCCATTTATGAGACAGGCTGCTTTCAGAACCTGGCCGAGCCAGCCAGTATGTTCCATACGTCACCAACAGAGCACAGGAACAGGGCAGGTCGGTGCAGGCCAGAGGTCTCCACTGCCACCAAAATGATCCTGCTGGCAGGAACTGGCCACACGCCTCTCCTCCTGTTTTCCTCTCAAAGTGTGTTTTCATAGCTGTTATCTCTATCAGCAGAGGGGATGGAACTGCCTGATGGTAGACTGATATATTGAAGTGATAGCAATTATACAGAACTTGGAAATCATGCATGTGGCTATTTTATCCACCTAAACCCGGCCTCAGAATACCCTGCAGAAGGGGAGGGAGGGGTGGGATGGAAAGGGAATTACAGCCCAGACAGAACACGAGGTATTGGGAAGCAGAGGGCACGGGGCTGAAGGCTGGGTGACCTCTAACTATGAGTCACAGTGGACCTGGGAGCTGAGCTCAGTCAGGAGACCCAAGGTGGGCTGGACCCCCAGGCCAAAGGGACACCCCCATCTCTCTAGGAGAAAGGAGAGGTGGGTGAGTGGATCAAGAAGAGGCCCGGTGTTTCCCAGTGATGTCATCTGCATCCTTCATCCCAAAAAAGGAATCAGGAGGGTGTTTTATGAGAGTCCTTCCTGCAGCCCAGAGAAGACCCAGGGTCTGCTCACTTCCTCTCTGTCTGGAGGCCCGTCCTTCAAGGTCGGATGAGGACGCTCTGTCGCCAGCTCCTGCAATGGTAGGAACCAACCTTATGCAGAGCAAGACCTGATTTCTCAGGCGCAAGGGAGGAAAACTGGGCTGACTCAACCCATCCGAATGGAAGTGGGTGGCAGGGGGCGGGTAGGATGGACCCAGCTTCTCAAGACAGGCCCGACAATGCCCTGCCCTTCCTGGAAACTTCTTGGAACCCAGATCAAAGGCAGGAGACGGAAAAAGAGGATGGAGGTATAGGAGGGGAAGATGGAATACAGAATAATGACAGTAAGAACAACAGAACCAATATTTATCGGGGCTTTACTCTAAGTGTATTAACATGAGTTAATACAATTAACTCCTAACAACCCTATGAAGTCTATTATTATCCTATTTTTTTTTTTCATGAGGAAACTGATCCCACAGCTGATACTGTTCACTTTCATGCCAGGTGTTCGAAAAATGTCCCCAAGGCCTTTAAGACACGAGTTAACCGTCATTCAGAGCAGCCATACAGAAAAGGGCAGCATGGCGGGAAATGCCGTTCCGTGTGGCGAAACAGGAGCGTGGCGTCCTGTTGTCGAGAGCTTTTGTGCGAGTGTAGGAAAGAGAAACAGACGCGGCCCTCGGAGCCCTCGACGCTGACCCACCAGCAGAGGCGCCCGCCTTTCTGAGCAGCTGGGTCCTTGCTGCCGGCCGCACGGGGGCTTCCATCCCCCCCAAGGTCACTGCCTAACTGCGGGGGGCGGCGGGCAGGGCTCTGTGAAGCTTCATCCTTTCAACGTCTTGAGTTCTTCAGTGGGTCTTAGGTGGATCGCATCCAGGAAGGAAGGTGGGCGGCCAGATCTGGATCTCCTCAGGACAGCTCCAATAAAGTGTTCTCCCAGTTTAACAGTTACCATTTTTTGAACACCTACTGTGTGTCAGAGACGTGTCGTAGCTAGGGTTTTATATACATTATCTCCTGAAACCCTAACCTCTTCAAGGTGAGTCATACAGGGTACTGTACGTTGTGCCACGACAACTCAAGAATCTGAGACCACGCTCCTGCCGCCACCTCCACAATGAAGGGACTCCCAAAGGTCAAATGTCCCGTGAGGCCCGGGGTCAAGTCCATGCCCGACTGACTGAGCTCAAGTCATCATGTGGGCTTCTCTGGCCTTCATTATTAGGTTTAAATTGTTTTAACACCATGGACTTCGACCCTGCCATCCACACCCTCTTCCCAAGCCCCTGACCCAGCAGGGAGCAGAGGCATCTCTCCCTTGTAAATGTCCTCCACCGCACGCACGCGCACGCACGCACGCGCGCACACGCACACACTCTCTCTCTCCCCCTCTCCCCCGCTCTCCCTCTCCCTCTCTCTCTCTCTGTTTCTCTCTCCCTCCCCCTCTCTCTCTCCCTCCCGGCCTCCTACACCCTCCAATGGGAACAAACCAAGGCTCCTTTTGGGCCTACCCCCAGCCCAAGTTCTGGACAGGAACCTTCCCATGTTCTACTCAATTCCAACCCCACCTACTGCACACAGGTCAGCCTTGTAAGAGAAGAACTTGAGTTTCAGCAGCCTTTCACGAGAATGGCTGCAAGTAAAAAAAAAATCCACCGAGCCAATTCACCCCTAGTTGTTTTTCCAACTAGAAGAAAGACGGGCAAATCAATACTCAACAACCCCTCCCACGGTCTACAGCACTCAAGTCTCTCTTTGTGCACAAGGCCAGGCCTGCAGCCAAGGGCTCTCAACAAGCAGCTGCCCACCTGCTGAGTATTGGGGGACAAGTCCTGCTAACAGTCCTTCTGTTGCCAGAGCCCTCAGTCACACAAGGGGTGCCCCTGGCAGGTGACAAGAAATGGACACACTGTGCATTTAACCAGCAACTCTTACAGACAGCCTCAAAGAATGTCACTCTCATCATCCTTTTAACCTTGTTACCGAGGGTGGTGGAGATATCCCAACCCCAGTTTGCAGGTGCTAACCTTCATCTCCCCAGGTTTCAATGAATTGAGTCAGGCTAGAAATTCAGGACACAGCACAGTCATGGGTCCCTGGGCCCCAAGACACACCCTTCCACATTGCATCCTACTGACTTAAAGATAGGAGGTGAGGGCTTCCCTGGTGGCGCAGTGGTTGGGAGTCTGCCTGCCGATGCAGGGAACACGGGTTCGTGCCCTGGTCCGGGAAGATCCCACATGCTGTGGAGCGGCTGGGCCCCGTGAGCCATGGCCGCTGAGCCTGTGCGTCTGGAGCCTGTGCTCTGCAGCAGGAGAGGCCACGACGGTGAGAGGCCCACGTACCTCAAAAAAAAAAAAAAAAAAAGACAGGAGGTGAGAATCCGTGCAGGGATTATTATTTGCATCTAAGCCCCCAGGTCCCCCCACATGGGGTCCAGACAGTGGAGCAAGGCCTCCTCAACCAGCAACAACCCGGGCTTGGTGAGAAGCATGTCTCTGGAGACCAAGGTCTCTGCCCAATTTCCCTTGGATGGATGAGTACAAAGATGAGGAGAAGCAGCGTAAGTGAGGGACGGGTGGTCAGCAGCAGCTCATGGACCAGCATAAACGAAAGGAAGTGGTGTTTCTGGAGCTGGTACTTGAGCATTCATTCTCCCATTCGCTGAGCAATTTCTGTGTGTTAAGCTACAAGGATGATGAAGACATGGTCCGTACCCTCAGAGTAGCAGGTCTAATGGAGAAGCGTAGGATGAGGAGTGGCAGGGATGGGGAGCAGGAGTAACCAAGAATTCTAAGTGAATTCCACCACGTAAGGTTGAATTGTCAACCACAAAGGAAGGTATGTTATAGGATTTAGTTTTCTACATCTGCTCCTAACCTGCTTCTAACTTATGGTCTTATGATGCAAGTAGATAAAAACAGATGCATGCACCTCTACACATGCCCTGTCCCATATGCAAAATAATGTAATTCTTGCTGAAAATCCAGTAAGACTAGCGGGGAGGGAGGGATGGATTGGCGGAGCACGAGGCAATCTCAGGGCAGTGAAACTACCTATATGACACTCTAATGGCGCATACATGTCATTATGCATCTGTACAAACACATAGTATGTACAACACCAAGAGTGAACCCGAAGGTAACCCATGGACTCTGGGTGATTATGATGTATCAATGTAGGGTCGTCAATTGCAACAAATGTATCATCTGGAGAAGGATGTTGATAATGGGGAAGGCCATGCATGTGTTGAGGCAGCGGGTGTAGGGGAAATCTTTCTATTGGCCCCTCAATTTTGCTGTGAACCTGAGACTAAAATATAAGGCATTAAAAAAAAATTCGATAAGACCACCATCGGATCATAATATAGACGGGTATTTAGTCCAGTCCAGCTGCTAAAACAAAGTACTATAGACTGGGTGATTTGCACGTAACAGAAATTTACTTCTCACAGTTCTAGAGGCTAAGAAGTCCATCAAGACATTGGCAGATTCGGTGTCAGGTGAGTGCAGCTTCCTGGTCCATAAGCAGCCATCTTCTCCCTATGCCCTCACGTGGAGGGACAGGGAGCTCGCTGAGGTCTCTTCTATAAGGGCACTAATCCCATTCATAAGGCTCCACCCTCATGACCTAATCACCTCCCAATCCCATCGCATTGGGGGTTAGGGTTTCAAGATATGAATGGGGGGAAGGGCACATAAACATCCAGTCTGTGGCAACAAGAGCCCTGGGCAGCCAGCCAGCCTACCCACCCTGAGCCCTCTCTCTGCTCAGAGCCTTCTCCATGGCAGCAACCAAAATGAGACATTATGCAGTATGCCAGGCACTTGAGCCTCCATTGCCACCTTCTAGGGTCCAAGATTTAAAGAGACGTCCACTTGGAAGCCCAGATTTCTCAGTCTGCAAGCTCTGCCTTCACACACCATCCTGAGATAGAAGTTCAGTGGGCCAAAATGCAAACCATTTGGGGATTTGCCAAATTACAGAGCTCTATTCAGCAGCTAGCCACTTCGTAATCTGTGCCAGAGTCTTTGCATACATAGCTCATTTAAATCTTAAAATAGCCCTGTGCAAAGAGATCATTATCCCAGTTTTACAGATAAAGCAGCAGAGACTCAGAGAGGTTGAACGTCTCACCCACAGTCACAGAATGAGTTTGGAGCAGTACCAGGATTCAGCCCCCAGGTCTCCCCAGGCCAACACGCAAAATGGTATCCACCACTTTTTAGTGTCCAGAGGAGAAAACGCAGTGCCTTTGACATATTTCCTTGGTGTCCCTAAATGCCTGTAGATACCAGCGCTGATGAAGCCTTTCAAGGGAAAAGAGCAAACCTGCCATCCTTGCAGTTAGTAAGCTGATTACGATGATGACAATGACAGCATCTCAAGCTAATTTCCTTGGATAGGTCTCTCCAGAAAGCATTCAATTCCAGCCATGAGAGCAACATGTTTGCAACATGAATTGACTAAAGGGAGAAGAAATGCCCTTCACTTGAGGGTTTCAATTAGTGTTTCTCATAACAAAATCCAAGCCCTCATAGGGCCTTTCCGATAAGGCCTTGTAAGCGGTTTTCTAACCCTCGGAAAGACTTACTGCTGACTCCTTCAGGCTTATTAATATTTTGCCATTAACAGACACATATTAAGTTCCTATTGCTCATGAAAAGAATTGGATTTAAAAGAGAGGATTCCTTTTCATTAGTAGCTATGACCTTATTACAGACAGATAAAAACTTACAAAAGACATGTCTGGGGACTTCCCTGGTGGCGCAGTGGTTAAGAATCTGCCTGCCAAGGCAGGGGACATGGGTTCGAGCCCTGGTCTGGGAAGATCCCACATGCCGTGGAGCAACTAAGCCCGTGCACCACAACTACTGAGCTTGCGCTCTAGAGCCCACAAGCCACAAATACTGAGCCCTTGTGCCACAGCAACTGAAGCCCGCACGCCTAGAGCCTGTGCTCCACAACAAGAGAAGCCACTGCAGTGAGAAGCCTGCACACCACAACAAAGAGTAGCCCCTGCTCCCTGCAACTAGAGAAAGCCTACACACAGCAACGAAGACCCAACGCAGCCAAAAAATAAATGAAATTAATTAATTAATAATAATAATTTTAAAAGACACATCTGGAATAAAGCAGGTTTAATCTTCCTTAGGAACAACTGGACAGAGGAATGAACTCAGGTCCGGGCTTGTTCATGGTTGGTGTCTGGATGGTATCAACTGTGTGGTTTGAGTGACCCAATGTATCATCTAGGAAAGAAAAGCTATTTTCTCATTCTTGCTGGAGTGCCCTGTTCCACTCATTTTTTTTCAACTGAAGTATAGTTGATTTATAATATTATATTAGTTGCAGGTTTACAACATAGTGATTCAATATTTTTAGAGCGTATACTCCATTTAAAGTTATTATAAACTATTGGCTATATTCCCTGTGTTGAACATTACATCCTTGTATCTTTTTATTTTATACATCTTTATTGGAGTATAATTGCTTCACAATACTGTTAGTTTCTGTTGTACAACAAAGTGAATCAGCCATATGCACACATATATCGCCATATCTCCTCCCTCTTCCGTCTCCCTCCCACCCTCCCTATCCCACCCCTCTAGGTGGTCACAATGCACAGAGCTGATCTCCCTGTGCCATGAGGCTGCTTCCCACTAGCTATCTATTTTACATTTGGTAGTGTATATATGTCAATGCTACTCTCACTTTGTCCCAGCTTCCCCTTTCCCCCAATCCCGTGTCCTCAGTTCCATTCTCTATGTCTGTGTCTTTATTCCTGTTCTGCCACTAGGTTCATCAGTACCATTTTTTTTAGATTCCATATATATGCGTTAACCTACAGTCATTGTTTTTCCTTTTCTGACTTATTTCACTCTGTATGATAGACTCTAAGTCCATCCACCGCACCACAAATAACTCAATTTCGTTTCTTTTCATGGCTGAGTAATATTCCATTGTAATATTCCACATCTTCTTTATCCATTCATCTGTCGATGGACACTTAGGCTGCTTCCATGTCCTGGCTATTGTAAATAGAGCTGCAGTGAACACTGTGGTACATGTCTCTTTTTGAATTATGGTTTTCTCAGGGTATATGCCCAGTAGTGGGATTGCTGGGTCATATGGTAGTTCTGTCTTTACTTTTTTAAAAATCCTTGTACCTTATTTTATACCTAGTAGTTTATACCTCTTAATCCCCTTCCACTATCATGTTCCTCCCCACTCCCCTTGACTCATTTTTTTTTAAGAATTAAAGGATCTAAAGCTTTAAAATGTAAATGTTTATGGAAGGCAATAAATAATGCCACTAATCTCCCTTACCACTTTACCCTGAATTAATCTATGAGATCAGCTTCAACTGTCTAGCAGAGCCTTGGGGTTACACAACACAGGCAGGCAAAGGACAGCTGGGGCAGAAGAAATCTCTGGGGTCTGGAGAATGGGACTCTGAGAAAGAGATAAGGTGGGAGCCATGGGCACCAGGCAGGCGGTCAACCAGGGTCTGCAGGGAGAACCCAGAGATGAAAACAAAAAGGCAAACAGCACATAGAGACTAACCCTGGTCTCCAGACGCAACTACGACCATTTCCCAGAAAACTGAGAAACCGACCCTTCTCTCTGGCCACAGAATAAGGAAATGAAAAAAAGGGCCCTTTTCTCAAAGCAAACAAATAGAAATGATTTAGAAAGCACCTACAGGGTTGCCACCTGACACTGTGCAAAAATGTCCTTCCTTTACTTGTTATGTATGTATGTATGTATTTATGCACATATGCATTGGTTTATTATATTCCTTTGACCTGTATTTATGACCATTTTGCTTTACTACAAAGCTACGACAGAGGCTACACGCTTTTGGAACCCTACGCTAGCTTCTACTAATATTTTAATAGTTTTAGCATTGAAATTACAGTTACCGTATTTAAAATCAAAACAGCATCACTTGGCCACATGATAAGAGCTGTAGCTGTGGGGTGGGTCTTTGTTTTCCCATAAAATTCTTCCGCGATGTTGCATTAAGGGGTTGACTAGATGACTCTTCAGCTCCCTCCTAGCACTGACATTCTTCTCCTTGTGTCTGTGCAGAGTAAACGGACTGGCCTTGAGTGCACTCCGGGGACACCGATCCCCAGAACAGGCTGGCAGCATCTGGGTTTGCCTAGGCCCCCAGGGGAAGCATGGCTCTGCCAGGCCTCACAGCTGATTTAACTAAAAGAAAGATGAAAAACAGCCATGGGAACTGACGCTTGACAGCATTCCCTGAGGGTCTGGTGAGCGAAAACCAGAGAAGTATGGAGGAGACTAGAGGAATCTCCTCTGGCCCAAGACTCCCAGGCAGTGTTTGCTCTAACCACTGAGATCTATCCCCAGAAATGCCCCCAGCTGTGTGCAAAACCACAGTGCCTGCTGAGGAAGGTGAGAGCTGAAGCTGCTACTCAACTCCTGGGATAGGATGATGCAGAAGCAAAGGGCCTACCGGGAGAAGGGGGTGTGGGGAAGAAAAAAGGATAAAGGCAAAGATACATTTTCCCTTCCCAAGAGAGGTCTGCATGAGCTAATATGTCCACAGGGAGAGCTCAGATGGTGGCAAATTTTTTGCTTCCAAGACAAGAAGGGGATAAATGATCATCCTGTCTTATTTAAGACCAGAGCTTGATGGCCAGAGATCTCTCTTCCAAATCTCTCATGCTGCTTTGTAAAGGACAAGGACAGGCAACACGTTCAGCCTCTGTGTCCACATGGGAACAATGAAACACTGAGAAAGAATTTAATGAAGAAAGCAACTGCAGTAGACTTTGGGAACAGATGTCAGAATGTCCATTTCCTAGCCTGCAAGACTCTCGGAATGCTTTATTTCCTTTCCTTCTAGTACCAGAGCACATTTCCAAAGCAACTCCCAGAGAACTGGGTGCCTCATGGGTCCAGGTGGAGGTTGGCTTAAAGATCCTCTTCTTTGGGGGCAAAGAAGACCCTTAACAAGAACCAGATCCCTTGTTGGATCCTCCCCTTTCAATTTCAGGATATATATGCTGATGTACTCTGGAATGATTTGGGGATTAAAGGGTGAACATTATGCAAGAAAAGAAACTAAAAATTAATGAAGAAATGAGGTCACTCAGTGAAGCCTCTTCAACAAACCAGGATGGGAACCTTCTCCTGCTCACTTCTGACTTTTTGGCGAAGACGCATAACTGCCATCTGTGAGGCGGTCCACAGGATGAGAGTATGGATTATTCACAAAGCTCTTAGTTTAGTTACCAAGTTCCATACCACTATGACCTACTGTTATCCATTTTGCTGATGGAGAAACTGAGTCATGGTGAGATCACATGGTTATCAATGAGATAAAAATGAGCACTGGCCTAGCATGGATCCAAATCTACAGCTTGGCAGCTCTATTCACAACAGTCAAGATGTGGAAATAATCTAAATGTCCATCAACAGATGAATGGACAAAGAAGATGTGGTGTATATATACAACGGAATATTACTCAGCCATAAAAAAAAGAATGAAATAATGCCATTTACCACAACATGGATGGGCCAAGAGATTATCATACTAAGTGAATTAAGTCACAAAGAGAAAGACAAATACCAAACGATATCACTTATATGTGGAATCTAAAATATGACACAAATGGGGGATTCCCCGGCAATCCAGTGGTTAGGACTCCGCACGCTCACTGCCGAGGGCCCAGGTTCAATCCCTGGCCGGGGAACTAAGGTCCCACAGGCCACACAGCATGGCCAAAAAATAATAATAATAATAAAATAAAATAAAAAATAAAATATGACACAAATGAACTTATCTATGAAACAGAAACAGACTCACAGACATAGAGAACAGACTTGTGGTTGCCAAGGGGTGGGGTGGAGAGATGGATTGGGAGTCTGGGGTTAGCAGATGCCAACTATTATGCATAGAATGGATAAACAACAAGGTCCTACTGTACAGCACAGGGAACTGTATTCAATATCCTGGGATCAACCATAACAGAAAAGAATATGAAAAAGAAAGTATATATATGCATAAATGAATCACTTTACTATACAGGAGAAATTAACACAACACTGTAACTCAGCTATACTTCAATAAAATTTTTTTAAAATCTACAGCTATGGTCACATACTACAACACGGATGAACCTTGAGGACACTATGCTAAGTAAAACAAGGCAGTCACAGAATGACAAATAATGCATGATTCCACTCATTTAAGGTATAAAGTAGTCAATCTCACAGAAGCAAAAAGCAGAATGGCAGTTGCCAGGGGCAGGGATATGTGGGGAATGGGGCGTTACTATTCAATGGGTCTAGAGTTTCAGTTTGTGCAAAATGAAGAAGTCTTAGAAATCTGCTTACATGTATACAGTTAATATTTGCACTGTACACCTAATGGTTGAGGGTAGATTCCAAGTTATGTGTTTTTAAATCACAATTTAAAAAATCTATAGCTATGAGCAGCTTAACAGCTGTGTCTCATCCATCTTAGTGCTACTGCAAAGAAGAGTTTGAAGACATATATACTATAAAGGAAAATGTCTACAGCCATAGCTCTAGTAAGAGGAAATGACAAACATATGAATAGACATTAGGGCAAAACATATGAATAGACATTTCACCAAAGAGGCCATACACATGGTAAACCTGCAGAGGAAAAGATGACCAACATTGGCAGTCATTATGGAAATAGAAATTTAAACCACAGTGACAAGACAGACCACAGAATGGGAGAAAATATTTGCAAATCATATACCTAATAAGGGTCTAGTATCTAAAATACGTAAGGAACTGTTACAACTCAACAATAAAAAGACAACCCAATGGAAAACTGGGCAAAAGCTTGAATAGACATTTCTCCAAAGAAGCTATGCAAATGGCCAATAAACACGAGAAGATGCTCAAATCATAACTCATCAGGGAAATGAAAAATCAAAACCACAATGAAAGACCACTTCACTTCCAGCAGGATGGCTAGAATCAATAAGACAGATAATAATAAGTGTTGACAAAGATGTAGAGAAACTGGAACCCTCATACACTGCTGGTGAGAAGGTAGAATGGCGCGGCTGTTTTGGAAATCAGTTTGGCAGTTCCTCAAAAGGGTAAACATAGAATTACCATATGACCCAGCAATTCAATTCTTGGGAAAAGACCCAAAAGAAAACACACATACATACACATGAAAACTTGTACAAAAATGTTGTTAGAAATATTATTCATAACAGGCAAAAGTGGAAACAACCCAAATGTCCATCAACTTATGGATAAACAAAATGTGGTAATCATATGATAGAATATTATTCAGCCATACAAAGGGATGAAGTGCTGACTCATATTACAACGTGGATGAACCCATGAAACATTATGCTTAGTGAAAGAAGCCAGTCACAAAGGGCCATATATTATAAGATTTCATTTCTATGGGCAAATCCATAGACACAGAGGATAGTGGTTGCCGGGGGCTGGGAAGAGGGCTGAATTGGGCGTGACTGGCAATGGGTACCAGTCACTCTTTTTGGAGGAATGAAAATGCTTTGGAAATACAGATAATGATGATAGTTGCAACTACCTGAGACTATATTAAAAACCATTGAATTATATACTTTAAAAGGGTGAGTTTTATGGTGTGTGAATTACGCCTAAGAAGAAATTTAAACACAATGAGAACACACCTATCAGAATGGATAAAATAAAAAATAGTGATCGGGCTTCCCTGGTGGCGCAGTGGTTGAGAGTCCGCCTGCCGATGCAGGAGACACGGGTTCGTGCCCTGGTCCGGGAGGATCCCACATGCCGCGGAGCGGCTGGGCCCATGAGCCGTGGCCGCTGGGCCTACGTGTCCGGAGCCTGTGCTCCGCAACGGGAGAGGCCACAACAGTGAGAGGCCCGCATACCGCAAAAAAAAAAAAAAAAAATAGTGATAATAGCAAACAGCAATGATGCAAAAAACTGGATCACTCACACATTGTTGGTGGGAATGTAAATGATTCAGCCACTCTAGAAAACAGTTTGCAAGTTTCCTTTAAAATTACAAATGGACTGATCAGATGACCCAGCATATGACACTCTTGGCCATTTACTGTAGAGAAATGAAAACTTTTTTTTTTTTTAAATGGCATACCCTTTTTTTAAAAAAGTTTATTTATTTATTTTTGGCTACACTGGGTCTTTGTTGCTGCGCGTAGGCTTTTCACTGAGGTGGCTTCTCTTGTTGTGGAGCACGGGCTCTAGGCGCGCAGGCTTCAGTAGCTGTGGCGCACGGGCTGAGTTGCTCTGTGGCACGTGGGATCTTCCCGGACCGGGGCTCGAACCCGTGCCCCCTGCACTGGCAGGTGTATTCTTAACCACTTGCACCACGAGGGAAGTCCGAGAAACGACAACTTCTGTCCACTCAAAAACCTATGCATGAATGTTCAGAGCAGTTGTTTTCATTATAGCTGATAACTCAAAACCAACCAAAGTCCTTCAGTGAGTGAATAGTTAACCAAATGATGGTCCACCATACCATGGAGTATTACTCAGCAATAAAAAGAAAAACAACTTGGATGAACCTCAGGGAAGTTATGCCGACAGAAAGAAGATAATCTTAGAAAGTTCCTTAAACTGTATGGTTCTACTGATGTAACACTTGAAATAACAAAATTCTGGAGATAGAGAACAGATGAGTGGCTGCCAGGGGTTGGGAATGGACAATGGAGAAGTTGTAGCTATAAGGAGTACAACGAGGGAGCCCGAGGTGATGGGACGGTTCTGTATCTTGACTGTGTTGATAGCAGCAGGAAGCTACACACACACGAACAAGTGCATCATGTATGACTGGTGACTCAGCTCTGTGCATTTTACCAATGTCATTACCCGGTTTTGCTATTGCACTAGTTATACAACATGTTCAATTGGGAAGAATGGGTGAGGGGTACCAAAGACTTCTCTCCATTTCTTTGCAACAGCCAGTGGATCTATATTTATTCCAAATTAAGAAGTTTGTGGGGGTTTTTGAAGTAACTACATGGGGTATTAGTCAATGCTTAAAAGTAATGACTGTGTTTCAATAAAGCTCAGAATTGAAGGCAGAAGTCAGGAAGAAATGACAGCCTGCACAGTACAGCCACAAACCATCACCTCTACAACATGTCAGAGGAATCCTCCTTTTAGTGTGAACTGCATATACCTGATAACAAGTCAAGAACTTCCGGTGGAGACCCACTAACTTGTGTGTCCTCACTTGTCCTCTAATGCCCCGCATGCAGCTCTGCTATCCTAACCTACCCTCATCCTCATCTCTGGGCTTCCATTCATGCTCTTCCCTGTCTGACTTCGTCTTCTCTCCACTTATCCAAATCCTTCCCACCGGGTCATAAGGCCCTGCAGCAGTATCCATCTTTCCACATGGGTTAATTGTATCCCTCTAACTAGATGCTTGAGTTCACATACCAGGTCATCTTCCTCTACCACATCCTCCATAATACACCATACAATGCTGAGAATGTAGGGAGTATGAAAGACCTCTGCTGATGCAATAAAGGCCTGCCTGCCTCAAGATCTTTTATTCTCACTCTTGCGAGCTAGGTGATGGAGAACGGGTACACACAGGGGCATGAAAGCCAAGACAACGTTTCACACATAATCGCAACTGTGTACTTTTATTTATTTATTTATTTATTTTTTGTGTGTGTGGTATGCGGGCCTCTCACTGCCGTGGCCTCTCCCGTTGCGGAGCACAGGCTCCAGACGCATAGGCTCAGTGGCCATGGCTCACGGGCCCAGCCACTCCGTGACATGTGGGATCTTCCCGGACCGGGGCATGAACCCGTGTCCCCTGCGCCGGCAGGCGGATTCTCAACCACTGCGCCACCAGGGAAGCCCACAACTGTGTACTTTTAAAATCATCATCTCAGTTGCTTTTTATTACAGTACAGGGCTATGAATGATGCATAGGAGGTATAATCTGATCCACTTTACAGATAAGGAAACTTAGTTCAGAGTGGCTAAGTGATATACAAAATCACAACTGGTACTGAGTCAGGGTTAGAAACCAAGACGCATCCTAAAACCTTAACGAGATGCAAACTGCCACTTTAAACTTTGTTTTTAAAAGAGCAAATTATTGCTCTCTTCCCTTTTGCGGCCATCGCTGAAGCACCAGCGGCCAAAGTGAAGTGCAATCCCTTTGTGACTTCTGACCCAAGCGAGAACCGGAAAAGGCATTTCAATGCGCCTTCCCACACTCGCAGGAAGATGGTGTCTTCCCCTGTTTCTAAAGAGCTGAGACAGAAGTACAATGTCCGATCCGTGCCCATCCGAAAGGGTGATGAAGTTCATGTTGTACGAGGGCTCTACAGAGGGCAGCAAATTGGCAAAGGAGTCCAGGTTTACAGGAAGAAACATGTCATCTACGTTGCACGAGTGCAGCGGGAGCAGGCTAATAGCGCGACTGTCCATGTGGGCATTCACCCCAGCAAGGTGGCTATCAGGCTATCACCAGACTAAAACTGGACGAAGACTGCAAAGAGATCCTCGAACGTAAAGCCAAATCTCACCAAGTAGGAAAGGAAAAGGGCAAATATAAGGAAGAAACAATTGAGAAGATGCAGGAATAAAGTAATCTTGAATACAACTTTCATTAAAAACTGTTAAAAATGAAAAAAGGGCAAATTAGTAGTAAATTAAGATGCAAATATTCCCAAAATGAAGTGTAACTTTTGCAACCCAAAATATGGTACTTAGCCAACACCTTGCCGGGGTGGGGGGGGAGCTGAGGCCCCATATGAAGAGGAAAAAGGAAAAGCCTTAAAAAGTGGGGATAGAAGAGCAGACTGTGATCCTGGAACAACTGGAGGAACACAGGGAAAGCCCCACTTCCAAACAGATCCTGAATCCAGCCACTCCTCTCCAGCACCACTGCTGTCGCCTAGACCCTGCCTCCATCACTCAGAGCACATCGCTCAACAGCCCCCCCCCCCCCCGAAGCACAAAGATCTAAACTTCTTGCCCTCGCTTAGAAAGCTCTAAATGGTCCAGCTCCTGCTCACCTCTCTAAACTCATCTCGTTCCATTTGTCCCCATCAGCGGTGCTCCCTTCACACCTTTCCATCCCTCAAGCATGCTTAGCAGGGTCTGTCTCGCACAGCGGCACTGGCTTCTTCTCCTGCCTGGAATGCTTTGCCGCCTGACCTTTGTACAGCTGGCCCTGTCATTCAGACTTCAGTGTAGGTGTCACCCCCTCAGCCTAAAGTAGTTGCTAATTCCTCTTTGTCGTTTACCACCCTCTTTTAATTCTTTGCCAAACATCATTAACTGACATGTTTCTTATTGGCTGATGTACTGATTGATGTATTGATTATCTCTCCCTCAACCCACTACAGCGTAAGCTCTAGGAGGGCAGGGAACTCTTTTCTTTTTTTTTTTTTTTTCTTTTGTATTCCCAGTGCCTGACATATAGCAGGTATTCAATAAATACGTGTACAGTGAAGGTCTAAATAAATGAATGAATTAAAAAGACCACCACCCTACCTCCTTCACAGTTCTGGTTCTACCTGGCCAATGAATGACCTATTAATGGCAATCTAAAAGTTACTACCATTCAACTAGAGGATAAGTAAATAGCATGACCCTTGCTATCACAAAAAGTACTTTGAAAACAGTAAACTGCTGACCCTTGAACAACACGGGGGTTAACCCACGTATAACATAGTTGGCCCTCTGCATCCTCAGACTCAACTAACCATGGACCGTGCAGTACTGTCTTTACTACTGAAGAATATCTGCATATAAATGGACCCGTGCAGTTCAAACCTGTGTCGTTCAAGGGTCAACTGTATTACAGATCATCTTACAAGGTCGAGATCAAGCACCCTCTCTTCTCTGAAATCTTCCTGGGATACTCAAGGCCCCACTGATCCCCCCTTTCTCTGACTTCCTAAAGCTTTTACTGCCTACACCACTCATGTGATACTTTACAAGCCTCTTCTGTATTTCGGTACCCATGCCTACCATGTGAGGGGACCATGCTAGGTCCTGGGGATACAACAACCAGTAAAAAGGAGTTTATATCCCGGTTGGGGGACATGAATAGTAAACCAGTATTTTCATAAACCATTGTATTTGTGATAAGTGTCACACACACACAAAAGTGGCAGGATGGAGAACATAAATAGCATGAACTTGAAGCTGGGAGACCCTGATCTCACTTCCGGCTCCATCACTGTCCACCCACATTCCTTAGTTTGTCTGAGTTTCAACTGACTCAACTGTGATAAGAACAGAATCATGTTCAGTGTTTACAGAACTCTGAGAAATAATATAACCCCTTCATTTTCCAGAGGTGACATTATTTAATTTCAATGAACAAGATACCTATTGAGCATATATTAATTACGTGTTAAGCATAAAGATCCATCAAAGTAAATGGATTTGCCCAAGATTAACATTAGTTAGTGGGCACAGACCATATTAGAATCCACATCTGCTGAATCCCAGGCCCTGAATTCTCCTCATAGGTATCCATCACCCTCCACAATCTGGTCTATGCAACTCCCACTACTCTCACTGCTAGAAGCCCATTCCAAGCTGAAATGCTGAAACCATTCCAAGCTCCATGTTGACTCCAGGCCTTCTAAAATTCTGGGCCCCTTTGTGAGGTCACATATCCCCCTTTCCCAGCTCAGAATGTGAAATGTCCCCCATCCACACTCAGCTCAGGTAACACCTCCTAGTTTGCCATTCACCTAGCTGGTCTAGAGCAGTGGTTCTCAAAGTCTGCAGATTCCTGGGGGATCCAGAGATCCTTTCAGGGGAGCCCATGAAATCAAAACTATTTTCAGAACAATACTAAGATGTCTTGTTCACTGTGCTGACATTTGCACTGTTGGTGCAAAAGCAAAGGTGAATAAAACTGCTGACGCCCAGTGCTAATCAAGGCAGCAGACCAAATGACACTAATAGGCATTTTTATTTTCAGTGCCTTGTCTGGGCAGAAAAGAAAAAGGCAGTTTAAGAATGTCCTTGAGGGGGCTTCCCTGGTGGCGCAGCGGTTGGGAGTCAGCCTGCAGATGCAGGGGACGCAGGTTCGTGCCCCGGTCCAGGAGGATCCCACATGCCGCGGAGCGGCTGGGCCCGTGAGCCATGGACGCTGAGCCTGTGCGTCCGGAGCCTGTGCTCCAGGACGGGAGAGGCCGCGACAGTGAGAGGCCTGCGTACCGCTAAAAAAAAAAAAAAAAAAGAATGTCCTTGATGATGGGACTTCCCTGGCAGTCCAGTGGTTAAGACTTTGCCTTTCAATGCAGGGGAAGATTTGATCCCTGGTCACAGAGCCAAGATCCCACATGCCTCAGGGCCAAAAAACCAAAACATAAAACAGAAGCAATATTGTAACAAATTCAATAAAGACTTTAAAAATGGTCCACATCAGAAAGTCTTAAAAAAAAAAAAAAAAGAACGTCCTTGATGAAGCAGTAAAGACCATTAATTAAATCCTGACCCTTGAGTACACATGTTTTTAATATTCTGAAGAAATCAGAAGCACAAAAAGCACTTCTGCTGCTTATCAAAGTATAGTGGTTGTCTCAAGGAAAAGCACTTAAGTGACTGAGTTCTGAGTTGAACTAGTGACTTTCTTTGTGAAAGACTATGTTTACTTGAAAGGATGAATGACAGAAAAACTATAGTTTTGAGTATTTGATAGACATTTTCTTGAAAATGGATAAAGTAAGCCTCTCAAGGAAAACTAGCAGTATTTGTTGCCACTGATAACATTTGAGCTTTCAAGCAAAAATGAGAATTTCAGAAAACTTGCCACTGCATGCTTGACATTTTTCCATTGCTTCAAGACTTTCCTGATGAGATCAATGGTGATACTGATGAAAAGCGTTTTTTAATATTGTATAATTAAAAGTCTCAATGTTTTCAACATCTGTATAACTCTGAACGAGTATTTTTCACATGGTCAATTCATCATGTTACAAAAATCATTCAAGGAGTAAAAAAAATCCATTCAAAGTGCAAGAAAGACTATTGGATTTTCATGTAGGAACACAAAAAGTTCATTGATAAGGTTTCTGATTCTGCACTGTAACTAACTTTCAAGAAACTATCACTTTTTGAGTTTTGATGACGTATCAAAGAAGACTAAACACAGAAAAAGTACTTAACTTACACTTAACAAGTCACAAATACTTGTTAAACTGATGTTATACTCCTCCATCTCTAAGGGATATCTTTGTTCTTGAACAAATAATGTGGTAAACTAGACTGCCTAAGCAAAGTTCCAGGGACATTTTAAGTCAAATACTTCTAGGGCTTTATGGAAGATATGGATGAACTGAATTATGATTTTCTTGACCCATTTGGGCTCGAATTTCACTTTAAAAACTACAGATTCTCTTTCCCATTCCTATTTGCTTTTGATCATCAAGAAATAAATACTGTTCTTTTCCTCCCTGCAGTATGTCCTATGCAAGATTGACCAGGTGTTCTTGATGGGCCCAGTCAAATAGGAACATCAACTTCCAGTGGCAGTCAAGATGAAGGAAACTGAATGTAGCCTATGATTCCTACTGGTGTTAAAATCTCTGCACATAATACACAAAGCAACTACCTGAAGACTCTGAAAACTAAACAACTAGAGGCTATGGGACCTGAATCAAAGGGGGCAGAATCATTGAACTATGCAGCAAAAACTCTAGGAGAAATCTCCTATTTCTGTCTAGAAGATCAACTAAAGGAGCCCCAGTGTACTACACAGTAAGGGGGAAGTCCCTGGTTTTCTTCTCTTTTTCTTTTCTTTCCTCACCCAGCCTTGCACTGCACCAACCCCAGTCTCAGATCTGCATTGCCACAGTGGCGCAAGAAAAATAGACACCCGAAATAGTCCTATCTATTAAAGAAATTGAATAAGTAGTTTAAAACCTTCCAACAAAAGAAGACTCCAGGCACAGATTATTTACTGATAAACTTTACAAAACTGTTACGGACTGAATTGTGTCCCTCCAAAATTCATATGTTGAAGCCCTAACCCCGGTACCACAGAATGTGACTGTATTTGTAGACAGGGCCTTTAAAGCAGCCATTAAGTTAAAATGAGCCTGTTAGGGTGGGTCCTAATCCAACCTGACTGGTGTCCTTATAAGAAGGGGAGATTAGGACAAATGGAGAGCCACTAAGGATGTTCACACACAGAGCGGGGACCCTGTGAATAGGCAGCAAGAGGGAGGCCATGTGCAAGCCACAGACACCTCAGAGGAACCCAACCCTGCAGCACACTGATCTTGGAATGCTGGCCTCCAGAACTGAGAGAGAACAAATTTCTGTTGTTCAAGCCACACATTATGTGGTATATTGTTTTCCACAGAAGGCCAGTATACAAACATTTAATGGAAAAAAATACCAATTCTATACAATCTCATCCAAAAAACAGAAGAGGAAAGAATACTTCCCAACTCATTTTGTGAGGCCAATATTATCCTGATGCCCCCTTTTTTATTATAAGAAAACTACAGGTCAATATTCCTCGTGAACATACATGTAAAAAACCCTCAACAAAATATTAGCAGATTAAATCCATCAATATACAAAAAATGGGATTTATCCTGAGAATATAAGCATGGTTCAAAAGTTAAAGACAAAGAGAGTTTTGAAAGCAGCAAGAGAAAAGCAACTAGTTACTTAGATGGGAACCCCATACTCACTCCAATAAGACTATCAGAGGATTTTTCATCATAAATCGTGCCAGGCAAAAGGAGTGGAATGATATATATATATATATTTAAAATATTGAAAGAAAAAGAATTGCCAACCAAGAACACTATTCTGGCAAAATTGTCCTTCAAAAACAAAGGGGGAAAAAAGGGGCAGGGTGGGTAAACAAAGGGAATGTAATTGATATAGCCACTGTGGAGAACAGTATGGAGGTTCCCTAAAAAAAGAACTACCATACGACCCAGCAATCCCACTACTGGGCATATACCCTGAGAAAGCCATAATTCAAAAGGACACATGTACCCCAATGTTCATTGCAGCACTATTTACAATAGCCAGCACATAGAAACAACCTAAATGTCCAACGACAGATGAATGGATAAAGAAGATGTGGTACATACATACAATGGAATATTACTCAGCCATAAGAAGGAATGAAATTGGGTCATTTGTAGAGATGTGGATGGACTTCGAGACTGTCATACAGAGTGAAGTAAGCCAGAAAGAGAAAAACAAATATCGTATATTAACACATATATGTGGAATCTAGAAAAGTGGTAGAGATGAACCTATTTGCAGGGCAAGAACAGAGACACAGACATACAGAACAGACATGTGGACACAGTGGGAGAAGGGGAGGGTGGAATGAACTGAGAGATTAGGATTGACATATATACACTACCATGCATAAAACAGATAGCTAGTGGGAACAAGCTATAAAGCACAGGAAGCTCAGCTCGGCACTCTGTGACAAGCTAACTGAGTGGGATGGGGGTAGTGGGAGGGAGGTCCAAGAGGGAGGGGATATAGGTATACTTATAGCTGATTCACTTCCTTGTACAGCAGAAACTAACACAACAATGTAAAGCAATTATACTCCAATTAAAAAAAAACAAAAATCAAAGGAGAGATAAAGACTTCCTCAGACAAAGGCTAAGAAACTTTACCACCTGCTTTATAAGACATGCTAAAGGTAGTTCAACTTGAAATGAAAGACACTAATTAGAAATATGAGAGCATAAGAAAGTGTGAAACTAGTTGATAAAGGGAAATATAGAGACAAAAACAATATTATATTGCTATATACTATAAAAGAGAAAAGTATTAGAAACAACTAAAACTGAATATTAAAAAATATATAAAGGTCAAAGTAAACAGTGACATCAAGAATATATAATGTGGTGGGGAGGAGAGGGAAGAGACAAGATTTCTTGTATGCAAGTGAAGTAAAGTAGTTGTCAGCTTAAAACAGAATGTCATAACTATACAATATATATAACTTAAGCCCTTAGTAACCACAAAGAAAATATGTATAGAAGTTATACAAAAGAAAAAAGAAAGACATTTCCACCAAGATCAGGAACAAGGCAAGGTTGTCCACTCTCACCACTATTATTCAATATAGTTTTGGAAGTTTTAGCCACAGCAATCAGAGAAGAAAAAGAAATAAAAGGAATCCAAATCAGAAAAGAAGAAGTAAAACTGTCATTGTTTGCAGATGACATGATACTATACACAGAGAATCCTAAAGATGTTACCAGAAAACTACTGAAGCTAATCAATGAATCTGGTAGAGTAGCAGGATACAAAATTAATGCACAGAAATCCCTGGCATTCCTATACACTAATGATGAAAGATCTGAAAGGGAAATTAAGGAAAGACTCCCATTTATCACTGCAACAAAAGGAATAAAATACCTAGGAATAAACCTACCTAAGGAGACAAAAGACTTGTATGCAGAAACCTATAAGACACTGATGAAAGAAATTAAAAATGATACAAACAGATGGAGAGATATACCATGTTCTTGAATTTGAAGAATCAACATTGTGAAAATGACTATACTACCCAAAGCAATCTCCAGATTCAATGCAATCTCTATCAAACTACCAATGGCATTTTTCACAGAACTAGAACAAAAAGACTGCACAATTTGTATGGAAACACAAAAGACTCCGAATAGCCAAAGAAATATTCAGAAAGAAAAACAGAGTTGGAGGAATCAGGCTCCCTGACTTCAGACTATACTACAAAGCTACAGTAATCAAGACAGTATGGTATTGGCACAAAAACAGAAATATAGATCAATGGAACAGGATAGAAAGCCCAGAGATAAACCCACGCACATATGGTCACCTTATCTTTGATAAAGGAGGCACGAATATACAATGGAGAAAAGACAAACTCTTCAATAAGTGGTGCTGGGAAAACTGGACGGCTACATGTAAAAGAATGAAATTAGAACACTCCCTAACACCATACACAAAAGTAAATTCAAAATGGTTAAAGACCTAAATGTAAGGCCAGACACTCTAAAACTCTTAGAGGAAAACACAGGCAGAACACTCTATGACATAAATCACAGTAAGACCCCTTTTGACTCACCTCTTAGAGAAATGGAAATAAAAAGGAAAATAAACAAATGGGACCTAATGAAACTTAAAAGCTTTTGCACAGCAAAGGAAACTACAAACAAGACCAAAAGACAACCCTCAGAATGGGAGAAAATATTTGCAAACGAAGGAACTGACAAAGGACTAATCTCCAAAATATACAAGCAGCTCATGCAGCTCAATATCTAAAAAACAAACAACCAATCCAAAACTGGGCAGAAGACCTAAACAGACATTTCTCCAAAAAAGATATACAGATTGCCAACAAACACATGAAAGGATGCTCAACATCACTAATCATTAGAGAAATGCAAACCAAAACTACAATGAGGTATCGCCTCACACTGGTCAGAATGGCCATCATCAAAAAATCTACAAACAATAAATCCTGGAGAGGGTGTGGAGAAAAGGGAACCTTCTTGCACTGTTGGTGGGAATGTAGATTGATACAGCCACTATGGAGAACAGTATGGAGGTTCCTCAAAAAACTAAAAATGGAACTACCATACAACCCAGCAATCCCACTACTGGGCATATACCCTGAGAAAACCATAATTCAAAAAGAGTCATAGGGGCTTCCCTGGTGGTGCAGAGGTTAAGAATCCACCTGCCAATGCAGGGGACATGGGTTCAAGCCCTGGTCCGGGAAGATCCCACATGTTGCAGAGCAGCTAGGCCCGGGGGCTACAACTACTGAGCCTGCATTCTAGGGCCCGCAAGCCACAGCTACTGAGCCCATGCACCACAACTACTGAAGCCTGCATGCCTAGAGCCCGTGCTCCACAACAAGAGAGGCCACTGCAATGAGAAGCCTGTCAACACAACTAAAGAAAGCCCACACGCAGCAATGAAGACCCAACACTGCCAAAAATAAATTTTTTTAAAAAAGAGTCATGTACTACAATGTTCACTGCAGCTCTATTTACAGTAGCCAAGACATGGAAGCAACCTAAGTGTCCATCAACAGATGAATGGATAAAGAAGATGTGGCACATATATACAACGGAATATTACTCAGCCATAAAAGGAAATGAAATTGAGTTATTTGTAGTGAGGTGGATGGACCTAGAGACTGTCATAAAGAGTGAAGCAAGTCAGAAAGAGAAAAACAAATAACCTATGCTAACACATATATACGGAGTCTAAAAAAAAAAAAAAAGTGGTTCTGAAGAACCTAGGGGCAGGACAGGAATAAAGACGCAGACATAGAGAATGTACCTGAGGATACGCGGGGGGAAAGGTAAGCTGGGATGAAGTGAGAGAGTGGCATGGACATATATACACTACCAAATGTAAAACAGATAGCTAGTGAGAAGTGGCCACATAGCACCGGGAGATCAGCTCAGTGCTTTGTGTCCACCTAGAGGGGTGGGATAGGGAGGGTTGGAGGGAGACGCAAGATGGAGGAGATATGGGGATGTATGTATATGTATAGCTGATTCACTTTGTTATACAGCAGAAACTAACACACTATTGTAAAGCAATTATACTCCAATAAAGATGTTAAAAAAAAGACAAAGGAATCAAAACCTATCCATACAAAATAAAACATAGCACAAAACATTGACGATAGCAAGAGAGAAAAACATGGGAAAAGGAACTATAAGACAAACAAAAAACAGTTAACAAAATGCCAATAGTAAATCCTTATCAATAATCACTTTAAATGTAAATGGACTAAACTCCCCAATGTGAAGATATGGGATAGCCGAATACATACAGAAATTATGATGTAATTGTATTGGGGACTTCCCTGGTGGCACAGTAGTTGAGAATCTGCCTGCCAATGCAGGGGACACGGGTTCAAGCCCTGTTCCAGGAAGATCCCAATGCCGCACAGCAACTAAGCCCGTGTGCCACAACTACTGAGCCTGCGCTCTAGTGCCCACAAGCCACAACTACAGAGCACTCACACAACTACTGAAGCCCGTGTGCCTAGATCCCATGCTCCGCAGCAAGAGAAGCCACCACAATGAGAAGCCCGTGCACCTTAATGAAGAATAGCCCCCACTCGCCGCAACTAGAGAAAGCCTGCACGCAGCAATGAAGACCCAACATAGCCAAAAATAAATAAATAAAATAAAGAAGAAGAAAATCTAGAAGAAACTCACATTAGATTCAAAGGCACATTGACTGAAGGTGAAGGAATGGAAAAGGATATTCCATGTGAAAGATAACCAAAAGAAAGTAGGAGTGACTATCCTAATATCAGACAAAGTAGGTTTTAAAAGCTGTCTCTAGAGATAAAGGTCAGTATATAATCATAAAATGGTCAGTTCTATAGGAAGATATAATAATTGTAAATATATATGCACTCAATGTGAGAACACCTAAGTATATAAAATATTGACAAATCCAAAGGAGAAAGTGATAGAATACAATAATAGTGGGAGACTTCAGTATCCCACTTTCACAATGGAGGTAACACTTAGATGCAGAATCAATTAAGAGTGTACTTGAACAACAGTATAGACCAAAAGGACCTAACAGACATACAGAAAACTTTTCACCCAACAGCAGGAGAGTACACATTCTTTTCAAGTGCACACAGATATTCTCCAGGACATATCACATTTTAAGTAACAAACAAGTCTTAACAAATTTAAAAAGATTAAAAGTATATCAAGAATCTTTTCGAAACACAATGGAATAATCAATAATAGAAGGAAAAGAGGGAAATTCACAAATACACTGAAATTAAACAACACACACTTGAATAACCAATGGATCAAAAGGGAATTTTTTGAAATCTTGAAACAAATGAAAATGAAAACACAACATACCAAAACCTATGGGATGCAGTAAAAGCAGTACTAAGAGAAAAGTTTACAGTGATAAATGCCTATATTATAAAAGAAGATCTCTAATAAAGAACCTAAATTTACACCTCAAGGAACTACAGAAGAACTAAACCCAAAGTTATCAGAGGAAGAAAATAATAAAGAACAGAGAATAAATAAACCAAATAGAGACTAGAAAATAACAGAAAAGAAAAGTTGATTTTTTGAAAGAAGTAAGCAAAATCAATAAACCCTTACCTAAACTAAGAAGGAAAGAGACGAGACTGAAATAAATACAGAAATGAAAGCAACATTACAATAGATACCTCAGAAGTAAGAATGATCATTAGGGACTATTTATGAACAATTATGTGAACAAATTGGAAAACCTAGAAGAAATAAATTCTGAGAAACATACAACCTGTCAATACTGAAACAAGAAGAAACAGAAAAACTAAACACACCAGTAACAAATAAGGAGATTCAAACAGTAATAAAAAGACTCCCAAAAGCAAAAAGCCTAGGACCAAATGGGTTCAAAGCTGAATTCTACCAACATTCAAAGAAGAATTAACACCAATCCTTCTTAAACTCTTCCAAAAAATAGGAGAGGGAATACTTCCAAACTCATTTTATGACAGCAGCCTCACCTAATATCATAGCTAGACAAAGTCACTGCAAGAATAGAAAACTACTGACCAATATCTCTGATGCACATAGATGCAAAAATCTTCAATAAAATACTAGCACACTGAATTTAACAATGTATCAAAAAGATTATACACCATGGCCAAATGATATTTATCCCTGGGATGGAAGGTTGGTTTAACATATGGAAATCAAGGTAATATAGCACATTAACAAAATGAACAATTTGAAACACATGATCATCTCAGTATGCAGAAAAAGCACTTGACAAAGTTCAACACCCATTCATGACAAAAATTCTCAATAAAATAAGATAAAAGAAATTTCCTCAACACAATAAAGGCCATTTATGAAAAGCCCATGGCTAACATCATAATCAATGGGGACAACAGAAAGCTTTTCCTACTCTTGCCAATTCTATTAAGCATAATGCTGGAAGTACTAGCAAGAAAAGACATAAAAGGCATCTAAATTGGAACAAAGGAAGTAAAATTATCTCTGTTTGCAGATGTCATGATTCTATATGTAGAAAACCCTGAAGACTCCACACACAAAAAAATTAGAATATATGAATCCAGTAAAGTTGCAGGATACAAAATCAACATAGGCCAAAAAAAGCAGTTGTATTTCTTTACACCAACAACAATCTATCTGAAAAGGAAACGAGGAAAACAATCCTATATATGATAGCCCCAAAAAGAACAAAATACCTAGGAATAAATTTAACCAAGGAAATGAAAGATCTATGCACTGAAAACTTTATAAGATTGATGAGAGAAAGACAAAAAAATCAATAGAGAGATATCCCATATTCATGGATTGGAAGAATTAATATTGCTAAAATGCCCATATTACCCAAAGTGATGTAGAGACTCAAAGCCATCATTATCAAAATTTCAATGGCATTTTTCACAGAAATGGAAAAAACAATTCTAAAATTTGTGTAGAACTACAAAAGATCTTGAATAGTCAAAGCCATCTTGAAAAAAGAACAAAGCTGGAGGCATCATGGTTGCTGATTTCAAATCATATTACAAAGCTATAGTAATTAAAACAGTATGATACAGGCATTAAAAACAGACCAGTGGAATAGAATTGAGAGCCCAGAAATAAATCCACACAGGTACAGTCAACTAGTCTTCAGTAAAGATGCCAAGGACACACAAGGGGGAAGAATAGTTTCTTTAATACATTGTGGAGCTTCCCTGGTGGCACAGTGGTTAAGAATCTGCCTGCCAATGCAGTAGACACGGGTTCAAGCCCTGGTTCAGGAAGATCCCATGTGCTGCGGAGCAACTAAGCCCGTACACCATAACTACTAAGTCTGTGCTCTAGAGCCTGTGAGCCACAACTGAGCCTGTGCACCACAACTACTGAAGCTCACGTGCCTAGAGCCTGTGCTCCGCAACAAGAGAAGCCATCATAATGAAAAGCCCGCGCACCACAACAAAGAGTAGCCCCCGCTCGCCTCAACTAGAGAGGGCCTGTGTGCCTCAACGAAGACCCAGTGTAGCCAAAAATAAACAAATAAATAAATAAGTTTTTTTTTTTTTTTTTTTTTTTTTTTTTTTTTTTTTTTTGTGGTACGCGGGCCTCCCACTGCTGCGGCCTCCCCCGCCGCGGAGCACAGGCTCCGGACGCGCAGGCTCAGCGGCCATGGCTCACGGGCCCAGCCGCTCCGCGGCACGTGGGATCCTCCCGGACCGGGGCACGAACACGTGTCCCCTGCATTGGCAGGCGGACTCCCAACCACTGCGCCACCAGGGAAGCCCAATAAGTTTATTTTTAAAAAAATACATTGTGTTGGAAAAACTGGATTCACATGCAGATGAATGAAATTGGACCCTTATCTCATACCATATACACAAATTAACTCAAAATAAAGACTTAAAGGTAAGACCTGAAACTAGAGAAAGAAACTTCTTGACATTGGTGTGGGCCATAATTTTCTAGATAGGACCCCAAAAGCACAGGCAACAAAAGCAAAAATTGATAAACTGGATTGCATCAAAATTAAAAGCTTCTGTACAACAAAGGAATCAATAAAATGAAAGGGCAACCTATGGGTTGGGAGAAAATAATTTACAAACCATCTATCTGGTCCAAAATATACAAGGAACTCATACAAGTAAACAGCAAAACAAACAACCTGATTTAAAAATGGATGAAGGAATTGAACAGAAATACAAATGGCCAACTAATCATAAGGGAAATGCAAACCAAAGCCATAATGGGATATCACCTCATGCCTGTCACAATGGTTAGTGTCCAAAAAATGAAAGATAACATGTGTGAGCAAGGATATAGAGAAAAGGGAACACTTGTACACTGTTGGTGGGAATGTAAATTGATGCAGTCATTATGAGCAACAGTCCAAATGGAGGGTCCTCAAAAAATGAAAAATAGAACTACCATCCAGCAAACTCTCTTCTGAGTATATACACAAAGAAAATGAAATCAGTACCTTTAAGAAATCAGTACCATGTTCACTGAATCATTAATCACAATAGCCAAGACATGGAAACAACCTGTGTCCATCAGCAAGTGCATGAAGATAAATGTGGTATATACACATACAATGGAATATTATTCAGCCATGAAAAAGAAGGAAATCCTGCCATTTGTGACAATACAGATGGACTTTGAGAGCATCATGTTTAGTGAGATAAGTCAGAAAAAGACAAGTACTGTTTGGTCTCACTTATATGTAGAATTTTTTTTTAAACCCACAATGAGATAGCACCACATACCTATTAGAATATCCTTTTTTTTTTTTTAACTGACAATACCTAGTACTGATGAGAATGCAGAACAACTGGAAATCTCATACAGGGCTAATGCAAATGCAAAATGGTACACTCACCCTGGAAAACAGTTTCGCATTTTCTGATAAATTTAAACATACACTTACCTTATGATCCAGCAAACCCATCCAAGGTATTTACTCAAGAGAAACGAAAATTTATTTTCACACAAAAACCATACATCTCTATTTAGAGCAGCTCCAGTAGCCTAAAACTGGAAACAACCTAAGTATCTCTAACTGCTGAATGGATAAATAAAACTGTGGTACAGCCCTATAGCAGAATATTCCTAAGCAATAAAAAAAGGAGTGAACTACAGATACATAAAACACAGACAAATCTCAAGTGCTAAACGAAAGAAGCCAAACTAAAAAAAAAAAAAAAAAAAAAGCAACATACATGATTCTATTCACATGACAGGAGTTGAGGTTGGGGAAGGGTCTGACGATATGGCAGCAGCTCAGGGGAGGGTTTTGGCTATGATGGAACTTTTCTATATTGCGGTTGTAGTTGTGATTATACAACCATGTGTATCTGTCAAAACATAACGGTACATGAAAAAGAGTGACTTCTGATACATGTGGATTTTAAATATTAATTTAGAAAATAGAAATAGAGAGGGAGAAAGAGGAAGCCTCTGCTTACTAAGGCCTCAGAGCTCCCTGAATGAGAGATAATACATTCAACAAATGTGTAAGACACCATAAAAACATACCAAATATACAATAGTGAATAAAACAGATATCCCTGCCCTCGAGTAGTTTAGTCTACTTGGGAAGACAGCATCTGATGACTAGGAAAACAGGGACCAAGAGGCTTTGAACAGGATGGCTGCCATCTTTATTTATTTTGGATGACTGCCATCCTTAAATACAACAGCTGCCCCCCACCCCCACCCAGCTGTTCTGCCCCCTTCACCTGCAGCCTCATCTGTATTCAACCCTCCACAGCCAAACGTCCTGAAGGAGTTGCCCACTCCCACTATCTCCATATCCTCTTGTCCAACTCTCTCCTCACACCCCACAACCTAGATTCTCCTCCCTCACTCTATGGAACTGTCCTCATGTCTGCCACCAAAGTCGAGTGGTTACTTGACTTCATCTTACTTGACTTCTCAACAGCTTTTGGCTCTGTCCATCACTTATCCTTCTGGAGACATTCTGTGCCGTTGACTCTCCTAGTTTTCCTCGTACCGGTCTGACTGCTCCTTCTCCACCAGTGTTAGCATTCTACACCACTCAGCCCTACCCTAGGGCTTCTACTCTTACTCTAAGCCCTCTCCCATGGAAGTCTCATCCGTGTCCAGTTTCAGCTGACACCTAGTTATCAATCAGACACAAAGGTATATCTTCTACTCAGAGCTCTTCTCAAAGCTCCAAAGTTACAGACCCAACCACCCATTCAAGATCTCACATGGATGGCTCAAGGGCACCTCAACTCAACATGTCCAACCCTAGACTCATGAATTCCCTACCAAACCTGTCCTATCCCCATTTATCAGTGTTAGTCCTGGCATGCAGTCAGCCAGGAACACAGGAGTTATCTTTGACCCTCCCACCTATTGTACCACCCAAATCCAAACCGTCATGAACATCTACTGATTTTATTTCCTAAGTCTCTCTCAAGTTTGCCTACATTGCTCCACCCCCATTGCCTCCACTCTGGTCCAACATCTATCTGGTAGCTTTCTAACAATCACTACCTGTTCTTACCATATCACCTGGATCCCCTCCAATCCAGTTCCCTACTCCTGCCACTTTGGGTGGTGCGTGTGTGTATGTGTGAATTTGCTCCCATCACCCCTTACTTTCAAAACATCAAGGGTTTCCCATTACTGTAGAACAAAGCCCAGTCCTCACCAGGATCTATCGATCAGATCCTACCTACTGCTCTGGCCTCATTCTTCTCACTCACTCCCTTTCCTCCAGCCACAGGAGCTTTCTTTGGTTTCCTCAAAGGCACCATGGACCCTGCTACCACAGAGCCTTTGCACAGATTCTTCTCCCTCTCTGGATTGCTCTCATTTCCCATTTACCCCAACATTAACTAAGATAACTCCTCATCTATCAGATTTTAGTCCTAGTATCAGTTCAGCAGAAAAGGCTTTCTTTACCCCTAAGTCTAGATCAGACACCCTGATTATTTCCTTTCTTTTCCTTGGAGCATTGATTTCCATTTTAAATTATAAAGTCATTAACGTGGTCTTTTGACTGTGTTCACCATCAACACTAAGACTATAAACTTCATGAGATCAGGGACTTTGTATTTTGCTCAACACTGAAACTCTAGTATCTAACACAGCAGCTGCCTCATGGTAGGCACTCAATAAATATTTGCTAAAGTTTGGACTTGGGACTTCCCTGGTGGTCCAGTGGTAAAGAATCTGCCTTACAATGGAGGGGACGTGGGTTCAATCCCTGGTCAGGGAACTAAGATCCCACACATGCCACGGGGCAACTAAGCCTGAGTGTCGTAACTACTGAGTTCGTGCGCCTCAACTAGAGCCCATGTGCTGCAAACTAGAGAGCCCACGCACTCTGGAACCTTCGCGCCACAACCACAGAGCCCACATGCCCTGGAGCCCGCAAGCCACAACGAAAGATCCCGCATGCCTCAACGAAGATCCCACATGCCGCAACTAAGACCTGATGCAGCCAAAACGATATAAAATAAAATAAATAAGTAAATAATTGATCTTAAAAAAAAAAGATTGGACTCAACAATCCCACAAAATGAGGTATGTATAATGTTATACATGTCCGCGCTCTACGTAATGTCAATGAATTGGAAACAGCGTAACTATCTATCGACAGGGGACTTGATTGAATATATACAGTGAGGCATTCATACAATGGAATATTATGCAGCAATTTAAAGCAACTTACATGCATTGATATGGAAAGATTTTTAAGATCTACTTATGAATAAAGCAGGGCACAGCAAAGTGTGCATAGTGCAGTGCCACTGGTGTCAGACGACAATAAATCATGTTTGAATTGTTTGTTGGATGAGAATACTCATCGAACGTTTACAAGAAACTGTTAACAGTGGTTACTTGTTTGGAGGGTAGGTGGGAACTGGGTGGATGGGTGTCAGAGGTGGGAGAAAAAAACTCTACTGACTACCATTTTGTACTTTGAGATTTCGGAATCCACATGAACATGGTTTATAATTCAGTAAACGATTTTTTTAAAGTGTTCCCTGGCTGGAACCCAATAAGTTCTATTGAATGAATTACAGCACATATGACAGCTGTTCCCATCTCCAACACATATCCCTGTGACCACTGCTGCCACCACTCTGCCACTGACCTGGGAAAAAGCAGGAAGCTTTTTTACAGCTACATATCCTTTAAATTTTAAAGCCCTACTTTCTAATTACCAATTTACAGTCATCACTCTTTATACCTGACAAAGTGCTTTCAAACATGTGCTCTAATTAGGTCCTTATAACAACCTGAGACAGTGTATATGTTTTTAGCCCCATTTTACAGATGAGAAAACTGAGGTTGTGAGAAATTAAGGGTCCCTCCCTGAGGTCAGGCCTCTGGAAATGGCTGAGCCAATCTCAATCTCCTGATGAAAAGTCCGGGTTCCTTCTGATGCAGCTTGGAGGATGACAACTCCCCCACCATCCTTCCTGACTCCAAAATGGGAAAAAAGAAAGATGGCAGCAGGTCTTTCACAGATTTTACTTCAATCCCATGAGATTCTAGAACAGTGTGGATCAGCCTGGGTATTGGTCCTAGGGGACAGGACTTGCTGAGAGGGGAAAACAGACAACTTCTGTTTTGATTGTTACAGTCACCCAGCAGGGAAGAAAAGAAGGAAAATCTTCTTGGCTGGTGCGGAGAGAACCCTGCCAGAAAATGGGATGGATGCTCTAACTTGCCAAAGGCATCCCCCGCGGTCCCATTAACACCATGATACTGCACCAGAGAGGCACTAAACGTTTAGGAACGCTGCTGATTTCCTGGCAACTGTTGAAAGCAAGACTGTGTTTCTACTGTCTGAGGCGTGGGTGGGACGTTTGAGGATGGAACTAGAGAATGGGAGGATGTGGCTGCTGAGGATGAGTGGCGGGTCACCGTGGGGGTGCATCACAAAAAGTTTCCCTACAGAAGATTTTCCTCTGGTTCCATTTCTTAACCTCCAGATGGACCCTTAGAGTCCCAGATTCATGTGATGCTCTGAGAGAGTGAGAACTATGAGAGAAAAGAATGAGATGTGCCCTTCACAACCAGCGCCTAGATCCACCGTTCAAGCTGACTGGGGGTTTAGAGAAGAGCAGCAGCAACAGCGGAAAGGACAAGAACTCAGCGTTCCTCCAGGATTATCATCATCTAAGATACGGCACATAGTTCAAGAAAGCCATGTTAACGTGAGACATCCAAGGCCATTCATAAAGGTCTCAGAACAAACGAAGGATTCATGTGTTCCGATTAGCAAGAGTCTAACTGGAGTAAAAAGGTGACCTGCACAGCTCCTCTGATCCCTCCTAAGACAGAGAACCCACCACACCTTAGGAAAAACATAGCTTCTGATGTAATATGATGTGTTTATCCTGCGGAGGAGAGAAAATAGCATGCTCACCTTCAGACCGAAAAGGCAGAGAATTTTTAGCCTTTTTTGGAAGAAAGGAGAAAGTAATTGTCAATAACTCTTCATCTAACTCTGAGATCTTCAATTCACAGCTACTTTAATCACTCCAGAGGCCATAAAAATTTCTCAAGGAGTGTTGTAAAAATCAAATGCTAACATTTACCAGAAAGCCAGCTTAGTGTTAGTTTAAACCTAAATTCTCAAAAGAACTAGCTAATTTAATGTAGCTCTACTGTGGTACATTTCAAAACGGACCCCGGATAAAAATGGAAAGAGCCAAGGTGTTGAAAAGTACAAGGTCCATAAACTGCCTTCAGCTACACAGCAGCTCAGCAATCTGGAACAATTAATTTTCCTCCCCAGAAGCTTCTGACTCTTAGAGCAAATGCACATGCCCACCCTTTGTTGTCTAAGAGACCAGGGTGATGAAAGGGAAAAGGAATTCTCCCCAAGATCAACATCTGACCACCAGAAATAGGACTGCCTTCACACTGAAACAATTCTCCATGGTCCTATTTTTCTACTTTTTTTCTAAGAATGGAAAAATCTAATTCCAGGGAAATGTGAAAAGCTTCATTATGTGACCACAGGGCTAATCAGTTATATAGCTAAAGAGTTCGGGGGCTAAGCTATAAGGTATTTTTGGAACAACATCTGATCTCTTGATTTAAATCTGTTGTTACCAAGGATTTAGTAGTTTAAGCAAAACTCCCACAGGATGGAGACCCAAAGGACCAGGACTAAAAGGATTTCATTCGGAACATGCTAAGGACTGACCCAGGCTGGGGATACGCAGGCTGATACTTGGTAGGTCCAGTTCAATGCGGGGTGGGTGCCAGCACAGATGAAGAGCAGAAAAACAAACTAACAAACAGGTGCTTGGAACCATGTTGGGAGCAAAATAGAAGACAAGCACTCAGAAAATTCTGGCAAACCATGGAGGAAGGGTCAGAGGAGTCTAGATCTCTGTCAGTAGAGGAGGCCTAAGGAAGGAACGCTTGGTCACGTTAAGGAAGTAAGAATCAACATTTTTCCTTAGTTGGACGCACCTGCCCATCATGAGAACAGTTTCTGGGCAAAGAACATGAAGAAAGCCTCCAGGTGCCAGGGAGCCCTGGGCAGAAGGTAAGGAGGTTTGGGCAAACAAGGCCGCTCCCCTGGACCAATCCACCAGACAAGAGAAAGTCACATCCTCCAAGGCTACCCCAGATAGCAGAAAAGAAGGAAGCCACCTAACATGTGCAAATTGACCCATAAAAAAAGTCCTTGTTTCAGGGGACACCCACATCCCCACATGAGAACTCTCTCCAGTGATCTGTCACATGGTCCTAAAAACATCTCAGATGGGAGACTGGGAGTCATGGGCCACCACCTCCCCTGACCTGGTCCCACCATCACCACAGGTCTATTGTGGCAATGCCACTGCTCTGGGAAAGTGACAATCCTCAAAATGTCCCCACAACTCTGGCAACTGCCTCGGATTGAAAGATTCCTTTTATATTTTCATGCCCCAAACTACCCGACCCTTACATTGCACAATTACCTTGGTCACACTGTACCTCTACGTCTTGGCAACTATAGATAAGAATCATACAAGTGTTAGCTATGATAATTACTTAATTCCACTTCCTTAAGGGCTTCTTCTTTCCTCTTAGAAAATTCCTTAGAGCCCTATGCTATCAATAATAATGATAATAATAGTGGTAGTAGTCATAATAGCACACGTGTATTGAGCACTTACTGTGCCAAGTACTATGCTAAGGGCTTTACACATTTCCATTTCCTGCCTAGTTAAATCATGTCCCCTCAGCCCCACGGGGTAGCTGCTACTATTGTTTCCATTTTACAGAAGAGGAAACTGAGGCACAGTGTGCCAACCTTCACCCCATCTCGTTCCCTCACTTGGTGAGGAACCCCGCGCCAAACAGTAAAGCCTCAGAAATCCAAAGTTTATGAGCAGTGTTTGTGAACTGCTGGCAGGGAAGGGAGGAAAATACTCTTTGGCCTGGGTTTTTGGAAGAGGACTCTTGACTCCCTTGGTCACAAAATGCACACAAGATGTAGCTACTCTATTATTTTGCTGTAGCTCAGGGTACAGCCAATTCTTACCCTAGTATCTTCTTGGACCTCCCAGTCACTGGAGAAAGTTGCCAGTTGCTGCCCTTGGGAACAGTTTGAAAACTGGAAAAGGCTGGAAAACATCCTTCTGTTCTCTTGAGTGTCTGGAAAGATGGCATCTTGGAAATTGACTCCGTGAGGCAAGAGGTTATAATTTTCATCCATCCTAATGGAAAAAAAGGAAACAAAGCAGAGCTGTAGACTGGATACCTGTGGGGTGTACCATCCTGAATCAAGAGTCAACAGAAGACTGTGGCAGTGCTGTCAATTTTATGACAATGTCTTTTTTAAAATTAAAGTATTGTTGATTTACAATGTTGTGCTAATTTCTGCTGTATAGCAGAGAGACTCAGTTATACACATATATGTACTTTAAAAAATATTCTTTTCCATTATGGTTTATCCCAGGAGACTGGATATAGTTCCCTGTGCTAGACAGTAGGACCATGTTGTTTAGCCATTCTAAGTGTAATAGTTTGCATCTACTAGCCCCAAACACTCAGTCCATCCCTCTCCCTTCCCCACATCCTCCTGGGCAACAAGAAGTCTATTCTCTTTACCTGTGAGTCCGTTTCTGGTTTATGGACAGATTCACTTATGCCATATTTTAGATTCCACATGTAAGCGATATCATATGGTATTCGTCTTTCTCTTTCTGACTTACTTCAATTAGTGTGATAATCTCTAGTTACACCCATGTTGCTGCAAATAGCATTATTTTGTTCTTTTTTATGGCTGAGTAGCATACCATTGTATATATACACCACATCTTCTTTACTCATTCATCTGTCGATGGACATTTAGGTTGTTTCTACGTCTTGGCTATTGGGAATAGCGCCGCTATGAACATAGGGGTGCATGTATCTTTATGAATTATAGTCTTGTCTGTGTATATGCCCAGGAGTGGGATTACTGGATCATATGGTAATTCTATTTTTAGTTTTCTAAGGAACCTTCATACTGTTTTTCATAGTGGCTGTACCAACTTACGTTCCCACCAACAGTGTAGGAGGGTTCCCTTTTCTCCACACCTCCTCCGGCATTTGTTATTTGTAGACATTTTAACGATGGCCATTCTGACCGGCATGAGGTGGTACCTCATTGTAGTCTTGATTTGCTTTTCTCTAATCATTAGTGATGCTCAGCATCTTTTCATGGGCCTACTGGCCATCTGCATGTCTTCTTTGGAGAAATGTCTGTTAAGGTCTTCTGCCCATTTTTCTGATTGGGTTGTTTTTTGTTGAGTTGTATGAGCTGTTTTGATACTTTGAAGATTAAGCCCTTGTCTGTCACATCATTTGCAAATATTTTCTCCCATTCCATAGGCTGTCTTTTCTTTTCTTTTTTTTTTTAATGGCTTCTTTTGCTGTGCAAAAGCTTGATTTCGATTAGGTCCCGTTTGTTTACATTTGTTTTTATTTCTATTGCCTTGGGAACCTGACCTAAGAAAACATTGGCACGGTTTATGTCAGAATGTTTTGCCTATGCTCTCTTCTAGCTTCATGGTGTCATGTCTTATGTTTATGAGAGACAGTCTCATAAAGGCACAAAGTCTCTCAGCCATTTTATTTTTGTGCGTGGTGTGAGTGCGCATTTTAACTTCATTGATTTAGATGCAGCTGCCAATTATACGACAATGTCTTACATGGCTCTCCTTAGAGGAGCGACTTTGTTTCTCTGCCTCACATCACGAGTCTATTCTTAAGGTTCTCAAACAATGTGAGTTGGGCAATGGGGGAGTGCGTGCACGTGTCTGTGTCTATTTGTGTCTCCCAAGTGGCCTTCCTTCTCAGAGTGTTTCTTGGTGAAAGGAAAGCCAGTTGTAATGAGCCGAGATTCAAGTCCTACCATTGCTACTTATCTCCTGTCTGACACAAAGTGAATTTCTTCAATTCTCTCAGCTTCAATTTACAATCTATAAAAAGAGGGCGACAACAGCGCCTTATTATTTAATGGTGGTGCAAGGACTGCATTTTTAAAAGTAAGTAAAGCATCTGGCACAGAGTGAGGACAGTATGAAAGTTAGTTAACATTTTTACAGAGCCTCACGTAAAGTACCTCTTGGCAAGATAAAGTCAAGACAAAGAAAAGGAGAGATGGGAGTTACCCTCCAGCCCAAAGGGGACATTTAGGGGCCACCAGGGAGTCTCCACTGCCACCTTCTCCTGTGACACTGACCAGAATCTGTCCTCTTCTCAGTGGGTCCCAGAATAACAGAAGAGGAATGATTTGTATGCGGTTGTTAACACACATCAGGGCAACACAGCCCTGAGAAATAGAAATCTGTCAGCCTACCATTTGACTCTGTATTTCTGCCCTAACGTTGTATAAACATGTCAGAGCAAAAGATGAAAGAGTTGGCTGACCACCGCAGAGCCAGCAGACAAAACCGTATTTCATTATAAAATCGGAAAAGAAAATAATGTCTTCTCAAGTACTCCAGCTCTTTTTTCTTGGGAAAATAAAGTTTTATTGTTGAATAGTTTTATAGCTGGGTTCCCAGTGCTTTCCCTAAATAAAGGCATGAAAAAAGTCTATGTGAAGTTTCTCCGTATCAAGAAGACACTGTCTCACTCCTTGCTGACTTCATTTAGAAACTGTACTTCTCAAGCAATTTTAAAATATTCAGCTTAATCTAGCTAAACCACCCAAGCCAACACAAAGCACGCCGTGTATTCTAAACTTAGATATTCTGGCTTCAATATGGAAAACATGTGTTGACATGAGCTTACCGATGGCCCTCTGTGGAACTTACTGTTTTCTTTCTCAGTGACATGAAATCTCGAGAGCTCAAAGTGAGTCTGCAGGCCAAGGTCATGGTCATTCCATATATCCTTACTGCTACTCCAGGGGCTGGGAAGACTGGATCTATTGCCCATCACAGCCGTGGATTCACTCGCTATCTTGATAGATACGTTAGATTCCATTTTGAGGTTCTGTATCGGTCTTCTCCTTCAACTGGAGACAACCAATGCATTTAGGGTTCCACCTGCTGTTTTTTATTTCAAACTTCAGTTGAACCCATCGTCTGAATTCTTATCCACACGCATTTCATCGTGACCACAAGACCAACTTTCATGGAACTGCACGAGATTCCAGGAGTCTCCAATCAGGCAGGGCGTCCTACCTAATTCACCTCTGTATTCTTCAAAGCCCTGTGACACCCCGCCTCCCCGCCCCAAGCCCTTACCGCCCCCCAGGTCCCTCCTCCATAAACCTTTGCTATTTCGAAGCGCCTGGCATTGAGGTCTGCTGGCAGCTGATATGAGCTAACACGAGTGAAACAAAAGGACAGCAGCTGGGTTGCATTCCACGCCATTCCCATCTTGGCATTTAAGCAGGTGCGCAGGATAGAGTAACTATTCGTTCCCCATCTAACCTGAACCAGGTGTTTTGCATGAGTTACTGTGTTTTAGTCTCAACCAGCCTTGTTTCTCACATTATGAAGGTGAGGCTATTGAGGTTCTGCACAAGGTCAGTAACTTGCTCAAAATCACAGGGAGAGCAGAATTCCAGCAACAGTCTGATTTCAAAGGGGTTTTGCTTTGACCACCGCCCAGCCCAAACTACTCCCACCGAATCCAGTTTAAAATATAGGGTCCCACCTATATTAGAGTTCCACCTAAATTACGGTTCCACCTGTTCTTTATTTCAAACTTGAGTCGAAGCCATCACCTGAATTCTTACCCACAAGCATTTCATCTGGACCAAACCAACTTTCATGGAACTCAATCAGAGAGGGCTCCTGCCTGATTTACCTTTATATTCCTCAAAGCACTGTGACCAGGGTCTCCCTGCGCCCCCCCGCCCCGCATAAACCTCTGCTCTCTGGAATAGGCTGGCTACTTGTTGCTGGAAACCACCTAGAACTTTATGTCTGAAACATTCTTCTGTCCTTTAAGCGCAAAAATCATCCCTCTTTGCCAAGTCTTAGCCAGAGGTACCCAGGATGTTGTAGACACGTCGGGAGGAGCAGGAAAGAGTCGAGTACGGGAAGGAGCGCCCAAGGCAGCATCTAACATCGCACGCACGGCCAGGATCCCGTGGGAGGTCCTGATCCGGCTCCGAATAAAGGTGACCTCGGTTGGTCACACGCAAATGGCCGAGGGGGTTGTGTGGGGCGGGAGGTGGCGGGCTCACCTGAGGAAGAAGAAATAGGAGTAATCCTGGACCACGGTGTGCGAGTGACAGGAGAAGTAGCCCAGGCCGGTGAGGTTGAGCCTGGAGCCCGCGGGCACCTCGAGCATGCTGCCCCACGCCTGGTCGCACAGCATCTCGATCTCGGCCGAGTAGAAGAGCCCCGCCTCGCCGGCCTCGTACTGCCAGGGCAGGTAGTTGTACAGGCTGTGCACCTCTTGGTGCAGCGCCAGCACCTTGGCGTACACGATGATCTCGGCCAGCTCGGCGCGGCAGCCCTCGCTCAGGGGTCTCCACTCCGAGGGCAGCTGGCAGCTGCGGGAGGTCCCCAGCCGGCCGGCCAGGCAGAGCGCGGCGAGCAGCAGCGAGCGCAGCATGCCGGCGGCGGGGCGAGCGGCGGGACCGGCCGGGTGGGCGCTGCGCCCGAGGCGCACTAGCCGGGGCGCATGGCGGGGAGGCCCGGGGCGGAGCTGGAGCGCCGGTGGCGTCGGGGAGCCCGGAGCGCCCGGCCCACGGCGCCGCCCCTCCGGCCGGGGAAGCGCAGCCCTGGGCACTCGGCGCGCCGCTCCCTCCGCCGCCAGGATCAGCCGCTGGCCCTCGCCCGTGACGCTTTAAAAAGGGCACGGGGAGGGCCGACCGCCGCCTCCTCCTGCCCCTCGCGGCTGGGGCGTGGGCGGCGGCTGGGGCGTGGGCGTGGGCGTGGGCGGCGGCGGGCGGGGCGGAGGCGGGACGCGGGCCAAGGGCGCGCGAAGCACGGGAGACGCGCGGGGCGCTGGACCCGTAGCTCCGGGCCAGGCGCGGTGTTTGGGAGCGCAGGGATCCGCGGAAAAGCCAGGGCTGGGAGCGGCGGCCCAGCCCTCTTGCAGCGCCCCGAGGACCGACTGGTCGAAGCTTTCCAGGCTCAAAGCCTGTTCCAGATGTGGCATCTTAGAATGATCGCTGTCAATTACCATGATTACGCTGTATACGTTTTTGCATTTTCTGTAGTTCATTTGGAGTCAAATACATAGAAATCTAACTTTACCATCGCAGAGGTCAACTAGGAAATTCAATGTGATATAACAAACTTTTCTGGATTCATTCATTCTCTCTCTCTCTCCCCACCCCCCCTTATTTTTTAATAATGCTCTTAGGAAAGCCTTAAAGATTTGAAAAGCCAAAGCCAGACTGCTCTGATTTTCCTACAGTTACATGCTTTCATGTTTTACGTCATTCCTACATTCAGATTCTGAATATCCTTCACCTGAGAAATAAATTCAGAAGTAAATTCCAAACAGCTTTTCACAAGTCAATGAGTGGCTGTGAGGAGAGCCAAACTCCAGTTAAATCTTTACTCCTAAACTCAGCGGTTCCTTTTATCTCCAAATTGCCTTAATTGTTCCTAATGTAGTAAGAAGAAAAAAGGATATTATTTATAAATATGTAATATTTTATATAGGCAATACACATACATAATATGCATATAATATACATATCATGCATATGTCATACATATTATATAATATATATTTATAATAAATTTATAATCAAAACTTCTGCAAGCATATTAACCAGGGTATCTGCAATTGTAAATCTTAGAATCCAGCTGAATTCTTCTCTGTACTGAAGGGAAGAGTTCTTAGGGAATTCTGGAAGGAAAGGTAAAGAGAAAAGACTGTAGAGAAGCAGGAGATAAAATTCCAAGGCTGGGCCTCACCTCCCGTGATCCCCAAATTTTCTTACTGTGATCCCTGAATCTTCGGTTAGGACAACTAAATTCGTGAGTGCTTCTTGTGACTGAAGTTTTTGAAAGGCAACTCTGGGGCACAGATCCAGCCAGTGTGGGACAAGGAATGGGGAGGAAGAGTTTGTGAAGAGGGCAGCCTCAGGGAACCAGAAGACATCTTAGGGAGGGCTCTGGCATCCCAAGAAGTGGAATGACCAGGACTCCAGCCTGTGCTGCCCAGTTCCTGAGAGAATGGAAGGCTCCAGCCGACATGAGGTCACACTAATCCAGAATCTGATCAGTGACTCAATGGACCAAATTCTTATTCCTACAAAATCATCTGTGATGGGCCTAAAAGAAGAAAGAAATAAGAGTAAGAGCTCCTCACAAATAATAACTAACCCCTGCATAGCTAGTAGGCAGCCTGAGGCCTCAATTAATTTTGTAGAAAAAGTACTTATATTGAGGGAAACAAGTGGACAGCAGTCCCGATGGTATATGACTCCTCACAAAGACCCCGCCCCCCATGGTAAGTACCAGACTTTCCCACGATGGGGAAATGGTATTGGAGGATGGCATCAGATGTCGTACTTCAGGACTGCTCATTTCTCACAGCTCTGGAGGCTGGAAGTCCAAGATCAAGGTGTCAGCAGGATTGGTTTCTGGTATGGTTGCTCTTCCAGGCTAGTAGACGGCCGCCTCCCCTCTGTGCCCTCACACGGCCTTCCTTCTGTGTACCTGCAGAGGGAGAGAAATCTCTGGTGTCTCGTCCTCCTCTTGTAAGGACACCAGTCCTATCAGATTAGATCACCACCCTTGTGAACTCATTTAACATTAATTACTTCCCTAAAGGTCCTATCTCCAAATACAGTCTCACTGGTGGTTAAGGCTTTAAGATATAAATGTAGGGCAGGGAGGAGGGGGCGGGAACAGGGGACACAATTCAATCCATAAGTTATTTAGCAGGTGTTCTGCAGCTTTGCTAGAGAAAAAGGGAGAGAGGATATAAAAGGGTTTATATTCCTGGCAAGCCGACCTAGAGCAAGCATTGCCAAATTATAATATTAACAACTGCTAACATTTATTCATCGCTTACTATGGGCCAAGCACCATTGTAAGGACTTTGCATATTGTAATGCTCCAAACAACACTTTGAAGTAGGTACTGCTTATATAGACTAGATAACTAGTAAGAACCTACTGCATAGCGCAGGGAACTCTATTCACCACTCTGTAATGACCTATATGGGAACAGAATCTAAAAAAGAGTGGATATATGTGTATGTATAACTGACTCACTTTGCTGTACAGCAGAAACTAACACAACACTGTAAATCAACTATACTCCAATTTTTAAAAATTAACTTAAGAAAAAGCAGGTACTGCTATCATCCTCATTTTAGAGATAAGGGACTTAAGAACAGAGAGGTTAATTGACTTACTAAGATCACAGAGCTAGAAAGTGACTGAGCCAGGATTCAAACCCCAGCATCAAATTCCAGAGTCCATGCACTTAACTACAGCATTAAAATATGGACAAAACAATCAATGTTTTAAAGGCATGAGTGGGCCCTTTATCAAGAAGTAAGTAGAGTATATGAACAATAATAACCTTCGCAGAATCACCAGTGATGATTAAATGAGGGTGTAATTGGACTAACATTAATTTTGTTTTAACCAGCAGCCCTGCTCTATAAGTTATTAAGTTTATTTTAAGTTAGTGCTATAACTTATGCAGAGAAGACAATAAGGAAATTTTTCTTTTTAATTGTATCTTCAAGTGCTTCGGAGGCCTGGAAAACATTTGTCCATTTCTATAGACCTTAAAACCCTGACTTTTCTTTCCATTTAGATGAACAAATAAATAAAAATCAGTATGCACGGCTGATGTCTCTCTTGTTGTATAAACTTGACAGAATCAAAACTCTTCCAATACTGCCCAGAATGTATTTTCCAGACATGAGGGCCTTTGAGAGGTTGTCCTTCTCCTGGACTCTTCACAGACACAGTCATGCTCTTTTTCTCTGTAAAGTCTAGCAGAGGGCCTCGCTGATTGGGGTTCTTCATCTGGAGCCCTGGGTGTGAGAGTCCCCTGGTGAGCAGCTCCTCTTTGGGGACTAAGAACTCCAAACAAGCAGAGCTCAAGGTAGTCGGGATGGGAAGCAAAAACTCTATGACTGAATCTATGGGTTCAGTGGCAAACAAGCCACTTCCACCCCTGGATTCCAAGACCCGTATATTCTGGCTACGGGGGAGATAGCACCATATATGTTCTCTGTTTCAAACGTGTACAATATCCTTCACAGCATTTACAATATCCTTTAAGATAGCACCCCATCCTTTCAGGATGTTGACTCCCATCTGACACAGGAACTGAGTCTTCAAAAGCCATTACACTGTATCAGTAAGCTTTCAAAATTCGCTCAGTTGCTTCTAGGTGATGTAGTACATGGCTAGACCACTTAATTGCATGGCCAAGACCCCACTGCTGCATTCGCTTTGCTGTGAGAGAAGAGATGCTATGGAAGTCACTGATCAGAAGCAATGCTACGGAAAGTACCATGACAGTGAATAAGGTGTTCTTTGGTCCATAGATAGTGCTTCTGGCAGAAGCATTGTAGGGCAGGGAAGGCACATCCACACCTAGAATGTATCTACTCCAGTGAGGACAAGTCTCTGCTCCCTCCAAGATGGAAGAGGTCCAGTGCAGTCAACCTGCCACCAGGGCATCAGTATTGATCTCTGGTGCTGACATAGAAAGCCCTCAGCACTGGTGTCAGCAGGGTGAGCCTTAGTAAGGTAAGTTCAGAAACACGAAGTGAGCAAATACTGTTCGAAAAATCGCACAGATAGACTTGCTCAACACAGGGTTGCCACAAACCTTCAATTTGCAAAAAGACATAATATCTGTAAAGCACAGTAAAGTGAAGCATAATGAAACAATATATGCCTGTATTCTAAATATATATAAATGTAGATATATCCTAACATATATATTATATATTCTAATATATATACATATATCTCGTATTGGTGACACATATAATATTATATATATATATATAATCATATAATATATATATTCATCTGCTTTTCTGGTGATGCCTAACACGTATCCAATCAAACCGCTATCAACTGCCCCAGGGTTGGTATCCATCTGTACTACTGGCCATCTCTCAGTCTGGACATTGTGTACGACTAAGTATGTTGCTCAGAGTTCTACCCATGGGAATGTTTTCCCTCACTAGCGTCCTTCAGCATCAACCCTGAGTGGCAGGCACTGAGTGATACTAGCATACAAGACAGAACGATCTGTAAACCAGGCTTATAGTTGATTCTATAGGTGGGTCCAAGTAGCACATTCAAATGTGATATATACAGTTGACCCCTGAACAACAGGGGTTTGAACTACACTGAGCTTGAGTTTGAGTCCTCTTATAAGGGGATTTTTTTTCAATGAATATGTATTATGTTTTGTGGGACCTATCTCCCACCTTCTAATTTACAGACACATTACTAAGGCCTCTAAAGTATCTGCTACTTTATGAACATCAAATCTAATCATCATAATGTCATCAGTGAGCTTGGAGTATGATGTTTTGTGGAATGTCAAGATAATCCAGATCTGTCCAGAATAATATGACAGAAAGTAGAACTGGTATAGCCGGGAGGCAAAACTGTGAAAGTGCACTGTTAGCCCTGACAAGTAAAAGCAAACTGTTTCTGGTGGCCTTTACAACTTGGTATAGAGAAAAGGGCATACACCAGGTCAGTAGCTGCAAAGCAAGTGCTCAAGAACATGTCAATTTGCTCCAGGAAAGATACTACATCTGGGGCAGCAGGTGGAGTTTTAGTCACCACTTCATTAAGTTTATAGTAGGCATCACTCATTCTTCAAGATCAGTGTGACACACTCCACGGCCCAGCACCTGAGTCCTGGCCTCGCTCTTTCCTCGCGGAACAAACGTGAGCTTCAGCGCCCAGTCCACCTTCTCCAGCTACTGGTCCGTGGGCTCCATGCAGCCACCTGGCCACCGGGTCCGACCGGTCAGCAGCACTGCCAGCGTCTATGCAGGCGCCGGGGGCTCGGGCCTCTGGATCTCCGTGTCCCGCTCCACCAGCGTCCGGGGCGGCTGGGGGTCCGGGAACCTGGGCGCCGGGATGGCCAGGGGTCTGGTGGGTGTAGGGGGCATCCAGGGCGAGAAGGAGACCATGCAAGACCTGAATGACTGCCTGGCCTCCTACCTGGAGAGGGTGAGGAGCCTGGAGGCCAATAATAGGAGACTGGAGAACAAAATCCAGGAACACCTGGAGAAGAAGGGACCCCAGGTCAGAGACTGGGGGCACTACTTGAAGACCATCGAGGACCTGAGGGCTCAGATTTTTGCAAGTTCTGTGGACAATGCCCGCACCGTTCCGCGGATTGATAATGCCCATCTTGCTGCTGATGACTTCAGAGTCAAGTATGAGACAGAGCTGGCCATGCACCAGTCTGTGGAGAGTGACATCCATGGGCTCCGCAAGATCATTGATGACACCAACGTCAGCCGGCTGCAGCTGGAGACTGAGATTGAGGCTCTCAAGGAGGAGCTGCTGTTCATGAAGAAGAACCGCGAGGAGAAAGTAAAGGGTCTACAAAACCAGATTGCCAACTCTGGGTTGACCGTGGAGTTGGATGCCCCCAAAGCTCAGGACCTCAGCAAGATCATGGCAGACACCCGGGCCCAGTATGACGAGCTGGCTCAGAAGAACCGAGAGGAGCTGGACAAGTACTGGTCCCAGCAGACTGAGGAGAGCACCACAGGGGTCACCTTGCAGACCGCTGAGATAGGAGCTGCTGAGATGACACTCACGGAGCTGAAACGCACCATCCAGTCCCTGGAGATCGACCTGGACTCCATGAGAAATCTGAAGGCCAGCTTGGAGAACAGCCTGAGGGAAGTGGAGGCCTGCTATGCCATGCAGATGGAACAGCTCAATGGGGTCCTCCTGCACCTGGAGTCGGGGCTGGCCCAGAGCCGGGCAGAGGGGCAACGCCAGACCCAGGAGTACGAGACCCTGCTGAACATCAAGGTCAAGCTGGAGGCTGAGATCAACACTTACCACCGCCTGCTGGAAGACGGGGAGGACTTCAATCTTGGTGACGCCGTGGACAGCAGCAACTCCATGCAAACCATCCAGAAGACCACCACCCTCAGGCTCGTGGATGGCAAAGTGGTGTCTGAGACCTCAGACATCAAAGTTCTGAGGCATTGAGTTAGCAGGGTGCCCTGGGGAGCAGGAGGCCAATAAAGGTTGAGACGTTACTGCATTTAAAAAAAAAAAAAAAAAAAGATCAGTGTGACTTTTGCACAGGTCAAACTGGTGAGTTCAATGGAGATGTGATAAGTGTCATGTTTTGTGCAGCTTTCAGCCTATAGATAACTAATATTGTGGCTGGACCAGCCCTTGTGGTTCTTATTATAACTGTAAGATGCCCTCATCAATAACTAATAGGAAACTTTGAAAACAAAGAAAATTTTATTACTTTCAAGTCCTAGAAATTACATGGTACACATAGGGTCATAGAGCAAAGTCACAGGTAGAGAGAGAGAACACAGGCCTGGAGTTCTGTTATCTAACCATCTATCTATTTATCTATTTATTTAGCTAGCTGCGCCAGGTCTTGGTTGTGGCACACGGGATCTTCGTTGCGTCATGCGGGGTTTCTTTTTTTAGTTTTGGCATGCGAATCTTTAGTTGCAGCATGTGGGATCTAGTTCCCTGACCGGGGATGGAACCTGGGCCCCCTGCATTGGGAGCGCGGAGTCTTACCCACCGGACCACCAGGGAAGTCCCTGGAGTTCTGCTTTTATTGGGGTTGAGGGTGGGCTGCCTAGGATTTTGCAGGCTCACTATTTATTGGTGAGTTTAAAATGTAAGAGCAGGACTAATAAGAACCTGCTATATAAAAAAATAAGTAAAATAAAATTCAAAAATTCAAGGGCTTCCCTGGTGGCGCAGTGGTTGAGAGTCCGCCTGCCGATGCAGGGGACACGGGTTCGTGCCCCGGTCCGGGAAGATGCCACGTGCCGCGGAGCGGCTGGGCCCGTGAGCCATGGCTGCTGAGCCTGCGCGTCCGGAGCCTGTGCTCCGCAACGGGAGAGGCCACAACAGTGAGAGGCCTGCGTACCGCAAAAAAAATTCAAAAATTCAAGATAAATAAATAAAAGGTAAGACCAGGAACCTAAAGCACAAGAAGAGGAAAACCAGGAGCCCAGATGGTCAGTTATCGAAATCAACCAGGATCTCTAACAAAGGAGCTGGTGGGTTGGAGTAGGGACAGCCTGGCTTTTTATCTAGTCTTGCGGCTGGCATTGTGTTTATTCAAGATAGCTGATTTTGAAGAGGATGCCTTGGCAATCAAAGCTTAAATCAGGCACTTACACTACGAAAAATAAACAAACAAACAAAAAACTGTCAGGGCCTACACTACATATCATCACCCAGACTTCTTTCAAGTCTTTGATGGCAACATTAACTTTTGCACTCCTCCCAGGGATGCAGTACTGTTTCTGATTTACTCTCTTGATATGAAAGGAAACCCTAGGGGCGTCTACTTAGCCCTTCCTACCATAGTGGCCATCAATGGGCCAGAGACCAAATGTGGGGATCCTTCCCCTTGTCAACTATGTCTATTCCAATTACACCTTCAGAAACTGGGGAAATAACCACTAGCTGAGTCTCTGGACTCCCCAAAGTTAACAAATGAACAAACAAAGACTCCAGCAGCTACAATTCAGAGTTATCCTACCTGAATTAGGTTCAGAACGTTCTTTCACTTTTGCCTGTTATTTTAATATTGTACATATGGAACAGGCCCAGAAAGGCTGACCAGAGAACAACAAGTTAAAAATAAAGGATGTTCTTCCCATTATATCATATTTCCCAGTTGTACGGTGTCTTTCTTGGAGGATCTCAATGTGCTATGTAAATATTAACTCATTCTTCCTTCTGGTTCCCTTGGAAGGCAGGAAGCCAATGTTATTTCACAGATAAAGAAGCTGGAGTCCCAAGGGGTTAAAAGCCTTGCCTGCGATCACACAGCTACAGGGAGCTGGGGGTGCTGGGAATGGGGCTTGGGGTCAGGAATCCCTGCCTGGTGTCCCCTGGCTCCCAAATAGGGCCTTCTTCTTAAGAGACAACTTTGTGTGTTAAAACTCTGTGGGAATCTTGTTCTATAAAAGGAAGGTTATGGGATGCTGAGATGCGACATACGTTATTCTTCCCCACATTCATGCAGGGTACATTTTCAGGAGGCAGGTTTAGGACATGTAGGTATTGTCTATAATATTGATAGTTCCAATTCATCCAATTTGGGGACTAATATTTAGCCTAAAAGACCCTTACAGTGCTGAATCCATGACAATTCTATCAAGAGAAGATAAAAATAAGGAGGCTTAACTCTTGACAGACATCTTAATCTATGCCATTTTATGCACCCGCATTCAGAAAAAGAATGAGCTAAATTTGGGGTTGACAAGCACCCCGCAGGAATGCATGGCTCTCTGTTAGGTTTTAGGAACCCTGCTTACTGCCTCACTCTACTGTCACAATGAAGACTTGGCCAGACCCCTTTTCACAGTTGACAAAACAGAAACAGAGAGACTAGTTGATTTTTCAAGTAATTGAGCTGAGGCTGTAAGAATTCCTGTTGTAATTTTAAGTACGTCAAACCAAATTCCCAACACCCTTTTGTGTAAGTTTTTAGATGCTAAATGGAAATGCTAGGCATGGATTGAGCATCTTGACACTCTAATATCATCAATCAACACGTACATTTCAACAAATAACTTTCAACATTTACCTTTCAACTACCATGTGTCAGGCACTATTCTAGGCCCTGGGGATACAGCAGTGACTAAAACAGAGACCCCCTCCCTCTTGGGGGGGGTACATCCACCAAAAGTCAAATTGGTGCCATTGATAAGTTGGGGAGAGAAAGGCTTGCCTTCGAAGACATAGCCTTTACCTGGGAGAGGATGGCTCGAAAACCTCGATCAACATCCTCTGAAACAACTTCATTTAAATGTCCAAGTAACTGACCAGGTTAAAATTCAGCGCTCTGGGTCTCAAATGAGCCTCTGAGAAGCCAAGTTCCCCTTTCTATTTCAGAGTGTAACCAACCCTCAGACTGAGAGCAATGTGGGTTTCATTGACATTAGTGTCACATCATTTCCTTCACATCATTTCCTTTCACATCAGTGTCCTTGGAAGGAAATGAAAACAATAAGCCACAGTTGAGGAGGAGGAGTGGAGAGAGGGTATCTGTGTGATTTTCCTAAAGCCGCTCTGACTCTCCCTGAGATGTTATCAACAAGTGGTTCTTTCCCATAGGAAGTGAAGTCTTGTGGGGAGGGTGGTAGAAACCATGGTGGGTGGAGTGGAACGAAGTTCTTAAAAGGGAAGAGCCCTCCTGCTGAAGAGAGGACATACAGCTGGGCCCACTCAACAGACTGTAAATTCACAAACTGTGCATCCTGGACCAATTTTCACCTCTCAGCCCTTGCCTGTTACCTCAGCTTATCAGTTCCTGCTCCGGGAATGTATAAAACTGATAGAATAGCATGCATGGGAAATTTTATTTAAACACAGACATATAAACCATTGGGTGTTTTCAATTTGCTGGTTCAATGTTTTTGCCAGCTGCATAGAAGAGTTCAAATCCTGTTGAAAAGCTTGCTGGAGAAACAGGCTTTTATTCCAGAGGAAGGATCTCATAGGATTTTGGCTTGGTGGGACATTGTGATGACCACTGAGAAATGAATAGAAAGTTTGGATTTCAGGTAGTCTTATGTTCACTGTGAAAGCACTGCATGAAAAGGGTTAATAAATATGGCTCTGAAACATACATAAAACTAGATTGCAGCCCTTTTTTTGGCATCAGGAAGAAGTCCAACAGATTCATTTATAGCAAAACCCCAAAGCCATCACAATTAGAGTCTTTTTACTCCCTAAGTGATTTTTTCACTTGCATTCTGCAGTTATTAACCTTTCTATCTGTGCTCTTATTGCAAAGGCATAATGTGATCAGTATCTCAGCAACTTCTACCCCTAAGGTAAAGTACTTTGCAGAAAAATATCTGCTTTTTCCAAATTTTCCATTACTGATTTTGTTCCACTTAAAAATATTATAGGGCTTCCCTGGTGGCGCAGTGGATGAGAGTCCGCCTGCCGATGCAGGGGACGCGGGTTCGTGCCCCGGTCCGGGAAGATCCCACATGCCGCGGAGCGGCTGGGCCCGTGAGCCATGGCCTCTGAGCCTGCGCGTCCGGAGCCTGTGCTCCGCAACGGGAGAGGCTACAGCAGTGAGAGGCTCGCGTACCGCAAAAAAAAAAAAAAAAAAAAAAATTATAACTTACTGCCAGTGACCCCACTTTATACATTATAGCCTTTAAAAATAAGTTTTCCAAACCTGCGTTAATGTGAGCACTACATGTAGTGAGTAGCAGTGAGCAGGCACTATTGAGTTACATGAATGAATGAATATGTATGTTCTGCATCTATAAATGTACAACTTCAGCTGAAAGATAATCCAACACTAAAACTATTTATTCAATTTAAATGTTCCCTTATCATGTATTTAATTTTTGTGTTCGAACTAAAAAATGTGGGCTTTGGGGGTGGATTATAGCTATAATATAATATAGCTATAAATGTTCTACTCATTATTTACAAAAAATGAGTTCTTTGTGGGAATAACTAAGCTTAACACTTAACAATAGGAGCAGATAACGCTTCTGAAATCGTTTTTTTAAAGAAACCGATTCCAAGTACAATAGGTTCCCTTCTGTCTTTCTCTTCTCAATCTCAGCTTAATCTTGCACGAATCTCCAGATCTTCACTCAAGAGCTTCTCACTCCACTTCAATCCTTCCTTGGAGTCAACTCTCTTCTATTTCTAGTAACACACTTTGGGGGAAATTGGCTGTAAAAAAAATCTTACAGCTTTTTTCAGCAATAAGTTCTGAACTTCAACTTGCATGAGAGCTCATTCCCGTGACCAGCTTCTATCAGTCTGTGGCTAAAGCAATTCTGCCCAGAAGTGTGGCTTCCTTTACTCAGCTCTCTTATCTCCTTTCCACTGGGGAAAATTAAGAGAGAAATAGCGAGTGATCTGCTCTCAGAGTATAACACCTACCTCCCTTCTCTGCTTTGTGACTTTCCAACCTCCCATCACCTAATGGGTAGATTCTCTCCAGTAAGATGGACACTGTACAGGGATGGGAATCTCCAGCCCTCTTTTCCTGCTTTTCTATTTCCCTACCCTCTCCTTCCTCCATCCTCTCACAAGAGATGAGGATTTACTAACTTTAGTGGTGAGAGCCCAGGACATTCATCAGGTCCTATCTGCCAGTGAGCAGGTTGATGGTGCCTTAAGGACAAGACAGGTGGGCAGACCTCTCTCATCAGCCTCCGCCTGTAGACTATGCAGAAGCTGTCTTCTCAGAGCATTCATTTCTTTTCTCCACCTCTTCCACCTCTAATGGCATGCTAAAATGGGCCAGGGGATCCAGACTTCTCTCTAGTTTTCTCCCTCCCCGAAGTTATATCTGAGAGGCTTGTGCCAAGATTTAGATTCAGGATAAAACGTAGCTGATCCTCTTAGACCGTGAGCTGAAATCACATGCTTCAACTCAGTTTTGCCAGAGAGTCAAGCATTGTCTGGTACTAGGGCCTGTTTGGCTATAAATAGAGTGGTATAGGGGGCCTCTCATTATATGAGACTCCATTGCTTGGGTTATTTAAGAGAAGCAAAGTCATCTTAAAGCAAACCTATTCATTAATAAACTGACTACTTACAAAATTAATGTCCAGGGCTTCCCTGGTGGCGCAGTGGTTGAGAGTCCGCCTGCCAATGCAGGGGACACGGGTTCGTGCCCTGGTCTGGGAAGATCCCACATGCCACAGAGTGGCTGGGCCCGTGAGCCACGGCCGCTGAGCCTGCGCGTCCGGAGGCTGTGCTCTGCAATGGGAGAGGCCACAACAGTGAGAGGCCCGTGTACCGCAAAAAATAATAATAATACTGCTCCTGGCCTTGGAGAAGTGAAAAAAAAATAATAATAATAATAATGTCCAACCAAAGACCCTTTCTTTCAAGACATTAGTATCCATCCTACCAACATTATAGCAGATAATAAATTCAAATATAGAAGAAGTGAAAAGAACTTGTAAATATTACAAAAGATGCAGGATTTCATGAAGTTCATGAAAGCAATATTGCAGAACTGCTTGAAATATATGTCAAGACAATAATAAATGGGGGGGCTTCCCTGGTGGCACAGTGGTTGAGAATCTGCCTGCCAATGCAGGGGACATGGGTTCAATCTCTGGTCCGGGAAGGTCCCACATGCTGCAGAGCAACTAAGCCTGTGTGCCACAACTACTGAGCCTGCGCTCTAGAGCCCGTGAGCCACAACTACTGAGCCTGCGTGTCACAACTACTGAAGCCTGCACGCCTAGAGCCCGTGCTCCGCAACAAGAGAAGCCCCCACAATGAGAAGCCCACGCACCACAACGAAGAGTAGCCCCCGCTCACCGCAACTAGAGAAAGCCGGCGCGCAGCAATGAGGACCCACCTCAGCCAAAAATAAAAATAAATAAATTTATTTTAAAAAATAATAATAGTAAATGGGGATATTTGACCAGTTAACAACTGAAGAAGAGAAAATAAACAAAGATGATGACATAAAAGATACAAAGCACGTGGAAAAATTAAATAAATTTTTTGAATATTTTTGCAAAAACAGCCCTTTTTCTGATTACATCAAAAGTCAAATGTGAAGTCAAAGATATTTTATCCTACCATTATACAAGTGCATCTAAAAATCTGCTAGGTGGGGCGGGCGCCTCGCCCCCGCGGCCAGCCCCGAGCCGCGTCCTCCAGGAGCCGCCTCCCCGCGGCCTCCTCCCTTTTGTCGCGCTGCCGGCGCTCGAGGGTCACTCTCCGCCGGCGTCCGAGCCCCACGCACTCCTCTCCTCTCCACCACCACCGTCAAGATGCTGGCCTGCGGCCTGGCCTGCGAGCGCTGCAGGTGGATCCTGCCCCTGCTTTTGTTCAGCGCCATCATTTTTGACATCATCGCGTTGGCCGGCAGCGTATGGCTGCAGGTGGACGGTGCCAGCCAGGAGTCCTCCCTGTGGCCAGCGGTGTACCTCACCGGACAACTGCGACAGCCTCATGAACTATGCGTGGGGAAGGGCAGCTGCCGCCACGCTCATCTGTGGCTTCATCATCCGGGTGATGTTTCATCCCCTCTTTCTTTGCCCTCTGCGGATCCCAAATGCTTGTCTTCCTGAGGATGATTGGAGGCCTCCTGGCCCTGGCTGCTGTGTTCCAGATCATCTGCCTGGTAATTTACCCTGTGAAGTACAACCAGCAGTTTATCTTTAATAGCAACTCTGATGTCACTTACATCTATAGCTGGGCCTACGGCTTTGGGTGGGCGGCCACGATTATCCTGATTGGCTGTGCCTTCTTCTGTTGCCTCCCCAACTATGCAGATGACCTGCTGGGCAATGCCAAGCCCAGGTACTTCTACACGTCTCCCTAAGGTGGGGAATGAGCTGAAGAACGTCACTGCTGCTGAGATGGATTCCAGAGACAGAAACTGTTTCCCCCGGAACACTCTGAGCCTATGTTTGGGGCAGCGTTCATATCATTAAACTACAGTCAAAATGCTAAAATACTTTGGGAGAGAATATTTCTTAAACAGTTATAGAGTTTCATATTCATCTTTTATCTATGATTTGTAGAGTTAAACAAGACTTACTTCTTTTAACTAATGACCTAATTACTAATATGCCAGTGTTTCCTTTTATCTAGCCATGCCATTTATATTGCATTTGTAGAAGAATATGAGAATGAAACTAACCACATAATTTATAAGGTAAAAATGAGAAGGCTTCAAAGATTTGAGTAATCTGATCAGGTTTCTGTTTCTCCCAGATGGAATGAACTGGGTCTATAAAGGACTAAGGAGAGAGGAAGATATGGGTAAAAATTGCCAGTGACCAAATATTCTAAAAGAACTGCAAAAAATAAATACTTTTTCAAGCCTTCAGCTATTTAAAGAAGCAAAATCGTTTCCTAAATGCATATCATTTGTGAGAATTTCTAATTAACATCATGAATAATTGATTTGGGGCTAAGCTTCCCATTAACTTGATATGGCATCTAGGAAAGTATTCTTTCATGGCCAAAGCCTGTTGCAGTAGTAAGACCTCCTTAAGTAGTGAAATCTTAAGATGAAATTTTTTCTTTTAAAGTGGTTTGTAGGGTTGGGGTGTGGTAAAGTGCTACTAATAATTCTGCTCTGTTTGGTGTCTGTATGTTCTAGACTAGGGTAGACTGGATTAAAAGATGGACTGGTCTAACTCGTCCTAACATCTAGGTAGGATTAGGTTGTTCAGTAAACCATTAGGAGGGCCATTCCCATCCCAAAAGTAACATTAAAACAGCCTAAAGAGAAGAAATGCCTTGAATTTTTCATCTTAGGCTTGACCAGGCTCTAATCATGTAGACACAGTTTCTGATAGATTGCAGCTGTAAGCAAAAACTCAAATACAGTTAAAAACCTGGTTTCCCTTGGTAAACAGATTTAAAATATCTGAGGTAAAACATGCAACAGGAGAATTCAGGGATGTGGGATTTCTCTGAATGGCAAATATGATATATCATATGGATTTTTTTAAAAAAATTGTACTTATGTAATGAAAACCAATTCATTTTATGTATCAGATTATTATCTTGTAAGTTGTAAAAACAAGCAGTTGCAGTTTTCATTATGAATTTTTCCCAATAAACCAGGTGTTCTAATCTTGTTAAAAAAAATAAAAATTAAAAAAAATAAAAATCATTAGCTCCCTGTTTGGCTTATCTATTGTTGCCTAACAAACCACCCATACATTTAAAGATTTAAAACAATAACAATGTAACATTTCTCACAGTGCTATTGGATGATCTGGTAGCTCTTCTGCTTCACATGGTACTTTTAAGATTCTTAGAAGTCTTCTTGTCTAGCTGAGAGGATCATTGAGATAGTCCTTAAATCTTTCTGATGCCTTAACAGAGACATTGACCCGGAGGTCATATTTTACTAATAACATCCTGTATTTCATCCTCAAACCAAGGCCATTTTTTACTTTGAGAAACCTTTTTCTTGGAGAGACTAAGGATGGAAGCAATTTTATTATCTAACCCACAAGTTCTAGTGCCTTTTTAGTTCTTCTAAATTCTGCTTGAAATCTAAACAGTTCCTTCTTTGCCTCAACTGGCTCTTCCTGGACTTTACCATAGGCATCTAAAAAGAGCCAGATTTCACTTTCAACATACTGTCCAGAAATCCCCTTAGCCAGATCCCAAGTTCATAAGGTACCCTTTCTATTTATTTTGAATATTTCCACAGGCAAATAGTTTTGCTAATTGTTCTACCAATATATAACTCGGGTTCTCTTTCCTTCAGCTTCTAGTAGGATGTTCCTCACTTCCCTTAAGTCTCCACTAACAGTCTCTTTGTCATTTCTCCAAATTTCTCCATTCTTCCACCAGACTCAAAATCAATGCCACATGTGGTAGCAGGACCCCACTTTGAGGTAATCGTTTCTGTTTTAGCTATCTATTGCTACATAACACACCACCCCAAACTTAATGGCTTCTCACAATTTATTATGACTTCTTACAACTCTGTGGGTTGATCAGGAGGTTATTAGGCTTCACATGTTGTTGGCTTGGAGTTGGATGCCTATAAGATCTAAAATGGACTCACATAAATGGCTGGAAATTGGTACTTGCTACAGGCTGGGAGCCCAGCTGGACTTGGCTAGAGGCCTTGATTCTCCTCCAGGGAGGCTTCTTTACATGGTTGCTTATGCTTTCTCACAGCATGATGGATGGTTTCCAAAAAGAAGCATTCTAAGAAGACAAGGTCCATTGTGCAAGGACTAACCAGTCTTTCGCTTACATCACTCTTGCTAATGTTCCATTGGTCAAAGTTAGTCACACGGCCAAGCCCAGAATCAATGCGTGAGGGGACTCACAGGGATACAAATAAAAAGAAGCTTGGTTCATTGAGGGCCACTAAAGTAACAGTCTATCACATCCTTCAAATCAACACTCCATTTATTTTTGGTTGAGCAAATGATTTAGTGCACAATTGTCATTATAAGATCATTTTGTTGATTATGAAACAAAATAAACGAATTTTTCTAAATTTGCATTTTATTTGTCAAAAATCATGGGCTTCCCTGGTGGCGCAGTGATTGGGAGTCCGCCTGCAGATGCAGGGGACACGGGTTCGTGCCCCGGTCCGGGAAGATCCCACATGCCGCGGAGCAGCTGGGCCCGTGAGCCGTGGCCACTGAGCCTGCGCGTCCGGAGCCTGTGCTGTGCAATGGGAGAGGCCACAACAGTGAGAGGCCTGCGTACCACACACACACACACACACACACACACACACACACACACAAAATCATACCTGTCAAACCTGTTTTACATTGTCTACTATGAAATTTTGGTCCTCACTTTTAAGTGAATTCCGTTTGAGTGGCTTTTTTCTAGCATTAGTTATCCTCGGATATAAAGAGTCCTGTACTTTGTTTCACATTTAGTTTTTGTGCCTTGAGTCTCACTCTCAGGTCAAGAACCCTTTGCAGAAAAAGAGTGAGTCACAAAACAGAATTTGGGCCATCATTTGTCCCTGGAAATATCATAATAGCACCAAAACATCACCCCTCATCCTGACATATCCTTTTTTTACTTTACTCATAAAGAAGAATAAATGGTCACTTTCCCACCAGTTTTCTAACTAGGCACTGATAACTAGGTGTGGCTTGAAATTATTTACAATAGTACTTTCCTTGTTAAACCTTAAAAACCTACAGCTCTTACAAATTGCTTCAGTAGGAGAATTCTACAGATATTAGTTCTAAAAGGCGTAGAGTCTTTATAAGGAACATTTTGAACAAAGGTATACTTTTTAAACAGAGGTTTAATTTTGTTCTCTGATACATGTTTAAGCTTTGAAGGAGACTTTAACAAATAAGAGTACTTTATGTTTCATAATGCTACGGAGTCTACACTTAGCATTGAATACCTGGGATATGTCTTCCCTATACAGAGACAGAAAAAAAATCTAAAATGTTTGAATTCACTGAAACTTAGGAAACACTCTACATTCTTATTTAATCCTTGATGAAATGACAGGTAATTTTTTTAAGGGTTTTAAAATCTAGCCAGGGAGCATGTATGCTGACCATTTTGATTTCTTCTCCAGAGATTCTCAGTTTAATCATATAGTAGTTCAGTGTAACACAAGATTTTTTTTTACCCCAGCATGAATCTGAGGGGTAATGTAACTGAAACTCTCTAATCAAATGCTTCCACAGAGCCAACGATTTCAACAGTGCTGTTTGGAGCCTCCCCAAGGAGCGTTGTTCGCTATTCTTTCATTTCTTCCTCTTAGATAGATCCGGTCATTTTTCCAGGCCTGAACTTTCTGTTCCTTTCACATACCTTCATAAGCACTTAACAAAGGATACCCCCCAACCTTGGAGTTTTGTCATTTTGCCTTCAGTTTCCATGACAATCTGGGTTGTTTTTAAAGGAACTATAATTGCTGCTTCAGTACTAGCTCTGCTTCCATCAAACTTGAAAACAAAACTGCCAAAGGTCAGTGAGCTGGTCTATCACCAACCTGGAAGGTAGGGCCATTATTAGCAATGAGCTTATGAGAAGGGGTCAGGGTCTGGGTTCATGGGTGAATTTCAATAGCAATTCCTCTGCTAACAAACATTTCCCAGAACCCAAACTGCACCTCAGGAAGTAATCCACCCTATAGTGAACTCTTTCAACAGATGGATAGTGTCTTATTTTAAAGAATCTAATGAGAAAGAGATTCAATGGCTTCCTTCAGAAATGTGTCCATTCATCATGCCTTATCAGGAATTCCTTCACATTCCATAATAATATGAAGTCTCCCCTTTGTCCCCTTTCTCTCTGACTCCTCACTGCACTAAAACACTAATTGTTAGCCCATTCACAGCTACCGTTCATGGAGCAGCCACCACGTGCCCACAGTACATGTTGACACTCTACCAGGGACTTTATCATTTAACCACTACAACACTACAAGGTAAATATTATTAGCCCCAGTTTACTGATAATGAACTAAAGCAATAGTTCAGAGAGGTTATATTAACTTGCCCAAGTTCTCATGGCCATACAGCTAGTAAATGCTACAGCCAGCATTTAAACCTCATATTCTTTCTTCTCAATTAGTGATGGAAACTAAGGAGATATCATGATTCCTCTTAGGGAGTTATCATGATTCTGCCATAGAATGTTTACCGCATGTTTGACAAGGACCCTTGGTTTACAATGGCCAGGTTGACATAAGACACAGTGTCTCAATGTTGATAAGTCAGTGAAATAGCTCAGAACAGAATTTGGAACCCATGTGACCCAGACTACCCAGACACTTGAACAACCTCATTGGGATTTTAATTATTTTTTTCTGTTTTTTTTTCTAATTTGCAGTTCACAGAGCACTCACAGATGCCAGAGCAGAAGCAAAACTCTAGGAATGCAGTGGATTATACTACTTCACCCGCCAAACAGTGGGTATTGGAGTCATTTTGTAGACTACTGCTGGATTCTTGGCCCTATGCACTAAATAACTGGTCTAAGTTGGAGTCCTAGGAGGACAAATTGATGCAAAAACACAGACATAGAAAATAGAAGGGCAGTAAAATCCAAAGGGCACTGTCTCCCTTTCTGATAGTCAAATTCACCAAAACCAAGTTTCTGCCCCTTTACAAATGAGGTATTTCTCCAGACACTGCTGGACCGTAAATGACATGAGGATAGGAACCCTGGTGTCTCAGTCCCTACCATAGCACTGCACTCTGCCAAGTGGTGGCCACACTGTCAGCTGTCAACAGATACTGAATGAATCACTGTATAACCTAATAGTGTGTGGAATTTCCCTCCGATTTAGAGTCACTCGTTCTACAACTAAACAAGCTGTGTGGTATGTGATCAAGGATGAGAGTGGAGGCTGATGGGACGACAGCCTCTCCCCTGTACTCCTGCGGTGGGCTCTGATACCACTGCCCCCACTGCAGATTCCACTTCTAAGTCACAAACTTCTGGAAATTTCTGTGACGTGAGGAAAACTATTTTGATACTTCTCAGGAAACAGTTTCATCTTGTCCATTTGAGGTAAAAACAGAAGAGATGGAAGGAAATCACTATAACACCCAGTTCTGAGATTATTTCCAGATGCCCAAGTAGAGAGCACCACTGCTCTCTTTCTGGGTTGCATTCTTACACATGGGGCCTTTACTAAGTGGAAGGGGCCCCTGCAAGCTTCAGTGTTTTTTGCTCCTGTTTTGCTCCAGCATGTCTTACATTACTTTTCTGCTAACTTCCTGAAAGCCAGGCAAAAGAAAATCACCTTTTGGCATGACTGCTATGATGGGTTTTCTAGCTCAGCAGCTAAACAATAGGTATTAGCAACCAAAAAAAAAAAAAAAAACAAAAAAAGGAATGAACACCACCTAGTAAAGAAGGCCAGAGAAGACAAGTCTCAACTTGGTTCTGGAATGAATGGCAATATCCTTCAAAAACACTTTGCCAAAACAGATATCCTACCCTATGTGAGCCTTTCAAAAATTTCAATTTTCCTGTGGTTCCACATTGTCTTTTTGCTTAGACCTGTGATATTGTTAAGGGCAGGAAACATATCATGTTTATATACATTCCAGTGAGCCAAGCATATTCTGATTGTTCGATTCATGTTAAGGAATCCAAAGGCATTTTTTAAAAATATCAAGGAGCTCTTAAATTTATAAAACAAACATTAATAGACCTAAAGGGAGAAACAGACAGCAATACAATAATAGTAGAGGACTTCAATACCCCATTTTCATCAATGGATACATCACCCAGACAGAAAAATCTATAAGGAAACATTGGACTTAAATGACACCTTAGACCAGACAGACTTAAGGGACATTTACAGAACATTCCATCAAACAGCATCAGAATACACATTCTTCTCAACTGCTCATAGAACACTCTCCAGGATAGAGCACATGTCAAGCCACGAGAAAGTCTTAATAAACTTTGAAATCATATCAAGCATCTTTTCTGACCACAGTGGTGTGAAACTACAAATCAATTACAAGAAGAAAACTGGAAAACTCACAAATATGTGGAGATTAAACAACATGCAACTGAACAACCAATGGGTCAAATAAGAAATCCAAAGAGAAATCAGAAACATCTTGAGACAAATCAAAATGGAAACACAACATACCAAAACTTATGGGATGCAGCAAAAGAAGTTATCAGAGGGAAGTTTATAACTATAAATGCATCAAGAAAAAAGAATGATATCAAATAAACAACCTAATAAGGGACTAGAAAAATAAGAACATACCAAGCCCAAAGTTATTATAAGGAAGGCAATAAAGATCAGAATGGAAACAAATGAAATAGAAACTAAAAATAAGTAAATAAATTAAATAAAAAGCTGTTTTTTGAAAATGTAAGCAAAATAAACAAATCTTTAGCTAGACTAATCAAGAAAAAGAGAATAGTGAAATAAAATTATAAATGAAGGAGGGACGTCACAAGTGATGAGATACAAAAACAAAGGAGCATGAGAGACTACTATGAACAATTATATGCCAAAAAATCTGATAACCTAGCAGATATGGACAAATTCCTATAAATATACAACCTTCCAAGAATGAATCTTAAAGAAATAGAAAATCTGAACAGATCAATTCCTAGTTAAGAGATTTATTTATTGGTCATGAAAAATCTCCAACAAGGAAAAGTCCAGGACCACTTGGCTTCATGAGTGAATTCTACCAAATATTTAAAGAAGAATTAATACCAGCCCTTCTCAAACTCTTCCAAAAAACAGAAGATAAGGGAATTCTTCCAAACTCATTTCATGAGACCATGATTACCTTGATACCAGAACCAGACAAGAACACTACAAGAAAAGAAAATTATAAGCCAATATTCCTGATAAATATAGTTGCAAAATTCTTCAACAAAACATTAGCAAACTGAATTCAACAATACATTAAGAGGGTCATATGCCATGATAAAGTAGCATTTATTCCAGGAATGCAAGGATGGTTCAACATCTGAAAATCAATAAATATAACACACCACATTAACAAAATGAAGGATAAAAATCATATGAACATCTCAATAGATGCAGAAAATGCATTTGACAAAATTTAAGGTTCATTCATGATTAAAAACTCTCAATAAAGTGAGTATAGAGGGAATGTACCTCAACATAATAAAGGTCATATATGACAAGCCCACAACTAACATCATACTCAATGGTGAAAAACAGAAAGCTTTTCCTGTAAGATCAGGAACAAGACAAGGATGCCCATTATCACCATTTTTATTCAACATAGATAGTACTGGAATTCCCAGCCAGATATATTAGGCAAGAAAAAATAAACAAAACTTATCCAGATTGGAAAGGAAGAAGTAGAACTGTCTTTATTTGCAGATGACATGATATTGTATATAGGAAACACTAAAAATCCCTCAAAAAAACTGTTAGAACTAATTAAAAAATCAGTACAGTTGCAGGATACAAAATCAATATAAAACAATCCCTTGAATTATTTGAAAAAATATCAGAAAGAGAAATTAAGAAAATAAACCCATTTATAATTGCATCAAAAAGAATTAAATACCTAGGAATAAATTTAGCCAAGGAGGTGAAAGACCTGTATGCTGAAAACTATAAGACATTGATGAAAGACACTAAAGGAGACACAAACAAATGGAAAGCTATTCTGTGCTCTTGGATTAGAAGAATTAATATTACTGCAACGTCCAACTACCCAAAGCAATGTATAGACTCAATGTGATTCCTACAACATACAAATAATTCATAAAACTCAATAGAAAGAAAAACAATCCTATTAAAAATGGGCAGAGGATCAAAATAGACATTTTTCAAAAAAAGACATACAAGTGGCCAAAAGGTACATGGAAAGGTTCTCAACATCACTAATTATCAGGGAAATGTAAATCAAAAGCACAATAAGTATCACCTCATAACTGTTAAAATGACTATTAACAAAAAGACAAGATATAACAACTGTCCATGAGAATGCAGAGAAAAGTGGATACTTGTACATTGTTGGCAGGAATATAAATTGGTGCAGCCACTATGGAATACAGCATGAAGGGTCCTTAAAAAATTAAAAATAGAACTATCATATGATCCAGCAATCCCCTTCTGGGTATTTATTCAAAAGACACAAAATCACTATCTGTAAAACACATCTGCACCCTCACGTTCATTGTAGCATTATTGACAATAGCAAAAACATAAAAATGACCTGAGGGTCCACTGATGGATGAATGGACAAAGAAAAATATGATAAACATATAATGGAATATTATACGGCCATAAAAGGCCTGCCATTAGGACAACATGGATGGACCTTGAGGGCATTACGCTAAGTGAAATAAGTCTGTGAAAACTGATAAACAGAAACCTCATTTAAAATGGAGTCAGGGGCAGGGGGACTTCCCTGGTGGTGCAGTGGTTAAAAATCCACCTGCCAATGCAGGGGATACGGGTTTGATCCCTGGTCCAGGAGGATCCCACATGCCGCAGAGCAACTAAGCCGTGCGCCACAAATACTGAGCCTGCGCTCTAGAGCCCACGAGCCACAACTACTGAGCCGGCACTCTAGGGCCCACGGGCTGCTACTACTGAGCTTGCACACCAGAGCTACTGAAGCCCACGCGCCTAGGGCCCATGCTCCGCAACAAGAAAAACCACTGCAATGAGAAGCCCACACTGCAATGAAGAGTAACCCCTGCTCACCGCAACTAGAGAAAGCCCGCACGCAGCAACAAAGACCCAAGGCAGCCGAAAAAATAAAAAGTAAAATAAAATAAAATGGAGTTGGGGGCCAGAAGGGGGAGCTCTCACACCCTACCACTCAATGTCAATTGCAGATCCAACAGGAAGAGAGGTACATTTTCATCTCCAACAGGAGGAAGGTTACTACTTTATTACACAGCAGAAGGGAGCAGGCCAGCCAATAATAGACTGTCACAATTCAGCCAGTAAAAAGCCACTACACTTAAAACTTTCAGTTTCCTCCGATGGACTCCTTGTTTATAACAGCCCCTTCCAACTCCCCCTTCTCCTCTATAAAAGAAGGTTCCTCTCCTTTGTTCTCTGAACTTGCCTGTGGTTCACTACAGATTGCATGTCCAAAATTGCAATTCTTTGCTCTTCCTGAGTAAACCATTTTGCTAGTAAAATAACTGGCTGTTTTACTGTTTTATTGTTTCTCAACAAGTCACAGAAAGACAAATACTGTATGATCTCACTTGTATCTGGAATCTAAAAAACAAAAACTGAACTCATAGATACAGAAATAGTTTGGTGGTTGCCAATGGCCATAGGCAGAGGCGTGGGCTAAATGGGTGAAGGTGGTCAAAAGGTATAACCTTCAGCTATAAATAAAGAAGTCCTGGGGATGTGATGTACATACAGCATGGTGACTATAGTTAACAATACTGTATTGTATATTTGACAGTTGTTGAGAGAGTAAAGTTTTCAACCCAAGAAAAAAATATTTGTAACTATGTGTAGTGTTAGGGGTTAACTAAACTTATTGTGGTGATCATTTTGCAATTAATACATGTATCAAAGAATTATGCTGTATACCTAAAACGAACACAATGCTATATGTCGATTATATCAATAAAATGTATACTATTTTAAAAAGAAAAAATATCAAAGTCTTGTGGTAACCATTCACATATAATTTATGGTTCCATGACTTAAGGGGCCCTGGAATTGGAACCACTTGGGGAGACACTTCAGAAAATGAACTTGAATAGAAACACACCACCAAACAAAATTTTCCCCTAGAAAGGAAAGCAAAAAGGGGCTTAAGTGTCTAATACCACTAGGAAGTGGCCATCCACCAGTATGTAGTAATAAAAAAAAGTACTACCATATGACACAGCAATTCCTACTCCTGGGTTCATATCCAAAATCACAAAAATACTAATTCGAAAAGATACAGGCACCCCAACGTTCATAGCAGCATTATTTACAACTGCCAGGATATGGAAGCAACCTAAGTGTCCATCAACAGATGAATGGATAAACAAGATGTGGTATACATACACACACACACACACACACACACACACACACACACACACACAGGAATACTACTCAGCCATTAAAAAGAATGAAATTTTGCCATTTGCAACAACATGGATGGCCTTGAAGGGAATTATGCTAAGTGAAATAAGTCAGACAGAGAAAGACAAATACTGTATGATATCACTTATATAGGGAATCTAAAAAATAAATGAAAGAGGGCTTCCCTGCTGGCTCAGTGTTTGAGAGTCCACCTGCCGATGCAGGGGATATAGGTTCATGCCCCGGTCTGGGAAGATCTCACATGCCGCGGAGCGGCTGGGCCCGTGAGCCATGGCCGCTGGGCCTCCGCGTCCGGAGCTTGTGCTCTGCAATGGGAGGGGCCACAGCAGTGAGAGGCCCGCATATCACAAAAAAAAAAAAAAAAAAGAAAAGAAAGAAAGAAACTAGTAAATACAACAAAAAAGAAACAGACTCACAAATACAGAGAACTAGTGGTTATGAGTGGGGAGAGGGCAGGAGGGAGGGGCAAGATAAGGATAAGGGATTAAGAGGTACAAACTACTATATACAGAATAAATAAACTACAAGGATATATTGTACAACACAGGGACTATAGTCAATATTTTAAAACGGAGTATAACCTTTAAAGGCTGTGAATCACTATGTTGTAGACTTGAAACTTATATAATGTTGTATATCAACTATATCAATTTAAAATTAATTTAAAAATAAAATAATTATTTTAAAAACTGAAAAAAAAGAGAAGGTGGAAAATATTGAATCCTGCTTGATCTCTTTTAAATTCAGTTGACATCACTGAATTTAGCAGTATTTCCAAAATGTAAAACAATCCAGAAAATACAGAGATTTTAAACTCCAGGTAAACCATACGCAATTTGCATAGAAAGCTCTTCTTCAAAGAGCTTAAGCCAGAGAAGTTCTAGAAAACCAGGCTCTCTCTAAACTAGACAAAAAGTAAAAGAAGCCTTAAATATGTTAAGTAACTTTATCCCATAACTAATTCTCATATTTTTATATAAACCATTTAATTTTTCCCTGTTAAATTGTTTTGATAAAAAATTCCAAATATACCCCAAAATAGAGTATAACAAATACCCAGGTACCAGTTATCCATCTTCAATAACCATCAACATTTTATCATGCTTGTTTCATGAATAGTCATTTTTTCTTAAGCTAGGGCATATTAAAGCAAATCCAACTTTTTGAGTCATTTTGCCACTGAATATTTCATTAGGCATCTAAAAAGAAGAAAATTCTATCACATAACCATAATGCCATTAACACACCCAACAAAATTATGATACCCAACTTTGTAAAAGGTCCTCAAGTACCTAAAACAATCTTTCTTACCATAGGTTTATTTGAAACACTGTATAAGGTTATTATGTGACTTAGGTCTCTTTTAACTTTCTTTCACACTAGAGCATTTCTCTCTCTCTTCCCTTTTTTCTTCCCATGCTATTGCGTAGTTGAAAAAACCTGGGTCCAGAGTCCTGAAGAGCTTGCCACACCCTGAATTTGGTTGCAAAGCCATTTCTTAAGCTGTAACCCCCCTGGCTAGCTATGACTTCCAGAGGAGCATCCTTTGATATTGTGGACACTCTGTATTGCCTCATTTGGTGAAACTGGTGGGCGTATAACCTGTGTCCACGCTACCCTACTCTTCCCCTGGATCCAGGTGGAGGAATGTAACTAACCACTTGGAACCTCAAGAAACAGCTTTTCTCCAGTGGAGATTCCCCGGTGGGTTTCCCAGGAGAGCTGGAAAGGAGAGAGGTGTTCCCACAATCCAGTTAAAGAAAGAGTAGCCCAGGGCCGTGTAGGCGCTCTGCCAGGAAAGAACAAAAGTTGATCGGTAAGGAAGAAAAAACAACCAACAGTGTTTGTGTTCCAGAAGAGGAAGCTGCTATCACAGACAAAGTTGTAGGACTTGCTGAGGCTCAGCAGCAGAGGCTCCACGTCTCTTGTTGGAAGGCAAGCAGCAAGAAGCGGCCTGCGGTGCGCGCATGTATTTGCCTGTCTACCCAGCCCTGCTCCTTTCTTTGCATTTACAGACACGGAGCCTGGATCTGCAGATTAGAAACAAGAATACTGATGAAGTTCCCAGCAGCTCGGAGCACCCGGCGGCCAGCACCGTGCTCAGGATGCTGGCGCCCCTGGGAGGGAGGGATTTATGGGCTGGCCAGGGGGCCTCTTCTATACACCTGCCCAGCAGCACTGGTGGCTCACTTTGACCACATCTCGCATACCTGCTTCAAGGTGATTCCTTATGAGTGCCCACTCAATCTGGGTTGCTTTGAGGGTCCGGTTTCCTTACCAGGCTCCAGAGGAGCCTGGTCAGGAAGCGCTGGAGTAATTAGAAATGAAACTCCAAGGTACACCTTTTGACTAACTATCTAAGAGAGCAGCTCAAATGCAAACATGCATGTGCTTTAGTTTGAGTGAACACATGACGGCTGACTGTCAGCTCAGTGCCGGGCTTGGTGCTCAGGACTGGGGCATAGAGAGAATATCCCAGACTATTCCAGACCTGCCCTCCCAGAGCTGTCAGTCTGGACACAGCTGTGCTCGATCCATCCCTGATCTGTCTCTTTTTTTAAAAGTACTTCCAGAATGGATTCCAATATAAATTTTTATACTGTAATTTATACTCCTGTTGCTACTGCCCTATACTATAAATAGATAATAAGTCATCGGGGCAGTTATGTAGTATCTTTTGCTTTAAAGCACTTCACAAACACTGACCATGAATAGTAAATTAATCTGTAAATTGATTCCTACTTTACAGATGGATAGTAGCAGGAGGATGTTGAAAGTCAAGAGATACCAGAGTAAACTTCTGACTTCACTGTAATTTGCATTATGGTCCTCCTCCCTGGAGCCCTGTGTCCTCCCTGTACGCAGCATTGGCAGCTGAAAGTAATATGACCCTCTCCTCCTCTCCCCCCTTCCCCAGTATTTGAAAATCTGGGAGAGGTGATTTTTTAGTTGTCATAATAATGGTGGCCGATGCATTCGTGATACGTAGATGCCAGAGGCCTGGATGCTGTTTCTCCTGCACAGCAAAGTTTCCACAGAAAGAGATTTTCCTGCCCCAAATGCCGGTAGCCCTCTGGGTGGTCATTTACCCTGGTAAGTGATCTCTTACACCCTTCCCAGTTGGACAGTCTATGCATATCGGTCACTGACAGTCCAGTCACAGAGAGATGAAGTTCTACACTCAGCTGGTCCAGCCCAGGCTTGATGAGAGGAACTGGAAGGGAGCAGAAAACTGGCATCAGGGGCTATCATTTGCAAGTTTTTCATGTTACTCAGCTTCTGCTTGGGAAGGGCCCCAATGTTTCACCCAGATTTGCTTCTAAATTCCACACAAGAATCTAATATTGGCAACCCTGTCAACGTGTGTTAAGAGTATCATCAGCCCAAGGTCAACTCTTTTAGAAGCCAGTGGGTGCCAGCTGCCAGTGGAGCCTGACTAACCAGCAAGTTGAGCTGTACTCAGAAGTAAACAGCTGGAGCCAACCAACAAGGACAGGCAGAATAAGTTCCAGGTTGCTAAACTCCTGGCCATCTGTACACTTGAACTTCCAGGTGGTCTTGGAGGGTGACCTTGTGCTGTTTATGATGCTGTAGTCCTTTAGTAAATTATGTCCTGCGTGCACTAAGTGGACTAAAATTATTTACTGTGTATCTTACCTATAGACTGGCTCCTTTAAGTCCTAGAGAATCAATCACTCTTAGAGAGCCCAGTTAACTTTATAATGTTCTCAAGAGCTCAGCCTCAAATGAAATACCTCACACTGAAGAATTAAAAAATCAAGCTCCAGGGCTTCCCTGGTGGCGCAGTTGTTGAGAGTCCGCCTGCCGATGCAGGGGACACGGGTTCGTGCCCCGGTCTGGGAAGATCCCACGTGCCGCGGAGCGGCTGGGCCCGTGAGCCGTGGCCGCTGAGCCTGCGCGTCCGGAGCCTGCGCTCCGCAGCGGGAGAGGCCACAGCAGTGAGAGGCCCGCGTACCGCAAAAAAAAAAAAAAAAAAAAAAAAAAAAAAAAAAAAAAAGATCAAGCTCCAAAGACGGAGTAATTATTTTTCCAAACCGTATGTCTGAATGCACACACACAAAAAAGGTATCCTCAAAAGTTTTCCAAAAAATAACACAAAAGCATAGGTAAAGTCAACTTAACCAGAAATAACTATTAATTTGGGTGCTTTAAGTTGAAACAGGTTTAGTATTTCTCTTGGTTTCTAAAAGTTGGTGTCTTTAATTAAAAATAAAAACTAGGGGCTTCCCTGGTGGCACAGTGGTTAAGAATCCTTCTGCCAAGGCAGGGGACACAGGTTTGATCCCTGGTCCGGGAAGATCCCACATGCCGCGGAGCAACTAAACCTGTATACCACAACTACTGAGCCTGCGCTCTAGAGCCCACGAGCCACAACTACTGAGCCCACATGCTGCAACTACTGAAGCCTGCGTGCGCCTAGAGCCCATATCCCACAACAAGAGAAGCTACCACAATGAGAAGCCCACACACCGCAACAAAGAGTAGCCCCTGCTCGCTGCAACTAGAGAAAGCCCACGCCCAGCAGCAAAGACCCAGTGCAGCCAAAAATAAATAAATAAATATAAATTTAAAAAACAAAACAAAACTAAAGCTAGATGACTGGTATTTTACTAATCAAGTCTTATTTCTGGTACAGCTATACAAACTAAAACACCACTCACGGCAAATCTTGCACATTTTTATGTGAATGTTTGTTTATACTCAGCTCGTCTTGGCTCCACACCATAATATCCTGTTCCGAGTTAAGTAATCTTGTTCTGCAATAAGTACGCATATGTGCTGATTTCCCCTCGCAGTAAGTCTTTCCACATGTGTCTGGCAGAGAATCTTGATGAAGTGGGATGGCCCCAGACAGTGGCCATCAGACCAGGACCACATGCTAACACCTACCACCATCTCTGGAGGGGTGATCATTAAGGGTGCTAAGTGGGCCACCCCAGACTGAAAAGATTCCAATTGGTTTTTCTTTGACCTTGGACTTGGAGCAGTGAGATGCTGTGCATAAAGCAAAGAATCTGAAGACAGGTGACCTGGATCCAAATATCAACTCCACCATTTCTTGCTGTATCATCACAGGAAAATCACTTAAATCCTCTGAGCCCCAGTTTCTCCTATCGATCTATATCTATCTACCTATCTATCCATCCATCTTCTTTCTATCTTCATCTATCACAGCAGGTTGTGGTAAAGAGTAAAAGAAGATAAAGAGGGAGGCGCTTTGAAAACTGCAAACCTACAAATTAATGCTGATTGTTGAGATGGTGATGCATGGACTAGGGCTTGGGGACCAGGACCAATCCTGGGCTTTCTAGCTTCTGAAGGCTTCTGGGATTTGGGGGAAGAACAAGGCGAGGAGCATGGGGCAGGAGACCATGAATCCCAGGGTGTTTCCATGAGGTGGTCCCAGGGCCACGTCAACGTGGTTGGTTATTTAGTATGAAACAAATGAGTGCAACCTCTGGGAGGAGGAGATTAGTGGTAATGTGGGACTTAAGTTGGGACTTGAGGGCGCCAAGAGCTGGATAGACCTGGACGCTACACTAGAGGGATGGCAAAGGGAGGAAGTGTGGAGTGAGCCTGATTCAGATCTAATGTGGCCATTTCCGGACCCCTATTTTTTCATTCTCCTATGTGCTGTTGGATGCAGAGACCTTCAACTTCCTGCTTGTTTACCCCTTAAAATAATTTTTTAACTATATGCCTTTTCAAATTATTCACTTGTGCATATTTCAAAATGCATATCAATACCGTCATTTGACTAAAAAACACTGGATGTCTTTTCACACCTATTTAAGTTAACATCTAAAACATTTCTTCATCAGTTTAAAGAGCTGCAAAGGATATAATTTCTGGTGAATTGGAAATACTAAACATTTAAAAATAAAATCCTAATATGACTTTTTTCAATGTTTCCAGTACAATCTAATATCACAGCCATGTGATATCCACCATAATTCATTTTAATATACACCAACAAGCTCGTCTTCAATAGGCAAACATTATTTCATTTGCTCTTAAGGCTGTATTTCCACTCCACTTCCTTCACATAATTTTATGTTAATGTGATCTATTTTATGCCTAGAATTCTTTTATTGATCACCCATAATAATTATCTGCAGCAAAAATATGTACATAACTTGAAATTAATCTTGCACATTTTAATTAATTTGAAATTAATTTTTCAATCCTGTAGCCAAATAGCTCTAGATATCAAAGAAATAATTCTGGACTGAATTACTATTAATTCAGTCCAGAATTATTTATGGGATTTATCAAATTAATGTGATTTATAGATACTATTAATATGTGATTTATCAAAATAGAATTCTTATGAATAATTATTAAACATAAAAAGTACAATTTCATTGGAAAAACTACTTTTCATCAGACTTCTTCCTAAAATAGCAGGGGTTCCTCAACAACATTATTCCCATTTTTCAATTATTGTTGTTACAGTTATTGTAAGCACTGTGAAAACGTCTTCATGAAAATAAATATATGAGAATGAAAGGAATTTTATCCTAGAAGTGTCAATTACTGAGCTCCTTCTGATAGGGTAATCTATCATCAAAATTATTTTTAATCTAATCTCGGACAGCTCAATTAGGTCTTCCCTCAATTTTCATGAAAGCAAAGAATTAAAAATCATCTGAGTTGCAAAAAGATTACTAAGTCAATAGACTCATTCGCTTTCTCAAAAAACAGCATTTTTGTCTGGCACCCCAGAGATTTGTGGGCCCTGGGGCATGCATGATAGTAAGAAGAGGAGGAGAGAGAAGCATGTCTCACCTTTATGAAGTGGCCTTTGTAGGAGGGGAGACCCTCCACCCCACCGGAATGGCTTACTGCCATTCAGCTCTCAGCAGAGTGATTTTAGGAAAGCTTGCACATGCAGGCTGTGGATCTAGACATTGTTTTTTAATCCGTGTACCCTCAGCAAGCCTTCACACACCCCTATGGATGTGGGTGCCCAAATGTGAAGGCCACCCCCCTCAGAATGACCCCACTGACCTGGGAGCTGAGTCTCAGTAGAACTGGTGACCCTGGACAGCTGGAGCTTCCCTGACTTCTCCAAATAGCCTTCTCCAAACTGGGTTTGGTGGGACATTAGTGGCCTTTGAAATGCTAGGGATTCCCAGTCAAGGGAGACCTGTTTTTGACCTGTTTTTCCCGGGTCAAAAACATTTGGGAAAAGCTCCCTCTCATTTCCCCCTCTTAGAGATTTGAGATAAAACCTGAATCTTAAGGCTAAAGAAGGCTGTTTAACTTTGTTTAGTGCAGAATTTCCCAAACCAACTTGATCCCCCACCCCCAATCTTTTCCCCCACAGAACACAGAGTTAGAGAGAGAGAGAGACTTCAAGTCATCTGCTCTGGTCCACAGAGCTCCAAGCTGAGTCTCCTGTGTGTTGCCCATGTGGCCTGACCTGTTCAGGACAAATACAGACCTCTTTAAACTCTCCAGGGGGACCTGAGGTCAGTTTGCTTTCATGGACTGCTACCTGCCACCTGCTAAGGAAATGTTGCCTTCTGCCCCAGCTTTCCTATTGACGTTATCCATTTTTAGATGGAGGTTCTGGTACAACAGGAAGCCTTCTGTGCTGTTGATGCTGGGAGCACCCGCTGCAGCCAGGAACTTGAAGTATTATGATCAACTCTCAAATAACCACCAGTGGACGGTCAGCTTGGTGCCTCCTCGGCTGTCTTTCTGGGCTCCACAGTCGTTGACAGCGTGGGCCCAAGCCAAGAGAGGGTTATAATTAGATGCAGAGTAAAATTAAAATCCAAACATATATGAGTGGTGTGTATGTATGAGACAGAAGGATTGTGCCTCATTATACGACTGTTTTTCATTACTTCCAGAGCCACGTGGATCTTAATCAACTGGTTTGAATTGTCCATCTTCTCATTGCAAAACACACAGTTCAAGTATCACCGTTGGGGAGAGAAGCCCCTGAAGTTGTTTACTGCGTGGGAAAGAGGGTTGGGTTACCTGACTTGGGTCACGTTCTGGGACATCTGAGGCATTTGATCTGAGACACCACCACTGAAGATACACAAGAACGAGCCCCTGCTACCCTTTCCCTTTATTCACCAGGAAGACGACAGGACTTCAAGTTAGAAATCAGTCAATATTCTATGCACAAGTCCTGAACATTTTGATTAGCACTGAGATCCAATTAGACTCTCCACTCCTGACTGCAGCTCAAAATTCAAACAAATCCGTCATACCTGCTGGAGAAGAAGGTTGGAGAGTGAGCCTGTGCAGCGCCTCTGTTCTTGGAACACAGGAACCACGAAGCCTGTCTGCCGGTACCTTCCCTCTGAACACCTACTCAGAACAAGGGAGCTGGTTCAGCCTCCGCGCAGACTGGCTTTGCTCTTTGGAAACCTCTGCTCTCACCCGTGAATCTGGAAAACAACGAATGCACTTTTATAAGCCTCTGCAAACCAAGGAGAACAAAACTCAAAGTAGCTGGAAGAAATGAGATAAGGAATCAAAACTACCTCTTGATCTGAAAACCACTTGAGTGGGCTTCCCTGGTGGCGCAGAGGTTGAGAATCCGCCTGCCGATGCAGGGGACGCGGGTTCGTGCCCCGGTCCGGGAAGATCCCACATGCCGCGGAGCAGCTGGGCCCGTGAGCCATGGCTGCTGAGCCTGCACGTCCGGATCCTGTGCTCCGCAAAGGGAAAGGCCACAACAGTGAGAGGCCCGCATACCACCAAAAAAAAAAAAAATAATTAAAAAAAAAAAAAAAAAAACCACTTGAGATTTCTTGGGAAATTATCCCCCCAAAACTCCCTTTTATAGGAAGACAAAGGGAGCAGAAATTAAATGGTTTGCCTACAGTTGAAGGAAGAGGGCACAGCTGAAACGTGATGGGAAAAAGAGCTCTCAGCCCGTCAGGTCACAGGTTCTAGGGGTTAAAGTTCAGAGAAAACTGCCCACGAAGTACCGGGGGAATAAACAACACGCAGCAAGGCCATCAGCTGGATGCTCACTGGAGGGGAAAAAAAAGTTTGAAGCCCTCAATCACCAACCCGTCCCCACAGACTGGGGTGGGACAGTGGGGGGCGGGGGGAGTTAACGGGCGTGCAGTCGGGGGCTGTTATCACTGCCTCGGCACGGAAGGGGATTCGCACCCTGTTTTTGAGGGGCTGACGCACTGTCTTCTGATTCAATGTCTCCCTGGTGTGGAGAACAGCTGCAGCGGATGTCCAACGTGCCTCTGCCTAGCTCCCAAGAACAAGAAACGAGCTTTTGGTTTGTTTTCTCTCTCCGTTGGCTCTTCCAGGTAGTAGCTAAGGCTGGGAAGCAGCAGAGAATAAACGTCTGCTCAAGGGCACTTTCGGATCCAAACCCACAGCGCGGCGTACATCTGTCACTTGCGCTTCCGCAGGACGGGCAATGGCCAACCGGAAAGGCGGTGAAATCGGCCAGGTGTTAACCTGGGAGCGCGCGGGGTGAAGGGAGACGTTTCTTTATCACGGCCACGGATGCGCCCGTGGTGGGGGTGAGGGTCTGTTTTCAGCCTGCGAAGGGGGCTGAGCGATGGGAGAAGTACTTCTCCACGACAAAGGGAAGTGCAGCCTGCGGGTCTGTGCAGCCTCCGGGGCTGCCGCATCCACATCGTCTCCCTGGTTAGTTTCTGAAGCTGTCAGAGCGCGAGAAATCCGACTGCCAGGAGGTGGGATGTTGGCGTTTAAATCCTTAAATAAACCACATCTGCAGGAGGGCAGAACCCATGAGTCATTTCTGGGCCCTGGGCTTTGAGAAAAGTGTAATAGTGATATGTGAATAAGACAAACCTCTAGACGTTGGAATTCCTTCGAATTATTAGTCTAACTGTCCCCAAATGAACCTCAAGTATTTCCAATGAATTTTGCTCTATCTTTCTATCCATTCATTTATCTATCTGTCTACTTTGATCACAGCCTGCAAATTAGATTGTTTGTTTGGGGATGAAGAGGGATAGTTCTCACCCAGCAAGGCCATTCCAGCACTGATTCGGCATTAATATGAACTAATCCCCACAGTGATAAAGAAAAACCATGGGGTGCGACAGAAAGATGCAGGCTTTGGTGACAGGCAGGCCATTTGTGTGCAAATTCCAGCTCAAATATTTAAGTTTAAACCCTCAGCCTCAACTGTCTCATCCCTAAGTGGGAATGATAGCATCACCTTACAAAACTGTTATGGGCATTGTAGGTTACCCTGTAAAGTAAAGCTCAGGGCACCTCGTAAGCATACACAAGGCTGCTGTCACTACTGTTATTATTGTATTGATATTATTGCTGTTTCTGCAAAATCAGGGAAGCACTGTCACTAGGTGGAACACTAGTCTACTAAGGACAGACTTCAGATATTATCAAGGCAAGGCTGGGGAGAAAGGAGGAGTCCAGCTGCTATGGAGAGTGGGCAGGAGGGTAGGAGGTAGCGGGCCTGGGACAGGTGGGTATCAGGCCCCAGACCCAAGGGGTGGTGAGGAGAGAGGAAAGGTAATGATGAAAGTTCTCGACTGGGGAGGAGCAGACTTCAGGCCTAAACAGTTCTGCCTGGACAAGACAAAGCAGAAATGAACCAGAGCCAAGGAATGTGCTGCCGGGGAGGGGATAGGAGGGAGCCCATCTCCTGGGTTCCTCTTGCAGAAGGTGTGCAGCTGCTCCCCTCTGGGGATGGATGGCAGGGCCCCTCTTAGGGGCTTCAGGAGGAGGCTGGAAGGCACAGACGACAAGGGCAGTATATTCTCCAAACCTTGTTGACTGCTTACCTGACTTGCTCTGGTAACTTCCATAGACAAATTTGTATGGATACATTATTCATCTGTATTGATGATGTATTTGTATGGCTTAGGTAAAATTTCTTAAAAACACAAAGATCTGCCATAAAACACTGTGCCTGTAGTTACCAATACTGTGTTATGCACTTAAAAAATTTGTCAAGAGGGTAGATCTCATGTTAAGTGTTCTTACCATAATTTTTTGTTTAAATTCAATGTTTTTTTAAAATAAAAAGATCCAGTGGATCTTCTTTCACATCTAATTTCAGACACTCCTGGCCCCCCAAACAGGTGGTAGGGCCAGGGGTAAAGCCTTTCCCCTCCACCCTTAGAAAGAGAACTCATTTCTCTTTCTCTAATACCACAGGTCTGAAAGCAGTGTTACGTACTTATTTGTGTAGGTAGGAGGGTTAAAATTAGTGAGATAAAAACATCTGGTGACTATTGGTTTATGTAATAAAAACACAAAGAGCCCAAATTGATGCTCTTTGTGAAAAACTATAGGTGATAGAAACAGAAGGGTGACCACTTGTACAAGTGAGGGATGTTGATTTTTTATTCTCTTGTCACTTACAAACCTGAACCTGATACTTCACTTGTACACCGCTCAGGCCACAATAAGAGCTCCTCTCCTGGCCCTGGTGAGCTGCGTGGGCAGGCACGGCGGTGGCGCAACTCCCGGTGTCTGGCAGAGGGTGGCACCGAGCCCAGCCAGGCAGCTGTGCTAAGAACAAGGGCACTCTGCAAGGGTGGGCCTCACCTGGCTTGCCTGCTCTCAGCCCGGCTTCTGCAGGATGCCTGTGCTCCCTCTTTTTACCATCACGGTCCCCCCCCCTTCCTGACTGTGTGTGATCTCCCCACGCCTGGAATGCTTCTGGTCCTCCACTGCAATCCCTTCAGCTACTCATCAAGCCCTATTCATCTTATAAATGCAACGTAAGCTCTTAAAAATGGATTGCTCCCATTTTTTGTCCCCCACTCAATAGCCAGTCCAATAACCAGCTGTTTGATTGCATTTCTCTCATTCTGCTCTGCCATGAGCTCCATGAGGGCAAGGGTTGCATCTCAATGGCCTTTGGGTCCTCCTGGCCCAGCAGACTCAATCATAGGGGATTCAGTAATTTATTGTCGAAGGATTTTCTTCTCTGCCTCACTGTGTCCTGAAGCATCTGCTCAGGAGCTTTTATGACTTTTCCTGCACTTTGCTTATCTATTGCCACAGGATAAACCACCCTAAAATGTAATGACTAAGAGCACAATGTATTAATTCTTATGATTCTGTGGGTTAGTTGAGCTTACATCAACAATTCTGCCCCATGTGGTGTAGACTGTGGTCACTTATGTGGCTGCTTTCAGCTGGGAGCTCAGTTGGGCCAGAACAGCCAAGAAGACTTCACTCAGATGGCAGGTGGTTGGTGCTGGCCATTGGCTGGGGCCTCTGAGTTCTCCCCACCTGGGCTTCTCTTCATCTCACAGTCTAGTTGGGCTTCCTCACACTATGGCAGCTGGGTTCCAAGAGAGTGGAAGCCGCCTATGCCCAGAACTTTCACTGCATTTGGTTGGCCAAAGCAAGTCACAAGGCTAGCCCAGATTCAAGGGAGAAGAGTGAGAACACCCCTCTTGATGTAGGAGAAACTTATGTATACAGGGAGGGGAGAAATTGTCTGTGGCCAGCTTTAAAGACAATCTCCCCACCATGGACAGTCCTTATTACAGTACCTTTATTCCAACTGAAGGACTTACTTCACTCAAATATGCTCAGCAACTTGCTGGCTATCTGCTTTGCTCATATATAAACTTGACCACGTGCCATATTCTCTGTCTTTATCCTGAGTTCGCTTGTATTCTCCCTGCTATCTGCCTGCCTTCCAGGCTGCAGATCAAGTCCTTTGTTTGCTGAAACAATTGGGGTGAGGAAGCCTTTGAAACCTCCTTTGACGGGGAACAGTCACTTCCTGTTTGGTGTCTGATGTGGGAAAAAGATATGCAATTGTGCAGAAATTTGGATACTTCTTTAAACATCTTCCCCAAGAACATCACATGGAACAGTAGGTTTCACCAATTAATTTTGTTCAGTGAGGGTAGACTAACCAATGCAGCAATAAACTCCACAATCTCAGAGGCTTAACACATGAGACGTTAATTCTTACTCAGGTAACAGCCCAGTGTGGGCCCACGTCAGTGGGGTACCTGGCTTCATGCAGTCATTCAGGGACCCTGGATGGAGGCAACTCTGCCACCTTCAACCCATGATTTCCAAGGTCATCCTGGGCATACGTCCAGCAAGTGGAGGGGGAAAAGCACACGAGATTTTTATAGGCGAGCCCTGGAAATGGCACAGGTCACTTCCTCTCTCTTTCCGTTGGCTACATTTCAGTCACATGGCCAAAGTGAACTACGATGGAAACCAGGACATGTGGTCCTGCTGAGTAACGAGGAAGAAGAGGAAGGAAGTTCAATGATGAACCAGCAGTCCCTGCCACAATGTCCTGGACCATACAAATTACACAGAGAGTATCACTCGTGCCTGTTAGTTCACAGCCCATACTCATTGTAAGCACGCAAACCTGGGAAGAGGAGGGTAAGCGTGGCTATAAAATCAAGGAGTGTTTAGTGAGAAGCTTGAGCACATCTTCCCTCAACTTTCCCTGTGTATGGAAAAAAGCGTTTCCAGGGCTTCCCTGGTGGCGCAGTGGTTGAGAGTCCGCCTGCCGATGCAAGGGACGCGGGTCCGTGCCCCAGTCCGGGAAGATCCCACATGCCGCAGAGCGGCTGGGCCTGTGAGCCATGGCCACTGAGCCTGCGCGTCCGGAGCCTGTGCTCAGCAACGGGAGAGGCCACAACAGTGAGAGGCCCATGTAACACAAAACAAAACAAAACTAACTAACAAAAAAGCATTTCCAGGCTTGTGCACAGTGCCATCTGCTGCTCAGAAGAAAAAGCAGGAAGGGATCCCAGTAACCAGACAGAAGATCAGAAATTAGTACAGTCTGGAATCATTATTGGTTTGGTAACACAGGAGATTAGAGAAAATTCGTGCAGCAGTCATTTTTGTTTAATAGGCACCAACTAAAAATTGTAAGGATGAATGTTTGGTTTCTTGGCTTAGTTTATTTTTCTGTGAAATTAAACTAGGAGGTCAACACAGGAATGAGAATAAAGAGGAGTATGTGAATCAAGAGGAGTATGTGAACGTGCTCGTGTAGGAAGGGAGCTGAGTCCAGTGAAGTGCTTGACTGGAATTCAGGGACATAGCTTTGACTGCCAGCTTTGCCATTACCCAGGCTGTAGTTTCCTCAGTTTTAAAATGAGGAAATAAGAAGATTTTTGTAGATCTCTTCCAGTAAGGAGTTCTAATCCAGTCATAGAGGTCGTATATGACCCATACTAAAGATGGCAGTTGAAGCCATATGAATACATTGGATCCCCCAAGGAGAGTGGCTTTGGTTTTTTTATTTTTAATCCAAATCCATGTTTGTTTTCTGGTTTTGGTTTCTTTTTGGCCACGTCTCATGGCTTGTGGGATCTTAGTTCCCCGACCAGGGACTGAACCCACACCCTCAGCAGTGAAACCACCAAATCTTAACCACTGGACTGCCAGGGAAGTCCCCAAGTCCATATGTTTTAATTTCCATGTAAGAAGCATTATTCCTTGCATTTAAGGAAACATAAATATGCATGTATTTCTTAAGTAACTAAGTAGGACTCACTGACTTGGCGAAGTTGGTTATGGGGAAGAGAGTTTGTAGCCTGGTGCAACCGGGTGGCTGATGAATTCCTGCAACTGACTAATAACAATAGTAGTTAACCGACTTTGGAGCATCAACTATGAGTCAGGCACATTCTAATTGTCTTACATAGATTATCTCACTTATTACAACAACCCCTGTGAGGAGTACAACTGTTGGCCCATTTTACAGAAGAGGAAACTGAGACACAGCAAATACTGGTAGAAGAAAAAATTAGAAATGGAGAGGGAGAGTGTGACAGACTCTCCACCAAAGTTGGGTGCTATGCTCCCCTCCCACACAGTTAGGTGGCCCAACGGAGTGGGACAGCAGTAATGTGACACTAAAACTCAGATGGGCCTTTGCCATCCTCTTTTCTGCTCCCTCCTTCTCACACCAAGGCAACCTTGGAAGCCACATATTGAAGGTGGCTGCAACTCCTTGAGTCTGGATCCCTGAATGACCTTGTGGAGTGGATCTCCTGTGCCCTGTTTCACCCTCCGTCTCCTGACCTGGAACTTTTGCCTTGGACTGTTACACAGATGAGAAATGCATTTTTACTGGTTAAGCTACTAAGAATTGGAAGTATGTTTGTCACAGTGATAATATAGAGTACACATCTTGTTATAACTAATTAAAACTGAGTGGGAAGTGAAGACAATAGATTAAATATTGGGCAAGTTGAGACTGAAATCCTGTGGACCAACCGAATGAAAATGTCTAATAGTCAAACAGTGCGAGTTTGTAGAGACACAGGGAGTCATTTTTACATATGCAAATTCACCTGTGTGGGCTCAGTCTTAAATAAATAAATAAATAAATAATGGAGAGTGTGGAAGAATTTTTTTTTTTTTTTTTTTTTTTGCGGTATGCGGGCCTCTCACTGTTGTGGCCTCTCCCGTTGCGGAGCACAGGCTCCGGATGCGCAGGCCCAGCGGCCACGGCTCACGGGCTCAGCCGCTCCGCGGCATGTGGGATCCTCCCGGACCAGGGCACGAACCCGTGCCTCCCGCATCGGCAGGCGGACTCTCAACCACTGCGCCACCAGGGAAGCCCTGGAAGAATTATTTAAATTGTTTTCTTTACGCAATTTTACCCTATGGCTCCAGGCTCTAAACTGATGGAGAAATGGGAGGTGTCAATCTGCTCTTCCTCCAAATGGGTTCATTTCACTTGTAGTTCTTCACAATATGAAAATATCACCATTCTGAGTATAATTCCAGTCTTTAAAGCAACATTTTCCTGCATAATAGCTCCAAATTTGAGCCAGATGTTTCATCTCTAATTCAACTGAGAAAACAATGAACAAGTCTCATGTTGACAAATGCTATTCTTACCTCTGACCCTGATCTTAGAACTCAACCCCCTACAAGATGCAACTACCGTGTAAGTTTGGGAATTGGTGTTTTCAAGATGGCAGCTGAATTCATGGGAGAGGATTGGTTTTCTTGGGGGAAATGCATAGAGTAAAATGAGGAGAGGATAAAAGATGGAAGTGTGGGGAACTCCAACCTATGGGAGGTGGGTGGAGAGGAGTAGGTCCTAAAGGCTAATGACAGAAGGAACAGGGGAGAGGGGGAGGAGGACCAGGAGTATTTAGTGCCCCCAAAGCCAAAGGAGAACAGAATGCCAAAGAGTGAATAATCGATTATTTCAAAACTAAAAAAAAAAAAAAAAAAAAAAAGCTGAGAAAAGGATAAATGGATTTGACAATAAAAATATCATTCGCAACTTTTGCCAGAGCAATTTAAATGGAGTTGCAGACATAAAAATCAGATGTTAATGGATTAAACATTAACTGAGAAGTAACTTCTCATTGCTGCGAAGTCTGGTGATGAAGCCACAGCCAGAGACTGGGGAGGGCTTCGGAGTCAGCAGGTCAAATCCTCCCCCACAGCTTTCTAGCTGTCCAGCTACCCTCAGATTCAGTCTCTTATCTGTGAAATGGGCTTAATAATGCCTGTCTCAGAGAGGTTTCTGAGGAGGATATGAGAGGACAGGTACAATTGTGCTTTAAGAAGCCAAACAACTCGGAATGGGTGTAAGTCATGGGTATTCCAGACATTCTAAAATCTTCCTCTCCATAGAGCAGAATCAACACAGAGCTGAGCACTGAGCACAAATGTCATCTCCTCATAGAACTTCTACTGACATGTGCTTGGAGGGGGTGGCGATCTGAGGAATGTCATGGGAGTACCCTGTGAAACTCTGGTTCATTTGATGAAATGATGTTAAAGATGTTTTTTATTATATTACACAGCTTCATCTTAAAGACAACTTCTGGGAGTATCCTCTCTGGTCTTAATTGCATAATTAATTCTGTGAGTAAATGTGTTTCTCCTGAACAATTGGCCTGTTTTTATCTTGTGAGTAACCGATCAGGTTTCCCTTTTTGCAATGGTTACTAGAAAGCTCAGAGACAAAGGCCATGAACGCATTTTGTACTAGCTCTTCTCCAGTTCTCTTTTATGTCCCTACCCGTGTTCTTCTCATATTTAAGACCTGTGTCATATGGCTTTTTATTGTGCATTCTTATAAATAGTCTTAAACGTTTCCTCTTACAAGGAAGAATATAAATAATGTTTCAGGGCAGATACGGATAAAAAGAAACAAAATTGAGTTATTTGTAGTGAGGTGGATGGACCTAGAGTCTGTCATACAGAGTGAAGTAAGTCAGAAAGAGAAAAACAAATACCGTATGCTAACACATATATATGGAATCTAAGAAAAAAAATGGTTCTCATGAACGTAGGGGCAGGACAGGAATAAAGACACAGACATAGAGAATGGGCTTGAGGACACGGGGAGGGGGAAGGGTAAGCTGGGACAAAGTGAGAGAGTGGCATGGACTTATATACACTACCAAATGTAAAATAGATAGCTAGTGGGAAGCAGGCACATAGCACAGGGAGATCAGCTCGGTGCTGTGTGACCACCTAGAGGGGTGGGATAGGGAGGGTGGGAGGGAGACGCAAGAGGGAGGAGATATGGGGATGTATGTATACGTAGAGCTGATTCACTTTGTTATAAAGCAGAAACTAACACACCATTGTAAAGCAATTATGCTCCAATAAAGATGTTAAAAATAAGTTTCAGGGCAGTGTTGAATAATTTTCAGCCCCATATTAGAGTTGATTTTCAAGTACATATTAACATCTCTCCTAACATCTATCTATATCTCCCAAGAAACTTGCTCCTGTGTACCTTCCTCAACACCAGAGCTCATGACGATAGCTAACACTGACTGAGCTTTTACAATGTGGGCTGTTCTAAGCGCTGTGTGTGTATGGATTCATTTAACCATCACAAGACCCTATTTGGGTCTACTTTACAGATTAGGAAACAGAGGCACAGCAAAGCCACACAGATAGTAAGTGATGGATCTAAGGTTAAAAACTCAACTGTCTGGCTCCAGAGTCCGTCCCCTTTCCACCAAGTGTGGTGGTGGTAGTATACAGTAACACCCCTTCTCTACATGGTCAGTGAAAACTCCTGGACAAAACTGGCTTAAACATTTTGTTTCTGATGCTTTGTGGTTGTTGGGAAGAAGAGCTGGAGAAGAAAAACAAAGTAGCTAGATTAAAACGTCTTTCACGTAATGAGATAGGCAAAATATAGCTAAATATAATAATATGTCTAAGCATAAATCTTCAGGAATACAGCTCTCCTTATTACATAAGTAATTTTTAATTAAACTCATCTTCCTCCCTTGGTTTCTAACAGTTCTGATCCTCTTCTGATGATGCTAATTGTCTATGCCCTTCTTATGTCTTATGACCATAATTTTAACTTTTTTAAAGCAGCTGGATGAAATAGATATGGACCTAAGAGAAAAACAGGATATATACAGTAAACATGTCATGTCAAGTGTTCTACTATTTATCAACCATTAAAGTAAAAAAAATGGTCCTGTTGGCACCAGAATACTGAAAAAAACAAGGAGATGATGTTTCTGAGTCAGGAGCTTTTGGATTCTCATCCTTCATGGCTCCTCTGAAGGCAGTTAATAAGATTATCCTTTTAATCCCTGGCCACGCCTTGCCACTCTGCTATCTTTAGTGCAGGCTTATGGGTATTAATAACGACCTTGCTTAACAAGCGTGATAGGAAGCTAATACTGTTCCTTCCTCTCAAATATCCTGCCTGCTCCTCATCAGTCAGGGCCCAGGCCACATCCCACACCCTCCGTGGAGCTGTCTTCCTTTCCCAGCCACACTAGCTCATGTCCACGCAACTTGCTTCTAAATTCCTGCAACATTCTTTGGTATCACAGCTGTAAGTTCAACACTCACCACTTGACATTGTCATTCATATATATATTATATATAATATAAGTAGATTATATATTTAACATAATAGAATATATTTTTATATGTATAATATATGTGTATATATCATATATATATATATATCAGCCTATCAGTCATTAGGTATAAAATACCTTCCAGGCAGGAACTGAGTCTCTTCGTATTTACTACGTCCAACATCTCCTAGTACAATGCGAGGGCACCAGAAATGTTCCTTGAATTAATGAGTTCAGGAGAAAGGGAGGGAATGACTGAAAGGATGCATGGATGGACGGATGGATAGATGGGAAGTGAGTTTGAAGGCCTCCCTGAAAGACCAATCCTGCCTTTGCTTAGGGCAATATTTCTCTAAGAGAGGTCTTTGGATCTTCTGCATCTGAATCACTTGAAATGACTGTTTAAAGTGCACATAGCTAGGCTCCAAACCCAACCTTTCGATCAGCGTCTGGAGCTAGGCCTGGGAATTTGCATCTTAACAAGCACCCCAGGCGATTCATTAACACACAAATTTGAGAGCCACCGGCTTATCAGAGCTTGTTTAGAAAGCGTTTTGGGGGACTTCCCCGGAGGTCCAGTGGTTAGGACTCTGCACTTCCACTGCAGGGGGCACGGGCTCATCCCTAGTCAGGGAACTAAGACCCCGCATAGATGTGGCACGGCCAAAAGAAAAAGAGGAAGGCATCTGTTGAAGGATTAATTGGAATAATCTGGATTAAACACCTCTCCCCTCCATAGATTTTATAATTAAACTCAAACCTGTAAGAACCTCGGTGTCATACTCTTTTCGTAACAAATCAACTCTCCTGGAAGAAAGGGACTTCCAGTTTTTAGGCAAGTTTAGTTTTTGGTAAGGTCACTGGAATTGAGGTAAACTGCAAAGCCCATAATATTTTATACTACGATGCTTTAAAGACACTTCTGCCTGTAGCATCACTTCACTCAGGAGGTTTATAACTTGCAGGATTCCTAAGAGGAGCCGCAGTCTCCCGGGCAAACCATGGAAGTAGAGTCTTGGTCCTGGCTTCAGTGGTCGCTTGTGGTTGCTCACTGGAATATCTCATGACTGCTTTTCTTTTTCTTCCTTTTTGAAATGTCTCCCGGGCTTCCCTGGTGGCGCAGTGGTTGAGAGTCCGCCTGCCGATGCAGGGGACGCGGGTTCGTGCCCCGGTCCGGGAAGATCCCACATGCCGCGGAGCGGCTGGGCCCGTGAGCCATGGCCGCTGAGCCTGCGCATCCGGAGCCTGTGCTCTGAAACGGGAGAGGCCGCAGCAGTGAGAGGCCCACGTACCACAAAAAAAAAAAAGAAATGCCTCCCAACCGGTGACGTAGGACACAGGGAACTGTTTTCCGAATTAGGGTGTGGGCGGCCCTGTTCTGGAAGCAGCTTCTGAACTGAGAGATCCCTCGATGCAGCAGGAACAACCTCCCTCTTCACAGCCCCCCTTATCTGAGGCAGACTTTCTCTTTTAATGGGGGAGATTTTAAAAGCTTAACAAAGAAGTGAACTCAGTAGGTCTGCTATTCGAACTCAACACTGCGTTTTTCTTTTCTCCTTTTCCGCAGTAGGGAGTTTCTCTTTCAGTACCTGCAGCTTCGACTTCACCTTCTGTAACAGGTGCTGTGAGGGGTACGGAACATTCCCAGTCTTTGTGAGACGAAGTCAAAGTCCCTTGAAATGAAGAATTCCATTGAATTGGTTCCAGATGACTTACTGTATTTTTTTCTTGTCCTCTGCTTGTATGATATTCATTAGAAATTCAATTATTATTAGAACTGCAAGAAATAGAGGAATAGGATGCTGTCTCCTGGAGTTCCCATGTCAATACTTTTATCCCTGTAGCCTAGTCTTACGCACCCTTGAGCTCTCCCTTCTCTTTCTCTCTTTCATCTCCAACATTTTTACTCTCTTTATAGGTTTTTCTACAATATTTTCTCTTTACCTTTTATTGAAGTATGTTTCATCACTTCCACTATTGTTTATCTTTCTCAGAAGCACAAGTGCACACACACACACACACGTATGCACGCACACACACACACACACACACACGAGTTCCCCACACCAGCTCTATGTTTAGGTGCTGTTTTACTGGGCTGTCTCTGTGTTTGACTTACCTTTTCATTATTCCACAATACAACCACATGCCAGGAGAGGCAACCATTTTACTGTCTGCTTCTCATTTTGATTCACATCACGCTAAAATAGAGCAAATGAAAGCGTCACAGACAGACAATATGAATGTTCTGTTTAAGGTGCTGGGCTTTTATAATTACATTTCATGTTTTCCAAAGAACAGCCCATGTATTGGAACCATGGCCAGTCATTTGGCGCCATCTGCTGGACGCAAAGAGTCACAGGCTGGGAAAAATCAGATCTGATTTAATGAATATCAGGTGCCTACCGCATACCTAGAACCATCCTGAGCAAATTGCTTCCCGCTGTCAAAATGACTATACTACTCAAAGCAATCTACAGGTTCAGTGCAATACCTATCAAATTACCAATGGCATTTTTTACAGAACTAGAACAAAAACTTTTACAATTTACATGGAAACACAAAAGACCCTGAATAGCCAAAGCTATCCTCCCAAAGGGAGCTGGAGGAATCAGGGTCCCTGACATCAGACTATAATAGGAAGCTACAGTAATCAAAACACTGGTTCTGGCACAAAAACAGAGAGAGAGATCAATGGAACAGTTTAGAAAGTCCAGACATAAACCCACGCACCTATGGTCAATTAATCTACAACAAAGGAGGCGAGAATATACAATGGAGAAAGGACAGTCTCTTCAGTAAGTGGTGCTGGGAAAACTGGACAGCTACATGTAAAAGAATAAAATTAGAACACTCCCTAACACCACACACAAAAATAAACTCAAAATCCAAGACCTAAACTTAAGGATGAATACTATAAAACTCTTAGAGGAAAATACAGGCAGAACATTCTCTGACATAAATCACAGCAAATCTTTTTTGATCCACCTCCTAGAACAATGAAAATAAAAACAAAAATAAACAAATGGGACCTAATCAAACTCACAAGCTTTTGCACAGCAAAGGAAACCATAAACAAAACGAAAAGACAACCCACAGAATGGGAGAAAATATTTGCAAATGATGCGACCAACAAGGGATTAATCTCCAAAATATACAAAAAGTTCATGCAGCTCAATATCAAAAAACAAACAATGCAATAAAAAAATGGGCAGAAGACCTTAATAGACATTTCTCCAAAGAAGACATGCAGATGGCCAGTAGGCACATGAAAAGCTGCTCAGCATCACTAATCATTAGAGAAATGAAAATCAAAACTACAATGAGGTACCACCTCACACCGGTCAGAATGGCCATCATCAAAATTCTACAAACAATAAATGCTGGAGAGGGTGTGAAGAAAAGGGAACCTCTTATACTGTTGGCGGGAATGTAAATTGGTACAACCATTATGGAGAATAGTATAGAGGTTCCTTAAATAACTAAATATAGAACTACCATATGACCCAGCAATCCCACTCCTGGGCATATACCCTGAGAAAACCATAATTCAAAAAGATACAAGCACTCCAACGTTCACTGCAGCACTATTTACAATAGCCAAGACACGGAAACAAGGTAAATGCCCATTGACAGAGAAATGAATAAAGAAGATGTGGTACAGATACACAATGGAGTTTTACTCAGTCATAAAAAAAGAATGAAATAATGACATTTGCAGCAACATGGATGGACCTAGAAATTATCATACTAAGTGAAGTAAGTCAGACAGCGAAAAACAAATATCATATGATATCACTCATGTGGAGTCTAATTTAAAAATGATACAGGGCTTCCCTGGTGGCGCAGTGGTTGAGAGTCTGCCTGCCGATGCAGGGGACACGGGTTTTGCCCCAGTCTGGGAAGATCCCACGTGCCGCAGAGCGGCTGGGACCGTGAGCCATGGCCGCTGAGCCGGCGTGTCCGGGGCCTGTGCTCCGCAACGGGAGAGGCCACAACAGTGAGAGACCCGCATACCGCAAAAAAAAAAAAAAAGAAACAAAAACAAAACAAAATAAAAATGATACAAATGAGCTTATTTACAAAACAGAAACCAACTCACAAATCTTGAAATCAAACTTGTGGTTACCAAAGGGGAAGCATGGGGGGAAGAGATAAATTAGGAGACTGGGATTAACATATACACAATACTACGTATAAAATAGATAACTAACTAATAAGGACCTACTATATAGCACAGGGAACTCTACTCAATATTCTGTAATAACCTACATGGGAAAAGAATCTGAAAAATAATGGATCTATATAGGTATGATATATATATAACTGATTCACTTTGCTATACATCTGAAACTAACACAACATTGTAAGTCAACTATACTCCAATAAAAAAAATTTTTTTAATTGTTTCCTGCTAGAACAGGCTTTATATCCCTTTAGAACAAATCTCTCCAACTCCTAATAAATATCTCAGAAGCTAAGTGGTCTTTCCTACGACTTTCTTCCCATTTTCTTTGCAGTTTCATAAAGTGATTTTGTTTTATTTACTCCAGTGAGTCATTAGCATAAGGATCAAAGTGACAACCGGTAACAAACAATTAGAGAGAAGAAGCCACATTTTATTTGTTGTTGCATCTCTAGCATCCAGCACGTAGACTAGAGCTCTGGAATTGGCTGGTTTTGTTTTGTAGCTTTTCGAATGATGTAACACGCATTTACTATCCGAGGTGAGGGAATATGACACACAGATTATTTTATTTTAAGGAGAGAGATTTTTCTAGACCTTCCAGTTTAGGTGGGTTATGATTGAAAAACTAGGAACCCTCTCCCCTCCTCTTGAATCCATTAAAAATAAGGGGGGAAACACTGTTAAAAAGAAAAACTAGGGCTTCCCTGGTGGCGCAGTGGTTGAGAATCCGCCTGCCGATGCAGGAGACACGGGTTTGTGCCCTGGTCCGGGAAGATCCCACATGCCGCGGAGCAACTAAGCCCGTGAGCCATGGCCGCTAGGCCTGCGCGTCCGGAGCCTGTGCTCCGCAACGGGAGAGGCCACAACACTGAGAGGCCCGCATACCGCAAAAAAAAAAAAAAAAAAAAAAGAAAAACTAATTGCAATGGAGCAGGACCCCGTGGAGACCTCCCCATGGCCCCTGCCTCTTGTTTGTAGAAAACCTTTAGCCTCCTAGGCTTTCCCCCAGTTCCAAAGAGCAAATGTAATCAGGGTAGTGAGAAAAAAGGAAAATAGTGAAGCAAGACAAAATAATAATAGTTTAGCCATAAAACAAAGTCAAAGACCTTTAGCTCCTCCTCAAGGGCTATAGATAATATTCTAAGCCATATATATCTTTGAGCGGTTTTGCAGTTACTGAAAACCCCTCCAGGTGGAAGAAGTTACCTGCATGCTGACCACAAGCCCATAGACCTCAGACCAGTTGGAACCTGATGGTTGATGATGTGGATTCCCAAAACACCACCCTGTTACCTCACTGCCAACCAATCCAGAAGGATGTACACAAGCTCATCTGACACATTACATCCTCACCCCTAATGTTGCCTTTAAAAACCCTTCCCTGAAAGCCATCGGAGAGTTTGGGTCTATTGAGCCTGAGCCATCTGTTCTCCTTGCTTGGCACCACGTTGGGCACCTTGGAATAAACGCCACACTTTCCTTCATCACAACCTGGTGTCAGCAGATTATCTTTGCTGTTAATCGTGCAAGTGGACCCAAGTTTGGTTTGGTAACAAAATCAATAACAAACTCCTATGCTCAACATCACTAATTATTAGAGAAATACAAATCAACACTACAATGAGGGGCTTCCCTGGTGGCGCAGTGGTTGGGAGTCCGCCTGCCGATGCAGGGGACACGGGTTCGTGCCCTGGTCCGGGAGGATCCCACATGCCGCGGAGCGACTAAGCCCGTGAGCCATGGCCACCAGGCCTGCGCGTCCGGAGCCTGTGCTCCGCAACGGGAGAGGCCACAACAGTGAGAGGCCTGCATACCGCAAAAAAAAAAAAAAAAAAAAACTACAATGAGGTATCACCTCACACCGGTCAGAATGGCCATCATCAAAAAATCTACAAACAATAAATGCTGGAGAGGGTGTGGAGAAAAGGGAACCCTCTTGCACTGTTGGTGAGAATGTAATTGATACAGCCACTATAGAGAACAGTATGGAGGTTCCTTAAAAAACTAAAAATAGAACTACCATGTGACCCAGCAATGTCACTACTGGGCATATACCCAGAGAAAACCATAATTCAAAAGGACACATGTACCCCAGTGTTCATTGCAGCACTCTTTACAATAGCCAGGACATGGAAACAACCTAAATGTCCAATGACAGAAGAATGGATAAAGAAGATGTGGTACATATATACAATGGAATATTATTTAGCCATGAAAAGGAATGAAATTGGGTCATTTGTAGAGATGTGGATGGACCTAGAGTCTGTTATACAGAGTAAAGTAAGCCAGAAAGAGAAAAACAAATATCATATTTTAATGCATATATGTGGAATCTAGAAAAATGGTACAGATGAACCTATTTGCAGGGTAGGAATAGAGACACAGATGTAGAGAATGGACATGTGGACACAGGGAAGGAAGGGGAGGGTGGGATGAACTGGGAGATCAGGATTGACATATATACACTACCATGTGTAAAATAGCTAGCTAGTGGGAACATGCTATAAAGCACAGGAAGCTCAGCTCGGTGCCTGTGATGACCTAGGTGGGTGGGATGGGGGTCCGGGCGAGGGAGGTCCAAGAGGGAGAGGATATAGGTATACATACAGCTGATACACTTCATTGTACAGCAGAAACTAACACAACATTGTAAAGCAATTATACTCTAATAAAAAAATTTAAAAATTAAAAAAATAGGGCTTCCCTGGTGGCGCAGTGGTTGAGAGTCTGCCTGCCGATGCAGGGGACGCGGGTTCGTGCCCCGGTCCCGGAAGATCTCACGTGCCGCGGGGCGGCTGGGCCCGTGAGCCACGGCTGCTGAGCCTGTGCGTCCGGAGCCTGTGCTCCACAGCAGGAGAGGCCACAGTGGTGAGAGGCCCACATACAAAAAAAAAAAAAAAAAAAAAAATTAAAAAAATTAAAAACTCTTGCAGGGGGGCAGGAAGAAATATACAGGTTGCATTATAGGTTCTCCAAAAAACCTAGCCTAAAACTGGAAAAATATTAGAATATTTCAATATTCTTCTTAAAATTGATAGTTAAAATATCTGCCCAGTGTGATAGTTAATTTATGTGCAAACTTGGCTAGATTATGATCCCAGCTATTTGGTCAAACACAAGTTAGATGTTTCCATGAAGATATTTAAATATATATATATATATATATATATATATATATATATATATATATATATATATATATATATATATATATTTAAATATAGTTTTGTATCCTGTTTTTATAAACATCACATTTGGAGCATTTTACCATACCATTAAGTATTCTTTGAGGAAATCTTTTTTTTTTTTGGTTGCACCAGGTCTTAGTTGCAGCAGGTGGGCTCCTTAGTTGAGGGAGGCAGCCTCCTTAGTTGTGGCATGCGAACTCTTAGTTACGGTGTGCATGTGGGATCTAGTTCCCTGACCAGGGATTGAACCCGGGCCCCCTGCATTGGGAGTGCAGAGTCTTAACCACTGCACCACCAGGGAAGTCCCCTCTGTGAAGGTGTATTTAAATGTGATTAGTATTTAAATCAGTAACTTTGAATAAAGCTGATTACCCTGCATAATGTCCATGAGCCTCATCCAATCAGTTGAAGGTCTTAAGAGCAAAGACTGAGGTTCCCCAAAGTGGAATGAACTCTTTTCAAGACTGAAGCATAGAAACCCTGCCTGAGTTTCCAGACTATTGTCCTGGGGATTCAGGCTCAAGACTGCAACATCAACTCTTCCCTGAATTTACAGCCTGCAGGCCCACCCTGCAGATTTCAGACCTGTTGCTAGAGATAGATAGATATTGATAGATAGATGATAGATAGATGATAGACAGATAGAGATAGATAGATAGATAGATAGACAGATAGATAGGCAATCCCATACTGTTTTTATTTCCCCTCTGGAGAATACTGACTAATAATTTTACTATATCCCAGCAGCAGGGCTATAGTTATGTTTCACTACATCCTGGCAACAGGGATATAGTTATGTTTATAATTATAGTAAAATATATTGTGGTAATCATCTCATAAGTCAAATCATTATGCTGTACACCTTAAAACTATACAGTGCTGCATGTCAATTGTATCTCAATAAAACTGGAAGGAACAAAAAAGAATTTCAATTCGGGAGACACAGATTCACGTAAAACTGAGTGTTCCGAGAGAGAGAGTCAGGGGCTTATAAAGACAAAAAGCCACAGGATGACAAAAACTGCCTGATGAGAATTATGACTGACTCTGATACCAGTCAGGAAATACTTGTCCTTAAGGGATCACAAGTTATTTTAGGGTAGGGTCCAAGAAGTATCTTGAGTTTCTGGCAGATATTCTGGATGACTTCATTAGGACAATAAATGGTCAAAAGGTCAGATTCCATCCGGGCTGAGACTTGCATATGTCACACCCCTTAATGGCCTCCCAGCTCCACTTTAGAGAGCCCTCTTTAGGGACTGACTCCAGTTTTATTTTTCTTTCACAAAAGGCAGTATGAAATTTGTCCCTGACTTCTGCTGAAGTGAACAATTGTACAATACCATACAAAGGGAAGAAATTTCGTATTCTAGGGGATGTTGCCTATAAGCTTAAATTATACACGATGGCCCATCTCTGGGAACCCTGCCTCCCAGGTAATGAGCATTAAGCTCAAGTACCTTTGTTTAGCTCCCAGGAAGCACGCTGACCAGGCCCACCTGTGAATGACCGCAGGGAGGAAAAAAAAGTAACACCTCCCCTCTGGAGGCTGATGGGAACCAGGAAGTGTTTGACCTTACTCCCTCCCCTTTCAGTATAAAAGAAGCCTGAATTCTAACTCAGGCAAGCTGGTTCTTTGGGACGTGAGTCTGCCATCTTCTCAGCCTGCCAGCTTTCCAAATAAGGTCGCTATTCCTTGCTCCAACAACTCGTCTCTCAATTTATTGGTGGGTCCTGCAGCGAGCAGCATGACTAACACGATGACCCCACCTCAGCTTGAAGGCATTCAGGTGAGCTTCAACTCACTGGCTAGCATTGTGTGGATAACACAGTTTGCCATAGATTCCTTCCCTGCAGGCGAGGCAAAGTCTGTGCCACTTGTAAATCAGCAACGCTACCTGTACTAAGGTATGTGCTGTCGGGGAGAAAAAAATCCTTCCTCTATCCTTCTAGGTTCGTCTGGCTGGTCTCAGGATAAAATTGATGTGAGACAGATTAACAGGAGAAAAACAAACAAAAAAAAGCTTACTAACATGTATACTTCCTATACACATGGGAGAGACCCAGGAAAACTGAGTAACTCACCAGTTTTAAAAAATGGCTAGGGCTTCCCTGGTGGCGCAGTGGTTGGGAGTCCGCCTGCCGATGCTGGGGACGCGGGTTCTTGCCCCGGTCCAGGAGGATCCCACGTGCCGCGGAGCGGCCGGGCCCGTGAGCCATGGCCGCTGAGCCTGTGCGTCCGGAGCCTGTTCTCTGCGGCGGGAGAGGCCACAGCAGTGAGAGGCCCGCGTACCGCAAAAAAAAAAAAAAAAAAAAAAAAAAAAAAATGGCTAAAACCCTCCCCTTAAATACCATCTTCAGCTAAAGACAAAAAAGGATGTTCTGGGTAGTGGTTTGGGACTTCAAAGTGGAAGAAGGCAATTCACATGGAGATGGAAAAGCAAATGTTTGGAACTCCCTGTAAATATCTGGAGTGCTCTTTACCGCACCTAGCCCCTATTCCTTCTAGGCGTCTCTGGTGATGAGGGTCTTCTGGGACCAGGCCCTTTATCTAAACTCTTCAACAGTTAAGGGGGTGGTAAAAAGAAAGACTTCCTGAGTCTTCCACTTCTTAAAATTATTCAGCCTAAAATAATTCTCGTGCCAAAGAGACACGTTTTGGGGTGACAAATTTTGCTTCCCTACAGTGCCTTGGGCCAGGTAGCAAAGGTTAATATGGAAACACAAGGAGGAAGCCACCTGCCTTCCCAAGGTAGCCCCTAATGGTTTGGGGGACTCGGCTAGATGCCTGAATCTGAGATTTGGGGGAGTTCAGCTGAGACCAACTTCTTTGGCAAAGTCAGGGTCCTGCTGATCGTAGCTCTGATTAAGTGTTGGCTAAGACAAGCCCAAAGGATTTGGTGCCCACCAATTTCACGTGTGGTTGGACTGGTCACAGTGTCCGATGTTGGGGGCTAAAGTTCCTTCCGGAATGAGGGGTGTAATTGTGGGGAAGCAAAATTTCCTGGGATTTCTCAGCGATCTTGTAAAAAGCCCTGGCCCTCTGAGACTCTTTGTGCAGCGTGAGATTCACATCTACAGCCATTTGTCTAGTTAATTGCTCTGATCTGAAAGGATTCATAAAGTCTCATACCCCCAGGAGGACCAAATAGTTACAGCCCTGAGTAGGTCCCCGGAGGTGCACCATCTCCCTAGGAATTCACATTTCAAGGAGGAATGAGGCCCAGAAACTTGGAGACTCCGGGTCTGGCTCCTGGAGAGATTTCATCACCGGCAAAACCCATTAGCTGTTCCCAGGAAATAAAAATAGAATCTGGGTAGTAAAACAAATTCTAACCTTTTTTGCCTTTGTGCTTACTCTGCTTTCACTGGCCCACAGGGTGCTTCAGACCAGAGTTCCGGGTGTGAAATGGCTGTGCCAATGCTCCAGCTGGGGGTGGGAGGGCCGACCGTAGGCAGAAACGCTGCACACGACACCCCCATCCAAGATGGCGGTGGCGGGCCACGTGGGCACTGTGATGGGGAGCAGCTGCGCCTGCGCCTGCGCCTGCCCCGCGAGAACTCCACCCGCTCCCCTGCTGATGGGATCCCTGTGAAGCAGCCCCGCCCACGGCCTCTTGAGCGGGAGCTTGTGCCTCTCCATTCTTTGATCAAAGAGTAAAGCTTTCCTTTGCTTCTGAACCCAACTCATTCTACTGGTGGGAGCGATACTGGGCAGAACGACCCTTGTTGGGGTGGGTAACAGTTTTGCTTACATACCAAAGACCAGAGTGAGGAGGAGATGCTTCCCAGGAGAGGAGGACGGCTAACTCCTGCCCCTTCACAAGCAGCAGGGAAAACCAGTTTCCTCCCGCCCTTCACCTGCTGGCTTTGAACAACTGACCTGTTCTCACCATGCTGCCCCAGGTGCAGGGCTGGGTGAGGGGGGGAAGGCCTGTGTATTTACTGTGAGATATTAATAAGAACTCTGTCTCCGATCACAATACGCATTGTGATGGGTGCATTCAGGATAAAATTAAAGAGTATTAAAAGCCCAGCCAAGAGAGTGTCTCAAAGAGGTCAGTTATACTGAATGCCAAGAGGAATGAGAAATTCGGTTAGACAAGGACTGGAAAGGTGTCACTTTGATTTAGCAACGTGGAAGTCATCGGTGACTTCGGAGTAGTTTTGAGAGAATGGGGGAAGGAGAAGACAGCCTGGAGTGGGTGGGGATACAGGCAAATCTTTCAAGAAGTCTGTCGTGGGAAATGAGATTGCCTGGTACACATGAGAGGGGAAAAACAGGGTGAAAAGTTTACAGAGAGAGGAGATTTGAAATCGACATTGCGAAGAAAGAAGATGCAAATTAACTAAATAAAAGTAGTAGAATAATTTTCTTCAGCAGCACGTAGATGCCTGGGTGAAGGTAAGGGGGAAGAATGATAAGCAATCTCTTATGGAGTTCTGCCAACTAAGTACACTGAAAGGACAGAAGAAAAGGGAATAAAGGATGTAAGTAAGAGTTACTAACATTTTAGCTCTTGGAATTGTTGGGAAGGAAAACACTTCCTCTACCCTCTTAGGTTCATTAATTGGGAATCTGCAGATTAAATTGACAAAAGCAGATTACCATGAGACAAAAACATTTAACTGTGTATGACTACATGCAGGGGTTCACAAAACGTGATTTGAAGGGCTGGCTACAACTGGGGCCTTATATACTACTTAAGTGACAGGGAGTAGGGGAAAGGCATCTTCTGAAAAACAGGACTTGTTGGTGTGGGGAGGGAAGGGCACTTATGGGAGAGCAAATGACATTTAGGAAAGATAAATGTTACATTAGGAGACTATATGGGAGATATGGTAGTTTTATGAAAATGTCTGAGTCTGGTGCTTGGAACTTTTCTCTAATTTTAAGACTGTTTCCAAAAAGTAAGTAAGTAAATAAATAGAAAAGGTGAAAACTATTTTTATTTATTTTTATTTTTTAAAATTTATTTATTTATGGCTGTGTTGGGTCTTCGTTTCTGTGCGAGGGCTTTCTCTAGTTGCGGCAAGTGGGGGCCACTCTTCATCATGGTGCTTGGGCCTCTCACTACCGCGGCCTCTCTTGTTGCAGAGCACTGGCTCCAGACGCGCAGGCTCAGTAGTTGTGGCTTTTGGGCCTAGTTGCTCCGCGGCCTGTGGGATCTTCCCAGACCAGGGCTTGAACCCGTGTCTCATGCATTGACAGGCAGATTCTCAACCACCGCGCCACCAGGGAAGCCCGGTGAAAAGTCTTAGGCAAATTTTATTTCTCCATGAGGAAGGATCTATGAATGAGTGTTTAAAGTTATATATACTAAGTTTTATGGCACTATAACAATTGTAATAGATCAAAACATTGACAATAAGGACTTCCCTGGAGGCACAGTGGTTAAGAATCCTCCTGCCAATGCAGGGAACACGGGTTTGCCCTGGTCCGGAAAGATCCCACATGCCATGGAGCAAATAAGCCTGTGCGCCACGACTACTGAGCCTGTGCTCTAGAGCCCGCATGCCACAACTATTGAAGCCCGCGTGCCACAACTACTGAAGCCGTGCGCCTAGAGCCCAGGCTCCGCAACAAGAGAAGCCACGGCGATGAGAAGCCCGTAGCCCTCGCTCGCCGCAACTAGAGAAAGTCCACATGCAGCAATGAAGACTCAACACAGTCAAAAATAAATAAATAATATTTAAAAAAATTTGACAATAGCCATAGCAGCAGTATATCCAAATGATGTCTATCTAAATCTTTAGGTCTATAGTGATAAAATTGGAAATACAAAAAAGCTATCAATCAACACCACTATATATTAATGACAAGTTTGGTTGTCTGGGGGCTGGTATCAGGGCTCAGTCTGAGTATATAAAACTCAACAGTGTTTTGATTCACAAAATCTGCTTAAAAGTAAGTTAGATGCAGAGAAACATGGTTTAAATTACTATATAAATTTTCATCATACACATATAATACAAAAATATTTTCCTTTAATAAAGATTTTCACATCATATTTAATGGGAAACAACTAAAATGTTATGCAAACAACCCAGCAGGGAAAATTTTACTATTTATCTTTTAGATCATATAATTTTTCTTCAAAATCTGTACATATTCTTGTGACGTTTTCAAAACTAGATCTTGATTTAGATTTGACTCATCAGTAGCTCCTAGAGGAGAAGCTCTATAGGATCCAGATTCACATTCTGCTGCAGCTGAAAAGAAAAAGAAAGGATTATATTCTTTACCTAAAATACTTGAGTTAACTAAATATGTTAGTAAAAAAAAAAAAAAAAAGCTGAGACCTTTCTAAGCGTTCTGAAGAATGAAAAATATCTATACACGACATAACACAAAATACAAGATTAAAGATTACTATTATATAATTTGCCCGTGGTTGCACGATGAATTAATTGCTCTTGTGGCTGAGTATCAGAGCTTCTGGTTTTCTCATTCTTCATTCATTTACTCAACAACCATCTGCTAAGGTGCTGTGACAAGCACTGAAATTACAAGATGAAGGTGACACAGTCCACCCTGAAAAATCATATACTATAAACTGGACAAACAGGCAATTTCCATACAGAGTCATAAATACTATGACAGGTGTAAAAGAGGGTGAAAGGAACACTCAGAAGTGACACCCAGCTTGTGTCAATACTGTCAGCTTTTTGGTTCAGGTGGTATTTAAGTGGATACCTGAAGGACAAGGAAAAAGTACGGGAGATGGAGGCAAGAAGCAAATACAAAGACTAAAGGTGAGGAAGAGCACCTGTGGGGCTGTAAGCGGTCTATTGACCAGACGCAGAGCAAGGGGGCAGAGGAAGGTAGTGAAGAGATAAGGCTGAATACTATGGCAGGACCCGAAGTGATTTGGGTGTTTTTATTCCATGATAAGGAATTTGGAATTTTTCCTGAGAGCAAAAGATAAACCAATGACAAAGTCAATGACAGGAAATTTTAATGTCAGCCACTAAGTGACAGCTACATGAACGTGACTGCTTGAGTCTGGGTTTTTTGGCCTTAATCACTACCAGAAACTTGAGAAGTTGATGAACCCCATGTTTTCTAATAGTGTCAGTGTGCAGGTGGACAGTTCCACAGGGATGGCAGAGGTAGAGGAAGGATATAGCCAGAAATAGAAAGAAATACAGAGACTTCTTGAGATTTTTTTTTTTTAAAGCTATGGAACATGATGAATAAATGAGGAATCAGGATATTTTTCATTATGAATGTTCATGCTTTCACATTTTTCATTAGATATGTATAAGAAAAGATATTTAACCTATCAACAGTTATCTGTCGTCCAAACAATGGAAAGAGATGCCATTTACTATTGAATATTTACAGTTTATTTCAGAAATCAATGTCTAAATTTAATTCATAAATTTCGGCAACATACCTTTTTCTAGTTCTCTAGTTATATTTTTTTCCATCTCCTGCTGCATCTGAAATAAGTCAAATATTATTTATGTTTAAGTTAGACAAGAGACATTCTTGTGGGAATGATGTATATGTTATGAAATGTGGCCTTTAAATAATACTTCTAGAGGCTAGACCTAATTTGAGGATTGCGTAAATAGAAAAATAATCACATAAAATAAAATAAATTCCTACTTATTTTGATTTTAGATAATACAGAACATATATATGTAATGTTATTTAGATTAATCCGATAAAAAGTACAATAAATATCAGTCTATTGAATATACATAATTTCAGACGGTGATATTTGATCTTATTGGTACAAACGAGTGTAAATGATTCAAGTCATATATTACAATGAATGCATTACTTTGCAATTCTTAGAAAAATTGCTCTTTATAAAAGTTTCATCAGTTTTTTTACTCTAATGGATTTTTCCTTAAAATGAGTTTTCCATTCTTACACTTCTATAAAACTAAAATTTTAAGGTATGTTCTATGGTAATAATTTTTCAACATAGAATCTTAAATACATAAAATGAAGAAAATGGTTCTGTTGTAATGTCATGTCAAAATTCTACTGGCAAAAAATTAAGTAACGGTATTTTGCTGTCTATATTAGGACTAAAACATTTATTTCAGAGAATCTGCTTGAAGAAAGGAAAAGTAGAGGCTAGAGCCAGTTTTCAAACTCAGTTTCTGATTCATGACTTTCTAGAATTAGAAAGAAAAACACTGTATAATTCTTTAACTGTAATTTTGTTTCTATTCTAGAAATTAGGGCCAACTTTTTGAAACATTTGACTAATTATAGTTATCTACTTAATTATGAAATGAGTGGGAACATTTCAAACTGTATTACAAGTGTCACCACCTAGAGTGTTCTTTTAAAAATCTTTCTTATAAAAGCCACCCTCCCACTAAACAGGGTCTAAAATACTGAACATAATGAACACTGTGATGATGATGATAACATGATAGCCAACGCCTTTGTGAATTTTAGGTGCGAAGACAAATTTTTTGGCTAGCGGGTTTCCCAATATTTTCAGAGATGGTTTTCCATAACAGTTTTCTGACAACAGCACTATAGAGAGGCCCTATAAAATGAATAATGTGACAACATTACTAGACAGGTTTTGTGAAATTAATAACTCATAACAGATGAAGGAAGATGCCTTTACTGAAATGATTTTTTATTACCATTAATAAACACGGCAAAATGTAGGTCACGTTTTTACACGCGTTGAATTAGGGAATGACCTGTGTAAGATTACTCTCTTTTCCCCCAAAAGCTCTTTTCCTAAATATGTACTTCCGAGACCCTTATGTTGATTTCTAAGTGAGGGTCATGTTCGGCTGGAGGAAGTAGTTGGAAGTCGAACATTAATAAGGAGAACACACCTGCATTTTTCTTTAAACTTTTCCATTTAACAAAAACACAGGTGAGAAAATTATACACAGGAAAACAATATATCAGCAAGTTTTAATTCTAAAGATTTTTAGTTAGAAGGATTCTCTCACAACTGGTAGTTTCCAAACTATGTCCCATAGAAATGGAAGGTCCCACTGAGGACACTGTAGGATTGAAGGACAAAGAAGTCACAGCTTCAGGGTCTCCAGCCACTCCTAGCTAAACAGCTCTATATTTGTCTCTGTTTTATATAATACAGTTTCATGCAAAATTTTTTTTTTTTAAAAAAGGTTCTTGAAAAAAAAATTTTTAAGGTGTGAGAGTCATTGATTTAGTCAAAGTCCCTAATTTTACAAAAGAGGTAACAAAGGCTCAGAGAGACTTTGTCACAAAGCCAACGTGTCACAAAGCCAGCTCTAGAGAGAGTTCTACGCCAGCTACTTCCTCAGATTAAGAAAAAAAACATATAGATTTTTAACTATAACTCAGAGAAAATGAATATGTAAAACTGTCATGTAGCTCAATAATGTTTGATGTATGAGACATGAAATAGTAGCTTTCTAACTAAATTATATGTTTTAAAGGCATGAACAAGAATAAATTATAATAACTCCTATTAGTAACAGTCAATATATTTAATTTATAAAGCACAGATTTTTTTTTTTTTAACCACAGGACAGGGAACTTGAAGGAGAAAATCTTCAGTTGAATCACACAGGCCAAAATTGAGGAGATTCTTCTTTAAAAGGATATTCATTTCCTCCAAAAAAAACTTGGTTTACCAAAATGAGTCAACAAATGAATTATCCACATGCGGGTTATTTATGGCAAAATTTAAAACACAAAACAGATGTCTCTTTACCATCTAGCATACTTCAATCTCTCATCATTAGTTTGTATGTACAAAAAACATGAGTGTAATCTCAATTAGAATTTGAATCCAGTCAGAAATTACAGGCTAATTCCTTGGCCTAAAGTTTCTAAGTGAGGACTTTACACTCCTACCCTCCTCATGAGAGGAGGGGAGATTTACCCAATGGGTGAATTTGGGAGAAGGAACTCAGAAGCGCTTGCTTGCTTCCAAATCTCTTCTTTGAGAAGGTGTGTGTGCCCTCAGCACCGGGAACTGGGGTGTGCTCTCAGGCCCGCGGTAAGCAGCCCGCCCTGGGGCGGGGGTCAAGCACTTGCTTCCTCCTCTTAGGCCTAATTTGGGAGGAAGTATTCTGAGGCCCACTGTGACTGCACACCTCGAGCACGTCCTCCAATTCCTTAGTTATGTGTCAGTAACAAAGCTCCTTAGTTGATCTCCAGCTGCTGACTCCCGCAAGCTGAACTCAGAAGGGGAAGAGAAGTGTCATCGGCCACCTACGCACCAGAGCTCCAGCAAGCCAGAGAACCACGCGACACTGAGGGAATGTTCTCTTCTTCTTCCCTGACTTTATAATTAACGTACGTTGTTCAAAACAACCCCCACTATAAAGTAGGGGAAAGGGGAAAGAAACGTTTTAGAAAGAAACGTAGTGAAGCCAATAACAATTTGAAGCACAAGTATGTGTTCGTTCACCCAACCATAATGTATTACTGTTAAATTATATCTGAGACTGCAGGCTGGAAAATAATGTTGCACTCTCGTTTTAAGACCAATTTGATAAATATATACACACCACACACATACACATACACACTCATTTCCGAAGTTAACTTATTTTCAGTCATTATTGATATTTTTAAAATTTGATATCACTCATTTTAAATTTCACAAAAATGTAATAAAATCAAGTCATTTAAACCACTTCCATTCATTATCCAATTGTAACAGGCTAATGTATGAAGGAAATTACACTTGGCAGTCTGTAGATATTAAGTACATGTATTTTGCTGCAGAGAGAAGAACTGAGGAAGAATTTGTAGATCAAAGAGCTGAAAAACTAAGTACAGGAAAAAAATGAATGAAAGAAAAAGAACTGTAAGAAGTTGAGCTATTACCTCTAACTTTCAAAAGATAAAATGCCTACTCATTTGTCCACGTGGACAAAATGAAGTGGGAACAAGAAGGATTATACTGATATAATAAACTGAGACAATAAAGTTTATTGAACTCTGCCTGTGCCTTATGAGAAACTAGCTTAACTACTGTGGTAATTTGATTAGAGTTAAAACTCAGAGTGGATAGGCACTGCCTTGGTGATGTAAACAGGAGGCCTATTTTTTTAAAAGAAATGTGACTCAATATTCTGGTGAGACACAAAATGTTGTGTCATATAAAAAGTCAAAGTCTTAGGAATATTAATTGTTTTAGCTTCAGTGCATTTGTATGACCACATTTTTATTTTTATTTATTTATTTATTTTTTTGCGGTACGCGGGCCTCTCACTGCTGCGGCCTCTCCCGCTGCAGGGCACAGGCTCCGGACGCGCAGGCTCAGCAGCCATGGCTCACGGGCCCAGCCGCTCTGCAGCATGTGGGATCCTCCCGGACCGGGGCACGAACCCGCGTCCCCTGCATCGACAGGCGGACTCCCAACCACTGCGCCACCAGGGAAGCCCTGTATGACCACATTTAGAAAGAGAGTTGCTAAACTGAATGGACATTTGAGCAGTTTTTTAAATTACTTAAATAAATCATTAGAAAAATTTTCAAAGTGTCAGTAATGCACCAAAAGTACAAAATCAGTCAGTATAAAATGTAGTCCTCCTACTTCAGACATATTTAAAGGGCATTTATTAACTACTCTGGCCTTGCATCGTGTTCAGCACACAAATACCTAAAAACTCTTGAACACAAAAAAATCTTTAAACCAGTGAAATTGTGTCTGTTATAAAATTGTCTAGAATAGATTAAGTTTTCAGTTCTTGAAAAAATTCTATGTGCAAGAAAATCTAACAGTGATGTAGCTGTTCTGGCCAATGTTAACTTTTTGTATTTTATAATAATATAATTAAATAACAATTGAAAAAAAACTGTAAAATTACTTCTGATACATAGGACAAACATCCCAGAATTAACTAGAATGTGAAAACTGAGGGTAAAATTAGCAAGACAGATACGTAGTAATCTCCTACCCCCACAATGCTATCAACTGATAAGATTGAACTTCATGTACTGGTGAGGGAGGTAATAAATCTAAGTGTTAGGTACATGGAGAAAGCTTGCTGCTACAACCAGCGCAACTGAAACCACAGACCTAGAGCAGTACTTTGCTATAATTATTTTCCTTAAAGTTAGGGGAAAATGCTGAGTAAGATAAAACTTCACAATAGGAATAGTCCAAAATGCTAAAACCTTGCCAATAAAGGAGACTGATAAACAAATGCAATCCTAATGCCATTTTTAACATTTTACTTTGTAGAATCATAGCTAAAACCTTTAGAAGGCTATCGTCTTGTAATGTCCCATCCGAAAACCCACCCCTTTCTATCATTTTAGACAGTACGTTAACACCTCTCATAGTATTATTTTATGTTTTCCTAGTAGAAATAATTATATTCCTAGCAATTCCAGAAGGCACCTTCTTTCTGTAAGTCTTACTAAGAATTACGTGAACAACAACTGTATAATAACTCTTCCGCGGCATTCTATAGTGATTATGGAGACATGTCTGCATCTTGATCAAGTAATGCTCTTCAATCTCTCTTATTAAAACCAGCACGATTTGGCAAAGACCCCACAAGGGAACTATGTATACCTAGTAACTACAACATTGAGTTTAAAATAAACTATTTTTTGATTTATCTAGAATTACTAAAAAAATAAACACCTCTTTCCTCCAAAAAAATTAAAGGAAAAAATTCCCACAGAAATTTTCTCTCACATTGTTTTTGCATTCACACACTCTTTCCTCTTCATCTTGTAAAATGATACATTATCTGATTTTTTTGGGTGACAGTTCATGAGAACATTCTAAGTTTACATCATGCTTAGCAACTGAGGGCTTGACATGCATTTTTTTTTTGACCCTGGAGTCCAGTTTCACGGCTCTGAAGCACTTAGACCCAATTTAGCCAAAACACTGTCTAAGAAACCTTAGCTTTTCTCTTCTATGATTTGTTAGGACGGGAAGCCAAATGAGACAACAGGTTGAGACTTCATTTAACAAGGGCTACTTTTCTCTGCATCAAGAACATCATGAAAACACCATCAAAACCATAAACCCCTGCGCACGGAGTAAAATGGATATTTTAATAACAATGATACACAATGAAAACCTGTTGCAATTTAAAGACTCTCCATCATAGTGCTCATTCAGCCAGGTGATGGCAAGATAGAGACATAAGTGGACTTCATTTAAAAAATTTAAATATTTGCTTTATTTACGTTTTTAGAAATGTTCTACAATTGCTCAGCAAGACATAAAAATTCAATAAAAATGCTCTAAGTAAAATAGCAATTAAGGATGCACTCTCATGTATGAAAATGACAAAAAATTTTAACTTAAAAACAGAAATTAACCTATTTAGTGCTACAAGTCTATTTAATTTACAAAAAGGATTTATCTAGGATTCCTTTAAATAAAAAAAGTCCATATATGGTTAAGTGTTTGGATGCCGATCATTCACTTATGCTTAGGGGTAGAAAAACTAGGGTGCAGCAAAACTTGAAAATGATTATGAACCATCGCCAAACTGAAGTCAATAAGAAAGTATATCTTTGGTTATTAGGCAATAATATTTAATTTCTAAAATAGAATTTAACTGCAGCTTTTCAAGAAATTTAACATTTGTCAGTTTAATTTACTGAATAAAGTTAATGATAAATCTCTTGAAAATGAGAAATCCAGGGACTTTAAAAAAATCATAAAATTTCTGTCTCTTTATTAGCATAATTAATTATGGCTTTTACTTCGTGTGTGTAAGTCAAATAAACAATTCAGAATTTCACCAAATTAAAAACAAGAATTGTTATCAGAAATCTGAAACCCAAGGAAATAAGGATAATATAACTAACCTTGGTCAAGTAAATCTCCATGCTCTTATTTGAAGGGCGTGAACTTGAGGTAGAAATCTCTAAGTTTTCTCCTGGAGTATGATTTCTATTGAGCACTAAACTATTATTAAGATTTCCTACACAAGGCGGCTCCAGGACTGGCCTCGTAGAAAGAGTGCTGAGTAAAGATCTGTTCTGCTGTTTCTCCACCAGTAGTTTGGTACTGATCTCTGCCAGCCTCTCATTAGTCCTGGGAAGACGGCAAAACACCAATTTCATTCATTTCATTTTCCCTAAATGATTCCTAAATGATTTGCATTTTTTAAATTGCCATAATAGTAAATGGAATGTCCCATTAAACCACGTTTTAACACTTAAAATGGGTCAGAGCAGACCTACTGTAAATAATTCTAGGTGTAAAATTGTTCTAAAGAAGTATATATGTGTCTGGGGGATTCTTATCTAACAAGCAAGTCAAAGTCGGGAGAGGAGAGAAATGGCGTCACAATGGAGACGGCCCAACAGGTGACGCTTGCTGCCTTCTGCGATGGCTGCACTTAGACACTCACCTTTAGTAAACCAGTTCAGGGATGAAAAAACAAACCATCCCTCAAAGACATTTTCAAGCATTTGCTTTCACCAGCCCTGTATACACATTTCACCCATGACCTCAGAGAAATTAAGCATTCGGCACTGAGGAATAATCTAGAGCATCGGTCCCCAGCCTTTTTGGCATCAGGGGCCAGTTTCGTGGAAGACAACTTTTCCGTGGATGGGGGTGTATGGGGGTTGTCAGGATGGTTCAGGCGGTAATGCGAGCGATGGGGGGCGATAGGGGGCGGCAGGTGGAGCTTTGCTGGCTCGCCCACCGCTCACCTCCTGCTGTGCGGCCCGGTTCCTAACAGGCTGCGGACAGGTACCCGTAACACTGTTCCTGAGGCACTGGGGGCGGGATCTGCCCTTGCGGTCTTCCACACACCCCCTTACGCAGGCCACCGTGTTATTTTTTAGACACTTTGTGAATTATACGGCCCTTCGCCCCTCTGTTACTTTCCCCTTATTTCACAAGCATGCCTTTATGTAGAGTAGAAAAACTTCAAATACAGTAGTTTGTCTCAGGGCGCCCTCTAGCGATGATACCAAAGATCATAATCAAGAAAGTAAATTTACCAAATGCTAAAATGTGACGCTTTGCGTTTAAGCTGTAATCTTCCAAAAAATAATTAAACTCGTTAATATTTCTATTTACGGGAATTCCAACAAGAAATTTTATCTGAATTACAAAGTTTCAAAAACACTTAGCTTAAAGACTAAGTCAGGTTAACTATTGGGTTGGCCAAAAAGTTCGTTTGGGTTTTTCCAGTAACATCTTACAGGAAAACACAAACGAACTTTTTGGCCAACCCAATACATGAAAATATAAAAAATAAAGTTATGTAAAACCAACAAAAAGGTGGGGAGATGCAAACTGGACTAACATTTTAAAGGTGACTTCACTTACTAACATTTTCCAAAGTTATACTATCTAGTTAGCTTTCACTTCCTACTAATCTCATGAACCTGGCTCAATAAAAATTATGCTTTAGAGGCAAATTAATGAGCTAAATTTAAATTTATTTTCTATGATTCTATGTTTTGACTTACTTGTTTAGTTTATTTGCCAATGACTTTCTAACTTTTAGTTCTTCGAGGTAGAGTTGCTTATATTTTTCCAACTCTGCTTTATTAGAATCTTCTTGAAAAGTTTTCATTTTGGAGAGTTCAGATTCCAGATCTTTAATTCTGAGTTCCATTTGACTTCTGATTGAAGCATTATTAGTCTCTCTTAACTGCTCTAAGTTTTCTTGAGATGCTGCTTGTGTCTGAAGTAAAATAAAAAGATACATGTTTAAAATAATTATAACCTGAATAATTATTGTATATTTGTGCCCTTTAGTTTTGCATCAATGATTCAGAGAGCAATTTTAAGTGTGAAAAAAAAGCTGAACTTTAAAAATATTTATCATCAATGTAAACTGAGTTAAATCTTAATTATAAAATTAAAGTTGGATCATTCTTATATTCATCTCATGTAATCTGATAATTCAAAGAACAGGATCAATTTTAAAATTTTTAAACTGAACAATACAACTAAGAATAATCCAAGAGTATAGTACAATTTCTAAATCACAGTATTTTCTTTTCATCCTAATAGTTTTGTTTTATACCAGTTGGTCTTAAAAATAAAATGATTCTCTAGTGAGAATCGTTCTGAAAGATCAATTTAGTGAGAATAATGATGGAAACAGAAATATTTAAAGGGAGAAACAAATGCCACCTTCCTTCCAGAAATTTACAAAACAAACTGCTATAACAGGGAAGTAGAAGAAACACATAAAATGTATACATCCGAAATGTAATTTATAGTGAAGTGAATTAAAGCACATTACAGATCAAAAAATTAACCTGTAAAAATAGGTTGACTTCTTTTAATTTTTCTATTATATCCTGTCTTGCTCTTTCTTCAATCTCCCGTTTATACTGCTGTACTTGACTGTGTTCTATCATATTCATTTCTATATGACTTCTGAGGTTCACTACTTCTTGTTCCAACTTCTTTTTATTCTTCTCTAGTTTTTCACATTTCTTTTGCATTACTTTCATAAATAATAACTCCTGTTGAAGAACTTGATTTTTTGCATCCAGATGTAGACATTTTGAAGATGCAGTTTCCAGTTTGGCTGTGAGGTCATCAATCTGCAATGAATAAAATCATTTGGTAATTAGGGATGTAGACTGAGAATAGCCTAACTCAAAACCACTATCAACTTTTAAAATAAATTCAGTTACAATAAAATGGTGTCTATATTGTAGCATGTAGGACCTTGAATTACTAAGAAAATGAAGAAAAAAGTTCAAACCACCAAGAGCCACAAATATATATCCTTTACTGTCATCGTTACACATTTGCATTTGATTTTATACCCTTTTATTCTTCTATTGTTTCATGTCTTTCCTCCATAAAATGACTATAAGTCACCTCTTAGTAGAAAGCCTCTTACTCCTTCCCCACCCCCATCTTAACCCTCCATGATTTTTAAAGTTTTAGGGATATCATATTGAGTTATTTAGGGCTGAGTTAATAAATGCCTCCCAGAATAAGACTCTGAAAATTGGACTCTAATGAGTCTTGTAAATATGGCTTCTAATGCCATAAGCCTTTTTTCTGAACTACAAATATTTTATGCTAATTTGAATTGCATTCCAAGGAGAAATGCTTTGCAGGGTTAAGGAGAAATCACAGTAGAGGTGCTCTCTCCCAGTGTAATAGTTCAGCGAGATGATCCATACATTTTTCTGAACAAAAAGTGCCATTAATTCTTGTAATGCTTTGTTACTTTCCACAGAATAAGAGAACATACTAAACAAAACAACCAAAAAAACTTGCTGGAATTTCAACAACACTGAGTTGGGAAGAACTACTTCCCTTTAGACAGAATGATTATTTGGTAAGACAAGGCAAGTGGATGTGGTAGTTTTAAAACATGCCTACAGGGCTTCCCTGGTGGCGCAGTGGTTGAGAGTCCGCCTGCCGATGCAGGGGACCCGGGTTCGTGCCCCGGTCTGGGAAGATCCCACATGGTTGCGGAGCGGCTGGGCCCGTGAGCCATGGCTGCTGAGCCTGCGCGTCCGGAGCCTGTGCTCTGCAACGGGAGAGGCCACAACAGTGAGAGGCCCGCGTACCACCGAAAAAAAGAAAAAAAAAAAGCATGCCTACAAATTCTTTGACACTTCTCTCACGAAATTCCCAGGGCTTCGCAAGACTGTTAATGGAAGCCTGACGGCTCTAGAAGAGGCTGAAGGTGACAGCTTCTAGGCAAGGGAAGAAAATGACACTGCAACCTGGAGGAAGGGGGACTCTACCTACAAAGCAGCTGAAAGTAAAACTGATGAGAGGGATAAGCTAAAAAAATAAAGACTATTAAATATAAAGGATCCAGGACTCATTGGGTTCAGATATCTGTATCCCATTTACAGCATCTCCACATGCCCAAATAATGCTAAAACAGAGAAATAGCTTCTGGGCTAAGATCAGATTTAGGGTGCTGCTAGGAAAACATGGTCTAAAGATGAACCAAGACAGTAGAACCCTTTATTAAGACCCTGGAAAGACTTAAGTTGGTGCCTCAAATTCCTTTAAGGATCTTAAAAAAGCATAAGAATTTTAAAGGCATCATCGTACAAAGCTTTCTGTCCTACAACAGCTTTACAAGAAGCCCAAGGGGAAGAGCTTATCTCAAAAAGATTTGGGAGGGTAGCTTTTCCAATGGCATGAACCCCAGTAAAATTCACAGGACACTCAAAGCTTTAAAGAGAACTGTGGTAGCAAAAACACTGCTTGCTAGCTTGGATTAACAGAGACCAAGACAGTACAAAAATGAGAAGAGGCCTTTGGGATTTTCTTAGAAGTTCTATAAGTCCCCCCTCCTCCAGGTTTCAGTGTCATTTTCTTCCCTTGCTGGATTGAGAAACACTACTCAGCTGCAAACACAGGTCATTTCTTATGAAAAGGACAGAACAAACAGCTCAGAGGGTACAGCAAAGGAGAATCACTTCCATGGTCGGGACTAAGTCCTAACCAAAGAGCTGGCAGCAGGTATCATGTTGTATTTCAGAACTGCTATGGACCAGCATGTCTTCCATTTTCCATTTCTGAATGGGAGAGTCTTTAGAAGTTTAACAGAATGTTGGGTATGTGGGTGGCAGAAAATTTGTCCCTTTAGTTCTCAAGTCTTAATACTGAGAGGATTGGTACTCAAGGGGCTATACTCTAGAAACCATACCCAGGAGCCTCATCCCCATCCATACCTGGTGAAAAGATGGTAAGATCCTGGAGTCAAGCCTGAGCCTGAGACTTGTGGGGGAACTGAGTAGGGATAAGTATATTCTTCATGTGGAAGGAATATAAAAAATTGTGGCCAGTGGGTGGATTATGCTGGTTTTTAAATGTATCCATAAGTTTTAAAAAAAATTTATTCCATCTAAAAAAGGTAGACTATGGGCCAAGCATAGGTGACTTATTCCTAATGAACAGAATATGGTGAAAGAGATGCTGTGTGAATTGAAAGGCGAGGTTAGACAAGGCAACACAGCTTCTACCTGGCTCTAAACCTTGGAACCCGGCCCCATGTTGTGAGGAAGCTCAGGCCACAAAGAGAGCCTAGGTGTTCAGGGTAGGTGTTCCAACTGAGGGGAAGAGAGGCCAGCTGTCATGGCTATGCTTTTCCTAAGTATAGACTGTGAACAAAATAAACGTTGCTTATTTAAGCTACTAAACTTTGGGGAGATTTTTAGGAAAAAACAGATAGAAAAGTGGATTAAAAAAAGAGATAATAAGAAACATAACTTAGACACAGTAGAAATTGGTTTCCTATAAACTGGAATCTAATAAATGTTGAGATTAATTTTAAATGACAAACAATGCTGATGAGAAGAAGCAGATAACTAGAAGAAAGACCTAAGAACTATTCAGGAGGAAGTTTTGGGCAGGTTCCCTTCACTTACAATTTCTTACAAATAGGCAGGTATGCCTCTTTAGAATTTCCCCTCAAGTATGAAGATAAGGAAGATTGGTAAGCAAGGAGACATATGTAGTATAATAATTGAAAAACAACTAGAAATCGTCAGTTTAATTACCAAAATCAGACTTTTTTACCTCATCTCAATTAACTGAAATTCTAAGGGATAGGCAGCTTTGAATATTTATTAATCTAGGACTCAATCTTCATTGTCCTTTCCTCAGAGAGGAAATAAAACATCATTGAAGCATTTTTAATCTTCTCAGTAGTAAAACAAATGCACTGTCCTTTGGCAGTATATAATTAAATACAATTTTTCCTTTACCTTACTTAAAGCTTGTTTGTAAGGGAAGGTAGGACTATCTCATTTTTACATTGTACCACAGTGCTTCTCTGTATCATACAAATTGGCTTTGAAATTCAAATTACTAATCTATTATTTGTCCCAGATAAATTGATTATTACCTTTTTTTAAAAAAATATTTTATTTATTTTATTTATTTTTGGCTGTGTTGGGTCTTCGTTGCTGTGCACAGGGTTTCTCTAGTTGCGGCGAGCAGGGGCTACTCTTCGTTGAGGTGCACAGGCTTCTCATTTCGGTGGCTTCTCTTGTTGTGGAACACGGGCTCTAGGCGCATGGGCTTCAGTAGTTGTGGCACACAGGTTCCATAGTTGTGGCTTGCGGGCTCTAGAGTGCAGGCTCAGTAGTTGTGGCACATGGGCTTAGTTAGTTGCTCCATGGCATGTGGGATCTTCCCGGACCAGGGCTCGAACCATTGTCTCCTGCATTGGTAGGCAGATTCTTAACCACTGCACCACCAGGGAAGCCCTACCTGGTTTTTAACAGCTATACTCTTAAAAATTTTTCTTTGGATGGGATGAAATAGTTATTCTATTCATTATGTGTTAAGCTATAAAGTACAGCTATGCATTGCTTTCTTTTTAAATAAAAGAAGGTAGATACAGGGAACTGTGGTTTCTGAGAATGCAGGATCTATGTCAAGAACAAGATCAGCATGAGTGTTCCAAACAAGAACCACGTCAAAAGATGATTTAATTGTGAATTGCAACATGATGGCTTAGAGACTTCCAACGAGGAAAGCTGACAGCCCAGACTTAATCTTCTAGATGGTGAAATCTATGGATGAGTCTATGAATTATAATGAGCTAAACATAATGAAGCAGATAGCAGACTAAGTCAGCAGATCTCGTGACCAAGATTTGATGGAAACTGGAGTGAAGTGGGAGGCACTGGGTGAGAGACTAAAGGTCTGAATGGAGGGAGAAGAAAAGGAATGGACTTTACCTTTGCAAACCTACTTACCACCATGTCATGGGGTCAGTGAGGTATAAGCTGGCCACAGCCTCCTTCAAGAGGCAAAAAACCTCCACAGAAGTAGAGTTAAAGACATGCCATTACACTGACTTTTTATGATTACATAAAACAACTGGTAATATGCAAGATGACTAAGAAAGAATTCTCATAAAATCTGACTTGGTACTGGCATAGGACAGACATACAGATCAATGCATTACCCTTGAGGGTCTAAAAGGAAAGCCCCACATTTATAGCCAACTGCTTGTCAATAAGAGTGCCAAATAATTGAATGAGACAAGAATAGTTAGTCTTTATAAAAAATCATACTGGGACAACAGAATATCCACATACAAAAGAATAAAATTAGACGTCTACCTCATACCATATGTAGAAATTAACTCAACATGCAAGAGCTAAAACTACAAAATTCTTAGAAGAAAACACAGGTGTTTATCTTCATGACCGGATTTGGCAGTTCTTAGATATGACAGCAAAAGACAAAAATCAACTAACTGAACTTCATCAATATTAAAGACTTCCGTGTTTTGAAGGACACCACCAAGAAGGGGAAAGGGCAAGCTCCTGAATGAGAGAAAATACTTGAAAATCCTATATCAGATTGAAGATTTGTATCTAGGATACAAAAAGAACTCTTACAATTCAATAATAAAAAGACAATCCAACTTAAAAATGGGCAAAAAGTTGAATAGACAGTTCTTCAAAGAAGATACACAAATAGACAACAAGCACATGAAAAGTGCCTCAACATTATTAGTCATCAGCGAAACGCAAATCAAAACCACAATGAGATGCCACTTCACACCTACTAGGATGGCTATAATCAGAAAGACAGGTAATGACAAGTGTTGATGGGCATGTAGAGAAATTTGAATGCTTACACACTTTGGATAAAAATGTAAAATGGTGCAGCCACTCTGGAAAACAGCATGGCAGTTCCTCAAAAGGTTAAACAGAGTTACCATATGATACAGCAATTCCATTCATAAGTATATTCCAAAAAGAAATGAAAAAAATATGTTCACACCGAAACTTGGACATGAGTGTTCATAGCAGCATTATTAACAATACCCAAAAAAGTGGAAACAACCCAAAGGTCCATCAACTGATGAATGGATAAATAAAATGTGGTATGTCCATACAAATGAATATTATTCAGCAATAAAAAGAAATGAAGTATTGATCCATGCTACAAAACAGATGTACCTTAAAAATATTATCCTGAATGAAAGAAGGCAGTCACAAAGGACCCCATATTCTGTGATTCCACTGACATGAAATATCCAAAATAGGCAAATCTATAGAAACAGGGAGTATAGTCGTGGTACTAGGGCTGGGAATATGAGGAAGGGAAAACTGGCACAGGGTGATGGCTAAAAAGTATAGGGTTTCTTTTTAGGGTGATGAAAATGGTCTAAAATTGATTGTGGTGATAACTGTATAACTCTTTGAATATACTAAAAGTCACTGAATTGTACAGTTTAAATGAGTGAACTGCATGGTATGTTCATTATATTTCAATAAAGCTGTCACCAAAAAATAATGGATGCTGTGGGGTAATGGTGTGCTGCTCAGCTTCAGATCACTAGCCATGGTTCAAGACACAGACAGTCAACAGTGTGCCCTTTTTATGGAAAAGTGATATAGGAAAAAGCTGTCTTTTTTACTGGTACCAAATCTAAAAAAATAACAGACAAATCTGTGTTTCACTGCTCAAAGCATGGAGTGATTTATATTTCCCCCAATTAAGTGACTTTTGGGTCCCAAAACTGATTAAAAATTACCTTATGTTTTAGCATATTAATCTGAATATCCATTTCAATTTGATTGGTTTTTAAATCTCCATGGAAACTAAGCTCTCCATTTTCATATTCATTTAACTTCCTTCTTGGCATTTTTAAGAGTTTCTTAAGTCTGTAGAAATGCATAGAATGAATAAGTCAAGTTCTTGAAGAGTAGACAATAATTATTTAAACAGATATATGTTCTATCATATAAAATAAACTCTATAAATTATAATCCTTTCTCATCTGTTCTAATCTAATATTGTTTGAAAGCATAATAACTAAATTATAATCTTAGGTAAATAATATGAAGAAAAATTTTATGACACATGCAAAGTAAAGAGTTAATATAGTGTGTGTATACATATATTATACAGTTCTTATAAGTAAGCTGTTATTAGTATCCATTTTTAGTATGTTAATATGAAATATGAACTTATTATTAAATACTAGTTATAAACCAGAGATCAGTATCCAAGCTGAAGAAGAAGAGCATTATCATATATGAATGTTTTGAAAAGACACAAAAAGACATTTTGGTACCTACTGACCACAGCCTCTACAAGAAGCAAAGAAGAACACACAAAAAACATTGACACTCACTCAAAATAGAAAAAGAAACAAGAAAGAAAAATGTTTGGAGTCTGAGTTGATGGGGAAAAAAAACAGGCTGAGCTTCATAAAAAAGGAAATGAGCAGAGAGAGAATGTGTACCAGTCTCTTCAAGCTGTTTTAAGAGATCTAGAAATCTTGCCCAGCACAATGTTAACAAAATGCCAAGCAATGTAGAGAAAATTAAATGAGAGAGAAATACTAATGAGAATCAGGGAAGAACCATAAGTATAATACCAAAATCCACAGATGCTCAAGTCCTCCTAAGCACATACTCCTGTATACTTTAAATCATCTCTAGATCACTTATAATACCTAATGCAAGGTAAATGCTATGTAGTTATAAATACAATGTAAATAAATGCTATGGAAATAGTTGCCACCTGAGGCCAATCCAAGTTTTGCTTTTTGGAACTTTCTGGAATTTTTTTCCCCCTGAATACCTTCAATCTGAGGTTGGTTGAATCTGTGGATTCTGAGGGCTAACTGTGCTCAGCAAATAACCAGAAAGGAAGCCATGTGGAGGCATCACCGATATTGGGAAACACTCTTTTTTTTTTTTTTAATCTGAGTGGTCAAAACATGATCACCAATTTTATTATTCTTTAAGTCATACGTATGTTTTTGTATGTATATTTTAGAACTAAACTTTGAGAGCAGAAAGAAAATATAAGCAAAGTCAAGATAGTTTTTGATGTTGTTAAACAGTGACACAAATAGGTTTTTAGATATTAAAATACTTGAACGCTGAAGGGGAAGAACACAACTGAAAGAAGGCAGGATTACCAAAAAAGAGCAAAGATATCTTTCAGACATAACAATTCACGGTAGATGATGAAGAGCAGAGTGACATTACTATATGCAAGGCACACTATTGTTATTGTCTTAGAAATAATTAAAGAGGAACTGTAATACTGGGGCAGTCGTATTACAGTTTCAGATTGTGCTGTGAGTTTCCAAAGTAAACTTTAAAATAGGATGGATGATTTGTTTAAGTATGAATATACACATATAAAATGAATTTGTATCTAAGGTTTTAATAAAACAAAATTATAGTTAAATCAATTAATAGTTGAAATTATCAGAAATATTAAAATCTTACCCAGTAATTTCTTTTTCTAATTCACTACTTTTCTTCATTTCTTGATCCAAACTATATTCCAGAGACTGTTTTAACTCAATACATTTCTTTAATTGCTCCTTTTCATCCTCAGACTTTGAAAAAAAATTTTTAATTATTTTTTAAAACCTAGAGACTTACTCTTCTTTCTTAAAAATATTACTTCTCATGAGTTCATGAGTAATATACGTTTATAGTGAAACACAGTTTATAAACCTGATGCCAATAAGGACAGATTTCAAAAATAATGACTTTTCTTGAAACAGCTTATGTTGATTTTTCATTTTCATCATTTCATCATTTTTCTAGAATTTAAATTGCCAAAATTTATTTGTTAAAAACAGACGTTTGGGGACTTCCCTGGTGGCATGGTGGATGAGACTCCATGCTCCCAATGCAGGGGGCCTGGGTTCAATCCTTGGTCAGAGAACTAGATCCCACATGCATGCCGCAACTAAGAGGTTGCATGCCACAACTAAGGAGCACACCTGCTGCAACTGGGGCGCCCGCCTGCTGCAACCAAGACCTGGAGCAACCAAAAGTATATATATAATAAATAAATTAATTAATTAAAACCCAGAGGTTTTTACACATTAATGAAATTTTTTTAAAGAGTGGCTATATTTACGTTTTAGTTTCTAAAGATGCCCTAGAAACATTTTCATCAATGGTTTAAGATATTCCAGGTTTTGTTAAATCACATCTTACTAATATAATCTTTGAAAAATTCCCATGCAACATGAGATAAAGTCTTTCATTCTCTGTAAGCATTCTTCCATAGGTTTCAATTTCTCCATTTCTATTAACCATTCTTCTCTTTAAATAAAGTTTGTCTTCTATACACTACATAAAAATGTAACTTCTTCTTGATTCTTGTAGCTTTTTCTCTCATCCTTTTTCTCCCCCGCCCCCACCACTGGACTCTTACATTCTTTTTTTAATTAATTAATTTATTTTATTTATTTATTTTTGGCTGCGTTGGGTCTTTGTTGCTGCGTGTGGGCTTTCTCTAGTTGTGGTGAGCGGGGGCTACTCTTTGTTGTGGTGCGTGGGCTTCTCACTGTGGTGACTTCTCTTGTTGCGGAGCATGAGCTCTAGGCACACGGGCTCAGTAGTTGTGGCTCGCGGGCTCTAGAGCGCAGGCTCAGTAGTTGTGGCGCACAGGCTTAGTTGCTCTGCGGCATGTGGGATCTTCCCAGACCAGGGCTCGAACCTGTGTCCCCTGCATTGGCAGGCGGATTCTTAACCACTGTGCTACCAGGGAAGCCCTGGACTCTTACATTCTTTAATGCATGGTCTCATCCACAATTCATCTTTCATCACTTATTCTCTTCTTTTACACTAAATTGACTTTCAATCTTGTAACTCCACTAAAAGTTTTGAGGGTCATCAAGAACCGTTTCTTCAGTCCTTACCCTGCTTTACTTCTCAGAAGCAACCGCTAACATGACCACACTCTGCCTCTGCTCCTCTGAGCCCACCTCAGTCTGAATGACAGTAACCCCTGATGTTCAGTCCTTGACCCTTTCTAATCCTCTTTCTAAATTCTCTCAGGGCTCCTTACATCTCAAGCCTTCATACCGGATTCCCTAACCTACCTTTCCAGTCTTGACCCCTTTTCTCTCCCCCTTCTCGCTCCTCATAGACAACATCCTCAGCCACACTCATGAGCCATTACTCAGCGTGGATTATCCTTGTACAGAGCTATTCTTAGACACTTTATGTGTATTCTTGTTGGTGTTACTTTGAGTGTAGTGTTATTTTCTAATCTTGGAGGGCATCCTCACCCTTAGGATGTTGACCAGCATACTTTGTCTTTATTTTGTATTATAATGCAAAAGTTTTTCACAGGGATCAGATTTTCAATTATTTGCCCTTGTTTTCTATTTTTTTTTTTTTTTTTTTTGGCTGCATTGGATCTTCGTTGCTGCGTGCAGGCTTTCTCTAGTTGCGGTGAGTGGGGGCTTCTCTTCGCTGTGGTGCATGGGCTTCTCACTGCGGTGGCTTCTCTTGTTGCAGAGCACAGGCTCTAGGCACGTGGGCTGCAGCAGTTGCAGCACACGGGCTCAGTAGTTGTGGCGCACGGGCTTAGTGGCTCCCTGGCATGTGGGATCTTCCCAGACCAGGGATCGAACCCATGTCCAATGCATTGGCAGGCGGATTCCTAACCACTGCACCAGGGAAGTCCCTGCCCTTGTTTTCTTTTGAATAATTTCCTATTCCATAGAGACTTGACCTTATGGAAGTCTTCTGATACTCCTTTCAGGTGAATACTCAACTATATTGTTTAGAGTCTTGAGTCAGCTGGAACTCTCTCTTCTTCCCAGCCCAGATTCTTCATCTCAACACTGTGCTGACCATATATCTTTTTTTTTTTTTTTTTTTGCGGTACGCAGGCCTCTCACTGTTGTGGCCTCTCCTGTTGAGGAGCGCAGGCTCTGGACACGCAGGCTCAGTGGCCATGGCTCACGGGCCCAGCTGCTCCGCGGCATGTGGGATCTTCCCAGACCGGGGCACGAACCTGTGTCCCCTGCATCGGCAGGCGGACTCTCAACCACTGCGCCACCAGGGAAGCCCTGACCATATATCTTAACTCAGGTTGGCTCTGGCCTGGGGATTCCTGAGATGAGAACTTTCTAGAGAAGCCAAGGCTACTGACTGAGTTGGTGAAAAGCTGTCTCATTAAATTTTTGATTTGTGTAGACCTTAAAGTGGCCAATAATTCTATGTCATAATCCTAACTAATTTCTATAGGAATCTACAGAAAATCCCTCATTATTTTTTTAATACGCTTAATCAGTGTGGGGTATTCTTACAAAATTTTCAATTTCTGATACCCGAATAGACTTCTGTTTGACAATATAAGGGGACATCTGGCACTCTCATTCACATAAGACTCCTTTTGTCAACATATTGTATTGTCATTTGTATGAAAAGTATGCTAATACAATGTGACTAATTTATATCAAGTCTAGAAAAAATAATTTTCAATGTTTCTTTGAACACAAGAAGCACCAGTCAACAGAATGTTCTAGTTCCCCTGACAAGTATATCTCTATAATGACACTGCATGAATCTAACTATTGTGATGGAACGAAACGAGTTGGTAGGTGCATCTACCTCATCCCTCCAACTTAGGGTTCACAATAGAATCTTCTGATTTTTAAATCATAGGTAGCTTTCCCTACAAAGGAGAGTATAAACAGCAGGAGAATCCCTTTCTGCTTGGTAAATAGTTACATCGCTTTCACTATACATCAATAAATTAGAATCCTGGATTACACATCAGTCTTTTCTGAGACTGGCTGTTAACACCTTTGAAAGGCTGATGAATTCAAGTGTCTGGGAAAAAAATTGTTCCTGAACTTGCTATGCTAGAAGCACCTGTTACTATGTAAGGCCCTGATTGAGCAGCCATTTCTACTTTTTTCACTGGCATGTCCTTTCTTTTTTTAAAGAAAAAAGGGGGACTTCCCTGGAGGTCCAGTGGTTAAGACTTTGCCTTCCAATGCAGGGAGTTCGATCCCTGGTCAGGTAGCTAAGATCCCACATGCCTCCTGGCCAAAAAACCAAAACATAAAACAGAAGCAATATTGTATCAAATTCAATAAAGACTTTAAGAATGGTCCACATCAAAAAGATCTTTAAAAAATAAAGTAAAATAAAATCCAAGGAAGGAAAAATTACATTCCTTTCAGAAAAATACTTGCGTAGTGACCTAGTATTCCTTCTTGATAAAGAAAACGAACTACAACATTAAAAGTAATTCATTCTCAAAATAGCACTGGAGGGTTTAGATTACAAGGGGTATTCAGAATTCTAGATCAAATCATTACTCAAATTTCTGGACTCAAATAGGTATTTGTGTATCACTGTTCATAGCAGCATTATTAACAATAGCCAGAAGGTGGAAAAATCCCAGTGTTCATAGACAGATGAATGAATAAACAAAATGTGGTATACATAAAATATTGCTTTTGGACTGTCACAATCTTTTTAATTAAAATCTTACTACATAAATCAATTTTATTATTTCAGTCAACTTCCTCTATAAAGAGGAATTATGCTACTAGTAGCAAGTAGTATCAATATAAAAATAAACTTTTATCAATGAGACTTTTCATATTGTCCAAAATATTCTTATATATTACTAATAAAAAAAAATAAAATTCCTTTTCAGCATGACAGAAATTAAGAGATTGACTTACTGAACTTGTACTTAACAGGTTTTTCTGAAGCTGTTCAATTTTGCCCGCTTGCTTTTTGACTGTAGCTTTTAACTTGGCATTTTCAATTTCAAGCCTAAAATGCATATTTTAAAATAATTATTCTCACACACAGATTTTTAAAATACCACACATTTTCTGAACAAACACCTGCAGGTTCAATTACATACGTTCTTAGAATTTTGAAAAGTAGATGATTTGGCAATTGTGCCGTTTTCTAGTTGTGCTCTGTGGATAATGTGCAAAATTTAGAAATAATGGAGAAAAATTAAGCATTTCAAAATAGCTCAAAGCTGAAATGTTTACCCAGCTTCACAATGATGTATTTATTGTCATTACTGATATAATTCTCATACTATACTGCTTATCTGCTCTCTACTTATACTTAAGTTATTTTCTGTGCTGCTTTAAATTGTACTTTTGGATGTGATCCTGCATCTTCTCAGCATATCTCATGGCCTCTGTACGTCGATCCTGTGCTTCTTGCAACTAAAAGGAGAAAAAAAAGTTTTAATTACTGATAATCTAGCAAATCCGCCATCATCTGTTTTTACGTCTTTCATCTGTATATTGTTTATGGCTACTTTCCTGCTGCAACAGCAGAGTTGAGTTGCTACAACAGACACCTTGTGAACCACAAAGCCTAAAATACTTACTCTCTGGCCCTTTACAAGTTACTGACCTCTAGTACTAAACCACAACATCATTCATGCTTTAAATTATATTTTATCAAATAAATACACAAATGTATAAATTGGCCAAATGGGGAAAGACATTTATATTTTTTATTCCACGCTCTGTACCAACTATAATTTTAAATAGCCACATATGTGAATGACCACAGCTCTTCCGGTGATTATGAACGTTCACACTACACACTACTGTTGGTGACAACCAGATGTTTCAGGGACTAGTGTGAGAGGCAGTATCTACACAGGAGCCAGAATACGTGGCTCTGAGTCCCAATTCCACCAGTTATTTGCTGTATGTCCTTGAGCAAATTACTTAAATTTTCTGTGTCTCAGTTTCTCCAGCAGTAAAATGAAGATAATAATAGCACTGACCTCACTGGGATGTCGGGAAGATTAAATTGGGGGGTATACATAACGTATTTAGAAAAGTACGTGGCACATAGTAAATGCTAAGTGTTTACAATTAGAATTATTACTACTGCTGTATTTTATGTTCTAAACAATTTGATATTTTAGGCAGATGGCATGCCAACAGAAGTGGTCTCCTGTACAAGTCACACTGAAATCATTCTCCATACCATTGAAATTGGCAGTAAACAGGGAGCATGAAGACCAGAATGTATGTGCCCAGTGCTTCAAAAACTTTCACTGATTCCACTAATCAACCAGTACTTTTTTCCACTTATAATAATTTATAACTTACTTCCTCTCTGTACTACTCAGTGGGCAGTGATCATGGATTAATATGCAAATAGCACCTCCTGGATTGAGTGGTACATAACTTACATGACCATCAGAGGAAGGGTTAAGTCACTGGCATGGAAATATCACCCTATTGCTAAGTCAAAGTTCTGAATCAATTCACTCCCAGAGACTGTTTATGTCTAGAAAGTACTTGGATGAGAAAATTAAGGTTATGTGGTATGGATATCGGAGAAGCTATCCACAGAGCTTTACAGTTGGCGAAATGCTATAAATGTGAAAATCCCCAGTTCTGGCTGCATAATGAAGGAAGGCAAATTTAGATTTTTTCTTCCAGAGTGAGGGAAAAAAAAAAGAGCATTTAATTGAACAATTCTCCTCTATTAGATTAAGAGCTTTTAATTTTACATTTAATTGCATAAAATACATTTTAATAAAAGTATTATTATATCAGTATCTCCAAGAAAAAATTATTGGTATGGTATAAAGTACTTAATTGTATCCTAGCAACTGTTAAGCTAAAATATTTTCAATTTATGCAAGACAGGTGCCATGCATATCAATAAATAATCCCTGTTAGACAAATTTATACTTAGACAAGATTCTCTCTCATGAAAAAAATTAAAACAGTGTAAAATTAAGGGCTCAACTGTTCTTCACAGATTAGATGACAGGGTCAATGAGAGCTAGGACAGTCAGAGAGAGCTTCGTGGAGAAGACTGGGGGCCAGGTCTGAATAAATGAAGGATTAGGAAGAAGGAAAAGAAACTGTAAAGACAGAAAGGACAGCATGAGTTAAGGCCAAGAAAAGGTGAAATCAGCCAATTAACTCAGAGCATAAAATCCAACAGCAGGGAGATAAAAATTATGTCCACACAGTAACTTGTAAATGCATGTTCACAGCAGCATTATTAACAGCCCCAAGGTGGAAATAACCCAAAGGCCCATCAACTGATGAATGGATGAATGGGTTAGCCACATAACGTGCTGTTCGACAATAAACAGAAATGGAAGTACTGATATGCACTATAACATGGATGAACCTCGAAAATGTTACGTCAAATGAGAAAAGCTAATCACAAAGGACCACATTCCATTTATATGAAATACCCAGAATAGGCACATCTACAGAGACAGAGATTAGACTGGTGGTTGCTGGGGCTGAGGGAGATGCGGGCCATGGGTGATGGCTAAGGGATGCAGTGTTTTCCTTTGGGGGTGATGGAGATGCTCTATAATTGACTGTGATGCCAAGTGCACGACTCTCTGAATATACAAGGAGAGACTGAACTACACATTTTAAATGGGTGAGTTATACAATATGTGAATTATCTCAATAGTTTTAAAAATACAATGGCAGGATCTAGATAATTTTCTATTTTGGGTGTACATACTATACACAATCTGAGTATCTCTACGCTTTTACAATATATCTAAAATGAAAAGAAAATGAAGGCAATGCCTAACTTCAACTGGTTTGTATAATGACCTTTCTGCACAAGTTACTCTGAAATCCATGAAATAAATATACACAGATACTATATCCATTCACGAAAGTGAAGATGAAAAATGACAATTTTATGGAACATTCCATTAAACATTATCCTCTGATTTTATCTGGCTTGCTTCATCATGGTAGTAGAGATATCACTAAAAAATACTGTTTAATAGAAAAAAAAGTCTCTCAACTTCTGTGAGGAATCATGCACAATTCTCAACTTTCCTAAGGGTAAATAAATATTGTAAGAAAAAATATATAATGCAAACGGCAGAATGAAAGTCAGAGTTTAAGAAACAAGTGCATTATAAAGATAACAAAATTGTAATAAATTTACTTGTAATGAAAATACAAAAGAAAGCCGTCCATGAAAATTAGTATCCTAAAACACTTTATCCTATACATTAAGTATTGACACATTAAATTTCATACATACCTGACTTGTGACTTGACGTAATTTTTTCTTTAAATCCTGTGCCTCATCTTCTAAATTAGTACGATAACGTGACGTGACCTCCAGTGAAGCCTCTGACATAGATTGCTTTTTTAGGGTATCAGCCAGTTCTTGTTGAAGTTGTCTCACAAGTACCTAATAAGATACTCTGTCACCGATTTTATAAATTACCTTGTTATGTTAATAATAGATAACTCCAACATATGTACTTTGAAAACTATCACCAGAGACATCAATTTGTCTCCTTCTTCTCCTATGTGCACCTTCCTGCTCACTGAATTTGGTTTAAGACACAGAAGGTGTTACCCTCTGGCCTTATCGCTATTAAGTTACTTAGACAATGGATTCAGTCCCACTATCCACTTCCCGCCCTTCCCGATCAATTTGCAGAGCTTGAGGACCTCCTCAAGTCTCAGAAAGAAAGGGGTGTGTAGGTGGGACGAGTGGTGGGAACATCTTCCCTCTTCTCTACTGGAGGCTTCAATTAACTATAGAGATCCTCACATATTCAATCCCGTGCTCAACAGATTCCTATCTCAGAATTAAAATGAGGTCATTCCCATTTTAATTCCTAGAGTTAAAATGAGACCTTCAGGGCCTCCCGACGGCAGCCCCTATGACCCTGTCCCCCACTCTATTCCTGCTACTCATGAATCTGCCACCCCTCACTAGTCTGAAAATGGGAGTCCAATGCCAAATTAATAAGTCACAGAGAGCTACAATTCTCTTTGTATTGGACAAATTTCTATCCAAATGATAGTAACTGAGCCTTGAAATGAGAATTATGAGCAAATTATCTGTAAAAATGTTCCAAGTAAATTATAAGTAGAAGTGGGAAGATTAAATCAAGTATAGTTTTGCTAAAGCTCACTACTTTAATCCCAAATTATGATTTAATGGAAAGTAGATGCCTTTAAAGAGTTGAGAGGTCATAAGAATACATGGTTTGAGGCTGAACTATTTCCCAAATTAATTCAACTTGACATGAATAAAAATAAAATTATAGCAACTAAAAAGTTATGACAAGCTACTGAAGGAAAAGTACTATGAGATATGGCATCAACACATCAGTTCATCTGGGAAATCTGGAATTGACTGTCAAGGTAATACACACAACTGAATCTTAAATTTCAAAATAATTCATTTTAGATCTGAGCATTTCATTTATCTGCTTCATCATCATACTAAAATGTGGTGACATAAAGATTAAAATTATTATCTTAGCAGTAGAAGAGTAAATTACTAATACCTGTCTATAGCCATTAACAATTTATAACTTAATCTCTTAAAATTTCATAGGTGACACAATGTCTCTACTCAAAGTAAAGCACCTCTCAGGTCTAATTCTTTATTTGCTGGATACAAGGTATGTTTTTAGGCTGACTTACAGTCTATAGATTTATAGTCTATATATTTTTTATACTCAACTAGATTCAACATTTAGCCATAATCAAAATCACTTTGAATTTTCTTTCAGGAAGTCTGAGAATTATTTCTCTTCTTGGATACTTACTTCTCTTTCTGTTTTCTCATTTTCATACTGATACATTCTCTCTTTCAAATGATTACATTCATTGATTAACTCCTTGTTTCTTTCCTCCAGCATCAGACCTTGTTTTTCACTTTCAGCTTGAAGTTTTTTCACAATGTCCTGAAACTGGTCTTGGATGTTAATTACTGTCTTCTCTTTACTGTCAGCTTTGTTTTGTGCATTATCCAGTTGCTGTCTGAGCAACATGTTTTCACTCTGGAGTTGAGATAATCTCTCTTCTAAGGATTCCTGCTTTCCAATGTATTTATTCACTTTGCCTTGTTCGCTTTGATACATCTGTTCAATTTCCTTCTTTTGACACTGTGCTTGGCTTAGGTCTCTCTGTACACGTTCTAACACCAAAGTCTTTTCCCTCAGAGCATCCCTTGTGTGATGGAGATTGGTTTCTAGGCTATTGAATTTACTTTCAGCTTTAGAAAGTTGCTGGGAAAGCATCTCATTGTTATCGTTCAGGTTAGACACTTCAAAATTCATTTTGTCCTGTAAGCGTAACCACTCATCTCTTGCTCTCTGGAAGGCAAGTTCCAGGTCTCTTTTTGATGTCTGACTTTGATGGTGATCATGTATGGCAGTAGCCAGTCTAGAACGGTAGGATTCCACTTCTGTTTCCAGTCTTTCTTTGCTTTGTTTTTCATTCTCCAGCTTAGAGTTTAGCATTGTATTCTCAGCTGTCAGAACATTAAGCTGTCCAGTATATTGAAATATTGTCTTTGTTAATGTTTCCTCATTCAGTTTTATTGTCTTTTGAAGATCATCATTCTTTTCTTTTACAATTTCAATGTCCTCAAAATATTTCTTTTCCTTTTCCTGGTTCTGACATTTTATTGTGTCTATTTCCAGTCTTAGCATGCCAACTTCATCCTGCAACATGTGGTTTTTATGTAACAGATCTTTTTCTTTTTGAGGGCTATCAGACACCTAAGTGAAACAAAGGAGATTTTTAGCTAGTACTCAATAAATTGACATTTCATGATTTCCTCTGAAAGACTAACCTATATGTTTATATGACAAGGCTGCAATAAGTGGATATCCAACTGGAAAAAATTCAGGTTGGATACAAACCTCAGACTTCTTACATGCAGAAATCTTCAAAAGTTCAAAAATTTAATTGAAAACAATGAATCCATGAAAGTAAAAAAGAAACCACAAGAGAATTCTTAAGAAGCTCAGAATTGGAAAGGCCTTTCTCTAAATTATAACAAACCAGAAGGCTTAAAATAAAAGATTAATAAATCTGACTACACTTAAAAACTGCATATGATGTGATATATTTATACAATGGAATACTACTCAGCCATAAAAAAGAATGAAATAATGCCATTTGCAGCAACATGGATGGACCTAGAGACTATCATACTAAGTGAAGTAAGCCAGACAGAAAGACAAACATCATATGATACCGCTTATACATGGAATCTAAAAAAATGATACAAATAAACTTATTTACAAAACAGAAAAAGACTCACAGACATAGAAAACAAACTTATGGTTACTAAAGGGGAAAGAGGGGGAGGGATTCATTAGGAGGTTGGGATTAATATATATACACTACTATATAAAAAACAGATAACCAACAATGACCTACTGTGTAGCATGGGGAACTACACTCAATATTTGGAAAAATAATCTATAAAAGTATATATATATATATATATATATATATATAAAACTGAATCACTGTGCTGTATACCTGAAACTAACATAATATTATAAATCAACTACACTTCAATAAAAAATAAAATACCACCCACTAGCTTAAAAAAAATTATATCTGCTATCTAACTTATACAGCTACCCCATAGTAAAAGCCTTAGCTCTGTATATATTTTGACAGATTAAATTTCCTAAAAAAATTTTTTTCCTGAGAATATTCCATAAATATTCTATGTTTCTAATATTTTTATAGTCAGTTACAAGAATTACATCTACTGATAACTGTACTAAGCACTTCTACAAACATCAGTTAACTCATTTAGCTATGATAGTCCTGGAAATGAGGAAGTCAAAAATACAAGCAAGCTGCAGGCTTTTCCCCAGGTCTTCTGACTTTACTGAGTCCTCTTACACCAAACCACAGCTAGTTCTCTAGTACAAACATATAAATACGAAATAAGCCTTATATTTCATTAATGGTGCATACACTAGTGGTAAATAAGGTAAAATTTATAGAGATCTTAGAAAATCATGAGATTATTCGCTGCTGCAATAACTTTTATTCTCTCTTCATAATGCTTAAAATAGTAAGGTAGGGGGAAATACAATGAACTGTTTCACTAAAAATAAAATACTTATCAATAAATTATCACTAAATAAATATTATGGCATATCTATTTCCTCCTTACCATCAGTGGAAGGGATAAACTAACCTATTAATCTATTAAGGAAGTGAAATCACTGCCAAAACCCATAATGTTGTTTTGTTTGTTTGTTTGTGGGTTTTCTTTCTTTCTTTCTTTTTTTTTTTGGTACTTTTATAAGTTTATTCTAAGGCAATAATTTTTTAAGTGCTCAAAAATGTTTTTACAACTAATGCTGCAGCTTTTACGATACTGAAAAATTGTAAGTGATGTGAAAATGTCATTGATGGGGTATTGGTTAAAGAAATGACAGTGAAGCCAAGAACAGACTCTGATTTAGACACTGAAAATGATGAGATGCATAGTGATTGACATGTTCACTCCAAAGCAGAGGGCAAGAACGTATTCAGTGCTGGGATTTGGTTGGGGAGTGTGGTCAATGGTGGAGTACACATGGTCTTCCCTGCCTGAACCGCCATCAGGGTGCAGACTTTTCTAGATGGTAGCAATAGTTTTGAGATTATGAAAAGTTCATCAGTTCCTATGGAAAATATTAAAAGCCTCTCCTTGGATGAGGCTATTGTATGTTACTGCTTGACTGTTGCAGACAAATGGATTTGAATTAAAAATACCACTTGAATTAAATTTAATCAAATATAATTCAATTATGTTTGAATTAAAAATATTAAATATCCAAGAGACGAGAAACGTCACCCCCCCAAATATACTTAAATAGGTTTTAAATATCCTCTATACTGTCTGTGATGTATAGTATTGGTTTTTAAAATATATACATATACAGATACATACACACAAATATTTGAAAATGATTAAAGAAAATACCTCAGAATTCATTTCCTTATTACTCATTTCTATCTCCTTTTGTTTGGCAAGGTGATTGGTCAGGATTCCATCTTGTAAAATTCTGGCATTCTGCTCTCGAGAAAGCTGCCTCTGAGTGTCATTTCGCTCTTCTACAACCTGGAGACACATTTCATGAGGTTTTTGGTCTCATACCATTAAAAAAAAAAAGTCAAAAGCTTAAGAGCAGAATTTAAAAAAAACAAAAAACTGTTAAAAGGAAGTAGCCTTTTAAAATAAGCACAAGGATCTTTATCCCACATGAATAACTCAAGATTTTAATTTAAATGACTGCTAAACTTATCACAGAGCAAAAATACAGGGAGATATAGTATTGTGAAAGAAAATCTTTTCACAAAGCATTTAACTAGTTCCATCACAGTCTCAAGGCACTTTAGCCTGTATTTTAACATAAAAAAACCAAAATTAACACAGGATTGGAATTAAGAATATTACTTTCGAATGGACCAAAAATGCCAATCATTATGTTAATGATTAAGCTCAATTTACCTTCCATTCCTCCATTCAGAAAACATACACAGAGCATGTATTAGAAGCTAAGAATGGCAACAAATTAATAATTTAAGCTATAAATGTCATAGTTCATATTTTGGATGAGATAACACTTTTTATTTGTTTTAAACCTAAATAATATATATTAAATCAAAGAGCTATTACAAATAATACTGATGAAATACTGTTGGAAATTTGAAATTTTCACCAAAGATTAATTTACCTGATTCAGATTATTTCTACCAAAGATTAATTTACCTGATTCAGATTATTTCTCACAGTCCTCAGTTCCATGTCTAGTGCTCTGAGAGTGAGTTCAAGTTGTTGTTTCATTTCAACTTCTTTACTGTATTGCTCTTCTTTTCTTCTTAACTGCTCCCTAATTTTTTCATATAACATGTCAGCATTTCTTCTCTTCTCTTCTTCTTGTTTTAGGGTGAATCTGCAGTTAAATATTATTACCTTAAAATGTGTATTTTTAGAAAATAAAAAGTTCATTTTATGATCTGGCTCTTCACCCGCTGATTTAGTATCCTAATGAAATTTCTGTTCTCCAGGTTTTTTTTTTTCCTTTCTAGGTCTCATATTTTTAATTCCTCATTTCAATCTCTTCATAAAGATATATATACTTGAAAGGTAGCAATGAAAAAACATTCTGCCACTTAAGTAAGTTTTAGTCAAGAGTAACTCTGGTGAATAGTGTAGGAAAGAAATTTTGAAATTATTCAGTGAAGTTAGGTCAAAAATTACCCTGTTTTCCACATTGTCATAATTACTCTTCCTTTAGGACAGATAATTTAGTTACTAATTAAAAAGAGAAGCTGTTGCTTAGAAACAAGTTTATAAGTCCACTAGAAATAAAATTTCAACTTCATAAAATACTATAGGTACCCCTAAATGACTTACAGTACCAGATAAAATCTGCAGATGTCTTTTACAGAACATATATATTCAGACACTGTAATCCAAGACTAGGCTAGGGAGTCTAATATCTGTTGCCCCACAATTTTTATGTTTCTTCTTTTGCAACATTTTCAACTTGTTGATTATTATCTATTTAATAAATCATTTAAAATCCCATATGGCAGGATCCATATTAATTAATTAAACAATAGAGAGTATTTTGTGCTTTCAGCACAAACCTTTGAACTAATTTTATCTCTGTATGAAAGAGATATTGAATAAACTAATCAGTAATCACCTTCCATTTTTACCTTTTATTTCATCCATGCATATGTTAAGAATAAAACTGCATATATTTTTTAAAAAATTTTGTCTTGAGAAAAATGGCCATTTCATACTTCTGTGGGTGGGAGTGTAAAGTAATATAAACTTTCTGGAGAACAATTTAGAAACATGGATCAAAGACCTTTTTTAAAAGTTCTCATACTTTAACCAAATAACACAATATTAAAGAATTTATTCAGAATAAATAATCAGAAATGTAGAAATGAATTTATAGAAGAGATGTTCCTTGTAGCATTAAATATAATACAGAAAAATGAAAAACAACTGAAATTCAATTTGTTAAAAAAATAATGACCATAATTCAAAAAGACACAAGCACCCCAATGTTCATTGCAGCACTATTTACAATAGCCAGGTCATGGAAGCAACCTAAATGCCCATCGACAGACGAATGGATAAAGAAGATGTGGCACATATATACAATGGAATATTACTCAGCCATAAAAAGGAATGAAATTGGGTCATTTGTTGAGACATGGATGGATCTAGAGACTGTCATACAGAGTGAAGTAAGTCAGAAAGAGAAAAACAAATATCATATATTAACACATATATGTGGAATCTAGAAAAATGGTACAGGTGAACTGGTTTTCAAGGCAGAAATAGAGACACAGATGTAGAGAACAAATGTATGGACACCAAGGGGGAAAAGCAGGGGGGTGGGATGAACTGGGAGCTTGGGATTGACATGTATACACTAATATGTATAAAATGGATAACTAATAAGAACCTGCTGTATAAAAAAAATAAATAAAATTTTCTTTAAAAAAAGAGAGATTACAAAAAAAAAATGAGGCTTTGTATGGAGGACTTCTGTATGGCCATGAAAATGATGACTTGGAAATATATACATTAAATTATTAGTAGAAGTATTCACTGTTAAGAACTTGCTGTATTATTTCCAAGAATTTCACACTCCACAATACTAATGAAGTTTTCTCCCCTGTAAAATCCCAGCAGGTAAGTTAGCAATTATAAAACTTCCCATAGTATTAAAGTAAATACACATCTGTAGTATTACAGTAATTAAAAACAGTTCAAATATTTCTTTAAAACCAAGATGTTCCATACCTCAAGCTGCAGAGCTCTTGTTCCCACTCCACCTTTTGATGCTCTAACTGTGATTTCATTTCTTTTGTTTCTGATAGCTCCTTTTGTAGCCCACTAACCTTACTTTCCATTTTTTTATTTTTTCCTGTAAGTAGTTCACAGTGATTTTTTTTAATTTCTATTAACCTTTCATATGAAAGAACTGCATCCTGAATTTTCAATAAGCTAACAGAATCTGCATTGGGAAGAAAACAAAAATAGAAATAAAATATATGAGGAATTTTTGTGTATAGAGCACTGTGCATTTTCACCTTCACTCATCCATACATTGAACAAATACATTTTTTTTTTTTTGGCCATGCCACACAGCATGCGGGATCTTAATTCTCTGACCAGGAATTCAAATGGCTAAATATACAATGCCCCAAAGAGGTGGAGGAAAGAGACAGAAAAAAAAATATTTGAAGAAAAGAATGGCCAACAACTTTCTAAACTTAATGAAAACTATAATCCCACAGATCCAGGAGGATCTGGCAAGGAGAGAAGAAATGGAAGCAAACTATTTTGTAATATTCTTATCCTATATATGATGTGGTACAATATTACCTGAAGGTGGACTGTGATAACCCTAAGTAAAATACTGTAAACCCTAAAGCAACCACTAAAATAGCGAAACAAAAGTTACAGTTAATAAACCAAAAAAACAAAAAAGAAATAAAAATACATCATAAAAATTACTTGATTAATCTAAAAGATGGCAGAAAAAGAAAAGGGGAACAAAGAACAGATGGGATAAACAGAAATCAAACAGCATAATGACAGATTCAAACCTACTGTATCAATAATCACATTAAGTGAAAATGGTCTGAAAACCTCAATTAAAAAGCAGATTGTCAGGGACTTCACTGGTGGCGCAGTGGTCAGGAATCCACCTGCCAATGCAGGGGACACAGTTTCGAGCCCTGGTCCTCCCACATGTCATGGAGCAACTAACCCCATGTGCTACAACTAGTGAGCCCACATGCCACAATTACTGAAGCCCATGGGCCTACAGCCTGTGCTCCACAGCAAGAGAAGCCACCACAATGAGAAGCCCGCGCACCGCAATGAAGAGTAGCCCCCACTCGCCGCAACTATAGAAAGCCTGTGCGCAGCAGTGAAGACCCAACGCAGCCAAAAATAAATAAATAAATAAATAATTTTTTTTTTTTTAAAAGCAGATTGTCAGACTGGATCAGAAAGCAAGACCCAACTGTATGCCACCTATAAGAAATGCACTTTAAACATACAGACATAAATTTGTAATAAGGTTAGAAATAAGATATACCACACTAACATGTGACAAAACAAAGCTAAGCTAGAGTGGCTATATTAATACCAAACAAAGTAGACTGCAGAGCAAAAAACATTATCAGCAATAAACAAGGTCATTTCATAATGATGAGTGTCAATTAATAAGCAGCATAACAACCCTAAACGTTTACACGTCTAATAACTTCTAAATATATGAAGCAAAACTTGAGAGAACTGCAAAGAAAAATAGACAAATCCACAATTACAGTCTGAGATTTCAATACCCCTCAATGAATAAGTGATAGAAAGAGCAGGCAGAAAATCAGCAAGGATACTGTAGACTTGAACACCACCATTCTTTTCAAGTAGCCATGGAACACTTACCAAAAAAAGACTATATTCTGGGTTATAAAATAAAGGAGTAAGTCAAAAGGATTTAAGTCATGCAAAGTATGTTCTCTGACCACAAAGCAATCAAAGTGGAAATCAAGAACAAAAATATTTCTGGAAAATACTCCAATATTTGAAAACTAAATAACACACATCTAAATAACCCTTGGATTAAAGAGGTAATGAAAAGAGGAATTACAAAGTAGTTTGAACTGAATAAAAATGAAAACATAATATATTACAATTTGTGGAATGTGGCTTACTTGCATGAAAATTTATAGCACTGAATGTCTATATTAGAAAAGAAGGTCTCAAATCAATGACCTTGGCTTCCAACATAAAAAACCAGTAAAAGAGCAAATTAGGGGACTTCCCTGATGGTTTGGTGGTTAAGGATCTGCCTTCCAATACAGGAGACGTGGGTTCAATCCCTGGTCGGGAAACTAAAACCCCACATGCCATGGGGCAACTAAGCCTGCCCGCTGCCAACTACTGAACACGCAAGCCACAACTAGAGAGCCAGCATGCTGCAACAACAGAGCCCACACACGCTGGAGCCCACACCCCATTTGGAGTGTCACAAATACTGAGCCCACATGCCACATCTAGAGAGAAGCCCACACACTGCAACGAAAGATCCCGCGTGCCGCAACTAAGACCCAACGCAGCCAAAAATAAACTAAAATAAATAAATATTTTTTTAAAAAGAGCAAACTAAACCCAAAGCAAGCAGAAGAAAGGAAATAAAAAAAATCAAAGAAAAAAATCAATGAGAAAAACAGACAAAACAGAAAAGGCATGGAAAAATCAATGAGGGACTCCCGTGGCGGCACAATGGTTAAGAATCCACCTGCCAATGCAAGGGACACGGGTTTGATCCCTGGTCCAGGAAGATCCCACATGCCGCAGAGCAACTAAGCCTGTGTGCCAAAACTACTGAGCCTGCATTCTAGTGCCCGCAAGCCACAACTACTGAGCCCACGTGCCACAACTACTGAAGCACATGCACCTAGAACCCGTGCTCCACAACAAAAGAAGCCACAGCAATGAGAAGCCCGCACACTGAGCGAAGAGTAGCCCCCGCTCGCCGCAACAAGAGAAAGCCTGCGCACAGCAACGAAGACCCAACACAGCTGAAAATAAATAAATCAATAAATAAATATTTAAAAAATCAGTGAAACCAAATATGTTCATAAGATGAATAAAAGTGATAAACCTCTAGTCAGGCTGATAATGAAAAAAAAAAGAGAAAAGGTACAAATTACCAATTTCACAGAAATGAGTAATGAGAAATTACTACAGATTCTATAGATATTAAAAGACTGACAGAGTAATAGTATGAACATTATGTAAATAAATTTGACAACTCAGATGAAGTGAGTAAATTCCTTGAAAGGGAAATTACCAAAGCTCAATCAAGAAAGAACAAATAAACGAAATAGCCCTATATCTAAAAAAGAAACTAAAGTCCTAGTTAAAGACCTTCCCACAAAGAAAATTCCAGGCCCAAATGGCTACACTGGTGAATTCTACCAAATATTACAACAGTATACATAAAAAGGCTTTATATTTGTACCATGGTCCTACCTTTACACTCCATGCCAAGTTGTTCAATTAGCAACATGGAATTCTTATAATTAGAGTAAAGCATCTGGCAATCCTCAAAAGCTGTTTCAGATGACTGAGTTAAGTCATCAAGGTCATCCATAGAATTAACTTGCTCTTTGACCTACAAATAAAAAATACTATTTCACAATGTCCCCAAAATATTTATAAAATATACTAAGTGTACAGAGGTGATAAATATCTCTTTATTAAAGCAAAAACACAAATATTTCTTAAAAGAACAGATTTTTATCAAAGGGATAACTTTATCAACAGTGTTTCTACATTATTTTTTCAAAGTAAATGTCTCTACAACAAAGGAAGATTTTCTGTTTTTCCACTATACCTTTTACAAAGTAATTTTTACTACAGGATAATATTTTTTATAATTAATTTTTTTTTTTTTTTTTTTTTTTTTTTTTTTTTTTTTTTTGTGGTATGCGGGCCTCTCACTGTTGTGGCCTCTCCCATTGCGGAGCACAGGCTCCGGACGCGCAGGCCCAGCGGCCATGGCTCACGGGCTTAGTTGCTCCGCGGCATGTGGGATCTTCCCGGACCAGGGCATGAACCCGTGTCTCCTGCATTGGCAGGCGGATTCTCAACCACTGCGCCACCAGGGAAGCCCTATAATTAATTTTTTACTATACCTTGTTCTTTTCGTTAGATGTTTCCTTTGCAGCCCTAAAAAAGCAAACAATTCTTTTCAGGCAAATATTAAATAATTAAAATACAAAGAATACCTAAACTTATTGTTTTTTACATAAAATCTTTGCATTGGTAATTAATTTTCTATAAAAGAGATTAAACAATAAATAGAAAGAGTAACATTAAAGGACAAAGAAAATATACCATAATAATATTAACAAAGCATAAATTAGATCAAGCTGACAATCAAAGGAAAAGGAAAAACATAATGTTACTTGCATTATTTGATAGGAAGAAATATACCAGGGTTTTTTGTTATTGTCATTTTCAATAAAAACTAACTTTATGGCACTAAAACCTATTTGGAAAGTATTAAGTCCTTATATGAAAGAAACACTTTTTTAATAATCATGATATTAGCTTTTTGAGGACTTACTGTGTAACTGCTATGCATTATTATAAGCACCTTACATGTCTTAAAGGCATTTTAATCCTCACAACAATTCTGAGAGAGAGGTAATACATTAGGTCCTTTACACAGGAAGAAATGGAGCACAGAAAGGCTAAGTAACTCGCCCAAGCCCATACAGCAAATCAGCAGCAGACCCAGAATTCAAACCCAGGAAATCTGGCTTCAACACTTGTGTTTCACAATATGATGAGAAGGTAATATTTATTTTTAAGTGTTTTTAAGTAATATGATAGCAAATGAATCTGTATTATTGTTCCATGTCTAGTTATAACTATAAATAATAATTTCTGAATCTTACACATATTTTTTAAAAATAAAGACTTTAGACCTAGGCAATATTGGAATTCTATTTTCAATAAAGATTTGCTTTTTGTAAAGAAATTCATCAACAGACATTCATTCACCCATTCAGCTGTTTATTCATGCATTCAACATATACTTACTGAGTGCACAATACGTGATAATGACACTTTTGGTATAGGAGGCACGACTTTTGTAATTTAGAACTTTATAATCCGAAAGTAATAATCTGTGATAGATTGTTAACAGTTATTTTTCTATCGAATATAAACAAAATCTTACCCTTTTCCCTGGAATCTAAACCACTATGAAGTTAACATAATCTTTTTTAGAGTACCTTACAAAACCATAGCCACGCATGATGATACTGTCATCTAGAATTATCAAGGAATGATTAAATCCTATTCAGTATGGCCTAAATGTTTGTAAATTTATGATTTATAATTTTTAAAAATCGATGTATGATAGAATAACTTTTAAGTAATCATCTGCATATTCAATTATATAAGAATATTACACTTCAAAATCAATGAACAAGCCCTTACCATAAAACTATATGTCAATAGAAGTATTATGTACAATTAGTTTACTATAATATTTTAAAGATAATGTAATACAATCAATAAGCTTTCTAATATTGGACATGCAAACAAAATTAAACTGAATAAATGTGTCCTCTACTTGCTCATTTCCAACAGCATACAAACATACTCTAAAAACTCCCATCTTAACATAAAAAGAGAAAGGAAACTACCTTGAACTCCACATTCCTCTTCAGTTACCATCCAGTTCTCTATTGCCTTTCCCAGTAAATATTCCCGAAGGAGCCGTTTATACTTATTCACTACAGTCCAGCTTCCAAGGGGAATATTTATTGAAACTACTTCTGGTCAAAGCCACTTGTCCTCATCTTAACCTTTCAGCAGCGTTCATCTGGTATAGTTGAGAATTCTCTTGTCGTGGCCTGTACACTATATTATGCTGTTCTATTTCCAGAGAAAGTATTCAGTGTTAATATTTCTTGACCTAAAAATAAAGAATTTGTAGATTTTACCTGCCATCATCCTGATCTACTCCACTTAAACTGCTGTCATCATTCATGTGTAGCAGACCACCAATCAGTGAATCAGCCTTCTCAAACATTGGTGTAATCACACATTCTTTTGATGTCCATTTTTCATTTTCATTTTTCTTTACTTCCTTCATATGCATGCCAGGACTGCTACTTTAAAAAATCCATAAAAAAGCCAATGTTTTCTAATAATTCTACTGATAAAGAATAAAAAACCAATTTTTGTAAAATTCCAACTCTTACCCATCATAAGTCATTTATTAGTTCACAAAACAGTTATGAAGTACCAACCATATGCAAGCAAATACAATTTCTTGCTTCAAAGACAGATACACAATTATGATACAATGTGGTATATAAGATTTGATATATGAAAGTTATAAGTGAACACAGGAAAGCTTTACAGAAGAGGTTAAATAAACAGAGGAGGTCATGAGGAAAAGAAAATGGAGAAAATCATTCTACTTGGTGACTAGAACGTGAGGACAAAGATTAGGCACATGGCATCTAGGTGTTTCCTAGCAACTTGGAAGGAAAAGTACAAAATACACAGAAGGAAGCAGAGAGATGAGTCTGGAAAGACATTCTGAAGAACCTCAAGTGCTACACTGAAAAGCTGAAGTTCACTGCCTAAAAGCAATGACTCTCAGACATGGGAGTAATAATTAGATTTCTACTATATTTTTTGTTTTGTTTTGATATGTTATAATGTTTAATTTACATGATTTTTAAAAAATAACATGAGGTACATATAACATGAAAGAAGAACTCAAGGAAATATCTTGGGGGGAAAATTTACTTTTAAACACCCACATGTTGGGGTCATGTCAGCATCAGGCCTGAAAAATAGGTACCTCTAGTATCCCTCCACTACCAGCAACAATTTGGCATCTATCCACAGACAAAAGTGGCTTTGTGGGAGTTGCAGGATCCAGCACCATAAACCAAGGGACCTGGGAAGAGTCCTGCCCACCTAAGTGGTAACAGACATACAGACCACATCCCAGCTGTGGACCCTGCATGGCCCACGAACTGGCTCCAGCCACTCTTAGCAACGTCCAGGGAACCCCTGGAAAACACTGTCTTAGAGAATCACCCAGAGACGAGAGAGCCTTAGTGGAAATCCAGGTTTCTAGCAGAGAAGTGCCAGCATACCACTAGAACAAAAAAATGCAAGTTGGGATACATTGGAGAGGGCAGTTATTAAAGACTGGAAGAGGTGACTGCTACTTCACATGCAAAGACAGCAATGCAAAACTTCAAATAACATTAAAAAAAAAATCAAGAAAACATGACACTACCAAAAGATCACAATAATTTTCCAGTAACAAATCCCAAAGACATGGAGATCTGCAATCTACCTGATAGAGAATTCAAAGTAGTAGTTTTAAGGAAACTCAGTGAGCTACAAGAAAACACAGAGGGCTTCCCTGGTGGCGCAGTGGTTGAGAGTCTGCCTGCCGAGGCAGGGGACACGGGTTCGTGCCTCGGTCCGGGAAGATCCCACATGCCATGGAGCAGCTGGGCCAGTGAGCCATGGCCACTGAGCCTGCGCATCCGGAGCCTGCACTGCACAACAGGAGAGGCCACAACAGTGAGAGGCCTGTGTACCACAAAAAAAAAAAAAAAAAAAGAAAGAAAACACAGAAAGACAACCCAACAAAATCAGGAAAGTAATACACAAACAAGATGAGGAGTTTAACAAAGAGATAGAAATAATTAAAAAGAACCAAATGGAAATTTTGGAGCTGAAGAATACAATGAATGAAAGGAAAAATGCAATAAAGAGCACTGACAGCAGAATGGATCAAACAGAAGAAAGAATCTGTGAGTTAAGAGACAGGAGCTTTGATGGGCTTTCCTGGTGGCACAGTGGTTGAGAGTCCACCTGCTGATGCAGGGGACACAGGTTCGTGCCCCAGTCCAGGAAGATCCTACATGCCCCAGAGTGGCTAGGCCCGGGAGCCATGGCCACTGAGCCTGCACGTCTGGAGCCTGTGCTCCGCAACAGGAGAGGCCACAACAGTGAGAGGCCTGCATACCGCATGAAAAAAAAAAAAAAAAGGAGAGAGAGATAGGAGCTTTGAAATTATCCAGAGGAGAATAAAGAAAAAAAGAATGAAAAAGTGGGAAGAAAGCCTACATGAATTACCAGATACCATCAAAAGAAATAATTCATAAATCATTGCAGTTCCAGAAAAAGAAGATAGGGAGAAGGTAGCAGAAAGCTTATTTAAAGAAAAAATGGTTGAGAACTTCCTAAACCTGGGGAGAGATTTGGATATCCAAGTTCCTAAAGCTCATAGGTCACCAAACAAACTCAACTTAAAGAAATCCTCGCCAGGAGACATTATAACAAAACTGTCAAAAATCAAAGACAAAGAGAGTCTTAAAAGCAGCAAAAGTAAAGAGGCTTGTAAATTATAAGGGAACCCCCGTAAGTCTATCAGTGGATTTCAAGAGACTAGGATGACATATTCAAGGTGCTAAAAGAAAAGAACTGCCAACCAAGAATACTCTATCCAGAAAAGTTGTCTTTCAGAAATGAAGGAGAGATAAAGACTTTCCCAAACAAACCAAAGCTGAGGGAAGTCATCACCACTAGACCTGCCTCACAAGAAATGCTGAAAGGAGTCTTCAAGTTGAAATCAAAGGATGCTAATTAGTAACATAAAATATATTTAAATATACAACACACTGGTAAAGGTAAGTATACAGTCAAATCCAGAATACTCTAATACTGTAATACGGTGGTGTGTTAACCAATTAACTCTAGTGTTAAGGCTAAAGGACAAGAGTATTAGAAATAACTATAACCCTAGTAAAATATAAAATTTGTTAATCATGAACATTAGCTCAAATGAGAACTTGTTTTATAGAAAAATAACAATTATCTACTGTTAAATAGGCTTAGATAGGCTTACCTATCAGAATCTTCATTCTCCATGGTAGGAAACTGCTGGTTATTAGTTTTTCTGCTCTTTCTCTGTTGAATTAATCCACTATCATCAGCATCATATATGTTTTCTGATACTTCCATTTCACTACTTTTGTGCTTCTTCTTTTCTTCTTCAACCTTTAATGAAAGTTTGACACTACATATAATTGTTATTACTTTATTCATTATAAAGACCTTTTCATTTTCATTAATTACTTGACTCAGAGTTTGCCCCGGTTTCAAGCAATAAAAATATTTTTGTGCTTACTTTAATTTTTTAAATTACAAGTCATTGAAATTTTTGTAAATTCTGCTTCTTTCTGTTTGAGGAAAAGAAATAAAATTTTTAAAATTTCAAAAAGGGCTTTCTTAATGTTGTGCAGCTATTCACATCCACTCTTCCCCGTCTGATGGCAGAGATAGAGAAATAAAGAGACAAAGACACAAAACTTGTCCTCTTCGGTCTTTACCACCTGGGTTTTGCATTAAACAGCCAAATTTAGAGGATGTGACACCTTGGTGCTTCAGTAACAAAAAGGAAACATTCTTCTTTCTGCACTGAAAGCTATTCTTCCCCCACTGCCTTTTACAATTCTTTTTTCATTTGGGTCCTGGGGATATCAAAAAAGTCATGGTGTTCACTAAAATATATGAACCAAAGTTTACCAAAAAACAGGAGTAGAGTGAAATTGATGAATTGTTAGTTAGTGTGGAATTCTGGAAAATGAGTAATGCCTCTCAATTTCACATTCAATAACCATGAAATTTTATAGCTAAAGGGTACAGAAGTAATTATCTACTTTAGCCCCACTATTTACCAATAATGGGAATAAAACCAAGAAAGGTTCAATGATTTGTCCAAAGCCCCTAAAGTGGCATTTCCTAGCATTTCATGGCACCAAAAGAGATGATACGATTCTGTAACCCTGAATCTAATAAATTACCAAATGAATTCATCAAATTAATCAGATAAGTTAAAAGTGTGACTTTGGCAAAGTAATTTAATGCCTCAGTTGGGGGTAGGGCTCATCTCTTTTCCTTTTAAAGGAGAATATCTACAGATTTTTGTCTATCTTTAAAATTCAGTCAATGAACCTCTTACACAAAAGAGCAAACAAACAAATTTAAAAATCTATTACTGGAAGGAAAAAAAAACTCACCGCACGTCAAAACTCAGTTCTCTCCTTTGGAGATAAATACTGAATTTTTTTGCTGAGGGTTTATACTACCTATATGATAAAATCATACATGTCAAAACTTACCACATTTTATTAAACAACATAATGTAAAGGTCTGACTCAACAGAAACATCTGAGAGTGGTGATTAAAGAATATGTGGGAGTACATGTTATTAAAAATATCTTGAAGTGGCCATGTTGGAATTCTAAGTGCCAAGGGATTGAGTAAAGCTGAGAAGATCGCACACACTAAAAAGCACAATATAGAGATTAGTTTAGCAGGAATACGTGTTTATGTCCCTTCTTTCAGTCACTGCTTCCTTCCCATACTATAGAAGTGTAATTTATATTTAAAATCCAATAGATTTTTTTTAAAAAACCAAAACCCTAGCTTATTATATTTCTTAAGCAATTTCCTTTGTGCATATTCTGGCTCAGAAGGTCACACGGTATGTAGCTAAATTAGCTTCCCAGTCCATATGAAAGACTGACAGAGAGAGACTTAGGTTGATTAAGGAACAAAAACCATGAAAATAGTTTCCTATTATTTAGATGGCAGAAGTAATCTATTTCTACACAATTACTTATTTAGCTGACCCCATTTTATTCATAAGTGGAAAATCAGAATGGATCAGATCATTGATAAAGAGAAGGAACAAAGTAGCAGCAAATGAACCTCTACCTCTTTTTGAAGTTGAATTTTCTCTTTTTCCAAAGCCAGGAACTCTACTTGTAACATGCCTATCTCATTCTTAAACCTTTGCATATCTTGCTGTAATTCGTCATTTAGATACACTTTGGATGTTCTGTTACTATTCGGTGGAGAAGAACTCCCATTTTCTAATTCAGGTTCCATGCTTTTATAGTTATTAGCACTGCAATTATCTGCAAGCAATGGCTTCTGGAACCAGTCTTGTATTGGTTTGGTTTTCTTATAAGTATTTGTAACAGCAGAAGTATCATGACTTTTTATTTGAATCATGTGTTTCATTTCATTGGAGCGGGCAAGCCATAAATCAAAAAGTCTTTTGGGATCACTAGACTGAGGTATACATCCGATGTCTAATTTCCAATTAGTGGTATTTTGGTTCATATTTTGTAACATTTGCATATCAAACTCTTGGTCTTCTTGCACTTCAAATGTAACTACTGGGTCCCTTACTTTTTTATTTTCTGTATCATTATAAGAACTCTCCTCATTTTTGTTAAAAACATGTTCAGTGTCTGGTTTATCACTTTCATAGTCTAATTTATTTTCATTTAAATAAAGCTGTGAAGATGACGGGCAAGCATGTCCCCAGGACCCAGAGGTTAAATAAGATGGAAAAACATTTTCAAGACTGGGTTCTTTATGTTCAGGAAATGCTTGGAATGCTAGAGAGATAGATACTCCAAATGCATCTTTTGCCTCACAGTCAGGTATATTATTTGTCAAATTAGAAGGTATTTCCTTTATGTTTGCTCCTTCTTTAGGGTTATCATGTAGTGGCTCTTCCTCAGGACAAACAGTAATTTTGTATTTTTCACAAATTTCACCAAACTTCTGCTTTAACTCACTTGTGATGAGTTTTAAGTTATTTTTCCACTCTAATTTGCCTTGTTTGATCCACATTTCCTCATACTTTTGTACACAAGGAAGTCCTGAGCACACAGATATGTTCTCTCTATCACATTCCTTATTCATTTCTGGCTCTTGAGGCATTTTTTGCAGATGCAAAAGTGGAAGATTAGTTGGCTTGATTTGATTTTCAGATGTCTTTTCTGTCAGGGTACATGTTAGTAAAATACCTTTATCCTTAAGTAATCAAGTACGGACAAAGAAAAATTAGAAAATAATTAAAATTTAACCGTTAAACTTCTTAATCTATGTTTAGCTACTCACAAATCGCTGGATTACAACTAAGAAGTGAAAAACAACTTGCCTTAGCCTAAAACAGGAGAAAAACATGAACTCACAAACCCAATTTTGTCACTGTTTGTTTGAACTAAATAATTCATATATGTTAAATCTACCAAAAATGAATTAGGAGATGATTTTTAATGTTACAAAGACTTCCTTACTTAAAAATATTTCACCTCACCGTACCTTAAAGAGTCCCTATGTGCATGTAAGGATTTTTTTTTTAAGGACTAGTAACTGGAGAATAAACAAACTTTAAATTACTAGGAGCCAAAATCAATTAACACCAATCAGAAAGAGGAACAAGTTCCTAAATTTTAATGCAAATTATATACTATGATAGTATTATACATTGATATAATACCTGCTTTCATTCAGTTATATTATATTCTAATATCCACTAATGAAAGTGGATAAAACATTGTTTAATAATATTTACTGGTTTCCTACAGTGAAATGAAATAAATTAGAAAGTTATTGTTTGTACCCTAACAACAAAGGTCCAATTCTGGAAGGTTTGATTCCTTAATAGGCAATTGGGTTGATTGTATGACCCCTTCTCTCCCTGAATGTAGATCCTTGGGTTGATTACATAGAGGTCACAAGACAGGATAAATCTTTAATCTTGGCATTAGTGATTGGCAATTTGAAACTGCAAATTTTGAACAGCTGGGAATGATTTCTCCTTCCATGAATCTAACTCACGGACCATCATTGATATATATTGTTCACAATTTCAACTGCTTAATCATACGATTCAGTATTTGATTATCACCTTCTTTATCACGTAAGGAAGAAGCAAACAATATTCAGGAAATTTTTTTGTCTCAATTCCAAGGACAAAGTTAAACTATAAATTACAATAGATTCTAACAATATTTTAAGCTTTGTAATTAAAGCACTATAAAAACTAAATATTAAATTATTATCTGCTGATTCTAAGAGGTTAATTTTGAAAGGTAATTTCATTTGAACTCTGTTATGTTGTTAAAGCATAGAAAACAATATTGAGCCAGAAATTTACATTTACATTTTTACATACCTGTGAGTGGTTATTTTCACTTCCATCAAGCCTTTCTTGTGCTTCCTCCGATGTTATTTCTAAGTCTAGTTCTGCTGACAAATCTATATGTTTAGTTAAAATTTACTACTTAGAACAGTTAGATAAAAGATATAATCTTTATAAATACAGATATAAAAAATTTTATCAAATGACAATTAAAATTAAGCTTAATCTTTAGCTGAATATTTACTTCTTTAAGAAATACTTCTAATTACCTAAAACTTCAACAAACCATCTGGGAAATACCAGATGTCACCAGGTGACAGGCACACAAACATCTCAAAGGTTCATTTACAAATTCATCCACCAAACATCAATGAACAGAACAATCAAAAACAAAATTTAAAAATACAGGACAAACACATAAAGTCACAATATACTCTGTTCTCTACTTCATAGTAGTACCTATTTAACAACACACCAAGCTTCAACTGCAACGTTATTCATGGTTTCCAAAATTACTGTTACTTTTCATCCTTTTGTCAGTTCCTTAATCTGAAATGTTTTCCTCTACTCTTCTGACAAATTTCTTTTCATCTTTTAAGACTCAGCCTGCTTTGTGAAGTCCTCCTTGATTACAGCTCTCTTTCCCCAAATAGGTATCTCTTTCCTAGTAGCTACCTTAGTACTTTATAGATTTTTCTAATGTATCTTCATCACCTGAACTGTAAATTATTTCTTCACGTCTATCCTCTTTGCTCCTAGACTGTAGAGGACAATCTCTTGAAATCATCTTTGTATAAACAGTCTTTATTTATTTTACTCAATAATTATTTATTGAGTTCCTGTTCAGTACTAAACATTGCAGTTTAAAGAAGAATGTAGATAAAAGGTGTCAGGGATGGCTTTTCTAGACATAATGCCTGAGCTGAGACTTACAGTGAGGTCAGTCAGATTCAAGGGAATAGAGAGCAGGAAAGGGAGAGAGCATGGAAAGCTGTAGCAAGACAGGGAGAGAAGCATACATAAAACAGGGTGAATATTTGTCTCAAATACAGGGATAGATGAGAGAGTATCACCAGCAGTTCAGAATTCCAGAGCAAAGGACAGACAGAAAGGGCTAGAGAGGGAGAGTCAGGTAGAAGTTAGATTATGAAAGCCTCGTGTCATTCTAAGATGGCTGGACATTAATATGCTTTAAAGAGTGGTTCATGATCACTGGTGCATTTGAGATAGATCACTCTAAATGCTGCGGGAGGGATGAATTTGAAGGCCATACAAATAAACAGAGGGACACGAATTTGATGGCATTATAATGCAAAAAAAAGATGATGCAGGCCTACACTGAGGGACTGTTTCCAGAAATATTTAGGATATAAAATTACCAGGACCCAGCATAGAATAAATCTCTATTAAATAAATAAATGCACGAATCCTGGGTCCCTCAAGAACTAGACTCTGCTTATTACTTTATAAAAGGTATCAACTGAGAAGAGAAATGATCTGTATGAACTGTTTTAAGGTGCTTGTATTTAGTTTCCAGTTTTCCTGTTTCACATCTTCCTGTGTTGAGGGGGCTCGTGTAGGTGTTTCATTTGAATTCTTGCTTCCTGGACCTACTAAGCTCATAGAGAAATGAGAGCAAACAAGTCACTTGTATAGATAAAAAAACTTCGAGTTTATAGCTTGTAGTCACTACTCTAGGAGATAACTGAGAATCTTTTGTAAATGTAATATTAATTCTACAGGTAAGGAAAGACAAGAAGATAAAACTATAGGACTGAAAAAAGAAAACAGTGTATGATTTATTACTATAGCCCTGATCATATGACTGATTAAGGGCACTAAATTAATTAATTGGTATTTATGTAGAACATATATTAGATGTGGTTAATCAATAGACTGGGCATCCTAGTAGAATTAGAATTGATTTTCCATATACTATTTTTAAATGATCAGCACTCCTTAAAACCAATATCCCTTGTGAACGATTAATTCATTAAAAATAAGTTGATATACTATGTGGACACAGCTAAGAAGGAGGGACTATGTAGCAATCCCCAATGACTCCCATTACCGCTGAGAAAGCCAATTCTAAAATATATAAACTCATAGAAAATACAAGAAATAGTTTAGTATTTGGTTTTGGAGGTGCTTTTTTAGTTACATTGAATATAGTTATAACTAATACTAATGAATTCAGAGCTAAATAAAAATAAAGCTAAGAAACTACATTTTGAGAAGGGAATCTTGAGATGTCTACCTAGGTTTCCCAACTAGTCCCAAAGTTCTAAATATAATCCTGCTACCCACTCTCAGGTGTATGCTAAATACTAGCCTAACGAACTTATTCTCTCTCCTAATTCTCTTTGTTATTTATTATGTTGCTTTGGTCAGAGGAAGAATGCAAACGTCTTGCTAAAAGACGTTTGGCTGCAGGTTGAATAAAAGGAGTAAACACAAAGCAGATTTTGCCACAAAATGATTTTGGAAACATCAGGATTATGGTGAAGCCATGCCGAGGTGGCCTACAGTTGAGTGCTCTGTGCTTATTTATTACCTTGTTTGCTTTCTCTGTTTTCTGGCAGCTGTGACTCACACAGGTCATGGAGTGTGTAATTCCCTAACAGAAACACCGCTCCGATATTAATCTTTTCTTTATCTATTAAGGTCATCTCTCCAAATTCTGTGGATGCTGACTGATTTTTGGTCATTGATTGTGACACAAATGGATATTTATCATCAACTTTCAAATGCCCGGCTCTTTGACAAGTCTCATTATTAAGCGTCAAACTAGCAGAATCCCAATCTGAAAAATCTGAAAACAAAGTTTCCGTTTATTAGAATGTGAATACTAATACAAATTTGACTAACCTGAACAAATTCTTTCCTCAGAGAAGCAGTCCCATGTCCTCCTCTCCCCGTAAACACACTACTGCTTCATGGCTTATTGTATCTTACACGTCATTGCCATTCACATAGATATGTTAACTATTGCCTCTCGTTTTTTCTACTTTTTAATTTTCTAGTATTACTTACTATGATTCACTCATCAATCTCTATTACATGTTCTGTATACCATAAGAGCTTTATTAATAATTATGTTTCTTCAACATATGAATTTTTTTCATTAACAGAATTATGTCTAACCATTTATTTTATGTTTAAATATGCATGACAGTATTGTGTGTTCTAGAGACATGGGTTTTAAAAAATCTTTTAATGAATGGTACTACTTTAATTACAATGAGATGGTCTTTCCTCAATGTACCAATATCTTCAGAACTCATTTTTTAAGCCTTGGATAAATATCACAAATTTACAAAAGAAATGATAGCCTTGAGTGACTAATTGTTTCCAGGTAAAAATAGGATAAGTCTAGGCCCACACTAGATCCAAAGAGCATACAGTGCCATGAGACAGGAAATGAATACATAACAAAAATATTTTTATCTTTTTTAAAGAAACTAAAATTGTCAGATTTAATTTTTAAGACAAATCAGAGCTGAACCAAGATGGTGGAGTAGAAGGACATACTCTCACTCCCTCTTGTGAGACTACCAGAATCACAATTAGGTGCTGGACAATCAACAACAGGAAGACACTGGAACTCACCAAAAAAGATACCCCACATCCAAAGACAAAGGAGTAGCCACAATGAGATGGTAGGAGGGGCACAATCACAGCAAAATCTAACCCGATAACTGCTGGGTGGGTGACTCACAGACTGGAGAACACTTATACCACAGAAGTCCACCCACTGGAGTGAAGGTTCTGAGCCCCACGTCAGGCTCCCCAACCTGGGGGTCTGGCAACTGGAGGAGGAATTCCTAGAGAATCAGACTTTGAAGGCTAGTGGGATTTGATTGCAGGACTTTGACAGGACGGGGGGAAACAGAGATTCCACTCTTGGAGGGCACACACAAGGTAGTGTACACATCAGGACCCAGGGGAAGGAGCAGAGACCCCATAGGAGACTGAACCAGACCTACCTGCTAGTGTTAGAGGGTCTCCTGCAGAGGCGGGGGGTGGCTGTGGCTCACCGTGGGGACAAGGACACTGGCAGCAGAAGTTTGGGAAGTACTCCTTGGCGTGAGTCCTCCCAGAGTCCACTATTAGCCCCACCAAAGAGCCTGGGTAGGCTCCAGTGTTGGGTTGCCTCAGGCTAAACAACCAACAAGGAGGGAACCCAGCCCCACCCGTCAGCAGTCAAGTGGATTAAAGTTTTACTGAGATCTGCCCACCAGAGCAACACCCAGCTCTACCCACCACCAGTCCCTCCCATCAGAAAACCTGCACAAGCCTCTTAGACAGCCTCATCCACCAGAGGGCAGAGAGCAGAAAGAAGAAGAAATACAATCCTGCAGCCTGTGGAACAAAAACCACATTCACAGAAAGATAGACAAAATGAAAAGGCAGAGGGCTATGTACCAGATGAAGGAACAAGATAAAACCCCAGAAAAACAACTAAATGAAGTGGAAATAGGCAACCTTCCAGAAAAAGAATTCAGAATAATGATAGTGAAGATGATCCAGGATCTCGGAAAAACAATGGAGGCAAAGATCGAGAAGATGCAAGAAATGTTTAACAGGGCTTCCCTGGTGGCGCAGTGGTTGAGAGTCCGCCTGCCGATGCTGGGGACATGAGTTTGTGCCCCGGTCCAGGAAGATCCCACATGCCGCGGAGCGGCTGGGCCCATGAGCCATGGCCGCTGAGCCTGCATGTCCGGAGCCTGTGCTCCACAATGGGAGAGGCCACAACAGTGAGAGGCCCACGTACCGCAAAAAAAAAAAAAAAAGAAAAAGAAATGTTTAACAAAGACCTAGAAGAGTTAAAGAACAAACAAACAGAGATGAACAATACAATAACTGAAATGAAAACTACACTAGAAGGAATCAATAGCAGAATAACTGAGGCAGAAGAACTGATAAGTGACCTGGAAGACAGAATGGTAGAATTCACTGCTGCAGAAGAGAAAAAAGAAAAAAGAATGAAAAGAAATGAAGACAGCCTAAGAGACCTCTGAGACAACATTAAACACAACAACATTCACATTATAGGGGTCCCAAAAGGAGAAGAGAGAGAGAAAGGACCCGAGAAAATATTTGAAGAGATTATAGTCGAAAACTTCTATAACATGGGAAAGGAAATAGCCACCCAAGTCCAGGAAGTGCAGAGTCCCATACAGGATAAACCCAAGGAGAAACATGCCGAGACACATAGTAATCAAATTGGCAAAAATTAAAGCAAAGAAAAATTATTGAAAGCAGCCAGGGAAAAATGACAAATAACATACAAGGGAACTCCCATAAGGTTAACCGCTGATTTCTCAGCAGAAACTCTACAAGCCAGAAGGGAGTGGCATGATATACTTAAAGTGATGAAAGGGAAGAACCTACAACCAAGATTACTCTACTCGGCAAGGATCTCATTCAGATCTGATGGAGAAATCAAAAGCTTTACAGATGAGCAAAAGCTAAGAGAATTCAGCACCACCAAACCAGCTGTACAACAAATGCTAAAGGAACTTCTCTAAGTGGGAAAGACAAGAGAAGAAAAGACCTACAAAACAAACCCCCCAAAATTAAGAAAATGGTCATAGGAACATACATATCCATAATTACCTTAAACATGAATGGATTAAATGCTCCAACCAGAAGACACAGGCTTGCTGAATGGATACAAAACAACACCCATATATATGCTGCTACAAGAAACCCACTTCAGACCTAGGGACACATTCAGACTGAAAATGAGGGGATGGAGAAACATCGTCCATGCAAATGGAAATCAAAAGAAAGCTGGAGTAGCAATACTCATATCAGATAAAATAGACTTTAAAATAAAGAATGTTACAAGAGACAAGGAAGGACACTACATAATGATCAAGGGATCAATCCAAGAAGAAAATATAACAATTATAAATATATATGCACCCAACATAGGACCACCTCAATATATAAGGCAACTGCTAACAGCTGTAAAAGAGGAAATCAACAGTAACATAATAATAGTGGGGGACTTTAACACCTCACTTACACCAATGGACAGATCATCCAAAATAAAAATAAATAAGGAAATAGAAGCTTTAAATTACACAACAGACCAGATAGATTTAATTGATATTTATAGGACATTCCATTCAAAAACAGCAGATTACACTTTCTTCTCAAGTGCACATGGAACATTCTCCAGGATAGATCACATTTTGGATCACAAATCAAGCCTCAGTAAATTTAAGAAAATTGAAATCATATCAAGCATCTTTTCTGACCACAACGCTATGAGATTAGAAATGAATTACAGGGGAAAAATGTAAAAAACACAAACACATGGAGGCTAAACAATACGTTACTAAATAACCAAGAGATCACTGAAGAAATCAAAGAGGAAATCAAAAAATACCTAGAGACAGATGACAATGAAAACACAACAATCCAAAACCTATGGGATGTAGCAAAAGCAGTCTTAAGAGGGAAGTTTATAGCTATACAAGCCTACCTCAAGAAACACGAAAAATCTCAAATAAACAATCTAATCTTACACCTAAAGGAACTAGAGAAAGAAGAACAGACAAAACCCAAAGTTAGCAGAAATAAAGAAATCATAAAGATCAGAGCAGAAGTAAATGAAATAGAAACAAAGAAAACAATAGCAAAGATCAATAAAACTAAAAGCTGCTTCTTTGAGAAGATAAACAAAATTGATAAGTCATTAGCCAGACTCATCAAGAAAAAGAGGGAGAGGACTCAAATCAATAAAATTAGAAATGAAAAAGGAGAAGTTACAACAGACACCGCAGAAATACAAAGCATGCTAAGGGACTATTACAAGCAACTCTATGCCAATAAAATGGACAACCTGGAAGAAATGGACAAATTCTTAGAAAGGTATAACCTTACAAGACTGAACCAGGAAGAAATAGAAAATATGAACAGACCAATCATAAGTAATGAAATTGAAACTGTGATTAAAAATCTTCCAAAAAAAAAAAAAGCCCAGGACCAGATGGCTTCACAGGTGAATTCTATCAAACATTTAGAGGAGACCTAACACCCATCCTTCTCAAACTCTTCCAAAAATCTGCGGCGGAAGGAACACTCCCAAACTCATTCTATGAGGCCACCATCACCCTGATACCAAAACCAGACAAAGATACTACAAAAAAAGAAAATTACAGACCAATATCACTGATGAATATACATGCAAAAATCCTCAACAAAATACTAGCAAACAGAATCCAACAATGCATTAAAAGGATCATACACCATGATCAAGTGGGGTTTTTCCCAGGGATGCAAGGATTCTTCAATATACACAAATCAATGTGATATACTATATTAACAAATTGAAGAATAAAACCCATATGATCATCTCAATAGATGCAGAAAAAGCTTTTGACAAAATTCAATACCCATTTATGAAAAAAACTCTCCAGAAAGTGGCATAGAGGGAACCTCCCTCAACATAATAAAGGGTGTGTACGACAAACCCACAGCAAACATCATTCTCAATGGTGAAAAACGGAAAGCATTTCCTCTAAGATCAGGAACAAGACAAGGATGTTCACTCTCACTGCTATTATTCAACATAGTTATGGAAGTCCTAGCCTTGGCAATTAGAGAAGAAAAAGAAATAAAAGGAATATAAATTGCAAAAGAAGAAGTAAAATTGTCACTGTTTGCAGATGACATGATACTATACATAGAGAATCCTAAAGATGCCACCAGAAAACTACTAGAGCTAATCAATGAATCTGGTAAAGTTTCAGGATACAAAATTAATGCACAGAAATCTCTTGCATTCCTATACACTAATGATGAAAAATCTGAAAGAGAAATTAAGGAAACACTCCCATTTACCATTGCAACAAAAAGAATAAAATACCTAGGAGTAAACCTACCTAAGGAGACAAAAGACCTGTATGCAGAAAACTCTAAGACACTGATGAAAGAAATTAAAGATGATACCAACAGATGGAGAGATATACCATGTTTTTGGAATGGAAGAATCAATATTGTGAAAATGACTATACTACCCAAAGCAATCTACAGATTCAATGCAATCCTTGTTAAATTACCAATTGCATTTTTTACAGAACTAGAACAAAAAATCTTAAAATTTGTATGGAGACACAAAAGACCCCGAATAGCCAAAGTAGTCTTGAGGGAAAGAAACAGAGCTGGAGGAATCAGACTCCCTGACTTCAGGCTATACTACAAAGCTACCGTAATCAAGACAATATGGTACTGGCACAAAAACAGAAACATAGATCAATGGAACAAGACAGAAAGCCCAGAAGTAAACCCACGCACCTATGATCAACTAATCTATGACAAAGGAGGCAAGGATATACAATGGAGAAAAGACAATCTCTTTAATAAGTGGTGCTGGGAAAACTGGACAGCTACATGTAAAAGAATGAAATTAGGACACTCCCTAACACTATACACAAAAATAAACTCAAAATGGATCAGAGACATAAATGTAAGACCGGACACTATAAAAAAACTCTTAGAGGAAAACGTAGGAAGAACAATCTTTGACATAAATCACAGCAAGATCTTTTCTGATCCACCTCCTAGAGCAATGGAAATAAAAACAAAAATAAACAAATGGGACTTAATGAAACTTAAAAGCTTTTGCACAGCAAAGGAAACCATAAGCAAGATGAAAAGACAACCCTCAGAATGGAAGAAAATATTCACAAAAGAATCAACGGACAAAGGATTAATCTCCAAAATATATAAACAGCTCATGCAGCTCAATATTAAAAAAACAGGGCTTCCCTGGTGGCGCAGTGGTTGAGAGTCCGCCTGCCGATGCAGGGGACGTGGGTTCGTGCCCTAGTCCGGGAAGATCCCACATGCCGCAGAGCAGCTAGGCCTGTAAGCCATGGCCGCTGAGCCTGTGCATCCAGTGCCTGTTGCTCCGCAGAGGGAGAGGCCACAACAGTGAGAGGCCTGCCTAACGCAAAAAAAAAAAAAAAAAAAAAAAAAACCCAATCCAAAAATGGGCAGAAGACCTAAATAGACATTTCTCCAAAGAAGACACACAGATGGCCAAGAAGCACATGAAAAGCTGTTCAACATCACTAATTATTAGAGAAATGCAAATCAAAACTACAATGAAGGGCTTCCCTGGTGGCGCAGTGGTTGAGAATCTGCCTGCCAGTGCAGCGGACATGGGTTCGAGCCCTGGTCTGGGAAGATCCCACATGCCATGGAGCAACTAGGCCCGTGAGCCACAACTACTGAGCCTGAGCGTCTAGAGCCTGTGCTCTGCAACAAGAGAGGCCATGATAGTGAGAGGCCCACGGACCGCGATGAAAAGTGGCCCCTGCTTGCCGCAACTAGAGAAAGCCCTCGCACAGAAATGAAGACCCCAAACGAAGACTCTAGTCAAAAATAAATAAATAAATAATTTTTAAAAAAAACTACAATGAGGTATCACCTCACACCAGTTAGAATGGGCTTCAGCAGAAAATGTACAAATAACAAATGCTGGAGAGGGTATGGAGAATAGAGAACCCTCTTGCACTGTTGGTGGGAATGTAAACTTATACAGCCACTATGGAGAACAGTTTGGAGGTTCCTTAAAAAACTAAAAATAGAATTACCATATGATCCAGCAATCCCACTACTGGGCATATACCCTGAGAAAACCATAATTCAAAAAGACACATGCACCCCAATGTTCACTGCAGCACTATTTACAATAGCCAGGTCATGGAAGCAACCTAAATGCCCATCAACAGACGAATGGATAAAGAAGACGTGGTACATATATACAATGGAATATTACTCAGCCATAAAAAGGAACGAAATTGGGTCATTTGTTGAGACGTAGATGGATCTAGAGACTGTCATACAGAATGAAGTAAGTCAGAAAGAGAAAAACAAATATCATATATTAACGCATACATGTGGAACCTAGAAAAATGGTACAGATGAACCGGTCTGCAGGGCAGAAATTGAGACACAGATGTAGAGAACAAACGTATGGACACCAAGGGGGGAAAACCACGGGGTGTTGGCGATGGTGGTGTGATGAATTGGGTGATTGGGATTGACATGTATACACTGATGTGTATAAAATTGATGACTAATAAGAATCTGCTGTATAAAAAAAAAGAAAAAAAACCTAAAAAAAAAAGACAAATCAAAGAAAAAAGCAAGAAATGTAAAAGTGAAACTTTAATGCCTGTTTCATCACAAGGGCCCCTTTATCATTTCACATCCATGAGCTCTGTGAATGGTTTAAAACAGTGGTTCTCAAATGTCACCTGAGCATCCCTGGAGTCCCAAGACCCAACCATTCAAGGGGTCCAAGAGGCCAAAACTATTTTCACAATAACAGTAAAGGTTATTTCCATTCTCATTCTGTTTTAAGTGTACAGTGGAGTTTTCCAGAGACAAGATATGTGATAACATCATAGTTCTAATGGCTAATAGAATGTGTGATTGTGTGTGCTTGTATTTTAATTTTTTCAGTTTTATGTTCCAATACAGTAAACATCAGTAGATACAACCTACTTAAACAAAAGTTCCTTGGAATTCTCAATAATTTTTAAAAGTATAAAAGGATCCTATATCTGGATCATAAAAGAAATAACAAATAAATAAATAAAAGGATCTTAAAGACAAAAACTTTCAGAATTACTGTTTTAAAAGATTGTGTCTATCAAATTGTCAGTAAGGTATGATGACTTTCCCCCACTTTTAATTATCAAAGACCACACACACACACACACACACACACACACACACAGAGTCTGCTAATCAAAACATCTGGTTGGCTTAAGCTCATCGTGTAACACCACTAAAATGAAATAATTAAAGTTGAAATACAATTGACATGTTAGCAAGTGAAGCTTTACTCTAGGTAAAGGTCAGAATTCAAATAAGCATTTTATAGAACTGGAAAAATCTTAGAATCTAATAATTAACCTCTGAGAATCCCTAAGAAGTACAGTGATTCCAAACTGAGAACTTTAGGGTAGTGAAACATACATAGAAACATCTGAGTTAAAGCTTACATTTTAACAATATCTTTTACTTATGCTTGTAATTATCTTTTTTTCAAAACATGGATACCAACAATAACGTGCCTTATTTATGTCAAATCCTTCAATTAAATTTGCAAAAACAAACAAAAAAAAGAATTAGGAATATGAAGACTGTGAGAATTTCAAATATTTTAGTGTACCTCTTTCCAGAGGTAAATTTGCACTGCAAAATTTACCTGATCTGGATGTCTGTAAATCCTTCATTCCTACTGTTTTATTAGGAACAGAATCTTTCACTCCAACTGCAGACTGAATGGGTTTTGAAACAAGTTGATTAATGAATAATGTACATTTGATACAATCTGTAGTTAATAATTCAAGATAAAAATATAAGTTGTTACCTTCAAGTGAGGATATTTTTCAGGAGAGTCTAAAAGGCAAAAGGGACATAGAATCAATTACACGTAACTATGAAAGCCAACTATATATTCATGCAGTTAGTACTGAGCAGAATCCTCATGCTTGGCCTTGGCAGTGAATACTTCAGCTTTTGGTGTTTTGTTTCTTGGGGGAAGTTAGGACAGCAACAAGACAGACATATGAATCCACTATAGATACTGAAGAAAAAATAGGAGTACAGGTTTAACAAAACATGCAGTTAAGATTTCAAAAGTAAGATTATGTTCCAAAAGCCTTTATAAAATGGAAAAATGCACATGTACCAATGTGAACATGCTGACTGATGAGGAGAAAAGTGATCTTTAATCAGAGGAACAAATCATGACCCCGAGAAGGTAAATGTGAAAGCTGATGGTAAAATGTAACAGCATATCTTGAATGCAATACAGCAGCATCATTTACACCATTATACTACAAGTATTTATCATGTTCTTAAATTTGTCCTGTAATTTAGGAAGTGCACAGTTGGGATGACAGTTCAGTTGAATGTATAATTCATTTCTAATCAGAGAAAGTGTTATGAACTGATCAGCTTGGATATATACTTGTAGAATAATAGTTCATAAAAATATTCATTTTTTTTCCATACCCATGTGGGCTACTGGTATGCCTACATTTCTTGGCTCCTCTAGTTTAGTCATCTTAAAGTCTCTTGATCCACTCATGCAAGAAGGTATATAAGACACATCTAAGAAATAACGTATTATAAGTTTTCAATATCGAAGTACGATGATCAAAAAGGAAAAAATAAATTTTACTGCCACAGAATTATTAGGTATTAAAAATCTTTCATATTTCAAAATCAGTGTAGTATTTACTGAAAATAACAATTTTAGCATTTAGGGAATGAACCCTATTAATTTCTTTTGTTTCCAAAATTAGTTTGGTTTAGTATATCATGCTAATGTTTAAAAGGATTTTTGTGAAACAGTTATCATCAAAAAATTAGCTGTGGGCTTCCCTGGTGGCGCAGTGGTTGAGAGTCCGCCTGCCGATGCAGGAGACGCGGGTTCATGCCCCGGTCCGGGAGGATCCCACATGCCGCGGAGCGGCTGGGCCCGTGAGCCATGGCCGCTGAGCCTGCACGTCCGGAGCCTGTGCTCCGCAACGGGAGAGGCCACAACAGTGAGAGGCCCACGTACTGCAAAAAAAAAAAAAAAAAGATCTCACATGCCAAGCCGAGCAGCCAAAACAAAAACCTATCTTAAAAAAAAAAAAATAGCCAATGCTTCCATATTCAAATTAATCTCATTTGAATAACACATACCAACACAACATATACCTTTGATGCCTGATAGTTACAAGGAGGAGCTGGAGTTTTTACCTCAATTCTAGCACCCACTCCTGCTTCCAGTATTCTCTGGAGCAGCAAAGACCTAACCTTGTTTCAGTGTAAATACACTGAAGTCATCTAACAAGAGTTCTCTCAAGTTTCCTCATCACTTCCACAATCACCTCCCTAACACCTTTCTTTCCTCCCTCCTTCCTTTCACTATATTCTTTCCTCTTCAAAGGTAGTCTCTGGATCTGTGGTCTTAACTCTTCCCCTTTTACATTCTTTTTATGGATCATCCGCACCACTTCTTTTTTCCTCTTTGCTTAGCAGTGGTACCTTACATCTATAAGTTCTACTTCAACGCTTTGCTTCCCTCTGGCTATAAACACGCTAGGAAAGAAAAACAAAATAATGCTTTTCCTTGATCCTGTTGTCTTGAACTATCCAGTGGCTCCTCTTCCAGATTTCTCTAAATGCAAGCCTACACCCTTGCTACTCTGAGAGCTTGTCAGAAATGCATAATCCCAGACTCGCTGCTCAGCATGTGCACTTTTCAAGGTCCCCAAGGGACTAATTAAAATTTGAGAAACTGATCTATGAGTCTGCTTCTACATTCCCACAGTAAGAGTGGGAAAGCTTTACTGTTCTTCTCTGACAAGTTTTGGTGCTGGAAGCTCACTTCAAATTTGTCTCACGTTTCAAATACTCTTCTCTTCCTTTTTCTTTCTTTTTTTTTTTTTTTTTTTTTTTGCGGTACGCGGGCCTCTCACTGCTGTGGCCTCTCCCATTGCAGAGCACAGGCTCAGGACGCGCAGGCTCAGCGGCCATGGCTCACGGGCCCAGCCTCTCCGCGGCACGTGGGATCCTCCTGGACCGGGGCACGAACCCGCGTCCCCTGCATTGGCAGGCGGGCTCTCAACCACTGAGCCACCAGGGAAGCCCCTTCCTTTTTCTAAAGACCTATTTTACTTTGCCACCCTCCTCCACAGACCCCTGCTTCCTTTTCCTTCATTTACTCCCTGTAACCTCTGCCTCTCTCATTCTTTATTCCCTCTTTCCTCTTCCTCATTTCCCGACTTTCCTTAGGTTGTAGAGAACCTTGAAACGGAACTAATAATTTAGCTCCTTAAAGGGGACTCTCAATTTAATCTGTGGCTGACACCAGATAAGATACACAGCTTCCCTCCTTTTCTCGTCTTTTTCCTCATTTGACAGGTGATTTTCTTTTTTGCTGTTTTTTACATCAACAGTGTTATATTTTTTAATAGTTTTCAGAATATAAGCTGCATAGCTTTTTAGAATAAAAAATGATATGACTTCAGGTACATGCTTTAGGACACTTGGTTAAACAACAAGCAAACTGTGTCTTTGAGGACCACCTCAAAAGGGTAGCACACTTCACAGTGTAACTTGATAACAGACATGGAGATAGATGATTATATCATGGCATGTTGTCTACAAAAGAACATCTGGACAGTCAGAACTTAAATAGAACACAGCACACAGTTAAGCATTCATGCACTGCTTTTTGGCCAAATAAAAACTGCTTAAAAACTGTTGATGGATTTTTGACTTGAAAAAAAGATGTAGCTGCTTAGTTCTTCTGATACAGCACTTCTTTTCCAGAATGAGACAGGCTCAGTTCAACCTGAAATCAGTGTGAGGAATGATTCTTCCTCTTAACTGACAGGTGATTTTCTTTGGCTATTAGAATATATCAGAATTCCCATTTTAAAGCAACATGCTGTCAAATGACTTTTTCATAAAAATACAGTTCTTACCTTCTACTTGTACATTTAATACATTTTTTCCTCTTTGACCTGCAGCTCCAGATAAATGATCAACATACTTCTGTGGAAGACTCTCAGAGATACTCTGTTAAAATTGATATTAATAATGAGTTGCATAAAGATTTCCTAATCCCCTTCTAATACCTGAAAATACCCTACTTTTTAAAAATTTCCTACTTTACAAGCAATTAGATTTAAAAATAACAGAAGCATGGATTGAAAACCCAAACATTTAAATAGAAAACTTCATATATACTCTCTAGATCAAGTCTATCTTTTACCCTCATTTGGCTACTGACTCTGTAAACTGAGCATGGAAAGCCAGAGGAATTATTTTTCACAGACAAAATACTGACTTATAGGCACATTTCAGCAAAGAATTAACTTCAAAACACCTAACTCTACTTTGTATTCCCTGTCAAAAGAAGAGAGTATTTTTTAAAATATATGTATTTAAATAAATTCTTTAATAAGTACACTTGCTATAAATTTAAAATATTTCTAAAGACAGAAATTTTTTAGTATTAAAATAATATACTTGGCATGAAAAGAAACCATGAAGTATGTCATGTTGAGCATAAACACAACACTGTAGAAGCTGCTTCATTTAGGTGAACAAAGGCTTAAAATTTGATAAAATTTTTATTGATAGGAAAAATAGTTGAATAAAATAGCGAAGTAGTAAGGAAAACTTTTAGGTTTAAATAACAGCAAAAAATTTAAATATAGTTATGCAACTCTTCAAAAAAGTATAGCAAGCTTTAATAAGGGAAGAATAAGAACATTTATTTATTAATCATCTAAATGTGCCAAGCTTTTATTATGCACATTTTATTTTTTACATGCAACAACAATGATATGATTGTAAGGACAGTTACCCCACTTCCTGGTCATTCCAAGATGCGAGAGTGAAACGACGCACAGATGGGATCTGCTGTTCTCTCTGTCCAGAATGTCCCTCCCCTGGACCCTCACATGACTGGCTCCTTCCCATCCTCCCCTTGGTAGCTTTTCTCACATGCAGATCTTTTCTGACTACCTAAATTCCACTCCCACTCCCACTCCCATCCCCATCCTAACTACAAACTGTCTCAATGTTGTCTAACGTAACATTCTCCATTTCTTTACATGAAGGACTTAACAGTGACTTATAAAGGATTCCTGTTTGGCTTTATGTTCCCACCACTACAGCCTAACCCCTCAATTGGTACAGTCAGTGTCGAACTCCCCAGCACATAGTTGGTATTCAATAACAGGAATTTATTTAAGATCAAAACATTTAAAATGTCGAGAGCACCTCAAGTACCAAAGCACTTGATACCTATAGGAGATCTCCAATAACAGTCTACAGAAACTTAACATACCCCAAACTAGAAATCCACATGCCCGTTCTAATTTTCCTATTCTTAACACTACTGTCATTTTATTGTCCTTCAGGTTTTAAAAAAGTGCCCCAGCATTTAGTGAATCACTAATTGCCACTGTGATCATTTTTGTCTTACATTTCTATAGCACCCTTTACAGTTTACAATGTGTGTTCACAGCTGTTATCACATCTGTTCCCTACACATACCTGAGAAGTGGGTACCAGTACCATTTTTACGAAGGAGGTCACTGACGCTCACCCAGGGTAGACAAGTTTTTCCAAGATCCCACAGCTAGTGACAGAACCAGGATGCTACCATGTCTTTTAACTTTAAACACAGTGCTGTATCACTGCAGCAGCTGCCTATATCTAACAGATCAGGCCCTTATTATCTCTTTCCATAGCTGTCACCTTACAACAGGTCATCATTACTTTATATTTAAGTTACTTCAAGTACGGCTGCCATAAATGTACTCAACGCACACTAGCTTAACTAGCCAAAATGGTGTGTACTTATTAAAACATCACTAAACCAAACTGTTGTTATTATAACGCCACATACTTATTATTCCCCATTCTTTTGCTTCTCTTGAAATGTTCCTTGCAGATCTATTTGACAATCCAAATGTAATAATACTTTCAAGTCTCAGGCACTATCTTTTTCAGGTCTAAGTGGTAAAAAACTACATTTCAACCTGTTTCTCTCTGAACCTCACTAGGAGTTTTACACATCCATAAGTACCAAAGAAACATACATTTGCTTGGGAGACTGGGACTGACAGATACACCCTACTATCTATAAAATAGATCAATAATAAGGACCTACTGTATAGCACAGGGAACTCTACTGAACACTCTGTAATGGCCTATATGGGGAAGGAATCTAAAAGAGAGTGGATATATGTATATGCATAACTGATTCACTTTGCTGTATATCTGAAACTAACAGAACATTGTAAATCAACTATACTCAAACAAAAATTTTTTAAAAAAAAAAAAGGAAAAAGAAACATACATCTGGCCATAGGCTGACCTGGAATAATGCTTCCATTTTTTTTTTTTTTTTTTTTTTTTTATTTTTATTTTTATTTATTTATTTATTTTTTTTTTGTGGTATGCGGGCCTCTCACTGCTGTGGCCTCTCCCGTTGCGGAGCACAGGCTCCGGACGCGCAGGCCTAGTGGCCATGGCTCACGGGCTTAGTTGCTCCGCGGCATGTGGGATCTTCCCGGACCGGGGCACGAACCCGTGACCCCTGCATCGGCAGGCGGATTCTCAACCACTGCGCCACCAGGGAAGCCCTCCATTTTTAGATAAATTTAACTTCAGAACCCAAACTGATTCCTTATGACTTCTAAGCCTTGGTTTTTGCTCTATACTACACTGGTTTCATTAGGTGAATCTTGCAAATCAACAAAAGTGCACTATGTGGTAGTTATTATATTTAGCACACAATTATTTAATTAATTACAGGTTAAAAATATAAGGAAATTTTGATGGGCAAATGCAAAGGTGAGAAAGTAAAGTCAAAGCATCCCCCCTTTTATGTTTTAACATCACTCAGTGCTTATATTTTAAAATAAAAAAAAATAATAATAATAGAAGACAGTACCTCAGAATCCCAAGGTGATTCTATATCTTCTTCTTCTCCTAATCCTAATGCTGACATCATATCTGTAAAATGCAGCCACAGATACATTAATGAGAACATTTACTACTATGAATTTTAAATACATATATAAGTCTATCTCCATCCACAAATATTTAAATAAAGTAGCAGAAAAGAATTGCAGAGGGTTGAGGCATTTTCAGGAAGAAAAAGTTGGTAGTAGTTGGGATACTTCTGAAGAAACAGAGCAAAAGAAACATACTTAAAAAGAAATGGATGGTATATTTGGATCTACACACTGTAAATGTTTTTTTCGGTACGCGGGCCTCTCACTGCTGTGGCCTCTCCCGTTGCGGAGCACAGGCTCCGGACGCGCAGGCTCAGCGGCCATGGCTCACGGGCCCAGCCGCTCGGCGGCATGTGGAATCTTCCCGGACTGGGGCACGAACCCGCGTCCCCTGCATCGGCAGGTGGACTCTCAACCACTGCGCCACCAGGGAAGCCCCTAGATGTTTTTATACTAGCCTTGAAGCACCGAAAAAAATTCATAAATATTCACTAACTTACCACTCCTATTATTTTTGTGTGCTCCATCAAAAGAAGTCAAATTGTTATGATCTGTTTGCTCTTGTGGAGCACTTTCAATATCAGTATCATTTTCTTTTTCTCCAATTTCTGGATTTGTTGCTCCTTCCTATAAAAACAAAACAAAATAAAACAAACACCTAATTCCAGAAACCATCATATTCATTCATTTGGCCATTCAATCAATCAGTAAGACAACAAACATTACTGGATCTATCAAATCATAGGCACTATCCTGGGAGAAGCTGGAAATATAAATAGAAGACCGATTCTGCTCTGTATTCTAGGAGAAGCAGAGCTACATGAAAACAAATAAGCACAGAAAAGTATCATTCAAAAGCTCTACAAGTGATGGGAACAGAGTCCAGGAAGGGCACAAAGGAAAGAGGAGTCAGCTGTATCTGGGTAGCTTAGGAAATGCCGCAAAGACAGGTCTGTGTCTTAAAAGACAGACACAGCGTAGAGCGGGGATGTGAAGGCGATTCTAGAAAGGGCAGCCTGAGCAAAAGGACGAGGCGTGAAACAACGTAACAAGTCACGTGGAAAACTAGAACACAGTTACTGGGAATGGTACATGGAGAGACAAAACTGGAGGATCAGAACCAAACCAAAAAAAGCAAGGGTCCTCCTAGAACAAGAACTTTCTCCTTCACGTGATGGGGATCCACTACGTAAGTAGGGGCGTTACACCTTCACAAATATATTTTAGAAAGGTCACTCTGGCAGCAACGTAAAGATGAACATCAGGGGAGCAACACTAGAAAAGAGCATTTCGAAATCATAAGTGAGAAAGTAATAGGAGATGAAAAATGGTAAGCAGGTAGAAAATACTGAACTTGATGAGCAACAGGAATGTGGTGATTTCAGGGAGGGATGGAGTCCAGGATTTTCCCTGCTTCGGTATTTCAGTGATGTTATCTACTAGGATGGGGAAGACAGATGACAGAGTAGCTTACGAAGAGTCAGGAAAGAGGAAAGCATCAGGGACAATGTCTTCAGTTTGGGGCACAACAAATTTGAGGCACCCAGGGGACTTAGAAGAAAGATTTGGATAAATGCATTTGGATTAGTAATAGATAAACTTATTCAGGAAAAGCACATGATGTTAAGATAAATATCTGTAAAATATACTAACTGGTATAATTAAATGATGCAAAGCTAGGCAGAATTCTGAACTTTGGAAAATATAAACAAGACTGGGGAAGAAAACCATGAGATTCAATTTTTCGATTATATATTGCAACATTTGTTTAAGGATATAAAGTATACTCTTTCATCATTATGTGCAAATATTCATTTCTGGGATAGTATAGCAATAAGCATTTTTAAGTTTAATGAAAAGATTTAATTGTAAAACACCAACTCAAGAGACTACAAGAAGACTCCTTTTCAAATATTAATCTTAAAAGACAAGTTTTAAATTGTAGAAGAGAATGTTTATGTGATTATGGAATTAGAAGGCATTTTTAAGTACTACTATGATGTACAAAAGAAATATAAAACCCTATTTTAAAATCACATGGTTTTCTTATTCACCTGTGAACAGCATGCTAATAACTCTTCCTATCTACACCTTATAGAATGGCAGTTAAAGATTGGGGAAATGAAAAAAAAAAAAAAAAAAAAAAAAAAAAAAAAAAAGGGCTTCCCTGGTGGCGCAGTGGTTGAGAATCCGCCTGCCGATGCAGGAGACACGGGTTCGTGCCCTGGTCCGGGAGGATCCCACATGCCGCGGAGCGACTGAGCCCGTGAGCTATGGCCGCTGAGCCTGTGCGTCCGGAGCCTGTGCTCCGCAACGGGAGAGGCCACAACAGTGAGAGGCCCGCGTACCGCAAAAAAAAAAAAAAAAAAAAAAAAAAGATTGGGGAAATGATTTAGTATTAAAAAAAAATTAGTAAAACTATGATTATCCAAGTTGGAGATTTAAAAGTTCTCAGATACATCTATGATTAACAAACAGGACCCAATATTCACATGAGGGAAGAACAAAGGGACTAAAAAGATCAAATAACCAGGATTCCTGAGTTTTAGATATGAAAGAATTTACATGTTAGTTTAACTTGTATAACAAAATATTTACATGCTAGTTTAACTATAAATACTGAAGTTAATAAAGTTTCTCAAGAATAACATGAAATGTACCTATTGCTGGAGATATTTTAAAAAGTAAAATATTGGGCTTCCCTGGTGGCGCAGTGGTTGAGAGTCCGCCTGCCGATGCAGGGCACGCGGGTTCGTGCCCCGGTCCGGGAAGATCCCACATGCCGCAGAGCGGCTGGGCCCGTGAGCCATGGCCGCTGAGCCTGCGCGTCCGGAGCCTGTGCTCCGCGGCAGGACAGGCCACGGAGGTGAGAGGCCTGCGTACAGCAAAAAAAAAAAAAAAAAAAAAAAAAAAAAAAAAAAAAATCTTCCAGAGATAATTTTGTACACTCTGCTGGTAATTTTTCCTTCCTTACTGTTTTATAAAAACAAGTAGTTTATATTTGAAAAAAATCAGAAATTGTGATTTCATTCATTTGATGTGTGTATATGTGCCCATTATGTGCAGATATTACTAGGAAAAGATAAATCAAAATCTCTCCAGAGAAAAAGATTTCTATGTTTTTTTTCTTTAAGATTGTTGCAGTTTAAAATTTTCTCATTTAATGACTTGAAATTAAGAACCTCATTTACATAATTAGAAATTATAATCTTAGTGAAAGACTGATAAAAATTTATTTCCTCTCTGTTTATTCTCAAAAAGATCTAAAACACCTACCAAGATGATACCAAACAGTAAGATAAATTAGTTAAGTAAGTTAAGTATATACCAAACAGTAAGTAAAAAACCACAAGAAACAGAAGGGCCAAAAATTCTTAATTCATAATAAATCTGATAAGGCCTAAAACAGAGCTCATCTTGCATTATCTATGAACAAAGCTTTTGCTAGATTAAACATAAGACATAACCTTATTAATTTAAAAGTGAGAATTTTTTAAAAAGGAAAAACCTTCAAATTAAAACTAACTTCCACATGGAATTATATTCAATATCTTGTAATAAACTATAATGGAAAAGAATTGAAAAAAAAGAATATAGATATATACATATATATGTATAACCAAGTCATTTTGCTGTACACCTGAAACTAACACAATATTGTAAATCAATTACACTTCAATTAAAAAATGACAACAACCAAAAAAAGGTAAGGATCAAATTCTCTTTCAGTTCTTCATAAAAATTAACTATATGTCATTCAAAAGAGGATGAGCATTATTTTCCATGACCTGACTTTCTCTTGTTAATTTGAATTTGAAATAATTTCTAGTTCCTGCTCTCATTTAACCCCACTATTTCTGTTGTTTTTGTATAATAATCTCTCTCATCTTGACCCTCATTCAACCTTTAAATTCATCTTGTCCTTCTTAACTGAATTCTTCCCCTTCATTCCCCTCCCCATCTTCATATTCATCTAGCTGTTCCTTCTAGTTACTTTTTAATTCTTTCCTTCCATAAAGGCATACTTCAGAATGGTTTACTGCCAACATTCATAAATCTCAATTCTGCACATATATTGCTCTTGTTATTACACTGTTTTCTATTGTGATCTTAAGCAATTCCATTTCTGTAAGGGACCCTTTTCATCACTGTAAGAATCGGGGGGCTGGTATGTGAAAAAGCACAGGAAAAAAAAAGTTAAAAACAAAACAGAACAACTTACCTTTGTAAGACCAAGGCCTGCTAAAGACTTGAGAGGTTTTGGGAGAGGTTCAGGTGATGGGAAAGCAGGATGAGAGACGCCCTGGAGTCTGATTGATGGTTTGGGAAACGTTTCGACCACATCTTCATTTTCATTATCAGAACTATTGTCCTCAAAGAAGGTTCTCTTCTCTGGTCTCACGATGCCACACTTTGCTTCTACTATGGTGAAAACAAGGTGGAGTACATGAGAACATCCATAATTTCAAATCAGTGAATAAGACAAGAAGGACAGTTTTCAAATAACTTACTGTTTTTCTTGGATTGCCGAGAAGCACTCATTAGCTCTGTTAAGCTTGGTTTCAGGACATTCTAGAGAAGAAAACAAGAGCTTTAAGAATAAGAAGTATTGGGAATTCCCTGGCGATCCAGTGGATAAAACTCTATGCTTCCACTGCAGTGGGCATGGGTTCAACCCCTGGTCAGGGAAACTAAGATCCTGCACCACTTGTGGGATCTTAATTCCCCGACCAGGGATTGAACTTGGGTCCTTGGCAGTGAGAGCGTGGAGTCCTAACCACTGGACAACCAGGGAATTCCCTGAATATACGCTTAATGGAATGCTTCAGAAAACACAGCGAAATCCCTTCATAATATGGATTTTGAGAAACAGAATTTTAATTTCTAAATTTCCATAATTTTGACTGTTATTTTAGGCTTAATGCAGAACCAAAGACAGAAACAGAGGGAAAAAAAGCTTTCTCCTAACAACTCTATGATACCAAAATAAAAATTGTCCAAGAAAAAAGAACTAGATATATGCTATATAGTTTTGGAACTGAAAGGCCCCAGGAAAATTCTATCATTATTACAGTAAGTAACTGTATCCATTAAAGATTTCATTTAAGCATGAGTATTATATAAATCACGTCAGTATGGTTGAAAAGTCACAGTAAGAATCCTTATCCTTGACCAAATTTCTTATTTCCTCCCTTGTGGGCAAGTGCTTCCCAATACACTTTTCCTGTCACTATCTACTTCCCAGCCCATCTTCTCTTCAGCCACGACCTTCAGTATTTAGCAAAGTAAAAAAAAAATTCAACTAGTCATATTTTTATAAAATGGTTTGCTCTGACCAACTTTCTATTACAAACATAAAACAATGAGAGGTAGACCACTGCTAAACTTTAAAAATTAATACTACACAAAACTAAATTCAAAGCAGGAAAACTAATTTCACAGGAGAGAACTTTACCTTGGTATCAAAATCTAAGTCTTCATCGTCTGATGTAGGCCATGAATCATCAACACCAGGTTTGTTGGAAAGCCTTCAGAGCAAAAATATATAACAAAAATAAGTGCCTTCATTTCTTTAACCAAAAACAAACAAAAAATTCAAGTGAAAGGCTGGTTATCTATGTATTAAATGATGTTTCTTGACATCATTAAAATGTGGCCTCTGTTTTAGAAAAGCTTTTAGTTACCTATTTCTGCTTCTATCTCTCGCTACCTATGAAATATCTAGCTAAGACCCATTCTTAGTTCCCATAACAAAGGGTGACAGCCAATATACTGGCAGAGCCTGAGAATAATTTGTTTTCACCAAAAGTCCTAAAACCTGAACTGAAAACCCAATTAATGGGTAACATAACTTTTGTTTACCAGAACTGGAACAAATCTGATGACCTAAAACAAAGTAGAAGGATATGTTGTTCCTTCTCCATTGTCCATGCCTGGTTCAAAGACTAATCTGTGTCCGTCAAAAATGGCAGTCGTGATTCTCCAGAAGGGAAACCACTTATTAAAGAAGGCCCCCGGGGCTATCCTAATGGTGCAGTGGTTAAGAATCCACCTGCCAATGCAGGGGACACGGGTTCAAGCCCTGGTCCGGGAAGATCCCACATGTTGCGGAGCAGCTAAGCCTGTGCGCCACAACTACTGAGCCTTCACTCTAGCGCCCGTGAGCCACAACTACTGAGCCCACACGCCACAACTACTGAAGCCCGCACGCCTAGAGCCCATGCTCCGCAACAAGAGAAGCCACCACAATGAGAAGCCCGCGCACCACAACGAACAGTAGCCCCCACTTGCCACAACTAGAGAAAGCCCGCGCGCAGCAATGAAGACCCCAATGCAGCCGAAAATTAAATAAATAAATAAATAAATACATTATTTTTTTTAAAAAAAAGAAGGCCCCGGGCTTCCCTGGTGGTGCAGTGGTTGAGAATCCACCTGCCGATACAGGGGACACGGGTTCGTGCCCCGGTCCGGGAAGATCCCACATGTTGTGGAGTGGCTGGGCCTGTGAGCCATGGCCGCTGAGCCTGTGCGTCCAGAGCCTGTGCCCCACAATGGGAGAGGCCACAACAGTGAGAGGCCCGCGTACCACAAAAAAAAAAAAAAAAAAAAAAAAAGAAGGCCCCATTCCTTCCCTTTACTCTAAAACAGTACAGGAAGTCCCCTGAAAGAACAAATTTATATGTTTAATTTATATGTTAAACTATTCCCAGAGAGATTAAAACATTAAAAACTATAAAGTCTACTTAGTTTTCCTGTACAGGTCCTGCCTTATTCAGGTCCACATAAACAGCTAGCTCTTAAAAACCCTCATAGGCACTTAGATCCCCAAGCAGAGACAGTGCTGTAGAAACAGAGTCCTGGCAGCTGTGCCTCTCTTTCCCTAGGTACTGCCTAAATATCTTCCTTCCTATAGGCTCCCCTCCCAAATCACCCCTGTGCCTCACCCCTGAGGCCTGCTCAATGGCAGCCTCCAACCTTTAAGATTTCAGCCTGTGAAGGCAATGGTTCCTGAATCAAGGATGGGCTCGGGACTTCCCTGGTGGCACAGTAGTTAAGAATCCGCCTGCCAATGCAGGGGACACGGGTTCGAGCCCTGGTCTGGGAAGATCCCACATGCCATGGAGCAACTAAGCCCATGCGCCACCCTATTGAGCCTGCTCTCTAGAGACCATGAGCCACAACTACTAAGCCCACGTGCCACAACTACTGAAGCCCGAGCACTCCGCAGCAAGAGAAGCCACTGCAATGAGAAGCCCGTGCTCCACAACGAAGAGTAGGCCCTGCTCGCCACAACTAGAGAAAGCCCGCACGCAGCAACGAAGACCCAATGCAGCCAAAATTAAACAAATAAACAAATTTATTTATTAAAAAAAAAAGAAAAGAATAAAGACTCTAGGAAAAAAGAAAAAACTTCAGAGAACCAGGTAAGGGTACTATGCTGAATGGAAAACCAAAACCAGACTGGGAAGGCAGTAAGCAGAGAAATCAACTAGACAGATGTTCTATGTAGATGCTGAATTTAATTAACATAACATGGTCTATAGGTAGATACTCTTCTCTTATAGAAAACTAATTCACCTTAAGGAGAGTAGACATCACTATATCTAAGAAGATGTGCCTAATGAGGTCTTGCTTGCATAAAACCCTATGGTTCTGAGGCCTCAGCTACCTGAGATCTGCCATAACACCTTAATGGTAAATACAAAGTACTAGTTACCACTGCAATTGTCAAATATATCAGGACAAAGGCTTGGACTAACCAGGTTTCTTAGGAAAACTCTAAATCAGAGTTAATATATAACTAAATTTGACTTTCTGAGTTGATCTGATTTGGGTCTGTATCTTGACCCCAGTGCTACACGGGTACTTATCAATCTCTGCTGAGGGACATGAGAGTGGATCTGGGGCTGACCATCACATCACAGGTCAGCAACTTGTTGACTAAGGAATCAAGGGTCAATTAACCAAGCCCTCCAAACCACAGCTGCCTAATTAATTAAAGTAAGCTATATAGCACAGCTACTTTGCAAAGCGGTTGTGATGACTCTATGATGTAACAAATTTAAGCACATAATACAGTGTCTAACCCAGAGTAGAACACTCAACAAAGGTTAGTTTCTCTTCTCCATGTTCCCTTAGTTAAACATACAAGTTTTAAAAATCCATAAAATCCTACCTGCTTAAAGACTCTTCTTCAGAACTCCCATCCACTATTAAAGGAAAAAGTAAAACACATTTTAAATCAACAATAGAAAAATACAGAATATTATAAGTGTAAGACTGATGCTTTGTTAAAAAGTATTCCTCTGTGGGCTTCCCTGGTGGCGCAGTGGTTGAGAATCCGCCTGCCAATGCAGGGGACATGGGTTCGAGCCCTGGTCTGGGAAGATCCCACATGCTGTGGAGCAACTAAGCTCATGCGCCACAACTACTGAGCCTGTGCTCTAGAGCCCGCAAGCCACAACTACTGAGCCCATGTGCTGCAACTACTGAAGCCTGCACACCTAGAGCCCGTGCTCCGCAACAGAAGCCACTGCAATGAGAAGCCCGCGCAACGCAACAAAGGGTAGCCCCTACTCCCGCAACTAGAGAAAGCCCACATGCAGCAATGAAGACTCAACACAGCCAAAAATAAAATTAATTAATTAGTTTTTAAAAAGTATTCCTTTGGAACCACACCTGGAGAGTATACTAGAGTGAATGCTGATTATACCACTGCTAGGCAATTATGCATGAGAGCCATTTCCCCTCCTTCACATTTATCAAATGCAAAAAAAACCACAAAAAACTACTTATCAAAATTTGATACCTAAAAGTGAAGCGCTGTTTACAATGACCATAATCCTAACCAAACTGTGAGACTGACAGAAAATATCATTAGTAGAATCAGTACCATAAACTGATAATAGCAAACTTAAATAGCATGATATTTCTGGACTTCCATCACTCAGAGCAGTGCGTAGAGAATACATGTATTTTGCCATCACGTAACACAACTTCTCCAGCTCTTCAGTTCAGGGTGAAAACGCCCTGTCACAAGGAAGCCTGGTCTACAGGCACTGTACTTTAGAGCATGGCAACACACAGGAAACAAACTCTTTCTGGCCCTATTTCCAGTTGCGAGATAAGCATGAAAGACTTTGTAATTCCAGTTTTATAAAGGATAATCTCCTGAAAGGGAGGTGGGGGAGGGCAAATGGGGTCAACTGGATGGTGAGGATGGAGAAGTTGAATTTTTTTTAAGTTTTAAATATATATACATTTTTAAAGTATAATCTCTTGAGACTGTCTCCTTCCATTGCTCGAGAGTCTATCTGGACCCACCACATAGAGCAGCATGGTCCAAACAGTTAGTGCTGTGTAGTAGTGAGGGATGTCATTTTTCTCAACGCTTCCCATTATGTGGCAAATGATTACAGAAATCATGCTTTTTCAGCTTGTAAGGCATATGTCATCGTATCTTAAGCTGATGAACAAAGAAAGGGAGGGAGGGAAGGAGGGAGGGAGAGACTCTGGTACTGCTGGACAACATTTCACATGTGTTGTCATAATCTGATGCTGGGGGAACGAAGCACATGCAGTAAGTCCATGGGTAGAGGACACCTGCAAGCTTGCGCCTGGTTTCCTGCAGACTTTTGCACCGTGCGCCTTTTCCCTTTGCTGATTTTGCTTGGTATTCTTTCACTGTAATAAATCACAAGCATGAGTACAACCACATGCTGAGTCCTGGGAGTTCTTTGGAAGAGCCAAACCTGGTGTGGTTTGGGGAAACCTCTCAAACAGTTGCATTGTTTACATGAAGTCTGTATTATTTGGGTTGATGTGTTATATGTGATTACAGTCAGGTTATTCCACAGAATAACCTTCCTCAAATCTGTTTTTCTTGATATTTGCCTTGGAGATTCCTGTATTTCTATATCCATCTGAATAAAGGCATAAAAGGGATAGATGAAACAGTGATGTCAGAAACTGATTGAAACAAGCAACAATCCTAGTTCAACCAGAAGAAAACCAAAGAATTCTGATGATTGATAATATGTTCTAAAGTATGAAAGTTCCTATAAAGAAAATGAAAAGATGAGTTAATTTTCTCCAACTAAGCAGGGTTTAATTCCTCACAGTTAACTCCCAGGTTTTTTGTTTTGTTTTTGTTTTTGTGGCCACACCGAGCGGCATGCAGGATCTTAGTTCCCCAGGAATCAAACCCGTGCCCCCTGCAGTGGAAGCAGGGAGTCTTAACCACTAGACCACCAAGGAAGTCCCATTCCCAGGTTTTGCCAACTCTGGGAAAACGCGGGCAAGCGTACTCACCAGGCCAGACTGTTTTCGCTGACGCTGCGTGGGCAGCTGCCGCTGTTATGAAAAACTTAGGTAGGACCTTGGCAGATGTGCTGATTTTTCCATGTTTGGACATCAGATGTACCACTCATGTAAAAAGTAGATGTTATGACTCTTAAATTGTCCTTATGAAAAGGTTACCACCAAAGAACTTTTAAGAGTTAAATCCAACTTTCTTTTCAGTAATTTTACTCGATATAATTGATACTCCCTCCTTGAAATTTTCTTTTTAAAAGGTTTTTGTAACATCACCACCATTCTCTCCTGCTTTTCTTTTTTTCTGTTTTTCCTTTTCAATTTTTATTTTGAATGAGAGTTTTATTTAGCACACTCAGATGAACAAATATAGGAACTGGTCTACCACGCGCCACAACTAGAGAGAAGCCCGCATGCTGCAACAAGGGGCCTGCACGCCACAACAAAGACCTGACGCAGCCAAAACAAATAAGTAAATAAATGTTAAAAAAAGAAACTGATCTATGTGGAATATTGCTACTTCCCTCCATTTCAAGACCCTCAGTCCTCAGTTAAGGGCTCTGTAATTCCATTGACATCTTTTTGTCATTGGCTGGTACTCAAATTCCTTGAGGAGGATCCCTGCAGTATGTGACTCAGATTGTCCCCAGAAGACCTTCCCTTAGTCCCGCTGTGGAGCTCAGTGCCTGCCCTACTTTCCTCCAGCCCCTCCTCAAGTGTTCTTTACCAACCATCCCCACAGCACCCTTTCTGCACCAGCAAAACTGAACTGCTCATAAATCCTGCCAAGTTCACTCGTACATCTTAGCCTGTGCACTGCAGTTCTTTCTGCAAAACATGTGATCTTGATAGATGTTCCTCCTGCCAAACGCTGTCCTTCTGCCTCTTTACCTAGAAAACTTCTCCACACTCTGCATGCTTACCTTAAAGTCCACTCACTTTTTAAAAACTCTAATTCCTCACCATGGACTTAAAATATCTGGCACATATGAAACACCAATTTTAAAAAATACATAAAGACAATTTGTAAACTCCTAGTGGGCTCTGGCACATAGTAAGCACAGAATAAAGTATACTAAATAATAAAAATGATCATTATAATAACAAGCTCCTGGAGGGCAAGGACTGTGTTTTTTACATGTTTGCATCCTGTGACATCAGAATAGTGCCTAGTACCTAAAAGATACTTGATAGTTATTTGTTAAGTGGACAAATTAACAAATAAATAAGAATGTTTTCTTTGAAAATTCTATTTTAAAAAATACAGAAATTAACCAGGGACAACTCTATTATTAGTACCTTGAAGACCAAAGCTCTATTTCATCTCTGTATCTCCTCTAACGTGTAAAACCAACCTACAGAAGTTCTTTGATGGACAGAGGGCTACTATGTTAGAGGTGTCCTCATACAGATTGTATAACACGCTAGGTGCCACATCTAGGGAACACAATCATGTTTTCTTAATGTGAATTATTTTTGTGCTTTTATTAGAATTTGCTGAGTCTCCAGTTGGGCTATTTGAATATTACGATAATCCTTTAACTAATGCCAACAGAGCATCTCATTCTAACAAAATTATAGTGTCATGACAATTATTCAACACACAGAAGAAAACATCTGGTTCTAATGAAGTCAGCCTATCTCACGCTGTTTGGACTTGTAAGGAATGAAGTTGGTAATAGCAAGACCTCGCTGGTACAATAATATGGAAAATAACCAGTGCTTCTCTACCAGGCATTGCTTTTCTGACTTCTGTACTATAGGTACGTATCTTTCAAAAATAATCTCTTCTTGGTATGCTGCACACTGGCTCAGCTTTGCAGTTCTTCTTGTTTGCCATTTGTTTAAAGTACCAGGAAGGTACTGTTGAGATACCAGGCTTAAAGGTGGTAACTTTTTTAGTGAGGCTAATCACTATACAATAACTAATATTCATGTAATTATAGAGGAAACATACAACATACTAACCAAAAAATCTTTTTTCTTATTTACACAAAGATATAATATGGGATTTTAGAGGCCATGATTAAATATGTGGATTTCTTTTCAGACAATACTGTCTCTGATTTTAAATTACTTACAATTAACTTCTTAAACAATTCTGAATACTAGACTATTAAGAAATTAATTTTAAAAATAAAAATATACACGTAATTTACACACTGGTTTTTTTCATTGCTTTTTCATTATTAAAACTTCCTCACTCTTACTTTATCTATGGTAGGGTCACCAAGAGTAATTCACTATCAGACGTCTTACCTGGGTTGCTATTTTGAGAAGGAGTTTTAGGTCTCTTTTCTTCTTTATATTCAGAAATCAGTTGGCGATTGCTATGTATTAAAAATGTGATAAATAATATTACTATTTTAATACTAATATGAAAAACAATTACCAAATATATTAAATTCTTAGATCACTTTAGACAATGTCAGAGCTATTATCAAAACTTCAATTGTGGGACTTCCCTGGTGGCACAGTGGTTAAGAATCCGCCTGCCATTGCAGGGGACACAGGTTCAAGCCCTGGTCCGGGAAGATCCCAAATGCCGTGGAGCAACTAAGCCCGTGCACCACAACTACTGAGCCGGAGCTCTAGAGCCCGTGAGCCACTACTGAGCCCACATGCCGCAACTACTGAAGCCCACACGCCTAGAGCCCGAACTCCACAACAAGAGAAGCCACCGTGATGAGAAGCCTGCACACCGCAACAAAGACCCAATGCAACCAAAAATAAATAATATATAAATTAATTAATTTTTAAAAATCATATTAAAAACCCAATGTGTGTGTCTTTTCATAGGTTTAACATTCTAATGTTGCAGTTTTCAGGAAAAATGTCAGTAATTAGGGTGATTAGCTGTCCTTTCTTTGTGGTTTGTAATTCAGGGACTCTTAGCTAGTCTATAATTTGTAACTGAATTTATTTATAAATATATGACCTCATTAAATTAGATAACATAACTGTCTCCCATTATTGCAGCTAATCGCACCAAGAGTAGAAAACTAATCAAAGTCCAGACCTGGCTTGGACCACTACTACTCCTCCTCTACCTACTCAAACTCTGAACCAGTAGATCTTTCTCAGAATGATGCTTAAGCTCCATGTTCATCTCCAATTCACTTGGAAGACATAACCCTACTTTTACAATGGATGCTGACAAGTCCTGGACAGGGCTTACCTCTCCTAATGCCAACTAACCTACTTGAGATTCAGGGATTTCTGGTGAACGGGTTCCTTATGAGGCAGAATCTGAAAATACTTTGAAGGTTGAGGCAGATGTAAATCATTGAGAAGATTTTCATTATCACGGAAAACAGATCATCTGAGGGGCCAACCTCAGTTATGGAATCTCAGGCAAGCTGGCACCCACTACTCTGAGGAGGATGATATGGGATCTTCCACGACCTAAGAAAAAGTGCCCCACAGGATATAAAGCAGCCTTGAGGTTCAGGTCTGGTAACAAAGGAAAAGGGAAAGTCTGCTCTCTCCCGGCAGGAGCATTTGAACCTCTCTGACAGCCTAAAACGGTTCCCATTGACGTCTGCTAGCAGAAAAGACAAGTAAGAGCCTCAAAGGGTAACTCATCGTGAAGATCTGGGCTAAGATGTGGGCTCTACATAAGGTTTTTGAGTGTGTCGGGGAGGGTGTGTGTGGCTAAAGCTAGAAGGCCCAGGTGCCAGAACTGGGCGCTGGTGCTTTGGAACAGTGGCTGCGCTACAGGCATATGTATGAGAACTAAAAAAGTTGTCCCTTTGAAGTCTAAGCGTGCATCACCATGAAGACTGAGGAATCTGGATCAGCAAGGGCATCCTGGGAGCAAAGGTCAATCATGACCCCGCTGCAGGGCCGGTTTCTTTTTCTTTTTTTCTTTTAAAATTCTTAAAGGTCTTATTAGAGCAACATCCAGACTCCAGATCCAGCTGCCAAGGAGACCCTGCTAAGACCAGTTTTAGTAGCAACACTGCAGCAATAGAATCGATGCAATCAACAGAATGATGAGAATGCCCTTTTTTTCCCCTCCAAATGACTTGTGGAAGAGGACTGTCTCTTTGATCTTAGGGAATCCCTTAGGTTCTTGCAAAATTTAAGAGGGAGAGTATAGAGGTAAGTCCCCAAGAGAAACTACAGGATAGTCAGCTGAACTCAACATTTCAAGACCCAAATAACAAGTTAGAAAAACCAGAGCTGTGACACTACTTGTACCCCATGCATAGGGGTTACGCTTGGAGTGAAATGGATAACGTTAGGATCTTTAAGGATCTAAAGTCTTAAAGTCCTGAGATAAAGAACCCTGTGCCCACTGCTACATCTAACTAGTCTGGCCTTTCGGCTGGTTTCCAGCTGATGATGGGGAACATCTCACCACCATTCCCAAACTGCCTGCACCAAACTAGAATGCTTACCTGTCACATAACAAGTAACAGTTAAACTAGTTTTAACCACAGTTTAGTGATAACTGGCATTTTAATGTAAACACTTACATATTAAAACCACTAATAAGAGCATATTCTTCTGCGGTCCATCCATAGATATCTTGGGAAAACACATCAATACCTTGCTGAAGAAGAAGCCTGACTATATTTGTTGATTCATAGTTTACAGCAAGTATGAGGGCTGTTCTAAAATAACAGAGAGATAACTTCACCCTTAGGAACTTTAGCTAACTTACTTTATCAGCTAATTTGATGTACTTTACCAAGTTAATATCTTGCCCATCCATGTAGGACTGACCATTTACATGTTCAAGCGTTCATCTTTGTAAATTACCTCCAAGGCGAAAGTGAAGGGACAAAAAAGAAGCCTCCTGTCCCACTCGGATGGCATGTAGTAGAAATTGCTAATTTAAAGTCCTGATGGACAAAAAAACTATGCTGAGGTCACTTATCTGAAGCAGGTGAGTATATAAAGGAAGAATTCCCCAGTTCTTCCTTAGTCTGTTATATTATACTTCAAAATCAGCTAGAGGTCAGGTTAATGAAAAGCTATTTGCAGGCTTAAAACAATAATATTAATAATAATGAAATTAAAATAGTCATGGTTGCAGTTAAAGATGCTGATGCGCATGTGCTAGGCACTAAATGAAATACTATATATGTAATCTTTCTTCCACACAACCACCCTTGAAGGATATACTACTATCCTCCTTTTCATATCAGGAAACATATTTGCTGATAATAAGTAACATTCCCAAGGTCATACACCTAATAAGTAGGAAAGCTAGGAATTAAACCAGTCTGGATCTAAAGCCCATCACTTTCCTCTTTATCACCCACCTATGACTTGTCTTCATTGAAGGAAATGTTTATCCAGTTAAAGCTACCTTTCTTCCTTCTACCTTCACCAATTAAAAATAAGAACATCAAAATGTACTAGAAATGAAAAAGGATAAAAACTGATGAGCCCGAAGTACCTGGTAATAGTGATTAACAATCACTTAGTGATAACCTAATAACATCAGTATTCTTCAAAGAAAGTAATTTAAAGCAAAGAGTCATCCCAAAGACATGCATCTTTTAAGGAAAAATATGTACAAAGTAGAGGTTAAAAAATTATTATAAAAGAATTAAGAAATTCAATACTGTGTCATAAGGTAAATTAAAAAGTAGAATCCATACCTTATAAAGCTAATAAAACTATGAAATCCCTTAGCTATTATAAGATCGTATGACCAAAAAAAGAAAAAACTCAGGTTGCAAATGACATCAGTCAATATTATAAAGGAATATGAATCCTGCTATATATTATTTTTCATGATACACAGTCAGAATAATTGCTTTTCGACCTGATGATGTGTTGATTATACATTAATCCTCTTCTTACTAATTTAATCTTTCTGTCACCACTCTAGAATAGCACTAAGGGTTTTAAAAAGAAAAAGAACAAACTACTGTACCTTTTCATCTTATCAACTACATGTATATTTGCTTCTTTCTTTACTAAAAATTCCACCATTTGCTGATTGTTTTCACTTACAGCAAGTAAAAGTGGGGTGAGGTCCTCCTGTAAAACAGCAGAAACACTTTATATAGAATGTACAAAGTTACATATTTCTAAACTGAATTTTAAAACTTATAAAATATTCTCTGAACTTAAACATCTAATATAGAAAGTAAATAAAAAGGAGCCGCTTCCTTCTCACCCACCCTGTGCTGCTTCCTTCTCTTTAAAATGCTCCTCCTCGGGCTTCCCTGGTGGCGCAGTGGTTGGGAGTCCGCCTGCCGATGCAGGGGATACGGGTTCGTGCCCCGGTACGGGAGGATCCCACATGCCGCGGAGCGGCTGGGCCCGTGAGCCATGGCCGCTGAGCCTGCGCGTCCGGAGCCTGTGCCCCGCAACGGGAGAGGCCACAACGGTGAGAGGCCCGCGTACCACAAAAAAATAATAATAATAATAAAATAAAAATAAATAAAAAATAAATAAATAAAATGCTCCTCCTCACTTCTTCACATGATTAACTGCAAAGTCATTCTCTAAAACTCACTTCCAGCATTTACTGGTTCCAAGGATCTTTGCTTCTATCACAGTATTTATCAGGTATACTGTAGTTATTTTATTTATGTATGTATGTATGTATTCATTTATTTGCGTTATGCGGGCCTCTTACTGTTGTGGCCTCTCCCGCTGCGGAGCACAGGCTCCGGATGTGCAGGCTCAGTGGCCATGGCTCACGGGCCCAGCCGCTCCGCGGCATGTGGGATCTTCCTGGACCGGGGCACGAATCCGTGTCCCCTGCATCGGCAGGCGGACTCTCAACCATTGCGCCACCAGGGAAGCCCTGTAGTTATTTTATTGCTCTATACTAGTCGATACACTCTAAACACTCCTCCAGAGATAATCATTTAACTATTAAATCAACTGCATATTTTAGGAACAATACTGAGGAGAAAGATATAATATTGTCTGCAACATGCATAACCTATCCAGCGATAACCAATTAACCTCATAAGGTTTACAGACATTCCAATGGGAATATGATTCTTCACATGAACATGTAAAGAAAAAGTTTTTTTAAAAAACCAACTTATAAATTCTAACTTGAAAAATTCAATCCCATTCTTAAGAGATTCTTTTAAAATATGAAATAGATTATAAATTAATGACTGTTTTAAAATCTAGAAATATTTATCAAAATAAACTGTAATACAGGAATTGGAAACACAGATGCTTATGGAGGCAAAGTAGGTGACCCAAGTAAGTGAAGAACCCAGGTGAGGCCAGCAAACCAGAGAACGCGCCCCATACAGAAGGGGCCCACTTTGCACGGCAGACCAAATAGTAGCGTGGGCTCAAGGGGGACCAGATTGGATTCCTTAAGAGAAGCCTGAAATGCAGATTTCTGCATGAGTTTCCTAAATTTTAAATGCTGACTCAATTTGTAGAGGAAAGCTAAACACATCCAGGGGCCACGTTTAGTCTATAGCCCACTTGTGTTTTTATGTTTGCTGTGAGTGTTTCCAAACGGGTGGGTATAAAGCAAATATTTGCATGTAAAACCTTTCCTTTCTTTAGTATCGTGTTCTACTAAAAAAAGTGGGTCCCAACACGTAATAAAAATTGCTATTAAGACTCATAATACCCACTTCAAGAATGTTTCCAATGCCTGTTAAAACTATAGTCTATTTCTATAATTCTCCCTGATGTTAACCAAATGGATAATTAGTTCATAAGACTGCTGAAACTAAATTATTAAAACAATTCCTATGGGCTTCCCTGATGGCGCAGTGGTTGAGAGTCCGCCTGCCGATGCAGGGGACATGGGTTCGTGCCCCGGTCCGGGAAGATCTCACAGGCCGTGGAGTGGCTGGGCCCGTGAGCCATGGCCGCTGAGCCTGCGCGTCCGGAGCCTGTGCTCCGCAATAGGAGAGGCCACAACAGTGAGAGGCCCGCGTACCGCAAAAAAAAAAAAAAAAAAAAAAAAAAAACAATTCCTATCTGTACTGTTACTAACTTCATGAGTTTTGATGTTTAAAACTATCATCTTGCTTATGCCAGGGCCCAGTGAACCTAACACACACACTGCAAAAGTCTGTCATGCAGCGTTCACCAAAAGAAGGCTCATGCTTTACTATTACTGCAGTCAGGAAAACCCTGTTTGTGATAAACATGTTGACCTAATGACCTGGATGATAACAAAAGGTGCAAAATCCGAAAAGGATCACACTCTACTTATTAAATGACTCACCATAAGCAAATTTCTAAAGACTCTGAGTGGCAGTGAATGATTAGTGGTTGGAAGGAAAAAGGAGTTATTCCTCAAGCCAATAGGTATTGCCAATAATATCCCTTTTACCTTCTCAATCACAGAGGCAGAGAAAGACAAACATCAGGCTAATATTGTTGGAAAGGAGGGAGTTGATGAAAGTAGCATCTATCAAACTCCAACTCTTCTAGAGATTTCTTATTTTTGAGATCTGTGAACTTATAAATCACACTCATCCATTCCACTGTTCTTAACCAAGGGCTATAGCAGAATCTTGAGGAAATATTTCCAAACACAGACGTCCGGGCCTTCCTAGATTTATTCCATCAAAATCTTCAGGGGAGCGCCTAGGCTTATAAATTTTTTATAAGTTCTCCCAGGTGACTGTGGTTCATGAGCACAATTCTAGCTGAGAATTAGTGTAGCGACCATGTCAGTCTCATCTCCTACCCACATGGCCAATTCCTTTTCTCAATTGAGGATTTGAAAAAAAAAAAAAGAGAAGTATAAGAGATAAGAGTCACCAAAACTACATTTAATTTTTCTAGGTAAATAGGTAGAACAGGGACGAGTAAACTCAAAATGCAACTTGATCTCATTACTTATAAACCCTTTACTTCCCATCAAGACATTCTAGATTTGAGAGCAGAGTCTAGACTCTTATCTAAGTGGCTGTTTCTGCCAAAACAGTATAATATGTCAGTTAATTATTTGTTCTTCTCCCTTATTTCCCATTTAATCACCACACGTTCACTGCCGATCTGATTTCCTCTGAGTCCTCCTAAAATTGATCTCTAGGCAAGGTTACAATTCACTTAGGCTCTTTCCCCAAATAAGATTATCCCTGAAACCTGAAAAGAACTTTGCCTAAATACATAAACTGAAGGGGAAAAAAACCCCAAAAACCTCTTCTTGGCATTTCCCAACTGTCAAATATCCAAATTGGCCTGCATATTTCTTTTTTTAAAAAATTTATTTATTTATTTATTTTTGGCTGCGTTGGGTCTTCGTTGCTGCGCGTGGGCTTTCTCTAGTCACGGTGAGTGGGGGCTACCCTTCCTTGAGGTGCGCAGGCTTTTCATTGTGGTGGCTTCTCTTGCTGCGGAGCACAGGCTCTAGGGGCGCGGGCTCAATAGTTGTGGCTTGCGTGCTCTAGAGCGCAGGCTCAGGAGTTGTAGCTCACGGTCTTAGCTGCTCCGCGGCATGTGGGATCTTCCTGGACCAGGGCTCGAACCCGTGTCTCCTGCATTGGCAGGCTGATTCTTAACCACTGCACCACCAGGGAAGCCTGGCCTGCATATTTCAACTGCTCTCTCCTTTTCCTTTTCTTTTTTCCCTCTGAAGCCTTAGGCAATGAGAGAGAAATCATTTTTACATAAATCATTTTTTAATAAAATAGGAACTTGTCAACAGCAGCAAGATTGCTATTATATTGTAAAATGCTTTGGTTTTGTTTGAGTTTTAGGACAAAGTCTATCTCCAAGGCATGTTTTACATTTCTGTGTTGTTTTACACTAATCAGAAAAAAACTGTGAGTGGGGGAAAAAATATTTGGGGGTAAAAAAAAGTCTTACCTTTAACAAATGCAATGTTTTCACAAATATCTGCCATAGACACATAAAAGAAAGCTATACCCTCCAATGCTTCTTTAGAAATATAATGATTTAAAGTGAAATCTTAGATAATTAAGTTATTTCAAAATATTTTCACTCAGGGAATGCTTGAGCTTCCAAATATGTGAAACTGACCCCATCTGTGTCAGCAGAGGGAGTTCCTGGCGTGGCTGCAGCTGGAGGAGGTAATATGTGTCCCAAAGAAAAAGCAGGAACAGCAGCTTCGCCATCACCTGCTCCCCACGCACAGCTACAACTCTGCTGAGGAGCCACCCGAGGTTGAGTGTGGAAGACCCCAAGGTGTACATGGTGGACCAAATGGCCACCAGCATAAGTGAACACCCTTGCTGGAGGTCAAACACGACCTGCCCCACTTTCCCCGATCTTAGAACCTGGGGTCCTGGAGGGCTCAGGGCCTGCTGCCTGCCCTGGCCACCTGCACTCACCCAGCTCTCCCTGCTGGGGTACGGGGTCTCCTTCCTCCTCCCATCCATCCCCAACGGTACCCATTCCCTGAGCCCCTGCAAGCAGCCAGCCCCCACCTCACCTCACCTCACTTCCCCCAGGTCTTTGTCTTGTGTGGGCTCTGAGCCCACCACCCACTCCCAGGCATATCCTAATGGGAAGATTGTCCTTCTGGGGTAGAAGGGTGGCTGGGAGACAGAACTGTGCTCTTTCTGTGAGCACCACCTTTCTCCAGCCTGTGACTTGGCTTTGGAGTTGTTTCCATGGTAACAGGGCCTGATGGGTGGTATTCAGTATACATATTATTATAGATAAAACATCTGCAGCTAAAACAAAAAAAAAACAACAACCATATATTGCAAACATTTTGTAAATAAAGTTAGTTGAGCTATACCTTGTTCCTTGCTTCAATGTTGGCGTCATGTGAAAGCAGCTTTGCTGCGAGTGATATATTCTGATAAAGGGCAGCATAGTGGAGAGCAGTGTTGCCACTGACATCCATGACATTTGGGTCGGCACCATGTTCCAGCAGAATAGTTGCACACTCCTCTTCCTGGCATTGTATGGCCTATAAGTGTTATGCCAAGAAACAGACTGTAAATTCTAGGAATTCAAAGTAAACATTCCAGAAGTTTCACCAATTCATTATATTTAAATGAGATAAATCCATTTTTATTCTAAGTAGTTGAATCAAATCCATCTCACGTTGACATGGTTGGCTACTCTGTACCTTCATCAGCGCTGTCCTGTTTTCATTGTCATAGAGGTTAAGCTGGCATTTTCTCTCCACTAGGAGGGTTACCACTGCTGGATGGCCATTGGCACAGGCCAAATGAAGAGCAGTCCTACGAAACCGAGAGGAGTTTTTAGGAAATTGTAGTGCACTATTTCAAAACATACAACTGTTCATGTAATTGAAAACATTTAATAGCATGCTATTCCTATCCCTTTAAAACAAATATTTAGTTTTCTTCTGGAGAAAGAACAATATATATTAGCTCTTCTTACTCTCCACATTAATGAAAGAACAACCGGCTTGAATACAAAGTGCATGACCTTGAGTTGAGATTCAGCTCAACTTGAGTTTGGATTTGACTTTAACTCTGTCACTTATTAGGTGTCATTTAACCTTTCTGTGCCTCAATTTCCTCATCAACAAAATGGGAATAGAGCAGTAGTTATCTCACAGGACACCATCGTGATGCTTAAATGAGAACCCATGCAAAGGGTTTAGAACAGTTCCTCGCACAGATAACAGCTCAATAGTTATCAGCTAATATTATCATAATTATTACTATTACTACTATTTTACAAGGGCAACATTTCAATTAAGTAAAAGGATATTATACCTCTTTTGAAGATATGTCTTGAGGGCTAGAGAGAACACTGTACTTCAGTGATCCTAATATGCTCATTTTCTCACATTTTAACATCTCTGACATTGGAATGAAATTTATAATTCACGATGTCTTACAACTATAATTGGTAGCATTTTTTGTTTGTTCGTTTCTCATTTTTCCTGTTGGTCTAATTATCATAATGTCTTTGTGCCTAAAGTTGCCTTTTTAAAAAAATTTAAGTATAGGTGATGTATAATATTATATATTATGGGACTTCCCTGGTGGCGCAGTGGTGAAGAATCCACTTGCCAATGCAGGGGACACAGGTTTGAGCCCCAGTCCCAGAAGATCCCACGTGCCATAAAGCAACTAAGCCCGTGCGCCAACAACTACTGAGCCTGTGCTCTAGAACCAACGAGCCACAACTACTGAGCCCACATGCCTAGAGCCCGTGCTCTGCAACAAGAGAAGCCACCACAATGATGAGCCCGCGCACCACAAGGAAGAGTAGCCCCTGCTCGCCACAACTAGAGAAAGCCTGTGCGCAGCAATGAAGAACCAACGCAGCCAAAAATAAAAAAATAATAAAATAATAAAAATTATATATTATAGGGGTACAACATAGTGATTCACAATTTTTAAAGGTTATAACCCATTTATAGTTATTATAAAATATTGGCTATATTCCCCATGTTGTACAATATATTCTTGTGGCTTATTTTATACCTAATAGTTTGTACCTCTTAATCCCCTACCCCTATCTTGCCCCTCCTCCCTTTCCTCTCCCCACTGGCAACCACTAGTTTGTTCTCTATATCTGTGAGTTGGCAACATTTAAAAAAATTTCTTATTAATATATAAAATAGTGGGGCATCATACAATCCATGGTGCCTTACATTAAATGAAATAATGGTCTATATAACAGGTCTACTGCAGTTCTAGTCACATGGTTGGCACTTAAATAACTTTTAGTTCTTAAAGGCATGATGAGCAATACTGTAAATCACCTATACTTCAATTTTAAAAAAATAATAAAAGCAGCACGGGGAAAGAGAACTAAAATAACAAACAAAACAAGAATTTTTTTAAAGTAATTCTAACTCTGATTTTCAGGAAACTTTAAGCCAAAGGAAATTCAGGATTCAAATGAATAGGAATGGCTAATTTTATTCAATATTTACATTTATAGGTTGTGTGAAATCAGACATTTCCAATGATCAATATTAGTATTTAATACCATTATAAATGTTCAAAAGGACAAGTAAAGGTTATCTTTTTAAATTTCCTACCTTCAGAAATGCTTCTGTTTGAAAGAAGGGAGAAAAGCTTCAATTGAGACTAAGCCTTAATACTTCAATTTTAAATTTCTCATCTTGCTCACAGGGGCAACATGAAGTTTTTAAAGATGAAAGGGTTCTGAGAGATAGATGCAGGGTCCTGAGTAGAAAACATCTGCTACATAATAGGTATTCAAGTTATATTTGATGAATAGATGGATTAAACAATGGATAAAAATAACTGGAGAGTTCAATAATTTTTTTAACATCTTTATTGGAGTATAATTGCTTTACAATGATTCATTAGTTTCTGCTGTATAACAAAGTGAATCAGCTATATGTATACATATATCCCCATATCCCCTCCCTCTTGCGTTCCCTCCCACCCTCCCTATCCCACCCCTCTAGGTGGTCACAAAGCACAGAGCTGATCTCCTGAGCGATGCAGCTGCTTCCTACTAGCTACCTATTTTACATTTAGTAGTGTATATATGTCAGTGCTACTCTCTCACTTCGTCCCAGCCTAACCTTCTCCTTTCCTTGTGTCCTCAAGTTCATTCTCTACATCTGTGTCTTTACTCCTGTCCTGCTCCTAAGTTCATCAGAACCTTTTTTTTTTTTTAGATTCCATATACATGTGTTAGCATATGGTACTTGTTTTTCTCTTTCTGACTTACTGCACTCTGTATGACAGACTCTAGGTCCATCCACCTCATTAAAAATAACTCAATTTCCTTTCTTTTTATGGCTGAGTAATATTCCATTGTATATATGTGCCACATCTTCTTTATCCATTCATCTGTCGATGGACACTTAGGTTGCTTCCATGTCCTGGCTATTGTAAAGAGTGCTGTAATGAACATTGTAGTGCATGACTCTTTTTGAATTATGGTTTTCTCAGGGTATATGCCCAGAAGTGGGATTGCTAGGTTGTATGGTAGCTCTATTTTAAGTTTTTTAAGGAACCTCCATATTGTTCTCCATAGTGTCTATATCAATGTACATTCCCACCAACAGTACAGGAGGGTTCCCTTTTCCCCAAACCCTCTCCAGCATTTATTGTTTGTAGATTTTTTTTTTTTTTTTTTTTTTGCGTTACATGGGCCTCTCACTGTTGTGGCCTCTCCTGCCGCGGAGCACAGGTGCTGGACGTGCAGGCCCAGCGGCCATGGCTAACGGGCCCAGCCGCTCCGCAGCATGTGGGATCCTTCCAGACCGGGGCACAAACCCGTGTTTCTGCATCAGCAGGCAAACTCCCAACCACTGCGCCAGCAAGGAAGCCCCTTTTGTTTGTAGATTTTTGATGATGGCCATTCTGACCTGTGTGAGGTGATACCTCATTGCAGTTTTGATTTGCATTTCTCTAATGATTAGTGATGTTGAGCATCTTTTCATGTGTTTGTTGGCAATCTGTATATCTTCTTTGGAGAGATGGCTATTTAGGTCTTCTGCCCATTTTTGGATTGGGTTATTTGTTTTTTTGATATTGAGCTGCATGAGCTGCTTGTATATTTTGGAGATTAATCCTTTGTCAGTTGCTTCATTTGCAAATATTTTCTCCCATTCTGAGGGTTGTCTTTTCATCTATTTTATGTTTTCCTTTGTTGTGCAAAAGCTTTTAAGTTTCATTAGGTCACATTTGTTTATTTTTGTTTTTATTTCCATTACTCTAGGAGGTGGATCAAAATAGATCTTGCTGTGATTAATGTCACAGAGTGTCCTGCCTATGTTTTCCTCTAAGAGTTTTAGAGGAATTTCATTCCTCTAATTTCATTCGTTTACATGTAGCTGTCCAGTTTCCCCAGCACCACTTGTTGAACAGGCTGTCTTTTCTCCATTGTATATTCTTGCCTCCTTTATCAAAGATAAGGTGACCATATGTTCATAGGTTTATCTCTGGGCTTTCTATCCTGTTCCAGTGGTCCATATTTCTGTTTTTGTACCAGTACCATACTGTCTTGATGACTGTAGCTTTGTAGAATAGTCTGAAGTCAGGGAGCCTGATTCCTCCAGTTCCATTTTTCTTTCCCAAGATTGCTTTGGCTATTTGGGGTCTATTGTGTTTCCATACAAATGGTGAAATTTTTTGTTCTAGTTCTGTGAAAAATGCCATTGGTAGTTTAATAGGGATTGCATTGAAACTGTAGTTTGCTTTGGGTAGTATAGTCATTTTCACAATGTTGATTCTTCCAATCCAAGAACATGGTATATCTCCATCTGTTTGTATCATCTTTAATTTCTCTCATCAGTGTCTTATAGTTTTCTGCATACAGGTCTTTTGTCTCCTAAGGTAGGTTTATTCCTAGTTATTTTATTTTTTTTTGTTGCAGTGGTAAATGGGAGTGTTTCCTTAATTTCTCTTTCAGATTTTTTATCCTTAGTGTTTAGGAATGCAAGAGATTTCTGTACATTAATTTTGTATCCTGCTACTTTACCAAATTCATTGATTAGCTCTAGTAGTTTTCAGGTAGCATCTTCAGGATTCTCTATGTATAGTATCATGTCATCTGCAAACAATGACAGCTTTAATTCTTCTTTTCTGATTTGGATTCCTTTTATTTCTTTTTCTTCTCTGATTGCTGTGGCTAAAACTTCCAAAACTATGTTGAATAACAGTGGTGAGAGTGGGCATCCTTGTCTTGTTCCTGATTTTAGAGGAAATGGTTTAAGTTTTTCACCATTGAGAACAATGTTGGCTGTGGGTTTGTCATATATGCCCTTCATTATGTTGAGGTAAGTTCCCTCTATGCCTACTTTCTGGAGAGTTTTTATCATAAACAGGTGTTGAATTTTGTCGAAAGCTTTTTCTGCATCTACTGAGATTATCACATGGTTTTTATCCTTCAGTTTGTCTTTCTGGAGAGTTTTTATCATAAACAGGTGTTGAATTTTGTCGAAAGCTTTTTCTGCATCTACTGAGATTATCACATGGTTTTTATCCTTCAGTTTGTTAATCTGGTGTATCACATTGATTGTTGTATATTGAAGAATCCTTGCATTCCTGGGATAAACCCCACTTGATCATGGTGTACGATCCTTTTAATGTGCTGTTGGATTCTCTTTGCTAGTATTTTTTTGAGAATGTTTGCATCTACGTTCATCAGTGATATTGGTCTGTAGTTTTCTTTTTTGTTACATCTTTGTCTAGTTTTGGTATCAGGGTGATGGTGGCCTTGTAGAATGAGTTTGGGAGTGTTCTCCCCTCTGCTATATTTTGGAAGAGTTTGAGAAGGACAGGTGTTAGCTCTTCTCTAAATGTTTGATGGAATTCTCCTGTGAAGCCATCCGGTCCTGGGCTTTTCTTTGTTGGAAGATTTTTAATCACAGTTTCAATTTCAGTGCTTGTGATTGGTCTCTTTATATTTTCTATTTCTTCCTGGTTCAGTTTCAGAAGGTTGTGCTTTTCTAAGAATTTGTCCATTTATTCCAGGTTGTCCATTCTATTGGCATATAGTTACTTGTAGTAATCTCTCATGATTCTTTGTATTTCTGATGTCAGTTGTTACTTTGGAGAGTTCGATATTTTTAAAGAAAACTTTTGGGAAGTAAAGCAGTACTTTTGCAATAGTAATAATCATTTACATTTATATTTTTGATTTTTTATTTTCATAAGTACGCAACTAAAACTCTATAAACTTTTGCAATAGTAATAATCACCACTTATATTTACTATTTTTTATTTTCATAAGACTGCAATAAAGTAAAATGATTAATCTATAATCATTTACATATTATAGGTAATAAAGTTACACAAAATCAAAAACGTGTATATAGCGAAATATATACCTAGTAAAATCTACAGGCACGGATAAAAAGATTCCCTTCTGAAGAGGGTAAACATTGTCAGAAGATATCAATCCTTGAAAAACTTCCAAAAAAATAGAAAGTGAGAAATTATTTTTATCTGTACAAGATTCATATTCCTGCTCTCTCCCAGGATTATTTCACTAATACTAAACATTTACTAGAATTTTTTGTATATGTTCACTGTAGAAATCACAGATTTTTTAAAGGAAAAGAATGCTTTTTTTAATCATATTTTTGTATATATTTTTGGCTAAGATAAGACCATAGTCTTCTTGATTTTATATATAATGAAATTGATTTTTTTTTCTCTCAATGATCTACCAAAGTACATCTCTGCAGGTCAACATACATCTGTTATCCATGCCACCTTCAATGGTCACATATTACTCCATACCAGATACACTGCAATTTATTTATAAACTCCTTTGAGTTCATCTTAATACATTGCTATTTTAAGCAGTGTTGAGAACAACAAATTGTATGTTACCTATCTCTAATTTATCTCTAATTATTTACCTCTAATTTGTATAAAGAGAATTGATGTGTAAAGGGAATATACATTTTTTAAATGTGGTACTTATCACCAAATTGCCTATTTGAAAAGTCAAAAGCAACTTAGACTTTAAACAGCAGTATAAGTACCACTGTTCTTCATCTTCACAAACTTTTTGAAGGGAAAATGGTTTTTCATTCCTCTTTAACTTAAATTCCTTTTCTTACCAGAAATGCTAAATTTTTTCCCTATATCCATTGGTCACTTATGTATATGCAAAAAAGTACTTTGCTTAATTTCAAATTAGAGGTTTTTTCCCCTTACTGATTTCAAAGAATTCTCTGTAAAATGAAGATATGTTTTCTTGCCTGATAGAAATACGTTGATATATTTTAAAAGCTCATTGTCTTTTATTTTGTTAATCTTCTTTTCTGATCTACAGAGGGCTTAAATTTTTTTATGTTGTTAAATCAACCTCCAGAATTCTTGCGTTTGAAGTCATTCTTAGGAAGGTCTTTGTCAGCACAAAAAATGTATAAATAGGAATTTTGTTTTCTTCTGGTCGTCTTCTCACTTTGTATATTTAAAATTTTTGATCTGTACTCCATCTGAAACTTATTTTTGTGAGATAAAAATCTAGTTACTTTTATCTAAATAGTTAGCAGTTTACTTCTCCACCATTTACAAACAATTAATTTTTTCCTTCTAATATGAAATGTCATCAGTTCAAGTTCTAAAATCTTACATATATTTGGGTGTTTGGGCATTTTCTATTCTGTTCCATTCACTTATCTGTCTTTTCAGTTGTTAGTAAATGAACAATTTGTGGGAACTTACAGCACATTTTTATATCTAGAAGGGCAAATCTTTGTCTACTACATAAAACTTTTAATTTCATCACAACAAATAAAGAAAGCATGTGTAACTCAAAAAATTTTAAACCACCATATGCTTATTTGGTTTAAATATGGGAAGACCATACATTTTAAGAAAATGAGTCTTCCTATTCAAGGACACAGCCATCTTCCCACTTCAAAGCTGTCTTCTAAGGTCCTTCAGTAGAGAACATATATACATAGGTGTACACTGATATAAAACGGATACTGCAGGCTTCCCTGGTGGCACAGAGGTTAAGAATCCGCCTGGCAATGCAGGGACACAGGTTTGAGCCCTGGTCCGGGAAGATCCCACATACCGTGGAGCAACTAAGCCCGTGCACCACAACTACTGAACCTGCACTCTAGAGCCCGCACACCACAACTACTGAGCCCAAATGCCACAACTACTGAAGCCCGCGCACCTAGAGCCCATGCTCCACAACAACAGAAGCCACCCCAATGAGAAGCCCACGCACTGCAACGAAGAGTAGCCCCTGCTCGCTCCAACTAGAGAAAGCCCACGTGCAGCAATGAAGACCCAACTCAGCCAAAAATAAATAAATTTTTTAAAAAAAGAATCCTCCTGCTAATACAGGGCACACGGGTTCGAGCCCTGGTCCAGGAAGATCCCACATGCTGCAGAGCAACTAAGCCCGTGCGCCACAACTACTGATCCTGCGCTCTAGAGCCGGCAAGCCACAATTACCGAGCCCACGTTCCACATCTACCAAGCCCACGTTCCACAACCAACTGAGCTCGCGCGGCTAGAGCCCGTGCTCCACAGCAAGAGAAGCCACCACTATGAGAAGCCTGCGCACGACAATGAAGACCCAACACAGCAATAAATAAATTAATTTTTTAAAAAGATACTGGATTGTATCTGAAGAATTTTTAGTCCAGAAGTTGATCTGTCATGAGAATTATTTTCCTCATTATGCACTTCTCTGTAACATATAACATTACGGTATAAAAATGTGTACATTAAAAATAAGATGCTGCTCATGTTTAATTTCGTTTCTGTGATTACTGACATTCTGTCAAATGACTTTAAAACTGTCAGTAAAGTGCTCTATAAGGGGAATCATGAGAGGGTCCGAAACCAGCTAAGGCTTTTGCTGCCTATAAAGTCTGCGGGGCGCGGGACCCCACGTAGGTGTCCACGAGCCTCGGAGGGGAAACTGACAGCAGGGGCCCCACCCAGGCCCGCCCCGCCTCCTCCCGCCCGCCCCGGTTACCTGTTCATCTTGTCCCTGTCGTTCAAGCCATTCTTCCTAAGCAACAGAATCTGCTGCACTTTGGCTACGTTGCCCACGCTGGCAGCTTTGTGGATCTTCCCGAGATCCTTGTCTCGGATGTGGTACTGGGGCCGGGAGTTGACTCGATTACCGCTCTCTCTCCGTGGGCTGGTGGAGGAGCCGAAGGGCGACTCGCCCTTCTTACTCCCGAAGCCGAAAATCTTCTTCATCGCAGAGCCTACAGGCTTCAGACACACCTCACCTCCCCCTCGGCTTCTCACAGTCTCCTGAGCCTAACACTAGCGGTACAGATAAGCCAACGCGATCTGGCCACAACCTCCCAGCTGGGCAGCTCCGCGGTTTCTCATCTTTCAGCCCAGAGTAACCCTAGCCAAGCGATACAGCTAAACACAGTGCGCGTGCGCGCCTTGTAAGAAGGCGTTACTGCGCTTGCGCACAGAGGCCCGGAGAGCAGGAGTGCCCAGTGCGCATGTGCGAGGCCCAAACGTCTGAAATCTCTGCGATTCTCTGTGGGCAGCGCTGGGTTCTTTTGCAACGTTGGTGCGAGCTGGCTGAGCGTTTCTGGACATTTGCAAACGTTAGAATCTCCCGTGAGAAAGTCGCCTTCGCATGCGACTGGGGCTAGAGTGGCTTGGAGCTTCAGGATGCTGAAGGCCTCGTCCCCCAGAGAGCTCCCCTAAAAAAACTCTCAAAATCTCCTTATCCCTCAGTTTATTCCTTTCCACATCTCTCTGGGCCCCAGGCTTTCTCCATGGAATTTAACAGATGTAACTACAGAAAACTGTTTTCATGGTTCCAGAAATTGTGGCAACAGGTGTCATAAAGTGCAAACTTAGGAGAAACCAACGCAATTTCTCCAGATGAAACGAAGATGCGTTTCGGCATGCCTCCTGACCCTCCCCTGTGGCCCAGCGTTGCGTCTGCACATTTTCTTCACTTATATTTTAGCTTTCGCTTTTATTTTCCCCTAATTAAATCTTTAATCAATTCAAGATTTATTTTGGAGCATGGTGTAACATTTGAGAAAAAGTGGTTATTCACTTGTCGCAAACAATCCATCTTTCCTCACCTAGTTTACCCCTTAACCTTACATTTAATTCTCGGATGTTTTTTCTGTTTCTGGGTTTTCCATTCTGGTCTGCTTCTTCTAGCGTCAGTAGTGTATAAAATATAAATATCTTATTACAGGTCCAAGGTTCCCCTCATTCTTCCTTTTCAGTATTCTCTTGGACATGTTTACCTCTACATTATTTGAGATGAATTTTTAATCACTATGGCAAGCTAAAGAGAGTTCTTAGTGAGATTTTGATTGTAATTAAGAGAATTTTAACTGAGAATCAGTCTCTTGTATCAGTGTATCCAGGTACATGTTATGTCTCTCAATTTGTCTTATGTCCTTCATTAGCCTTTGGTAGCTTTCTTCATTATGTAAATCCTGTACACTTCTTGATATATCTGTATCTGGGCTTTTTTTGGTAATGGTATATTATTCTTTCATTATAATTTGTAAATGATTATTGTTTGATATGTATTCTTTTGACAACTAGAGTGAAGAACTTTTTTAAACTATGATTTTGTAACAGGAGAAAGACTTGATAGTTTCTGGCAGTACTTAAGGAAGGCACAAACTGGTTGGTATAGAGTGAAGAATATTGTAGAATAGTATGCAGATAAAAAAAAATCAAGTAGAATGCAAACAAGGTACTCTGTTTTTATTGAAGTATAAGATCGTTGCTACAAATTTTAAAAATCAATATAGCTAAATTTCCTTAAAATTCTATTAGCCAAATTTTTCAGTAATTAGCTAACTAATAGGGACATCTAACTTTTGTGTTTCCTCTTAATAGTCTCTTTGCTCCTTTGCTTTATCCACCCAAATCTGTTTCCCACTCCTAAATCTAATCATCATAGTGAACTTGTGGAATCTTATCATCTCCATTTTTATGAAACCTCTTATGCTTTATACTTGTCCCATATTCTTTAAAATTTCCCAAACTTTAAATAATCTTTTCCCTTGCTTCCATCTTTCTCTATCTGCAATTTGTGTTTCCATCTTTATTCCATTTCTTAGGAATAAGTCAAAATAGGTTGACTCCATACTCCATACTGGTAGAAACAGGCGACTGTATACAGAAACTCCTTTTAATGTAGTACTTGATCCAGTAATTATACAATTACTGTAATTATACAGTTACAATACAATTAAACCAAGCCTGGTATTGTGGGTGAAACAGACAAGCAGAAGCAGGCTCACAACAGTTAATACAAAACCAGCTATCCCCAAACTCAGCAGCTTCCTATTACATTTGTTAATGATTTCAAGATCAAAATCATGTTAATGATTTTAAGAATTTTGATTAACCAAATTAAAAAGTAGCAGATACCACCACTGCACAAGATGCACCAGCAAAATTTGAAAGTTTGGCAGCCATATTTTACAGCAAGACAAATGCATATATATTTATTTAGGTACTTATTCTTCAGAGGCCATTTAATGCCATTTTGTGCTTTGTAGGTTGAATGATTTGACAACAAATTGTTTGGAATTAGTGACTCAGAAGTCAGGTGTCCAGACCTTCAGCAGAAGTTGCTGCTGGGGGAATTCCCTGGAGGTCCAGAGGTTAGGACTCCTCGCTTCCACTGCAGCAAGCACGAGTTCCATCCCTGGTTGGGGAACGCGGCACAGCCAAAAAAAAAAAAAAAAAAGAAAGAAAGCAAGCAAGCAAGCAAGCAATTGCACCAAAAAAAAAACTCTGGAGGGAGGCAGGGTCCCTGTTGAAGTGATAGCTGGTTCCAGGACAGTGTCTTCACTGGTGAAAGAGCAATGAACAAAGAAACATTTCTCAGGTCTATCCAGCTTAGCTGGACTAAATGGTTTTGGTGTGTGTGACTGGTTTCAACTCTGATCACCCACAATAGCCCAACCAGAAAATTATCTTTTGTCCTCTATTTGTCTCAGCAGTACTCCCCAGGGTGACCTATGAGACCAGTAAAGGCTCCCTATAGTGATATCTGAAGAAGACTCTGACACTTGCTGATGCAGCCTGGAATGAGGGTCAAAGACACTACCAGGCTGTAGGGAGATAAGAACCACACACCAGGACTCCGGGTAGGTTGTCAAGATTTGGTTGACTCTAGTGTTTCTGTATAGACCAGAGATACTCAAGGAGTATATGCTAGGCCAACTCTGAACTTCTGTATGTCCTTTGTCAAATGCTATCTGGATCCCCAAGCACTTGAAAGCTAAGATTCCCAGATTTCTTTGCAAACAGATGCCTTCTAGAAAGTTGTTGCTTAGGGACTTCCCTGGTGGTCCAGGGGTTAAGGTTTCATGCTCCCAGTGCCAGGGGCCCAGGTTCGATCCCTGGTCAGGGAACTAGATGCCACATGCTGCAACTAAAAGAGCCCACGTGCTGCCAACTAAGACCTGGCACAGCCAAATAAGTAAATACATTTTTTAAAAAAGGAAAGTTGTTGCTTAGAGCTCCCATGCCTATCTAAGACTCAAATAATGCCCTGGTGGTTTCCTGCATACTTATTTAATAGATATGCTAATGGAATTAATAATGTCAGAGTAATACCTATTTTATGATGAAAGACATCTGTTATGGATGCCTTAACAAATTCAGGTGGGTCCAGTGTAATCACAAAGGGTCCTTCATATGTGGAAGGAGGAGGCAGAAGTGTCAGAATGATGTGAGAAAGACTCGACAGGTCATTGCTGGCTTTGAAGATGGAAGGGGCCACAAGCCACGGAATACATGTGGCCTCTACAAGCCAGAAAAGACAAGAAAACTAATTGTCCTCTGGAATCTCCAGAAAGGAATGCAGCCTTGAGTTTAGCTCAGTGAGAATCATTTCAGACCTCTGACCTCCAGAAGTATACTATAAATATGTGTGGTTTTAAGCCACGAAATTTGTGGTAATATGTTAAGTGGTCATAGAAAATTATGGAGGGAGGGAGCTAGGAAGGATGGAAGAAGTGGAGGTAGAGGGAAACAAAGAGGATTGGGTAGAGAGAGTCTAAAACCACAGCACAGTTCTAACATTTCTGGCCAGGCCAAAGGGGAATCCTGGAGCCAAAGTCATATGATAAATAAATCCCGCATCTTCCAGGAATGGGCCTGTATTTTACCCCTATGTGGGTACAATGGCTAGGAGCAGTCGTGGGAAGCATGGGCATAGGACAGACACAGACGTGGATCCAGAAGGACAGCTGCTGGGGCTGTCAGTCTACTATGTGTCCCAAGTAGGTTCCCCAGTTTGCCCAGGACTGGGGCATTCCTGGCACACAGGATTATCAGTGATAAAACCAAGACAGTCCTGGGAAAACTGGCATGGTTGGTTACCCTGTCCCTAGCGCTGGAGACCTGATCTGAGCATTTTCATGCCCAACATACCCCCCATCTCTGTGGCCCCCTTAGGATAATTTCTGCTTATCATGGCAGTTTATAGCTGGAAAAAAATTTTCACCCTCTTCCTACCTTCGCTGCCTAGCCAGAGCAGACACCATCTGTGACTTCCGAGTCCGTAGGCAGACTAGGGTGTTGGTAACTTTTCTTTGTAACTCTCAAACATTGAAACTCATTAGGAATGCAAGTTAAAATTTCAGCTGTTTTACTTCCATACTTCTCTCCCATAGAATCCAGACCCTCCCGTGTCCCTGACCCCCCAGCATTGTGAGGATATGGAGTATCAGTTGGCAACGTGCCGTGCCTACTTTAGCCCTTCCAACGAGGGTCTTTTGCTTCCTATGAGAAGGCACTGAGCTTATTTTCTCTTATTCTTATTAGTATTCTCTTATTGGTACTGAGCTTATTTTCTCATGACTACAGTCAGCCAGCAACGTGCCTTCATCTACAAGAAAAATGGGTCGGCATCTCTACTTCATAAAGTCTTAAGCCGTTTTTTGCTCCAGAGTCTGTGGCAAACATAGGACCTCTTAGTTTTATAGGGAGTTGGTACCAAGTAAGGCGTTATGGCCATCCCCTTTGTGGCCAAACTTTTTTCACTGGAAACAAATTAGGTGTCTCAGTCACCAACCTGGGACCCAACTGGGTTCTAAGAGGGGAAGGAGGTAGGGCAAAAGCTTAGCGTCACCCCTCAGAACCTCGCACGTGGCGGACCCAGTGTTAGGAGAATGAGGCATAGCTACATCCACTCTCACTACTAAGGTCTTCCTTCTTTCATATTTATTTTCTTATTTATATTTTCTAACTTTTCAGCAATAAACATGTTGCTTTTGCATAGACACATAGTGATTTGTTTCTAGTTAAAATAAAATAGCTTTAAATATGTTTAAAGTTAAAATAAATTAATTTTTTGTTAGATTATAAAATATATAATTAATAAATATAAAAATATAAATATTAAATACTAGCCTACAGAAGAATAAGCATATTACTGGAAAACATTAAGAGGTGAGAAATTATTAACATAAGAGAAACTATACAAATCAATGAGAATGATATAGATTATTAATAAATGGTTTGGGAAATATCAATTAGTGATAAGTTAACTACATATCTCAACATATACACCAAAAGAAACTCTAGGTTAATAAAAATGTTTAGTCTTTTTAATGAAACCATTCAATATTTTAGAAGAAAATATGGATGAGTGGTATTATTTATAAGTTTTTGAAGATTTTTCAAACAAAAACAATGGAAGTGTCAAAAGAAAATATCAGTACATTTGGCCACATAAAATTTGTGACCAAAAAATTTAATATAGGGCATTCCCTGGCGGTCCAGTGGTTAGGACTTGGCGCTTTTGCTGCCAGGGCCGATGCAGCCACAAAAAAAAAAAAAAAAGAAAGAAAAAGAAAAAAAAAGAAAAATATCAGTATAAATGCAAATATAGAGAAAGCATTAACATGCATAATTAATAAAACATTCTTTCTTTGTTTACCATCAAGGAACTAAATTTTTTAAAAAGATTTTTTGATGTGGACCATTTTTAAAGTCTTCACTGAATCTGTTACAATATTGCTTGTTTTATGTTTTGGTTATTTTGGCTGTGAGGCGTGAAGGATCTTAGCTCCCCAACCAGGGATCAAACCCACACCCGCTGCATTGGAAGGCGAAGTCTTAACCACTGCACTGCCCGGAAAGTCCTCTAAATTTTTTTTTTAATGATCAAAGGATACAATCAGTTCACAAATTAACCATGGGTACCAGAAGCTTTCTACTCTTACTTGATATGGTTAGGGGTTCAACTTCATCATCTTGCCTCAAGACAACATTTGCTCATCAAATGCTGATAATTCTGTGGTAATTTAATCCACCAAGATCTTGATATTCTCACTACCTTACAGGACATCAAATTTACCCATTATGTGGATGACTTCATGCTGATGGTATTAGGTGCATAGGAAATGGGAGATAGTTTGAAAGTTCTGGTACAAATTTATTTTCCCACTGTTATGATTTATGTTAACCCTCTTAAAAAAAATCCAGCATTATCCATTTAAAGAAATATTTCCCCCAGAGTTAAGCACAAATCCGAAACATCACCTTGGCATCACAAGTAATTTACAAAATATAATGCTAACCATATAATCAGTTCTAACAGTGACCAACAGCAGCTTTGGTGGATAAATGAAATTTGTGATTCGGGGTACTGAGAAGCATAGTTAACAGTTCACTTTTAGAAAAGGTGTATTTTTTTAAAAAAGAAAAGTTGTATTTTTTTAATAAAACCTAACCAAGAGAGACATTCTTTTTACCTTATATGTACTCCTTTAACAACTCTTTCTTCAAATTTTATATGAGAGGATTTGAGGAGATCTTATGACACTAAGAAGTATGAACTTAAGAATCTTAAAATCTAACACGGATGAAGAAGCATACAGAAAGCGGAACCAGGGTACAAGTATGCACTTGCCCTCCTATCAGCTTCCCAAACAGGAAGAAAAAAAATCACATTAAGTTTTGATAAATCTTGAAGTCAGTTTTCTTTGTGCTATAACAGTATAAAACATTATCTTTCAGCAAAATTAAAAATAAAAAATTATGAACCTTTTGGCCTAGCAGAGTTAATGCTGACAAGATGCTTCTACCTGGAAACCAGGAAACATTGTGCATCAGGCTTTGCATAGTTTTTTTTTTTAATTAATGAATTAATTTAGGCTGTGTTGGGTCTTCATTGCTGCACACGGGCTTTCTCTAGTTGTGGCAAGCAGGGGCTACTCTTCATGGTGGTGCGTCGGTTTCTCACTGCAGTGGCTTCTCTTGTTGCAGACCATGGGCTCTAGGAGCGTGGGCTTCAGTAGTTGTGGCTCGCAGGCTCTAGAGCACAGGCTCAGTAGTTGTGGCACATGGGCTTAGTTGCTCCAAGGCATTTGGGATCTTCCAGGACCAGGGATCGAACCCGTGTCCCCTGCATTGGCAGCAGATTTTCAACCACTGTGCTACCAGGGAAGCCCCAGGCTTTGCATAGTTTGATTCACAAATTTCTTATAATCATTCAGTCATTTGATATTTTGGTTATAGTTGATTTGGGTTTCTTTTTAGATAACGATGCTTATTTCCAAATAATATAAACACAGTCTCTCTTTTGTTCTTCCTGGAAACCCTTTAGCAACCATCTTCTCCAATCCTCTATATTTTGTCTCTTCTTTCTCTGTCTTCTTGCACCTCTGTCTCTCTCATCACCTAGTTCAGAACTTCCAGGAGAGTTATACAGACATTCCTAACATCTCAAGTTTACCAACAACTGGTCTTTAACATGCCTCAGGACTGTGAATGGAGGCAACTGGTTGATCAAAGATAAAACACATCTTGTATGAAATCAATCCAGAATACTTAAGGAATTTCATATGCTGCAGGTCTTAAAGTTATCTTTTTATCCAGTTAACAGATCCTTCTATGTAAAAGATACTGTTAGCCTGGCACTCAGTCCCACCTTGCACATTTTATCTTCCAAAAAAGAAGGCAGATTTTCCTCAGGAAGACATTCCATCTTCTTTATTGTTATAGTCACTGCGGTATTTTCAAAGATGAAAAAATTGCTTACTGCTCATATTCTCTAAGGCATTATTTAACCGTCTGTGGAGAATCTGACCCGTCTGTTCCAGTGCTCTGCCTGACGGGGGAATTAGGATCAATCTACTGAATGCCTATTATTCATTCTTTCACTCACTGAAAATTTATTAGCTGTCTACCTATAAAGCATTCCATTTAGTCTTAGAGATACAAGTGTTCCAAGATTTCTTCCTAGAACTCAACACCAGGTGGGAAACGGAAGACACAGAAATAAATTAGAGAACAGCTTTTTTTCTTCTTCTTCTTCTTTTTCTTTTGGCCGCACCATGTGGCATGCAGGATCTTAGTTCCCGGACCAGGGTTTGAACCTGCGCCCCCTGCATTGGGAGTGCGGAGTCCTAACCACTGGACCACCAGGGAAGTCCCCAAGAACAGCTTCTTATGAACATACAAATCAAATGCTATGGAGAAAAACAGTTGGACATGTAGCCTAAATGGAAAAGGGCTGTAGAGAAAGACTAAGAAGTCATCAGCATACAGATGATACAAAAATACAGAGAGAAGCTAAAAGGACCAAGGATATATAACCTTAGAGTTTACCAATATAAAATGGAGAGCAAAGAATAAGATCCCACAAAATAAGATCCCATAAAATTCCTGAATTTTAACATAATCATAAAAATGTTATCAACAGAATAAAGGGGGAAATAAGAGCTGTCATCAACTAAAAGCAGTTTCTCTTGTCCCCATTTTAACAATAGATCATTCTACTAAATCCCTAGATTAGCTATTTCAATATTAAAAGTATTAAACTGATAATGATTATGGAAATATAACATGACTAAATTACATAGGAATTTTAAGGGGAAAGAATACTGAACCATAATATAGTATAATAAAATATCATATAAGGGGGAGGAGGAAATAAAATCATATAAAAAATACCAAGACATTTATGTTGCTTCCATGTTGTTTTGGATATTGCAAATAGTGCTGCTATGAACACTGGGGTGCATGTATCTTTTCGATAAATGTCCACTGACAGGTGAATGGATAAAGAAGATGTAGTATACATATACAATGGAATATTACTCAGCCATAAAAAAGAATGAAATAATGCCATTTGCAGCAACATGGATGGACCTAGAGATTATTATATTAAGTGAAGTCAAGTCAGAGAAAGACATCATATCATTTATATGTGGAATCTAAAAAAAAAAGATACAAATGAACTTATTTTATTTATGAAGCAGAAATAGACTCACAAACATAGAAAACAAATTTATGGTTACCAAAGGGTATAGCAGGGGGGCAGTGGTGGGAGATAAATTAGGAGTTTGGGATTAACATATACATAATACTATGTATAAAACAGATAAACAAGGACCTACTGTATAGCACAGGGAACTATACTCAATATCTTGTAATAACCTATAATGGAAAGGAATCTGGAAAAGAATATATAGAGACATATTTGTATAACTGAATCACTTTGCTGTACACTTGAAATATAACACTGTAAATTAACTATATTTCAATACAAATTTAAAAAAATACCAAGACATTAGCTTTGTTAAAATAGTTACTCACACACATATCCCATACATGATTATGATGGAAATTACACAAATATTTCAATTTTGAAAAATCTTATGAATAGAATTATATCACCCAGAAAAGTGTTCAAACAAAAATCTGTTAGGGCTTCCCTGGTGGCGCAGTGGTTGAGAATCCGCCTGCTGATGCAGGGGACACAGGTTCGTGCCCCGGTCTGGGAGGATCCCACATGCCGCAGAGCGGCTGGGCCCGTGAGCCATGGCTGCTGAGCCTGTGCGTCCGGAGCCTGTGCTCCGCAACAGGAGAGGCCACAGCAGTGAGAGGCCCGCGTACCACCCCCCAAAAAGAACAAAAAGAAAAAACCCTGTTAATATAAGTAACCACTATTTTTGACTGATATAATTAGAAGGCAACTTCATCTCCCACTACCCTTTTAAATATTCAGAGGCCCTTCTCCCAACCCAGGTTGAAAACACTTACTCTCAAGTAATAAGAAGTCCAGAGTTGCTTTAACTCACAAAGCACTGAAAAAGAACGTCCAGCCCCACATAACTATATAGAACTATAAAAATGCCAAGTCAGAGTTAATCAGCTAGGCCATGCTACAGGCAGACCACCTGCAGTAGGGGTGGAAACCAGGCATGGTCCCCTTCTTTCCTGCCTCATCCCATCCTTCCTCCTTCAGCTGGCTAATTATGGTTTCCCATGCTGCCAGGTTCAAAACTGCAGGGGACAGTAGAGTTCTTATGTGAGATGGTTTTGAGCAGTCTGGATCTGGCAATTGTTTTAAAGCTGACTCTTTCTCTCTGGGACATTTCTGTGCCCACAGCTGTTCTCACCTGTAACTCCCTTAACTCCCTTAACTCCCTTAAGTGAATGTAATCCATTCTTTCTTCTTAGCTCTTAAGGAATCCAGAGCCCCACTTTGGACTATCCTGTTCTGAGGCCTGTTCACGCCTCTAAGTGGCCCTTTTGTGCAGTATCCAACATGGATCCACTACCATGGCTCACTCTCTCTCTTTCACGCTTGACTAACATCTGGTCCTCGATAAGCACTCAAACAGTCTTTGTCAAAGCAAATGCTGAGAGTGCAGAACAGTCTCAACACGTTAGCAGTTCTTCTCCTGTCCTGAGCCAAAGTAACCTACCAGTTCCTTCAGATTCCAGGTTCCCTGGGTATGAGTTACATACCTGCTCCAGAACTGCAGATTAGATTCATATCGAGTTCCCCAAACTAGGTTTTACGACCTCTCTCCCTCTCACCTTCTCTCTTTGGCAGCTCTGTAATTTCTTTTTTTCATGAAATACATCCTCAAATTCATAATGGATTAGCCACCCATTATATTCCCATATGAAGCATTGATACATAACTAAATTAAGTTTCTGTTTTAAAAGGTGGGGAGGGGTGTGTGTCGGGGAATCACATTCTTGCCCAAAAGAATAGGGATTCATGTGACAGAATGGGGGCAGGGGAGAATCTGCATAGAAATAAAATCCTCAGTTCAAATGTATCAGCTCTCCAAATTTTATGTCCATGACTAGGTGTTATTTTTTCAGTTCAAAGATCAAGTCTACATTCCAACATATTTTATTAAAATATTACATACTTACATTAAGAAAAATGCTTATAACTAGCCAGATTGTAGTAACTCCATATTTACTTTAAAATGAATATGAACAAAGAATATCTAAAAATAAAACATGTATCAATTACAACAAGTAATCTATTTAATAGGTATAGGTTACTTGTAAAACCCTGGCATTGTGGTAGCTTTCAATGGACAGCTTTAAAAAGTTTACAAGTCCTCTCAAAGTCCATTCTTATTCAACTGATTTGGTTGAAATGTGATTCAGAATAAGCTGGGGAAATACACTTTTGGCATGATGGGGGAGGAGGTTGATAAATCATCTCCATTTTTAAAAATGCAGCTATAAATCTGGATAAACTGTTTAATAAAACAACCATTTCAGCACTATGGAAATTAACTGAAGATCTACAACAAACTAAGAAGTGCTTATTCATGAAACCCAGTTAGGGCAAGAACCTGTGAGCCTGTGGGATTCCTGTGCTGCCACATCCTGGGCCAGGTCTACAGGTGCAGTAGTTCAGCCAGGGCAACAGCAGACCCAGGGAACAAGGCTTGTTGTCACTGCCAGAGGGGACTCATTTGATATGCATTGTAAGTTAACCTGGAAGCTCAGTGGTAAGAAAACAAGGCTCAGTGAGGTTGTAGTGCTGTTTGGGGCAAACAACAGAGTGGCTAGGGATTTCACTGGAAGTTCTAGGAGGTAAGACAGCCATCTGGGTTTGATAAGCACTCTATATACTCCAGATGTACAGGCATGCAAAGCGGAAACTGAAGCTGGTTCAGGCCACCCACATACCCATGGTTGCTAAAGCCCGCACATATGCACACGGGAGAAGCAAAAAAGCCCATCAGAAAGCACAGACCAGGGCAGACTTGAAAATGACCTGAACACTGAATGTACTTGCCAGCCCACACAGATCCATTGGCAGAGTGGAGGCCTGACTGATGGGGTTTGAACACAACCTCTGTCCAGTCTTTGGTTATATGCTAAGCTATGCAATCCAGCAGCAATGCTTAGGAAGCAAGATTTATTATTTTAAAAAATGAGTAAAGACATCGGTGACTGCACACTGCCATGGAGACAGAAAGTATACCCTTACTGAGGAAGAAAAGCATTCAATAGAAACTGAGTATCTCCAGATGTTAGAATGAGCAAAGACTTAAAAGCAGCTATTATGAACATGTTCAAAGAACTAATGGAATTCATGTTTAAAGAATTAATGAGAGCTATGATGAAAATGATGCAATGCATGAAGAAACTTCAGTAAAGAGATACAAGGTATATGAAAGAACCAGATATAAACTTTGAGCTGAAAAATACAATATCTGAAATGAAAAATTCAGTTGAAAGAAGAAGAAAGAATCAGTGAACTTGAAGCTGAATCAGCAGAAAGTATTCAATCTGAAGAGGAGAGGGAGAAAAGCAATGAAAAAAGTGAACAAAGCCTCAGAGATCAGATCAATATCAAGTACACCAACACATGTGAAAGGAGAATCCCAGAAGAAGAGAAAAACGGCAAATAAATAATTTGAAGAAATAATTGCCAAAAACATCTCAAATCTGATGAAAAACATTAATCTACAGATCCAAGAAGTTCAACGAATCCCAAGTAGGAAAAACTCAAGGATATCCACACTTATACACATCATAGTCAAACTGTTAAAAGACAAGGCTAAGAAAAAATTCTTGAAAGCAGCAAGTGAAAAACAACCTATCAGAAAAGGAGACCAAAATTACCATTAACAGCTGACTTTTCACCAAAAATAATGGAAGTCAAAGGCTGTGGGATGACACATTCAAAGTGAGTAAAGAATAAGCTGTTAATCATGTATTCTATATCCAGCAAAAATATCCTTAAAAAACAAAGGCAAAATAAAGACATCCCCAGATAAAGGCAGAGGACTTAAGATTATATAAACCAGTAGTTAATCACTGTATTAAGTTGTTGTAACACGTACAGATGTAACATGACAACAATAGCACAAAGAAAAGGAGATATACTGAACAAATTTACTACATTTTGACAGAATTAAACTTGTATTATTTTGAAGGAGCCTGTGATTAAGAGTGATAAATGCATATTGTCATCCCTAGAGCAACTGCTAAGACATAACTCACAATAGGAGGAACAGGGAATTTCCTGTTAGTCCAGTGGTTAGGACTCTGTGCTCTCACTGCCAAGGGCCCGGGTTCAATTCCTGTTGGGGAACTAAGATCCCACAAGCCATGCTGTGCAGCCAAAAAAAAAAGAAGAGGAACACAGGAATCTCTTTAGATATGAGAAAAACAGAAAATAGCAAATGGCAGATGTTAAAGCAACTACATAAATATTAAATATGAATGAACTAAACACCCTACTCAACAGAGATTTTCAGACTGGATTAAAAAAAAAAACAAGATCCATATGATAAAGGACTTGTCTTTAGAATATATGATCTCTTACAACACAGAAGACAACAACCCAAAGAGGGGAGGGAGGATTTCAACAGACGTTTCTCCAAAGACGATATACAAATGACCAAAAGCCTAGCAGAGGATGTTCAAAATCACTAGTCATAGGGAAATGTAAATTAAATCCACAATGAGATTCTACTTCATACCCACTAGATTGGCTTTGTCAGAAAGACAAGACTATAAGAAACACTGTACAAGATATGGAGAAACGGGAACCTTCATACACTGGTAGTTGGAACATAAAATTATACAGTTACTTTCAAAACAGTTCATCAGGTTCTTAAAAAGTTAAACAGAAACTCATCACATCACACAGCAATTTCTAGAAGTCTACCAAGACAAATGAAAACATGTGTCCACGCAAAGACATGTATACTCATATATATATAAACAGAGAGAAGGGGAGGGAAGGAGGAAGGGAGGGAAGAGAAGAGAAAGGGAGAAAGGAAGCAGGGGCAATAAAAAACGGGCAAATGAAAATAACTGGTATATCTGAATCAAGGGTATATGGGAATTCCTTGTATTATTCTGGTGATGTTTCTCTAAGTTTGAAAGTACATCAAAATTTTAAATTACCCAAATAAAAGGGCAAGAATATCATGTAGCAAGCTCCCTCTACCAACCTCAACGAAGACCATATACAGCTTAAAAGTTACTGGAAAACTGTAGGTAATTTTAATAAAATCACTTCAAGAATATAATATGGTTGTAAAACCAATACAATGTGCTCTAAAATAATTTTTCTACTGAGTTAAATAAAGTCATCTGTAAATCCTATAACAACACATTCATACTTAAAAAATCTGACTGAAAAATAAACACAACTTTCCATTTCTAACAGCATAATTCAAAAGTTCACTCTGAACGGGACTGGGTTTTTGGTTTTATTTTGGTTTTAATGCAAAGCATAATTACATAGTTATTCATAATTTGAGGTGTGTTACTTGTTTATTTAACAAAATACTGCTGCTCTGAAATAAACTTCATTTTCAGAGTGACAGTAATGTTAAAAAAAAAAAAAAGACCATGAAAATGCAAGGTGCATTTTAAAAAGTTTATAATAATCATTTAAATTCCGATTGTATCTGTAGGTTCACAATTCTCTACTCTTAGATTTTTTTAAAAAACACGTTATATATGGTCAATCTAGATCATAATTAAGTGCATCTTAATGAAGTTTCCACTGATGTATGTAGAAATATGATTTACCAATAGCCAAATAGCATCATTTCTTTATCAAAGATAGTGGTACTATCTAGAAATAAAGACAATCCTTCAAGAATTTTATTTTCCTAAGTAAAAATACTTCCCAAGAGCTAAAGGCACAATTTCTATTCACATCTAGCACTGTAACCAACCATAAAATCATTACTTATTTTCAACTTCATAACTGATTGACATTTCTCAAACAAGCTGTTTTCAATCCTGATAGTTCTTTATTTTCTTTAATAAATTGCTATTTGCAGTAGGTGTCCATCATGAGAATAATCAAAATTAGATAAATGTGACAAAAAGACTGACAAAGTGTTTCATACCCTTGAGTGAGATACCAAGAATGGGAGAAAAGTGTTGCAAAATACGACTACTGCAGTGCTACTTATGGTCTTGCAATAAAACCAACAGTGCATCAAGAGCTATCATCTCACATCCAATTTCTTCCCCTCAAGAACAATCTGAATCTCTTTGGCATCCAAAGTCTCATAGGTCAATAAAGCTTCTGCTAGATTCTTGTGCTCTTTTGCATGAGTCTTCAAGATATGTTTTGCTCGCTCATACGAATCCTGAAATACAAAGCAGATATGTAAGAGGCAGAAACCTTAAGAGAAGCAAAAACCCTAAATGAGATAAAAAGCCTTTATGTACCCTAAAAAAAACTATAAAATCAATTGACTTCTATTTATAAAAAATAAAAGCATTTAAAAGCTTGGTTCCCTAAAGATAACTCTTTCATACTTTCAAATGTTATACTTTTAACCTCAAAATCTATCATGGAGATAACTGAGGACTACTTAAACAAAAAGCTACTTAAGAAATAAAAGTATACATTGTACTCATCTGCTTTCTAAATAAGGTCTGTGAACATAGAAATCTATTTCTCTTTTCAATATGCATGCTGAAAGGAAAGGGAGTTTGCTCCTTTTGCCTCTTGAGATTTCACCAATTTACTCAATCTAGAATGGCCAGAAAAGATATAATTTCCATTCTTTTACTTGGTAACACACTCACCTCTCAATACTGTAATACAGTATCATTAAAGGTGATCCCTGACTTCCATACATTTGATTTGCAACCCACCTTGAACTCTTCACTTAAATCCTTCAACTCTTGTTCCAAAGGTGAGTCTGAATTAAGTTTATCAGCTTATGAATAATAGCAATAATAACAGTTCATTTTTGGCAGTGTCATATTTGCCTGTACAATGTTTATGCCAATATTTTACTAGCAAATTATATTTTTGTCCTTATAAAATTGGGTGGAAAATGTAAAAATGAATTTACCAACACCAAGAAGCATAGGTCATATAAACACAATACAATTACTAGACATTTTGAACATAACGATGTCCAAGTAAAATAATCACATTAAAGAAAATACATAAAATATTAGAAATATATCAGCTAAAGTAGAACTGAATATTTAAATCACAATGTAAATTGTTCTGGGCTTCCCTAGTGGCACAGTGGTTAAGAATCCGCCTGCCAATGTAGGGGACACGAGTTCAATCCCTGGTCCGGGAAGATCCCACATGTCATGGAACAACTAAGCCCATGCACCACAACCACTGAACCCCCGGCACCACAACCACTGAAGCCCACGCCTTAGAGCCCGGGCTCAGCAACAAAAGAAGCCACCGCAATGAAGAGCAGCCCCTGCTCGTTGCAACTAGAGAAAGCCCACATGCAGCAACAAAGACCCAACGCAGCCAAAAATAAAATAAATTTATTTTAAAAATTATATATATATATATAGTTCTTAGCCTATGGCCAGAATAAAATAAAGATCCAGTCTATGATCAGGGGTTCCAGTCTATGTCAAAGATCCAGTCTATGACATATTTAATCACGGCAGCAACGGTGCACCTATTAACTTTATAAAACAGGAACTTTAGTTTTTTTGCAAGCACCCAAATATTTAGCCACGTTTTGACTAAATAGATAAATAAACATTAAAAAAAAGATCATTACCCTCAGAAGGATTCTGATTTCCTGTTCAATAGCAGATTGAGTTTCTGGACTCAGTTTCCCTGTATCACTGTAGGTCATAACTCCAAGCTAAAATAATGAAAAGAAAGAAATCCAACAGAAAAACCTCCAACACTAATGTATGTAACAGAGGAAGTACTATCCTATACATGAGAAAATAAATATCATGGGGGCAAGGAAAAAATACAATATAAAAATGCCCTTGAGCTTCCCTGGTGGTGCAGTGGTTGAGAGTCCGCCTGCAGATGCAGGGGACAAGGGTTCGTGCCCCGTCCGGGAAGATCCCACATGCCGCGGAGCGGCTGGGCCCGTGAGCCATGGCCGCTGAGCCTGTGCGTCTGGAGCCTGTGCTCCGCAACGGGAGAGGCCGCAACAGTGAGAGGCCCGCGTATCGCAAAAAAAAAAAAAAAAAAAAAGCCCTTGAGGGCAAAAAAAACTTCATTATTCTTCTGAAATTATAATACTAAAAAGTGTGAGCAAGAGAGAAAATTTTAAATCCTAAGTATAGTTCTGAGTACCTTCTTAGAAAACCTTAGCAGCTATTCTAGGTCCAGAAATCCACAATTCACAGAGTATTAGAATTGCTTTATGGAGCCACAGTGATAATGTAGGAACGTGAAATATGTGGAAAGGGCAAAGTAAAGCAAGCTCAACAAGTAGGTCTTTGATGTCATATGAATTTAAAAAGCTAAAGAATTTATATTATCATTTGGTTAATTCATGAAGTAATAACTCTTACTGTTTGAGCAGCTGGAATGGAAAGAGTATGTTACATTTCTCAGAAAATGACATTTAGTTTAGAGTAAGCTTTGTTAAATCCATTTGGAATGAGATGGGAAAATCTATCAATTTATAATGAGAACCCTATCTAACAAAGAGACACTTGGCACATCAACATTTGATACATGAGGAAGGATTAAAATTAGCCATTACCTTTTCACTCATTCCAAATTTGGTGACCATCCGCTTTGCTATTTTGGTTGCATTATCAAAATCACTGGAAGCACCTAAAATTTTAAAATATACATAAAACTCAAGTTAAAAAAAAAATCTTTAAACCAACAAACACAATTTGAACCAAAGCTATTCTTTACAGCCAACCTGTTGTAATATGATCAGCTCCAAATATAAGTTCCTCTGCCACTCTTCCCCCCATACTGACATCCATCTGAGCAAGAAGCTGAGCTCTAGTTTCGTTCCATCGATCATTCTCAGGCAACAGGGACACCTAGACAATTGAAAAATGAAGAAAAAAATTCAGACACAGTTTTGAAACACTTACATTAATAACCTGAATTATCATTTTTCTCTCATGACCTTACTTAATACCATGATGCTGAAAGCTCAGCGGCATTTAATAGAAATGGTCATGGTGATTGATGACCAAACCAGCTATGTATAAAATGAGGAAAGCAAAAGTGCAGTTTATAAATAATAAGTAGTTAATGCTGTAATACAACAGTTTGTCCCTCGTTACACAAAAATGTTTAAAACGTCTATAGGGATGTCCCCGGAAGTGCAGTGGTTAAGAATCTGCCTGCCAATGCAGGGGACAGGGTTCGAGCCCTGGTCTGGGAAGATCCCACATGCCACGGAGCAACTCAGCCTGTGCGCCACAACTACTGGGCCTGCGCTCTAGAGCCTGCAAGACACAACCACTGAGTCCATGTACCACAACTACTGAAGCCCGCGCGCCTAGAGCCTGTGCTCTGCAACAAGAGAAGCCACTGCAATGAGAAGCCCACACACCGCAATGAAGAGCAGCCCCCTCTCGCTTCAACTAGAGAAAGCCGCATGCAGCAAAGAAGACCCAACGTAGCCAAAAATAAAATTTTAAAAAAATAAAAAATAAAACGTCTATAATTAGAAAGATATGAAAATGAAACTCGTACTCAATGAGAAAAAACTTAGAAAAACTATTGAACCAGTCACTATGATACATAATTTCTTTTTAGGGGAAAAGAGTAACATATTTAAGAATTATATTTTGCTGTCATTCCTGAATTACATTTCATAATGTAAATATATTATCTGAAATATTAAGGATATGCTTTATTAGCAGATAAATTTCACAAGTATGTCTGATTTCAAGACAGTTGAGGAAGTTAAAGAAGAACGTATCAACACACCGAGGAAGTAGCTGAATTTTCTTTTGAAATGTTTTCATCAGCAATTTCCTACATAAGCTCCTGGGGAGCACTATTTGAAAGAAAAGAAAAACTAAAGATACTCACATGTCCAAGTGTTGGCCCTCGCGGCATGATTGTAGCTTTATTGATAGGCATTGCATCTTTAGTGTAATATGCAATAATAGCATGACCAGATTCATGATACGCTGTGATCGTTTTGTTTTTGTTATCAATTTCCACACTTCTACGCTCAGGCCCTAAGAATAAAAATTTACTTAAGTAAAATACTCCATTAGGAAGGTATATTTAAATGAATGAAGCTCCTTTGCTTCAAAGTCATTCTTAGAGTAATATGATTTAATATCATTAATAAATATTTTAAAAATGTGAAAGTTTAAAAAATGAGTAGACTCTACTCTACAACACATGTAAACCATAATTTGTCAACTGAAAACCAAACTGTAAAAACTATCATCTTAATCCTTATATCAAAAGGAAAAGCTTAATTCTATTTCTAGAAAATAAACTTCTAATTTAACAGGAATATCATAACTAACCTGTTTTGAAGGCAATTCAAGATTTAAAATAAAAGTTAAATACTGAAAAAGAGTAAAATTAACTATTCTTTTATCAGCAATATCAGACAAGAGGAAAGACATGGGCACTCATACCCCCCAAAGAGTGTAATTTAAGTTATAATATATTCTGTAAGAGGCCAAACTGTGTTGCTCTGTTAGAGTATATCTTTGCATGTTTCTATACCTTTCTTTTTTATAAACTTTCTCTCAAAATTAAGAGTTTTTTCTTGGACTTCCCTGGTGGTGCAGTGGTTAAGAATCCGCCTGCCAATGCAGGGGACACGGGTTCGAGCTCTGGTCCAGGAAGACTCCACATGCCGCGGAGCAACTAAGCCCGTGCGCCACAGCTACTGAGCCTGAGTTCTAGAGCCTGTGAGCCACAACTACTGAAGCCCACGCACCTAGAGCCCATGTTCCACAAAAGAGAAGCCACCGCAATGAGAAGCCCGTGCAACGCAATGAAGAGTAGCTCCCGCTCGCTGCAACTAGAGAAAGCCCGCATGCACCAACGAAGACCCAATGCAGCCAATAAATTTAAAAAAATTAAAAAAAGAGTGAAGTACCACCAAACCAAAAATTACCAAGTGGCGATTTAAAAAAGAAGAATTTTTTCTCTAACATAATGAACAGTATAAGACAGGGGAAAAAAAGAAGAAAAAAAGAAAACCTACCCATTAGGATTTTATCTTTGGAAAACTCTAGTTCCTTCATGGTAACCATTTCTTTTCCATCAACAGCTGCCTTTAAAGCAGCTTGGTTCACAAGATTCTCCAACTCTGCTCCAGAAAAGCCAACAGTACCTCGAGCTATGATTTCTGGATCAACAGCTATATGCAGACAGGACACAGTATTAAAATTTCAGAAGAGCTAATAAAAAGCTCTTCATAAAGAACTCACATTGCAAAAGAAAAAAGAAGATAGCCATCATGAACTGTAATTTTACAAAAGCTTACTTCACTAAATTCTAAGGGGAAAAAGCCAAAACTGCTATTAAACACACCATTAAAATTGTCATTGGGACAAATCACAAAAGTTCTTATATTTAAATAACTTTGTGATAAACAAAGAAAGGTAGTTGCTAGATAACGATTTACAAACCTTTAATTATGGCCTAACCACAAACAGAAAAAGCACATTCGTAGACAATATTTTGTTTTCAGAATTTCATCTTGAAATAACTTTGGACATAAAAGCCCCCCTTATTATCGGAAACATAATTGGTTTTATGAAGTGATTCAGATATCTTTGAAAATACTGCAGCTTTAATAGCTGCTTTTATTACTCAGGTGGTTCCATAATATTTCCATGTGTTTTGTTTTATAGTTTGCTTCCCCTCTTTTGTCCCAAAGTGACTATATCATGAGGTACTATGCTCATAATATACAAGTGCTTTTTATGTTATTTTATATTTTACATTCATCTAAAGAAACATTTATACATAGATTCATCAAGTATTATCTAAGTACTCAAAAGAAAACTTTCTTTAGAATTGGGATTCAAAATGACAGAATCTCTGGATACACATTAATTGAGAAACGGACTTTATGGATAAACAAGAGGAGAGAAAAATAGACATTTAAAGGAATTTGTCTTTTAAGACATCCTGAGTAAGGACCACAAACAGGGTAGATTGATATATTACCATTTTATGGAGCTAATGTCTGTATCATTGAATTAGACTTACACTGATCAAACTTTATTTTATTGAGATACCACTTCAAGATTTCTGTTCGACCTTTTACATCTGGCCTTGGAACTGTAACCTGCATGTCAAAACGACCAGGACGTATTAAGGCGCTAAAGGGAGAATACAAAAAGAAAATATAAATTAATAAGCTGACTGTGCTGAAGGTCAAGTTAAACAGGACTGACATCGTAAAGAGAAGATGGAAAGACAACGGCAACCAATATTTATTTTGAACATAAATATTCAGATTGGTTCCTTATAAAACGTGGCTCAAATAACAGTTTCAATAACCGGAAGGCAGAACAAAGGTTCATATAGATAAATGTGTGCATCTAGATAGCATACAACCCTTCAGAGACAAAGATATGCAAGTCAGCCAGTCAAGGAACAAAAAATTCTACAGCAATCTATTATGAGAGCTACACATCCATTTTACTGCTATTAAGTACAAAATGTTAAACTAGAGTCTTACGCAAGAACCAACTATTAGATAAAATGAAAGTATGAGTAACTTCTATATAATAAAATCAATAAAAATTTTAAACTGTAGTAGATTTTATTCTAAAAATCCTCTCCACCCCCCACCCAAAAGCTTTGTGATGTTTAAGTTGTGAGAAGATTCTTTTAGCAGCTTTACTGAGATACAATTTTCATATCATAGAATTTGAAGTTGAAAACCCAGTGTTGTTTTCTTTTTAACATCATTATTGGAGTATAATTTGCTTTACAATGTTGTGTTATTTTCTGCTGTATAACAAAGTGAATCAGTTATACATATACATATATCCCAATATCCCCTCCCTCTTGTGCCTCCCTCCCACCCTCCCTATCCCACCCCTCTAGGTGGTTACAAAGCACCAAGCTGATCTCCCTGTGGTATGCAGCTGCTTCCCACTAGTTATCTATTTTACATTTGGTAGTGTAACCCAGTGGTTTTTAATATATTCAGAGTTGCCCAACCATCACCACAATCTAATTTTAGAGGACTTTTACCCCCTCCCCCTCTCCTCCAGCTGAAAGAAACCCCAAATCTACTGGCAGTTATTCCCCATTTTCCCTAACCTCTGGCAACCACTAAATTACTTTCTGTTGCTATGGATCTGCTTATTCTAGACATTTCATATAAAAGCAATCATATAATATGTGATGTTTTGTGATGGGTTTCCTTCACTTAGCAGAATGTTTTTAAAGTTCATCACTATTCTAGAATATATCACACATTTTTTTTTTTTTTGCTGTACGCGGGCCTCTCAATGTTGTGGCCTCTCCCGTTGCGGAGCACAGGCTCTGGACGTGCAGGCTCAGCGGCCATGGCTCACGGGCCCAGCTGCTCCGCGGCATGTGGGATCTTCCCGGGCCGGGGCACAAACCCATGTTGCCTGCATCAGCAGGCGGACTCTCAACCACTGCGCCACCAGGGAAGCCACACAAAAATTTTAATACTTACTTATCTAATGCCTCTGGGAAGTTGGTGGCTCCTATGATGATAACTCCTTCATTGGGTTTAAAACTATTTAAAAAAAAAAGTACCTTTTCATTGAAAATTAAAACAGCACACATGTAGAAATGTTCTATGCAAAACTGTTTATCATTAATCTTACTAACAGCAAAGAAAAGGGATTGATCTTTTTAATGCCCAAAATGATAAGGCATCTCTAATTGTTTTTTAAAATGCCAGTGCACTTCAATAAAACTGTTAATAATAAATCACCAAATCATCTGTGGTTACGTACCTTCATAATAATTTTTCTAGTTAGGAAGAGATGACCTGACACAAAAAGCTTGAGTCCCCGACTAATTTTTGAAAAATTTATTTTCAAGTTTACCAATTCAAATTATTTGCTCCTAGACTTCCAGAATGTCTTATCTGACTTTAAGAAACATTTTTTTGATCTACAGCAACACTCAAAGCTAGTCACAAACAGTGCAGGGATCAGGGTATTCTCCCTTTACATCTCCAAAGAGACTACTACTCTCAGCTGGAATCAGTGCTCTCCTGTCATGCTACAGTAAATGAAAAATCTATTTTTTAATTTAAGAGAAGTTGATATAACAATTATCAATGATCCCATTAGCATAAACTATACAATAGTCAAAATAGCTTGTCTTTACTTCTTGCACGAGGGACTACTCTGTTGCCTATAAACATAAAATTTTTCCTATCTCTGGTATGCTACCAAATATATCACCAAATTCTAAAGACAGAGGAAGAATCAATTACCCATCCATTTCAGCAAGAAGTTGATTTATGGTCTGCCGTGAATATGGATGCATTGGAGATTCAATTCGCTTCCCACCAACAGAATCTAATTCATCAATAAATATAACACACGGGGCATTTGCTTTTGCTTCCCCTAAGAAGACAGAAAAGATTCAAATAAGTTTAATAAAATCAAAACTTTTAAAATAAAATTGCATAAATATTTCACAACTTGTAAGATAGTTAAAAAGCCAAAAAAAGACATTCAGTAGGGAGAAAATACATAAAAGGAGGTCCTTCTTAACTGATTTAAGAACACTAGCCTCAGAAGAAAAAAAAAATTATACCATTGAGTATTCATTCTTCCTAGCTGTACAAACCATATACAATCAGATTTGAGGCAAATACTTTTTAAAATACATACTAAAGAATTGATAGGCCCGCCCTGCTTGCCCTTTCTCACGGCTGGGCAGCTCTGTCTCTTCGGTCTCCCTCCTCCTCCACCCCACTGTCCTGACTCTCTTTCCCTCCTTCCCTCAGAGGATGTCCTCCTTCCAGCTCAACCTCAACCCGCTCAAGGAGCCGCTCGGCTTCATCAGGGTCCTCGAGTGGATTGCTTCTATCTTTGCTTTTGCCACCTGTGGAGGTTTTAAGGGCAAAACAGAAATTCAAGTGGCTTGTCATCCTAAAGTTTCTGACAATAAAACGATTACAGCTTCTTTGGGTTATCAATTCAGGTTGAATGAAGCATCGTTTCAGGCACCTCAAGGTGTAAATATGTGTGATATAGATTGGAAAAATCATGTCCTTATCAGAGATTACTCTTCTTCTGCACAATTCTATGTTACTTTTGCAGTCTTTGTCTTCCTGTACTGCATCGTTGCTCTATGTTGGTTACACGAACCTGTATCGTGATAGTCGAAAACTTCCCATGGTTGACTTTGTTACTCTTGTTGCCACTTTTTTTGTGGCTGGTGAGCACTTCAGCCTGGGCTAAAGCTCTTACAGATATTAAAACAGCTACTGGTCACAATATTGCCCAGGAACTTCTGCCTTGTAATCAACAAGGAGTGATATGTCATTTTGGCTCTGTGACTAGTATGGGATCCATAAATGTATCTGTGATCTTTGGCTTTCTGAATATGATACTTTGGGGAGGAAATGCATGGTTTGTGTACAAGGAGACCAGCTTACACAGTCCCTCAAATACTTCTACTTCCCATGGTCAAGGAGGTATTCCTCCTCCAAGTGGAATATAATTTATAATTGAAGAGAGAAGTACACTGTTTGAAACAGATGTCTATAGTATGACTTGTTGCCAACATCTTTTTTTTTTTTTTTTTTGCGGTACGCGGGCCTCTCACTGTTGTGGCCTTTCCCGTATGCGGAGCACAGGCTCCGGACGCGCAGGCTCAGTGGCCATGGCTCACGGGCCCAGCCACTCCGCGGCATGTGGGATCTTCCCGGACCGGGGCACGAACCCGTGTCCCCTGCATCGGCAGGCGGATTCTCAACCACTGCGCCACCAGGGAAGCCCTGTTGCCAACATCTTGAGCAGCATTTTTTGTTTCTAATAAAAGTAACGGCTTTTTCAATAAATTGGTGGGTTTAAAATTTTGCTTTTTTTTTACATAAAGCTTGTGCCTTTCCTAGAAATTTAAGATGTAAATGTATTCTCACATGTGAATTTGAAAATTCTGGGGCCTATTATGAGATGATACACATTTTTAAATGAACAGTAATTTCTTCACTAAGTTGTTTGCCTTCCAAAGTGTTTACACCTTAAGCCTTAACATATATCTTCACTCAGAAAAGAGTTATATTGTTATATCATAATAGGAAGAAAATCTCTATTGGAATATACAGTACTCTAAGTTTGTTCAGATCATATTCCTAAGACCTGTCTTCGTTTAAGAAAGTCTTGATTACATAAATCATATTTAGAAAAACATTCAGTTCACAGTTTATATCTGAATATTGTTTATAGGTTATGAAAATTTTTAATACAAAGGCTGTGTGTTTTATTTCTGTTTTTCTAAATGACCTACAGTACTTGATAGGTGTACTAAAATTGTTTTGGGAGTGGGGTTTAGAAATTTCTAATAGATATATAGTTAATTTAGTAACTCTCTTGCATGAGGTGTCAGCTTCCATTATGCTGGTTATTTAATAGATCGGCTATGTAAGTAGAACGTGGTTCACCGAGATGCTTTGATATGTACGGGCATTACTCCTCGTGATGTTTGCTCGCTGTCCTTTGTTGCCCATACTCCTTCAGTGCAGGCTGAGGCCTAGTCTCCTCATAAGTACAGTAAAATAATCTACCTTTTTTTGCAGACTCTATTCATAGGGTTATAAAAAATTAAGATTGCCTTTTACTTTAGAAACATTTAATATTTATATTCAATGAAGTTGCTATTTTGAGTTTAGTATTGATATTGTGAAAATGAATGCAATTTGGATCTCATGTTTCTTAATGTTTATTCTTATTTCACAAATGTATAATTAAGGAATTACACGTAATAAACAAGGAACCTAAGTGGGTTCTATTATGGGTGTGCTGTCTTTGCTCACACATTTGGGTATCTTCTGAATACAGGGCTTATTCACATTTTGCTACCTAATATTTTTGTTGTACAGGGCCAGATTTCCTACTACTGCATGATTGTTTATATGTAAAGCACATCTTACTATTGCCTTATTTCTGTTGCTTTTGTTCATGACAAGACTTGTCAATATGAGAATGTATATCTTTTATGCAACCAGCTTAATAAAGAAGTTAAAAGAAAAACAAATAGAATTGATAAATAAGGTGAAAACAAAACACACCCCAACAACCCCCAAAACAAAACAAACAAAAACCCAGCTTTTCAGTAGCCCCCAGCCTCACCCAGTAATCTAGCACTTCCACTAGCTCTTCCGACTAATTGGGGAAAAAAAGTACAGTTCTATTTTAGCTCACACACTAAGTTATCTGAAACCAGAATCCTACAATGGTTATTTCAGCCAACTATATCAATCAGAAACAGGTAGCAAAGAAAGGGTAAGAAACCCTCTTCCCCTAAAGTTAAGAGAAATTAGTACTGTATGAAAGATACATTAAAACCTACTAAAAAGATTTCTTATACGGCTGGCTCCCACACCCACAAACATCTCATCGAATTCTGATCCAGAAGCATAATAAAAAGGAACATCAGCTTCTCCGGCCACAGCTCGGGCAAGAAGTGTCTTTCCTGTCCCTGGTGGTCCAACTAAAAGAATTCCTAAAAGAAAAAATAAACAAGAATGGTTCAAATTAAAAATCAGAAACAAAGCCAGACATGAACTTATAACAAATAATTATTAATTTATATAGCTTTGCAGTTGAAGGCACATCAATGACCAATATTTTGAAACATAGACAAAAGGTATTTGTCTCTACTAATGATTCACTTCAGGATCTGCTCCTTAACTAATTCTCCTATATCATTTAAATACTGTTTACATATTGGGACAAATGCTGAAATTTGAATATGACTTTGAATTCGATAATAGTTTTGGATCTATGTTAAATTTCTTGATTTTAATAACTGTACTGAAGTGGTGTAAAGAGAATATCGAGAATTTTTAGGAAATACACAATGAGGTATTTAGGGCAAAGGAGCATGACATCTATAATTTACTTGCAAATGGTTTAAAAAATACATGTTATGTAAAGAAAGGAATGAGCAAATAGAACAAAATGTTAAAAAAATTTTGAGTCTCATGAGTTAAAAGTATGGAGGGAGTTCTTTGTACTATTTATTGTTGCAATTTACTTAAAGTTTGAAATTATAACAAAATTTTAAATTACCAAAAAAAAAAAAAGATTACAGAACAGTATGTTCAGAATGAGCACTTATTTGTAAAATAGCAAATTAAGAATTAAACTTTGATCAGTCAAATCTGATAAAAGTTAAATTAGTGACATATTACAGTATTTTGTCAAGTTATGTGAAAGGGAAGATATCTTACCTTTTGGAAGTTTACCTCCAAGAACAGTAAATTTTTGTGGATTTTTCAAGAATTCAACAACTTCTTGTAATTCTTGTTTAGCTTCCTCCACCTAAAGTGATACAATTTACCAAATAATTATTATATTACCAAGCTACCCTCTTTGAATATCATAAATTTAACTGCAGATTAAATTAACTTGCCTTTTTGTTTCAGTGAAAGTATACAAAAAGGCCCCTTTAGAAATACTCAAAGAGTTTTCTCCCGACCCTCAATGCCAGTTATATGAAGTCTCCTTATATATCCCAACAAAAACCCTTTTTAACTGCTTCCTTTGGTTAAAAAGAACTGTTATATTCAAAATTCTCGCTAAATGTTGTCAGTGGCATTTAATATAAAGAGTCACCTAGTAAGTTTCAAATCCAAAACTTTTTTGGACCTGGTTATAAGCTCCAAGGGCAAATTATGTGGACTTAGTATATATCAATGATAAAAGAGTCTGTGTTTAAGTTATAACGTTAATTTGTGATTAGTTATGAGATCATTTTCATTACAAGGAACTACTACTAGATTATAAACGATTTAGTTCCTGACAAATACCAAGGGACAGTGACAAAAATTAAGCTATAGTGTACTAATATTGTTTTATAAATGGCTGTGGTAAAAAAAAATTTAAAGACTTAATCTCCAAAATATAAAATATTGCAGAATTGAGATCCCTAGCGAAAATAAAACCCAATCTGGCTAACAAAAATGGCAATCAGAATACTGGTTCAACTCTAAAACTCTGATATAAGATTAAGAAAGCTGCCTATCAGAAATGGTGCGCCATTTTCCTAGTCAGCATATAACCAGAAGTCACAAATGCAAATTCCTAGTGGCAAAACGGTATCAATCAATGAGTGCAGAAGGCCAGATGTAAAACAATAGTGGCGGCAATGCACCGAACTGGAAAGCAACAGTCCCTTTAAAGACAACCACATCGTGGCTCTGCCAAAGAATACAGGCCTAGCGCTCCAGACTCCAATGTTCAAAAAACAAATGAACAAACAACCCGGAAATCTTTTTGTGGGTGAAACTTCAATTTAAAAGTGTTGGCTACCAATGTAAATTAAAAATGCCTCTGTAGCAAAAAAAAAAAAAAAAAAAAAAAAAAAAAAAAAAAAAAAATGCCTCTGCATGTGTACCTTCACATATTTATTTATTTTAAATTACACTGCCGTAATAACATATTTGCAGCCAACCGGCAACCTCACATTACACAACTCTAAACAACTCTCAGTGACAAAGCTCAAGTACATTGGGCAGTGTTCAAAAGAAAGTACCTGGGAAGGGGTGAGCATGAAACACATCTTTGGGCCAAAGTTCCACAAGACTTAGCACCACACACACCTCAGATGCCAATCCCAAGTCTAGGTTGTCTCTGTGCTTCTACCAATTGGCTATAAATTGGAGGTTCCCACAACCACTCCTTGTGTCTGATTAATTTGCTAGAGCAGCTCAGAGAACTCAGGAAACCAGTTTAAGTGCCAGACTACTGGTTTATTATGAAAGGATATAACTCAGAACAGCCAGAAGGAAGAGACAGGTAGGGCAAGGGACATAGGAAGAGGCACAGGCCCCTCCACATCCTCTTTGAAAACGCTACTTTCCTCACGCCTCCACGCGTTCACCAACTGAAAGCTCCCTGAACCCAGACCTGTTGGGATTTTTATGGGAGTTTCCTCACATAGGCATGATCAATTATTAACTCCCTTTCCAGCCCCTCTCCCCTCTCTGGAGAACAGAGTGGAGGTGAAAGTTCTAAGACCCTAATCATGGCTGGGTCCTTCTGGTGACCAGCCCCATCCAGGTGCCCACCCAGAGCCACCTCATTGGAACAAAAGACACTGCAGGAATTCCCTGGTGGTCCAGTGGTTAGGACTTCAAGTTTTCACTGCCATGGGCCCGGGGGGTTCAATCCCTGGTTGGGAAACTAAGATCCGGCAAGCTGCGTGCAATGTGGCCAAGGGGGAAAATAAAAAAGAACAAAGGACACTATCACCCAGGAAATTCTGAGGGACTCAGAAGCCCTGTGTCAGGAACTGGGGTCAAAGACCAAACAGTAAAACAAAAGATGCTCCTGGTGCTCTTTGCACCTCGGAAATTTCAAGGGTTTTAGGACCCCTGTGCCAGGAACATGGGGCAGAGACTAATATATATATTTTCTATTATTTCAACCTCTAGAATAATAAAATACAATTAAGATAATGTTTGAGGAGATCAGGTTAACTTTTTAACTTACTCCTTTAACATGTTCAAAGGTAACATTTTTCATCTGCACAGGATCTACAGCAGAATCAAGCCCCGTTGTTGTCCGGAAGCGGACTAAAGGGACAAAAGCAAATGTTTACATATTTGATAGATTCATAAAATTCTAACTACCTTATTTTTCAGATGCAAGAAAGCCCAGAAAAATTAAATATCTAAGTTCACATATATTTAATCAGTGTGAGGAGTAGATATTAGGTCTTCTGGATTTTGAGATGGTGTTCAAGGAATAAATGATTCATAATAAAATGACATCTTTGCCTTTCCAATTAAAACTAAGAATTTTCCTCTTCTTATATCAAATAATAAAAATTTAAACCAATGGTCCTCAAACTCCATTGTACATAATTAAGAAACACAAAGGAATAATCATCAGGGCTCATCCCACCCCTCCACCACCCTGCTGATATCACCTATCATCCCTATATTGGTTTTTTTCCTGAAAAAAAGGAGACAAGAGAAGGCAGATCTAGATATAAAAAGGCTATTCCTAGATGTTAAAACCTCATCTCAGGTTTGATGCCACTAACAACTCTTAAAATAACGGGCTACATGCAAGTTCTGGGAATGATTCCTTACACAGGTCAACTAATGTTCTTAATTGTAAATCAGTTTTTTTCTCTCAAGGTAATCCATCATAAAGAAAGGAGAAAACACGGGGTAAAACCTGAATGATAGTTGAAAAAGCAATTGGAACCGCTTAAACATGACATTATTACTTCATTTTACACTTGCAAACTGAGAAAATCTGCGACTCTATTTAACGTAATTTTCCATATTAAGTTAATTTTTATGAAATTCAATTATTGTCTTTGAAATTGATGACTATTATACTTTGTATTGCTATTATAAAATTCTTCTACATGTTTTTAAAATTTTATTATTGGATAGGTATCATTTTCTAAAAATCTGGGAAACTAACCACTACCAGAAGTAGATCTAACATTTCCATTCTAACATAATCCTTGGAACTTTAATTTCAATGCAAAAAATAATCTTAAAGTGACTCAATCTGAGAAGTCTTGACTTAGGAATGAAAGACCTAGACCCTGGAACTATAAACATTAATGTTTTCTTATCTCTAAGTCTTAGATAGACTAACTATGAAAAAGAAATGAGTATATAAAAGACAAAAAGAAGTCAGATAAATATAAAGAGCCTCTACCAGATAAAAATGGGTTTTTTAAGAGTCCATAAATGCCAACTACCAGCAGAATAAAGACAATCAGGCGAGTTCTTCTTAGAGAATCTGGAGAAAAAAGAAAAAGCCTTAAATCAAATTATATCAATGAGAAATGACAGCTCAATGAAATGCAAATATTACGTTACTGATGGTAATCACATTTCACCACATGCAATATTGGAGCCTGGCATGTTTTGCATCATCTCCATGATTGCCTTTCAGCACCTGTTACCAAAAACTTCATGAAGCCACTCATGCTTCTATCGCTGACTTTGGCTTCTCACTTCAGAAAGTGAAAAGTGCCAGCAGATATTCCCACTTCTACACCACAGCTTAAGATACAAATATAATGAAATATAACCAATAAAATGTTGGAAAATTGTTAGAAAAGTTATTATAATCACTTAAAGGCAGGACTATAACTTTCTTTCAGATATTCTTCCCTAAATATGGATGCTGTCAAATCAACTCACCATTGGTTTTTTGTGTCAGTGCTTGAGCTTTCAGAAAACCCTCTGCAAAACCAGTTTTAAATGCATCTTGGTGAGCTTCAGGTATGTTTTTGGTTTTCATGAGTTTGTCCAAACTCTCAATGTCTGATCCTCTGTCCCGCAAAAGAAACCCCTAAATACACAAACAACACATCAGTATCAGCTGACTATACAGATAATACTCCCCCAAAATATAACAACCACTCATAAAAAAATTCATTAAAATTCTAAAAATTTTTATTGTCAATGTGAAGAATTAAGACTCGACAATAAATAATCAATGGCTAGGAAACTAACACTGGACCCTATGCTTGCATCAATTGATATAGAGAAACTCTCTACATAAGACCACTAATTATACTGAAAACAGTTAACAGGTCACATGTTGACTTAGGGTTCTAATGGCTTAGAATAGCTCACATTCCTTTATTTCTGCTGGAGGAAAAACCTCATTCATTTATTAAATGTTTACTGAACACCTTTTATATACTTGGTCCTGTATAAGTTCTGAAGATGTAAAGATAAATAACCAGCCATCTGAATGTTTTCAGTCTATTGGGCAGAGATACACAAATAACTAAGTTTTTGAAGTCATTTTGATACTATGTTAGAGGTACTAGGTATGGTGGTAAAACAAATGCTACCTAAGAAGTCAGCAAAGGCCTTACAGAGAATGGCATAGCTAAACCATGGGAACACAGAGCATGAATAATTTGACAGAGCCATGAAACAGCAGCCTTTAGTGCTCAAGAGCTATAAACAATCTTGTCTGACAGGACTTTAAAAAACCAAGAGATGAGGAGGGTAGGAGGAGAGGAGGGGGCACACTGAAAGATGAGAACACAAAAATGGTAGGCAGCATGCCAAATGATGAAATGCCATATGTACCATGGCAGAAGTCTGACAATAAAGCAGAGGAATACAACCATTACACTGACACAGTTCAGACCGTCTGGTGGACTGCAGTCTGGAGGCTGGGCTAAAGGTAGCAAAACTAAAGGCAAGGAGACTAAATTAGTGTTTATGAGAGGAATCTAGGCAAGAAATAACTATGGTCAATCTATGCAGTGGAACTGGGGATGAAGACAGATTTAAGAAATAAATACTTAAGAGGCTGGATCAATAGGATTTTAGTGATTAATGGATGTGGGAGGTGAGAGAAGATGGACAGATCATAGCTGTCCAGCAGGTTTCTAGCTTGGGTGGATGCTACTTATCCAAGGATACATAAGCAGGTGTAGACTGACAGGGAAAAAAAACAACAGAGGAAGATGTCTAATAGGCTAATGGAAAGATAAGCTTGGCACCCAGGAGAGTTCTAGCTATACTGATTACACAGGATAGTAATCCTTTATCCTAAGTGGAAAGATGGAAGGAAATCTATTAGTCTGCAGTAGAAATCAGATATGGAAGGTTCTTTTTAATAACTTGAAAATTACTGCTTTTTCAAACAACAGCATAAAAGGTCTAATTACCTTCACGAATGATGGTGCTGTATGTTGTGTTTCTGCTAATCTTTCGGAAGTGGACTGTAGACGTCGTGTCCTTGATTTTAAAGTTTTAAAACCCCGAGACTGTACAAAAACTGAATAAACAGTATCACAATTACTTCTCATTTTAAATTTTTACAAGGAAAGTGCATAAGAATCAAAACTCTGACACTATTCCAGTACATACTAGTTATTATCTTATTTTTTTAACACAGTTCTTTGTTGTTGTTTTTACATTTTAAAATTACCAAGAAAAAGTAAAGTTGATGTACAGATTCAATCCATTTTATGACTTTAATTACAAGTGTGCTGAAGTGTTCCAGAAGTAACCAATTGAACAATTCCATCACTATACTTCTATGTATTAAAACATGCTCTTTCTATAAAAATAGTACATAACTTTTTGCAATTGTCTTCTTTCCCTTAACAATTTATCATGGACATTTTTCAGAACAGATCAGACAGTGCATTCAGTTTAATGGCTGTTTACAGTTTTCCCATTTATCAGGATATGGCAATTTACTCAACTACTTCCCTACTATGGGCATTAGCTGTTTCCTAGTTTTTATTGCTAAAAATAATGCTGCAGTTAAAAATCTAGTACATGTTATCGTTCACCACACAGACTACATTCCTAAAAGTGACACTGTGAGACTTGAATTGTTTAACACTAAGAGACTGTCCTCCAAAAGGATGCTGTCGAGAATTTATACACCCACCAATGAATATGAGTGTCCTTTCCTTCATATCCTTTGCAGTACTGAATATAAATAAAAATCTTTTTAATTTGTACAAAGTCTGATGGGCAGAAAGTAACATTTTGTTTCAATTTGCATTTCAGATTAGAAGTGAGGAAAATTTCTGAAAACATTTTTAATTTTTATTGATTATTTTTATTTCTTTAGTGAACTGAGCACTCATGACCTTTCATATTTTTCCATTTTCATTTGCAGAATAGGGATGTTATATATACTTTTAGTCATGTATATTTCAAACATTTATTTTAATGTCTTTGTCTTTTAATTGATACAGTAATTTGTAAGGTTAATGAAGCCGTGTCTTTTAATCTTTAGTGTTTTCTTCACTGTGCATTGATGAAAGAGTCTCATCCTCACACTAAGATTTTAAAGGCAGTTTACTGACTTCATCTAATACTTCTACTTGTTTTCAGTTCTTTGGAACTTTTTAAAGGTGTAAGAAAATAATCTGATTCCCTTTTTATGCCCAAGTTTAAAATCAACTTCTTTATTTTCCTAACCAATGTTTTGAGTTTTGATTGGAGTTGCACTGAAAATCTGGGTGCAAATTGATAATGTTAGAACACTAAGTTCTTCTAGAAAGGACTACAGTACTCTCTCCCTTTATTTTACTCAGCTCTTCTTTTATTTCCTTCAGTCAGGTTTCATATGCATACATATATACATCTGTGTGTGTGTATATATATATATATTATGTTGCATATTTCTTGTCAGTATACAAGATTTAATGGATTTTGAACAAACTGTAAATAAAAGCTATTGCTAGGATAAAAAAGAAAAAGCTATTGATTTTTATGCATTTATCTTCTACGGCACCACAGCAGCCTTTCAGTTGATTTTATTGAATTTTCTGGTAAACAATCGTATCACCTAATTATAATTTTGCCCCTTTTAACTTATATAAAACTTCCTTTTTCTTTTTAATCAGCTATTTCAGGATCTCCAAATCACTGAACAAAAACAGGATACTAGATATCCTGTTTCTCATATTAATGAGAACCTAACAGATACACTTCAGAAATTTTAAAAGTATTCTACAAGTTTTTAGGAAGCATAATAATTAGGATATATCACATGCCTTTTTATCATACACAAATAATAATCCTTTTCTTGTCTAATCAATTAACATGATAAATTAACATACTTCCTAATGTTAAATCATTCTTGTATTCCTTAATCATAAATTTTAGGATATTTCTATATGTGCTTTTTTAGACTTTACTTAGGATTTCTATATCTATATTAAGTGAAATTAATCTATTGTATTCTTTTTTGTTCTAATATTTTAGTATCAGTAATCTCATGGAATAAACAGGGAAGCCTAGTCTATCTTTTTCTTTATTAAAAAAGTTTTAAATAACAGGAAGACTCCTGACATTGGAAAACAGAATACAGCCATAAAACCATCTAAGCCTAGTGCCTTTGGGGCAAAGAGATTATATTCGAAAGATATTACCTTTCAAATTTTTTTTTTTTTTTTTTTTTTTTTGTGGTACGTGGGCCTCTCACTGCTGTGGCCCCTCCCGTCGAGGAGCACAGGCTCCGGACACACAGGCCCAGTGGCCATGGCTCACGGGCCCAGCCGCTCCATGGCATGTGGGATCCTCCTGGACTGGGGCACAAACCCATGTCCCCTGCATCAGCAGGCGGACTCTCAACCACTGTGCCACCAGGGAAGCCCTACCTTTCAAATTTTATAGCTATTGTCTTATCTCTTCCTGGGTCAATTTTGCTAATAATTTATAACTCAAATAATTATGTTTCAACATATTTTTATTTACAATATAAAATTATATACATTATAATTTTAAAATCTTCATTATCTGTGACAGTTCCCACTTTTCACTTCTAACACTGTATTTTCTCATAATTTCTTTATCAGACTGTTTGTTCTATTTTCTTTTCAAATTAAATTTATTCTTGATTTAATTAAGTGAAACCATTTATTGCCGTTATATTCATTTAATTTAATGTGTCTTATCCATATTAATTTCTCAGGTTCTTTTAAACAAATTCTAAAAATAAATAATCAATTTATTTCCCATCTTCATTATTTCCTAAAATTCATACAATGCCTTCAGCTTCAGTTTGTCCTCAACCCAAAGATTCAGATATGCAGACTTTCATTGTGGTTCAGGAATAATTGTCTGTAATTTGTTTTCAATTCCTTTCAGCCACAAGACACTTAGAAAAGTATCTTTAAATTTTTCCACATATTTAGGAATTTTTTTAGGTATTTTTTCTATTATTTGACATTATTATTTTCTATTATCTATTATTTTCTATTACTTGTACAGTTTTATCATATGATCAGAGAATCCGACCTTTGAGTTATAACTTTTTTAAAATTTATTAAGATATTTTTTATACCCTATACATGCTCAGTTTTTTTCTTCCTTGAATATTTAAAAATGAGTGTATCATCCTTCTTAAGTATTCTTCTGTCTTCTACATTAACCATTTCTTCAAAGAACTACAAAAGAGATTTCTTTGCCCAACCTGGTGCCTCTCCTTCATACTATAAATTTTCCTCAAACATGTGGAGATTCTTGCAAACCATTTGTATTTGTAAAGAAGAATACAGTGATCAGTACTGACTGCAGACAGGTGTCCTCAAAACTATCAAAGTGGTAAATATAGTTAGACTACAAAACATGGACTTATGGTAAATGAGCAGGTACCTTTAGTGTATGATTCAAGTCCAAAGTAACCTGGGTTACTATCTTGTTTCTCTCTTTGGCATCAACCCTCAAACCAGGAGTCCCCTTTCAACATACACACACGGACACCTTATTACAAATGTGTTCTTTTTTTTTTTTTTTTTTTGCTGTATGTGGGCCTCTCACTGTCGTGGCCTCTCCCGTTGCGGAGCACAGCCTCCGGGCGCGCAGGCTCAGCGGCCACGGCTCACGGGCCCAGCCGCTCCGCGGCACGCGGGATCCTCCCAGACCGGGGCACGAACCCGCGTCCCCTGCATCGGCAGACGGACTCTCAACCACTGCGCCACCAGGGAAGCCCCAAATGTGTTCTTTTGTCTAAAAGTTGCAAGCCAGATCTGTTCTGTGACTGGCCTACTTTTCGCAATCTTTCAACTGTTTCACTAAATCAGCTACCCTATCAGCTCACTATTATTGACTTAGAACTTGGGGATTTTTCCTAAGTTCTACTGGAATTAGCATTACACACCTCTTTCATGTCACTCTACTATAAGCGTCATGAGGGTTGATAACATACGTCTTTTTCAGTTACACAACTATCACTCTTGCCTAACACCTATCAGTAGTGCCTGATATTAAATAAATATGAATGAATACATATTGGATTTTGATATCAATGGGGTTTCATCTACTTTACAAGTTCCAGAAAGTCATCAAATTTCTGGTCTATTTATAAAACCCCTCTGCTGCTGCCCTTTTTTCTCATTTTTATCTTTTTTTGTCATTGCAATGGGATTTTGAAAATGAGAGAAGTAAACAAATGTGCTTAATTGTTTTGGAGCAGATATACCCAAACTATTTGATTCCAAATATTCTAGAAGTTCTACTGTGAGTTACAAATGAATGTTTCTAATCATTAATGTCATTAAGAAGGACAAATCTGAATATATTAAATAAATCTATTATTTTTTTCAAAATAAATACAACTGTTGCTTCATACCTGGCCAGTACTGAAGATCTGAACAAATTCTTTTAAGCGTTCTTGAATGTTGTCTGTACAAGCAAGAGGAACGTAAAGTACTAAATATATCTAAGCAACCTGGAGGGAAATTGTAAAAAGTAAATTTTCTAACTGTCAAACAAACAAAAAAGTCATGAAATACAAATAATTTTACCTAATATTAGAAAAACCAAAATGAGTTATGCCTTTCATTTGTCCATGTATGACTCTGCTTTTTGATATTTTTATCTAAAAGCATTGCAAATTTAATCAAACTTCTTCATCATATTACTGTCTATCACTTGTCCATTGGATGATCTTTTTTTATATAATATACAAATATAGCTGCCAATGAAACTAAATTCAAACCAAGAGGTAAAAATATATATGTCTAGTGAAAGTTACTTTTAGCTAAGAGCACAAAGAGACAAAAAATTGCTATTTCCTAGAGACAATTTCAAAACTCTAATCAAAAAAAAAAAAAACACCTCTAATCAACAATGTAATGAAACACTGGAAACCAGAGGTGTATTAATAAGTGGTATCAATTAAATTATCAATAGTACTGGAATGGCTTACCTTCATTGGGACACAAAATAATATTAACTTACCATATTTATTTTCAAAGAAGGACTGTGCAGATACATGAGATGTATGCCAATGGGAAGAAACGTTTTTGTCCTTACAAATTCCAGGAAGTAGACGGTCTACCAGTTGATCAATTTGTCCAATTTTTAATTCCGATAATCCAAGGTCCCTTAAGTTAAGTATAGGCTGTAAAAGATTAATTCAACCAAGTAAGCATTATTATTTTTTAATTTTAATTTTTTTACTGACATATAGTTGATTTACAATGTTTCAGGTATACAGCAGTGATTCAGTTATATATACATATACTTATATATGTATAAATATATGTATTCTTTTTCAGATTATTTTTCATTACAAGTTATTACAAGATATTGAATACAGTTCCCTGTGCTGTACAGTAGGTCCTTGTTGTTTATCTCAAGTAAGCATTATTATCAAGCTATTTAACTTGAAGAGTACTTATCAATTGAAATAATGTGAATTTTTAAAAACCTAACAAATGTACTGATTCCCCGTTTCTTTCAAATATTTAAAAAATAAATTTATATGAATATTTTTCTAGTTCTAGTTTTACTGAGGTCAGCCATGTGAGGTTTGACACAGGTTAAAAAAATCATATTCCCAATAGTATCACCAGTCTATGGAGCTTTATATAAAGCTTCCTCCAGTCCCTAATGACCATAAACAAAAGCCCATCCAATAAAGAATTGCTGAGATTCTAATTTGAACTGAAAGGTTCTGTTACCTTAGCCATATCTAACTTCTAATAAGAAGGGAAATTAAACAAAGTAGAAGATGTGTGAAAATCAGTCAAGAAAATACACTCACCTTAAAACAGTTCTAAAATAACTAGAAATAGGATGGGGTGAGCTATTTTCTTGTCCAAATGAGCTGACAGGGAGACACTAAGGACAAGCCCCAAACAGCTAAAACTTCAAGTAAGGAGAGCAAAAATAAACAGACCAAGTAAAGCATCAACTTTTTATGACTGATGTAGTCAGATCCCCGGATTACATAGCTCTGGATTGATGTTCAGGAATTTGTCAAATATTAGCTTTGTGACAGGTCATTCATATTCTTAGAATCCCTGTCTTCATTGGGAAAATGACTATAAAATATATCCTGCCTATTTCACAACAAGATTATATGGATCAATGGAAGAGATGATGCCTTGCTCATCTACGTATCCTAGGATATACAGTAAGATAAAGGCAGGATGAAATAAAATACTTAAAATGTGCTTTTTTTTTTTTTTTTTTTTTTGTGTGGTACGCGGGCCTCTCACTGTTGTGGCTTCTCCCGTTGCGGAGCACAGGCTCCAGACACGCAGGCTCAGCGGCCATGGCTCACGGGCCCAGCCTCTCCGCGGCATGTGGGATCTTCCCAGACGGGGCACGAACCCGTGTCCCCTGCATTGAAAGGCAGACTCTCAACCACTGCGCCATCAGGGAAGCCCAAAAGGTGCTTTTTAAGGTAATAAAAACTGTAGAATATAAAGCACGTTATTATAATGGAATCAGAAGGACTACAATATTCAAGAGCTACAAAGATGTTTTATCTTTTAAAATTGGGAAACGAAAAAGTCTATTTATAATACAAAGGGAAATGCAGATTTTTAACTAAGACAGAAATTTATGCCCCTTACATATTGAGTACCAAGTCCTAGGAACATAAAGAGAAATAAGGTACATATGAATATGATAATTATCATACAATAAGGTAACTGCTATTACAGAGATATTTTTTTAAAAGTTGTTAAGAGAACCCAACAACTAATTTCCTAAGTGATAAGGCTTCACTGAAGTAACAGTTAATTCGCAAATGATGGGGGCAGAAACCTTGGGGAAGAGGGCAAACAAAAAGTCATCAAAGGGCTTGGAATGTTTGAGATGCAGTAAAAAGTTTAGTGACAAAGGAAAGCACTAGAAAGATGGGCTATGGCCATATTCTGAAGAGCCTTGTTTGAATTTAATTCTATAGCTAATATCATTAGTTTTGCTTTATAGGAAGAAAATAGAAGACAAAGATGATAAGCTGGAGAACAGAAGGCTGATGTAACAAGAGAAAAATGGTCTGAGCCCTGACTAAGAAGGATGCAAATACCAAGTCACAGACAACAGACATATGAAGAAACCAGTAAAGTATAGGGATTGTGAGGGAGAGGGGTCTGGATGGATGTTCTGGTTATTGATTTGTTGTCTCCTAGATCCTCTTCATCCTTTTTTTGGCTCCATGTTCATGGATCTGGGCCCTTTAAACATTTTTCCTTTGGGCTTCCCTGGTGGCGCAGTGGTTGAGAGTCTGCCTGCCGATGCAGGAGACACGGGTTTGAAGATCCCACATGCCACGGAGCGGCTGGGCCCGTGAGCCATGGCCGCTGAGCCTGAGCGTTCGGAGCCTGTGCTCCGCAACGGGAGAGGCCACAACAGTGAGAGGCCCGCGTACTGCCAAAAAAAAAAAAGAAAAAAAATTTCCTTTGTTGGCTAGAACATTAAGCTGTCAGTAGAGGGCACTGTAGAGACATTGTAGGAGGAGTTTCTTTTCCTGGTTCAGGCTATGGTGTTCACTCGGCAGGCTCCTGTGTGCAACATAACACCCATGGTTTCTCCAGGAGTGGTTCCTGTCACTTGTACAGCTTCTCCAAAGCCTGGCTCCTACAGTGCACAGTTGCCAGCAGTACCCAGAAGCTTTTCCAGTAACACACATGCCCATGAACAGCTAGCTTCTCCTGGTACCCGAGGGGGCAGATTTCCATCAGGTTCAGCTGGCACGGCACCAGTGACTCCTGTGCCATTCAGTGAGCCAAGGCCATGCCCTCTCCAACAACCTCAGAACCTCAGCCCAGGGGTGGAGAACTCTTCCTGGGAAGCTCTCAGTCCTGGGAGGATTAGCTGCTTCTTGAATCCGCAAGTCCTATATATTTGAATTTTCTTTACTTATTACTAGACAATCCCTAGTTATTCTAATCCCCTGTTAGACCAGGGTTTTTAAAATATTAAACTAAAAAATTATATATTTTTTATATTAAACATTCACTGTTCAAATGACTATGTGGTCTCTCTCTCTTGGTTGGACCCAGACTGATGAAGAGGGGCTAAAACCACTCTAAGATCAAATACACTGGAATCTGGCGAAGCAGCTCAGTTTTAGACATCTTAATTTCGAGGTCCTTGGAGCCTATCCAGAGGGGTATTTTAATAAGCCACCAGATAATTACGTTAAAACTTTAGAGATACTTTAGAGTTGGAGATAGATTGGGGAATTATCAGCATATAAATATATATAGACATTAAGATATATAATCTGGGAGACTATGCAAAATGAAAATCAGATTACAGATAAATGTACACACACTATGTAAAAGGCTGGCAATAAAAAAGCCCAGCAAAACAGAAAGAGAAAAAAGAAACCCATCAATGTAGTATCACTCAATTTATGAAAGTATTTTGAAAGTAGTGCATGTTCAGCAAGGTCAAATGCGAAGGAAAAGATGAAAAAGATGTGGATTTTTAAAAAGGCCTGGCTTCCCTGGTGGCGCAGTGGTTGAGAGTCCGCCTGCCGATGCAGGGGACACAGGTTCGTGCCCCGGTCTGGGAAGATCCCACATGCCACGGAGTGGCTGGGCCCGTGAGCCATGGCCGTTGGGCCTGCACGTCCAGAGCCTGTGCTCCGCAACGGGAGAGGCCACAACAGTGAGAGGCCTACGTACCGCAAAAAAAAAAAATTAAATTAAATTAAATTAAAAGGCCTGTACTTACTGCTAAGGAAGTCAACAAAATATACCAAAACAATTCTATAAAATGGTAAAAGTAGTAACCAAACTACAATGGGATTTAGTATGAATAAAAGTTTAGCAAGAATAGATATTAAGTTCAGAGTACTACTTTTTCAAGAAGTCTGAAAGCAACAGGAAAAGAAGTCAGTAGCTTGAAGGAAGTTGAAAATTTTTTGCTTGCGCTGTGAAATGGGTGTTTGGATGAGCAAGACTTGATGAACGCAATGAAACCTCAGAGAAAAGGAAGTGCGAGTAGAGATGAGGGAGGATGCTTAAGAAGAATGAAAATGTTTGTGAAGCAATAACAAAGTCATCAATGATAAACCACAGGAATAATGAAGGTAAATCAGAGAATAAGACACCAATTCTGTATTTGAGACCATTAATCTTAAGCTCAACATTGGCTTCTAGAGTTTAGCTACTTTTCAAGCCCCCAAAATGTACTGCACTAAGGACCTAGCCATTTCACTTGATGAAATAGTCAAACATTTAGCACCACGGAGAGTACAAATGGTGTTGTTTAGAGCAGCAAAAAATTGGAAACAATATCCAACAACAGAACATCATAAAATGAACACTCTGAAAGTCATTAAAAATAAAGAAAATGTATGGAATAAAAAGTTCTTAAGACTATTAAATGATCAAGCAAAATCTAAATCAGCATATACAGTATGATCCAACTATTATAAAATATAAAAGTACAAGTGAGAAAAAGAGAAGCAGGATCATAGGTTATTTAATTTCTTCCACCTACATAATATTTTCCAAAATTTTTAAAATGAACATAATATTGCTGCATGTAGCAATTTTGATACATGCAGTCTTATCATTAGGAAAGCTCTCGGGCTGTAACTTGGAAGAGGGGTGTCACAACAGAAGACAAGAATGGATTGCCTATAGACAGAGGCAATAGGAATTTCGCAGATAATATAAAAGGAAAGCATAGGGGCTTCCTTGTGGCGCAGTGGTTAAGAATCCGCCTGCCAGTGCAGGGGACATGGGTTCGAACCCTTATCTGGGAAGATCCCACATGCCGCGGAGCAACTAAGCCCACGCGCCACAACTACCAAGCCTGCGCTCCAGAGCCCGCAAGCCACAACTACTGAGCCCACGAGCCACAACTACTGAAGCCGGTGCGCCTAGAGCCTGTGCTCTGCAACAAGAGAAGCCACTGCAATGAGAAGCCTGCGCACCGCAATGAAGAGCAGCCCCTGCTCGCCACAACTAGAGAAAGCCCACGCGCAACAACGAAGACCCAACACAGCCAAAAATAAATAAATTAATCAATTAAAAAAGAAAAAAAAAGGAAAGCATAAAGACAAACATTTCACCTAAGTAAAACTGTATCCCAAGACTTACCTCAGAACCACCCCCCATCCCACCCCCACCAAAAGCAGACTTTTTTTTTGGCTGCGCCATGTGGCATGTGGGATTGTAGTTCCCCGAACAGGGATCGAACCCGGGCCCCCTGCATTGGAAGCGTGGAGTCTTAACCACTGGGCCACCAGGGAAGTCCCGCAAACGTTTTTTCAACTCCTCCTCTACTGTCCTTTGCCATAGCCCCTAATATCAGGACTAAGAACATAAGCTATTTATGGTTAAAGAGGCTTCTGAGAAACTTAACTATAGATTATAATGTTTACTATGAAATATGTATTCTGAGCTACAAGCAATTATCTTATTAATGAATCTTATAAACACACGGTTCCTAGGTTGGGAATTAGCTATATTCTAGGCCACAATGATTTTATAATTCTCTGAATACTCAAAGTACGGTTTCATAGCTTATACATTTCACTTTCAGGTATCTATATTCTAATTGTTCAATTACACTGAAAGCTCCTATAAGGTGGTAGATGATAACTTCTTGCTATTCTATCTTTCCTGAGAATTATGGGAATTATGGAGTTAACTGTAGGTTCCCTGCTACCACTGAAGCAACACAAAAGAATATCTAGATGATATTACACAAGCAGTGATGTAGGAAGTGAATACCAATACACTGCCACATGAAATTTTTTATAAATTAAATGTTAAAAATAAAACAAAGTAATATTTTTATCTGTACAACAAAGCCAGAGTTGGACATCTTTAATCGTAAAAGGGAGATTAAGCTGAAGACAGAAATCACCCTGTTACAAACACTTAAACATAGAAAGTTATTTCAGGCATGTTTACAGTGTACTAAACCAAAAAAACTTTCTCACACACCCAGGGTAAAAACCATTACCTCATTGCTGGGAGCCTCATGCTCAGACACTACATCTCGATGCTGGTTTTGAGAAATTGATGCACTGACAGAAACAGATGTGTTTTTTGGTGAATGGAAGGCATTGATGAGATGACTCAGAGGAACTGTAACCTAAAAAGACAGAAGCTGAAAATAAGTACTGCTTTTTAAAATAAAAACAGAAAAAAACACTTTTATTGCCAGGATTGGGTATTGTAAAAAGTTAAATATACACCGTATATCAAAACTATACATTAAAAATTATAAATACTCAGATTATTGCTGGTAGGAAGAAAACTGGTATATCCCTTCAGGATAGTATAGGGGTTATATACAGCAAAAGTATTAAAAATACATACATTTCACCATTCGTGCAATCTAACTTCTAGGGATTTATTCCAAGGAAATAATCTAGTAAGTAATGATCTATGCTTGCATTTGCACAGAAGACAGTTTTCATCAAAATATTTTAAAATTTGTGGAAAGCTAGAAATGTCCAATAGGGGAGTGGCTACACAAATGATACCACCACAAAAATAAAATATTTCGCAGACATGAAACAAGTAAGCACATACCCAGAATTTTATACTTTTCAACTTCCCCACTGCATCACCCTATTCTAAGTCACCATCATCTATATGTGGATTTTTACAACTGTGTCCTAACTTCTCTCCCTGAATCTGCTCTATTAAAGCCAGTCAGATCTCATCACTCCTCTGCTCAAAACCCTCCAATGGCTATTCTCACAATAAAAGTCAACGTCTTAACAAGGAGAACACAGAATGCCCTCCCTGGCTCTTTATCACCTCTCTGAATTGATCCACCACTAGGTTCCCCTTCCTTCTCTCTGCTCCCACCACTGCATCCCCCTTTCTGTTCCTGGAACACACCTGGCAGGCCCTTACCTCAAGGACTTTGCACTGCTGTTTATTCCCTCCTGTCCAGTTAGTCACATAGTTTGCTCTCCCTTCAGTTCTTAACTCACAAGTCATCTTTCCATGTATCTTCTCCCTGGACAACCTATGTAAGATTTCAGCAACCCTCCCCTAAAAAATATTCCTTATTGCCTTCCTCTGCTCTATTTTTCCTTCTTAACATTTTCACACTTCATATATTTACTTATTTACCTATATATTGTTTACTAGAAACCCCAATCTAAGTCACCTCATTAGCGTAAATCCAGGTGTGATCCAAAGAGGGGCTTTAAGAATAAAGACACACCCATCACACAGGAAATTTCAAGGGTTTTAGGAGCTCTGTGCCAAGAATTGGGAACAAAGACCAAATAGTTTTTATTTATTATACCACATTCTCCCACTGGAGCATAAGTTTCATGTGGCAAGGGGTTTTTTCCTCTATTTTATTATTTTTCTCTATTTTATTTATAAATTATTTAATATAAACTGTTTTTACGTTACACTTAATATAACTTAACACTTTATATTTTATTTTTCTCTACCTTACTTTCTCTATCTCATTCAATACTGTATCCCAGTGCAATAATGCACACAGTAGATGCTAAATAAATGCCTGTTGAGTAAATGATTAAATTAAATGGGCTCTTACTATATGCCACATTTTTAACTATGTACTTTACTTATATTATCTCATTTAATCCTCCTAACAGCTATAAACATTAGTTACTATTACATTTCTATAACACTACTACACTTTCTCAGCAAGAAAGTACTATAGGAAGAAGGATTATAACATAGATAATCTGACTCCAGATTTCACTTAAAGACTTTTCATCCCATGGTTATTGATACAGAAATAAATTCATAATATTGTTTTTTAAATGAAAAAAGCGAGCTGTAAACCTTTACGTAACATTTTTTTAAAAAAGTATGCATACACATATTTGTGTAGAGTTAAAAAGATGAAAGAACTTATTCTAAAATGTGATCTAGGGCTTCCCTGGTGGCACAGTGGTTGAGAATCCGCCTGCCGATGCAGGGGACACGGGTTCGTGCCCCGGTCCGGGAAGATTCCACATGCCACGGAGCGGCTGGGCCCGTGAGCCATGGCCACTGAGCCTGCGCGTCCGGAGCCTGTACCCCGCAACGGGAGAGGCCACAACAGTGAGAGGCCCGCCTAGCACAGAAAAAAAAAAAAAAAGTGATCTATTGGGATGATGAAATTATAGGTGATCTTTCTTATTTATATTTTTCTTTTCAGGATTTTTGGCAATTAGTGTGTATTACCTGTAGAGTCAGAAAGAAACGATAAGCTCTTTTAAAACTATTACAAGAATCAGGGAATTCCCTGGTGGTACAGCGGTTAGGACTCCACGCTTTCACTGCTTAGGGCCTGGGTTCAATGCCACAAGCTGCGCAGTGTGACCAAAAAACAAGAACAACAAACAAACAAACAAAAAATTATAGGAATCAAATTATTTTAAAATACATATTTTCTGTCTATACTTTTTTTGTTTTTGTTTTTGTTTTGCCTCCCTGTGTGGCTTCTGGGAATTTAGTTCCCCAAGCAGGGATTGAACCTGGGTCCTCGGCGAGATTGCGAAGTCCTAACCACTGGACCGCCAGGGAATTCCCTGTCTATAACCTTGAAAAGTTTTATTTTAATTAGTTGTACCTCTTCTCAGTCAATAAAGAATTTAAACTGCTAAAAGATGGCTTGATCTCTCCTCAATGAAAAGGTTGAACTTCTGTGTCATATAACGGTCCTACATGAGTCCAGTTAGGACTGCCTATAGTACAGAAAATTCCTTCACTACCTCTACCGACATTGCATACCACTAACTCCATTCAGCTAATGATAAATTCTCCTAAAATCCGGTCTTCTTGACATCAATTTCTTGCAGTTCAGTTTCAAAAGGTTTAATATTGTATTCAGCAAGCCAACAAGTCAAATTCTTTTTCAAACGATTGGTAAGACTCCTCCAGACACCGGTCATCTTGGTAAATAACACCTACTTGCATCCAGCTGATCAAACCCAGAAACACCTTTTTCCATCATCCCTCATGAAATTCTATTCTTTTTTCTTTCTTTCTTTTTTGGCCGCACCGCGCGGCTTCTGGGATCTTAGTTTCCCGACCAGGGATTGAACCCCAGTCCTTGGCAGTGAAAGCATGAAGTCCTAACCGCTGGACCACCAGGGAATTCCCTCTGTTCTTTTTTCAAAATAAATCTCATCCCCTTCTTTCCATAACCGCTGTCACCACTTAGCGGTGCATTGTCCCTCTCTGGATTAGTGCAATAACATCCTAAACTGAAAACATTTCCACTCTGTCCTTCCACATTCTCCACACAGCAAGAAACCAGAGCAATCTATTACTCTGTAATAGACAGTAATGTAAATCTGATCATGTTACTCCTTAACATGCTTAAAAGCATTCAATGGTTCCCAACAAACTTAAAATGAAGCCCAAAGTCCCTTCTTGTAACACCCTGTATGATCTGCATCAAGTATTCTCCCCAACCTCCTTTCCGTCACTGGCCCTTTAATCACCACGCTCTAGCCACACTGGCCTTATTCTTGTTCCTCCAGTCGGCTAGGCTTGTCACTATCTCAGAACCTCCAGATGTTCTGTCTACCTGTTCACATCTATTCACTCTTCACTTGGCTAACTCCTACTCATTTTTTACTTCATATCATCAAGATTCCACGTTTGCTTTGTTCACCTAGCACATTACTGATGCCCAATAAATAACTAACCACTTCATTTATTACCCCACCAGTACTAGCAAAATTCAAAACAAAACAAAACAAAACAAAACGGAGTGGAGGTGACACAGAGGGACATAATTATATGCTTTAACCAAGAAACTAAAGAACGTCAAATATTATTTTTAAAACGGAATGTTTGCAAAAACTGTTTATTTGCAAAACTGTGAAGAACTCTCAAAAAAAATTAAAATGTCACCATCAAAAACGATTTTTAAATGAACTAAGAACAAAACATTGCCACCGGTGATTACTCCTGAAAGAAGAATTTAAAATAAAAACGCCTGGAATCTTTTTTCTCTGCCCTTTTGCCTCAAAATGGAAAGATGGGGAGGAGGCTGAATCAAAATTTTAAGTGCAAGCAATCAAAAACTTAAATATATCAATATACATTTATTAGTTACTTTTAGTCAAAAAAAGAGAAAGCATTCATAGAAGATTATTCAAATTTTTATAGCATGTTTGGGTTAAATTCCATCTAAAAGAAAGAGTAGAGAATCGGGGTTGTGAAGACGAAAGTCTCTGAAGAGGCGAAAGGATGGAAAAGGAACATCACTTGCTCCCTTTACATCTACGGCAGACGTTTCCCCTGCCCCCTCCCCACCCCCACACCAGAAAGTCTAGCACTGAACAATGCCTGATGGATTCTGTAGCAAAAATTCCACGCAATCAAATCGATAAGCCAAGGTCTCCATCACGCTCGTATTTTGCTTCTGCTTCATCGTCAGCCCTTTACTCTCAGCGTTGCCCCGATCCCTTCTCAACCCCAGGACTCCAACTGGATTAAACGCTTCCCTCCTACGACCCCTTAAAAGAAACCACTTCCAAGAAACGCAAACGGCAAACGCGGGCAGGGCAAGGGGAGAAAAATGGACTGGATGCCAGACCCACCTGGGGCTGAACGGTGCTCGACAGAGAAAACATCTTCTCCAGGCGGTCAGCGACCTCACCCGCCCGCCGAAACTGTCCCTCTTGTCCACGGCCCGGCGGGGAGGCGCTGAGCCCTTTTTTCCTCTTCTTTTCTCTCTCCTCTCGCCCTCACTCTTCCTAGAAACTGAAAATGGCCTCCCCTGCCCACAGCTGCTGCAAAGACAGACAATCTGCCCCGGAAGGCAAGGCGCTAAACGCAACAGTACTTCCGGGGTAGGTGAGGCCGCCCACCCAGGGGCGTGCACCAACGCTCCGCCTTTTCGGGGGCAGCTGACGCCCTCCAAGGTAGTTCACGTTCACGTTAAGAAATACACGCGCCGGAGCCCCAAAACTCATTGGCTGTTTTCTTTTTAAAGGGGAAAGACACGGACCCTGTTAAAATCTTTCTCCAGCTTTGTTATCAATACTTCCAATATATTTTCCTGTTCTGACTGGGCCTTGAGCTATGATAACCTCTATTGCTACAATTGAGTGCTCTTTATCTTCCCCACAATAAATTAAAAAACTCTTCCAATTTCAGATAGGCAAGTTACAGTCTGTTAAAATGTCAAATTACAGGACCAGTCATGCGCATCCTGCTCATCCAGTTTCTCCACATTCTGTGATTTCACTGGCCATTGTTTCACGGACCAGACAGAACTGGTTTACGTTTTTCCCGCGGGTGGGAGGCCGCAAAGGAGTTTAAAAAACAAAACAAAAAAAAGTGGGATGACGGCCGGGTCCCACCAGCCTCGTTTGGAGGTCGGGAGAAAACTCTTCAAATCCCTCGATTCAGATTCAAGCCCCCGTAATCCCTTTCCCCGTCTGCCAAGAAATATTTGTGCCTCCCCCTGTCACTACAAAGGAGGTACGTGAGCCGCTGTCACCCTGGAAGAGTCTGTGGTTGGTTCAAGAATTTCCCAGCTGCCCCGCCTTCACGTTCATTGGCTTCTGCGTCGACGCAGAGCAGGTGACAGGGGCGGGGCCGCACTTGATTGGGCGTGGCGTGCGCAGCGACGGGGTGACGCCACGGCGGAAGCGCGGTGTGGGCGGAGCCTCACTTTGAAAGCAATTGGCGGGAGTTGTGGCTCCGGAAGGGGCCTTGGTCGCTGACAGAGACTTGCATCCGGGCTGGCCTGCTCTGGAGGCCACAGCTGGCGGCGAGATGGAGAGTGGAGGAGGCACGCCGACAGGGGAGTTCGTGAATAGGATCCCGGTGCCCCGACCTCCCTCCATTGAAGAGTTCACCATAGTGAAGCCCATTAGCCGCGGCGCCTTCGGGAAGGTGTATCTGGGGCAGAAAGGCAACAGGTTGTACGCGGTGAAGGTAAGTCAAGGAATAAAGAAAGCGAAAGAGGCCGGCCCTTCGGCCCTCCTTCCCGCTCCCTGAAGTGGGCAGGCCCCAGGGCCGCTGGAACGACTAGACGGGTGCCTGGCTCGCTGAAACCTCCGGAGCCCTGTGGGATGACTTCTCACTTAGGGTGACAGCGCGGGCAAGTCGGTGCCACCTCTGCCCCGTCCTTCTCTTCGCACCACGAAAGCTTAGGAGACGCCAGAACTTCTGAATCCTTTTTACTAATTTGGGCTTTACTAGGATTAGGGTTGAAACTTTAAATTTGAAACAGTTATTTCCATGTTATATTTTAATTCTATCAGTTTGACAGATTCATGTTTTATTGAGATGTAACTGACATTTACTAGTTTCAGGTGTACAACATAATGATTTGGTATTTGTCTAGGGCGAATTGATCTCCACAATAAGTCTGGTTAACAGCCATCATGACACAGCTACAAATTTTTTTTCTTGTGATGAGAACTTTTAAGATCTCTCTCAGCAGCTTTCAAATATACAATGTAGGATTAACTGTAGTCAGCATGCTGTGATGTAGATTAATTTGTGACCTATATAACCAAAAGATCTCATTAAACCCCACTTTTCTCTTCATTCTATAAATCTAGAATGTACTTATATTTAAAGACGGAGCTGAAATATGTCCCAAATCACTCCTTTATCCATGCAGTAGTATATATCATTCCAAAGCATTCAAGAGCTTTCAATATATTTGAAGCTGTTCTGGCCACTCTTGATTCTCATCCACTCCCATAGCTTCAGATTACTCACATCTCAGCACTTAGTGAAGGTGATAAAGGAAAGAAGCCAGCAGTCTGTTTTGATGCAGTTTCAACTTCCTGTTGGACATTGCTGTGTGAATATCTAGCAGGCACCTCGGAATTGTGCTTGCCTAACTTCGAACAATCCTCTCCACCTAACTGCCTCCTGTATTCCTTCTCTCCATGTAATATTACCACCATCTCTGTCATTCAGGCTAGAAACTTCAGTTATTTTAACTTTTCTCTACTTCATCTGTATATTTTTTCTCTCAACTAGGCCTGTCAAGTCTGTCTCATATTCATTCGTATTACCCCTTCTATTCCATTCCCAAGTCTGCCCAAGTACAGGACTTCATTTTTTCCATTTCTTTCTTTCCCTTTCTTTCTTTCTTTCTTTCCCTTTCTTTCTCTCTCTCTCTCTCTCTCTCTCTCTCTTTCTCTCTCTTCTCTCTCTCTCTCTCTTTCTAAAAGTACAATTCAGTTTTTAATAAATTAAAGATTGAGTAACCAGGACCACATTCCAAATTTAGAACATTCCCATCACCCTGAAAAGACCTCTCTTGCTCATCTGCAGTGTCTCCCCCCCTTTACACCCCTAGCCCCAGGTAATCATCAGTCTACTTTCTATCACTGTAGGTTTGCCTTTTCTGGACATTGCATATAAATGGAATCATGAAATATATGGTCTTTTGCATCTGGCTTTTTTCACTTGACATGATGTTTTTGAGGTTCATCAGGCCTTCATTTCTATACCTAGTCTATTGGAACAGGCCCCTAACAGGAATCACTACTTTATTCCTTTGGCTGTACCATGCAAGCTGAAGTCCAAACTCCTTAGAAAAGCAGTCATGCTCCAAGTTCTGGCTCTAAACTTCCACTGTATCTTCTACATATTCTATGATCTAACCACGCCAGACAATTGGCTAGTCCTTGAATGCTGTGTATTGTCTTGCTTCCAAACTTATGTTTATTCTGTTTCCTCCTTAACTGCCTTCCTTCCACCCTTCTCTGCTCTTCTCCACCTATGTTATTTATGTATTAAGGTTCATCTTAGCCCCCCTTCAAACCTTTCCTGACCTTTCAGACCCACCCTATTGAAATTAATTCTCCCTCACTTCATATGTTCCCAAGATTTTTTGCATTTCCTTCTATTATACTAACCAGTCACTATTACCTGTTGAAATGAAAACACCAATACACTTTTTGATAAGTATTTGTGAGTATCCTCTTTGTGTGTAGAGTCTGTGTACCGTGGTAACAAAACGAACATGCCCTCATAGAGCTTGCAATCTAGTGGAATGATAGGTGACATCATGTTTCAGACTGGCTTTGTCGGTTTCCGTTGTTTACTTATGGAAAGGCTCTAAGGCTGGAATTGACAGCGTATTAATGATTTTATTACATGTTCTATTGAATCTTTGGAAGAAATATGCCCTTTTTTGACTTGTAATCTTCCTGAGAATTGATCTCAATGTTACTAACTATTCAGTTTAGTGCTCTAATTTTTTAAAAAATTTATTTATTTTTGGCTGTGTTGGGTCTTTGTTGCTGTGCGCGGGCTTTTCTCTAGTTGTGGCGAGTGGGGGCTACTCTGTTGCGGTGCGCAGGCTTCTCACTGCAGTGGCTTCTCTTTGTTGCAGAGCACGGGCTCTAGGTGCGTGGGCTTCCGTAGTTGTGGCACACGGGCTCAGTAGTTGTGGCTTGTGGGCTCTAGAGCACAGGCTCTGTAGTTGTGGCACATGGGCTTAGTTGCTCCGTGGCATGTGGGATCTTTCTGGACCAGGAATCGAACCTGTGTCCCCTGCATTGGCAGGCGGATTCTTATCCACTGTGCCACCAGGGAAGCCCTAGTGCTCCAATATTAATGTAGGTTACAGTTTTGCTTCCTTACCAATTACCTTGAGATTTTAAAAGAGTAGTTATTTTCTATAACACAGCATCTGAGACTATTAAGTTTCAGTAAACTCTAACCATTTTTAAGAAAATTTTTTCCCAGGCAAACAAACATACATTCTTCCTCTTTCTGTTTCTATTTCCATCCATCAAAGAACCAGAATTTTTAAAAAATGAATTAGCTACTATTTCTCTATGCCTACATTCCTGATTATCTGGGGACGTGTTAGGAACATTACTATCTTTTGGCTTAGTTGTAAGAACAGCAGAACAGAATTTTTTTTTCTACTAATAGGTAGGGTAGTCAGGGAGCATTTGCTTACATCGTTTTCCTTATCAAAAGGGATGTGATACTTTTGCCGCTTGATACCAAGATAAGCAGTTCTATGTTAAAGAAAGTTTTGTTTTGTTTTCACCATATTAGCTGTTTTTCTAGCAGAGTTTCCCGCTGGCAATGTGAGGTCCAAACAACATCTGTATTTTCTCTCGCTGATTGTTTTCATGATGGCAACTTGGAAAACTGAGAATACTTTGTCATAAAAAATAAAATGGATGTGTCTATTGTCATGTTACTTACTACAGGTTGTCAAAAAAGCAGACATGATCAACAAAAATATGACTCATCAAGTACAAGCTGAGAGGGACGCCCTGGCCCTAAGCAAAAGTCCTTTCATTGTGCATTTGTACTATTCACTGCAGTCAGCAAACAATGTCTACTTGGTGAGTAAATAACTTGACATTTTCTCTTCATTCAGGAATCACTGAACCCAGTGACTTAAGAATTACAGTCTCTGGGTTCAGAGTACCTGCATTTGAATTCCAGATCTTGCACTTACTTGCTTTATGACCTTGGCCAAGTTACCTTACCTGTTCTGTTAGTTAGAGTTCTCAGGGAAAAAGAACAATAGAGTGTGTGTGTGTTTGTCTGTCTGCCTGTGTGTGTGTGTGTGTGTGTGTGTGTGTGTGTGTGTTGAGAGGGGGGATTTATTTTAGGGAATTGCCCTACATGGTTATGGAGCGAGCAAGTCCATAATCTGCAGGGTAGGCCAGCAGGCTGTAGACTCCGGGAAGAGTTGATGTTGCAGCTCAAGCTCAAAGGCAGTGAAGAGGTAGAATTCCCTCCTCTTTGGAGGAGAAAGAGATGACACCTCAATATTTTTTCTCTTCAGGCCTTCAGCTGATTGGATAAGGCCCTACCACATGATGGAGGGTAATCAGCTTTTACTCAAAGTCTAATGGTTTAGATGTTAATCTCCTCTAAAAAATACCTTCACAGCAACATTTAGATCAGTGTTTGACCAAATATCTGTGTACCATGGCTTAGCCAAGTTGACACATAAAATGAACTATCACACTTCAGTTTCCCCATTTGCAAAATGGACATAATAATAGTACCTACCTCAAAGGTTGTTATGAAATTTCAATAGATTGATATAAACTATGTAGAACAGTGTGTGGCACAGAGTGCTACAAATATTTGCTAAGTAAAGGATGTATAATAGAAATACTACATAAAGCTTGGGGTATAATAAGGAAAGATTTAGGGAAGTGGTGGATTCGGGGTGTATGGACTTAGAGAATTGCTTGCTTTTATTTAACACGGCAGCTTACACTCTGTTAATTCTAATGAGGAATTTGGGTGGGGGCAGGAAGAGGTGAGGATGGTAGGTGTTTTGACTTCAAGTTCTAGAGTTTCTTCTGACTTCAGAGACAGTGTGTGGATTAAATGTTTGGTAACTCCAATAGCTTCTGTTTAGTTTAAATAAACAGAATAATTGACTTTACATCGTTTAAGCCAATAGTTGGCAACTGGCCCATGGGCCAAAGAGCACGGGCTCTAGGCACGCAGGCTCAGTGCTCAGCAGTTGTGGTGTATGGGCTTAGTTCCTCCGCGGCATGTGGGATCTTCCCGGACCAGGGATTGAACCCATCTCTCCTGCAATGGCAGGCAGATTCTTAAGCACTGTGCCACCAGGGAAGTCCCTACTATAATATTTTTGAATTATTATTCCTGAAATCAGCTAGGCGGCCATATCTTGTCTACTAACTTCATCACTGGTTTAGATCCTTGATACTCAAAGTGTGTCCAGAGACAAGCAGTATCAGCATCATCTGAGAACTTATTACAAATGCAGAATCTCAAGCTGCACTCCAAATCTGCTGAATCAGAATGTGATTTTGTTTGTTTGTTTTTTTTTTGTTTTTTGGCCCTGCTGTGTGGCATGTGGGATCTTAGTTCCCTGACCAGGGATCGAACCCACACCCCCTGCAATTGAAGTGCGAATCTTAACCACTGGACTGCCAGCGAATTCCCCAGACTGTGAATTTTAACAAGATCCCCAGGCATGTTAAAGTTTGAGAAGCACTGGCTTAGACAAAAGATTTCCTAGAAATCAAAGCTACTTTGAGACAAAAAGATAAAGTATGACTAAACTTAGCCACAATAACAACAAATAATTGATTACTACTTTCCAGGTACTATGCTAAGTACAAGGAACATAAAGATGGAAATGTTTATTATGGAAACGTTCAAACATATACAAAAATTGAAAGATTACTCTAATGAATTCCCAGATATTATCATCCAAGTTCACCAGTTGGCAACACTTCACCAAATTTGTTTAATCCTTTCCAACTCCTCCACCAACCTTTCATGTAATGGTCTTGGCATCCTGTGATTCAATGCCTCGATTCTTTTTTTTTTTTTAACATCTTTATTGGAGTATAATTGCTTTACAATGGTGTGTTAGTTTCTGCTTTATAACAAAGTGAATCAGCTATACATATACATATATATGCATCTCCCTCCCACCCTCCCTTATCCCACCCCTCTAGGTGATCACAAAGCACTGAGCTGATCTCCCTGTGCTATGTGGCTGCTTCTCACTAGCTATTTTACATTTGGTAGTACATATGAGTCCATGCCACTCTCTCACTTCATCCCAGCTTACCCTAATGCCTGGATTCTTTATTAAGGTTTTCAAAATGATGATTTTTAAAAATTCTATTATTCCTTCAGCTTTTATTAGCTGGAATTCTTCTATAAAGAACTTTCCCATATTATCTATTTCATTGCTCTGAAATACAGGTTGTCTAAGGAAGGCAGAATAAATGCTTGATTCTTTCCCTTTCATCACCAGTTTTCAGAAGTGCAACCTCTAAATAAGTGTGTTTTTTGAATTATCTTTATGAATTCATGGAATGTTGTAGTTTTGATGTGTTTTAATCAATTGCAGTCATTTTTTTCTGTGTTTAAATTGTCCCATCTTCAGTGAGTGGGAGCCCCTTCAGTTCATTTCTTTGTCTTTTTTTTTTTTTTTTTTTGCGGTACGTGGGCCTCTCACTGTTGTGGCCTCTCCCGTTGCGGAGCACAGGCTCCAGACGTGCAGGCTCAGCGGCCATGGCTTACGGGCCCAGCCACTCCATGGCATGCGGGATCTTCCTGGACAGGGGCATGAACCCATGTCCCCTGCATCAGCAGGCGGACTCTCAACCACTGTGCCACCAGGGAAGCCCCATTTCTTTGTCTTTTTATACTATCCTAGTATTCTGATAGCTTCCTTGCTTTCTGGCATGACAAGATAGTTAAGGCTTATTTTGCAAATGTCCTGAACTAGATCTAGGCAAGGAGGTCTAGCTCCTTTTTGGGAAATAGTGTCTAGAGACCGTGATCTAGGAGGTAGTGATTAGAAAAGTTCATTGCCACTAGGTTGTCATTCCTTTTAGGCATTCTCAGTGGACAGACTGGGAAACACACATATTTATAGAAAAATATATCATGAGTTCATGCTAATATTTCCAGGTCAAAGGAAAATTACAGAATTTTTACTTAACATTTTTGAAAACTATATAAAATATAAAAATATTTTGAAAAATATTTGTATTCTTTCACCCTGAGAATCTGGGTTCCTAACTATATCTATATATCTATATCTCTCTCTATATATATATATGCATATAGTATTTTCAACATAGCAATACCAGTATTGTTTTCCTAACACTAAAACAACTGGATTCAGTTTAGGATTTCTCTGCAATTCTTTTTGCCCTTATGATGTATGTACTGCCAAGATTCTGTTCTCTGAAGTCACTTGAAATAATTCTGTGTGGTTATGAAACTTAAGATAGTGCAAAGTTCATTTATTCCCCTTTTGTATCAGAGATTTCTACTCGAAAAGGGAATCCATAAAAGTACTAGAAGAAAACTGATGTGATTATTTTAATAGAATGGTGCACGTCTTACTAAGTGAAAAATAAAGCTTACTTTGATACAAAATACCATATACATGGTCAGTAAGAAAGGGTAAATACCCCAGTAGAAAAATAGGCAAAGAATGCAAGTGATTCAGAGAAGAAATATGAAAGACTAAAAGCAGTGTAAAGATGCTAAATCTCCCTAAAAGTAAATAAACATTTAAACAAGTTCATTTTTTCTTCCTTAGATTGACAAAAAGTATTGATAATCATTGTTGATGAGGGTGTGAGAAAACAAGCATTCTCATGAGCTCAAATACAGTTATCTGTTTGCTTATTTCCCTACTACTAAATTATAATCATTAAGTGCATCAGTTACATTTTATTCATGCTATATTCCCCATGCTAGCACAGTTTTTGTGCTTAGTAATGTTTTAATGATTCATACCATCAACAAATATTAACTAACCTCTGTGTACCAGGGAAGTGATTGCCTTAGAGAGGAAAGAAATGACCTTATATTATCAAGTCCTTAGTAGGCAATATTTTATAGCTTGAAACTATAGAAAATTTTGAGAATAATGACTAGTACATGTAGAAGGATTAATAGAGCTTTGCAGCCTCATAGCAGTAATGAATTCAGGCAAGAATCACGTATAGTCATATGGTGCTAAAATCATTGCTTGAAAGTTTGTTGGGGAAAGAGGGTATTTACATAGTTTCAAAGTATCTTCCCCAGATTGCCTATTAATTACAAGAGGGAGAAAATACTTCTTCAGTGGAGAAACCTGGAAGTTACCACCTTAACTAAGTCATCAAAGTTAACATTACCAGGAATAGAACACACTAATGTTTAGCAGTCTCATCTGGTGGAAGTCACTACGAAGTACTCAACGTCGATTTTGTAGTATTCCTGCCCAAAATTCATAACCTGAATTGAATCGTAAGGAAATAATCAGATGTCATGAAGGACCATCCCATACCCCATCCAGCACCCTGCCAAAAAAAGGCAAAAAGTTATTGCAGATTAAAGGAGATGAAAGAGATATGACAACTAAATCTCATGCATGGTCCTGGGCTAGGCATGAGAGACGAGGAGATAGGCCATCATGAACAATATTGAGGTAATCAGAGAAATTTGAATACAGACAACAGGTAATAGCATTATTTTAGCATTAAATTCCGTACATTTTATTATGCTATAGTTACATAAGAATGACCTTGTTGGGAGATACATGATGACCTCTTCAACTTTATTCTTGAGTTAGTCAGCCAAAATTTTAAAGTTATAGATTAATACCAGTTGTTAATGTCACCATATATTTTTTAATTAAACTGTTTAATCTGAACAAAAATACATGCATGTAAGATATTTATGTTAATGATGTTAATAACTGTGTTATGTTTATTATGTAACAATCATGTTAATGATTAGCATAAATATTTTTATATTCATATATGTGGAGAGGAAGAAAGCAAATGTGGCAAAGTGCTAACGATAGGCAAATGTAGATGAAAAGAATATGAGAAGTCATCCTGCTCTTCTCACACCTTTTCTGTATGTCTGAATTTTTGTTCAGACTGAACAGTTTAATTTAAATTTTAAAAAGTATATGGCAGGGCTTCCCTGATGGCGCAGTGGTTGAGAGTACGCCTGCCGATGCAGGGGACGTGGGTTCGTGCCCCAGTCTGGGAGGATCCCACGTGCCGCGGAGCGGCTGGGCCCGGGAGCCATGGCCAATGAGCCTGCGCGTCCCGCAACGGTGAGAGGCCCGCGAACCGCAAAAACAAACAAACAAACAAAAAAAGTATATGGCAGTATGAGTAAACCTGGTATTGATGTGTACTGAGTGACACCAAGAAAATGTGTCTTACAGGACCATGCTAAAAATGCATAACCGTAATGCTCAAGTAAGATATTTTTAAAGTAGTCATATTGGTTTTATTTTGCAATATTTATATTCCTTTTGACAGGTAATGGAGTATCTCATAGGTGGAGATGTCAAGTCTCTCCTACACATATATGGTTATTTTGATGAAGAGATGGCTGTGAAATATATTTCTGAAGTGGCATTGGCTCTAGACTATCTTCATAGACATGGAATTATCCACAGGTAAAGACTGACTTTTCTCCAAACTATTACTTAAAGCACAAGTAATCAAATTATGTATTAAATATTTGAGTCTTAAATATTGCATAACCCTACATATCTGGGTTGTCTAAAGTTTAGTAGTAACTTGTGTGAGTTTAGAAATTATATCAACTCTTCTTTCATCTCCATGTGTGTTTTGAATATGTTACTTTGTCTTCAGGTATCCCATTTTGTGGAGAATGTTGAATCTTTTTTCCACTCCTTTAGCTGTACATCATACAAAAGTGCTATATTTTATAATGCCAGCTGATTTACAGTGTTTTGCTCTTTGCAAAGAAAGGTTAAGTGGCTCTTTTCGATTAAGGCTTAATCTCACCCTCCTTGAAAGAGGTAAATATGATTTTGACCTGGCTTGAGGTTTATTTTACCTAATGAAGTTTATTTATTTTAATAGACTATGTAATGAATAATGCCAAAGATAATGTAGCATTAAATAGTTAACTTTCTTGTAGATTTGGATATACAAAATATAGTTTGCTTTTGAGAGTTGTTTTCTGCACTTTCAAAGCCACCAATGAGAAAAAATAAGTCGGGTTTGATTGTTCTGTAACTTTCTGTTTTTTTCGCTGGTAATTCTAAAATCAACACTAGCTTTTTTTAGTTATCTGCTATTTGTTTTTTATATGTGCAGGGATTTGAAACCAGACAATATGCTTATTTCTAATGAAGGTCATATTAAACTAACAGATTTTGGCCTTTCCAGAGTTACTTTGAATAGAGGTAAGAAACACAGCAAGTAAGTACCTTTTTAAAAATCCAATACATTTTAGACAGTACATTTCATTAACTTTTACTGTTTTCTTTGTTAGTTTATAATGAATAAAATTTGATGATTAGTTTTTTCTGCAATAGGCTAAAAAGGTATACTGGTATTTTCATTCAATTAAAGATGAAAACGGATTAACTAATCTTATATCCTCAAAGGTCCTTGAAGATCTTTGGATCTTCAAAGAGGAACTGACAGTTTCTGTTCCTCCAAATTTTTATCCCTACTGAAACTGGTGCTGACCAATTAAACATCAGTAAAATGACTAAAATCACTACAACATGATAGACAACTAATACCTAAAGAAATTATTCAAATATACATGACCACTACCTTGATAAACAAGGGGCAGAGAAAATAAACACAGAATTCACAAATACATATATATTGGAGTATGTTAATTTCACTACTCATAGCACTAGAAATGCTAATTTTAAAAAGTAATAAATGAATCATTTTATACTATTAAGCTAGCCAAAAGAAAAAAAGGAGAGCTGAAGATCCAGTGTTAATGAGACTGCAGAAAGCACAGGAAGTTTTCCTAGGGACATTGTAAATAAGCATAGTTCTTTCCAAAGGAAATCGACCACTATGATTTAAGAAACAAAGGTTTTAATTCCTTTCGACCTAGTAACTTGTGTCTTGGAATTTATTCTAAGGAAGTGGTTCAAAAGAATAATATATATGAATAAAGTTGTTTGTACAGCATTGTTTCTAATGGAGAAACTAGAAACTACTTAAGTTTATTACAGAAACATGGAGAAATGACAGCTTCCTGACTTGATAGCATGTTGTATTATCTACCAAAATGGCAGAGGATGGAAATAAATGAGCAGTAGAACCAAATTATTAACCGTGGGATTATAAATATTTGAAAGTAAATAGAGAGCTACAGTTCTTTATTTGCAAGTACAAATTTTGAAGCATTTTGAAGACCTAAAGATTTTTCATATGTTTGGATTGGTAAAATGTGACCAGAGTTGATGTGGACCATTTATAGTTTTTATTAATCCTACCTCACGTGACTACCCATACTTTTCATAGCAGTAATAATAAATACAGATTGTAGATGAAATGCACTAGGGATGTTCCATACTATACAGTATATTAATCACCTATTTTTCTAAAATCTAAACTTTTTTTTTTTTTTTTTTTTTTTTTTTTTTTTTTTTTGCGGGACGCGGGCCTGTCGCTGCTGTGGCCTCTCCCGTTGCGGAGCACAGGCTCCAGACGCGCAGGCTCAGCGGCCATGGCTCACGAGCCCAGCCGCTCCGCGGCATGTGGGATCTTCCCGGACCGGGGCACGAACCCGTGTACCCTGCAACGGCAGGGGGATTCTCAACCACTGCGCCACCAGGGAAGCCCTAAACATTTTTTAATAAAGCAAATCTAACTCCTCAGTTTTAGAAAAGATATTGGGAAAAATTACAAATGAGAAAAATTTTGTATTTTTTTTCCTTTTTTCTTTTCCCTTTTTTTTTTTTGTCTGCGCTGTGCGCCATGAAGGATTGTAGCTCCCCTACCAGGGATCAAACCCGTGCCCCCTGCATTGGGAGCTCGGAGTCTTAACCACTGGATCACCAGGGAAGTCTCAGAAAAATTTTGTATTAGGGTGATATTGCTGATGAATTTAAATTATTTTTATATTATAATATTAATATTTTTTGTATCTCATGGTTTAGCTTAAAGATGGCTCCCAAACATTGTGAATTTAGGTTAATATAAATAATTCTATGAAAAACATCTTGGAGCATACAGGTTTTTCTGATTTGGTTTCTTTCTTTTCCTTTTTTTTTTTTGGATTGTTATTTAAAAAAACTCATAAGGTAAAATTTACCATCTTAACCATTTTTAAGTGTGTACTTTACTAATATTGACTCTAGTCACATTGTTGTGCAACAGATCTCTACAACTTTTTCATCTTGTAAAACTGAAACTCAATACCCCATTTTCCCCTCCCTGCAGCCTTGGCAGCCACAGTTCTACTTTCTGTATGAGTTTGATTACTTTAGATACCTCATATAAGTAGAATCAGACAGTATTTGTCCTTTTTTTTTTTTTTTTTTTTTTTTCTTTTTTCTTAAATGGGCCTCTCACTGTTGTGGCCTCTCCCATTGCGGAGTAGGCTCCGGATGCGCAGGCTCAGCGGCCATGGCTCACGGGCCCAGCCGCTTCGCGGCACGTGGGATCCTCCCGGACCGGGGCACGAACCCGCGTCCCCTGCATCGGCAGGCGGACTCTCAACCACTGCACCACCAGGGAAGCCCTATTTGTCCTTTTGTGACTGACTTATTTCACTTAGCATAGTGTCCTCAATTCATCCATATTGTAGCATGTGACAGGATTTCTTTCTTAAGGCCAAATTTTATACACATGCACACACACAGATACACATACACGTGCCATGTTTTCTTTATCCATTCACTTGTCGATAGGTATTTGGGTTGTTTCTACCTCTTCGCTATTGAGAATGATGCTGCAATGAACATGAGTATGTAAATAAGTCTTGAACACCCTGCTTTCAATTCTTTTGGGTGTATACCCAGCAGTGGAATTGCTGGGCCATATAGATCAAATTCTATTTTTAATTTTTTGAGGAAACTCCACTGTGTTTTTCATAGTGGCTGCACAGTTTTACATTTTACAATTTACCAGCAATGCACAAGGGTTCCAGTTTCTCCACATTCTTTCCAACACTTGTTATTTTTTGTTTTTTGATAGTGGTCATTCTAATGGGTATAAGGTAATATTTCATTGTAGTTTTGATTTGCATTTTTCTATTGGTTACTAATGTTGAGCATCTTTTCATAAGCATGTTGGCCATTTGTATATCTTCTTTAGAGAAATGTCTATCCAAAACTTTTGTTCACAATTTAATTAGATTACTTGGGGTTTTTGTTATTGAGTTGTCATTGTTTCTATATTCTGTATATGAACAACCCCTTATCAGATAAATAATTTACAGATATTTTCTCCCATTCTGTAGGTTGTCTTTTCAGTCTGTTGATTGCTTCTTTTGATGTGCAGAAGTTTTGAAGTTTGATATAGTCCCATTTGTTATTTTTGCCTTTTTCCTGTGCTTTTACAGTCATAAACAAGAAATCATTGCCATAATATTTTTTAACTTGTTTAATTTGTAAAATATTTTTAAAGAAGTTTATTGTCGTTTTTATTGTTTCATCAAAGTGAGGTATAAATGAAATTCATTAAGTTCAAACTTTCAGCCTACCTTTTAAAGTCTTACAGCACATACAAAGCATTACACTTCTCTTACTACTTTTGATAGCTAAAGAAAATAGTACAATATTACATGTGAGTGCTGAATGTTCTATTTTACAATGTTACACATTGAAACCTGATAAAAATCTGCATCATTTTCTATCTTGCCCTATACTTACATAGTTAGCTCACATGAGGGGCCCACAATTTATATTAATTCCTTAAATAGATTCTGTTTTTGAAATTTATTTTATATTCTTAATATTCTGATTCCTTTCTTAGCGTTTTTTACAACCTTTTCTTTCTTTTTTTAAAAAATAAATTTATTTATTTATTTATTTATTTTTGGCTGTGTTGGATCTTCATTGCTCCGTGCAGGCTTTCTCTAGTTGTGGCGAGCAGGGGATACTCTTTGTTGCGGTACGCAGGCTTCTCATTGTGGTGGCTTCTCTTGTTGTGGAACATGGGCTCTAGGGGCTCAGGCTTCGGTAGTTGTGGCACACAAGCTCAGTAGTTGTGGCTCGCAGGCTCTAGAGCACAAGCTCAGTAGTTGTGGTGCACGGGCTTAGCTGCTCCGTGGCATGTGGGATCTTCCCAGACCAGGGCTCGAACCCATGTTCGCTGCATTGGCAAGTGGATTCTTTTTTTTTTTAACATCTTTATTGGAGTATAATTGTTTTACAATGTTGTGTTAGTTTCTGCTGTATAACAAAGTGAATCAGCTATATGTATACATATATCCCCATATCCCCTACCTCTTGCATCTCCCTTCCACCCTCCCTATCCAACCCATCTAGGTGGTCACAAAGCACTGAGCTGCTTTCCCCGTGCTATGCAGCTGCTTCCCACTAGCTATCTGTCTTACATTAGGTAGTGTATATATGCCTATGTTACTCTCTCACTTTGTCCCAGCTTACCCCTCCCCCTCCACATGTCCTCAAGCCCATTCTCTATGTCTGCATCTTTATTCCTGTCCTGCCCCTAGGTTCATCAGAACCATTTTTTTTCTTTTTTTTTTAGATTCCATATATATGTGTTAGCATATGGTACTTGTTTTTCTCTTTCTGACTTACTGCACTCTGTATGACAGACTCTAGGTCCATCCACCTCATTACAAATAACTCAATTTCCTTTCTTTTTATGGCTGAGTAATATTCCATTGTGTATATGTGCCACATCTTCTTTATCCATTCATCTGTCGATGGACACTTAGGTTGTTTCCATGTCCTGGCTATTGTAAATAGTGCTGCAATGAACATTGTGGTACATGACTCTTTTTGAATTATGGTTTTCTCAGGGTATATGCCCAGTAGTGGGATTACTGGGTCATATGGTAGTTCTATTTTTAGTTTTTTAAGGAACCTCCATACTGTTTTCCATAGTGGCTGTATCAATTTACATTCCCACCAACAGTGCAAGAAGGTTCCCTTTTCTCCACACCCTCTCCAGCATTTATTGTTTGTAGATTTTTTGATGATGGCCATTCTGACTAGTGTGAGGTGATCCCTCATTGTAGTTTTGTTTTGCATTTCTCTAACGATTAGTGATGTTGAGCATCTTTTCATGTGTTTGTTGGCGATCTATATATCTTCTTTGGAGAAATGTCTATTTAGGTTTTCTGCCCATTTTTGGATTGAGTTGTTTGTTTTTTTGATATTAAGCTGCATGAGCTGCTTGTATATTTTGGAGAGTAATCCTTTGTCAGTTGCTTTGTTTGCAAATATTTTCTCCCATTCTGAGGGTTGTCTTTTCATCTTTTTTATGGTTTCCTTTGCTGTGCAAAAGCTTTTAAGTTTTATTAGGTCCCGTTTGTTCATTTTTGTTTTTATTTGCATTTCTCTAGAAGGTGGGTCAAAAAGGATCTTCTGTGATTTATGTCATAGAGTGTTCTGCCTATGTTTTCTTGTAAGAGTTTTAGAGTGTCTGGCCTTACAATCAGTTCTTTAATCTATTTTGACTTTATTTTTGTGTGTGGTGTTAGGGAGTGTTCTAATTTCATATTTTTACATGTAGCTGTCCAGTTTTCCCAGTACCACTTATTGAAGAGGCTGTCTTTTCTCCATTGTATGGTCTTGCCTCCTTTATCAAAGATAAGGTGACCATATTTGTGAGGGTTTATCTCTGAGCTTTCTATCCTGTACCACTGATCTATATTTATGTTTTTGTGCCAGTACCATACTGTCTTGATTACTGTAGCTTTGTAGTGTAGTCTGAATTCAGGGAGCCTGATTCCTCCAGTTATGTTTTTCTTTCTCAAGATTGCTTTGGCTATTCAGAGTCTTTTGTGTTTCCATACAAATTGTGAAATTTTTTGTTCTAGTTCTGTGAAAAATGAGTGGGCAGATTCTTAACCCCCATGCCACAAGGAAAGTCCCCTCAACCTCCTTTTCTAATACTTTATTACCAAGAATTATTTTTTTGCCAGTTAGATGTCACCCTTGTATTTATCTTTTTTTAATTGATTAATTTATTTTTATCTTTTGACCCCCTTCATCCATTTCTCCCACCCCCTACCCCCACGTCTGGCAACCACCAATCAGTTCTCTGTATCCCTGAGCTAGGTTTTTTGTTTTGTTTTGTTTTGTTTTTTATATTCTGTATATAGAGGGAACATATGGTGTTTGTATTTCTCTGTCTTCTTAGTCGCACATGTTTACTGTATGGCGTGATGGCTTTCCTACCTGTATTTGTCTTGCACAAGCCAACTTTACAGATAATGTTAATAATGTGGAAAGTGAGGTAAAGTTCAGAACAAATAAGTATTGACTTAGTCAATGACAGTTGAAGTTTTTGAAGAATATCATATACTTTTCTTTCCATACATAGATATCAATATGATGGATATTCTTACAACACCATCTATGGCTAAACCTAGGCAAGATTACTATTCAAGAACCCCCGGACAAGTATTATCTCTCATCAGCTCTTTAGGATTTGTAAGTACTTGATAAGAAAACACTCATATAATATGCCCTTTCATGATTGCCATTTAAATGAATTAAAATATCAAGCATGTTGAATTACTTCAACATTTTATCTACTTAGGTGTATAACGGTCTATACATTTAGGTGGTGTTTTTGTGAAGGTAAATCATAGCATTTGTTTTTTCTCTTTCTCTTTTTAATAGCACACTCCAGTTGCAGAAACAAGTCAAGATTCTGCAAATATTCTTTCAACCCATGTATCTGAAACATCACAGCTTTCTCAAGGACTAACTTGTCCTATGTCTATAGATCAAAAGGACATTACTCCTTATTCTAGCAAACTACTAAAATCATGTGAGTATAAAAGAAAAGGTAGTTTATTCCATTAAATGTATCTTTTGAGGAACAAAGTATTTTGGAATATTCAAATATTCAAACACTCTGTGGCATTCCTCTATTTTATCATGTAAATGCCATTTCTGACAGGGGTTGTTGCAGATCTTTAAATCAACAGAATAAAATGTCAAGTTAATTCTTAATTAGCTATAACATTGTAATAATTATTGGGTGAATATTACTATATTGAGTCTATGGAAGTCTTATATGGAGAAGATGTAGTACTTGTACTATTCTGTGCCTTTATAAAATTATTTCCAAAAGATTCTGAAATAAAATAGTTGAAGTAAAGGTATGGTTTTTAATTATTGCACAATAAAAGATGAAAGTCAAGTAGTAAAGGAGGCAAGTGGGACATTTGTATAGCACTTAACCTCACCCTCTATAACTTATCAACAGTGGACAATTTAGTTGTCTGCATGCATGTTCATCATCTTGGGAATGTGAATAATGATGCTTTGAAGGGTAATTAGTGTTGTTTTTTTCATAGATTTTACCTTGTTTTGAATTTGGTCCTCAAATCTGTACATATCTTGGATGGATGGATAGACTGATAGATAGATAGAAGAATTGCCTCCTTTTTACAAATGAGAAAATTAATATTTGAAAACTTTCAGTTACACACTAGTAAGTGGGTCAGTTAATTCCTGACTGCAAATATAGTTTTCTGTCCACTGACCCTTTCCGCTTGTTTTTCAAACACTTCTGTGAACATCAAAATAGCTGAAATATATATATAACTTTGATAAACAGTAAACTGTTAGGGACTTCCCTGGTGGTCCTGGTTAGGACTCGGCACTTTCACTGCTGTGGCCCGGGCTCAATCCCTGGTCAGGGAATTAAGATCCTGCAAGCTGCGTGGTGTGGCTGGGATAAAAAAACAGAAAACTGTTAAAATATAGGATATGCAAATGTGATTTATAGCCTTGTTCTTAAGGGAAATGATTGCATCTCCCTCAGCCATTTTTTAATCTGATCAGAACGTGGTAGGCACTGTGCTGGTCACATGAGTGAATATGAAGATGAATATGAGACGTCCTTGCCTCTGGAGAACCTGTAATTTTGTGGTGATTGTAGGTATAAAGGGATAATAATAACAATCCTATAAAATAAATGCCACAGGAAGACTACTGTGATCCAGCACAAAAAGTGATCATTGCTAACTGGAAAAATCAAGAATGGTTATAAATAAAGATATAGGAACAGGCAAGCAGGACCTAAAAAGAGAAATAGGATCTTGATAGCTCCAAGTATATTGGAAAAGGGCATTTCAGATAGAGGCATGAGCAAAGGCATGGACACATGGAAATATCTTCCATCTTTAGATAACAGGACAACATGTGAGAATGGGAAGCACGTGCAAAGAAAAAGGAAGTTTAGCAGGTAGATGGGGAAGGTACATGGGGAAGGATCAAGTGCTGTTACAGAGAGCCTGGAATGTAAGCTGTAGAAAAATGGGAGCCACCAAAAGTTCCAAAGCAGGGAGTGGTCTGATTGTATCGGTGATCCAGAAGGAGCTCAGTAGCAAATATGCAGTGTGCAGACGCATTAGATCAGACACAAGTTCCCATGTTGCTGGGGAAAGGCAGCTGAGCAATTTACTCACACGTCAAGGTCAGTGTCCAGTGAGTCTCAGGAATCCCACTGAGAGGATTTATGTGCCAAAGAGAAAGTTGTTTTAGACGGACTTTCAAATCTCCTTCCAGTTTTAAAATTCTAAGGTTTATTAGATCAAAAAAACTATAGTAAACTAAGAATTTACTTGGGATTAAAGTCATGTTCACCCTTTTCAGGAAAGAGAAAACAAGATATACATATCTTTTTATATACATATAAAATCTTTATATGCATGTATCGTGATCTTTAGTAAAAGCATGATTATCTATTGTGTCTCATTTTAAGTTCAGTAGCAACAATTTTTTTTTTTCTATTTTTAAAAATTTATTATTTTTTTTGGCTGCATCGGGTCTTCATTGCTGCGCGCGGTCTTTCTCTAGTTGTGGCGAGTGGGGGCTACTCTTGGTTGCAGTGCACGGGCTGCTCATTGCGGTGGCTTCTCTTGCTGCAGAGCACAAGCTCTAGGCGCGCGGGCTTCAGTAGTTGCGGCACGTGGGCTCAGTAGTTGTGCACAGGCTTAGTTGCTCTGTGGCATGTGGGATCTTCCCAGACTAAGGCTTGAACCCGTGTCCCCTGCATTGGCAGGCAGATTCTTAACCACTGTGCCACCAGGGAAGTCCCAGAGCAACAATTTTTAGCATCGTTATTTGTATATAAGATACAGGAACTTGTATCATATAGATGGTGCTGCTTTCTTGCACTGGCTCACTCTTAGACAAATCACTATTATTTATTTTACCCAGTCGTGTAAAAAAGTCTCTATGGATGTATATAATTCCACACTTGTAAGCATGTAAACCTCAACATTAAAATAAAGCCATAGTTTTAATTAAATACAAATTGAATCGAGTAAACGTAGTCCTATTCCAGCCTCCTAGCACACCTGGATATAGCACATCAATAATGGTCCTTCATCAAGAAAAGTTTCACGTTGGATGATGGTTATTCAAAATGGATTTCCTCCTAATTACGTAAATTCGCTCCCTTGTCCTGATTTCTACTTTATGAATATTGAGAGTTTTGCATTGTTTTTTAACTTTCAGAACAGTACTTGTATGCCAAAACCACCCAAAGCCATCCTTATGGATGAAATAATGTTTACATGGAAATAGTTCTGATATGAAATACTTAATACTTTTTCTAATTATTTGTAAAGATTCAGGATCAGCGGGAAAGTAGGAAAGATGTGACATAAGCTTCAATGTTTTCTCTTTCCCCCCACACAGGTCTTGAAACCGTTGCCTCCCACCCCGGGATGCCTGTGAAGTGTCTAACTTCCCATCTCCTCCAGTCTAGGAAAAGGCTGGCGACATCCAGCACCAGCAGTCAATCCCACACCTTCATGTCCAGTGTGGAATCCGAGTGCCACAGCAGTCCCAGATGGGAAAAGGATTGCCAGGTCAGAGTGACATTCACCTTACCCAAAACCAACTATGTGTGTCAAATTAATGATAGAAACGCTATGTACCTTTTCATACAAATTCTGTCAGGAAATGAAATGGTTACATGAATGGCAGTCAAGGTATTCTTCATTTTCCTATATATTCTGTCAAGTTCTCTTGAAAGATTTCATTTCTCATTCAAATGTGAAATTATTCTTGCTCAGTATTTGAGATTCCAATTTTTTTATTTTTGCAGTATATTATTAGTAAATGTTTGGCTTCTAGGCATCTAGATGGACTTCCTTTTTTTAATTCCCTACTCTGACACACACAGACCTTAGATTGTTGAGTTTTTTTTTAACCTGTCCTATTTTAAACTTATACTACCTCCTTCTTTACTGTTTTCTGCTAGTTTCTCATTTAATGGAATGGTAACTCTTTTGGATCGGAAATAACTTTTAGACCACAAAGGTAATGTATGTGTGTCTTTGAAAGTATATATTCTAAGGAGATTGCTTACCAAGTGAATAAATTTACTGAAAGTTATCTTACTTAATTTATATATTCTGTTTTGGGATTTTTAAAGCTATTAAAGCTGAGGGGAACTAAAAATATAATAAAGTTTCCTTTATAGAATGCTGACAAAATAATGTTAGCTTAGAATAATGTTAATACACAAAGAGTAACCTTCCATTTGATAAAATAAATTGGACTGTATTTGCTCCTTATTCTCAGTAGCATGATATTCTTCCTTATTGTTGGATATGTGTATTTTAGGAGTAAGGTCAAATTATTTTTTAGTTAAGGCAGGGTTTCTCAATCTTTTTTCCTTCTCTCCTTATTGATTGCCCTCTAGGTAGTAAATGCTTCAGGAAAAGCCAGATTTCCGTTCTATTATTTTACCTCTTTTCTATTCAAGAAAGCATGTTATATAATATTTCAAACTATACATAGCTTAACCTTCTTCCTCCCTCATCTGCATCCCTAAGGAATGCAATGATTGGGTTACAGTAGAGCCTCTCAGGTTAGGTCAGAGGAGTGACAATGGACCATAGGGGACCACCACTGGTAAACTTGCTAATCCCCAAATGCATCATTTTCTGTGCTTCCCGAGCAGTGAGTTGTACTTTCGGAATTGTCTTTTTGTTCATGACTAACTGCTCCTTACTATTACTAAGTAAGGTAATAAAGTTCGATTTTTCACATATCAAAAATATGCACTATTAGGGTTTATTGAAGATTAACTCTGAGTAATCTTGTAAAAATCCTGATTACCATATGCCAGTTTGCAAGATTATGTCCAAAATTCTGATCACACAAGGGCACCTGCAGAGTTGGAATTCAAACAGTCTTCAGGAAAAGCACTTTGTTATCAACGCATCCTCAGTTTATATTGTTGACAATGGATATTAACTCCTGTTATTTGGGTTTTTAATGACAAATTGCCATTAGTTTAGCTTCATCTTGTCAGCTTGGTTTTATTATACTTGTATGAATTGATATGTGTTTACATGAACAATATTTTTAGCCCGTAATTGTCCATTAACTCTATTTCATACCCTGTGATTGAAATACAAAACAATCATCCCTTTTGCACAGCAGATATATACATAATGTAGCCTTACCCTCAGTTTTGCCTGAATATATTCCTATTAATTTGTCCTATTTAAATAACATGTAATACACCATCAAATACATATTATAGAATAGTTGGTTTAAATTTTATTCCAGTGTTTCACTCAAACTAATGTATATAAATGTATACTATAATTATTTATATTGCTTTCTAATTCTCCATTATCATTGTTCTGTTTTTCCATGGGAATGTGGAAAGAGCTACCCATCGTAGCTTATGAGGTCAGTTATCCCACTTAAGTGGGCAGAGGTTTAAAAGGTTAAAGATTCTCAGCTTTACATAATTTTTTTAACCGTTTTTTCCTCCCTCTTAGGAAAGTGACAACACAGTGGGCTCTACAATGATGAGTTGGAATACAGTCGAAAGGAGTTTATGTACAAAATCTACAAATGCCGTGGAGACCAAAAGTTTCAATAAAAGGGATCTTGAGTTAGCCGTTTCTCCCATTCCTAACAGCAGTGCCGATCCTGCCACTGGAAACTCTTGTGGAAACCTTGCTGAAAAATGTTCTTCTGGGGAAGTTTCTTGGGAGGCAAGAGAACTGGATGTAAATAATATTCATCTGGCTGCTGACACAAGCCAGTCTGGTTACCATCAGTCACATCGATGTGCTGTGGATTCCAGGGGGGTGACTGAAGAACACCTTGGGAAAAGAAGTTGTAAAAGAAGTTTTGAGTTAGTTGACTCCAGTCCTTGTCAGGAAATTATACAGAATAAAAAAAATTGTATCGAGTATAAGAGTAGTAATGAAATGAGAGATGGTTATGCCAATCAAAGGACAGGCTTAACAGGTAAAGTCCAGGACCTTAAGCTGTCAGTATACAGAGATCAGCAAAATGACGGGGCTAATAAGGAGAACATGGGCAGTTCTTTCACTGATAAACAACAAACACCAGAAAAATCACCTGTCCCAATGATAGCAAAAAACCTTATGTGTGAACTGGACGACGACTGTGACAAGAGTAGTAAGAAAGACTACTTAAGTTCTAGTTTCCTGTGTTCCGATGATGATAGAACGCCTCAAAGTATTCGCATGGACTCTGATTCATCTTTCCCTGGAATTTCCATCATGGAAAGTCCATTAGGAAGGCAGTCCTTAGATCCAGATAAAAGCATCAAAGAATCCTCTTTGGAAGAATCAAATATTGAAGACCTACTTCCTACATCCCCCAGCTGCCAAGAAAGCACCTTGCCGAGAGGCGATGAGAGTCATGCCGTCCAAGACAGCAACCGAAAAATGTTAGCTCCTTTGGAGGCGCTGAAAACATTAACCTCTAAAAGAAATGCTGTGGCTTTTCGGAGTTTTAACAGTCATATTAATGCAACCAATAGCTCAGAACCATCCAAAATGAGCATTACTTCTTTAGATGTGATGGATATTTCATGTGCCTATAGTGGTTCATATCCCATGGCTATAACCCCTACTCAAAAAGAAAGATCCTACATGCCATATCAGGTATGTGATCACTTGCTAATGTTTTGTCCTTTAGATTTTAGAAAAATAAACTGTTAAGGCCAGACACTTGCCTGTCAGCTACACTATATAATATTAATCATATAGTTTTGTTTTGCTTGTTGGGAATCTATGGCTCCTTGGAGGTTTTAGTACAGAAAAGTAAAGCAGGTAGCAATGTTTATCATTCTTAACTCCAATGCCTCCTTCATTTGTATTGTTCTGTATACTTTCACATATTTACATAGCACATGTTTACATATTTACAATCACATATTTTCACTTGATCACAGCAACTCTGAGATACAAAATTAAAGTCCATCTACCTTACTGCCTTTTAAGGACATATTTAGATGATCTCTTTCCTTTATAGAAGAAAGTTGAAAAAATAGATACTTCAAATCTTTTTCTTTCCCTAAACCTTTATCCTTTTAAACCCAAAGTTTCATTTTTTCCTTCCTTCGGAGAGACATCGTAATACAGAAAGTGTAAACCTCGACTGTAGGGTTACAAGACTTGAGTTTTCTATTTAGAACTTACTGAGTGACTTAGAAGTCCTTATCTTCAGAGCCTCTGTCTGCCATTTGTCTGTAAAATATAATGACATCTGTCCTGCTGGTCCCACAGAGTCCTTGTGAGACAACAAAATACCTTAAAACCATAAATGCGGGCTTCCCTGGTGGCGCGGTGGTTGAGAATCCGCCTGCCGATGCAGGACACACGGGTTCGTGTCCCGGTCTGGGAAGATCCCACGTGCCGCGGAGCGGCTGGGCCCGTGGGCCATGGCCGCTGAGCCTGTGCATCCGGAGCCTGTGCTCTGCAACGGGAGAGGCCACAACAGTGAGAGGCTCGCGTACCACAAAAAAAAAACAAACAAAAAAATCCCATAAATGCCAGTTAGCACGAGAAGTTATTTATGTGTAGTTCTGTTGTATGCATTGTCCTAGTAATTCACTCATTTGTCAGCCACAGCCTCCCTCTGTGACTGCTCTCAAGCTTGTATTGATCCATCCTATCAAGAATTTTTTCTTGTGGATTTATTCATTGTTTCTTGCATTTCCAGCTCTTACTGAAATTATTGGTGTTATCTTAGCTATTGAATTTCATTATTATAATTAGGGCTTTTTACAATAGGACTTTTCATAATTATAATTAGTTACAAGGCCATTTTCAAAACTGATCAAGTATTTGAGTGTATCTTTTATGCCCAACAGCCTAGCTTCTCTTTTGTTTTAGCATTTCTGTTCACTGTAAAAGGAATTAAGATAGTTATTGTATCTTAAACTCTTTTGAAATTATCAGACCCCAGATCACGTCAAGTCAGGAACTCCATACCGAACTCCAAAGAGTGTGAGAAGAGGGGCGGCCCCTGTGGATGATGGGCGAATTCTGGGAACTCCAGACTACCTTGCACCAGAGCTGCTGTTAGGCAGGGCCCACGGTAAGGCATGCACATCTTGCGATTTTGAAGTATCACTATGTTTTCTTCTGAGATAAATTGTTTTAAATTTCTTTAGTACTTAGATTGCATAAGGTAAAAGGAAATGAACTGCAGTACTCTTTTCTCACATATATGGCCTTTATTATAGGAAAGAAGACATGCAGCCATTTGTTCTTGGCCTGCTGGTTTAGTCTCAATGATCCAGAGAAGTCCCGCCTTCCACCCCCTCTACTGTCTTTGTTCTAAATGTCTCCCCAGGTCTATTTTAGTTTGGGTTCAGGAATAGACAGTTGGGCCTATACTAAGATCCCTCATGCCACGAGGCCAAAAAAAAAAAATCTGTCTCTAATCCTGACTTCCTCTAGGCAGCAGACACGTGGCCAAAGTGCCTATTCTGTATTCTACTGTCATTCAGATGCTATGTATCAGAGCTCGACTTGTCCTCTAGCTTGCTCTTCCTCCGTTCCATCTCTCTGTTCACCATCTTCATGGTGACACAAACATTGTCCCTACCTTCAGGCATTTAAATCCGATGAATTACATCTCTGCAGTGTGTCTCCTCACTGTTTCATCTCTGCCAGTATTCCATGTAAGAACCTCATCTTTCCCTTTCCTTCATTTAATAACTTTCTCTTTGATCTCCTCAACTTCATTCTCTTTTTTGCAATCATTGCCACCAGACTTTCCCTCTTAAAGCATAATGGAGTTCATGCTACTCCCCTCCTTGAAACAGAGGAGGTGTTTGGCTTGGTGGCTCCACCAAGGAACCTCCTTGGTGGCTCCTTTCTACCTGCAAAAAGAAAGCCAGGTCACTGATTTGAGGCTCTGAGCTCTCATGCTAGTCTCGTCTCTCAGTTAGTCTCTTTATAGGCCTTATCTTCCCATTTTACTTAGACACATTTATTTTCACATTTTCCTTATTTTGCACAACTGTTTTGCCTTAGTAGGTTTTTTTTTTTTTTTTTTTTTTTTGGCCACGCTGTGCGGCATGTGGGGTCTTGGTTCCCCGACCAGGGATTGAACCCATGCCTCCTACAGTCGAAATGCAGGATACTAACCACTGGACCACCAGGGAAGTCCTGTTTTGTTTTGTTTTGCCTTAGTTTAGAAAAGCCAGTCCCCAGTCACCTCCCTGTCAAATTTCTTCTCATCGGCTCATCAGTTCAAATGTCACCTCTTCCATAAAGCTTACTTTGATCAATTATGGAGAACTAATTATTCACTGCTGTATCTAGAGTCTGAGTTCTCCTTGTGCATAGCCCTCCAGGAGAGCTCCTTGGCAGCCCTTACTCACCCTTGTCAATAATCTCTACAATGTTGAAAGCAGACACATTTAATATTCCCCTTTCTTTATCCGCCAAATCATCTAAGTTCCTCTGGGCACTTAACTAGTTTTGGTACTTTGTCCTTTTTGTTAAGTCACAGATTTGCCAGCTCATTTCCTAAATTATAATTTATATTTTCTCCAACTTAGGATACAGTATGAAAGTAAACCTCAAATGTAAAGATTTACTTGACAAGATCTTGTCACTCTTTTAGTGGGACATGTAGTTATCTTAGCTAGCTAGTGAAATATTCTAAAATTTTTATTTCCTATGAAAGTAATTTGATACATAGTGTTTAAAATAAATAATAGACAGCAATTTATAATTTTAAAAAACAATTCCCTGCTCTCTAACCTCTTCCCTAGAATCCCAGGCCCCAGAAACACTCACTTCGGCTCTTTAGCTTTCTAATTCCAAACATCCTGTTGAGACCTCTGATGCCCTCCATGTCTTCCCCTCAGCCAAGGGGACTTAGGGGCTGTGGCCTGAGTTTCCACAGCTTCTTGTGCATATGTTTGTTTCAGCTCTTTTAAAATTGTGTTAAAATTACCTGTATTGTCTCTCCCAGAGTAGGGTGTTTTCTCCTTGGGGAAAGCTGTCTTCCTCATCTTTGTATCTCTTATATCTGGCACAATACCTGGCTTATAGTTCAATTAATGATGTTAGAATGAACTCATAACTTTAAAACAATGTACCTAACTCCTGTTTTCTTACATGCAGGATCTCTGACTTTGGGTGAGTAAATTTCTCCATAAGGGAACATGGCAAAGCACATTTAACTGAACAGTCAAAGTCTAACTAGATCACACTGCATACAAAATTTTTTTTCATTTCAGCTTATTTATGAACTGTCTTCTGTCTTCTGAGCAGGGAGACATCCAGAGAGATTACTCTTCTCTGTGAAAACAAATGTAGGCATTTGGCATTTTTTTATAACTTTTAAAGGTAGCAGAGAGTGTAGATATAACTTTTTTTATTGCAACTGAAGAAATAGGCTTGATAAAAATATTAATATTAGTGGCTACAAAAGGGCTTGAATTTTCTAAACCATTCAATTCTATTATTATTAGAAAATAGAAAGGAATTAACAGTATCAATTTACAAATTAAAGAAGTGGTTTTAAATTAGAAAGCCAGTAGTATAAAACAACTTTATTCTATATCTCTGGCTAATGATATATACTATAATTGATTTATTTTATAATTGATAATATGATTTATCAGAATACATGATCTTATTAGACTTTGACTCAAGTATATGGGTATGTATGACATATCCATGGAGAAATCCTGTATGTTTTTGACATGAGTACATTTTCGGCTGAACTGGGAAAAGGGTCCTAATTTCTAACCTAAGTAAAATAAATTAAAATGCACATTTTTTCCCAATTTCCCCCTACTTTTCTGTTATTTGGTTATATTATCTGAGCTGTTGGAATAATTCTTTCTCAGTGCTGCTTAAAAGGCCTACTAACCGAGGTGTTTTGTATGTTTTTATAGTGATTACTGTAGAAATAGAAGCCTAGAGACTGTTTGTACCTTGTGTTCCTTAGGGAAGATGGGATTTCGTGGCTTGCATATGAACAGGCACTCTAAATGCATGTGATTATTTTTTCTAATGGCATATTCCATGATGCTTTCCTACTTGCTTTTTTTTTCCTACTTGTTTTAAAATGAAATGGTGGTAGTTGCTTAACCATAGTAATAAATTTTGTGAAATTGATTTTTTAAACATCTTTATTGGAGTATAATTGCTGTACAATGGTGTGTTAGTTTCTGCTTTATAACAAAGAGAATCAGTTATACATATACATACATCCCCATATCTCCTCCCTCTTGTGTCTCCCTCCCTCCGTCCCTCCCTATTGCACGCCTCCAGGTGGTCACAAAGCACCGAGCTGATCTCCCCGTGCTATGCGGCTGCTTCCCACTAGCTATTTTACATTTGGTAATGTATATATGTCCATGCCACTCTCTCATTTTGTCCCAGCTTACCCTTCCCCCTCCCCATGTCCTCAAGTCTATTCTCTAGTAGGTCTGCATCTTTATTCCCGTCCTGTCCCTACCCTAATGGTTCTTCATAACCATTTTTTTTCTTTTTAGATTCCACATATATGTGTTAGCATACAGTATTCGTTTTTCTCTTTCTGACTTACTTCACTCTGTATGACAGACTCTAGGTCCATCCATCTCACTACAAATAACTCAGTTTCCTTTCTTTTTATTGCTGAGTAATATTCCATTGTATATATGTGCCACATCTTCTCTATCCATTCATCTGTCAATGGACACTTAGGTTGCTTCCATTTCCTGGCTATTGTATATAGTGCTGCAGAACATTGTGGTACATGACTCCTTTTGAATTATGGTTTTCTCAGGGTATATGCCCAGTAGTGGGATTGCTGGGTCATATGGTAGTTCTATTTTTAGTATTTTAAGGAACCTCCATACTGTTCTCCATAGTGGCTGTATCAATTTGTATTCCCACCAACCGTGCAAGAGGGTTCCCTTTTCTCCACACCCTCTCCAGCATTTATTGTTTCTAGATTTTTTGATGATGGCCATTCTGACGGTGTGAGGTGATACATCATTGTAGTTTTGATTTGCATTTCTCTAATGATTAATGATGTTGAGCATTCTTTCATGTGTCTGCTGGCAATCTGTATATCTTCTTTGGAGAAATGTCTATTTAGATCTTCTGCCCATTTTTGGATTGGGTTGTTTGTTTTTTTGATATTGAGCTGCATAAGCTGCTTATAAATTTTGGAGATTAATCCTTTGTCAGTTGCTTCATTTGCAAGTATTTTCTCCCATTCTGAGGGTTGTCTTGTGAAATTGATTTTAAAGAGTAATTTTCAGGCAAATTTAGTTCTAGACTAGAGTCTCAATTCTAAATTTATATTGAAGTTAATAATTTTTGGACTGAAATTAACCTTTGCTTAGGGAACATTTTGTTCATAGATGTAACTAAACAAGCGTATAAACCAGATTATAAGGTCATGTTTAAAATAATTGTCTAAAACATCTTTGTATACAAATGATGCTTCCAATGAAGATTTTATTTAGAAATCAGTTTTACCTGGGCGTGGGATGAATTGGGAGATTAGGATTGACATACATACACTACTGATACTATGTATAAAGTAGATAATTAATGAGAACCTACTGTATAGCACAGGGAACACCTATGAGAAGGAAATCCAGAAAAGAGGGTATATATGTATATGTATAGCTGATTTACTTTGCTGCACAGTATAAACTAAGACAATATTGTAAAGCAACTATACACCATAAAAATTTTTTAAAAAAGAAATCAGTTTTACCTATTTATTAAGACCTCAAGCAATAGTTTAAATGAGTATTTTTTGTTAAACTAATTTGTCCCTCTTTGTTCTTAAAAGGAATAAAGCCACATTAAAACCTTCTGTAAGGGGACTTCCCTGGCAGTCCAGTGGTTAAGACTCTGTGCTTACACTGCAGGGGGCACGGGTTTGATCCCGGGTTGGGGAACTAAGATCCCACATGGTGTGAGTGGCAAAAACAAAACAAAACAAAACAACACTCTGTAGGTAAGGCTTTCCCTAGTTAGCAGGTTATCCTCCAGTTTGCATTAATATTACTACCTCATCTCATTCCTTTGTGAAACGAGTGGGCTATAGAATCATCTGAATGTTATTGTTTCCTGATTTGAAATTAAGAAATACTCTTTTAGAGAATAATTTTTAGATTAAATGCATTCCTTGGTTGTGTTTTAGGATTTACCACAAATAAGTATCCAGAATATCAGAGGTTATTAATAACTTTATTTAAACTCTTTTTTAACTAGCCATGTTAATTGCTAATCTAAACTTCTGTTGGGCTGGCCAAAAAGTTCGTTCGGGTTTTTCCGTATCCTCTTACGGAGCACAATATTTTCCAAGAAAGTAATTACCACATTGCCTAAAGGAAGGTAATTTGGGTCTTTGCACGTTTTGAAGCCAGAAGAAAGCCTTAAGGAAACGAGCCTTTGGGTCTTCATTGTGCCCAGATATCCACAGTTAATGTTTTAGTTGATCAAACATTTATAGAAAATGCTTGCAAGTTCAGCTGCTTCCTCTTAAATTCCAGGTCCTGCAGTAGACTGGTGGGCACTTGGAGTTTGCTTGTTTGAGTTTCTAACAGGAATTCCCCCTTTCAACGATGAAACACCCCAGCAAGTATTCCAGAATATTCTGAAAAGAGGTGATTCTTTTTCTCCTATTAAGATGGATTCATTTATCTCATTTATCTCTGTGTATTATTGTCTTGAGCAATGATTAACAAGTTTATTTGTATTTATAGATATCCCTTGGCCTGAAGGTGAAGAAAAGTTATCTGATAATGCTCAAAGTGCTGTAGAAATACTCTTAACCATTGATGATACAAAGAGAGCTGGAATGAAAGGTAAGGTTTTGTGTTAGTTAAGTCTTTTACCCTTGATTTGTTGAGCCAAACTACTGATTTGGCTCAGTAGCTGTGGCTCGTGGGCTTTAGAGCGCAGGCTCAGTAGTTGTTGTGCATGGGCTTAGTTGCTCCGTGGCATGTGGGATCTTCCCGGACCAGGGATCGAACCCGTGTCCCCTGCATTGGCAGGTGGATTCTTAATCACTGTGCCACCAGGGAGGTCCCTGATATCATTATTGATTATCAAATATTTTTATGGACTTTGACTCCTTGTTGCATTCTTCACAGCCAGGTTGCCTCAAAGAAGACAAAATTGGTGCATTGTGACCCATTCAAAGGTTCTTTCCAGTGCAGGAAACTCCAATTGATTTTAAAACCCAATTTTGAAACTCCTGTAAATCTCATTAGCAGCTGCTTTAAAATCCTTTTTGTCACAATGTATATATAGAGACAACTAAGCACTGTGTCTCAAAATGCATTTCCATGTGAAGTAGGGTATATTACTAAATGGACTTTAGTAATATGTCATTCACATCAGCTTCTAGGTAGGTGTTCCCTCCAATGAGGTCAACAGTTTATTTATTTAACTAATCCTATAGAGTGACTTCTAGGTGCTAGGCAGTGTTTTCGTTTCGGGCACTGGAGGTATCCTAGGCATGAACCAGACAAATCCCTGTGTTAAGTTCTAGAACTTACCTTCTAGTGGAAAGACAGAACGTAAACAAATACAGTCATAACATAACACCATCTAGTGGTAAGTACATGAAGAGAGAAAGCAAAGTGAGAGGGTACAAAGTGAAGGTAAGAGATTTATTTTTTAGCTGGGGTGGTCAGGAAGACCTGAAGAGTGGAATCTGAGCAAAAACTTATGTAAAGTGAGAATGCAGACATTTGAAAACCAAGCTCTAAAAATTGCTTTAGGGGACTTGCCTGGTGGTCCAGTGGTTAAGACTCCAAGCTTCCACTGCAGGGGGCACAGGCTCGATCCCTGGTCAGGGAACTAAGGAACTAATATGACAAAAACATCATACAGTTTTATTTTTATTTTATTTTTATTTTGGCTGCAAGGTGTGGCCAAAAAAATAATTTAAAAAATAAAAAATAAAAATAATAAAAATAAAAATTGCTTTAGAACAGCCTTCTCCACTGCTGATGATTTTGCTCCCCAAAGGACATTTGGCGTTGTCTGGAGACATTTTTTGGTTGTCACAACAGCTGGGGGCATCTAGTAGGTAGAGGCCAGGGATTCTGCTCAGCATCCTACAGTGCACAGGACAGTCCCTACTACAAAGAATTATCTGGTCCCAGAGGTCAATTGTAACAAAGTTGGGAAACCGTTGTTTAGAAAATGGCTATAATGCCCTGTAACTTGCTCAGTACATTCTTACCAGTGACCTCAAATTTTTGTTCATTAGTTAAATGAACAGTTTACCTAGTGAAGCAGATAGAGGTATTCTTCAGTTAAGAAACAGTTGTTTCAACAACTGTTTATTTAGTTAGTCTTAACCTAGACTAGAATTTCTTTGTGGATTCAGTTTAAATAAATAGTTATGATGAGAGGATCACGAAGCATCACATCACATCCAGATATCCCAGTTCAAGTTAATACTACAAATAACTCAAAAGTAACACATGCTTGAACCGTTGAGACAAATAAATTCTCTAAATGTGAATTATGTTTGCTTTTTTATCCCTTTTCCTACCAGTCTTTTAGTTTATGGAAAATCCATCATAAATACATATTGATTTTCCAGCCCATTACCTCCAATACAGACAAATAGTTCTTTCCTGTCTGTGTAGTCATCTTCTGATATTTTCCTTAAATTTGATTGCTTTTTTGGTTTGTATACTGCCTTAATTGACACTTCATTTTTTTGCCGTCTTTATTGTTGCCTAATGAAGTGAATAGTTTAGGAGAGGGGTGGCTATGTCTGCCAACTAAATACCTGTGTGATCAAAAGAGGAGATTTTATTTTACTGGATAGAAGGAAAATATAGTTAAAGAGGAAGGCAAAGTTGAGATTTTGTAAGTGGAAGCAGTAGACTCAGATGTGGCCATACTGCTGGGCGGCTGGTGTGTTGTAGAGATGCAAGTCAGTGAAATCAAAGAACCAGGAAGAGAAAGAATGTGTCAGAAATATCATCAGTGTGTATGTTGAAATTACCAGGAAGGATAAGGATGGAGCACAGAGAAGAGAGCAAGGGAGTGGAGGATGAGCTTCCTGCTGAAGTAATCTAGGGTGACGATGCTGAGGATTACAGAGATCAAAGCAGGCGGCAAGGAAATGGAATGAGAAGTGGGGCATTAATCATGGAAGATTAGGATTAGTGGTGTGGAAGCTGTGTCAGGGAGCAGGAAGTAGGCCAGGCTGTCTTCTCTCATCGAGTCAGGGATTCTGAGAGAAGATGCAGGCAGTGAGAAAGGTAAGCTTCTGTTAAGGCACATGTCATATGCCAAGTGACATACAGAATGACACTGTGTGCTGTTGGGAAGTATGTGGTTGAAGAAAGAGACGTTTTTAAAATGTCTGTGAAACGGACGTAGTAAACCAGGGCAAGCGACACTTGAGACAGTGTCTCTTTAATTCCTGTAAAATAGGACTTTGGTAATGGTGTCATAATATTGCTTTGTTTGATATTTTTCCTAAGAGTTGAAACATCATCCTCTCTTCAGTGATGTGGACTGGGAAAATCTACAGCATCAAACGATGCCTTTCATACCCCAACCAGACAATGAAACTGATACATCTTATTTTGAAGCCAGGAATAATGCCCAGCACCTGACAGTATCTGGATTTAGCCTATAGCACATAAATTTTCCCTTTAATCGAACCTTGCCTTACAGAATAAGCTAGCATAATCACATACGCCTTAATACTAGATTGATCTAAGGGGGGAAAAATCATTATTTTACCCGGATCAATGAGCATGAATTTCATGTATGTTACAGCTTCCACAGCATTAAAAGGCTATCAAGAACATAATCAGTAATTTATCGTAATCTCAGAGTTGTACGTAGGTCTTCAAAGCTTTTTTCAACTTATTTATTTTGTTAGTGCACTTTATGAAAATTAATGCTTCAGTAAAACTAGAAACGTGACCACTTTAGAGAAAGAGTGAGCCTCGAGCTTGATTTTCTTTCTCATCTGTTCATTTCAGTCCACCATTCAGTTTGGTGTTAATATGACAAAAACATCATACAGTTTTATTTTAGTGTAATTTATCTGTACCTGATTGCCTGCAAAAGCCAATCATTTAAGGCTGTAACTGTGACCTCAAAAATGCAGTTGGAAAATTCCTTCATTCAGTAATATAACTCCTTTCGGGAATGCGGAATAAACAAAAGGACGAGGGTTTTGGCTTGTTTTGCTATGAATACAGTTTTGCTGCGTTGACTGCTTCTGGTGCTTTTTCTATAATACATATGTATTTAAAATAGTACTGGAGAGCTTAGGTGAGATATATTGTAGCAATTTTAACAGCTTGTTCAATTTTAACAAAAAATGTAATGGTTTACATTTTTAAATAATTTGCTTAAAACATATGCAGCATTACCAGAATAGCCGGATTCTTTTAAAAAAATAACTAACTTACTTTCACTTAATAAATATAATTGTAACATACTTCGATATATTCTCTGTCAACATCATTCTTTCAAATATAGATACGCTATGATTCAGCTTCACAGGTCATATCTTAAATTCATTCAGGTTTTTTGCAGACTTACCCCCCAAAAGAGAAAAGTTCAGATTTAAATGTACCATGTGTAAATTTTCTGTTACTCTATTAAATACTATTGTTCCTTTTGCAAAATGGCTTGAGTGTTTTTACTTTCCATCACCATCCCAGTACGAGCCGAGCCATATTACTAATGTAGGTGAGGAAGATAATATAAGTTTAAAACTGTTACAGTGAAAGGGACACTGTAATAATCATTGCAATGTAACTGAATCCATGATTTAATGGTTTTACTGAGCTTGTTTTAGTAATGACTACTCAGATTTAATCCTACTAATAGTCACCTCTTCTAACAATAATATGTTAAAAATACAGTTGTTAACAATTAAAACTTTGTTTAATGTAAATTACATCTTTCCCTTAAATTAGGTAAAAGCTAGGATTATTTGTCATCCTCTTATGGAATTTTCAAGTAGTAGAAAGAACACTGGCTTTGGAATCAAGCACAAATGGTTTAAACCATTGCTCTGCCAGAGTAAAAAACCTTGGGTGGATTAAACTCTGATTGTCTACCTGTATTGTGCAGATTAATTATGAGGAACTTCCAGGACACAAGTCTTATCAGGGATTTGAAACATTACTGAATAATCGAGGGAGATGTACATTGAACCTATTCCCAATGCAGGAGACAGTGCCCTTAAGTGGAAAAGTTAAGAACAGTTTGCTGTTGCAGCCCTAGCAGGTGCAGCTGTGGCCACCTGGAATTCTGCATGCTGTAATGGTGTTTGCTGGGAACAAGTAATTTATTATCTAAACTTAAACCTTTTTGTGGGTTCAGATACTCATTAATGAAAAATCTGAGACAGAACAAGAATAGAAAAATGGAAGTGTTTTGGCAGTTGTATGGATGTGTGTGCATACATGTCTTTGAAGAACACAGATTGCTCTGCCAGCAGAAATCTGCATTCATTACTACATATAATTTTTATTAATTGAAAATAATTTTCTCCCCACTTCCACTAACTGTTAAACAAATATAGAAAATGTATTTACTTTAGTGTAGCTTTGTCAGAATTAAATAATACAAAGTATGTAGCAAACATAAAAGGTGTTTAATAAATGATCACTATTTGAGCCCTAAGTACCCTACTACTTCTCAGAATATTTGTCTTAATTTGGGGTTTGGGAAATGGTTGCTGTATAAAACTCTGCTATTATTCTCCAAAACATCTTGAAGATCACTTTCAGGTCTGATCACTCTGTTTGCCAGGAAGAACCATCTTGTTTTTAGCCAGTGAAGAACATGCTCAGAGTCCAAAAGATTGTGCAAATATTTACCGTTTCCACCAGGCCTCCTTTCAGTTAATACCCAGCCAGCTGTGGATGGGTCATTCTTATAACTATGGAAAGTGGACTGGTCACGGCAACATTTGAAGGAGGGAGACTGAATAGAAGGCTACTGAACCAGCCCACCTGGATTCAAGACATATTTCAGAGGTGGAATCAATACGACTTACTGATGGATGGGATGAGGAGGGTGAAAGAATGGGAGTTTTGAGCTGGTTTGTTACATAGCATCATTGCAGCAAATACCCTTCCTATACATCCCAACTTACAACAAAGTGACATTTCAGACACCAGAAAAAAGAGAATATCCTATAAGCATCCAAAGAAAGAGAAGAGACTGGTAAGAGAAAACAGAAAATATATATATTGGTCTCTGCCTCCTGTTCCCGCACAGAGCTCCTAAAATACTTCTATCAATAATTTCCAAAGGGATAAGAGCACCAGGAGCATTTTTTTTGTTCTCATATTTGGTCTTTGACTCTGGTTCCTGACCCAGGGCTTCTGGTTCCCCTGGGATTTCCTGGGTGATAGCAATATCCTTTGTTCTAATGAGGTGACTCTGGGTGGGCTCCTGTAGGGGGCCCTGTCAACAGAAAGACCCAGCCATGATTAGAAACTTGGAATTTTCTGGGACTTCCCTGGTGGTCCAGTGGTTAAGACTTTACACTTCCACTGCAGGGGCACGGGTTCAATCCCTGGTTGAGGAACTAAGATCCTGAATGCCATGGGGCCAAAAAACAAAAAACAAACAAGCTTGGAATTTTCAGCCCCACCCTGCATTCTCCAGAGAAAGGAGACGGGCTGGAAAGGGAGTTAATATTTGATTGTGCCTATGTGACTAATCCTCCATCAAAATCCCCAAAGTACAGGGTTTGGAGAGCTTCTAGTTGGTGAACACGTGAAAGTGCTGGGAGAATGGTGCCCCCTGGAGAGGGCACGGAAGCTCCACACCCCTTCCTCCATACCTTGCCCTATGCATCTCTTCCATTTACACGTCCACCTGTATCCTTTACCATATCCTTTAGTAACAAACTGATAAACAATAAACTGTTTACACATGAGCTGTGACTGCAAGGGAAGGAAAAAGTGAAATCTTCAATTTTCAGTAGAGGGGGGACTTCCCTGGTGGCAGTGGCACAGTGGTTAAGAATCCGCATTCCCAATGCAGGGGGCTCGGGTTCGATCCCTGGTCTGGGAACTGGATCCCACATATATGCCACAACTAAGAGTTTGTATGCCACAACTAAGGACCCAGCGAGCCACAACTAAGGAGCTTGCCTGCTGCAACTAAGGAGGCCATGTGCTGCAACTAAGAAACTGGTGACCTGCAACTAAGGAGCCCACTGCCTACTGCAACTAAGACCCGACGCAACCAAATCAATAAATGAATACAAAAAATTTTTTTTCATTAGAGGGAAGTAAATAATTCCCAAAACAGAATTATCAAAAAGTAGCAGTTCAAAAAAGCAAACAAACAATGACGAACAACATAATTACTGAAATTAAAAATACTCTAGAAGGACTCAATAACAGAATAACTGAGACAGAAGAATGGATAAGTGAGCTGGAAGATAAAATGGTGGAAATAACTGCCAGGGAGCAGAAAAAAGAATGAAAAGAATTGAGGACAGTCTCAGAGACCTCTGGGACAACATTAAACGTACAATATTCTAATTATAGGGGTCCCAGAAGAAGAAGAGAAAAAGAAAGGATCTGAGAAAATATTTGAAGAGATTATAGTCAAAAACTACCCTAACATGGGAAAGGAAATAGTCAATCAATCAAGTCCAGGAAGCACAGAGAGTACCATACAGGATAAACCCAAAGAGAAACATGCTGAGACACATATTAATCAAACTATCAAAAATTAAATAAAAAGAAAAAATATTAAAATCAGCAAGGGAAAAGCAACAAATAACATACGAGGGAATCCCCATAAGGTTAATAGCTGATCTTTCAGCAGAAACTCTGCAAGCCAGAAGTGAGTGGCAGGACATATTTAAAGTGATGAAAGGGAAAAACCTACAACCAAGATTACTCTACCCAGCAAGGATCTCATTCAGATTTGATGGAGAAATTTAAACCTTTACAGATAAGCAAAAGTTAAGAGAATTCAGCACCACCAAACCAGCTTTACAACAAATGCTAAAGGAACTTCTCTAGGCAGGAAACACAAGAGAAGGAAAAGACCTACAAAAACAAACCCCAAACAAGGAAATGGTAATAGGAACATACATATCGAAAATTACCTTAAATGTAAATGGATTAAATGCTCCCACCAAAAGACACAGACTGGCTGAACGGATACAAAAACAGGACACGAACATATGCTGTCTACAAGAGACGCGCTTCAGACATAGGGATACATACACACTGCAAGTGAGGAGATGGAAAAAGATATTCCATGCTAATGGAAATCAAAAGAAAGCTGGAGTAGCAATTCTCGTATCAGACAAAATAGACTTTAAAATAAAGACTATTACAAGAGACAAAAAAAGGACACTACATAATGATCAAGGGATCAATCCAAGAAGAAGATATAACAATTGTAAATATTTATGCACCCAACATAGGAGCACCTCAATACATAAGGCAAATACTAACAGCCATAAAAGGGGAAATCGACAGTAACACAATAATAGTAAGGGAACTTTAACACCCCATTTTCACCAATGGACAGATCATCCAAAATGAAAATAAGTAAGGAAACACAAGCTTTAAATGACACATTAAACAAGATGGATTTAATTGATATTTATAGGACATTCCATCCAAAAACAACAGGATACGCTTTCTTCTCAAGTGCTCATGGAACATTCCACAGGATAGACCATATCTTGGGTCACAAATCAAGCCTTGGTAAATTTAAGAAAATTGAAATCGTATCAAGTATCTTTTCCAACCAGAATGCTATGAGACTAGATATCAATTATAGGAAAAAAAACTATAAAAAATACAAACACATGGAGGCTAAACAATATGCTACTAAATAACCAAGACATCACTGAAGAAATCAAAGAGGAAATAAAAAAATACCTAGAAACAAATGACAATGAAAACACAATGACCCAAAACCTATGGGATGCAGCAAAAGCAGTTCTAAGAGGGAAGTTTATAGCAATACAATCCTACCTCAAGAAACAAGGAACATTTCAAATAAACAACCTAACCTTACACCTAAAGCAATTAGAGAAAGAACAAAAAAACCCCAAAGTTAGCAGAAGGAAAGAAATAATAAAGATCAGATCAGAAATAAATGGAAAAAGAAATGAAGGAGACAGTAGCAAAGATCAATAAAACTAAAAGTTGGTTCCTGGAGAAGATAAACAAAATTGATAAACCATTAGCCAGCCTCATCAAGAAAAAACAGGGAGAAGGCTCAAATAAATAGAATTAGAAATGAAAAAGAAGTAACAACTGACACAGCAGAAATACAAAGGATCATGAGAGATTACTACAAGCAACTATATGCCAATAAAATGGACAACCTGGAAGAAATAGACAAATTCTTAGAAAAGCACAACCTTCTGAGACTGAACCAGGAAGAAATAGAAAATATAAACAGACCAATCACAAGCACTGAAATTGAAACTGTGATTAAAAATCTTCCAACAAGGGCTTCCCTGGTGGCGCAGTGGTTGAGAATCTGCCTGCCGATGCAGGAGACACGGGTTCGTGCCCTGGTCCGGGAAGATCCCACATGCCGCGGAGCAACTGAGCCCGTGAGCCATGGCCGCTGGGCCTGCGCGTCTGGAGCCTGTGCTCCACAACAGGAGAGGCCACAACAGTGAGAGGCCCGCATACCGCAAAAAAAAAAAAAAAAAAAAAAAATCTTCCAACAAACAAAAGCCCAGGACCAGATGGCTTCACAGGCAAATTCTATCAAACATTTATAGAAGACCTAACACCTATCCTTTTCAAACTCTTCCAAAATATAGCAGAGAGGAACACTCTCAAACTCATTCTATGATGCCCCCATCACCCTGATACCAAAACCAGACAAAGACGTCACAAAGAAAGAAGACTACAGGCCAATATCACTGATAAACGTAGATGCAAAAATCCTCAACAAAATACTAGCAAACAGAATCCGACAGCACATTAAAAGGATCATACACCATGATTAAGTGGGGTTTATCCCAGGAATGCAAGATTTCTTCAGTATATGCAAATCAATCAATGTGATACACTATATTAACAAACTGAAGGATAAAAACCATATGATCATCTCAATAGATGCAGAAAAAGCTTTTGACAGAATTCAACACCCATTTATGATAAAAACTCTCCAGAAAGTAGGCATAGAGGGAACCTATCTCAACATAATAAAGGGCATATATGACAAACCCACAGCCAACATCATTCTCAATGGTGAAAAACTGAAACCATTTCCTCTAAGATCAGGAAGAAGACAAGGTTGCCCACTCTCACCACTGTTATTCAACATAGTTTTGGAAGTTTTAGCCACAGCAATCAGAGAAGGAAAAGAAATAAAAGGAACCCAAATCGGAAAAGAAGTCAAGCTGTCACTATTTGCAGACAACATACTATACATAGAGAATCCTAAAGATGCTACCAGAAAACTAGAGCTAATGAATGAATTTGGTAGTAGCAGGATACAAAATTAATGCACAGAAATCTCTTGCATTCCTATACACTAATGTTGAAAAATCTGAAAAAGAAATAAAGGAAACACTCCCATTTACCATTGCAACAAAAAGAATAAAATACCTAGGAATAAACCTACCTAAGGAGACAAAAGACCTGTATGCAGAAAACTATAAGACACTGATGCAAGAAATTAAAGATGATACAAACAGATGGAGAGATATACTATGCTCTTGGATTGGAAGAATCAACATTGTGAAAATGACTATACTACCCAAAGCAAACTACAGATTCAATGCAATCCCTATCAAACTACCAATGACATTTTTCACAGAACTAGAACAAAAAGACTGCACAATTTGTATGGAAACACAAAAGGCCCTGAATAGCCAAAGCACTCTTAAGAAAAACAGACCTGGAGGAACCAGGCTCCCTGACTTCAGACTACACTACAAAGCTACAGTAATCAAGACAGTATACTGGCACAAAAACAGAAATATAGATCAATGGTACAGGATAGAAAGCCCAGAGATAAACCCACCACACACATATGGTCACCTTATCTTTGGTAAAGGAGGCAAGAACACACAATGGAGAAAAGACAGCCTCTTCAGTAAGTGGTACTGGGAAAACTGGACAGCTACATGTAAAAATATGAAATTAGGACACTCCCTAACACCATACACAAAAATAAAGTCAAAATGGATTAAAGAACTAAATGTAAGGCCCGACACTCTAAAACTCTTACAGGAAAACATAGGCAGAACACTCTATGACATAAATCACAGCAAGATCCTTTTTGACCCACCTCCTAGAGAAATGGAAGTAAAAAGAAAAATAAACAAATGGGACCTAATGAAACTTAAAACCTTTTGCACAACAAAGGAAACCATAAACAAGACAAAAAGACAATCCTCAGAATGGGAGAAAATACTTGCAAACGAAACAACTGACAAAGGATTACTCTCCAAAATATACAAGCAGCTCATGCAGCTCAATATCAGAAAAACATACAACCCAATCCAAAAATGGGCAGAAGACCTAAATAGACATTTCTCCAAAGAAGATATACAGATTGCCAACAAACACATGAAAAGATGCTCAACATCACTAATCATTAGAGAAATGCAAATCAAAACTACAATGAGGTATCACCTCACACCAGTCAGAATGGCCATCATCAAAAAAATCTATAAACGATAAATGCTGGAGGGGGTGTGGAGAAAAGGGAACCCTATTGCACTGTTGGTGGGAATGTAAATTGATACAGCCACTATGGAGAACAGTATGGAGGTTCCTTAAAATACTAAAAATAGAACTACCATATGACCCAGCAATCCCACTACTGGGCATATACCCTGAGAAAACCATAATTGTAAAAGAGTCATGTACCACAATGTTCACTGCATTACTATTTACAATAGCCAGGACATGGAAGCAACCTAATTTTGTCCATCGACAGATGAATTGATAAAGAAGATGTGGCACATATATACAATGGAATATTACTCAGCCATAAAAAGAAACGAAATTGAGTTATTTGTAGTGAGGTGGATGGACCTAGAGTCTGTCATACAGAGTGCAGTAAGTCAGAAAGAAAAACAAATACCATATTGTAACACATATATATGGAATCTAAAAACAAAAAAAAATGGTTCTGATTAACCTAGGGGCAAGACAGGAATAAAGATGCGGATGTAGAGAATGGACTTGAGGACACGGGTAAGGGGAAGGGTACGCTGGGACAAAGTGAGAGAGTAGCATTGACATATATATACTACCAAATGTAAAATAGCTGTTGGGAAGCAGCTGCATAGCACAGGGAGATCAGGTCGGTGCTCTGCAACCACCTAGAGGGTTGGGATAAGGAGGGTGGGAGGGAGATGCAAGAGGGAGGCGATATGGGGATATACGTATACATATAGCTGATTCCCTTTGTTATACAGCAGAAACTAACACAACACTGTAATTTATAATTGTAAAGCAATTATACTCCAATAAAGATGTTTTAAAAAAATAATAAAGTAGCAGTTCAAACATATTGTTTAGAACCTTGGAGGTAAGTACAAAACAATCACCCAAAAGTGTTGAAAGTTGTTGCGTCTGGGGCAGAAAAAAAAATGGCAAAGTTTTTAACAAAAGGAATAGTATCCAGAGCATAAATGGAAGAAACTAGCTCTTGTTAAAAAAAAATATTTTTTTTGGTACGTTTGCACCAACATTTCCGGTGTCTACCTCTGCAAAAGGGATTTGGATTCTTATGTACTGATAGTGAAATAATAACCTCAGTCATTATTATTACCATCACAGTAGCTATCAGTTACAAAGTACTTACTGTATCCTGAACATTGTTCTATGTATTTTATACATATATTAACCCTATGAGGTATTTTTATCCACATTGTATACATACGAAAACTGAAACGTAAGGTAAGGGACTTCCCATAATTGCAGAGAATTTGAACCTAGACAGTCTGGCTTCAGAGCCTACACTCAGTCCTGACAATCACGCATTTTCTATACTAGTCAGGACTCTGGTTCCAAGTGTCAGAAACCTACCTTAAACTGCCTTAAGTAAGAAGGCAAATTTATTAACCCATGTAAACAAACTGTATAAACACAGGGATAGTGTTTTCAGAATTAACTAGATTAAAGGACTTGAACTCACTGTTTCTGATTCTTGTCTAAGTTCCTAGGTCTAAATGTTGGACTTATTATCTAAGGCTCCTCCAAGTGGCAGGATATACAGCCCCAGGATCTCCCTGGTAATAACCTTACAGCCTGTAATTCAAGGAGAAAGAGAACACAACAATGAGATACCACTACACACCTATCAGAATGGCTAAAACCCAAAACACCGACAATACCAAATGCTGACAAAGATGTGGAGCAATAGGAACTCTTATTCATTACTGGTAGGAATGCAAAATGGTACAGCCACTTTGGAAGACAGTTTGGTGGTTTATTATAAAACTAAACGTAACTTTTCTATGCAATCCAGCAATCAGCTCTTTAGTATTTACCCAAATGAGTTGAAAACTTACGACCACATAAAAACCTATGCACAGATGTTGATAGCAGCTTTATTCATCATTACTAAAATTTGGAAGCAACCAACCAAGATGTCCTTCAATAGGTGAATGGATGAATAAACTCTAGTACATCCAGACAATGATATATTATTCAGTGCTAAAAAGAAATGAATTATCTAAATCAGAAGTCAGCAAACTACAGCCCATAGGACAAATACGGCCCCCTACTTGTTTTGTAAATAAAACTTTATTGACACACAGCCATAAAAACATAAAGAGAAATGAGCTATGAAGACATGAAATTACATGGAGGAACCATAAATGTATATTGCAAAGTGAAAGAAGCCATTCTGAAAGGGCTACATACTGTATGATCCCAACTATGTAATATTCTGTGAAAAGGCAAAATGCTTTCTCCTCTAGTTTCCTGAAATAAATCCAGAGAATAACTGACTGCTTCACTGATGGTCATACGCTCGTCCCTAGGACTGTCACTGTGGTCAGGAGGAGAATGAGATAGGCACTGGCCAGGTCTGAGTCACATGCCCATTACTGTGGCTGGGGGGGGGGGGCAGGATTACAGTGGAGGAAGAGGAGCTCTCTACCACGGGGAAGGGCAAGGAGAGTGATGCTGTTATAGGAGGAGGAGGGACAGGTGCTGGGCAGAAAAAATAACAATGGCTACACCTCACCTGTATTATGTATGTATTTAAAAGTTCTTTTAGTTGTTTCTTTTGAAAAAGGAAAACACTTACCGTTTTTCAGCTTGAAAAAGTGGTTCCATTGGGAAGGATGATGAATGGAGATAGAGAAGGTCAGTGGGAAAACAAGGATTGAGAAGTAGAAAAGAAAAACAAATAGAGAAAGAAGAGAACTCAGTTAAGTGTATTAAAGGCCAAAAGACATGGCCTTTCCTGTGTATGGGCAAAATTAAATGTGTAAAATTATATCTATATAAACTGGAACAATTTTATTCTTTAAATAACATTCTTTCTTATAGACAAAGATATAATTATGAGACCCAGGTGTAGCCAAGTAGACGGAGAAGGAGTATCCTGTGTGAGACTTCCAGGAAAGTTACTGTTTCCTGATTGGATAAGGATCTTTGCCTACCTGTAATGTAGACATTGGACCGAGATGTACAGCAGACATTTAGCGAACATGAAGACAAGGCCCACACCCTAAAGATGACAGAACAGAAAGACAGAAGGAACCTGTGTCCCTAAGGACATTGTGGAAGCACCTTACCAGCCCTGGACTTCCTACCTCTGGACTCCTTGTATATGAGGAAAAAAAACCTCAAGCCACTGCAGTTAGGTTCCTATTACAGGCCCCAGAACACTGGTATCTTAACGTTACAAATAGCTAACATCACTTTTATCACTCTCTGGAGAAGTTACAAGTTATACATTTGTATTAAAAACATAAAACCTTCTCACTATTTTCTACCTAAGATCAACTGTATGTATTTAACATGGCTGACTGAGTGGCTATGGGAAGCTACCTATTTGGAATAAGAAATGAAACTAAGATTTTGACACGATCAGTAACATTTTCAGCCAAATGACTAAATGAGTTCAACTTCAGCCTGTTTCTGATTTTTATAAAATTACATGTAATAGCATGACTTTATTTTGAACGAGGCACAATTACTTCCTATGAACCCCTACTATTTATTCTCATTTAATGTTTATATAATCAATGTACTTCTAACAGTAACAAGGAATAAAAAACATAACATTTTTCATTAACCTTTTATTTTAACTTAATTTTACAATAAAGAAACAGAAAAGAAGTAGATCATTAAAAAAATACCATAGCTGTCAATTTTAAATGAGGTTCTTGTTAAACAAACCAGTAACACTACATCCTATAATTACGTCTTTACTTGTATATACAAGAACTGTGCAAAGTGCCTTTCAAACTATAAAATAAGACTTTGGAATAGGATACAAATGGTTATCCCTAGGAGTTAGTTACCTCCAACTGCTTGTAATGAATCACAACTGCTTACATTCTTACTTTGCATCTTATTTATTTATAAACTGAGAGAAAAGCCACCATTTTCTGATACCAGATTGATAGCTAATTTTTTTAAATAACTCCCGACCCGCAGGTCTAAATTTTATTTTTACATATAATTCAGTTACTGGCTTCATTTTTTCCTAAATAAATAGAGGACAGCTTTTAAAAAGCAAATATTAGTAGATCTCTTTAGACAGATACATTTTCATCAAGATGGGATTAAAAAATAAAAAACATCAAGTTACATGTAAGAAAAAAAAAAATAAGGAAAAAGAGTCTTCAGAAAAGCAAATTGTATCCTTATACTCTTTTCTTCAGGTAAACAAAGAACCACCCTCTAGACTAGGGATGGATTACTTTCTCTCTTATTGAGAACACTCTGAACACATGATGCTAAACCCAATATCACACATACCAAGAATTTAAAAAATTATTTGATACTAAACCTTTGTATCAGAGAAATCTTTAAAGCATAAGGTACATCTACATGAGCAGGGAGTTTTAAAAGGCATGCAGGAAGGATAATTCCAAACAAAGCCTTCAAGGATCTAAATTACAGTCTTCTTCTTAGTCTAAATGTGGGAGGTGGAGGAGAGACACAAATTTACATTAGTTGGCTATGTCTTATTCAAATGCAAGCATATGGCCTGCTAGCTTGCAGACCTCTCCAACACCCCTTGTGAAATAGGTGCATCTCCAATATTATACCCCGAAGGAAAAACTGAGGCACTAAGAGGTTAAGAGTCCGGTCTGTGTGGTTTACCAGTTACAGAAAAGTGATTTTCATGTGTTTCCTCTTTGACCTTTGTAAAAACAGTATAAATAAGTTTTCATTTTATATTTCAAAGCACCCTATGAAGCAGAAACAAGATGTGCTCAGTTAAAGGAAAATTATTACAAAGGAATCCATGTATATGGTTGAATACAAATCTTATTAATGATCTGCAGGTTCAGAACACGTTAAGCCCATTCTTCATCATTTCCTTTAGCAGGTTATGTCTATTCTGTGAATCATTTGTAAAAACAAAGCCTAGTACATAGGGCTCTACTTTGTCATAATGATGCCTGAACACTAAAGTTAGAGCTGCGCACGCCCAAGGAAGATTATGGGCAGCCCACAAAGTGGACGTGGAGAAGATTCTTCCAGTCGTTTTCTACTGAATCGCATGGTGATTCAGTGACTAAGAAAGAAAGTCGATTTCATCTCATTTGAAATTCACTCCTGGTTTGCATACTTTCTCATATTTAATTTAGAAAATTAAAAATGCCCAGTTATAAATCTGTTCTTATTATCACAACTGTACCTTGGAAAAGCAGCTTATATTTCTCTATGGGAGATAATCAGGTAAACATGTTACCAAACAATAATTAATAATTTTATGTCCTTCACGTTCAAGGGTAGGGTAAATCTAAGTCTGTTACTTATAACCTAGTTGAGATTGATTATTCAAGTATCAGCAATATTAGTCCTTAAAATGTTATCATTTGTGTAGTGCAAAATATATATATGTATATATGTACACAAACCAAACTACTGGACAACGAAAAGAAATGTAATCATCACAAACTAGGAGTTTCGTGTGAGCTCCACAATCCATTTCATCCCGAGGTCATCCAGGTCCAGTAATCTTCAGCAAAATATTTTCTTCAGTTCAATTTTCTTTGAAAAGAAAGGAAAAAAAACAATGTCCTATGAGTATAAATGCAACCTGAATATGAAACACATCCATACCAAAGAATTCGCTGATGGTAACATAATAATAATATTCAAATTCAAAATAAGACCATAAAATTACAAATGATCCTTATGAAGTTACTTCACGTCACTTAGAGCTCGATAGGAAAGATCCAACTGCAAGTGATGACATTACCAAGTAGTTTCTAACATACGATTTCAATGTACATTCCTCCTTTCATAGCTTCTAGATTCTCACCTTTTTTAGTTGGCTATTCCACAGTTCAGATTTTTGCAAATTATTTCATAATTTTATCAAAATGGAAAGTTTTGAAACAAAAAAACTAAATAAAACAACAAAAGGCTGACAGATAACACAACCTGGACTGTTCATTTAATCAACACATATTATGTATCTGTTATTTTCCAGGCACTGTGCCAGGTACTGGGGATTCAGACATCTCTGAAGCAGGCTCTTAGCCCTCAGAAAAGCTCTCAGTTTAGTTGATGGGATGAGGATGGGGGGGACATATAAACCAACAACTCAGATGTGTATAATGTGATGGTTTTACTGATAGCAGAGTGAGCTACCGGAGAAGAATGGGCTTGTGAGCACAACAATCACATGTGATCTGAGTTCTGGGAAAGGACCCACAGCTGTAAAATCTCTATACCCTCCTCAGCATTCCAGATGCCAAAATGCCTGAAACTCTCTCATTACAAGTTTATTCCTCTCCTCTGTAGAAACAAAACACTCTTATGCAATCCGCTTGGCAGGAATGATCTTTTAAATAATCAGACCACTCCTTATCCTCTGCAGAAATCTTATGTACACCTTGGCAGGAGTGACATTTTAAATAATCAGATGGATTTTCACATAATAGGAGGAGATTACTCTGGCATGAAGAAAAACGGCCCCTTGAGGAAGAGAATCGTGGGTGGTTGTAAAGACTGCCTGAGTGAGACGTTAGCAGAAATGCTAGTTGGGAGGTGCCTGAACAGTTAGCAACACTTACTAACAACCCACGTGATGCAGATCACTATACAAGATTTACCAAATCTGTAGATTTACCAAAACATGCACAACTTGGTCTATGAACCCCCCAATCTTCAACTGTAATAGGGAAATAGAAGAGACGTAAGTCACTATCACGATCTTTGGAATTTGGGGATGTTTTCCAGGCACTTAGCTCTTTCTCTCCTTTTATAAAAAATTAACTTGTAAAATGTAGAGTATAGTGTGATAAGAGAAGAAAAGTTACAGAAAACAACAGATAAGAAAACAAGAATAACATTTTGCCTTTCCCCAGCCCACTGAACTCTCTGCTCTGCCTGGACTGCTGAGATTCTTTCCCTGCCTCAGAAGCCTGGGCCTGAATTTTTGGTCCAGTATCACCTTCCCCGGGCTCCATATGAAGAATGTTTCTCCTGAGACCTGTCCCACCCTATCCAGTTTCTATTAAATAAAAACTGAAAGCTCATTGTCTCTAAGGAAACCACCTACCAGCACATTTATGAACCTGGACAGACTGATAAAGGAAAGTGGTTAGAAACATCCTTTCCTTCAAATTACAGGCAGACCTTGAAGATCACGCAGGTTCGGCTCCAGACCATTGCAATAAAGCTAATATCGCAATCAAGTGAGTCACACAAATTTTCGGGTTTGCAAGTGCATATAACAGTTTACACTCTACTTAGTCTATTAAGTGGCAATAGCATTATGTCTTAAAAAACTGTACATACCTTAATTTTAAAACACTATTGGGCTTCCCTGGTAGTGCAGTGGTTAAGAATCCGCCTGCCAATGCACGGGACATGGTTTCGAGCCCTGGTCCGGGAAGATCCCACATGCCTAGGAGCAACTAAGCCCGTGTGCCACAACTGCTGAGCCTGCGCTCTAGAGCCCGCGTGCCACAACTACTGAGCCCGCGTGCCTAGAGCCCGTGCTCTGCAACAAGAGAAGCCGCTGCAGTGAGAAGCCCGCGCACCGCAACAAAGAGTAGCCCCCCGCTCGCCACAACTAAAGAAAGCCTGCGCAGCAAACGAAGACCCAACGCAGCCAAAAAATAAATAAATAAAAATCAAGTTCCCTTAAAAAAATCATTAAAAAAATGTTTTATTGCTAAAAAAATGCTAACCATCATCTGAGCCTTTGGCAAGTCATAGTAGCAACATCAAAGTTCACTAATCACAGATCACCATAACAGATATTATAATAATAATGAAAAAGTCTGAGATATTTCAAGAATTACCAAAATACGACACAGAGACATGAAGTGAATGAATGCTGTTGGGAAAGCAGTACTGACAGCCTTGTGACAGGGTTGCCACAAACCTTCAGTTTGTAAAACATGCAGTATCTGAGAAGTGAGGTCTTTGTGTAATAGGTTAAGAATAGTCTTGTGGACTTAAAAGATCTGCTCTCAGGGAATTCCCTGGCGGTCCAGTGGTTAGGACTTGGTGCTGTCACCACCGTAGGCCCAGGTTCGATCCCTGGTTGGGGAGCTAAGATTCTGTGAGCTGCCGCCCTGCGGCCAAAAAAAAAAAAAAAACCAAAAACGGGCCTGCTTTCAGTATTTAACTCATGGATAACTTTAATAGCAGAATGACCAGGTTAGGTAACTGAGGGAAGGTAGTACCACAGGAGGCTGTTCAGGGCCTGATTTTGAACAGGTCTGCAGATGATACTCTTCATAACACATACAGAAAGAATGTTTTTCAGATCCCCTGCAGAGTGATATGAGATCTGTTTTACTTCTAAATTTATATTTTTCTGATGTAAGCTATTATATGTAGAATGGATAAACGACGAGGTCCTACTGTATAGCACAGAGAACTATATTCAATATCCTATGATAAACCATAATGGAAAAGAATATGAAAAAAAAGAATATATATATATATATATATATATGTATAACTGAATCACTTTGCTGTATAGCAGAAATTAACATTGTAAATCAACTATTAACAAATTTATATTCTTCTATACTGGGGAAAAAAGAATCAAGCAGTGGACCTTAAGTATTACTTTTCATGTAAAAAAAAAATTTTTTTTAAAGCTTACCACAAATAGATAACCACTTATTTTACATGTGTATAGGATTATCTCAGTGTGTGTCTGCATCCAGATGTTAAATAACATCAAAGCTTCTCCATGTCACATGGTACTTCAGCTGCCATCCTGCCAAGAGTGGGCCTTCAGCCATGTATTCAGCACATATTTACTGAAAGCCTAATACATGCCAGACACTGTGCTAGAGGATGAGGTACAGGGTGGGCCCTGTTATAAGTAGGGCACACCCTCTCCTGGCCACACTTTTCCCATCCTAAGAGGATTTCTAGATCTTTCTCTTCATCTCTAACACAGACCTGTCTTCTCTAAACCATGCACAATGTTCTCTAGTCTTCTTTCCTATAACTGTCAGATTAAAACCTGTTAAACACTGCCAGATTAAAAGATGCCTAAATCCCCTCAAGCCAAAACTTATTTTCATCGCCAACCCCAGTTGACTCCTTACATATATAAGTAAACAATACATAAAAACACTATGTCTCATCAAAATGCAGTTGCAGAGCACTAATAATTTACAACTTTGAAGGATTAAATACCTAACATACATTGGAAAACTGGATAAAGATTCATTAATAACAAAGTAGAAAATTAGGAACAGAGAAAAGTTTCTCCAATCAGAGACATCTGTCAACAACTGAAAGGAATACTTAGGAGAAATGGAATATAATTTTACAAGTAAGGAACATTAAAAAAATAATAATTTTAGAAAAACTGCAATTTTCCGTGACTGCTAAAGCAAAGTACAGTTTGTTTTTTCAGTCTTTAACAAACTGACAAGCTGCTTCAACCTTAAGCATGAAATAAATTATTAATCCAGGTAAACTTCAGGTTTTTTTGTCGTGTGTTAAATTTCTCTGTTCTCCAATCCCCAACTTTCTACAAAGGAAAACATGAAAAAGAACTTTGAAATGCATTGCAAAACATGTAAACACCTCCCCTTAGCACCACTGTTGCCAGCCGCTTGAATCCAGTATAACCACATACTGAAAAAAGGTTTGGTTCTTTTTTCCTCCTATTATCAGGGATATTAGGATTTAAAACACTGTATAGCACCCAGCCATCACAGGAGAAACACAAAATGTGTGAAAAAAGAAAAGAAAGGATTTAAATTAAGGTCTATATCTTTTTTTCCCCTTTTTTTGGCCATGTCATGCAGCATGCGGGATCTTAGTTCCCCAACCAGGGATTGAACCCACACCCCCTACAGTGGATGCGCGGATTCTTAAACCACTGGACCACGGTCTATAGTCTGTATCTATAGATATAGTCCCAAGGTCTGTATCTTAACAGCTGAAATGACACATACACAGATGGCTTAGAAAGGGGGTAAATGATACTGAGAAGGCAACTTAGGCTTCTGAGATCCCACAAAAGTTTTTTAAGTGAGCAAGTATATTCCAAGAACATTAATGTACCAGAAAACGTATTGAGTTCATTTGTGAACATAAATCAAACAGTCTTAACATAAGCAGAGAACAAGGAAGACTAAACCAAGTCACCTGAGGCCACATGCATTTCCGTTTCTCTACTATAAAGCATTCTCACTGGAGCACTTAGACTAGTGTGCTGCTTAGCCCTTTGACATAGGAGAAGGGTAAATGTTTGGTTTTTGCTTTTGTTGTCACGTGCAGTAATTAGAAACGTGGGTTCTTTGGTAGAGGAACAACAGACCTACAATTATTTAAACTTGTAGATTTTTTTAAAATGTGTTTCCACTGCACATAATGTAAGAGAGCACTTAAAATCTTACCACCAAATACCCTACCTCTTTTCGCCATCTGTTGTGACTTAATGGGAAATGGTGATGAAACACCAGAAACATAATCAGTGAGGCCACGAATGACAAATATTTGTCCATCTGTCCATCCAGCAAAAGTAATTCAGTTTACATAGTGTCCAAAAAAATGCTTTTAGTGATTTTCTTGAACCCAAGAGTTTTGGCCTCGGGTCATTCCTCATCTAGACAATCTCAGAGCACTTGCAAGGATTCGAACCTATTATTCTCAGATTTATCTGAGTTATTTCCTGGCATCCAAACTGGAATTCTGGCCCTCAAATTAGAATAAGCCCTATTTCTAGTCAACCACCAGGATGAACATTTTCTGAAATGCCAGCGTCTATATTTCTAAGGTATAGAGAGCATGCAGGCATTATTAGTTTTCTTATCTGTTGTCCTTTAATATTAGCAAAGGGCCCCCCCAAAAAATCATACTTTGAGAACACTGTTTCTTCATAAGACATAAAACTTAAGCCTGTAATCATTTTCTTGCTGTTGCATAAATCAAAGGTGTACAAATATATCAGATGCTCTCAAGTGAAAAAATTTTAATCTAACAAGTATCTAAAAACCCACTAGATACCATTTCCAAGGTAGTTTCAGTCTCAGGATCAGTACAGAATGCTCAGTATGAGAATCTATCTATAAAATGGACCTATCTCCCTAACTGCCGCTGAAAGCTCTGTCTGCTATAGATTATAAGAGTTTACGTACCACTTTGAATTATAAAACTATCATATTACCTTCTCCTTCTTTGGTAATATAAATGCACTAACCACTGGGCAATAAAAGGCCATATGATAGCAAAGATTAATGCACCAGGAGACATCTCGAAGGGCCACCAAGATGGTCTCTGAGAAGATAAAATAAACTGGTCACCGATCTATTACATATTGCATATATAAATTTAAAAAACACACCATAATTTTGAAACTATATAACTAATAATAGATCTCACTCCTGCTAAAGGGAGGGAGATAATTTTAGAGCGTAATTCAGTAAGTAGACTTTCAGAAGTACTTCAGACTTAGTACAAAACAAATATATTTTATTTTATTTTATTTTATTTATTTTTTTTTTGCGGTATGCGGGCCTCTCACTGTTGTGGCCTCTCCCGTTGCGGAGCACAGGCTCCGGACGCACAGGCTCAGCGGCCATGGCTCACGGGCTTAGTTGCTCCGCGGCATGTGGGATCTTCCCGGACCAGGGCACGAACCCGTGTCTCCTGCATCGGCAGGCGGATTCTCAACCACTGCGCCACCAGGGAAGCCCATAACAAATATATTTTAAACTTCAAAGTTCTAAAGGGTAGATTTCATTTGGAATACTTTAAGGATGTCATATAATCTAAATTTATTGTAACTTATTTGAAACCCTGGCACTTAGATTTAAGATAAGAATTTCTTACCGGTGAAGGGGGCTGATTACTGGTCTGTAATGCTGATGATTTTGCCTGTCAACACAAATGAAACTGATTTAGCTTTGACTAAAAGAAAAAAAGAATACAGTAATTTTTTCTATTTCCTATCTTTTTTTTAAAAAAAAGGGTGAAATATTGGATTGCTCTCCATTTTTCTGCTAACTATGCTTTGATTATCCTGAAACGCACAGTGACCAAATTAAAAGTCCCTAAAATTGCTAGCCAAATAATTATCTCTGACATTTTACAGTTCAAATAATATAAAATTATCAAAATAAACCCTCAAATTAATCTGAACCATTACTTCTTTTACATTCTTATTAAATTACTTACTCAACATTTCTTATTAATTCCTTGATTTCCATATAAACTACCAACTTACAAACACATTTGAGAACTGTAGCCTTGATTATTAAAACTGTAAATGTGTAAAGATTATGTGAACAATATCCAAATATCTGTTTTGGAGATTCACGATAAGCTAAGCAAACCATAGTGGAGGACAAATCGTAACTCTACATTTCTCTCCGGCTTGAAAGTTTTGAGCCTAAAACTAATTTACAGTAAAGAATGGGTAAGTTAGTGTATTACCTCCACAGCATTTTAAAAAGAGGCCAAGATAGAAGACAACGCTCGCTACAAAAGGATGGCCCTTCGATGGTGAACCCTAGGACATTAGCTGTGGTCTCTATTAGTGCCACAAACTGCACTGTTCAACACTTCTTATTCTTCTCATGTTGTTCCTGTCTCCAACATGGTATTGCTAATTTTATATGCTGAAAAATTCCAATTACTTTAAGTGGTATTTGGCTTTTGGGTCAGTCTTTTCTGAAATAATATTTTCAAAAGTAGATCCTTTTAAAAACCATTAAACTCCATTGATGTGTGTAAATCAGATTTTATAAAAAATCTAACAGCAAATATTTATTGTGCCCCCTCCTTGGAACAAGGCTCTGTCCTTTAGCAGCAGCAAATAAAATAGTATATATATAGTCCCTACAATCACAGTGTCGATAGTCTAGCAAGAAAGACAGATATTAAATGCACATACCAAAAAAATCACACATTTAACAAGAAAAAGCATTTTGTAAACTGTCACTGTTTAGCATTTTGTGGATCCAGAATTTGACTCTTTCTTAGCAAAACCATTCAAATTCAGTGTATTTGAATATTCTTCTCATTGGAACACACCATATACCTCTTGATGAAACATAATCTGAGCCTGGTTCCCTAAACATAATCTTACTTAACTGCTAAAATAAGCTTTGGGTATCCTTTGCATGGTTCATTTAAATCAGATTAACACAGACTGCAATTACATACTGTTTGACGGGATCAACAGCAGATGGAGACAAGACAAATGAGGAAGGCTACCTGCGATGTGGTCAGCGTCTCCAGTTTGTGGAGTCTCTGAAGGACGTTCTGCATGTCCTCCTGCAGGCGCACGAGCACGAGAGCGATCTGCTCGTTGAGGCTGCCCCTCGACCCTCTGTCTGAACCCCAGCGCTCCCCATCACCTCCACTTCCCACTTGCCGACCTTTGCTTCCTTCGCTCAAATGTTGCATCCTGTGCCCTGTTTTAAGAGAGCAAAATAAGTTAGTTTTAATCACTCTTAGAAAAGTAGAAATGGTGGGGTGTTTTTTGTGGGTTTTTTTTTCATCTTTCCTCTATTTCTTTGAGATCTAAATCTCCAAAGTGGAGTGGAAGCAATCAGGAAGTACACAAAATAAACTATTAAAATCAAAGAAGTTGACATAGGTATGAACTTCTATTTATAGTCTTAATTTTTTTTTTTGCTAAGGTTTTATAATGTACCTAATATACTAGTACATGACTCAATGTATATAATACACAAATAATATGCATATTTGGGGTACATTCTTAAAAATTCTTTACTAATACAGTAACAAGATTGAAAATATATGAGGCTGTTTCTTTGGAGTATTAAAAGCTACACTAGGATTTCCCTGGTGGCGCAGCGGTTGAGAGTTCCTCCCGCCGATGCAGGGGACGTGGGTTTGTGCCCCGGTCCGGGAGGATCCCACATGCCGCGGAGCGGCTAGACCCGTGGGCCACGGCTGCTGAGCCTGTGCATCCGGAGCCTGTGCTCCGCAACGGGAGAGGCCACAACAATGAGAGGCCCGAGTACCGCAAAAAAAAAGAAAAAAAAAAAAAAGCTACACTAAACAGCTATGTTTTCCTATTTGATCACTGTAAGCCTCCCAAAAGGTTTTAAAATGGGTTTTCTTATAAATTCCATTATACTTATATTGAAATCTCACTACTATTAATATTTTGTTGTCTATCCATACGTTTTTTTTTCTATGCGTATATTTACAGAATTGGCACTACCCCTTATATGTGATTTTGTATCCTACTTTTAAAAATTCTTGTCCAAATTTGTTGATTCCTTTAGGTCAGACAAATTCAAAGAAGAATTCCTGGGTGAAAGGATAACAATTTTGTTGTGGTTCTTAATGAGTGTTGCCAAGTTATTTTTCACAAAGGCTGAAACAGTTTTTTGTTTGTTTGTTTGTTTGTTTGTTTGGCCTCGCCGTGTGGCATGCAGGATCCTAGTTCCCCAAACAGGGATCGACCCTGTGCTCCCTGTATTGGGAGCGCAGAGTCCTAACCACTGGACCACCAGGGAAGTCCGAAACAGTTTTATATTGCAGTGTGTAAAAGGTACTACTATGTTACCTTACCCTTGCAGAAATGGAACATCACAAGTTTTACATGCTTGCTAATATAATACGTAAGTTTTGTTTTAAATAATAAACGGAAAATTGTCTACCTCATTGCCCTTTGGTATCCTGGAACCCTACAGAAGCAGGATTCCCAAAACTGAACTTGCATCAAGCAGTGTTTGGGGCTGTAAGAGAAATGGAATTGGAGCCATCTGCCAAGTTAAACCCCAAAGAGTACACTGAAATGCTCAATGCCATTTTCAAGAAGACCTCTACTCTTGTATCGAAAGGAACTAAAATTTGAAGTGGTCACTCCTGAACTCAGCTATTGGTGTGGAATTTACACAGAAAAAAAAAGTGGGAAGTCGAATTTGAGGCTTAGTTTTTTCCTGCATCCTTAAGAGCTTGACATATTCTGTGATGGTCTATCAGTGGGTCCTGATGGTGCCAGAGAAGTAGTGCTGTCTCTGCTCACTTTACTACATCCTTTGTAATACTCAGTGTTCAAACCGCCTTCACAAAGACAGGAGTATCAGCCCATCCCCCTGTACGGGCCCCTGTGATTTCTGGGGAGCCGTAGAGAGCTGTAGGTGGGTAAAGTCAGGTTTTAAACAGGAAGCGTTTCATATAAACAATTTTGTTAAATTACCTAAAGAAAGAAACCTGAATCCAAGGTTCTAGTAATACGTTGTGACCGTTTTCTTAACTAAATATTCACAAATTTGTATTTTTTCTTGTAAAGAGGGGCCCTCCGCCCAAACTGTATAAGCTGCCTTTCTTGAATAAATGAGTGACTTGCATTTCTGCCATGTCAATTCTCTTCTTTACTGTTTCTAATGTATTTATAAGTTATATAACTATTACTTATGCCTCCATTTTTCCCCCTACCTATGCAATTTCCTTTTTTTAGGCCTTATCATCTCTGCTTCGATCTCCTCTTTGTAAGTGTTTATATTCTTTTTTATTGAGTGAGGAATACTGGTTATCTAAAATGTTCTGTTCTCTGGCATATATATTCTTCCAAAACAGATCTTTTGTTTGCATCCTAAGTGCCTTTCCCCCTCTCCACTCTCCTTTTTAGTTTTTCCTTGTCTGTAGGATTTCTACATAGTTCCCAGGTCAGTTTTTGTCAGCTTGTTTATCTATGACACAGGCAACTCTATCAATCTACCTAAATATGGTGGGTTTCCTGCCACGTTGACATTGCCCTACTGGTATGTCACCCCAGACCTGACCTTGTAGGCTTGATATCATCAGTGTCTGTCGCTTCTATAATCGGCTCTTCTGAGTGGGACTAGAGGTAGGGGCTGAGGTAACGGGGGAATTGTTTTCTATTCTCTTTCTTTGAACATTGTGAAATGCCCTGTGTTGGGGACTTTTCCTGGATCAGCGATATATATATATATATATATTCAATGACATATATATTCAAATGACAGATGGCCTTACATTTCAGATCCTTCCTCCATATAAGAGGCCAGATGGCCTTTGGCAGTGAAAGAGAATTATCACTGAGCAATTATCTTCCCCTGCCTCCCTCAGTGTCCTCAAGGTCAGAACTAGAAGAGGGAGGTCATGTCTGAAAGCAAACCTCAGTTTCCTCTAGCTCTGGCTGTGGTTCTGCTTGTTCCCAGGGGAAGGAGATGGGAGGGTATGTGAAATTCGGTGAACTGGACACTAGGCTACCCAATCCTTCCTGTATCTTCTCTTTTTTGTAAGCCTCTGTGACAAGAGGTGATTAGTTCCACCAGATTATGCCCCATTCTCCAGCTTCCTTCTCAACCAGAGGTGGAAGAGAAAAATAACAAGTCTTGCACTCATTCTGGCTGTGTGTCCAAAAGAGTTCCAGACGGACACTCTTGAGTCTTCACCCTCGAGCCACTATGGCTTCCAGTCTGCTTCCCACTAAATTGAGAGGTTTTTTTTTCAAAATTTCATTGACTCACCGTCATTCTCACTGTTTCTATAGAGAACAGAACTTCCTATCTATTCTAGTTTCTTTCTAATTGTCCTGTCTCTCTGATACTTTGCACAGTTTATGGTACGAGGATGAGTCCCTTATCTAGTTGCTGTTGCCATATACCTTGATATGTTTTTCTTCTGTTTTATTCATTTAATTAGGTTGAGGGGGGGACATGTTATGCCCATCATACACTTGACTATCTTACCCTAGGGGTCCCCAGAGCCTGCTTTTTCCCTACTGCTTTATAATATGCTATCAAGATTTATTAACCTATCCTAGATGCAGAACATATAAAAGTCCTGACAAAAGGAATGCGTGTAAAAGTGTAAGGATGTTAAAAGAATATAGTATTCCACTAATTAAAGTTAAATGTGAATTATTAGGAAAGACTCCCCCAAAGCACTATTTTTTTTTTTCCTTTAGGTTGAATTTTGAATGAAGGGATAGTCAAATATCAACAAAGAAGAGACAAAAGACTACGCCAAATGGTAGGAAAGACACAGATATGGAAGGGGCAAGCCGGTGGAGGGGGTGGGAAGATTTTCTTTACTTATTTGAGGTAGATGCTAAAAAGGAGAGTGATGAAAACATGAGGATGATAACGTCAAAAAGAGCAAAGGACAGGTCGAATCAAGTTCCGTATGAAGGTGAGGAGTGTAGGCTTTATAGGCAGACCTATATATATATAGGCATATATACAGACAAAAAACACTGTGTATTCTTCAATAGGAAGAATGTCTTAGTAAAAAAAAAAAAAAAAGAGAGAGAGATTATCCTCATCACTTTGAGAATGTATTTAATTAGAAAATAAGAACAGTCATACAAGCTTAAGAGGTTTCTGAATCAGTGAAAAATGAAGAGCTTGGCCTGGCTATCAAATTGGAAAGGAAGACATTAGAGAGAATGAATTACAGGTTTATCTGATGGACCAAATGTAGAAAGGGGGAGACAATGGTGACAGTAAATAAGAAATACAATCCAAAGTTTCTTGCCTGGGTGTCATAAGGGTAACAAAGAAAAATTTACCATCTAGAATTATCAGGTTCCATAGGTATCATGGTACACAGTTTGATAACTACCAATTAGATTTACCAAATTAATTATGTTAGTACGGTTCTCATTATCCTTAGTTATGTTTTTGTCCTTATGCTCTCATATAGGCCAAAACAAGTACATTAAAGTCTCCTGAATATTAATATGAGTTTCCCTATTTCTCCATATATCATCTGCAGATTTTGCTTTTTGAAGTGTTGATGTTATATAAGATATTAACAATTTTAAGTCTCTACTGCACACCTTAACATTACAAGTAAGTGGCCCTCTCTTTTTTTTTTTTTTTTTTTTTTGCGGTATGCCGGCCTCTCACTGTCGTGGCCTCTCCCGTTGCGGAGCACAGGCTCCGGACGCGCAGGCTCAGCGGCCATGGCTCACGGTCCCAGCCGCTCCGCGGCATGTGGGATCTTCCCGGACTGGGGCACGAACCCGCGTCCCCTGCATCGGCAGGCGGACTCCCAACCACCGCGCCACCAGGGAAGCCCTACAAGTGGCCCTCTTTATCTTAATGCTTTTTGTCCTGAAATTAATCTTCCCTGATGTCAAGATTACTAACCTTGTCTTATTTTAATGTGCATTTGTGTGAGATACCTTTGCCTATATTTTTATTTTTTACTTTCTGAATATGCCTCTTGTAGACTATAGCATGAAGTTATGCTTTGTTTTGTGAACCAATCCAAATACCTTCTTCTTTAAGTAGGAGAGTAGAGCCTCTTTACTTGTACTGCTTTCACAAATACATTTGATCTTAAGTCTTTTATATTATGCATTGTTTTATGGGTTTTAAAAAATATTTTACTACATGGTCTGTTTTCACTGCTTTTTAAAAAATGTGTATTTTTTTCTGATAAATTAGAAAGGTTTGTTTTTGTTCAAATGGCTATTTTGACAGTACCTATTGATTCCTTACTATAAACAACTGTAAATTAATATTCCTACTTCTCTTCCCCACTCAACTCTTTATTACCTGATCACATTAATATTCTTAATGTTTCCCTCTGTACTGTTAAATGTTCTTTTATCTCTAGTACTTGATTTATCAGCTTGAAATGATGTCTTTTGACCTAAGTGGGGAATTGGGAAACAATAAGGAATTCAGATTTTCACCTATAGTAGGAAAAAAGCAGCAGCACAGCTGGAGCAATCAGTGAGCGTTCAAGGAGGCGATACAACATAAATTTGGCCACCTTAAAAAACTGCATAAAAGATGTGGAAACAGACATGTTTTCTCCCACACCTTCAAAGAATACACTGCTATGCCCTGTAGAGTCAAAGGAGAGAACCAGACATAAAGGAAAATGGTCAGATGTTCCGCGAGGATAGCTTTCAACATTCCCTTTGCAGAGGGACAGTCCTGGTGCCTCTCCTATCTAGAACCTCCCCATTTCATTAATTCGTTTGTAAAGACAGTGAGAACAAAAAACAAGAGCTACACACCTCTCCCTCTCCTGACGTTAGAGAATTCCTCACTTTCTCCAGCCCGTTTCTCACGGTGCGGCGCTCCACTGTTATTCCCGCCATCCTCTCCTCCGTGCTTTACTTCACCTTTGTCTTCCACCGCTGCTGCCTGTGTGTCCCCCTTGTTGCCATTCCCAGGAGATGCTTGAACATCTTCAGGAAAACCAGAACTTTCCAAGGGCTGACTGGGATTACCACCCAAGTAATAGCGAAACGGTCCATTGTTTGACGTAAAGCTGTCTAAAGACTACAAATGTAAAGCACGTAGTTATACACCACAAGGTTTCCAGGACAATCGAAGAATGACTGGTTTTATAAAGCCGTATTTTTTTAATGTTATTATAGAAAATAATATTTTTCTTAAAAATGTCTTCAATTCATATTCTGCCTCCCATCTGTAGGGGAGAAATGGGATAGAGATGATTTATATACAAGCAAAGAACTGAGATGTTTGGCAGCGAGCTGTGCTCGTGACTCAGTCATTCATCCAAGAAACATTTAAATATCCAGAGTCACTGTATTCAAAAAGCACTGTCAGAACACTGTAAATCAATTACACTTCAACAAAATAAAAAAATAAATTTAAAAATTAATTTAATTTTAAAATAAAAAATAAAACAACATTAATTTAAAAAATTTAAAAAGCACTGTGTTAGAACAGGGGTGGGGAAAAACCAGGGGAAGGATGTAAAAACAACAAGCATAAATATAGCCGCCAAAACCACCCTGGTCGTTATCAGAAAAAGTTGTCAAAGACAAAAATAAAAACTTCATGTACTTTTAATGGTTTTCCAAATGTTAGTTTTCAATACCAAATCTTAACTGAAATTTGAAAAGTATTTCCACTTAAAATTTCAGTCCAATGTATTAGTCAATGTGAAGAACAGATTTATTTGTTCGAAATTATTCAATCTTCTTGACTGTTATCAATGTCTCAAACATAAGGACTAGCATAAGGAATCCACCTTCTGCCTCCCATCCCACCTCTCTCAGAATATTTATAAATGTAAATACATTATAAATTATAATACTTAAACATTTTTGAATATTCAGGAATTTTACATATTTTTTAATTCACAAAAAAACCCCAAATACAAACGTTTAAACATGTTAGAGGTATGTTTTCTAAGTGGTGAACAGCATACACATCTGTTATTAACAGAAGTTTATGCATGGAATTCTGATATATCACTTTGAAAATTTACCAATTAAAAAATGTCCTTTTTACCTCTTCTTGTCCAAATTGCTCCATGGAATCACAGTAAACTTCACTGTCTGAATCACTCGTCAAATGCTGAATTGCTGAAACATCTTCAACATGATCATCATTTACATCTAAATATACACAAATGTCCAGGTAGAATAATTATTCTCTAATTGAAGACAAATGCATTTATTACATTTTCAAAATGTATCTCCTCTATATTATTTTCATATTGGGAGATAAATTTGATTTACCATTTCATATTGAGAGATAAATTTGATTTACTTTGTTTTAACTTACCAAAATTTTAAATTTAGTCAGTAATTTTTATGTAAAAAGATTACAAAGTATTTTATCATAGAATTATAAAAAGACACTGTCCAGATCAAACTTATAAAAACCTAATAACTTTATAAGAAAAAAGTGACTACCGGCTAGGACCCTAAATTTGGGATGCAACTGTGCACATTTGGTTGTTATATTAAGAAATGGTATTTCTTGGTTTCTCTAGTGAATTACAGCAATGTCAATAATTCACTGTATACACACTATAAGCTCACTCCTAGAGCCGTAACTTATGAAACGACTATACCTTATTTTGCTGACCTGAGAACAAAAGTATCATGTTAATTAGAGATGTGAGTTAAAAGAAACATCAGTAATAAAAGTAAAAATTTCAAAGATTTTATTTTAAAATTCCATACAAAAACACAATAAAAAATACTTCAAGAAAAATATAAAAGCCTTGGCCCTATTTCGGTCTTTCAAAGCTATAAACCCTTATAATATTAATAAACCTTAAGATGTTACTGAATAGAGGATTTTAAAATTCTCAACAGCTCCTAAATATCCTAAAATTATTAAAAGAATATATTATTCATAGGAAAGAAGCCAGAGAAACAACTTTGATGTGACAGTACCTTGGTGAACACAGACAGCAGTTTTTTCCGTTTGCTCCAAGTTTTGATCTACAGATTTTACTGTCTCAGCACCTCTGCCATCCAGGGAAGGACTGGCACGGATGTCGTTCTGTACACCCTGAACAAAGCTGTCTTTTTCATAGCCATTAGTGACAACGATTTCCAAGTTCTTATGGTCTGCAGATTTCTTCATCATTTTCTTATCTTTTATGTGAAAATGGAGAGATTCATAAAAATTCACTGTAGGAAAACTTCTGTACACTATGTTCTAATATCAGGTAGTCATTTCCCCAGCCTATCATAATCCATTTGAAGGGCTTCCTACGTGGATCAAAGAGATGGGGTGCTCCTTGAAAAGGGGTTAATTATATGCTGAGAGCTCACCCAAACTGTGTTCATTTCAAAACCGCTTCAGTTCCCTGTGAATCTTCTAGAACCCCTTTTAAGAGATAAATCTCTTGAGGTCTTTTCACTCTTTCGGGCATAGGCAAATTGCTCTATGAGACCCAGCCATATATAGGTCTACATAGCCAATAAAAAGAGCCTTCAGAGAAGGTATTATTTGTCAGACTTTACTGGAAAGTGAAGGCAAAACTAAGCTGTATGGTTTGTTTTAGTGTCTTTCTGCCTCCCCTTTCTAAACTAGTCTCCCCAGGAATCACTAGTACTCTTACTCACAAGGCCCCCCTAATGTAGTACCCCACAATTCCAGTGTTCCCTCTTCATCAGAATCTCTGCCTGTATCCTATTCTCTGGAATCCATGCCATTCTTGACAAGATATTGAGAATTTAACTTGTCTCCTCTCCTTGGTAACATATGAATATTCATATTGGAAACAATACCTTAAATGAATAAATTTCTAATGCAGCATTTCAGGCATTACATCTAGAGGAGTGGCCTATCCTTGTTTGCCTTCAATTAACATCAGTCCATCTATGCTTAAGGTTGGCTGTCCCTGAACTCTGTAGTAGAGCCTCTTTGTCCACAACGAACCTGGTTATAGGGTCAACGGCCCACATCCCTCCACGTGCCCTAATCACACACAATGCCAAATAAGTCCAAACCTCTCCATAGCCTTTCACCTTAGTCAATGTAGAGTGATTAGCTCATAACCCAAAGATTACCATTATCACTTTGTTCTGCTCCTTTCACGCCTTCCTGGGCCTCTTCTTCCTCAGATTCAGCTCCACTATCGCTGCTTTCAGCTTTACCATTAAGAGTTTTGGCATTTGGTGTAGAAGTTAGAACATTACCAAGATCTAAAATATGAAATGACCATTTAATCTGTAATGCTATAACACACAATCATGTTGTAATTTTAAAATAATACTGTAATTCACAAATAACTAATAAAATAATCTTGAAGTAAAAAGTTAGAATTTTAACATATAATGAACAGTATTATTTTCTTTGACAGTAAATATATGTACATTACATTAATTCTTCCAGCTATCAGTTCACAACAAAATGATAAAGCTATCTTAAATCCTTTCTGAACAAGGCAGTGGATAAATTATTTTTAAGGTAACATCGATCAACATGTAAAGTTAAGAGATGAATGATCTTTAATACACAGTAAATGAAGGGACAGTTGCTATAGGCTAGCATGCTGGAAACATAAATAGCTTTGGCCCTAAAAGCAATCTTATCAATATTATAGTTGGACTACATTAAAAAGTTTTTTTAAAAAAATAACTATTTATTTATTTATTTTTGGCTGCATTGGGTCTTTGTTGCTGCACACGGGCTTTCTCTAGCTGTGGCAAGCGGGGGCCACTCTGTTGCAGTGCACAGGCTTCTCATTGCGGTGGCTTCTCTTTGTTGCAGAGCACAGGCTCTAGGCACACAGGCCTCAGTAGTTGTGGCTCACAGGCTCAGCAGTTGTGGCTCACAGACTCTAGAGTGCAGGCTCAGTAGTTGCAGTGCACAGGTGTAGTTGCTCCATGGCATGTGGGATCCTCCTGGACCAGGGCTTGAACCTGCATGCCCTGCATTGGCAGGCGGATTCTTAACCACTGCACCACCAGGAAAGCCCCTAAAAGGTTTTTTTATCCTTTTATTACCTTTAGGGCTTCAGGTGCACAACTTACATTATTATGTCTTTGCAGTTAACCTTTTTTTAAAAGAAGCATTAGTAAATGTGATCAATCACTTAAAAAGGCAAATTGTCCTATTACCCAAAGTCATACCTTGAGAGTAAATACATGGAAGCTTCTCAAACATTAACATGGATAGGAATCACCTGAGATCTAGTTAAAAGGTAGGTTCTGAATCAGTAAGTCTGGGGTAATCTAAGATTCTGGATTGCCATAAAGCTCCCATGTGATGCTAGTGCTGAGAGTTACTAGACCCCATTCTGTAATATTGGGAATTATAGTTCTGTAACTCTGAGATACTGAAGGCATCCTAAGTGGCTCTTGGCCAAAAACAGTGGTCTTCCTCCGTAAACTTCTGGGCTTTATTTTCAATTACACAAGTCCATTTTGGATGCTCCCATGCATCCCAAATAACATATAAAATCTCCATTCATCTTAAACAGTCAGGCCTATATTCTTATTCTTATTATATTCCCTAATTAGTAGAACTAAAGAGTAAAAATTCAACTCTATCAGAGGCATTATGGTCTATTCTCTCTTAGAAAATCATTATGGCAGCATAGCTTTTGAATCTCCCTTACTCTTTCCCTGACAACCAAAAAAAAAAAAAAAAAAAAAAAACTGACAAAAAAATAAATAGGGGGCTTCCCTGGTGGCACAGTGGTTGAGAGTCTGCCTGCCGATGCAGGGGACACAGGTTCGTGCCCGGGTCCGGGAGGATCCCACATGCCGCGGAGCGGCTGGGCCCGTGAGCCATGGCCGCTGGGCCTGCGCGTCCGGAGCCTGTGCTCTGCAACGGGAGAGGCCACAGCAGTGAGAGGCCTGCGTAACGCAAATAAATAAATAAATAAATAACAGAAACACCACCCACAGACACCTTCAACAAAACAAAGCATCAGGGAATCCCCAAAACCCCCATCAAATGGATGGTTGCAGCAAAACTACTTGACAGAATCACAGCAGCACTGTGACAAGAGTTGCAGAAAGCACAGAGAATTCCTAATAAGCCCTACTCAACATCCAAAAATCAACGTAGTACACCATATTAACAGACTAAAGGATAAAAGCCACAAGATTATCACAATGGACGCAGAAAAAGCACTTGACAAAATCCAACACTCTTTCATGAGTATAATGCTGAAGAAATTGAGAATACAAGAGAATTTCCTCAATCTGATGAAGGGCATCTACGAAAACTCACTAGAATCATACTTAATGTTAAAAGACTGAATGTTTTGTTGCTAAAATAAGGAACAACACAAAGATGTCTGGGCTTCCCTGGTGGTGCAATGGTTAAGAGTTCACCTGCCAATGCAGGGGACATGGGTTCGAGCCCTGGTCCAGGAAGATCACACATGCAGCAGAGCAACTAAGCCCATGTGCCACAACTACTACAGCCCATGTGCCTAGAGCCCGAGCTCTGCAGCAAGAGAAGCCACCGCAATAAGAAGCCCGTGCACCTCAATGAAGAGCAGCCCCCACTTGCCACAACTAGAGAAAGCCTGCGCACAGCAACGAAGACCCAACGCAGCCAAAAATAAAATAAATTAATTTTTTTTAAAAAAGGACAAAGATGTCTGCTTTTGTCATCTCTATTTAATACTGTACTGGAAGTTCCAGTTAGGGCAATCAGGCAATAAAAATAAATAAAAGGCATCCAGACTGACAAGGAAGAAGTAAAATGATCTCTGCAGATGACATGCTCTTATACATACAAAATCCTATGTAATCTACAAAAAAACTATTAGAACTAATAAATGGTCAAGCAAGTTTGCAAGATACAAGATCAATATAGAAAAATTAATTGTATTTCTAAAAGCTACCAACAAACAATCGAAAAATGAAATAAGAAAATTCAATTTACAATAGCAGCAAAAGAATAAAATAACTAGCAATTGAAATAAATTAAAGAACATTTAAATAAATGGATTAGAAGACAATATTGTTGAGATGACAATACTTCCAAAAGTGATCTGATTCATTGCAATCCCTAACAAAATTCCAGCTGGCCATTTTTGCAAAAACTGACAAGCTGATTCTGAAGTTCATAGGGACATGCAAGGAATCAAGAATAGTCAAAAATGGGAATTCCCTGGTGGTCCAGTGGTTAGGGCTCTGCACTTCCACTGCAGGGGGCTTGGTTTCAATTCCTGATCAGGGAACTAAGATCCTGCAAGCCGTGTGGCATGGCCAGAAAAAAAAAGTATAGTCAAAACAATGTTGAAAAAGAACAAAGTTGGAGAGCTTACACTTCCTGATTTCAAAACTTACTATGTATATATATTCTGAAAAACCCCATGTGACACAGATAATCTGTTTTACTGGGCCTAATTGGCTACTTTTAACAATATTCTTTTTTTAAAAAATACTACTTTAGTACCTTTTTTTTTAACTTCAATCATTCTTTGGCAAAGACTAGTCCTTTGTTTTATTAATTAATTTATTTATTTTTGCTGTGTTGGGTCTTTGTTTCTGTGCGAGGGCTTTCTCTAATTGCGGCAAGCGGGGGCCACTCTTCATTGCGGTGCGCGGGCCTCTCACTATCCCGGCCTCTCTTGTTGCGGAGCACAGGCTCCAGACGGGCAGGCTCAGTAGTTGTGGCTCACGGGCCTAGTTGCTCCGTGGCATGTGGGATCCTCCCAGACCAGGGCTCGAACCCGTGTCCCCTGCATTGGCAGGCAGATTCTCAACCACTGCGCCACCAGGGAAGCCCAAGATTCTTTATTTAAGAAGCAAACTCAAGATTGCAAACTGTCTTGCAACTTGGCAATATTTTACAAAATTGGAAACACTTATCAAACGTCCACATCCTTTGATCCAATGATTATATTTCTAATATAATTTCTAACAGATATACTTCCACATATGTAAAGTGACATTTACAGATGGTTACTTTTAGCAGCATCTTTTGAAGCTCAGAAGAGGAAACAATCTAAATTCCATTAGAGTGGTACAGATTAAATAAATTATGGTATAGGTCTGCATCCCTTACAACTCTTGGATCTAGATATGATTTGAAATCCAGAGTTTTCTAATTTTGCAAAGGTCATATACTATACATAATGTATAGTATATGACACTTTCAACAGAGTCTAAGGCAGCTCTCACTAAAAAAAAAAAAAAAAAAATTAAGACATTTGTAGCAAAATATAATAAACGTACAAAATAGGATAAAAACTTAAAATAGCCTCATGTCATTTAAGGTCAAGATTTGTTCCTCCTGTTCATGTTAGGCCAGGTTTTGCTCTCAAATGGGTTATCAAAAAAGCTTTATCAAGCCTTCTGAACTCTTAAATTATAGCTAAGGGATTATAGATCTGAGCCTTTATTATCATTTTTCACTCTTCCTTGTTTTTATAGCTAGTTGTTTCAACATTTGCCTCTGGCAGTAGGCTGGACACAACCAAAGCAGGTCCTGATTTATTCCCCTCTGCATCCTAATAACACACTTCACAAACAGAAAACATTTAATTTTTTTTTCTGACTTGAATAAGTATGAATTACAAAGAAGATTATTTGTTAATATTTGACCCCTCTAGGTAGACAAATCAGATTCAGAGGGTGTGGTACAGAGTTATGCCCAGTAAAAGTCACCATCAGTACTGCGGACACAAACCACAGGCCTTATGACAGAACAGGAAGATTACTGTTTTGATCAATTAGTAAAAGATGCCATGTGAATGGAATGCCAGGGAAAAAAAAAAAGGATGGCCAGGCTGATTTTTATTTAAAATATATATAATTGTCATTTAGAATGACTCTTACGAGCTCATTTCACTGTTTTCTAAAACAATTTAAAGAGCAAATGTTTATGGTTAATACCAGCAAATCTGCAGATTATTCAGCTCCTGCTAGTACGTAAAAAGATAAGACTTTCAATTCGTTACTGAGAACATGAAAACAGAACTCTAAAAAAAAAAAAGACCAAGTGAGGTGAATTCACTGACATCTTGTTTTAGCTAGCTACACTACAGTTAAACCATACTATAAACATATTCACTTAAAATTAGCTAGCAAGTCATTTCAGCCATAGCAATAGCTAATATAATTAGCTAATATAATTCATAAAGCAAAATAGAAAATATGAATCATAAAAATAAAACCATGAATTCTGTTACAATTTTGTGTACAAATGAACCATCTGTCATATTTTAATAACCTAAGGGTAAAAATTATGGTTTATACCAACAAGGACCTACTGTATAGCACAGAGAGCTCTGCTCAATATTCTGTAATAACCTAAATGGGACAAGAATTTGAAAAAGAATAGATACATGTGTATATATAACTGAATCACTTTGCTGTACACTGAAACTAACACAACATTGTTAATCAACTATGTTCCAATATAAAATAAATTTTTTTTTAAACTCTGAAAAAAAAAAATTAGGGTTTATAATATTTTGGAACTTTGTGCAATGTATTTGCTTGAAAGAAAACTCTTGAGTGAAAAGCCCATAAGTTATATAAATTTTTGCAGAGTTCTTTTGACATATAAATTTTAAACCAAAGTTTCACATGGATTTCATTATTCCTACCTTCTAAGTATTTAGAGATTTTCTCCACTCGGACTGGCATGTGAAAGTAAAAAAAAAAAAAAAAAATTAGGCATATAATATAAATATTAATGCATGTATAATGTAGCAGCTGCTGAATGAAAAACTAGGTAAAAGACTCCAACCTGAGGTTAAATCAGAACTTCTGCCACTCTTTTTGTCTTCTACAATTTCATAAAACGGACCAATGACATGTAGCAATTCTTCAACTTTTTCAGTCATTGGCATAGTTTCAAGAATCTGTAATCAAAAGAAACAAATCCTGTGAAAACAAACTATTAATGTGATCCACACTAGCACCAAATAATATATTTATAATTTACTTACCAATAACTTTGAGATCGGAAGTGCTTTTATAGACTCCTGAAAGTATCTATGTTAATTACATATACCACCCTAGGAAAATTTCAAGTAAAGATTTAAAAGTGTTCTCATTTTGAAAACTATTTTACATAAGCTTCGTGTAAAATTTTATAAAATAAGCTATAGATTGTGCATTAAGCACCAAAGGCACTAATGTAAAATAAAATAGAAAATTTGGGGGTTAGAATAAAATTATTGTGTCTGTTCTTTAACACCAAGGTAGTGTTTTTAAAAGGGTGTGAAGTAAAGTAGGAAATGGCAACCACTTTCAGACACCTTCATAACTACGGGCCAATTTAGAATCATCAAGTTTAAACAGCAAGGTAAATTAGGTGAAAAAGTATTCAAATAAAGAGACATCAACTGATGACTGACAAAATAAAGTATTTTTATATATGGAATATTTTGCAGATATTAAAAAGACTATGATTAGTTCTGTGTGTGCTGACTGCAAAAAATAGCTATAAATTTTTTTTTACAGGCAAAAAGCTAGTAGCTGCACAGTATGTTTAATATGATACCATTATTGGTTTTCTTTCTTTTTTTAAATAATAGGATATCTATATATACACACATGTCTTTTCTGTATCAATCTACAAAATACAATTAAAAGTAATTACCACTAAATAGTTAAAATGGAGGGAATGAGGAAAGATTATAACAATATTTAAAGAAAAAAGAACGTTATCAAACCAAAGCTGTACATTATCGTTCTCTCTCTGCTTTTGAAAGACTCCTTTGTTCTGCTACTGATATACTTAACAGCCAAAAGAACTAAGCTCTGACCTCTTTTATAGAAAAACAAAGTCCACCAAATAAAAACTGTGAAAATGTAACAAAGTGCACAACTTTGAGCAATGCAGAAGACATTAAAACAAAACAAATTACTCTGAATCTACCAAATAAAAATTACTACAGAGATTAATACTATCAAAGCATCTGGCAAAAAAAAAATATTCCTTTTTTTACATATTTTCTCTATGTTCAAAGATTATTTAAGATTATTATACAGATCTAGATTTCACAACTTCTGATCCATTACCAACATATCAATACAAATGTTCCTTTATAAAAAGGCAGTAAGATCATCTTTAAAAATCCATGATTTCTTCATTAATTTGCTCCTTGAAGAGCTAGTTAATAAAGAATGCCCTCTTGGGCTTCCCTGGTGGCGCAGTGGTTGAGAATCCGCCTGCCGATGCAGGGGACACGGGTTCGTGCCCTGGTCCGGGAAGATCCCACATGCAGCGGAGCAATTAAGCCCGTGAGCCATGGCCTCTAGGCCTGCGCGTCCGGAGCCTGTGCTCCGCAACGGGAGAGGCCACAGCAGTGAGAGGCCCGCGTACCGCAAAAAAAAAAAAAAAAAAAAAAAAAAAAAAAAGAATGCCCTCTTTACTAGTTACCAGAGAAACTAAAAGCATCCTTGTCTTATTCTGCTTCTGAAGGATTTTTGCATTCACAGGAAAATGCTTGTTACTGATAAATCCAGTGATAGAAACATCTCAACTTATGCATCAACACTTGTATGAGAACACTGTTGGGCAGTCTTTTTACCTATTTCTCATAAAAAGTTTCAAAACAGAAATGTTTTCAAGACAGCCCACTTAAGTCCCACACTCCTGAGTAAGGGAAATCAGTATCTATATACTTTCTGCAGAAGTCAACGATAGAGAAAGATAAGAAAGATGAAAAAATGAAAACATGGGACTTCCCTGGTGGCACAGTGGTTAAGAATCCGCCTTCTAATGCAGGGGACACAGGTTCGATCCCTGGTCCGGGAAGATTCCCACATGCCACGGAGCACATAAGCCTGTATGCCACAACTACTGAGCCTGAGCAGCCCACAAGCCACAACTACTGAGCCCGTGTGCCACAACTACTGAGCCCTTGTGCCACAACTACTGACGCCCACATGCCTAGAGCCTGTGCTCCACGACGAGAAGCCATTGCAATGAGAAGCCCGCGCACCACAACGCAGAGTAGCTGCTTGCCACAACTCGAGAAGGCCCGCGTGCAGCAACGAAGACCCAATGCAGCCAAAAATAAATAAAATAAAATAAACTTATTTAAAAAAGAAAATAGCATGTCCCCACAATGTGACACATATGAAGGAAAAAACATTTACCTTAAGATGAACTTTGATGAGACAGATAAAGCCCTGATAAGCTCAATAATCTAGATTCTATATTCTAACATATTACAATCTCTTTGTTCCTAAAAACAAAGCAGCTAATTTTCTTGATAACAAAACTAAATCAAAGCTGCTCTAAATAGGGACCTCCCTGGTGGTCCAATGGGTAGGACTCTGTGCTCCCAGTGCAGGGGGCCCAGGTCCAATCCCTTGTCAGGGAACTAAATCCCACATTCATGCCGCAACTAAAGAGCCCACATGCCTCAACGAAGATCCCGTGGGCCACAGCTAAGACCCGGCACAGCTAAAATTAATAAATAAATAAATATTTTTTTTTTAAAAAAAGTTCTCTATGTAGTTTTATTTTCTATTGTGAATTATTTTCCCTACCTTTTTCATTTCTTCAACGTATGCAATCATGGCTTCCTCTTTGGTCATATCACCCAATGAACTCCAAGCATCCCTAGAAATAAAAATATCCAATTAATTACAGAAAGACACCTGATTTCAACTGCTCAGAATACAATTTATAGTTATTGCTATAGGATCATTAATTTAAAACAGGCTTTACTTAAATCTATATTAATGTTTCCAAAGGATCTCTTTACATGCACCACCTTGAACAAAAATATCATAGTGAATAAAATGGCAAACTAAATAGTAGCTAAAACTAATTAGTATAAAACCTATCTATAGACCATAGATTATAGAGACTACATTATATAGTTTCTATATAATCTCTATATAGATTATAGAGACCGTAGACTGTTCATATTTGCTAAGAACTCTTTAAAAGTCTTTATATCATTATAAATAACAGTGACAAAAATGAACATTTTAGAAACTCTACATGAACTGTCACAGTCATGTTTCAAATGAACAGAATATTTGGTTAATTTTTTTTTAAGTTATTTATTTAATTTATTTCTTTTTGGCTGTATTGGGTCTTTGTTGCTGCATGTGGGCTTTCTCTAGTTGTGGCAACCAGGGGCTCCTCTTCGTTGTGGTGCACGGGCTTCTCATTGCGGTGGCTTGTCTTGTTGAGGAGCATAGGCTCTAGGCGCTGGGGCTTCAGTAGTTGTGGCTCGCAGGCTCGGTAGTTGTGGCTCACGGGCTCTAGAGCGCAGGCTCAGTAGTTGTGGCGCACGGACTTAGTTGCTCCGCAGCATGTGGGATCTTCCCGGACCACGGCTCAAACCCATGTCCCCTGCATGGGCAGGTGGATTCTTAACCACTGTGCCACCAGGGAAGCCCATGCCTGCATTCTAGAGCCTGCGTACCTAGAGCCCATGTCCCACAGCAAGAGAAGCCACTGTAATGAGAAGCCCATGCACCGCAATGAGGAGCCGCCCCCGCTCGCCGCAACTAGAGAAAGCCCGCGGGCAGCAACAAAGACCCAAAACAGCCAAAAGTAATAAATAAATAAATAAATAAAATTTGTATTAAAAAATAAGAGTCTAACACTTGAAAAATGGAAAACGTTTCTTACTTCTTACAAAAAATGAAAATGTGAGGGACAGGAAAATTTTAAAGCCTCAAATAATGAGAAGAGCCCTTTGAAATTTTTGCCTAAAAAGAAAACCTCTCATTTTAGAGCTATTTTCCAGAAGCAGTTTAACTCCACCAAAGTCAATTCTGAGGTAAATCATTAAGTAAATAAATTTTTTTCAAACAGCTTAAATAACATATTGCTCTTACATTTAACCTAATATGACTAGTCATAAAGATCTTAGAGGAAAGTACAGGACTAAGAAATCCTCAAAGATGAGGTATCACCTCACACCAGTCAGAATGGCCATCATCAAAAAATCTATAGACAATAAATGCTGGAGAGGGTGTGGAGAAAAGGGAACCTTCTTGCACTGTTGGTAGGAATGTAAATTGATACAGCCACTATGGAGAACAGTATGGAGGTTCCTTAAAAAACTAAAAATAGAACTACCATATGACCCAGCAATCCCACTACTGGGCATATACCCAGAGAAAACCATAATTCAAAAAGAGTCATGTACCACAATGTTCATTGCAGTTCTATTTACAATAGGCAGGACACAGAAACAACCTAAGTATCCGTCGACAGATGAATGGATAAATATGTGACACATATATACAATGGAATATTACTCAGCCATAAAAAGAAATGAAATTGAGTTATTTGTAGTGAGGTGGATGGACCTAGAGACTGTCAAATAGAGTGAAGTAAGTCAGAAAGAGAAAAATAAATACCAAATGCTAACACATATATATGGAATCTAAAAAAAAAAAAAGGTTCTGAAGAACCTAGGGGCAGGACAGGAATAAAGATGCAGATGTAGAGAATGGACTTGAGGACACAGGGAGGGGGAAGGGTAAGCTGGGACGAAGTGAGAGAGTGGCATGGATTTATATATACTACCAAATGTAAAATAGCTAGTGGGAAGCAGCCACATAGCACAGGGAGATCAGCTCGGTGCTTTGTGACCACCTAGAGGGGTAGGATAGGGAGGGTGGGAGGGAGATGCAAGAGGGAGGGGATATGGGGATGTATGTGTATGTATAGCTGATTCACTTTGTTATACAGCAGAAACTAACACACCATTGTAAAGCAATTATACTCCAATAAAGATGTTAAAAAAAAGAAAAAAGAAAGAAATTCTCAAAGGAGTTTAAGGACTTCCAATGCAGGGTGAAGAAACTTAGCCATCAAAACATGTGGCTCTTAAAGACTTACTCTGCCAATTAGCACACTCTATTCCTGACGTACTTGACGTATGGTCATGTTAGACATCAGACATCCTGTTAGACATTTGTCACCTCTTCAATAGTGTTTAAGAACATCAAATGTTAGTCAACTGGAAACATGGCAGAGGTATTTTGTGATTCTATTAAATATATTAAAAATGAAATTTCTATTCAAGTACAGTGGGACAGGAGTGACAGCTTAGAGAAAAAGTAAGGCAGAACCTGAGTCATGCTCCTAGTTATTTATTATCTCAATGGCTCAAAGCAAACAAGGTCAGCTGACAAGCAAGAGGTAACTTTCTTCTTGGCAGGTAAAAGAGGCAGGAGAGTCTGTTGTTTCTTTAATGTAGTTTGGGACTTATTCTTGGCATAATAAAAAGAACAAACTCCATAAAAGGAAACACTAATTGAAAATGCTTCTATATCTTTGATATATCTACCTCTTTTGGTTTTATTGTCTTTTCTTCCCCAAGACCTTCCTATTTGTGTGCAATTGTGTTAAGAGCACACAGAGGGGGCTTCCCTGGTGGCACAGTGGTTAAGAATCCGCCTGCCAATGCAAGGAACACAGGTTCAAGCCCTGGTGCAGGAAGATCCCACATGCCGTGGAGCAACTAAGCCTGTGCACCACAACTACTGAGCCTGCGCTCTAGAGCCCATGAGCCACAACTACTGAGCCCGCGTGCCACAACTACTGAAGCCCGCGTGCCTAGAGCCCATGCTCCGCAACAAGAGAAGCCCACGCACCGCAACAAAGAGTAGCCCCCGCTCACTGCAACTAGAGAAAGCCCACGTGTAGCAATGAAGACCCAACGCAACCAAAAATAAAGAAATTTATTTTTTTAAAAAAACTTTGTTTTAAAAAAAAAAAAGAGCACATAGAGGATAAAAATGTATCCAGTACATAGAATACTTTGTGCACAGAATAATCCATAACCACATAAGTAACAGTCATATAATTATGTCATTAAACTCAAAATTCTTTCATAGCTCTCTACATAAAATTACCATTTATATCTTCCAATAGGATCCCAGAATCCAGGCCTTGATAGTTTACAGGGTCCTTCAGTTGCCTGCTTATAAAAGCTATAGAACTTGAGCATCATTTCATTTGTCGGCTGGAATGAACCTATTGGAAACATACATTAAGTAAGATCACTTGGAGAACACAATTGATGAGCTAATGCTTAGCTTACTAACAGTGATTTTTTGATATTTCATTAAAAGTTGAGACAATTTATTCTTATTTTACAGAAACAAAAGTTATGGCTCAGTTTATTTCTTTGATTTGAAAAAACTCTGAGATTTTACACTTTAATAACAATGCCTAACATAGTTCAATAATTAAGAGAATAAACGAATAAACGTGTTGTAGATGTAACCAAAATAACTGGCAAATGTCATTTTTAAAAAAACAAATAAATTAAAATATAGAATAACTGTATCATGCAACTACAATAAGGTATTTCTATTAAAAAACTGTGCCAAACCACACTGACTAGCACAAATGAAAGTTAAATGTATACTCTGCTTAATAAAACTGCAACAGTAAGAAATTCAACTTCTCTTGGCCAAATTTCCGATTTCTCAGGGGATTAGGAACTTTGGCTAAAGCCAACCAGTGTGTACTGTGGTAGAAAAAGAATTAATCCAAGATAAAATAGATTTCTCGCTTCCTACCTCCATAGTTTTGGACATGCCAATTTTTTGAGTATCAGTCTTCACATGTTTCTAGCTTATCAATAAACTTTTTTATGTTTAAAGTTTTCAAATTGTTTGAACAAGTGCTATAAGTTGCAATACTCTTAATGAGAGAGAAAAATTGGAATATAAATGTTTTATAATAACTGCCTAAATAATTATGATATACATAAATTATGGGATTATTTATAACTACCACCCTTAAAAATTTTACTGTAGAAAAATATAAAACATAGCATGAGAAAAGTTTCAAGATCTACTATAAAATGAGAGTTAAACAGCAGTTTAAAAAGCATATACAGCACAATCCATTTTTACAAAATAAGTACTTATATACTTAAAAAGCAGAGTAGAAGGAAACATGTCAAAATGTTAAAAGAAGATAGATATTGCTGTGATAGGCATATAGATTTCTTCTAGTTTCTTTTTTGCTTATTTGCATTTTATAAAAAATTACATTTATTGTGCATTACTTTTGTTCCAAAATTTATTACGAAAACAAAAATTAAAACTGAAAAAGATGTTTTTAAAACTTCATAGATTGCATAATAATCTGATAATACGTAGTAATCGAAAGCTAGTAGTTTATAAACATTGTGAAAATTACAACACAGACAAGCTGAGAGCTGGTGTTTCAGGTTTGGCCAGGAGTGAATAATTAATTCCAAAATCACAATAATAAATTATCTACACAATATATGCTCATTTAGGAGTATCCATTAGCTACAGTGTTTAAATGATATAGTCTTTATATAGCAGAGGGGAAAAAAATGGAGAAACTATAGTTAAAAATGATTACCTATTTAAATGACACAAACCTAAATTTAAAACATCAAAAGCCTCATCTCATAATATCTTCAGTAAGTCAATCAACAGATTTAAAAGTTTATTGGTTAAGGTGAGTAATATATACATTAGGTTAGAGAAAAAACTAATAACATATATTGAATATATTCTGTGTATAAGACACTAGATAAAGTAGAGTCTCTGTCCTCAAGGTTCTCACACACATCTTACAGAAAAACCTGAACAAACTTTTTGGCCAACCCAATACATTTGATATGTATGTGTTTAAAACATTATATAGGAAAATAAATTTCTAAAGGTCAAGGGCATACCAAACATAGGTGCTATAGGGTTCATTATAACTTTATGCCATAGATAAAGATTAAGCAACAAGCAACAAAAAAACTATAAGAATATTTGCAAAATAATCCAGGACAGATGACACAACTTAAAAGTTTTACTATAAAACTAATGATTCATTATAACAATACTTCTGCTTCAATTATTATCAATTAAGTTTCAGGAGATAATAGTACAGTACTGAACATTGCCCCACCCAGCTGCCCTTTGGGCAGAGGTTCTTAACTTGGCAATACCTTCTTAAATGTTATATAAACACAAATTGTATTTACACTTACATGGGTTTTCTAATAAGTGATATATGGTGTCAGCAAAGATAGCAAACTATCAAGTCTAGCTCTATCAATTTTCAAAAAAATATAAATACGTGTGGTTTAGAAGTAAGGATGAAGGTACCATTTAAACAAAACTTAGAATCATGCCTTCCTGTAAACTTTCATCAGACATTAAAAAAATCAATACCTAAATAAGTTCCTATGTTATTTCTCTACATTTTGTTCATTCACCCTTTTCTTTCAATCCCTCACATGTCCTCCTCCAATTTCGTGTTTGAGATTACAAAAGGAAAGCTATTTTGTGTATATTTGTTTTCAAAACCTTTTGTATCTTCACTTAGTGAATGTTTGTTAATGGTATTGAACATTCATTACTTAGCCAAATGATAACTAATGAAAATAGGGAATATGACATTAAATACTATAGTTAATATATTAGTGTTAGATTTAGTTAGTTTTACACTCTGGCACAATGATAGTAGTTAAAAGTATCATTAAAAAATACACGTTTATTGTGGAAAAATACACGTTTATTGGAGAAAGATATGAAAAGTCAAATTCCCCCTTTCCAAGCCTCTCCACTGAAAAAATATTTGAATAACGGCCTTAAACTTCCCAATATTTGTCAGACATAAAATTACAAATTCAAAAAGCTCTGCAAAACCCCAAACAGCATTAATATGAAGAAAACCAGACCAAGACAGATCATAATCAAACTGCTCAAAACCAACGATAAAGAGAAAAATCTTGACAGAAGCCAGAGAAACGACGGGTTAAATATGAAAGAACAGCTCCAATGACTTTTCACCCAAATTGCAAAGGTCCCAAATGAGTATGAAAAAGAGAACACTAGGACCATAGAACAGGTTTTTTTTAAAGTAGTAAATATATATGTACTTTTTAAATAAGAGAAATCGTTTTACAAATGAATATAGTTGTTCTTTCCTTTCTTTCCCTTCATATCAAAAGTTTTCAAAAAGTGGACTTTATGAGTATTCGGCCCTAGGCATCCCCATCCCAGATTTTTAAAAAACATACCCAAATCTGCAGTCATTAAGCGACTTTTCTTTTCGACAACAATATAAACTGCTTAAAATCTGGATAATATATTTGTCTCAGGCTTGAAAGATCAGCAGGCAATTAATTCCCATCCGACACCTCCCCTTCAATTACATGCCTTTTCAACGCAAAAAAAGAAGTAGGTTAAATAAGCAAGACTAGAAGCAGAAAGAAGGCTAAAGGAGGTGAAATTCAGAAACTGGGGCCTCAAGCCTCTGCAGAAGGCTTGTCCAGCCGGGCCCAAGTGCACGTACCATTTTTCGGCAAACTCTGGATCACCTTCACCGCCGCCTCAAACCGGGTTTCATGCACGGATCTCGTGTCCGCCATCTCCAGCCTCCAGCGCCGGCCCCGGTCCCAAGGTCTGTCGGCTGGAATCAGGCAGCAGCAGCAGCACCAGCTTTCCCAGGAGCCTGCATGAAACTGGAACATGGAGCGCAGCCGCGGATCAACATGCCCAAAGGGAGGAGGACCCGGAGCGCAGCTGGTCAGTTCCCCGCGGCCCTGCCCTATCCAGGCCACACAGTCTGAGATGGCCAGGCTTCTTCCTCCTCCCCGGGGCGTGACCTAGGCTGGGGAGGCCGGGCCGCCCAGACAGAAAAACAACTCACCGAGAGGAAGAGCATCTCTAGCAGAAGGCGGAGGGGCCCCGGGCACTGGTGGTCGCTGTGCCACTGACCCACCCGTAGGACCCTGGAGGAGCGGCCACACCCCCCATCCCGGCGAGGTCCGTCTGTCGGTCCGCGCCCTCCCCGCAGCCCCGCCCCAGAGTCTTGGGGGGACCCACTCGCTACCGCCACCGTCGCCGCGCAGCAAACTCCACCCACCCGCCCAGCAGCATTGGCGATGACGCGCTCCGTCTGTCTGTCCCTGGAAAAGGGCCAGAGAAAGCGGAAAAGAAGAGCAGCGAGATGGATCGGCGGAGGGCCCCCGGCTCGCTGTTTGAACAGGCCCGACCGATGTGTCGGCGCCAGGACAGCCGAGGCGGGGTTGCAGCGCGTGTGGGCACCGCTGGGCAAAAAAATGACTGTGGTCCCCAGCGCCTGTCCTCTCTTAGGTTAAGGTTTGAGAAAGGTGATGGGACTTAAGCAAAGAGCTTTAGATCCAGAGAGGCCTGGTGCGAACCTTAAGTTCTGCCATTTAAGTTCTGCGACCTAGGGCAAGTTACTTAGCCTCTCCAGCGGCAATCTTCCTAACACCCGAAAGGGTAGATGAAAGGATTAGGGATGCTGGATGGAGGTGTTTAGCAGTGCTTGGCTCGCAGGTCTTTGACAGCTTTAGCCGCCCCGCGACAAGGACGTCCGAGCAACAACCAAAGGAGAGGGGAGGTTGCCCGCTACTTAGACTGGGCGGGGGGAGGGAGAGCACCTTCCCTTGCACCACCCCCGACTTCGATCCCCAGGGATCCGGGCTCTGTACAGCTCCAGCCCGAGCTAATGGGCGACAGGGCGTGGGGGAGGGGCGAACGAGGGACCAGTACGGATCATCAACCCTAGAAAGAGGTACCCTGGGCCTTCACCTTTCTAGCACATCGCCCCGCGTCCTCAGGCATCTAGGAAGCGCCCCCAGGCCCAACGCGGAGGTACTGCTATAGGTTCTGGGGGTGGAGTCCTGCGGCCCGGAAATCCCAAAGTCTTCAGGTCCCTTTGTCAGTTCGGGATGGGTTAGGAGGGTGACTAGTCAAAATCTAGGAGCAGACTCGAAGTTACTTTTCCCTTGTAGCAGCAGTGCCGGCATTTACCTTGGTATTGCCGGGCAAGGCCTGTCCGGTAAGGTCCCCGACGCCCGCCCCTCGCCCTGCCCCCGCGGGCTTGTGGGAAATGTAGTCCCCGCTCCAGGCGCTTCCGGACACCTCCCTCTGGAGGCGGACGTTCCTCCCACCTGTTCCGGTTCGTTTTCTCTGTCCCGCAGATGCTGGAGCCGTTGCGACGGAAATCCCGCCTTCCTGCTGCGTCGCACTTTGTGCTACTTCAAAATACCACATCCGCTTCCAGCCAAAGGGATAGACACTAAGTGGTGCGTTTCAGAGGTATCCCGGTGGGACTGGACTGGAGTCGGAGAACTGGGGTCTTATTTCTTGCTCCTGATGCTTACTAACTTTGAGATCGTGTGCTGTTAGATTACCGTCCAGGTAATTAAAACTACGGCTCACTGAGTGCCTGATACTTGCCAAGCACATAACATGTATTCCAAAAACGCTGTAGGGTGTTTGTCAATGAGGAAATTGAACCATTTAAAATCATTTGCCCAAGGTCAAGTAGCAGTAAGTACAGGAGTAAGTAGACAGAGACAGGAGTCAGTCAATGCAAAAAACTCTTGCTTTATATCTTGGACTTTTTCCAGGACACCGGAGTGTAAGAAACTAACAGTGTCCAACTAGGGAGATTTTATGTGTTTAATATCTACCGCTTCCTCTACTCTTTCCTTGCTCTTTTATTATATATCCTTTTCAGTTCCAGTCAGTCGTGCATACTTATAAGAGGGCTTGGGTATTCATTTCGTATCTAGGACTTCATTTTAACAACTGTTCATTAAGCTTATGTAACAAGCAAATTTACAGTACATTGGTCTTTAAGTTATGATGAATAAGAATTTTTCTGCCAGTGACTTCTGTTGTATTTCCATTTGCTGGTACTATGAATTTCCAATCAAAGAGAATAGCATAAGGAGAAAAGAAATTGAGTTTATTCAGGTAAAGGTATTTAAAAAGTAGCTCCTTCTTGTAGCTGTGCTGGTTTAGATGTGGTACTTCCTTCTGAAATGTTATGATGAATATGATGGATTGAATCAGCTCCTAAGGTGCCTTCCAATTATGTAATCCTGTGATTCTACCTAAAATACATCTCATGGAATACTAATGCCTTTTAGTACTTTTAGTACAGTGCCTAATATGAAGCATTTATTTTAAATTGAGATATATTGACATGTAACAATATATTAGTTTCAGTTGTACAACATAATGATTCAATATTTGTATACATTATGAAATGATCACTGCAGTAAATAAAGCATTCTTGATCATATATTTCTACAGATATTTTAATTAAGAATGGGTCCACTTCTTACACATGACCACAAGAAAGGTAAAATAGTACGTTTAAGGGTTTTAACAAACATAAAGGAATAAATATTAAAATAATAAGGATTCTTTTAGATGCTCCTTCCTTTACAAACATTTTAAAAGTCTTGCTATGTCTCATGTAATGTAATTGACACTGAAGGTACAAAGCCTTTCAGGGAACTTAGTCTAGTGTGGGATGTAATAATTACACCACAATGCAGAAGTGTTAAAACTGAAAGATATAAAAAAACACTATATTATGTGTACCAAAAGTCAACTACAAAAGTGTTCTTAATAGCACTGTTTGCTAACAGCCCAAACCTGGAAGCAACTCAGTGACCATCAACAGTGAAATAGGTAAATATGGACTGCTGAAGAGCAATGAGAGCAAATGAACTACATCTGTTCAGCATCTTCTGTGAATCTCAGAGGCACAAGGAAAAAGAATCTAGATTCAAAATAGACCATATTGTATGATTCTGTCTACATAAGTTTCAAACAGGCAAAACCAACATATGTTCAAATTCAGGCTGGAGGTACAGTATCTAGAAATGGGGAGAGGGAACTTTGAGGTTCTAGTATTCTATTTCTTGAGTTAGGTGCTGTTCACAGGGGTGCAGGGGTATGTTCGCTTTGTGTAACTACTGAAATGCATAACTAAGATTTGTTTATTTTTCTTTATATATGTTATCGTTCAATTAAAACTTTCATTTAAAAAATTTAAGTGCCATGAGAACAAGAGAAAGATTAAATCTGTGTGACAGATGAGGGGGATGTCACAGAGGAAACAACTTTTTAGGTGGTTCTTCTGGAATGGGGAGAGAGTCATTCTATGTAGAGGTAGAAAAGCTAAAACAGGTGATCATTTTGTAATGTATAGAAATATCATTATCACTGTGTTGTGCACCAGGAACTAACATAGTGTTGTAGGTCAATTATACTTAAAAAGAAAAACAAACTCATAGAAAAAGAGACCAGATTTGCAGTTACCAGAGGTGGGAAGTGGAGGGAGGAGGAATTGGATGAAGGTGGTCAAAAGATACGAACTTCCAGTTATAAAATAAATACTAGGGATGTAATATACAACATGATTAATATAATTAACACTGCTGTATGATATATATGAAAGTTGTTAGAGTAAATCCTAAGAGTTCTCATCACAGGTAAAAAATACTTTTTTCTTCTTTGTTTATTAAACTTCCTGTGATAATCATTTCAAGATGTATGTTAAGTCAAATCATTATGCTGTACTCCTTAAACTTATACAGTGCTGTATGTCAATTATATCTCAGTAAAACTGGAAGAAAAAAGCTAAAACAGTACACCATATGTCACTAGCAGCAAGTTTGTTCACATGATGGCAACATAGTTATGAGGGAAGGTGGATGGAAGCACTGATTGAGGCCGACTTGAAGGTCATATAGGCCATGCAAAGGAGTTTGTACTTTGTTATGAATCCATGAAGACTATTTTTGTATCAGCTACAGTTTGGTTAGGAAAGCAGAACTACTATGATTGATATGGTATAAGAGTTTTTTTTTCTTTGGATTTATTTTTGGCTGCGTTGGGTCTTCGTTGCTGTGCACAGCCTTTCTCTAGTTGTGGTAAGGGGGGCTACTTTTTGTTGCAGTGCGCAGGCCTCTCACTGCAGTGGCTTCTCTCGTTGCAGAGCATGGGCACTAGGTGCGTGGGCTTCAGTAGTCGTGGTACGCGGGCTCAGTAGTTGTGGCTCTCAGGCTCTAGAGCACAGGCTCAGTAGTTGTGGCTCACGGGCTTAGTTGCTCTGTGGCATGTGGGATCTTCCTGGACCAGGGCTCGAACCCGTGTCCCCTGCATTGGCAGGCGGACTCTTAACCACTGCACCACCAGGGAAGCACAGTGTAAGAGAGCAATTACAGGGATTAGAGTTTACATAACTGTGGGAGCTGATAAAGAGGCCTTTGGAACACTTTGTTTCTGGAGATGAGGCTAAAATGGCTATAGGTCAGCATATCTTATAGTCAGGAACTGGTGTGAAGGACTGAAGAGCAAACTGAGACCCCTAAGCACAAACTGAAACCAATGTGGACAAATTGAATCCTATGTTATCTCTCACTGCTTCTAAATTCAGTGATGTGCATATCACCTTCAGAACAAAATGGTACCAGTCTCCATGGAGCTGAACTCATGCCTGACCTAAGACCCAGAGAAACTGTGTGTCAAGCTGCTACTCCATGCCTGGTATCCTTCAGAGCTGCTTCACTTCTGCCTGCCAAACCTCACGTAAATTCATCTGGGAGGGGACTTCCCTGGTGGTGCAGTGGATAATAATCCACCTGCCAATGCAGGGGACACGGGTTCGATCCCTGGTCCGGGAAGATCCCACATGCTACAGAGCAACTAAGCCCATGTGCCACAACTGCTGAGCTGGCACACCTAGAGCCCGTGTTCCACAACAAGAGAAGCCACCCCAACGAGAAGCCCATGCCACACAACGAAGAGCAGCCCTCACTCGCCGCAACTAGAGAAATGCCCATGCGCAGCAACAAAGACCCAACGCAGCCAAAAATAAGTAAATAAAATTTTAAAAATTTTTAAATAAAAAAAATAAAAAGCAAAACTACAAATTCTTAGATGATAAGACATTCTTAGCTAATGCAACAAGACAAAAACAATATGAATGTGATATATGAATCAGGAAAGAAAAGGTGAATCTTTCATTATTTGCAGGTGATATGTTTGTCCACATAGAAAATTTAGGGAAGGGAATGCCCTGGCGGTCTAGTGGTTAGAACTTGGCACTCTCAGTGCTGAGGCTCAGGTTCAGTCCATGGTCAGGGAACTAAGATCCCACAAGCTGTGAGGCGCAGCCAAAAAAAAAAAAAATTAGGGGAAGCAAAAGTTATTACAGTGAAGAAAGTGTTCAGCTGAACATAAGGTCAATCAATAATGATTCCTTAAACCAACACTAATCAATTAGTGTAATAGAAAAATATTGACAACAGCAATACATTCCAAAGTACTAGGAACAAATAAAAATGTGTAATACCTTTATGGAGAATAATGAAATTTATCAATGGGCAAAATTATCAAAATTTATCAACGCAGCCAAAAATAAAATTAATTAATTTAAAAAAAGTTCTTAGAAGAAAAATAAAACAGCTGCTACATTGCACAACACCAGAGGGTACCATTCGTGTTTTAATGGATATTAGTTGATGCCCCCCGAAGCCATGCAGCACAGTGGTCTTGTTTATATGATTAAGTGTTAAGGAAAGGTTTACATAACCAGCCCCCCAAAATAGAATTGTGAAAAGAAAATATGGATACTTGTCTTAGCTTAGGCTTGCATTAACTAAATACCACAGACTGAGTGGCTTAAACAACAGACACTTATTTCTCACAATTCTGAAGGCTGAGAAATCCAAGATCAGGGTACTAGCTGCCTGGAGTTCTTGGTGAGAGCCCCTTTCCTGGCTTGCAGGTGGCTGCCTTTTTGCTGTCCTTTCCTCAGTGTGATGAATGCTCATTGAGAGAGAGGTCTCTTTCTCTTCATCTTCTTATAAGGGCACTGATCCCATCATGAGAGTCCCCAAGTTCATGAACTAATCAAAGCCTAATTACGTCCTGAAGTCCCCACCTCCAAAAACCATCACACTGGGAATTAGAGTTTCAGAATATGAATTATTCGGGGCAGAATAAACATTCAGTCTACAATATGTTTTACTACATCCAAATTGAAAAGTTTGGTGTGAAAGGATATGTATATAAAACTAAAAGCATGCTACCGATTTGGAAAAAAATCTTTCAACATACTTATTAAATATAAATTTATTTATTTATTTTAATTATTTATTTTTGGCTGCATTGGGTCTTTGTGCTGCGCACAGGCTTCTCATTGCGGTGGCTTCTCTTGTTGTGGAGCACAGGCTCTAGGCTCTCGGGCTTCAGTAGTTGTGGCACACAGGCTCAGTAGTTGTGGCTTGCGGGCTTAGTTGCTCTGCAGCATGTGGGATCTTCCCGGACCAGGGATTGAACCCGTGTCCACTTCATTGGCAGGTGGATTCTTAACCACTGCATCACCAGGGAAGTCCCTTAACACATAAGTTAAGTGATAGTCTCTATATCCAACTCCTTTCTCCCTTGTCTCTATGGAGGTTATAAAAAGCTAAGAACTCAATTTCCTAGACTCTCCCACAGCTAAAGGTAGCCATGTGTCACTGTTCTGGTCTGTGAGTATAATGGCAGTTGCTGGATAGTGCTTCTGTGAAGGATTTTTTACAGGTAAAGATTTAGTTGGCTTGCCTCTTTGCCTTTTACCCTCATTCTTCTTTTTGCGGAGCACAGGCTCCGGATGCGCAGGCTCAGCGGCCATGGCCCACGGGCCCAGCAGCTCCGCGGCATGTGGGATCTTCCCGGACCGGGGCACGAACCCACGCCCTTGATGACATCATGAATACCAGCACCAGCCCTGTTTGGTCTATTTGTCCTTCCAGATTTCCTGAATATAAAAATATAAACGGGCTTCCCTGGTGGCACAGTGTTTGAGAGTCCGCCTGCCGATGCAGGGGACATGGGTTTGTGCCCCGGTCCGGGAAGATCCCACATGCCGTGGACTGGCTGGGCCTGTGAGCCATGGCCGCTGAGCCTGGGCGTCTGGAGCCTCTGCTCTGCCACGGGAGAGGCCACAACAGTGAGAGGCCCGCGTACCGAAAAAAAAAACCCCCCCCATATATATATATATATATATATATATATATATATATATATATATATATGGAGACATCAGAAAGCTGTTTGCAATAGTAAACAGCTTGAAACAACCAAAATACCTTCAAATGGAGAATGCATAATAAAGTGTGGAACATTTAAACAATGAGATACTATACAGTGATGAAAAGGAATGGACCATTCGATTGTGAATCACAAGAATATAATGTTAAGTGGAAAAAAATTTGTAGAATATATAAAACACAAAAAACAGAATTATAAATTATTTATACAAATGTAATCTGTAAAATATTTTTCAATAAAAAGATAAACACTAAACGCATGCTAGTGATTGCCTTGGGGGATGGAGAGACTGGTTATGGCACATAGAGGGTCTACATTTTTATCTGAATATTTTATTTTCCTGAAAAAAGCGAATATGAGAAGTGTAACAAATTTTATCTTGTAGAATTTTACCCAATTGCCCCACATTGCTTATTGAATAATTCATCTCTTCCCCCCGATTTGAAATGCCCCCTTTAAAAATACAAGTTCCCACAACCCAGCAGCAACAACAAAAAACATTTAAAGATGTACAAAGGACTTGAATAGACATTTCTCCAAAGAAGATATGCAGGTGGCCAATGAACAGATGAAATGATGCTCAGCATCACTAATCAACTGGGGAAAGCAAATCAAAACTACAATGAGATAGCACGTCACGTCACATTAGGATAGCTATTATCATAAAAACAGAAGATAGCAGTATTGGTGAGGATGTGGAGAAATTGGAACCATTGTGTATTGCTGGTGGAAATGTAAGATAGTGCACCTGCTCTGGAAAACAGTATGGCAGTTCCTGACAAAATTAAATATAGAGTTCTCAGGGAATTCCCTGGCCGTCCAGTGGTTAGGATGCTGCACTTTTACTGCCAAGGGCCCGGGTTCAGTCCCTGGTCAGGGAACTAAGATCCCACAAGCCCTGCAGCGTGGCCAAAACAACAACAACAAAAGATTAGAATTATCATATGACCCAACAATTTCACTTCTGGACATGTATTTGAAAGCAGAAACTCAGATATATGTTTGTACAATCATGTCCATAGAAGCACTAGTGACAATACCCAAACGGTGGACCACATTTTCCATGAACAGATGAGTAGATAAACAAGATGTGGAACATACATACGATGGAATATGATTCAGCCTTTAAAAAGTGAAGGAAATTCTGACGCATGCTACATGGATAAACCCTGAAGACATTATGCTAAGCCAGATAAGCCAGTCGCAGAAGGACAAATATTGTACTTCCATGAGGTACCTAGAGTAGTCAAATTCATATAGACAGAAAGTAGACTGCTGGTTGCCAGGGGCTGGGTGGAGGGGTGAATGGAGAGTTATTATTTAATGGGTATAAAATTTCACTATGGGAAGATGAGAAAGTTCTGGAAATGGACAACGGTGATGGTTGTACAACATTGTAGATATACTCAACAGTACTGAACTGTACACTTAAAGTAAATTTTATGTTATATATATTTTGTCACAATAAAAGCTCAACTTTATAAATTATATGCCCTTGGAAAATGTGAAAACGGTGGGAAAATGGAGAAATCCTACTTCACAGAACTTAATTTTGCAATGCAAATCTTTTTTTAAAATATATAACTCAGGCCTTTGTGTTTATTTCAGCAAAGCCAAATCCAGTAAACTGTTTTCATCAAGGATTAATCAGAACTAAAAGGTTGGACTGTTCTCCTTCAGAATAGGCCAGTGTGTTTCAGACGGGTAAATGGATTTGCCTTAAACAAGCAAACGAATGGACTAGTTCCTATTATATTTGGGGGCTTCTTTCTGGACTTTCTATTCTTTTTCTTTTGTCTCTTTATTCATGTGCCATTACAAAACCGTTTAAGTTATAGTAACATTTAAATATGTTTTTATTTATTTTGTTTTTGGATGTGCTGAGCGGCTTGTGGGATCTTAGTCCCTCCGACCAGGGATTGAACCCAGGCCACAGTAGTGAAAGCGCCGAGTCCTAACGATTGGACTGCCAGGGAACTCCCTTAAATATGTTTTGATAACATACAGGGCTATATTTTCTTATGTAAAACAAAAACTCTTCACTGCAGTATTGTGGTGATAAAGTTTGAAAAAAATTTAAATGTCCTTCCACATGGAACTGAGTGAATAATTCTGACCCATCCAATCGGTAAAATACCATAAAGAATAACGGGGCAGTTTTAATGTATGATATGGAATGATCTCCGAGATATGGTTAAATGAACAAAAAAGAAAGAAGACAGAACACTATGTACGATTTAGGTAAAAATTTTGTTTTTATGGGCATAGAAGAGCTACAAGAACTATAAGAAATTAATAACATTTGTTGCCTCTGGGGTTGGTAACTAGGAATCAGGTGTGATTCTCAATGCATACTTTTTTGAGCTTTTTGAATATTAAACCATGTGAATGTCTTACAAATTAAACTAAATAAATAAAATCGGAAAAAAAAAAGATACTGTTTGCTCAAAACACTTATAGGACTATTAGGACTACATTCCTATTTACCCTGCTCCTTGGGTTGATATCAAAGTGTTGCTCTTATATGGACATCTCCATCGACTTGATGTGGTGGTCCAAGCATTTTACAAACTTTTCAGACTAGGTTTCCAAATAAGAAATGTGTTTTCCAGCACCACGGAATACTCATACATATATTATTTAAAACAAAATTTTCATTAAATAATACTTGTGTTATATACTCTAAAATTGTCTCCTCTTTTTTATTTTTAAAAATCCTGGTCATGATCCATTTTATTGATGTTATGATCATAGTTAGAGATATTAACTAATTTTCTAATGAAAAACACTGGTAAAATTATAGGATTATAATTGAATTCTTGCAAACATTTTTGAAGTATTCCTTATTGATTCTCTATGAAAATGAAAAAGAGTGTAATGCTGGCCAGTAGTGGAATAGTGGAGTCTAAAATTCTTCTGCATCATGTGTAGAGTATTGGCCTAAGATATCCACACTTGCAATTTGCCAAAATAAAACAGCATACAGTCTAGAGGCAAAATATAGTAAATTTATACCTTTATTATTTTATGGGATTCATATCTGTCAAGATAACAAACACACTAACAGAGATTGAGTCTTATTCTTTTTTTAAAAAAAATTGAATATTTATTTATTTAATTTTTTTTTGGCTGCATTGGGTCTTCGTTGCTGTGTGCCGGCTTTCTCTAGTTGTGGTGAGCGGGGGCTACTCTTCGTTGCGGTGCGCGGGCTTCTCTGGTTGCGGAGCACAGACTCTAGGCGCACAGGCTTCAGTAGTTGCAGCATGCGAGCTCTAAAGATCAGGCTCAGTAGTTGTAGCACACAAGCTTAGTTGACCCACGGCATGTGGGATCTTCCCGGACCAGGGCTCAAACCCATGTCCCCTGCATTGGCAGGTGGATTCTTAACCACTGGACCACTGGGGAAGTCCTTGAGTCTTATTCTTGAATTCACATCAGCTGTACTGGACTCTTTAAATTGTTTTGGTACTAGAAAGTCTTTGGTGGAAGGTGTATTTAATCTCAGCTTATAAGAACACAACTCTCTGGGCTTCTCTGGTGGCGCAGTGGTTGAGAATCCGCCTGCCGATGCAGGGGACACAGGTTCGTGCCCCGGTCCAGGAAGATCCCACATGCCGCGGAGCGGCTGGGCCCGTGAGCCATGGCCGCTGAGCCTGTGCGTCCGGAGCCTGTGCTCCGCAACAGGAGAGGCCACAACAGTGAGGGGCCCACGTACCACAAAAAAACAAACAAACAAAAAAAGAACACAACTCTCCATAAAGGAGTTTAACTGCAGTCAGTCTAAAAAGGCTTGGATTCCACCATTGACAGCTAAGGAAAGCCAGGAGGTGAGTCCAGAGATAAGTCATTGAAACAAGTGAGTCAGAAATTGTATATATCCCTTCCCCTCAATCCCGTTGGTACGAACTTCATCCTGCAGCCACATCTAGCCTCTTAGGAAAGCTGAGAAATGTAGTTTACTTGGATGACCTAGTGAACAGTAGGAAGGGAGGAACAGATTAGTGAGGGCAAACAACAGTTTTGATCAGAAATGCTTATATTTATTGAACCCATTTTTTTCTCTTTGTTTTTATGTTTTGCTTTTGAATGGCAAAATACCATAAGCAAAGACTAAAGTAATTGTAAAGTCATACAAGGTGTTGTAACCCATTTAATATCCTTAACATATGAGGAGAATCTACAAATCAATAAGAGAAAGTGAACAACTTAATACAAACACGTGCCGTGGACTTGAACGGGCAGTTTTTACAAGTGGAAATCTGACTAATCAATAAATAATAAACATGCAAAGAGATCCTCAAGCATACAGATTAAAATAATGAAAGGCCATTCTCCATTCAGTATACTGGCCGAAAGTATAAACACCAAAAATATTCACGGCAGGCAAGGATGCAACTAAAGGGACAGACTTGCTGACTGAGTATAAATGACTGAAGCTTTTTTTTTTTTCTCTAATATTTGTTATTTCCTTCCTTCTTCTTTACGTAGGATGATTTAGTTTACTCATCCTTTTCCAGTGTCGTAACATGACAAGTTAGGTTACTGATGGGAGATCTTCCTTTCTTTCTTTTTTATTGTGGTAAAATAAACATAACAAAGATTTCCATCTTGATCATTTTCTAGTGCACAGTTCAGCGGCAGTTAAGCACATTAACACTGTTGTGAAGCCAAGATCACCATCTACCCCTACAACTCTTTTCATTTGGTAAAACTGAAACTCTCTACCCAGTAAACAATAACTCCCCATGCTTCCCTCTCCCCAGTCCCTGGCAGCCACCCTTCTATTTTCTGTTGTTATCATTTTAAGTGCTCTAAGCACCTCATATAAGGGGAATCCCATAGTGTTTGTCTTTCTGTGACTGGCTTATTTCACTTAGCAAAATGTCCTCAAGGTTCATTCATGTTAGACTTCCCTGGCGGTCCTGTGGTTAAGACTCCACACTTCCACTGTAGGGGGCACAGGTTCGATCCCTGGCTGGGGAACTCAGATCCCACATGCTGCGCGGCCAAAAAAAAAAAGTTCATCTATATTGTAACATATCAGAGAATTTCCTTCCTTTTTAAGGCCGAAAATATACCATTGTAAGTATATACCACATTTTGCTTATCCTTTAATCCATTGATGGACACTTCCTTCCACATTTTAGCTATTTTGAATAATGCTCCTATGAACAAGGGTATACAAATATCTTTGAGCTCTTTGCCTTCAATTCTTTTGGGTGTATGCCTACAAGTGGGATTTCTGGATCGTATGATAATTCTATTTTTAATTTACTGAGGAATCTCCATGATTAGTACTAGTACTTATTTAGGACTGACTGCATTTCTGTTTTTGAGTTCTATGAGTAAGCCTGAATTTTTGTAATGTAATCCTTTTTTTCCTTTTCTTTTTTCCCCCCCCTTTCCCTTTTTCTTTCTTACGGTATCTTGAGTTGTTTTCTGTAACTTCCAACTAAAAAAATACTAACTTTACATGAATTGTCATTTGCCTTTAGACTTTATTTATTTACATATTTATTTCAGCACGTGGGATCTTTGGTTGCAGTGAGTGGGCTTCTTTCTGGTTGTGGCTCCAGAGCGCTCAGGCTCAGTAGTTGTGGCACACGGGCTTAGTTGCCCCCTCGGCATGTGGGATCTTAGTTCCCTGACCAGGGATCGAACCTGCGTCCCCTGCATTGGAAGGCGGATTCTTAATCACTGAACCGCCAGGGAAGTCCCTGTCTTTAGACTTTTTAAATGTCATTTTGTTCAGTTGTATTAGTCAGGGAAAGAGAAATTATTCTAGATATTTACAACAATAAGGGATTGGAAGTGGAAGAGTTGGAGGGACAAAGTTCAGGGAAGGGCCGTTGCTGGTACCCAGTTCGCCACTAGGTTCAAAGAAAGTGACCCTTTTTATTGCTGGCGAGGTCAACTGCTCTGATTGTCGCAGACATGTGCAGCATCCTCCTGAAGTTGAGGAGGGAAGTGGAGGAGGTTGTGTTGGTTCAGCAGCTTCTAAAATTAACAAGCGATTAATTCATTCAAATCATGCTGGAAATATTGCAGCTTCTGGAAAAGAAGAAAACACAACATGAGCTTTCAATTAAAGGGTATATATTTTCCCCAAGCACCCCAGGCGCCTTTCATTTTTAGCCATTGCTAATTTTTAATTATTTCATGATAACAGCTTGCTCCACACTAAGATAACACTGGCTTGGCTTAATGTGTCCAAGAAAGATCTTTCTGTGTTAAAAGAATCAGGCCTGCCTGAAAACTGGCAGATGGGCTTGACCTCCTACAAATGTCATGACTGCATAAAAAGACACCCACCATCAACTATAATAAAATTTGGAGTGTTTACAGTTCATTTCATCCCCTGAAATCTTCTTGTCTTGCTAAACTGTTCAAACAGAGTGTCCTATTAACCCTCCTTCCTTTTCTGGGGATTCCTGGGTGGTACTGTTAATTTGAAAAGAAACAAGGCAAGGTAATAATTGAGAGTTGTAGAATCTTAGGACCGTCAGTTAATTCCCTGTAATGGACTAAATTGTGTCCCCCTAAAATTCATAGGTCGAACTCCTAACTTCAAGTACCTTATTAGACTGTGAATGTATTTGGAGGTAGGGCCTTTAAAGTGGTAGTTAAGGTTAAATGAGGTCACAGGGTCCTACCCTAATCTAATATGAGTGGTGTCCTTATCAAAAGATGAGGGTTAGGATACACAGAGAGACACCAGGGAAAAGGCCGCGTGCGAACAAAGTGAGAAGATGACCATCTTTGAGTCAAGGAGGAAGGCCTCAGGAGAAACCTACTGACTCCTTGATCTTGGACTTGCAGCCTCCAGAACTGTGAGGCAATAAATTTCTGTTGTTTAAGCTACATAACCTGTGGTTATTTTGTTATGGTGACCTGAGTAGACTAATACACTCCCCTCTCCTTTTTTTTTTTTTTTTTTGAGAACGTGATCATGTCACATAGTGTAGGGGATGGAGACCCTGGGGATGGGGGAGAAGAGCCCCGGTTGCCTGACTGCTGGTTTCTGTCCACTGTACCACATTGCTCCTCTACATTCTGGTTTGCTGACCACTAACTTCCAGTTTAGTAGCCTGGGATGCAATATTGTGAATTAGCTTCCCAGGAGTCTGAGGTTCTCTAAGTATATGCAGTGTCCCTCCCTGTGTGTCAGATAACAAGATTGTCCAAATTATGATTTTGCCTGGCATGTCTCTTCATCCGTCTGAACTCAGGTCTGTATGATCATCAGCAATCTGCTCTTTCAAAGTGGAATACATGAAATTGCAATTTCTCTCCAAGCACATGTGCAGGATTTGCAGTTACAAACTGTTTTTCCTGACCAAAATGATTAGCTTGACTAGACATCCGTGAAATGAAACGTACAACGTCTGGTTTTCAACTGGAGCCCGAGGAATCCATCAAATTTAATACTGTTATTCTTTATTCTGTTGAGATTTGTTTGAAAAAAAAAATAACCCCACAGAAAAATATTAAATCAGGGAGTTCCCTGGTGGTCCAGTGGTTAGGACTGCATGCTTTCACTGCTGAGGGCCCAAGTTTGATCCCTTGTTGGGAAACTAAGATACTACATGCTGCGCAGCGCAGCCTAAACAAATAAAGTAAAAAAGTGAAAAAATACTAAAGCATTAAATACCATAAAAGTGCACATGATGGGAGAGAAGTTGGACTCTCAAAAGTTAGCATCATGCTCATAATTTAGTGTCACAATGTGTACCTATAATACTTAATGTTAACTCTTGAGCATTTAGTCACCCTTACTACTGGAAAAGGCAAGCTATCTTTTTGGATTGTATGACTTTTCATCATACATCGAAGGCAACAAAAATATGTAACTTTTTCCTGTTCTCTAATATTCGAAGCAAGGTATTTTTCTCCTGCCTGTACTTTCTGAGGTCATCTTCAGTTAGATGTAATTTAGTTACAATAAAACTCACAGGGCTTCCCTGGTGGCGCAGTGGTTGAGAGTCCGCCTGCCGATGCAGGGGATGCGGGTTCGTGCCCCGGTCTGGGAAGATCCCACATGCCGCGGAGCGGCTGGGCCCGTGAGCCATGGCCGCTGAGCCTAACTCACAAATTTTAAATGTGCAGTTCCATGAGGTTTGACAAATGTATATTTTCATGTAACCCCCACTACAATTATGACATAGAACATTTCCATCACCCTTAAAAGATTACTTGTGTCTCTTTGGGGTCGCTCCCCTATCCCTCTTCCGGCCTCTGGCAAAGTCTGATATGATTTCTATCACTGTAGTTTTTTTTTTTTTGCCTTTTCTAAAATTTCATATAAATGGAATCATACAGTATGTAGCCTTTTGTGTATATTCTTTTACTGAGCATGGTGCTTTTGTGATTCATCCATGCTGTTGTGTGTATCAGTTTGTTCCTTTTTAGTGCTCAGTAGTACTCCATTACGTGGATATATTACAATCAGTTTATCTATATGGACATAGGGTTCTTTTCAGGTTTTGGCTGTTTTGAACATTTGCTTATGTCTTCCTGTGGACATGTTTTCATTACCTGGGAGTGGAATTGCAGGATCATAAGATAAGTGTGTTTTACATTTACGAGAAACTACATAATTGTTTTCCAAAGTGGTCTTACCATTTTGCATTTTCACTAGTGATGTATGAGAGCCACATTTGGTCCACATCCAAATTTTAGTCATCCTATCGGTTATGTAGTGGTAGCTTATTGTGGTTTAAGTTTTCATTTACTTAATAACTAATGGCATTGTGCATCTTTTTGTGGGTTTTTTGTGTGTGTGTGTGTGGGGGGGGAGGTTTTGCCATTGTATGTCTTCTTTGGCGAAGGATCTCTTCAAATCTTTTGGCCTGTAAAAAAATTATCCTATTATTATATATATTATATATATATTATATATATATTATATATATCCTATTATATCTCTGTTATCCTATTATTGAGTTGTAAGAGTTCTTTATATATTATGGATACAATTCCTTTATTAAATATTTGTTTTGCAAATATTTTCTTCCATACTGTGGTTTGCCTTTTCATTTTGTTTTATTTATTTATTTATTTTATTATTGAGTTATAACTGACATATAACATTATATTAGTTTCAGATGTACTACATAATGGTTTGATATATATATTTCAAAATTATCACCACAATAAGTCTAGTTAACATCTGTCACCATGCATAGTTACAAAACTTTAGTGTGTGTAATGAGGACCTTTGAGGACCTTTAAGTGCTAATCTCTTTCAAATATGCAGTATATTATTAACTATAGTCACCACACTATACTTCATTTTTTTAAAGATGTCATTTTAGGAGCAAATGTTTTTAATTTTCATGAAATCCAGTTTATTTATTTATTTATTTTCGGTACGTGGGTCTCTCACTGTCGCGGCCTCTCCCGTTGCGGAGCACAGGCTCCGGACGCCCAGGCTCAGCGGCCATGGCTCACAGGCCCAGCCGCTCCGCGGCACGTGGGATCTTCCCGGACCGGGGCACGAACCCGCGTCCCCTGCATCGGCAGGCAGACTCCCAACCACTGCGCCACCAGGGAAGCCCAAGGTACAGCATGATGATTTTTTATTTACATATGCAACCCTGTAACCACCAACCAGATGGTGAATAGACATAGAATATTCCTGGTACCCCAGAAGATTTCCTCATGTTCCTTTCCAATCTATCCCTGATAACAGTTAACTATGATTCTGATTTTTGTCATCATCCATGAGTTTAGCCTGTTTTTGGACTTCATAGAAAGGAAATCATGTAGGATACACTCTGTGTCTGGTTAATTTCACTTGCTAAAACTTTTCACCTCTGAGTGCATTTAGCCGTGCATTCATCCGTGTTGTTGTGTTTATCAGTAGTTTGGTCCTTTTACTGCTGCGTAGTTTTCCATTATATGAATATACCACCATTTAGCTCTCTTTTCTCTTGTTTGTAGGCTTTTGTGTTGTTTCCATTTTTTGCCTGTTATGAATAAAGTCGCTTTGAGAATTCTTGTACATATCCTTTTGTGGACATATATACTTATTTTTCTTGAATAAATACCTAGGAGTGAATTGTTGGACCTTAAGGAGGTGTATATTTAGCTTTAACAGGTACTGCCAAACAGTTTTCCAAAGTGATTGTGCCCGTTTACACTTGTAGACTCATGTATATACCCTCGTGTGTGTGTGTGTGTGTGTGTGTGTGTGTGAGTGTGTGCTAGATGCGATACATCATGCCAACACGAGGTACTGTTGGTCTTTTTTTGAGGGGGAGGGCGGCTTCTTTCACTTACCAAAATGCATCTGAGATTCATCTAAGACTCTGTGTGTATATTTAGTTCATTACATGTTATTGCTGAATAGTGGTCTATTGTTTGGATGTACCAGTTTGTTTATTCAGTAACTGGCTGAAGGACATTTGAGTTGTTACCAGCTTTTAATGTTTTTACTATAAACACTCACATGGTTTTTGTGTGAACATTAGTGTTTGTTTCTCTTGGGTAAATAGGAGTAGGATTGCTAGGTTATTATTTTGTTTTGTTTTGTTTTTTGGCCTCAAGGCATGTGGGATCTTAGTTCCCCGACCAGGAATCAAACCCTCACCCCTGCATTGGAAGGTGAAGTCTGAACCACTGGACCACAAGGGAAGTCCCTGCTAGCTTATTTATTAATAAGTATATGTTTGGCTTTATAAGAAACTACTAAACTGTTTTCCAAATTGGCTGTAACATTTTACAGCCAGTAATATATGAAAGTCCCATTACCCTACATTGTCAGTAGCAGTTGCTATTGTCAGGACTTTTTTATTTTAGCCATTCTAAAGGGTATGTAGTACAGTCTTTTAAATTTTACACTACATCCTGGTGGAGTGTAGTTATCTTATTATGGTTTTAAGTTGCATTTTCTTGATAAATAATGAGTTGAGTGCCTTTTCATATATTTATTGGCCTTTTGTGGAGTGCCGTTGTCACCTTTCTTTTTTCAGTTGTCCTTTTTGTTTTTCTAATTGTCTTTTTTTTTTCCCATTGACTTGGAGGAGCTTTTTTGTTTTGTTTTGTTTTAATATATTCTAGATACAAGTCCTCTCTCAAATGTATGTGTGGTGGCTTATCTTTTCACTTTCTTAATAGTGTCTTTTCATGAACAAACTTTTAATTTTAATGATGGCTATAGTAGGCTGACTAATGGCCCCTCAAAGATGTCCATGTCCTAGGGGCTTCCCTGGTGGTGCAGTGGTTGAGAGCCCGCCTGCCAATGCAGGGGACATGGGTTCGTGCCCTGGTCTGGGAAGACCTGCAAGGTAATGCATTCTCCTCTAGAGTCTCCCGGAAGGAACAATTCCCTTCTGACATTTTAATTTTAAACAAGTGAGATCTCTGATCTCCAGAACTGTAAGATAATAAATTCGTGTTAAGTCACTAAATTTGTTGTAATTTTTTACAGCACCAATAGGAAATGAATACAATGGCTTAGTTTTTCATTTTATTAAAAAGCAATTTATACACAAAACCAAAAACCCTAAAAAAAAGCAATTTATCTTTTTTTTTCTTTTTTTTTTTGTTAGTGCTTATTGTATCCTGGTTAAGAAATCTTTGCCTACCCCAAGCTTGTGCAGTTACTCTATGCTTTCTTGAAGAAGCATTGTTGCTTTACCTTTTACATTTGGAACCGTGATATATACTGAATAAATTCTGGAGTGTTGGGTGATGTAGATTCAATGTTCATATGAAAAAAACAAATGTCCAGTGGCTCCAGCACATTTATTGGGAAAAAAATAATCCTTTCTCCCATTGAATTTCATTGGCACTTTTGTCATAAAATAAGTTTCTGCATATATTAATGTCTGTTCCAAAGAACTATTTGTATGTTCTTCACCAAGTCCACTGTGTCCTAATTTCTGTAGCTTTTTAGTAAATCTTGAAATTTGGTAGTGTATGTCCTCTAACTTCATTTTTCTGTTGTCTTGGTTGTACTAGGGCCTTTGCATTCAGATAAATTTTAGAATCACCTTGTCAATTTTTACAAAAAACCTGTTAGGATTTTAATTAAGATTGTACAGAGTAAGCTGTTTTGATATAGAAATTCAGGTCCTTTACTTTAGCTAAGTTTTATTCTATTAAATCTTTTAATACATTTTTTCTGGTCTGTTAATAACTGATTTAAAAAATTTATGACAATATAAATTTATGATAATAATATATGCTTAGTAAAGGGTCATATTTGTTTAATTTAGTGGAAGGGAAAAATGGTTTTCAAACTATGGGTCATCTTTCTGTAGTGGATCATGAGATCAATTTCATAGTCCTTACCAGTATTAAATAAATTGAATTAGAATAGGAAAAATCAGAGTATCATACCTAGTTTTTTGTTTTGTTTTTTTGCGGTACGCGGGCCTCCCACTGTGGTGGCCCTCCCGTTGCGGAGCACAGGCTCCGGACGCGCAGGCTCAGCGGCCATGGCTCACAGGCCCAGCCGCTCCGCGGCATGTGGGATCTTCCCGGACTGGGGCACGAACCCGTGTTCCCCTGCATCGGCAGGCGGACTCTCAACCACTGCGCCACCAGGGAAGCCCCTCATACTTAGTTTTATCAGATTATCATACTTAGTTTTGTGAAACTTTTAAACCAGCATATATATATATATATATATATATATATATATATATATATATATATATATATATATCCTGGTTCACATTGTGTCAAAAAATATTGAAAGCCCATGGCTACAGTATGGTGCTGGTGTTTTATGGTTTTATCCCCACAAATCCTATTTGGTTTTAAAGGAAATATTGCCTTATTACAGACTATCATTATAAGGGAAACTAGTTGTTGTTTTTGTAAATAAAAATGCAAAGGATAGCATATTCAACTCAATCACCATAAAGGTATGAGGGATAAATTCATTGAATGGACTTTATATAAGTCATAAATCTTTCAAGAGAAAGTTTTAACTGGATAGTAGAAAGACCTCTGTTCTAGAAGTCAGAGAACTTGACTACTATTTTCAGTGCCATTAGCTAAATCTCTTAACCTGTGTAAGCTTAAATTTCCTTATTTGGTAAAGATAGAAAAGAATCTTTAGGTCATTTATCTCTGAGTTGTGTGCATTAAAGAAATCTAATAGGACTTTGAAGAGTAAAGCAGCATCACCTGCCTAATCACTCCCCAATGTTGCTGAAATGTATCAGTATATGGAAATAAGTTTAGTGATTTCCATAGTTAAATCTGGCTCGTGTAGAGACCAGATTCAAGAATACATCAAATTTCAATAACTTGTATTAAATGATGTTTGGATTAATGATAAGTATTAAAGAAAGACTATTACGCCTATTTCAGATTATTATGGAGAGTATGTCATTTATTGATTTATGGACCTTAGAATCCTTGATTGGGGGAATTCCCTGGTGGTCCAGTGGTAGGACTCCACCCTTCCAATGCGGCCAGGGTTCAAGCCCTGGTCCGGGAACTAACATCCTGTAAGCTGCATGGCTGAAAAAAAAAAAAAAAAGAATCTGGTGACTGGGTGTAGTTATCTCTTTCAGGTAGGAGAAGATATAAATTTTTCCTTGTAGAGGCTGAACATCATATGGCCCCTAGTAAAGGCAATATCCAATAAATACCTATTCATGGGTCAATTTTTAAACATTTGGTTGTCATCTTATTATTTTTATAGTTATTGTGATTCTAAATGACTTCATGGAGAGATGAAAATATGGACTTTTAAATGATCTTTAAATTAGTTTCCTTTCAGCCTTTGGACAATACTTTTCATAGTCCATTATATCAAAAGCATTTAATGTTTCGCTTGAAATATAGGGTGTTTTAGACTATTCCATAGCAGTTGATGATTTTTTAAAAAGCACAGTGATTTTACACGATGTAGAGAACAACCTGTACAAAACTTCAAAAATGTAGGGAGATACACACAAAGAGTCAAAGAATAAGAGATTAGGACGCGATAGTACTAAAAATTGTTTGGTTTTATTTTTAAAAATTTTTAAAAAATTAATGGAAGTATAGTTGATTTACAGTATTATCTTAGTTTTGTAACCAAGCAAAGCGCTTGTGTGCTTATGGCTCAGAAAGCCAAACTCTGACTGCGGGAGTTTGCAGCAGAGTAAGGGTTTATTGCAGGGCGCCAAGCCAAGTGAGTGAGAGACAAGCCTCAGACCCACTCCAGCTTGGTCTTTGAGTTACGGGTGTTTTAAAGGTGAGGAACAAAGAAACTGGGATTAATCGTTGCCCTGTGACGTTTCTTAATCGTGGTTTCCGGAGTCAGAATGTCTCCAGTTTATGATTCTCTGGCCAGGTGGTCCATGGGCCACCGTCTGTGGTCTGTGAGCTCACCTTGCCCTGGAGAAACATCCTGAGTTTGTACCTTAATGATGATACCTGTGACAGCGATTTTAGTGCATTAACGACGTTATTGACAGCAGTAACTATAGTCATCTGACGTTGGTTGATTAGTGTTAGCACAGGATTGAGGTCAGAGGGGAGAAAAAGTAAAGTTTTGCATAGAGATTAATCATAAACTCAGTAAGGGACCATGGTTTTAAGAGGACTCCAGTTTCAGGTGTACAACATAGTAAATATTTTTTATAGATTATATATATGTGTTTGTTTTAAAATTGTGGGTCTGTAAGTGTACAGAGTATCCGTACTCAACTTGTACCCCCAATGTTGAGTACATTGCTTGGTATAGAGCTGTTAATATCAAGTGTTGCCCAAATTTTAAGTGAATTGAGGAAGTTTAGAAAGTAAAGCCTGAGTCGCGTTATCTCTAAGAAGACAGAGGAAGTGAAGATTTGGAGTTTTCCATACTCTAGTCCTTCTAAATCCTTATCAGATGGGTATCTGATTCAAGGGCGTTTCCTAGTTAACCAAGTTCTGCCAAGCTTCACAGCCTTCTCGGGGAACCGGTTTCATTCTCTAGAATCACCCTGTGGCGCCATCTTCCGGAGCTGTCAAGAAACGCGGGATTTAAACCACCACCATCGTTCCAAGTTCTTTAATTGCTCTCCTCCCGGGTCTTTTTCTGAGGTTCCCTGGACGCATGCGCTTTCTATGGGCGGCCAAGCCAGTGAGAGACTACAATTCCCAGAAGGCCATGCCAAAGGGGAAAAAAAATCCCGTGGTTGCGGGAAGGGGGCGGGAAAGACAGGAAAGCTCGCGAGAAAATGAGCTTGGGGAGGCTGCGAGAAGTGGGTGGAGGCGGGTGGAGAGCGTGAGGAGGGCGAGGAGGAGGTGCCATCCCACAATACCAGGCGGGAGGGCGGGCTGGCGGTTTGTATCCGGGCTGTGAGGTGCTCGGAACCTCCGCGGACCTTGGAGCCTCTGTCTCTTTAACGCGAGAGGAAGCGATGCAGAGGGGTGGAAAATGGCAGAGCTGCAGATGTTACTAGAGGAGGAGATCCCGTCTGGCAAGAGGGCGCTGATAGAGAGTTATCAGAATCTGACCCGGGTGGCGGACTACTGTGAAAACAACTACATACAGGTGAGGAGCGCGGGCGCGCGGGCGGGCGCTGCCGGCCGGGCCGAGGACCCGCCGCCGGCCGCCCGAGTGACCAGCCCACTGGGCGGGGTGGGGAACTGCCTAACCTCAGCGGCAGCCCCAACCCCAGCCCCAGTCGGAGAGAGAGCGGGTGGCCGGACTGCAATACAGGAAGTGGCCGTGGTGGTTGAAACCCATAGAAGCGGAGAGGGAAAATGGGCGAGGGAGCCCGGAGCCGCGGCCGCCGCGGTCCGGCGCCCCCCTGCCGTCCGCCTCCCCGTGGGCTCGGCCCCCCGAGCCGCGCTGCCCCACGGCCGCCCTCCACCCGCTGGCCTTCCGTCCCGGAGCCCCCCGCCGCCTCTCCGCCGGCCGAGGGTCTCGGACCGGGCGAGCGAACGGAGAGCAGAGGGCCGGGACGAGGCTTGGGGAGGAGCGGCAGGAGCGAGAGGAGAAGCGGGGGGTGCGTCGGGGGAGGATGGGTGGGGGCGAGAGTATGTCAGTTCAGCCCAGAGGGTGTGTCTTTTATTTATTTATTTATTTTTAAAATTTGTCGTGAGTCACATCACACAGACCTCCCCCGAGGAGAGGAGGAAGCGGGTGGGGAGCGAGGGAGGGAGTAGAAGAGAAGTTAAATCTCTGAGTTCCGTTAATTGAAGGTTTGTAAATCTGCCTGCCTGTCCGTTTTCAAGTCGGGTTTTCTCCCCCCTTGTCTCATCATTTTCACTTCCGCCCCCACTGTAATATATTCTAGAGGTTGTTAGGGCGGTCGTTAGTGTAAAGCACAAATTATCCTTAACTGCTTGGAAAAATGGCTTCAATACTCTCTCTTCCCCAAAAGTTCTTGAACTGCTGGCTTCTTAAGTAACTTAAAATAGAATGGTGTAATCGCCGGTTGCTTTTTTCCTGAGGTTTCTCTCTTTACAGTACGTACATGTAGAGAATGAATCCCCGAACTAGAACTAGAACGTCAAATATATCATTCTAAATTTATTAGAAAATTCTTGGGACCTTATCTATGGCAGATGGTTGGTTGTTTGCTTTTAATTTGATGATTGAAAGTGAATTATGTTGTGTGGTAGTTTGGTTTGTAGATCTTTAACTGCATAAACTAACAGTTAGCAGTAGAAGCAAATAAAAGTAGCAGAGTCCTTTATATCAATGTAATGGCACCAAAAATTCGCTTGTTAGTGGTAAGGCATGACCAAAACTTGCTTTCAGAGGCTGGGCTTATTGCAGTTCAGAACTAAAGTATTTATAGAAATGCATCCCACGTGATTATCATTTTTAAGAACCAGTGGTTTCTGTGTTGGCAGATGCTTTTCCTCTATTTTTAGAAGGAGATACTGTTTTCAGAATATTTTGAATGTTTCTCAATTTCTATATTAGTAACATTGTATCTTCAGTAGCACTACTAGGAGTTCATCTCATAAATTTTTTCAAGCTTTTACTTTAGGAATTCCACTGATAAACTTGTTGAATGCCTGCCACATCTACTGTATTACTTGTTTTTGCAAACTTTAGCTTTTAAAAAAATATTCTAAAATCTAGTAGAAATGTGGATATAGTTTTCAAGCAGAAGTTTTCTGTAGTTTATCGATATTAAAAATAAACACGTTTTATTCAACTTCACATGAAGAACCTTAAAATTGAAGTGAATCTCAGTTTGCTGAAGGTTTTAAAGATTTTGAAAGTCAGAGGGAGAGCACAGGAAGTTAAATTGCCCCCTTTCTAGAAAAGTCATTTCTTTGTAGAAGTCAGCAGATAGGCACTTCATAAAAGGGTGGCTTCTTTTCGTTTTGCATGTTGGGAAATCTGACAAATATATGGTGTGGTAACTGCTACGTGTTGGCCAATACAAACGTGTTTTAACCTGTCTGTTGGCTATTTATTTTTCAGGTAGTTGTGTGCTGTAAGGTTTTTTTCCCCCTGACTCTTTTCTTTTCCCCTCTTGCCACCGTAATTTTGAAGCACTTTAAAGTTTCATTATATCCCTAATTAAATAAATCATGTTATTTCTCACGTAGTCTTTTAAGCTTGTTAGTACCATGATGCCAAGATCCACTGTCACTGGTCCCAAGTTTTTTTGGAGGTCCTAAACTTGACACCAGTGAGATATTTAGAAATGCTGGGGGGAAAAAAGAATGAAATTCACACACAGCACTGTAATAGCTTTTAAACTTTGGGCTGCATGAAGCTGGCCACTAGCTCCCTTCCCAGGAGGCTCAGACAGGGAGGGTCACACTCTGACAGGCTCAGAAGATGATGAGCACTTGGTGGAAGTTGATGTGGTGGTAGCTGATTTTGTGATGTGGAAGTTGATGTGGTGGTAGCTGATTTTGTGATGTGCTGTGGTGCTGTGAAGAGGGAACAAATAGTACTAGAAATATCCATTTAGATGTCCTTTGAGATCTCTCTGTATCCCTTGTGACCGATTGGATAAGGGCTAACACCCTATGTAAACATACCTTCTCTTGGGGAAGGTATATTGGTCACTTGTGTTTTGAGAATTTTTTTTATATCCAAGGTGAGTTAAATTATTGCCTGAGTAATTTTATTTATTTTTTATTTTTTTTGCGGTACGTGGACCTCTCACTGTTGTGGCCTCTCTCGTTGCGCAGCACAGGCTCCGGACGCACAGGCTCAGCGGCCATGGCTCACGGGCCCAGCCGCTCCGCGGCATGTGGGATCTTCCCGGACCGGTGCACGAACCCGTGTCCCTTGCATCGGCAGGCGGGCTCTCAAGCACTGCGCCACCAGGGAAGCCCACAGCTTAACTTTTAAATTTTTTCTCCAACAGGGGCTTGTTTGGGTTAACAAGTATATCCTAAAGTCTGGGAAGATGAAGGGGATGTCATAAGTGAGCTACTTAATTTAGCTTGATTTCCTCCACCTGTGACGTCAGTTTAGCTTCATTTGCTCATTATACCCATGTGATCTTGGAAGGCAGATAATTTTTTGAGGGGGAGCACTTTAGAGTAGGTAAAAGCTGACATTTTTGGTACTGTACAGTTTTTTCCAGTTTATAAACTGTCACTTAATTATTACAATAATTATGATTTCTTTCTTTCTTTCTTTCTTTCTTTCTTTCTTTTTTTTTTAAACAAATGAGCAATCTGAGGTTCAGAGAGGTTGAATACCTAGCCTAAAGTCCCATATCTTGTATGAGATGGTGCCTAGAATCAAACCCAGATTTTCTGATTCTGCATCCTAAGTGAATAGAAAGAATGTGTGAAGAGGGTACTAGAAAAGGGAAGAGTAACTTGCTTCTACTTATTGAGTACCTGCTCTTTCACAGTCTGTGCTAGTTGATTTGTATTACCTTTAATCCTTACAAAAACTCTCTGTGATAGGCAGTATTCTCTTCCAGATGAGGAAATTGGGACTCAGAAAAGTTAAATGAATTTTTGTTTGATCATACAGTTAGGGATTGGCAGTCAGGATTTCTCCCTAACTCTTGACAGGCTCCAAAGGCTATGTTCTTTCCATATCACACTGTCTCCAGATGCGAATGAGTCTAGAACTCAGACTAGTTCAGAAATGTCATGGAATAGACTCTTGTGGGTCATGTCTGGGAACCTAACAACTATTTTACTGTTGTTTCCTCTTGAGTTCCAAGTTGTAATATAAGAACAGGTATGTTTGTAACTTGGGGACTTGCCCAATCACAAAAGATGGTAGCTTTGGCACTTGAAGTATTGAATTACAGAAATCATAGGTTAGTTTTTCACTGAGCTAAGTGGATCCTCTTCTCCTCTTGTGCATCTTTGCCTTTTTTTTTTTTCTGTTCTGAATCAGCTTTGCAATTGTGATAAGGAAATTTGTAGAAGAATTAGTAGAAGTTAGCAAAACAAAAAATGTCTTGAAATATTTTGGGTAGTTCTGACTTCCACACAAACTATGTTCAGGTAAAGATGTCAAAGTGCAGAGATTAGGACAGATTGGAAATGGTAGAAATCTACTTGCACTTGGAAGTTTGAATAAAACAGTGGCTAGCAAAATTAGAGATATAGGTTGGAAATATAAATGAATTAAACAGGGTTTTAGTAATGTACAACATGGTAACTAGTTAATAATACTGTATTGTATAATTGCTGCTAGAGTAGATCTAAAGAGTTCTCACCACAAGAAAGAAAAAAAAAATTTAATTTGTGTGGTGATGAATGTTAACTGGACTTATTGTGGTGACCATTTTGCTATATATACAAATAGTGAATTATTTTATTGTACACCTGAAACGAATATGGTGTTATATGTCAATCATATCTCAATAAACAAAATAAAATGGGATTTTAGATAATTTTATGGAAAATCCTCAGTTGTTAGATTGACCGATATCATGTCATAACATTAATTAAACATTAATGCCACTGTCAAGCAGGTAGAATCTGACCTTGCATATTAGGTCTTAGTGAAAGTGCATTCATCTCTCTTTTTTTCCTTTTGTAACTGTAATATAATAACTTTACGTGTGGTACTGTGATCTAGTTCTGGTGTGTTTAGATCCTCAGTTTTAGTATGTTTGTATCTTTAGAAGAGGGTGTTTTTTAAGAAAATTGTTGAAATAATCCCTTAGGATAAGAACACTTTTCTAATTCCTCTTATGTGCCTCTGCTTTCTCCAGTTGGTTCTGATAGCTGAAGAATGCTAATACTCCTTGAGGTAGAAAAGAGGTATTTGGGCAATTTAGATTCTGATCTATGACCATTTATTTATTTATTGGCCGTGCTGCGAGGCATGTGGGAATCTTAGTTCCCTGACCAGGGGTCCCCCCTACAGTGGAAGCTTAACCACTGGACAGCCAGGGAAGTCCCTCTGTGGCCATTTAGAATAACTGTATCTTCGGTTAAATTATGTCCTAGGAATTAGAAATTTGTGAGTTAATAGGCAAGAATGTATTAGCCAGAGAAGAAGAGTGCTAATATTGGGACAAGAGTTTGAGTCAGACATTAGAGGAGATTGTGTAGATGTAATTCCATGAAAATAGTGTTGGTAAGGAAAGTAAGGTAAAAGTGACAGTTGAAAGCTAATTTTGGAGCATTTAAAAAGTTTGAATTTGTGGGGAGCTATATATTTTTTCTAATGTCTTTTGGTGTTGATTGTAATTTTTACTGAAGTTATGGTTTGACTTTTGAAGAATAATAGTCAAACCCTGGGGCTACAAACGTTTTAGACCTTAATATTTATTTAATAAGACACCATCCTAAAAAATAAGGGATTTAAAAAATTATGTTATTGAGAAAATGGCAATATCTGATTTTGGAAAATGGCAATTACTGGATTTTGTTTTTAAAGGAGAGAGCTAACCTGATGATTTTAACTGTACACATTAATTCCATAGAAAGGAGACTTGAAGTTTTTTAGTATTACCACTCTGTGTCAACCCAAATAGGTACACTTAACTAATTAATTTACTAATTTTCTTCATTTACAAAATGAAATTTTCTGAGAAATAGTTGGTAGTGAACTAGTATTTGTGAAAAAATTCTGGAAGCAAAACAAAACAGGTACAAATAGGTACACTTAACTAATTTACTAATTTTCTTCATTTACAAAATGAAATTTTCTGAGAAATAGTTGGTAGTGAACTAGTATTTGTGAAAAAATTCTGGAAGCAAAACAAAACATCCTAAGGAAGATAATGTTTATTTGTTATCAAATAGATTCTAATTTAGATATGCATCTGTGCTTAGCAAGTTCAGCAAATGTTTGTGGAACTGTGATTTATATCAACTAAAGAATATTGGTAGTACCATCTCAGGTATAGCTTAAAGTATAAGGAAACCATTTAAAGTCTTATTTTACTAATTTTTAGCACAGTAATTAAAAACTCATATACTCAGATGTGGAGAGAATGGCATAATGAACCCCAACGTGTTCAACATCCAGCTTTAACAATTACCAACTCATGGCCAGTCTCCTTTCATCTGTAATCCTCTCCTGTCTGTCTGTCATTATTGTAAAGTCCATCTTTGATGTATCATTTCATCCATAAATATTTTAGTACGTATCTCTAAAAGATAAAAGGCTTATTTAAATCCATTGCACAATTTCTATACGTGGGGGAAAAGACAATGAATGTTATTATGATTTATTTATGACAATAAGGAGTAGAGAGCTTTAAAATAGTTAATGTGTTTTAAGTTTACAAACAATTTTGTTATTAATTCCTGCCATAGGTTGATTAGAATATAGCTATACTATATGCTTCATAATGGAATTTTAAAAATTGAGCTGTAAGTCATATAATATAAAACCAACCATTTTAACGCATACAGTTCAGTGGTAATTTAGTGCATTTACAGTGTTCTGCAACCACCGCCTCGATGTATTCTAAAACATTTTCATCACTCCTCAGGAAAGCCCATACCTGTTAAATAGTTTGTCCCCATCCCAGCCCCCCGCCACCTGGCATCCATCAGTTTGCCTTGTTTCTGTGAATTTACCTATTCTATATATTTCATATGAATGGAATTATACAATATGTGGCCTTTTGTGTCTCTTTCACTTATATAAAGCATAATGTTTTCAAGGTTCATTCACTTGGTAACATGTATTAGTACTATATTCCTCTTTATGGCTTAGTAATATTCTAGTGTATGTATATTACATCACATTTTGTTTATTTATTCATCCTTTGATGGACATTTGGGTTGTTTCTACCTTTTGGCTGTTGTGAATAGTACTGCTGTGAATATTCAAGTACAGTATTTGAGTGCCTGTTTTCAGTTCTTTTCCATATATACACCTAGGAGTCCTTCATAGTGGTATTCTGTTGTGAAATACATAATTACCTAATTTTGCACAGAGATAATTTTGAATTTCTACCATTATACTGCAGTGTTAAGAAGGAATTCCAGGCATGAACATACACTCAGAACTTCAGTGTGAATTAAGGCTTGGAGCCTAAGTTTTCACTTTATATGTAAAGTTAATTTTCCCCCTGATTACCAAAGTAATATCAAATATGGTAATTGCACGAATTTTAAACTTTTTAGAAATATATATAGCTTAGACAGGACAAGTCCCTTGTAATATCACTCACATATACATCTTTTAACGAATATATCTAAACTTTATATTGTACAATTGGTAAACTCATATTGCTGATAATATGGCAGAAAGTATTTCAGTTACAGTATATTTTAAAATTTAAAAATTCCAACACTTCTGTGAGATTATCTAATTATTAAGTCAGATGTGAATTATATTCTTTTTTAGAGCTTAAATGAAGCATAGTACATAAGATGTGCAGTTGGATATTCTCAGCTGCTTTTGATTGGAGCAAAATTTTATTTATCTCCTTGAAACTTAAAGGAAACAAAAATACTAACGTTAATGAGAAAGTATATTACTGAAAAACTTTAATTTACCTTTAGTTTGTTTCCTGACTTTATGTTTAATTACTGTTAGTAATTTCTACATGCTGTGATAAAATTGGGTTTGGTAAATTTTATTTTCCATTTTCTTGAAAGGCAAGTGTGGTACTTTGTGAGAACCCTTTTTATTTGGGCCATGGGGAATTAATGCCCTCCACTTAAACACCAGAAAGGTATGTAATGCAGCATATGGAAAAAGATACTTAGTTCAAATACTGGCAACCTAAGACTTGTAGTAACAAACACTTTAAGAAGACAGTGTAGTGGAAAGGGTTGATTAGTGCCATTTAAAAATCATGCCGCGGAGCGGCTGGGCCCGTGAGCCATGGCCGCTGAGCCTGCGCATCTGGGGCCTGTGCTCCGCAAAGGGAAAGGCCACAGCAGTGAGACGCCCGCGTACCGCAAAATAAATAAATAAATAAATAAATAAATAAATAAAAATCATGGTTACCACTCGAAAGTGAGCCCTCAGTATAGCCCAGCAATCCCACTATCTTTTGCCACGTCATTTAATTTAATTTTATTTATTTATTTATTTTTTGGCTGCATTGGGTTTTCGTTGCTGCACGCTGGCTTTTCTCTAGTTGTGGAGAGCAGTGGCTACTCTTCTGTGGGGTGCACGGGCTTCTCATTGTGGTAGCTTCTCTTGTTGTGGAGCACGGGCTCTAGGTGCACAGGCTTCAGTAGTTGTGGCACGTGGGCTCTAGAGCGCAGGCTCAGTAGTTGTGGTGCACAGGCTTAGTTGTTCTGGGCATGTGGGATCTTCCCGGACCAGGGCTCGAACCCATGTCCCCCTCATTGGCAGGCAGATTCTTTTTTTTTTTTTTTTTTTTAAATAAATTTATTTATTTATTTTTGGCTGTGTTGGGTCTTCGTTTCTGTGCGAGGGCTTTCTGTAGTTATGGCGAGCGGGGGCCACTCACTATTGCGGTCTCTCTTGTTGCGGAGCACAGGCTCCAGACACGCAGGCTCAGTAGCTGTGGCTTACGGGCCCAGTTGCTCCGTGGCATGTGGCATCTTCCCAGACCAGGGCTCGAACCCGTGTCCCCTGCATTGGCAGGCAGATTCTCAACCACTGCACCACCAGGGAAGCCCTGGCAGGCAGATTCTTAACTGCTGCACAACCAGGGAAGTCCTTCCACATCATTTTACACCATAAACTGTTTTAAATTTTCTCTTCCCTTTTAAAATCTCTTTCCTTTCTCATCTTTTATTTCATAGAGAAAATAGACCTCGTTGTATAAGACATATACTTTCTTTTTTTTTTTTTTTTTTTTTTTTGCGGTATGCGGGCCTCTCACTGTTGTGGCCTCTCCCGTTGCGGAGCACAGGCTCCGGATGCGCAGGCCTAGCGGGCTTAGTTACTCCGCGGCATGTGGGATCTTCCCGGACCAGGGCACGAACCCGTGTCTCCTGCATCGGCAGGCGGATTCTCAACCACTGCGCCACCAGGGAAGCCCCAGACATATACTTTCTTACCACTACGTTTCCAAGCCTACTGGTGTCCTCATTTGTCCTATTCTACTTCCTTCTTGTAATGGAGGAGAGGTGTCCTTCCTCTTAGCTAAGGTCAGTCCTTGTCTTTGCTCTGGGTCCCATCCTTGCTTGCCTTTTTAGAAACCTTACACTTCTCATGTCTTTATTTCTTCTCTCTGCTGATTTTGTGCAGTCAGAATCAAAACATCTCAAGCCTCTTGATCAGTGTTTAGCTCTTTTCTTGCTTGTTTTCTCAGCATCACTTCATGCAATTGACCATTCCCTCTTTTTTTTTTAAAGCTAATTCTTTGGCTTCTGTGATGACATTCTTTTCTACTTTTTCCTGTTACTGTCTGGCCCTTTGTTCTCCTTTACCTTGAAATATTACAGTGACTTTGTATGAGCTCCTTTCTACACCTACCACCTTAGGCTGTTTTAGTTGTTCGCATCTGAATGATCTCTCTTCCACTGCAGTTTCAATCCATATATCTGCTTGTTTGAGTCAGAGGTACCTCAGACTTGTAGAAACTGAACTCATCACCTTTCCTCAGTCTCTCCTACTACTTACTTTCCACTGACTCATGCACTCGAGCATCGTTCTTGGCTCCTCCATTATTCTTTCCTGGCACCTGCTTCCCCAACTACCACTACTGATTCATCTGTATGGGGTCCTGTTGAATCTTCTTCTTAAATTTGTCTATTCCATCTCGTAGTGTGAAGCTTAGACAACTACTGTAGCTTCTGTCTTCTTGACATCGCCACATGTCCCCCTCTGATCACCTCCCTGTTATCCACACTGTGCCACTTGAGTGTCACTTTCAAAACGGAAATCTGATCATGTCACTTCTCTGCTTAAAAGTTAGTCAGTGATTCCTCATAAATATGCAGTTTCACAGTGAGGCCTATTAGGCCATATATAGTATAGCTCCTGTCTTTCTAGTCTTGCTGCATTCATCCCATTACCCTCGTCTTACCAATCGTATTGGCCTTTCAGTTTTTGAAATTTCGTTTTTTTCTGCCTTTGCAAATGTTCTCTGACTAGAAAACTTGTTCCTCTTGGTCTGAATATTACTCATTTTTCAGGTCTTATAGTTGAGATGAAAAATTACTATATTCATTCATTCATTCTTCATTTGATCAAAATCCTTTGAGTACCTACTAAGTGTCAGGTACTATCCTAGGTACCACAGATAGAATAGTGAGTGAGGCCAAGTTCCTACCTTTAGGAAGTTTTCATTACAGAGAGGAGGGGACAGATAATTAACTCCCCCCCCCAAAAAAAAGACTTTCATTGGAAGTAGAAAATTTAGAAAATTAAATAGGGTGACAGGGTACAGAAAATTGGGATTGGGAAGGGAGACTTCTTTAGCTTGGGAAGTAAGAAGTGATACTCTGGAGGTGACATTTGATTTGAGACCTAGAGGGTAGATAGGACATCTTCCATGTGAAGATATAAGGAAAAGGCAAGTGCAAAGGCTCTCAGATGGGAAAAATCTTTGTAAGGGTAATGTCTAGAGGGTTGTTATTGAGAGGGAGACTAGTAGGAGAGAGGTCGGAGAGATTGTCAGGGACCAGATCATGTAGGGCCTTGGAGGCTTTGAAAAGTGGTTGGATTTTATTCCAGGTGTGATGGGGTTATCATTAGAGTACTTGATTTACTTTTTTTAAAAAAATGTATTTAATTAATTTATTTTTATTTTTGGCTGTGTTGAGTCTTCATTGCTGCATGGGGGCTTTCTCCCTAGTTGTGGAGAGCGGGGGCTACTCTTCATTGCGGTGTGCGTGCTTCTCATTGTGGTAGCTTCTCTTGTTGGGGAGCACAGGCCCTAGAGTGTGTGGGCTTCAGTAGTTGTGGCACGCGGGCTCAGTAGTTGTGGCTCACGGGCTTAGTTGCTCCACGGCATGTGGATCTTCCTGGACCAGGACTTGAATCCGTGTTCCCTGCATTGGCAGGCGGATTCTTAACCACTGTGCCACCAGGGAAGTCCCTTGATTTACTTTTTGAAAGAATCATTCAGGCTACAGAGTAGAAAACATTGAAGGGAAGGCAAGAGCAGAATTACCAGCAGGGAGGGGATTGTACTAGTCTAAGCAGGAAATGAGAATTGCCTGTACTTTAAGTGGTGGGGTGAGGAATTGAGGGGAGAGGTTGGATATGTTTAAGGCAAAGCTGAACAAGACTTACTGGTGGATTGGATGTGGGATGTGAGGAAAAGAGGAATCTTAAGGATGACTCCTAGTTTAAATTGTTTTCCTAACTATGTCAGTGGATGGTAGCACATGGACGGGAGGATACCAAGAGTCCTGCTGTGGATGTGTATGAAGTCTGCATTATATTAGACAATGAAATAGATAGGCCAGATGGTCTTTCTGGAATTTAGGAAGGAGTCAGAGTTAGAGATCCACGTTTAGGAGTCATCACAGAATACATTAGCACTGTCTCATAGAAATATAATGGTGAGCCACATATCTAATTTAAAATTTTCCTAATAAGCACATTTAAAAAGTATGAAGAAATAGGTTGAAATTAATTTTAATAACATTTTATTTAACCCAGTGCATCCAAAGTATAATTATTTCAATAAGTAATCAACATAAATAGTTTGTTAGGGACTTCCCTGGTGGCACAGTGGTTAAGAATCCGCTTGCCAATGCAGGGAACACGGATTCAAGTCCTGGTCCAGGAAGATCCACATGCCGCGGAGCAACTAAGCCCGTGCGCCACAACTACTGAGCCTGCACTCTAGAGCCCATGAGCCACAACTGCTGAGCCCGCATGCCACAACTACTGAAGCCCGCGCACCTAGAGCCTGTGCTCTGCAACAAGAGAAGCCACTAGAATGAGAAGCCTGAACACCACATCGAAGAGTAGCCCTCGCTCGCTGCAACTAGAGAAAGCCCACACATAGCAACGAAGACCCAACACAGCCAAAATTAAAAATAAATAAATTTATATTAAAAAATAGTTTGTAAATGAGATATTTTACATTCTTTTTAAAGTACTAAATCTTTGGAATCTGATGTGTGTTTTATACTCGCAGCACATCTTAGTTGCGACATAAGACAGTGAAAAACTGGGATGATTAATGTGTGGGAAGTCCCGTGAAATGTAAGGATAGTTGGAATCGAGGTACTAGAGTAAACTGCAGAGGTAGAAGTTGGGTGTTTATAATGTGGGATTTTTAAAATCTAGATTTTTGGAAATGGTGTAATTACTGGTGATGACCATGGGAGGTTTTGACAGTGATGAAGAAAAAAATGTTTTAGTTCAGCAAGTCAAATGACTGAGAGACAAGAGTTTTGGGTGGATTATCTGAGTGAATGTTGACATCACTAAAAATATGATAGGAATAGTGATGAATTAGTGAGTCCTTAGCGAAGGAGGGGAGTGATGAGGATGTTGGTGGATGACAGCAATAAGGTTTCTTTCTTAAACACCTCTTCCTTGTCCCACCAGGTCAATTTATACCGTATTAAATGCTCACATAGAATCCTATGTTTCCTCTGTGGTGCTCGTTACATATGTTCGATACTTGATGCTAATCTACAAGAAAGCAGGTTTACCATGTTTGTCTTGTTTTTTCCCCATCTCCAGTGCCTGGCACATAAGCTCTCAAAAGTTTACATGAACTGTTCAACGAGTCTGGAAGCTTAGTTCTGGTCCTCATTCTATCACGAATTAGTTGTATTTTAACCAGCCTTTAACTCTTTTATTGTATCTTCTAAAAAAGGGCAAGTTTGAACTAGATTATGTCTAAAGTTACAATTCTGATGGTTTTTAGTAGAGTTTGTCTCTAACTTTTAGCCCTATAATTCTGATGTTTTTCATTAGTTTGTTTCTGAGTTAGTTCTTCAATTTCCTCTAAAAAAAAATTGCCAATTTACTTACACTTATTCCTTCTATTTTGTTGTTAGCAAAAGTTATGTTTAAATGTTTACTTTGTCATAATTAAGGTATCAAGATACTGAATAAATAGGTTGTTCAGGAAGTGGTTTAATTCAGATTGTTATGAACTGTCATTCCTCTTAAACATTCTTAAAATCTTTTTATTAAAATCACTTTTTCGGTCTTGCTGAAGAGAGAAAATATAAGTGAGATTGTGTTAAATTAGAACATCTTTGTCTCTATTGTTTCACAGTATAGATCAACAGTACTGAAACTTACGGTCTCAGGACTCCTTTATATGCTCAAAAAATATCAAGTATCCCAGAGAACTTTCCTTTAGGTGGTTATATCTATCAATGTTTACTGTATCAAAAATAAAAATGGAGAAGTTTAAAACGTTTATTAATTCATTTAAAATAACATGTGATGGGTTTTAACATAAATAATGTAAATAATAATTTTTTGAAAAATATCCATAGGTTTCCAAAACAAAAAAAGTTTAATGAGAAGAGTGGCATTGTTTTATATTACTGCACATCTCTTTAGTGACTGGCTAGAAGAGAGTTAAATTGTCATATCTACTTCTGCATTCAGCCTGTTGTGATATTTTATTTCGGTTGAATTATGTGAGAAAATCTGGCTTCATAAAGTTATGTAGTTGGAAAGGAAGGAGTATTTTAATAGCCTGTGCATAGAATTATGGATAATTTTCTTTGATATTGATTCAAAACTCAGCAGATAGTAGTTCTTAAAGGTTGCTTGCTGTGTGGACTCTGAAACCATATCAATGAACATTTTATACTCCAGTACATTAAAAATCATTGCATGGGTCATTTGGATGAAAAGTATTTGTTCACTTAGTTATGTGGATCCTTCTGAATGTTGACACATTTCATTATATGATATGAAAAAAAATCACATTCATTAATATCACTACAGATCTTATGAGTCTTTAAGTATCGAAAAGCTTCCAAGCTCACGTTGGTGGATGAAAGGTTTCCAAAATTCTGTTTTTTACTTGAAAGTTCGAATTTTACTGTTGGCAACAAACATTGTCAGTTATTTTCCTTGAAATGATAGACTCACTTCGTTCATTTTTAGGAAAATGTCTGCCAAATATCCAATCTGATTAACCATAGTTTGTCGGTTGTTTTTTGAAGTTCCATGGAAAATTGGCTTATTCAGCTTGCAGATAAATTGCACAAGTGCTTTTTCAAAACTATTGTACTTAGAATGCAGCAGAATTACTTTATATATACTTTTCATTTTGTTACACACAATGTTAAAAAGCATCTTGCCAGAAGAGAAGGCAAATAGCATTAGTATTATTATGAAAATAGTTTTGACCTTGTGAACCTCCAGAAAGGGAGTGAGAGATCCTCAGTAGTCCGCAGACCACACTTGGAGAAACTTTGGTATAGATGATTCGTTTAGTAGACTTAATGTCTTCCATTTATGGTAATAGTGGGACTCTGAATTTTAAATATCTTTGTATAGCACTGTCTGTAGTGCGCATCTCTGACTAAAAGCTTGTGTAAATACCTCATAAAAAATTTAAAGTTCCTTGTGTAGGAATTCTCTTAGTACAGCATATACTATGTTAATCATTTTGGATAGTTTCTTATATTATGGGTCTTACTATTGCTCTGTATATTTCACCTTTCAGCACTAATTTTGAAATTGTTTTAGTTTCATATATCAAATTTTACCCATGCCAAAAGTTTGGTAATTTGTTTGAATAAATTTATTTGATTAATAGGAAGTTGTTTAAATTGTATGATTTATATGAAGCAGTATGAAACACTAATTTTAAAATGTTTATCATAATCATTTAATTTATTTCTAATTTGAGTATGTTCCAAATTAGATTTGAAGAAATCTGTTGTTATTACCTATGGTACATATCTTTCTTTTCTGTACTAAAGTATTTATGTCTTAAAAAAAATAAAAATGACCCAACTAAAGTAGTAGAAAAAGACAAAAAAATGGAGAATATGTTTTGTTTTCTCTGACATTTTCCCTCTTCTGTTATTTATTTTTATGCTTTTCATGAAAAAAGCTTTGGATTAATCCATTTCTCTTTTAAACCATTTCCCTTTCAAAAAAGTTGCAAAATCTTTTTTTCTTTTTCACCTCCACATTTCATTAAAATTAATAATCATATTTAGACTTTATTATGAATAGTGGGGAGACAAACTGGTGATACTCCCATTCTTTCAGAATAATCAGAGAATGCCATAAAGATCCTAAAGAAAACCGGCAAATTTTTATGGGTTCCCAAGTTGGAACCATAGGAATGCCCAATAAAGTGAAATATGTGTAATTATATGTAGCATACTTCACTGTATGACAGAATATATTAGTTTGTCACTTATTCAGTTATTCAGCAGTTTTTGACTATCATGTGCCTATTTTGCAAATCAGATGTAATGGTTGCCCTTAAGATATAATCTCTGCTTCTCTCTCTAATCAAATAAATCACATCCTGTAATAAATTTTATCTAGGGAAGCACATGTCGACATGAGAGTGTATGTCTGGTGCCCCCACCCAGCCTGGCATATCAAAGAAGTAATGTTGGGATTGAGATCTGAAGGGTGAATATAATTAACCAAATTTAATATAGTTAACCAAGAAATTTTGAGGGAAGGAACAACAATATCCTTACCAGAGGGAACAGGAAAAGTATGTGTACAGGCCCAAAGGTGAGGGAAAGCAGAATTATTATTATTATTATTTTTTACATCTTTATTGGATTATAATTACTTTACAATCTTGTGTTAGTTTCCATTGTACTGCAAAGTGAATCAGCTCTATGTATAAATATATCTCCTCCCTCTTGTGTCTCCCTCCCACCGTCCCTTTCCCACCCCTCTAGGTCATCACAGAGCACCGAGCTGATCTCCCTGTGCTATGCGGCTGCTTCCCACTAGCTATTTATTTTACACATGGTAGTGTATATATGTCAGTGCTACTCTCTTAGTTCGTCCCAGCCTTCCCTTCCTCCCTGTGTCCATATGTCCGTTCTCTATGAGCAGAATGATTTTGAACAAGTTATAAACCTGTGTGCTTTAGAGTATAGTGAGCAAAGAGGGGAAAGTGATCTGTGGGGACTTAGGTAGGGACCAGAGCAAATACGTTTTTTATAGGCTATGTTAAGGATGTTGGTCTTTTTTCTGAGGCTGATGAGAAGACGTTGAAAATTTTCAGCAATGGGATGACATCATTTTTACTTTTTTTTTTTTTTTGTGCTACGCGGGCCTCTAACTGTTGTGGCCTCTCCCGTTGCGGAGCACAGGCTCCGGACGCACAGGCTCAACGGCCATGGCTCACGGACCCAGCCGCTCCGCTCCGCTGCATGTGGGATCTTCCCGGACCGGGGCACGAACCCGTGTCCCCTGCATCGGCAGGCGGACTCTCAACCACTGCGCCACCAGGGAAGCCCTCATTTTTACTTTTTAAAGATTACTTGTGTCCAGAGTGGAGAACAGATTGGAAGGAGGCTGGAGTATGTATGGATTGGAAGGAGCTCAAGAGGAGTTGGGGGGAGGCTGGTCTTGAGGTGCTGGTAGCGAGTGGTCGTGAATTATCTAAACTCTCTAGTTCCTGGAATCATTGTGATGGGCTGTGACTACTTATTTTTCTTTTCTAGAAAGAGGAGTGTTTGAGGCTGTAGAGATGTGTTAAAAGTAATTCAACAAATAGTTGTTTGAAACTCAACGAATAGTTATTAATTGCTTACTCTATGAAAGACTCTAGGTGTTGTGATGTCTATATTATATGCAGTATAGTTATGTAAAAATAATTGAATGATAGAAGGTTATAAAGCCTTAAATTTAGGGAAGAGAAAATTGATCTGTAGTACTTACATTTAAATGAGGAAACGTTCTGTATAGAAGAAAATAATTGTAACTTTTGAAAGGTTTTTAATTTTTGTTTTGGCAGTTAGTAGAATTTTGCTTATAGAAAGAAAAAATGTCAAGCAGCATTTTTTTTCTAAAAGAGCATCTAGGTAATTAATAGATTCCCATAAAAGATTCAAATAATTCAGTTGCATTAAAAGCAAAACCTAGAATTTCCCTTCCTTCTTCTCCCCATATGCCTGTTCATCCCCTCCCCCGAACCACCCTCAAGTTGTTTTGTATCCTTCCACTTTTTGCACAGAGGATGAGGAAGATTTGTCTGGCATTGGTGCAGGATGATTTGTGAAGGGGCAGACTGGATGCACAGTGACAAGTTAGAGGACTGTTATATCTGTTCTTGAATTGAGATAGCTGCAGTTAAGATGTAGAAGGAAGGAATAGGTGCAAGCAGAAGAATCAGGAAGCTTGGTGAAGGAGATGTGGTGGATAGGGAAAGGGAGGACTCAAAGATGACTTATTTTACCTAGAGCCAGTCTCCTCCAGCATAAAGCCAATATGCCCACAGAAGGTAATTTGCAGTCACAGAAGTGAGTCTATAGACCTCTTTTTCAGCCGTTAGTACACAGTTGGTTCCGGCACACTCCAGCTTTTACTCCTCCACAATTGACTTGATTGGCAGAGCAGTGGGTTGGAAAATAGGAATAAGGCTTGACTGTGAGCTGGCAGTGTGGGCAGAAGTGGGGAGCGGGAGGAGAGAGGAAAGGTGCTCTAAGGTCTCTCTGGCTGTGCGCTATTGTGTCATGAGGCTGAGGGGCAAGTTCCTCCTTTGGACATTAATTTTGATGTTCTGTCATGATTTCCTATATTATAGATTGCTGGATTTTTAGATACTTAGAATCTTTTTATAAGTATCTTCAAAATATGTGTGACTTATATGTGGATTGAGAACTGTCCCTTTTAAAAAGGAACTTTCAGAGAGAATTTTAAGGAACAGTGCGATGTTTGGGGGTTTCAGGGAAATTTAAATTTCTCATGGAGTGAGTTTTTCTGAGTCATGAGTTAAGCGGAAGGGGAGGTTGGGAGGGAAGGGATCTAGGTAGTAGGAAAATCATGTATACCACGGCAAGTATGAAAGAGCTACACATAATTCATTTTTGATAGTGTCAGATGCAAGTGAGGATAGTGGAGGAGATGAGGTCTCAGTCAAAAATATACCCAAACTGCTGGCATTAAACTGTAGAAAACCAGTGAAGTGTTTCCCACATTTGAAAACAGAAAAACCACGTTTTAAATTTAACACTGGTAAGATGACACTGTGCTTTTTTTTTTTGCTGTGCCCTGATACATATTGCGTTCTTTCATCTGGACACATTTGGCATAATCAACAGAAGCCATTCAGTAAGTGGGTAAATGCAAGAGAAATGAATTATAGGTCTGAATAAATCCCTTTTGTATCAACTAAGTATAATAACTTGGGGACTGCTTGCGTTACTGGATTTATTATTAGTGTTTAATAATATCTTGTGGAATATAGAGCCACTTATCTCCAGTTCAGCTGTGCATTTCTTACACTCATCCTTATTCCCCCTACTCCCCCTGCCTCCGTCCACCCACCGCCCCCCCCCAAAAAAAAAGAGAGAGAGAGAGAAAAGAAAGGCAGGCAGGTAGCGTGGTACTGTCTATATGAAAACCCTGCCACTCTCGGGTTTTGTTTCATTTTTGAGTGAAGAGGTAAGGTGATATAAGGTGAGAAGAATAAATGACATATTTATGTCTCTGAGAAGAACTGTAATAAAACATTCCTTTTATAGTCAGGCACAAGTCTTCGGAAAAAAGTTTACTTCCACCAAGATGTTTTGACCTCATGGATACTATAAGTCATGTAATGATCTTGTTTCTTTATCTTTGTGGATTCGTGGAGATCAGAGCCAGACTTATGGCTCTGATTTATTATGTAGTACTCTGTGGTCTCTGTGGTCTGTGTGTTAACGTCATCCCTTTATCTTTTATATTATTGGATAACCTGATTTTTATCTTGTATATTTTCCTTTTTTATTGTACACATTTTTGTATTGATATAGTAATAGCTAATGGCCCTCCCCTAGACCAATGAAATTGTAATCTTTTTAGGGGGAAGTGAGGGTTAGGTTGGGTCCAGGCTGTGGAATTTTTTTAAAAAGCTCACCAGGGGTTTTGATGTCCACCTAGGGTTGGAAATCGCTGTTCTAGAGCAGGAGTGGGCAGATGTCTTCACAAAGAGCCAGATAATAATTATTTTAGGCATTGCAGGCCATGTGGTCTGTCAAAATTACTCAACTCTGCCACTGCAGTAAGAAAACCATAGATGATATGTGAATTAATAGGTGTGAAGGTGTTCTAATAAAACTTTGTCTGCAAAAATGGGGGGTAAGTATTTGGCCTGAGGGTCATAGTTGTTGAGCCCTGTACTACAGCCTGAACTATACTGTTGATGCACTAAAACTGTGCTTGAGCTAACATACTGAGGTGAATGGATTTATTTTTTTCTCTGTCTCTTTCTCTTTCTTTTTTTTTTTTTCCAGTTGACTTTTTGAGAGCAGGTTTAGATGCACAGCAAAATTGAATGGAAGGCAGAGAGACTTACCATGTACTGTCTGCCCCTACACATGTACAGTCTCCCACATTATCAACATCCCCCACCAGGATGGTACATTTGTTACAGCTGATGAACCTACACTGATACATCATTATCACCCAGAGTCTATAGTTTGTTTACATAATTTAGGGTTCACTCTTGATGTTGTACATTCTTTGGGTTTTGAAAAATGTAGAATGACATGTGTCCACCATTATTCTACAGTACACAGTAGTTCCACTGACCTAAAAATCCTTTCTGTCCTTCATTTACTCATCCCTCCCTCCTTCCTGACTCTTGGCAACCAGTGATCTTTTTACCGTCTCCTAAGCTTTGCTTTTTAAAGAAGATCATATAGTTGGAATTATACAATATGTAACCTTTTCAGATTGGCTTCTTTCACTTAGTAATATTCATCTAAGGTTTCTCCGTGTCCTTCCATGGTTTCATAGCTCATTTATTTTTGGCTCTGAATAGTATTCCATTGTGTGGATGTATCACAGTTTATTTATCTGTTCATCTTGGTTGCTTCCAGGTTTTGGCAGTTGTGAGTAAAAACTGCTATAAACAGTCGTGTACAGGTTTTTGTGTATACGTAAGTTTTCACCTCCAAACTGACTGTACAGTTTTGCATTCCCATCCATCATCAGTGAATGAAAGTTCTAGTTGCTCCGTATTTTTATCAGCATTTGGTATAGTCATTGTTCTGTATTTTGGCCATTCTAATAGGTGTGTAGTGATAATTCATTTTAATTTGCATTCCCCTGATGACATGATGTGGAGTATCTTTTCCTATGCTTATTTGTTATCTGTGTCTCTTCTTTGATGAGATGTCTGTAAGGTCTTTGGTCCATTTTTTAACTGGATTATTTGTTTTCTTATTGTTGCGTTTAAGAGTTCTTTGACTGTTTTGGATAAGAGTTCTTTATCAGGTTTTTTTAAAAATTATTTATTTATTTATTTATTTTTGGCTACGTTGGGTGTTTGTTACTGCGAGCAGGCTTTCTGCAGTTGTGGTGAGTGGGGGCTACTCTTTGTTGCAGTGCAAGGGCTTCTCATTGCGGTGGCTTCTTTCGTGGCAGAGCATGGGTTCTAGGCGCGTGGGCTCAGTAGTTGCGGCTTGCAGGCTCTAGAGCACAGGCTCAGTAGTTGTGGCGCACAGGCTTAGTTGCTCCGCGGCATGTGGGATCTTCCCAGACCAGGACTCGATCCCATGTCCCCTGCATTTGCGCGTAGATTCTTAACCACTGTGCCACCAGGGAAGTCCCATATCAGGCGTATTTTGCAAATATTTTCTCCCAGTCTGTGTCTTGTCTTTTCATTCTCTTGACAGTGTTTTTTGCAGTGCAGAAAATTTTAACTTTAATGGGTCCAGTTTATCAGTTCTGTCTTTTCATGGATTATGCTTTTGGTGTTGTATCTAAAAAGTCATTGCCCGGGAATTCCCTAGCAGTCCTGTGGTTAGGGCTCCGTGGTTCGATGCCTGCCGAGGGCCCAGGTTCGATTCCCTTGTCAGGGATTTAAAATCTCATAAGCCGTGCAGTGTGGCCAGTAAATAAATAAATAAATGAAAAGTCATCACCCAACCCAAGGTCTCTAGATTTTCTCCTATAAAACTAGGAGTTTTATAGTTCTGCATTTTGGGTAGGTCAGTAATCTGTTTTAAAGATAATTGTTGTGAAATATATAAGATCTCTGTTTAGATTCATTTTTGTTTTGCATGTGGATGTCTAGCTGTTCCAGCACCATTTGTTGAAAAGATTTGCCTTGCTCCGTTGTGTTGCCTTTGCTCCTTTGTTGAAGATCAATTGACTATATTTATATGGGCCTATTTCTGGCCTCTCTATTCTGTTCCATTGATCTATTTGTCTGTTCTTTTGCCAGAACCACAATTGTCTTGATTACTGTAGCTTTATAGTAAGTCTTGAAGTTGGGTGGTACAACTTTGGTCTCAAAGTTGTATTTAGCATTGTGTTGTCTATTCTTGGTCCTTTGACTCTCTAGATAAACTATATTTATTTAAAATTTCAATCTTTTTTTTTTTTTTTTTTGTGGTACGCGGGCCTCTCACTGTTGTGGCCTCTCCCGCTGCGGAACACAGGGTCCAGACGCGCAGGCCCAGCAGCCAAGGCTCACGGGCCTAGCCGCTCTGCGGCATGTGGGATCCTCCCAGACCAGGGCACGAACCTTTGTCCCCTGCATTGGCAGGCGGACTCTCAACCACTGCGCCACCAGGGAAGCCCTAAAAATTTCAATCTTTATTGATATACAACTGACATGCAATATTGTGTAAAAGTTTAAGGTATACAACATGGTGATTTGATACACGTACACATTACCAAGCAGTTACCACAATAAGGTTAGTTAATATGTCCATCACCTCACATAATTACCATTTTGTTTTGTGGTGAAAGCAACTTTCAAATATATAATACTGTATCATTAATTTTTGTCACCAAGCTATACATTAGATCCCCAGAACTTAATCTTCTCATAATTGGAAGTTGTACCCTTTCACCAACATTTTCCCATTCCCCACCACCCTTGGCAACTACCATTCTACTCTCTGTTTATCTGAGTTCAGCTTTTTAGGATTCCACATATAGGTGATATTATACAGTATTTGTCTTTCTCTGTCTGACTTATTCCACTTAGCATAATTCCCTCAAGGTCCATCCATGCTGTTGCAAATAGTTGGATTTGCTCTTTCTGGTGGCTGAGAAATAATCCTCTGTGTGTGTGTGTGTGTGTGTGTGTGTGTTTGTATGTTTGTATGTGCCATATCTTTATCCATTCATTTGTAGATGAACATTTAAGTTTGTTAAGCTTGTTTCCATATCTTGGCCAATATGAATAATGCAGTGAACAGGGGAGTGTAGTTATCCTTTTGAGATCCTGATTTCATTCCTTTGGATATACACCCAGAAATGGGATTTCTGGATCATATGGTAGTTCTGTTTTAAAATTTTTGAAAGCCTCCATACTGTTTTCCATGGTGGGTATACCAATTTATATCCCACCAACAGGACACAAGGGTTCCCTTTTCTCCACGTCCTTGCCAGTGCTTGTTATGTCTTGTCTTTTTGACAATAGCCATTCTGAGATGTGTGAGGTGTGGTTTTGATTTGCATTTTCTTGTTGATTAGTGATGTTGAGCCTCTTTTCATGTACCTGTTGACAATTCGTATGTCTTCTTTGGAAAAATGTCTATTCAGGTCCTCTGCCCATTTTTAAATTAAAAAAAATATTTTTTTTGCTATTGAATTAATGTGAGTTCTTTGTATATTTTCAATATTAACCCCTTACCTGATAGACGGATTGCAAATATTTTCTACCATCCTGTAGGTTGCCTTTTCATTTTGTTGATGGTTTCTTTTGCTGTGTTGTAGCCTTTTAGTGTGATACAGTCCCACCTATTTATTTTTGGTTTTTTTTGCATGTGCTTTTGGTGTCATATCCAGAAAGTCATTGTCAAGACTAATGTTAGGGAGCCTTTTTTCTGTGTTCTTCTAGGAGTTTTATGGTGTTAGGTCTTATGTTTAATCTTTTTTGAGTTAATTTTTGTGAGTGGTGTAAGGTAGGTGTCCAGTTTCATTCTTTTGCATATAAATACTCAGTTTTCTCAACACCATTTATTGAAGAGATTATCCTTTCCGCATTGGGTATTTTTGGCTCCCTTGTCAAATATTACTTGACTGTGTATGTGAGGGTTAATATCTGGGCTCTTAATTCTGTTATATTGGTCTTTGTTTTTACATTGGTACTATATGTATGTATATTTTATATATACATAATTTTTTTGAATAGTATCATTTTGTAATATAGTTTAAAATCAGGAAGTGTGATGCCTCCACCTTTGTTCTTCTTTCTCAGGATTGCTTTTGCTATTTCCAATATATTGTAGTTCCAATACAAAATTTAGGATTTTTTTTCTATCTGTGAAAAGTGCTTTTGAAAATCTGATAGAGCTTGCCTTGAATCTATAGATGGCTTTGGGTAGTGTGGACATTTTAACAATACTAATTTTTCCAATCCATGAACATGATAAATCTTTTATTTGTCTTCAGTTTCTTTTTTCAAAGTCATATGGTTTTCACAGTATAGATCTTCTACCTCTTGGGTTAAGTTTATTCCTATATATTATTGTTATTTTTGATGTTATTGTATAGCATCCATACAAACCAGTACAAAAAATGTATTTTATTGTTTTTGATGTTTTGTATCCTATTAATGGGATTTAAACAAATTTCTTTTTCAGATAGATTATTGTTAGTGTATAGGAAGGCAACTGATTTCTGTGTGCTGATTTTGTATCCTGCAAATTTACTGAGTTCTTTTATTCTAACTTTTTTTTTGATGGAGTCCAGCATTTTGTGTATAGATTATGTCATTTGTAAACAGACTGTTTTGTGCATCCTTTCTGAGTTGAATGCCATTTATTTCTTTTTCTGGCCTAATTGCTCTGACTAGGACTTCCAGTACTAAGTACAATAGAATAGAGGTGGTGAGTGCGGGCACCCTTGTCTTATTCCTGATCTTAGAGGAGAAACTTTCAAACTCTCACCTTAGAGTATGGTGTTGTCATCTGTGGCCTTCATCATGTTGAGCTACATTCCGTCTATACCCAGTTTTGTTGAGAGTTATGAGAGGATGTTGAATTCTGTCAAATGCTTTTTCTGCATCTAATGAGATCATATGATTTTTATCTTTCATTCTATTAATATGCATCACACTTATTGCATATGTTAGTTGTTTATGTTGAAGAACTGTTCTTGAATCCTAGGGATAAATCCCACTTGATCATGGTGTATGGCCCTTTTATTGTGCTGTTGAATACAGTTTGCTAATATATATATGTATTTTTTTGTGTGGTACGCAGGCCTCTCACTGTTGTGGCCTCTCCCCTTGCGGAGCACAGGCTCCGGACGTGTAGGCTCAGCAGCCATGGCTCACAGGCCCAGCCGCTCCGCGGCATGTGGGATCTTCCCGGACCGGGGCACGAACCCGTGTCTCCTGCATCGGCAGGTGGACCCTCAACCACTGCACCACCAGGGAAGCCCTAGTTTGCTAATATTTGTTGAGAATTTTTGCATGTTTATTCAACAGGGATATGGGCCTGTAATTTTTTTTTTTCTTGTAGTTTTCTTATCTGGTTTTGGTATCAGGATAATGCTGGCGTTGTAAAATGAGTTTGAGAGTGTTCCCTCTTCATTTATTTTGGAAGCCTGTGAAAGATTGATGTTAATTCTTTTTTGAATGTTTAGTAGAATTCACCAGAGAAACCATCTGGTAATGGGCTTTTCTTTGTTGGGAAATGTTTGATTACTGATTCAGTCTCCTTACTTGTTATTGGTCTGTTCAGATTTTCTAGTTCTTCATGATCCAGTCTTGGTAGGTTGTATGTTTCTAGGAGTTTATCCGTTTCTTCTAGGTTATCCAGTTTGTTGGTGTATAATTGTTTATTGGAGTCTCTTATGATTTTTTTTAATGTTTCTATTGTATGAGTTGTATGTCTCTGCTTTAATTTCTGATTTTATTTGTTCATGTCTTTTTCCCCTTAGTCTTACTAAAGGTTTGTCAATTTAGTTTGTCTCTTTGAAAAGCCAGATCTTTGTGTCATTGATCTTTCCTATTTTTTCTGGCCTCTATTTCATTTTTTTCCCACTCTGATCTTTATTTCCTTCCTTCTGCTAACTTTAGGCTTAGGTTGTTCTTGTTTTTTTCTTGAAGTGTGATGTTAGGTTGTTTATCTGAGATATTTTTCTTAATGTAGACCTTTATTTTAAAATGCATTTCTTTTTAATTTATTTTGGCTGTGCCACGTGCTTTGTGGGAGTTTAGTTCCCCGACCAGGGATTGAACCTGGGCAATGGCAGTGAAAGCACTGAGTTCTAAGCACTAGACCACCAGGGAATTCCCTTTAATGTAGACATTTATTGCTATAAACTTCTCTCTTATAGCTGTTTTTGCTGTATCACATAAATTGTATTTCCATTTTGTTTCAGGATGTTTTTTGAGTTCCCTTTTGTTTTCTTTTCTGATCCATTGGTTGTTCGGGTGTGTGTTTTTAAATTTCTACATATTTGTGGATTTTCTGGTTTTCCTTCTGTTATTGGTATCTAGTTTCATACCATGTGGTCAGAAAAGATTCTTGGTATGATTTCAATTTCCTTAAATTTGCTAAGACTTGTTTTGTGACCTAACATAGATTCTAACCTGGAGAACGATCTGTGTGTGCTTGAGAGGAATGTGTATTCTGCTTCTGTTGGATAGGATATACTTACCTGTACCAGTGTGTTGTATATTTTCATGTTGCTAATTAGCATCCTTTCATTTCATGTTGAAGAACTCCTTTCAGCATTTCTCATAAGGCAGACCTAGTGGTGATGACCTCCCTCAGCTTTTGTTTGTCTGGAAAAGTCTTTATATCTCATTTGTTTCTGAAAGACAACTTTGCTGGATAAAGTAATCATGGTTAGCAGTTTTTTCTTTAAGCACCTTGAATGTATCATCCTATTCTCTCCTGGCCTGTAAGGTTTCTGCTGAGAAATCTGATAGCCTTATGGGTATTTCTTTGTAGGTGACAAGCTTCTTTTCTCTTGCTGCTTTTAAGAGTCTCTTTGTCTTTGATTTTTGACAGTTTCGTTATAGTGTTCCTTGTGGAAGATTTGATTTGAATTTGGTTGGGAGTGTGTGAGCTTCATGAACTTGGGTGTCCAAATCTCTCCCCAGATTTGTGAAGTTCTATGCTATTATGTCTTTAAAAATACTTTTTGCCCTCTTCTCCCTCTCTTCTCCTTGTGGGACTCCAATAATTCACAAATTGTTTCCTTTTATCATATCCCCAAAATCGCATAGGCTTTTCCCACTCTTTTTCATTCTTTTTTTCTCCTGTGATTGGATAATTTCAAAGTTCCTGTCTCCTACTTAACAGATTCTTTCTTCTGATTGATCCATGCTGCTGTTGATGGTCTCTGTTGCATTTTTTATTTCATTTATTGCATTTTTTTGCTCCAGAATTTGTTTCTTTATTATGATTTCCTTGTTAAACTTCTCATTTTTGTTCACATGTATACTGATTTCATTACATTATCTTTTTGATTTCTTGTATCTTATTGAGCTTCCTTGAAACACCTGTTTTGAATTCTTTATTGGGTAAATCACAGAACTCCATGTCTTTGGGATTGGTTACTGGAAAATTGTGAGCCTTTGATTGTGTCATTTTCTCTTGAATTTTCATATTATTTGAATTCTTGTGTTGCTCTTTTCACACTTGAAGTAGCAGTCACCTCCTCCACAGTTTTTACTAATTGACTGCAGGAGAGAAATATCTTCTGTCAGATCTGCTAGGGATTCTGAGGCTTTGATGTATCTTCTATGGATATTCCTGCTCTACATTTCTTGCTCCTCCTTGTGACAGAATTCTTAAGCTTGTTTGCATTCTCTTGATCCTGCAAAGTACCAGGCCGGGTGGTGACAGCCTCCTTTTTGCTTTCCTGAGGGTGGTGCCTATGGTTCAAGTTTATGGTTTCTCCCAGGCCTGCAGGTTCAGGCTGGCTTTCTGTGTGTGTTCACTAGCCTGCTTCAAAAGCTCACTCTTGGTACTGTGTGGAGCACTCACGGGAGCCAGTGATGAGGTGGAGTATGTGGGGTCGGGCACGAGGGGCACTGGTGGCACCTCTGGGCCAGTGTGGGGGTATCTGTGGGCAGAGCATCCCCAGGAGCTTGTGCTTGGGCCTCCTAATGGAGCCCTTGACATGCATAGTAGGATCCACATCCCTTCTGTTGTGTTCTGCACCAAGGTCTGGCTGCTGGTCTCCCAGCCACTCACCACCTCCTAGTTTTTTGTTTTGTTTTGTTTTTTGCCGTACACGGGCCTCTCACTGTTGAGGCCTCTCCCACCGCGTAGCATAGGCTCCGGACGCGCAGGCTCAGTGGCCATGGCTCTCGGGCCCAGCCGCTCTGCGGCATGTGGAATCTTCCGGGACCAGGGCACGAACCCATGTCCCCTGCATCGTCAGGCGGACTCTCAACCACTGAGCCACCAGGGAAGCCCACCACCTCCTAGTTTTGATGCTCACGACTCAGTATTCTGGACGGGGCTTCTTTGGCAGTGTGTCACACAGCTGGGGAAGCTAGGTGTTCCCTCACCTGCTCTCACTTTACCTCGAGGGAGAAGTCATTGGCTGAGAAGTGTTCTTTTGGCTCTGAGCTGTGCTGCCTGGAAGGGATGGGTAAAGCGGGTAAAATCAAACTGTGCTTCTTACCCTTTCCAATGCATCTTATCTCAGATTTCTTTTGTTCCAGCGGTGGGCTGGAACTTCTCAACTGGACTCCTGGACTTCCACAAAGGTTCTCTAATCTGTGGGTGATTGTCTAAATTAGTGTTCTCTAGGGGCTCCTGGACTGCAGCTGCGAGGGGCTGGAGCTCATTCACAGCCCAGTTAATGGTTCACATCTGAGACTGAATGTCTCTATGTGTATTACCTGATGTACAGATGGGTAAGAGTCCTCCCATGCCCCTTGGCATATGGTGCTGGTGTCAGAACCAAAGCTAAATGGGGCTATAGCCATGGCCTCTGATATAGAGTTGGTTCTGAGTCTGTAGCTGAGACCATGGCTACAGGTCTGTCTTAAAACAGCTCGCCTTGATCTTGGACTGCTCCTGAGTTTTATAGTCTCTTCTCTGGATCCCACAGCTCCCTTTTGTCCAAGGGTGGATGCAAAATTGTTGTTGAAGGTGGATATGATGAGGGGTGTCTTACTTGGCTATCTGGCTGACATCATCTTTGCATATAAACTTTAGAATCACTTTGTTGATATTCACACAATAACTTCCTGGGATTTTGATTGGGATTCCATTGAATCTATAGTCAAGGTGGGGAGAAGTGATGTCTTGACAGTATCAAGTCTTCTTACGCATGAGCATGGATTATCTCTCTATTTATTTAGTTTTTTGATTTCTTTCATCAGAGTTTTGTAGTTTTCCTCAAATAGGTCTTGTACATATTTTGTTAGATGGCTTTCTTTTAATATTATTGTATCTCCCTAATTGGTACTTAGATTTCTGATTGGTTAAATTATTTGGTTTGGATTCAATTTGTGGTAATTTGTTAATAAAATATTTTCCTTCTTTTGTCTCTATTTTTATAACTGATGGGTGTTAACAGAATGTTCCTCTGTTCATGTCTTAGATTTTTTGGAGTAGTTGTAAAAATGACTCTCTGTCTCACAGTTTTTGGGAATAGCTGTCTGTAATTTAGAAAATTTAGTTGATTTCAGTAAAGATTTGTTCATTGATTCATACTGTTGTAATTCTTATACTTTTATATAACAAATTAAGAAATTAGGGTAAAGGTAGTTTGTCAGATAGTGTCATACTAGTTATGATTTTTGGTTTGGAAAATGTGGTTAATGAATCACTAGGATGGAGATAGCCAAGACTGATTCTGTGAGACTTGTATTGTAAGCTGGTATAAGTGAGGAAATAGGCAGTCAGTGGTAGCACAAGGTACTTTTGTTGATATTTATAGAACCTTGATTTTTTTTTTTAAGCAGAAGTACTTTGTTTTTCTCAAGTCAGTTAATTAAGGGTGGTGCTGATTGTGACAGTGTTAACTACTACCTTACCATGTAGTTTGTGAAATGATGCATTATATTCCTTTAGTAATTTCCTAGCAAAGTCACATTTATTTGGGTATGAATTAAAGATGTGAATTTGTTCCTTTAGTGAGGAATAACTTAGAAAACTGTTAAATGTTTAAGTTTTTTGTTTTTTTTTTCATTTATAGATCCCTTATATAGAGCATTAATTGTTTCATAGATCAGAAACATTCTCAGCTATCTGGAGAAAGTCAGCTTTCTCACTATTCTTTTTTCCCTTCCAGTTAATTAAAATTCATGTGGTACACAAATTAGTTAATGATGACTTGGGGTGGCTCATCTTAGATGAAATACTTCAGTGGTTTCACTGTGACACATTAGAACTATACTTTGTTCACTCTTAGAATTGTAGACTGGGAGGCAGTGTGGCATAGGGGAGACCATGGCCTTTGGAGACCTGGTGGCTCTATTCCTTCTTCCTAGCAGTGCTCCTTTGGACAAGTTACTTAACCTCACCAAATTTCTTTCTCCTCATTGTTAGTTGTCTTCGTGGGGTATTTAACATAAAGATGACTTTCTTGTGTGTGGTGCAGAGTACATATTATAACAGAATTCCTGTCTCCATTCTCATCTGTATTTTCCCAGTCCACTTGGTAAAACTGCAACTGAGGTGATCTTTCTAAAGCCAAAAACTAGTCATGTCTTTTCTTTCTGAAAATCCTTCAGTGACTCCCCTTTAGCCTCAGGATGAAGTCCAGATTCCTCAAGGGTCTGTAGGATTTCTCTAGCCTTGTGGCATATTTCCTTCTCCGTTGGGCCTGATGACTAACACTTGCTTACCTCCAAGCTAATGTTCCTGTTAATTTTATTCTGCTTTGAACCCTGTCCTTTGCTCTTTCTGACCTTCCTCTTTCTGACCCCAAGCTGCTTCTGTTGTTCAGAACATTAGGTTAAATAAAATTCCTATCTTTTAAGTGCATATGACAAGATTAAGAGCTGTGTGTGGTACAGTCCTAGGTCCACCATTTACCGTTTAGGGGATCTTTGGACAAATTAGTATCTCTGAGCTTTACATAGTGCCTTATCTGTGAAACCAGGATGTCTGCTTAGTTTACTTTGTAAAAAATGCTTTGAAAACCAGTAATACATGCTGTTAAAAGTATTACTATCCGGAGTACATTTTGGGTATTCGTAAGATGGATATATTTCTTTTCTTTTTTTTTTGCCGTATGCGGGCCTCTCGCTGTTGTGGCCTCTCCCGTTGCAGAGCACAGGCTCCGGATGCGCAGGCTCAGTGGCCATGGCTCACGGGCCCAGCCGCTCCACGGCATGTGGGATCTTCCCAGACCCGGGCACGAACCCGTGTCCCCTGCATCGGCAGGCGGACTCTCAACCACTGTGCCACCAGGGAAGCCCGGATATATTTCTTAATGTTCAAGAAGAAAAATGATGGTATGGATTGAATTATGCCCCCTGCTCCCAAATTTATATGTTGAAGCCCTAACCCCCCATATAACTACTGTGTTGGAGATAGGGCCTTTGAAGAGGTGATTATGGTTAAATGAGGTCATAGGGTGGAGCTCTGGCCCAACAGAACTGGTGTCCTTATTATAAAAGAGGAAGAGACACCAGAGGATGAGGACACAGTGAGAAAGGTGACCGTCTCTGCAAGCCAGGAAGAGAGCTCCAGAAACAGAATCCTGATCTTGGATTTTCCAGTCTCTAGAACTGTGAGAAAATAAATTTCTGTTGTTTAAGCCAGTCAGTCTGTGGTATTTTGTTATGGCAGCTTGAGCAGACTAATACAGATTAAAATATAATTGCCTTGTGGGGAGAGCAAACTAGGCTGATTTTTCAGATAAATTGTAATGAATAACACAGTCAGCTATAAATTAGTGGACTAGTTTAGAAAATAGTCTTGGTAATTTGGAAGTTATTCTAATAGATTTTTTTTTTTTGTCTATATGACTAGTTTAACCAAGACCCTTTATGGGAAACTTACTCTCCCCCTCTCTCATAGAAAAGTTAAGTCATTTAGGATGCATTAGGTTTGCAGGTAGTAAACTCATCTCAGTTAAGATTAAACAATAAGAAACATTTATTATTGCTTTATATCACAAGAAATTCCAAGGTAAGATTATCCTACTGTTGGTTAATTCTTTAGCTCAGTGTCATCAAGGATTCAAATTCTGTTTCCCCCTCATGCTCTACTAAGACAGCCTTCTTCTTAGTCTCCCGGTGTCTGCAAAAATGTTACATGGTTATTGTTGAACATTCGGAAATGTCACAAAAGGATAAGGATGAAAACACAGATTATTTATAATCCAACTGTTAACATGCTGATGTATCTTCTCTCATTATCTGATGAGTTAGCTTGTGTAGGTATTTAATTATACCAAAGAAAATTAGGTCACACTATATACACAGATATATATTCTGGTTTTTTTCCCATTAAGATTATACCAAGAGAATTCTCTTAGTAAAAATAATCATTTTTTCTTATTTTTGGAGTAATGATCATTTAAAAAATTGGATATAGAGAAATATAAAGAATATTTAAAAATCACCCAGAGATGACCACTACTGTATTGATACATTTCCTTTTAGACCTTTTCTGAGGTGTATACACACTTATTTTTAAAAAGCAGGTACATAATCATTTTATATCTTGCTTTTATTACTGAGTATTTTATATACCTTCTCTTGTGGTGTGTACTCCATATGGTGTATACTCATACTCCTGTTTCTTTGCTTCTTCACTCTCACCCCACACCTGTGGCCTCATGAGGAGTCCCAGTTGGCTGAGGAAGAAAACACTTTGGTCTAGTTTACATATGGTTCTACATAATATGCTGGTACCACCTGAAGATGGACATCTGTAGCATTATAGCCACACTCAGCAGTTACCCAGAAGGGCAGTGGTGAAGGGAAATTCTCCCAGTGGGTAGATCTCCTTTTTTTAATTGACATATAGTTAATACACAATACTATATTAGTTTCAGGTGTACAGCAGAGTACATCTTTGCTGTTTTATATATATATATTCTTTCAGATTATTTTCCATTATAGGTTATTACAAGATATTGAATATAGTTCCCTGTGCTATAGAGTAAATACTTGTTGCAAACCACTGGTAGATCTTTGAGTAGTGCACCTAGTTGTTTTGTCTTGAAAGAATGGTTAGAGATGTGGACCCACTCTAATTCATAGTAGTAGCTAATCGTTCGGCTAATTGATGATGAGCTTGGAAGGAACATAATTGGAAGTATGGGGAATAGATATATAGATATGCTTCCAAATGGACACAGTAATATTTGTGTTCATTGTGAATGCCCATCAAAGAGCAACCTCAGCAGAGAAAGATCTTAGTGATCAAATGGACAGGACGTTACCTCTGGATTTCACCTTCTTTCCCTATCCACCTCTATCCGTGCCCAGCGAGCTCGTGAAAAAGACACCATAGTGACAGGCATGGAGATTGTGCATATGTGCATATACTCAGAAACATGGGTTTCCACTCACCAGACCAACCTGACTACTGCTACTGCTGAATGACCACCTTTCCAATAGCAGAGAGCCACCAGTGACCCCCTAAGAGGGCACCATTCCTCTGGAGGGACCAGCCAGATATCTGGTGGCAGGTGGTTTGCATTCTTCCATAATGGAGAGGACAGTACTTTTTTCTCCCTGAAAAAGCTGCTTACTCTGGGTATGGATTTGCTTTCCCTCCCTGCATTGTTTCTGCCAAAACTCTTTGTGACTTTCAGAATGCCTTAATTATGTCTTGGTATTTCATATCACATTGCTTCTGACCAGGCAGTTCATTTTACAGCAAGTGAAATGTGTCATTTGGCTCATGTTCATGGAATCCCTGGTCTTACCATGTTCCCCATTAGCCTGAAGGAGCTGAACTGATAGAACAGTGGAATGTCCTTTTGAGGACTCACTGCCCAGTTGGTGGCAATTCTTTGCAGTGTTGGGGTAGTGTTCTCTAAGATGTGGTCTAGTCTCCGAATCAGCCACCGGTGTGTGGTGGGGTTTCTCTTGTAGCCAGCATTCATATGTCAGGGAATCAGGAGGTGGAAACGAGGTGACGTTTTCTCACTATTACCCATAATGATCCACTACCAAAAATTTTTCTTCTGTATCCACACCGCTGGGGCATGCTGGTTTAGAGTTCTTAGTTCCAAAGAGAGGAATGCTTTTATTGGGGAATGCAGCACTGGTTCTGTTAAACTGGAAGTTGAGCACCAGTCACTTTGGCTTCCTTGTGCCAGTGAACTAACAGGCAAAGCAGGAGATTACTGTATTGGTTACTGTGATTGATCCTGACTCTCAAGTGGAAATTGGGTTGCTACTACACAATGGGGGTAAAGAGGAGTATGTCTGGAATGCCGGAGATCCTCTGGAGTGCCTTTTACCACTCCTGTCTCCTATGATAAAAAAAAGTTAATGGAAAACTAAAACCACCCAGTACAAGTAGGGCTGCTAATGGCAGAAAAGGTTTGAGTCAGCCCACCAAGCAAGCAACAGCAACCATATGAGGTGATTGCTGAGGGCAAATGAAATATGTAATGGATAGTAGGAGAAGAAAATTATGATAAACACCAGCTATGACCTCATGACCCGTTATAGATGAAAACTCTAGTAGTTGTGAATATTTGTTCTGTATCTTAATATTTGTGTATATAGTAACGTATTCTCTGCCCCCCCATTCTTCTGTATTTAACTTAAGATGTGTTATTAGTGGTTAACTTTGTATTTCATTATTTAAGTTACAGGATATCAGAGGGGAAGTACAACTCAACTAAAAGGAAAGAACATTACTCAAAGAGAAAGTAGACTTTGTACTCTCTTTTGGGGAGATGGCATCTTTTTGGTTTTATGAGGGATGGTTGCATTATGTTAGACTGAAGTGTGATTTTGCTGTTGTTTTTATTCAGGAGCTGAATATGATGAAAGAGGTGGGTGTGTACCATATTGACAGAGGGTATCATGGTGGTTCGTACTATATCAGTTTACTTAAGGTGGAATTGTGTATAGCATAGTTATAGTATGGTTCCTTCCCTGCATGTTTGTGGGTTAGAATTGGCTAAAAGAAAATTTGTGTAAGCAACACTCACTAACCTCTGAAGGTTTTTGTGGTAAGATGCAGTGAGAGATGCAGAGGTGTTGGTGGGTTCCAGCTTGACCTTGGTCTCCTTTGCTCTGCATCCCGCTCTCTTTCCTGGTTGCTGATAATTTGATCAACAGTGGCATCAGGCCCACTCACCTGGTGGGAGACCTGCAGCTTCCCAGATCTCTCCATGAGTCTTTCGTTTGCAGTTGCTTTTCTGCAGCTGGATGTGTTGGGTGTCTCAGATAGACTATTTGATGCTCTCTGATCCTCATACTTCCCTCTGGGACCTTCACAACTTTCCCAGCTATTCCTATAATTGTGTAAAGTAAAATTCTATAATTTCTTATTCTGTAACTCATAGTGGTTCTACTTCCCAGTTTGAATTCTGACTTAATGCATTTTCCTTGTTGATAAATAATACCTAGATCACTTTTATTGACTGCATGGCATTCTAATACATGAATATTTTAACCACCAGTCATTGACCATTTAGATTGTTTCTAGGGTTTTTTTTTTTTACTGCTATAAACAAAGGTGTGGACATTCTTGAGCATACAGTTTCTTTGCACTTGGCCTTTTATTTCTTTTGGGTAATTCCTAGAAGTGAAGAATATATGCATTTTAAAGAACTGTGATACATATTGTCTAATTGCACCCTCCGGCAGAATGTTAAAGTGCTTGCCCAGGCAACACTCTTGATCATCATGGCTCTTTCAGTTTAATTCCTTTTAAGAAGAAATAAGATTATATGAGAAGATAATTAGTTAACATGGAAGGAGTTGATGGAAGGTACCCAGTGTCTTGGACTCCTGTGGAATATATTCTGTCAGCAATACACTGACATTATTTAACTTATTTAACTTACTGACATACATTGACATTATTTAACTTATTTAATACATTTAACTTATTTTGTGTTTAAATGTAGTTGCTCTTTCTAAAACTGGGTTTTTATTAAGCCTGTTTTTTATAAATATAATTCCTTTACCATCCTGTAGTATGGTACAGGATAGTAAAGGAATGATTCTGGGATAAGTGTCATTGACTGAGGCTATAATTAGGGTAAAATCTAAAATTTCAGAATGTAATTATTTAGTTATTGGAAATGCCCTGACTAAATTGACTAGTGAAGGTTTAAAAACATAATCTACGTTAGAGTTGAATTTGGAATGTTATTTAATAAGTATACCAGCTGACGGGCTTCCCTGGTAGCACAGATGGTTAAAAATCTGCCTGCCAGTGCAGGGGACATGAGTTCAAGCTCCAGACCAGGAAGATCCCACATGCCGCGGAGCAATGAAGCTCGTGCACCGCAACTGCTGAGCCTGCACTGTAGAGCCCATGAACCACAACTGCTGAGCCCACGTACCACAACTACTGAAGCCTGTGCGCCTAGAGCCCTGCTCGGCAACAAGAGAAGCCACCGCAATGAGAAGCCCAAGCGCCGCAACAAAGAGTAGCCCCCGCTCACCGCAACTAGAGAAAGCCCGCGCACAGCAATGAAGACCCAACGCAGCCAAAAATAAATAAATAAAATAAATAAATTTTTTTTAAAAAAGTATATATATGAGTATACGAGCTGTTGATTGTTCTGTGTTAGCTCTTCAATTAAAGAAGAACGTGTGCAACAACTCCCATTCCTGTACCTCAAAACTGTGTGACACAACAGGCAGCAGGGATTTCCCCTGGATTTTGCTGGGAATGAAAGGACTATTAGGCAGTTAGCACTTACTTTAAGTGGGAGATGGTGGGGAGGAGCTGTGCTAGAGCTTACAGTGACTAGGTTTCAACCTGAATTGTTCTGCAAAAAATTTATTCTTCTTGCTGGATATTTGCTGTAACTTGGTAGGGTTTCTTTTTATTTCCTTTTAACTTTTATTGAAATAGGTATTGTGTTGGAGAAAAATCAGATCCTTTCAATGTTAGCTAGGTATTGAGTGTATGCATACCTACCTTAATCCCCATGGCTTCAACTAGGATTTGGCCTGTGTGCTCTTTTTTCCTGAATCCTCACATCCCTCTCCACGAAGTGATTATGGATTTTTCCTGGAAAGTTTCTCAACTCTCAAACTAACCAAATACTTAGGTGGCCTTCAGCAAAGTAGATGTTTTGTTTTGTGTATATAAAGCTCCTCCTGTTACAGGTATTAAAAGTTGACATTTTAAATCCTTCTCATTAACATTAACATACTTCTTTTAAAAAAAAAGAGTTCTTAAACTTTATAGAGTATTTTAGCAGTTCTAAGAAACTTTCTCCTCACCCCGGCATTTTAACATTTCTGTAACTGGGATGCATTTTACAATTAATGTTGTCCTTAAAAAGCTATCAGCCGGACTTCCCTGGTGGCTCAGTGGTTGAGAGTCCGCCTGCCGATGCAGGGGACACGGGTTCGTGCCCCGGTCCGGGAGGATCCCACATGCCGCGGAGCGGCTGGGCCCGTGAGCCATGGCCGCTGCGCCTGCTCATCCAGAGCCTGTGCTCCGCAGTGGAAGAGGCCACAACAGTGAGAGGCCCGTGTACCACACACACACACACACACACACACAAACACAAAAAGCTATCAGCCAAGCAGCAGTTGTTATTATTCCTAGTTGTCTTTGTATGAATTTGGATGGTTTTGCTGTTGGTATAACTGTATTATTGCAACCTGTCAAGAAACCATTTAAAGACCATTTAAGGACGACCATTTGAAGAAAGAAAAGAGTCTTGGGTTTTCTCTTAAAAATTTTTTTTTTGATACCTCCTGGTAAGATTAAGATAGCACCAGCATCAAGGTTTACAGAATTAGTGTCAGGAGCTTGGAGGAAAGTCCTGGGAGTAAAGGTGGAACCTTATTTTAAAAGATGTATTACATGTAGTAGGAAGTTCACAGCATCTCCTATATATTATTCCAGCCTCTCTGTTTAATCTGAATCTGATCCTGAGGAAACAATCAGACAAATCCAGGTTGTAGGACTTCCTATAAGACAGCTGGCTTGGAATTTTAAAATAATGTCTATGTTTTGAAAGAAAAAAAAAGGTCAGGGTTGGGAAGGGGATATTCTAGTTTTAAGGAAACTGAATAGACATGACTGTCAAGAGCTGTGCACAATCTTTGGTTACATCTTGAATCATAAAAAACAAGATGTAAAGGGTTTGTTTTGGAAGTTGGAAAAATTTGAAAATGAGCTCTATAGCTGGTATTACTCTATGATTAAGAGTGACATACAAAGTTCACCATCTAAATCCCAAAGAGCATTTTCTGTAAGTATAAAATAAAATTTCTTCATAAGCATTCTGACATAATTGAGTTGGCAGGTTTTTTCTGAGTGATACATAAAAATGGTGCCTCTGACATAGCTGTTTTGTTGGAGTCATTGAAATATGGTGTTTTTTGGGTAGATATGGGTTATTTTTTTAATGAATTATCATGAAATATCTTCCATTTTATCACTGGAAAAACCTTATTTAAATAATTGAAATATTCTGTGGGAAAAATACTGACTTTGGAAAAGTTCCTGACAAGTTTGGATTAGAGTTAAGTTAGAAGTTGTTAAACAGATACAGTGTGGTGACATTTCTACAGAGAATGGGAGGAAAGGTAAAGACAGAAGCAAGATGGTTAAAACTTTTTTTTTAATGCACATGAGACCCCTGTTTTGTTACCTAAGCAGGGTTATTAAACCACTTGCAGTTAGGACACAGAGAAATTGTTGTTCCTCAAAGAAAACAAACTATTTTCAGATCTTCTTGTCAGACTTCAAAGAAGTGTTCAAGGTAAGTAAGAAAGAGAACATTTTAATTTGTCATACTATTTTTCTGAAATGTTATTAGGCTAGTATTGTAGGATATGTCCTAGGTATAGGCTCTGTTTTCCCTGTAGGGCATCTTTCAATAGTTGGGCCCTATATTAGAAATGATGCTCTTAAAGTTAGTTTATAGGTTAGTGTTTGTTTCGAACTTGATTATACAGCTAAAATGTTACAGAGAAGAGTTGGGAGAAAGTGATTAGTTTTATTAGACTTGTAAAATAAATAAACATATACTTTTTTTTCTTTTGGCCGCACCGCGTGTCTTGCGGGATCTTAGTTCCTAAACCAGGGATCAAACCTGCGCCCTCTGCGGTGATAGCACAGAGTCCTAACCACTAGACCTCCAGGAAATTCCCAATAAACAAGTACTTTTAATAAATCAACAGTAGTAGTGTTTGAGGAATACAGATTTAAGGTGGAGCTAAAGCAAAATGACAGTATTGATGTTTTGGTATTTATTTCATATGATATAAAAATATCTAGGGCTTCCCTGGTGGCACAGTGGTTAAGAATCCACCTGCCAATGCAGGGGACACGGGTTCGAGCCCTGGTCCGGGAAGATCCCACATGCCGTGGAGCAACTAACCCCGTGTGCCACAACTACTGAGCGTGTGCTCTAGAGCCCGCGAGCTACAACTACTGAGCCCGTGTGCCACAACTACTGATGCCCACATGCATAGAGCCCACACAGTGATCCACAACAAGAGAAGCCACTGCAATGAGAAGCTGTGCACTGCTACGAAGAGTAGCCCCCGCTCGCCGCAACCAGAGAAAAACCTGCACACAGCGATGAAGACCCAACGCAGCCAAAAATAAATAAATTTATATTAAAAAAAAGAGGGCTTCCCTGGTGGCGCAGTGGTTGAGAGTCCGCCTGCCGATGCAGGGGACACAGGTTTGTGCCCCGGTCTGGGAAGATCCCACATGCCACGGAGTGGCTGGGCCCGTGAGCCATGGCCGCTGAGCCTGCGCGTCCAGAGCCTGTGCCCCGCAACGGGAGAGGCCATAACAGTGAGAGGCCCGCGTACAGCAAAAAAAAAAAAAAAAGAAAAAGAAAAACAGGGCTTCCCTGTTGGCGCAGTGGTTGAGAGTCCGCCTGCCGATGCAGGGGACGCGGGTTCGTGCCCCCTTCTGTGAAGATCCCACGTGCCGCGGAGCGGCTGAGCCCGTGAGCCATGACCGCTGAGCCTGTGCGTCCGGAGCCTGTGCTCCGCAACGGGAGAGGCCACAACAGTGAGAGGCCCACGTACCGCAAAAGAAAAAAAAAAAACAAACAGTTCCTTAAAAAAAAAAATCTATATTAAAATGGGTATTTTAAGATATTTTCTAAGAAGGGTCCTGACTTCATTTAAAAAATCAGTGAAACTTAATTTTTAATATATTTTAGATATAAAACTTTGCAAACATTATAAAACCAAGTAAAATGTGAATTTTTAAAACTAAATATGATATTTATTGAAGTTGAAGGACAGATACATGGGGTTATCATATTACTCTTTCTACATATATATAAGACTCTATGCTAACCAGGGTGAACAGTAGGAGTTATTTGTAATTCACTGTACATGTTTTCCATTGAATTCCTACAACTACAAAATAATGCCATCTCTTGTTTGGTTATTTAGAGGAAGTTGGATTTGAACTTACTTTTCACATTGATGCCCTGATTAAAATCAGGGTCTTAATATTAGAGGAATTAAAATGAGAGTAGGCAACAAACAGTTACTGCCATAATAATGAAGCTATTGAAAATTTTTAAAATAAGAATAGGAAGAGAAAAATAGCACATGGGAAAATGCTCATGGTATATTTTTAAATGAAGAAAGGTTATGTAGCTATAGAGTATGGTAAATTTTACATTCTTGTATACATACATGTACTTGAGAGACTTGAAGAAAATACACTAAACCATTAACAAGGTCAATCTGAATGATAGGACCATGGTACATTAACTTTTAAATTTATCTCTCTCTCTCTTTGTTAAAAAAGCAGGCAAAAATGAAACCATATAGTATTTTTTTTCACTTAGAATGCATTACTTTAAAAATTTTTAAATTAATTTTATTTTTGGCTGCGTTGGGTCTTTGTTGCTGCATGTGGGCTTTCTCTAGTTGTGGTGACACAGGCTTCTCACTGCGGTGGCTTCTCTTGTTGTGGAGCATGGGCTCTAGGCACGTGGGCTTCAGTAGTTGTGGCACGCGGGCTCAGTAGTTGTGGCTCACGGGCTTAGTTGCTCTGCGGCATGTGGGATCTTCCTGGACCAGGGCTCGAACCCGTGTCCCCTGCATTGGCAGGCAGATTCTTAACCACTGTGCCAGCAGGGAAGCCCTGCGTTACTTTTTAAGCATACTCATGACGAGGATGTTCTCTCTGTCTCTTTTGGGGTTTAAGTAATTATTTGTAATAGAGGTAGAAAGGTTTTTCTTGTGGTTGTATGTGAAGGTTGAGAACGAGGGAGAGGAAGTGTGGTTAAAGATAAATGTATAGGTATGAGAGAGATTGCTTATAACTTGTAATTTCCACTTTAGGGAGTGAAAAATACGAGATTATTTTGCCTGTGTAGTCACCTTGAGGGGCAGGAAAAGGACTTAATAAGAGTAGTTTTACTTGAAAAGTTTCTTTTCTCTAGCTAAGCTTGGTATCCACAGGTGGATAAATGAGGAAGAAGAGAGCTAGTTTTATATATGGGCTCTTCAGAAGATTCAGTTATCTAAGGAATTTCCTGTTTAGTTCTTGCTACATTGTTTATTTTGAGTTTAGCTCTTTTAAATAGTTAACTTTAACTTTAAAGCTGAATATGTTTATTTTGATTTTAAGCAAACTTCATAAGTGGCATAAGACAGGGATAGCAAATGGGTTACATATCACATGTCAACTCCTAGAGTGATTAGTTAAAAGTATTTAGACTTTTGTAGGAAGACTGCTATAATTGATTAACAGTGTCTGTTTTAGCTCCTTGGAGAAGTGCTGGCTATTTGTCTTCTGGTTTATAATCCATTTCGTGTGATCCTTTGGAACATACTAAGGCTGCTTGGTAGTTAATACAGTAAAAGCACCAAAGAATGAGGGAGACCAACTATTGGATACTAAACTTACAAACCTGAAATAAGTGACAACAGTAATTCTTGTGCAGATTTAACTTTTAAATCCATGGTCTATAGAGGAAATTAACTGTGACTAGAACTGCACTGTCTCCAGTAAGGCCACAATCTACATATGGCTCTTGAGCACTTTAAAATGTGGGTAGTTTGGGAAAATGAATTTTAAAATTTTATTTGATTTTAATTATTTTTAAATTTAAAATAGAAGCAGTGTAAAATGGTTTCTGTTAAATACAGCTTTATTTTTTTGGTAGGGCTACATTTTACTTTAACCATTGCATTGGAAGACGCATGGCAAGTTTTTACGTCTAGGCCTGGAAGTAGCACCCGTATCTGCTATCATTCCATTGACAATACTTAGTTAACACATTCATCACTTCATGTATATCTTTTTTTGCTGAGAGCATGTAAGTTCTACCCTTAGCAAATTTCAGTTATGCAGTACAGTGTTAACTACGGTCACCATGTTTTACATTTAGGCCTTTTCGTTGGACAGAGCTAGGATATTGATATATAATACGTGATAAAATCAAAATTAGGTTCAAATGAATGCTTTCAGTTTAAATCCAGAGCTAGGTTTTTTCTTAACTTCATTCTTCTTACATCAGAATCTCTTTTGAATTATGCCAAACATCTCAGGTCTCAATGACTTAAACATAGGTAATGACTTGCTTTGTCTCACTCTACACAAACATTAGTCTCAGGATAATAATTCCAAACCGACCATCAGCAACAAAGTGATTGCAAACAGCTTTAGTATTTTTTTGTTTTCCTCTTTCAGTTGTTTTCGTCCTAAGGATAAGCCCCATTAAGAATGTACAATCAAATTTCTGTGCTCTGAAGCCACTTTTAGGATATTTTCTTTCTGGTTAAGCCACTAATAGGATGCACAGTTAGGCTCATTTGATTAATTTTACATTTAATTTTGGGAAATTCCTTTTTAAAATTTAATTTTGCTATAATTGTGTGAATTATTTACATAGTTCCAAAAACAAGGCATGTTTAAAGAATCTTATCCATGTTCTCACCAACCTGTTTACCCCCGACCCCGTATGTAATTATTTTTTAAAGATGTTATATTTTATCCTTTTTTCTTAAAAAATAAAAACATATATTTATGTATCTTTCCCCATTTCTTAAGTAGTAGCACTCAATACATATTTTTATTTTCTATCTTTTTTTTTCAACTTAGCAATATTCTGGAGATGGAGTGTGTAGTGGTAATAACGACATCCCTCAACTTTCCTTCTTAGAGCTGTATAGTACTCTCCTGTTTGGAGGTCCCATAGTTTATTCAACCAGTCCCCCATGGCTGGTTATATCTGTTGTTTCTAGTCTTTTCTATTGCAGATAGTGCTGTAATGAATAACTACGTAATATTTTTGCCAGTGATTATTTGAGATAGATTCCGAAAAGTGAAATTACTGGGACAGAAAATAAGTCCATGTGTAATTTTGCTGCCTATCACTAGCAGTGTATCCAAGAGTCTTTTCCACAACTTTGCAGAGTACCTTGTCCCACTGTTGGATTTTTGCTGGATGGATAGGTGAGAAATGGTATCTCATATTAGTTTGCATCTGCATTTCTTGTCTATGATGAGCGATGTTGAAATGTTTTTAAAAATGGTTAAGAGTGGTTGCATTGCTTTTTTTTTTCCCACTGTTAGATCTCTATTCCATTGTTTCTATTTATTCTTGGCCTTTTGATTTTTAGATTACATATTAATTGTGATACAAGTTGCTGGCCACCCTGCTCCCCGCCCCCTCCATTCCCCCCACCTCCCCCCGCCCCACAGGGTTTATCACTTGTCTTTGAATTTTGCTCTGAACTTTGTCTCTGAACATTTCTTACTGTCTGACTCTGAGTTGTGTACTAGAGTTTGGGAAAAATGGATGGGTAAAGGTTGGGGTCATAAGATTTACAGTAGTTTTTGTGGAGATGAGAAGCTTGGTTGTAATGGTTAATGGGGGGGTTTGGATTTCTGATGGTGATTAATGTAAACAGGAATGTAAGGTAGAATGGATTTAGTCCATATCATTGGACTAATAGATGTGATTTTTTTTGTTAAATTAACATTTGTTAAGTAGAGCCCCAGGGTGTCATGGATGATGAGCTCAAGGTTCCACAAAAGACTAGAAGGGAAAGTGAAATAGAGACCTTTATTACTCACAGGTCCTGGAGGAGATGCACAGCATGCCTGGAGGGGACGTGTGGGGAGCTCGGTGACGGTGTATGCAGAGTGAGCAGCAGGACCTGGGGCGCACGCCTTTATAGGGCCCGAGGGTAGAGCGCTTTGTGGTTCATCAGAGCAGTCCGATAAATTTTCCATTCAGTTGGGCTTTTCTATTCAAAAATACAAATTATAACCCTGCCTTTCTATAGAACAGATGTTTAATGAATGTTAACCTAAATAAATATTGGTTGTTCTTGTTCTTATTTCAGGCTACAGACAAGAGAAAAGCTTTAGAAGAGACCAAAGCCTACACAACCCAATCCCTAGCTAGTGTTGCTTATCAAATAAATGCATTGGCTAACAATGTACTTCAATTGCTGGACATCCAAGCCTCTCAGCTTCGGAGAATGGAGTCTTCCATCAATCATATCTCACAGGTAACAGCTTGTAAAAAGCTTTAAATTCACATTTAATTAACTGGCAGTATAGTGTCAATAGGTAGCCTAGAAATACGGCGTCCTTACTCATCTTCTTACTGACTGACTAGTCATTGCCACTTTGTTTTAGCTTCGGGTTCAGTAAGCCTTACTCTTCTTTTTTTTTTTAAGGTTTTTTGTGTGTTTGGTAAAATATACATACCAGTGGTTATTGGTCTGTGGTTTTGGTGTTAATGTAGTGCTGGTCTTACAAAATATGTTGGATAATATTCCCTCCTCTTCAGTTTTATGGAACAGTGTGTGTAGAATTGATTTTCATCCATTGCATTGATTTTCATTCTGGTCTTAATTTCTCTTTTTTTCCTTATCCGTTTACCCTAAATGCTACCTTTACTATGTATGTTTTTTATTGTACTTGGGGAGTTTTTGAAAGGCAGCAGATTGTATTGTTATTCAGTTTAAAAAAATCTACAACCTAGCACTAAACCTGCCATATGCTTAGCATTCAGTAAGTGTTTGTTAAAATTTCTGTTTAGGACGGGTTGGTCTGTATACTATTCAATACAATACATGGAAATATTTAATAAACATTTGAATAGAGAAAAAAGTCCTGTGGGCATGTAGTCTGGGTGGCGCTGAAGGAGTGACATTTAAGTTGGGATTTGAAGGGAGCCTGTGCATTTATCATATTGACATGGAGTGCAAATGTATTCCAGTCTGAGGCAATGGCATTAGACAAAGACACGATGATGGCTTGTTCAGGGTGACTAGGATGTAGGTTTTGTTTGGAATGAGGAATGTAACCTGGAGGTTAGTTTGGAAAAATAAATCTGAGTTCTAAATTGTAGTTCATTTCTCTTTGATTTGGTTTCATTGATAAAGCTGAATGACAGCTTGTGTTTCATTAGGGGAGTAGGTGTATCCTTTTGTTGCTTCTCTGCTTCTCTTACCTGCTTGGTGGGAAATACACAGCTCCTGAATCAAGGCAGCATGTTTAGCAGAAAAAGAGAGTATCCATCTTCCCTAAGCATCATCAGATGGCAGACTGATGTGATTAAGCCTTGAAGCAAGGGAAAGAGGATCCTTTGGAAACTGGAGACTCTGTTCTTTACTTTTAAGGCAGACAGCAGGCTATCCTGCCTCTGTTCAAGATGCTTTTTGGAGAAATGAATCGCCCAAGCCCATATTCTGCCTCAGATAGTCTCTTTGTGGTGTTGAGGAAGCAAACCTTCCAACACCCCCTGCCTGTTGATCACAAAGTTTGGGCTAAACCATATTTTAGTTCTGTCCTAATCAATAGTAATAACTGGGGACTGGTCTCATCTCACTTAGAATAAAGGCTATGTTTTTCAAAAAGGGACTTTGGAACCCTCCTTCTTCTGTTTTGATTATAAGCGGTTAGTTTGGGAGTTTCTTTCCAGATCTTTTGGTTGTCTGTAAGCCATTCACCAGGCTATAGCTTGAACCTCCTCATCAGTTGCTGGATCTTTACAGTTGCCTAATCTTGGTTCAAAGCCTGGAAATGGTTTTTCACTTCCTGTGGTTTAAACCTCAGATACCTTAGCGTGGCATAAAAGGCCCTTTGGTCTGGTCTCTTCCAACTCTCATCACATTCCTGCCATGTGCAACTTCTTGAAGTGTTCTAAACACAGCATCCAATTTTTTGCTTCTTTGCTTTTCCGTAATCTGTTTGTCTTACTTGGAATTAACTTTGTTCATCTCTGTTCTGCTTAACATAAGCACCAGATGAAGCCTTCACTGATTAGCTCAGGGTAGGGTTACTGACGCAGTCTGTACTGTGCTGTCTTACTTGCTCCTCCTCGTATCAGTGACTTGAGGTATCGATACATGTCTGTCTCCCCTTCCTCTCTCTTTGAAGGTAAAGACCATCCTGTGTAAGTACCACGCCCCGACCGATTGTGCCCCAGGAGCTCCTCATCTCTGTATCCTCAGTACGTAGTTAACCAGAGCTTAAGAGGTGGTTTGAAAAATATTTTTTGAATGAGACAGTGTGGTATGGTCTGCTTTGAAGTCATAAAGATCTGGGTTTGAATCCTAGTTCTGCCAGCATGTGATTTGATCAGATAACCTAACTTTTTTGAGTTTAGTTTTCTCATATGCAAAATTGGGACTATAGAGCTGACCTTAGAGATGAAATAAAGAATTGCATGTAAAGCATTTAACCTAACACCTGGATATAAAACGTTGGCATTATTAGTCATCATAGCTAATCATCCATTCTTTCTCTTATATTCAGCCTCTCTTGAATTCCCCCTCTAATCAACATTAAGTATTTTCCCCCCATCTTAAAAAAAGCATTCCTTACCATGCATTTTGAGATATTACCTTTCCTCTCTTGACAGTTCACAGCCTAAGTTCTTGAATCTGTCATCTTGTGGCATCTTCTTCCTTGAAACATATATATGCCTCAGTCCATTGTGGTTTGATTTTTTTGTCTTCTACTCTGTGGATGTTGCTTTTGCAAAAAGGAGCAGTGATATCTTTCTTTTAAATCTAGAAATATTTTTTGCCACCTCTTCCTTGTTGCTTTTATTTGTGGCATATGACAAATTTGTGATTATGTTTGTTTGTTTACTTATTTAATGCCTGTTCCTTCTCTTAGAGTTAAGTTTAATGATGACAGAAACCTCATCTGTTTGGTTCATCACTGTGTCCCTAGTGTCTCCCTTAGGGTCTGGCAAGGAGTAAATCCTTGAATCTATAAATTATCCATGTGGAACTTCAGAAAATCTGTAGTCTTTCGTGAATAAGCATCACTGTTTTTTTCCCAAATTCATTAATTAATTAAAATATTTATTAACATTAGCTTTTAAATTTTATTTATTTATTTTATTTGTTTTATTTTTGGCTGTGTTGGGTCTTCATTGCTGTGCGCGGGCTTTCTCTAGTTGTGTCGAGCGGGGGCTGCTCTTCGTTGCGGTGTGCAGGCTTCTCATTGCAGTGGCCTCTCGTTGTGGAGCACAGGCTGTAGGCGCGTGGGCTTCCGTAGTTGTGGCACACAGGCTCAGTAGTTGTGGTTCGCGGACTCTAGAGCGCAAGCTCAGTAGTTCTGGCGCACTGCTTAGTTGCTCCACAGCATGTGGGGTCTTCCCAGACCAGGGCTCAAACCCGTGTCCCCTGCATTGGCAGGCAGATTCTTAACAACGGAGCCACCAGGGAAGCCCAATATTTATTTATTTATTTGGCTACACAGGGTCTTAGTTGCAGCACTTGAGATCTTCATTGCCGGGATCTTCGTTGCGGCATGCAAGATCTAGTTCCCTGACCAGGGATCGAACCCGGTCCCCCTGCATTGGGAATGCAGAGTCTTAGCCAGTAGGCCACCAGGGACGTCCCTTACTGTTGTTTTTAGAAAGTTCTCCATTTCAAAGGAAAATGAATGTATGCTAGTGTAAATTTTGAATTATCAATGATTTGGCTCAGAATCTTAAACATAGTACTTAATGTGGTCACTGAAAATATTTTTGCCCACCTGTTCCCTGAGAAAGTCCAAGTGTGGAGAATTTTTAAAAGGCTGAAGTGGATTAGAACCTCTAATTACATAGTGTCGGTGTTTGCAGTCTTCTCCATACTCACAGTCTGCCTTGCAGTTCTTGTGAAACAACCAGGCAGGAGCTGGTCAACAAATAAGAGTGAGAATTGACCATTACCATTAAAAGAAACTCTCTGTGCCTATTACTTTTATTAAAAACCCACACCCACGTCTATCAGATGATATTTCAATCCTTAAACTTTGCCTTCAGGACAAAGGCTGGATTGTTGGTGTGGTATTGATGCAAGCATGATCTTGTCTTCCCTTGCCTTTCTAGCTTCATTCCTTCCCTTCCTTCACACTCTGTGCTTCAAACCTCCTCATTCAGAGTTCTAGCAGTGTGCCGCTGTAGTGGCTAGCCCCTTTGCTTGGAATGTCTGTCTCCCTCTGCCTGGCTAACTCCTGCTCATTGTTTAGGCTTCAGCTTAATTGTCCTGGTCTCCTGGAAACCTTTTCCTTGCTTCCAGAAGGCTAGGTTTGATCTTTCCTTGTACTTCTGTGCCTACTCCTTCATGACAGATAGCTTATGTTTGGTCTTCCTGATCGTTCTCTCCCCGCTGGTCTTTACCCTGGGAGGTTTACTGTATGGATTATGTCAATGGGCGTCTGTGACTTCCGTCTTCAGATAGGGTGCGGCCAGTGTGGACATGGGTAGGTCGGAAGCAGTGAGGAAGGTAAGCTCAGAATATTTATTTCCCTGGTTTCTTCCTGGTGGACTGGCTGTGTCCCAAGACAAGTCATTATTCCCCTCAATAAAGCCCTTCCTGGTGGCCTTGTCTGTGTGACTTTCTCCTCCTCGTTCTGGTAGTCTCTCCTGCCCTTGTCCTTTTGGATTTAGGGGTGCTGTTCCTGCTGCTAACACTAATTCCTGTACCTTCCTTCCTGTTCCCGTATCCCTCACCATTCCTTTGTATTTAGTCCCTCTATGTTATAAATGCTCTTTGAATTTTTCTAATTGGAATAGTTCGTCAGTTTCTGATTGGAAATCTGGCTAATACAGCCCACCATGTGTTATTTCTGATACTGCCCCCTCTCTTTCCTCCTGTTTTTGCCTTTGCCCTCACTTAGGGAAGCAGGAAGCTCAGCTGGTGAAGTTCTAAAGCACCCTCTTTCCACTTTAGACAGGACAGTGCTACTTTTGTTTATATTACATGATGAGATTCTGTGTAAGAGTTGATTTGAAATTAGGATGAACAACAGAAAGATTTGAAAATCAGTGACTGCAAGAAAAAAAAAATCTTAAAATCTTTTTAACAGCATTTAAGTTTCTTTAAGAGGCCTGGCACCTGCCTTTATTTTTAGCCTTATCCCTTACTACTAACCCACCTAGGACCTTTAAATTCCAGGAATAAGAACTCTCTCTGCCTGTCAGTGTCCTGGCTCCTATTGTTACAGACATGTTTAACCTGGCTAACTCCCACTCATCCTTGAGGTCTTACCCTAAATTTTATTAAAGGGTGGTTTTCCCCAATTCCCCTTCTGGCCTGCCTCCCACCTGCACACATATTATTAGAATTCTGTTAATTGTTTTTATAGCATCCTATACTTCCCTTTTGTAGCATTTATTATTAGAATTACATCATTAATTTGTCCTATTCACTGTCTGCCTTCCATAGGGTTCACTGTGACCTTTGCTGTATTTCTGGTGCCTAGCATGCATACGTCTATTTATTCAACCAATAAAAGGGAAGGAAATTATAGTGGAAGGTCTCAGAATCTCTTTAGAGGAGCTCAATGCAGAGACTTTAGGGCCATTAGAATTTGTAACAGTTTTGAATGGGGCCATCCCCTTTTAGTTTCAGTTGATGGAAAAAAAAGTCATTGTATCCTTATTTTAGAGAAACCTTATTTGGTTGTGTTCCTCCACAGATTAATGGAACATTGATTGCTAAATACCTCTGAATCATTGAACTTGAAAAAAAAAGTCTTGCTCTCATTTTTATCACTGAGTAGTAAAGATGACTTAAAATATTTTTTTGGAGGGGGAGGAGGGACAATTTTAAACTCACAGAAGAATTGCACGTACAGGACAAAGAACTTTTTTGTTTTGGACTGTTTGAGAATAACTGCTGCTATGATGCCCCATCACTCCTGAATACTTCGGTGTGTATTTTCTAGACATAAGTACATGCTACTGCATAGCCATAAAAAAGTCATCAAAATCAGGTTAATTACCATCTAATCCACACATTCTACTTGTCTGCCAATTTGTTCAATAGCTTTTTGGGAAAAAGACCCAGTTCAGAAGCATTTAGTTAGCATGTCTCCTCAGCCTTCTTCAAACTGCAACAGTTCCTCAGTCTACGCTTGACTTCACCTGACCTTGATACCTTTGAAAATTATAGGCCAGTCATTTTGTAGAATGTCAATATGAATATGTTTGTTTCTTCATGATTATATTCATGTGATAAATTAAAGATAACTTTTTGGAGGCAGTAGCTTCCTATTTAAAAACCACTTTCATTGTCTTAATTTTTTATTAAGACTTTTTTTTTTTTTTGCGGTACGTGGACCTCTCACTGTTGCGGCCCCTCCCATTGTGGAGCACAGGTTCCGGATGCGCAGGCTCAGCGGCCATGGCCCACGGGTCCAGCCGCTCCGCGGCATGTGGGATCCTCCCGGACCCGGGCACGAACCCGTGTCCCCTGCATCGGCAGGCGGACTCTCAACCACTGCACCACCAGGGAAGCCCTGTCTTAATTTTTTAAAGAAACTTTTTTTTGTTTACTTTTAAGTCTTTTTCTAAGTGTTTCTAGCATTAGGGCTTGTAAATCCATAGTAATATATAAAGATAGAGGAAATCTATAAAGAATCTGGCATGTACATCAAGGCATAACATCCCTAAAAATATCTTGTTAGAGATCCAACAAAATTTGCTGTCATAGGAATTTTTATTTCAACTAATCGGGAATAATTTATTTTGCTATATTTTGTCATTAAGATAGTTTCAGATCTAAAAAATTTTCAGATTTAAAAATCCTGTGGTTGTGAATTGCAAGTGATACTTGAGAACTTCTAAGATATAAATAAGTATATTTAATTATGGCAGAACTTATTTCTAAAATAACCATCTTGGTTAAAAACAAATTGTATACATTTTAGCTCTGAAATAATTTGAAAATCCAAATGAAGGCAGTCAGAATCACTGTTCTAAGCCTATTTTTAGTTATTTTTCCTTTGAGCTGGTTTCCTTTCTAGCCACCTGCAGTTTTATGTGCAGTCCCACGTGTTCATTTTGTCTAAAACTGTTCCCCCACCAAGCTTGGCATGAAAGTAGCTTCTCTAATGTTTTTGGTTTGTTCTTTTGAAGAGCAAAGTATAAATTATAAAACCTCCACTGAGTAAATTCATGTAAAAATATTTTTGATGAAAGACAGCATTACTATGGAATAAAGGATTCTCTGGCTCTAGGGTTTTTTAAAATTACAGTTTATCTTGTCTTGATATCATTATACTACATATTAATATATAGAATTTATCTTTTCCATTCTTTAACAATTTTTTAACCCTTTATTGAAGTATAACACACATAGAAAATGCACAAAATGTAAACCTACATTTTAAGTGAGTTATCACAAAGGAAAAACCTGTGTATTCGTCAAGACCTACAACATAGCCAGTCATCCTTACGTTCTTCCCACCTGCCACCCCTCCTCTCCTTCCCAAAGGTAATGACTGTCCTGACCTCTGGTAATGTAATTTAGTTGTTTTTTTTAACATCTTTATTGGAGTATAATTGCTTTACAATGTTGTGTTAGTTTCTGCTGTATAACAAAGTGAACTTTTCCATTCTTTTTACTTTCAACTTTTTCCTGTTAAGATTTGTCTCTTTTAAGAATAACTGGATTTAAAAAAATACAGTGTGAGAGTTCCTTTGTGCACTAGTGGTTAAGATTCCAGGCTTTCATTGCCATGGCCTGGGTACAGTCCCTGGTTGGGGAACTGAGATGCTTGCTGCAAGCCAAAAATAAAAATTAAAAAAACAAAAAACAGTGTGATATTTCTTTTAACTGGGGCATTTATTGCATTTACACTTAATGTAGTTATTGATATATTTGGATTCAGATGAACCACCATTATTTTTTACTTTTTATTCATGTCATCTATTGTTACTTTTTCTTTTTCTTTTCTTTTCTTTTCTTCTCTTTTCCCTCCTTCCCTCCCTCCCTCCCTCCCTCCCTTCAGTCCTTCCTCTGGATTAACATTCTCTTTTGGATTAACATTCTTTGGAGGCCTTACTGTGTATGTGTGCATGTATATGTATGTGCATATGTGATGTGTATATGCTGCCTTCTGCTTATGGTGAATTATTTCCTTATGTGTTTTATAAATTTTGATTGTGAACTCATCTTAAGATCTCATCTTTGAGATCTCTCTGCAGGCTAAGGGTAATACATTGATAAGATAAATTGATTATTCCTAGACAGTTTTGTTCTGCCAGGTGTTTTAGGGATACTATCAATCCAGGACTATTTAGAGTTTTGTACCTGAAAACTTCATGGAACATGTTATACTATCTTGGATAACTGCCCCTCTTCCTCTCCAGTGTGTATGTGTATGTATTAGTGTCCTAGAGGTGTTGTAACAATTACCTCAAACTTAATGTCTTAACACAATTTTATTATCTTATAGTTCTGAAGCTTAGAATATGAAATGGGTTTCACTGGGGCCAAAATTGAGATGTGGGCCAGATTGTTCTTTCTGGACATTCTATGGAAGAAGCTGTTCTCTTGCCTTATTTTAGCTTCCAGAGGCTTCCTGCATTTCTTAGCTGGTGGCCTCTTCCTCCATCTTCAAGCCAGAAATGGCCAGTTGAGTCTTTTTCACATGGCATCACTCTGATCAGCACTAACTGTCCTGCCTCCCTCTTTCCCTTTTAATTCAAGACCGTTGTGATTACATGAGCCCACATCAGTAATCCTGGATAATCTTCTTTTCTCAAGACCCTTAACTTAATCACATTTGCAAAGTTCCTTTTGCCATGTCAGTTCTATCTTCCCACCTTCAGCAAGCCAAGGCCTTATATTTAGCTCCCATTTGGCATAAAAGTCTAAGCCTGTTTGTTAGTGGCCAGCAAGCCCCTATAGAATAGCTTCTTTCATATTTTCTGCTCTGAGTTTTAGTCCTCCTTTCTCCTTCTCCCTGGATTTTCTTTGCTGTATTTAATATTGGACTGAATTTTTAAAAGATGCTGTCATAGTCTATCAAGCATGTTTAGGCAGTTTGTAAGTTGGGAGAGTTTTCAGGTTATCTAATCTGTCTTATTGCCTCGGTTGGTATTCCTTATATTAGCAAGGTATTCCTGAGTTTTAATAAGATATAAGGTCTTATTACTATTACTTTTATTTTCCTATTATCTTTTAATTTAAAATGCTTTTAATTTAGCCTCAAAAGAAAACAAAACAAAAACCAACCCCCCAAACCTCAGTGCATCTCATCTTTGAACAAGCTTGTCATTTAACTGTGATTAAAAGTCAGTTTCTCTGTTTAAGTACTCTGTTTTACTCTTATCAACAAACTGTGTCTTTTCCTTTAATCTGACCCAGCCTGTCCTGGGTTACTCTGGTTCTGCTGCTCAACCAGACCAAGAATCTCTCTTACAACATCCTGTTTCCCTTTTTGACTGTCTGGTCACGTGGTTTTCTTTCAATACAAATTTTTATTTTCTATTTTTCTGTCTCATTTGAGCTAAAGGCATATAGATATTATTCTCTGCCCAGGTGTTATCATTGAGCTTCATTTCACAATTCCCTCTGTCCGTCTGATAATATGTGAGTGTGTCCAAGACAGTCAAGATACTACCTAAGGGATTATAGTGAAAAGCTAAGCTCTGTATCGCCCCTTTCTTAACCCAGTCTTGCTTTCTAGAGCACTTTTATAGTAAGTACTGTGTATTAGGCTTTTTACACATATGAACACCTATGAATTAATTCTCACAGCAATCCCATCTCACAGATGAAGAAACTGATATACAAAGAAGTTATATTACTTGTTCAGGATCATACAGCTATTAAATGGCATTATTTGAACTAGGAAGTCTCATTTTAGAATCTGCTTGTTATCACTATGCTGTACTGCCCTTAGTTTTAGACTGAAAATTATTTTCCTTTGAAAGGCAATATAATCCATTTCTTCTGGCTTCCAGTATTGTCATTCAGACGTCTGATATGTCTCTGATTCTAGATCCCCTTTGTATGTAACTTGTCTTTTTCTCTCTGGAAACCTTTGGAATATTTATTCTCTTTAGCTGTGGTGTTTTGAAATTTCACAGGGAAATAACTTGGTATTGGTCTTTTGAAAGTACATTATGATGGCACTTGGGGGATATGCTACTATATTTTGCCAGGGGTGGGGGTCTAGTGTTATTTCTTTGATAATTTCTTTTCCTGTGTGTTCTCTGTTCTTTTTTTCTAGATGTTCTATTCAGATATTAGACCTTCTGAATTAATATTTTAGTACTGTTTTCCTTTCTAGTTTCTACATCTTTGGGAGACTTCCTCAACTATAAATTCCAGTGTATCAAATATTGTTAAGTTTTACTATTGTTTTTAATTTTTAAGAATTTTCTTACTCTTTTTCACAAGTTGGATTCGGTACGCAGGCCGGGCCTCTCACTGTTTTGGCCTCTCCCGTTGCGGAGCACAGTCTCCGGACGCGCAGGCTCAGCGGCCATGGCTCACGGGCCCAGCCGCTCCGCGGCACGTGGGATCTTCCCGGACTGGGGCACAAACCCGTGTACCCCCCTGCATTGGCAGGCGGACTCCCAACCACTGCGCTACCCGGGAAGCCCAACAACTACGAAGGAGGAGGGAGACAGTCTCCTCTCTTTTTTTTGTTGTTTTTGTTTCTACTTTTTGGCTATTATGGATAATGCTGCTATGAACATTTGTGTACAAGTTTCTCTGTGGACATATGTTTTCAGTTATATCGGTTATATACCTATGAGTGGAATTGCTAGATTCTATGGTAACTCTGTGTTTAACCCTTCAAGGGACTGCTGACTGTTATCCAAAGTGGCTGCACCATTTTACATTGCCACTGGCAGTGTATCAAGGTTTCAGTTTCTCCACATCCTCACAATCTCTGTTTTATCTTTTTTTAAATAACCATCCTAGTGGATGTCAAGTGGTATCTATCTCATTGTGGTTTTGATTCTTCTGTTCCTCACTTTTGTAGTCTAAAGAAACTGTTGCTTCCAAATTCTGAGCCTCTCAAGGGTTATTTTTTTCTTTTAGAATAAATTGCCTTGCTGTCTACGGGCGTTTTGGGTTTTAGCTTCTTCTGTTCTATTCAGTTAGTTACCTTGCTTCCATTTGCTTTGTGATATCCAGCAATTTATTGGAAGTTCTTGTCCACTGATTTTTCTCCTCTTATTTCCCTTTGTCATTTTGGGGAGGAAAAAATATATATATATTCAATTATATATATATATATATATATATATATATAATGTAATCAATCCTCTAAATTTAATCTACCAACTTGTATCTTTAAATATTCTTTCTGTATAAATATCCCCAAATGTTGTCCTTTCTTGTAAGAAGAATTACAGGACCAAAAATACTCCTGTGATGAATATGAAAGAAATGAGGCTCAGAGGGGTTATTACTAAGTACAATCCAAGTCCTTTTAAAGTGTTGGATTTGGCCTTTCAGATAATACTGATTTATACTCCTTGTTGTATAATATAGCTGGAACATCTTAAATGAATTAAGTAACAATTTTTAATTTCTAAGATTGCTCATAAGAGTTGTATTTATTATTGGCTATAAGCTTTAACAGGTTTAACATTATCTGGTAAACTCAGAGTTAAACACTTGAATCTGGATGGGGAACAGACAATAATAATAATAATAATGATGATAATAATAATAAATAATAAATAAAGCTAACTTTTATTTAGTTCTTAACATGCCAGGCACTGTTGAAAATCCTTTATACCTGTTACCTCATTTAATCCTCATATTAACTGTGTGAGGTTGATAAAATTCTTTGTTTTTAAACCGCATTTGTCTGGTAAGAAAACTGAGGGCATAGAGTAGTTTAGTAATTTGCTCAAGGCTGCACAGCTAGTAAATGGTAGAGTCTACTTGTAAATTTGTGCAGCGTGCTTCCTGAGTCTGTGCTTTTCAAGTCATTAGATTATAATGCCTGACATTTCTACAGAATTTTTAATATATTAGCTTTTTGAGAGGGGAGGGACACTCATGAGATGTTAAAACAAATGTTAATTCTTGGATAAGGAGTAGTAGTTGGGGAATTAGTACAAGTTTATGAGTGATTATGTAGAAGATGAACTGTGATCTAATGTTCTCTTAAAAGCTCATATTTACTTTAGATCCTGGTTTGGATCAAAAATGATTATCACTAAATTAAGCACAAAAAATTGTTTTTTGATGTGGACACATAATTGCCATGTAGAGTGTTGTATAGTGTGCTTATATTTCTTAAGCAGGAGGAGAGGAGACAGCAAAGTGTCCTTGTGTTGTACTAAAGTTGGGTGTAGGCCAAAGTGTTAGTGTCAGATCCAGTTTTTCCCAGGATAAAATGTTTCAGAATAATTCTGATCTGGGTGTTTTATATTATGTTCTTCCACCAGAGTCTTATTTTGCAGCTCATCTTTTCTAAATAGGTCTGTTTTATAGTGTGTATAATATATAGGTCATTCTGAATCAAGTTAACTTCGCAGTTGATTAGGACCTTGTTTCAAGCTTATTGAACAAAGCTCTGTAACACAGAATTTTGGGCATAGGGCCATTTCCAGAGTCTGGTCCAAATAAGCAGTAACAGACAAAGATTGTCTCTTTCTTAGCTGAAGGCTTTCTGTGTTTGGCTTGTCTCAGGGCTCTTTTACACTTTTTCTACCCCTTTCATACTCCTCTCCTTTTTCTATTCAGGGCAAAAGTGTTTTGGTTTTCATTCTGTAGTTATTCATTCAGCAAGCATTTATTGTGCTTTTACTTACATACAAGGTTCTTTGCTTGAAACCTATAATGACCTCGCTGTATTTGCACTGTCATTTGTGGCGATAGTAGGCCTTCGGATATGATATTGAAGAAAATATGTGAAATATTAACTCGTTTTGCTATGTCATACTTCTTTCCCGCCTGTCTTTTGATAATTAAAAAGGATTGTTTTCTAGAGGATATTTAAAAGGAGCATATGCCTTCTTTACACACCACCCCCTCCAGCTTCCCGAAGTGGTAAGGGAGAGTATAATTAAAACAACATATTTCCATACAATAATTTTAAATAATCATGTCTTAAAAGGCAATTTAAAAATCTTGTCTACTTGTGAAATTTATCTTTTTATTTAAACATTCATTTTGGAAAACACTTTTTCTTTTAAATAACATCACTTTTGGGATATTGTAACTGTTCTTTCCTTTGAACCTTTGCTTTCTACACTTTATTTTACCTATTCCTATTCAATTCGCATTCTGCTCATATTATGAAGGGGTCTGCTTCTCCCTTTAAAAAGAACTTGTCAAGTTTGGTTTCCTAATTTCTTTAGTCTTTCTTTAGTAACTCTTAATATGAGTAGAGTTCAACTTATTTTTATTCATGCTATGTTAAATTTTCTCTAATCTCTAGGCAGGTGTTGTATTTTCACGCCTCTTTGCCTTTGCTTATACTGTTCCTTTTGCTTGGAATCCCCACCACCACCACCCTGCCCCAGTCAACTTTCTTCTCTTTGGCCTGCCAGGTATGGCTGGCTAAAGTGAGATTTCTTTTATGGAGTCCTCCGATAATGCTCCAGGAATAGTAGTCATTTTTTTCTCTGTGCTCTATTTGTGCTTTTTGTGCACTTTAAAGACTTAAAAAAATTATACTAAATAACATTCAAAAGAATAAATGTAACATAAATTTTATAATAAAATAAACATCTGTGACTCTGCCACCAAAGTTAACTAGAAAATGGTCAATTCTGTTTTTTCTACCTTTGTGCTTCAATCTATACTCCCAAGGGGCATTATTATCATTATTTCCTTGCCCTTTTAAAGTTTATCACAAATTATGTGTATCCTTAAATAGTTACTGTTTAATTTTGTTTGGTTTGGGTTTAATAAAAATAGATTCAGGCTGTATGTAGTAAAAACCAAAGCCCAGTATAGCTTGCTTTTTTAATTCAGCATTATGTTTCTACTATTTATCTGTATTTCATATATTTCATTCTTAGTAAATTCTCATTAATGTAATATTTCAGGTATAAATTTGCCACTTATTTGCATTTACATTTAATGAATCTGGAATTGGTTTTTTCGCTCTAGCGTGAGGTAGGGATCCATTTTCTGTGTTTCTATCTGGCAAATAGATGCCCTATTTAAATAATGCATTCTTTTCTCCTGTGCAACCATTGTAAGATAACAAGTTTCCTTATGATCATGAGTTTGTTTCTGAGTTGTATATTCTGTTGAATTGGTCCATTTATTTAACCCTATTTAAGAGCCCTACTGTTTTATTTACTTTGGCTTTATAATAAATGTCAGCAGGCAAGCCCCCATCTCCCCCTTTCTTTTTTTTTTTTAAAACATGTCTTGGTCATTCTTTCCCCCTTGCCCTTCTGTATATATTTTGAAACCATGAGAAACCCAGTTAGGGTTTTTATTGAGAGGCTCGAAGCTGAAGATCAGTTTGGGAAGATTTGGCATCAATACTACATTGGATGGGAGTGGAGGAATGAGACCTATATCAGGTTGTGAGTAGGTGAGGTGTGTTGTACTTGGCTTTGAAGACCACACATTTTTTTTTTCAGGTTAATCTGTCAAACTCTCATTTCACTGTTTATAACCGCATGGGGAGGGAGTTTCTTACGGTTATTCAGGGTGTTCTGGTTATTTTGGGGGGTAGAATATTTCTGCTGATTTTCCTATGTTCCCCATTGATATTATTCTTTCTCACAACTCTTGATATTATTTGTGCTTGTCATGGTGAGTCTGTCAGGAAAGTTTTCTACTTGTGTTTTTGTTTTTTGTTTTTTAAAATTTTATTTATTTATTTATTTTGACTGTGCTGGGTCTTCGTTTCTGTGTGTGGGCTTTCTCTAGTTGCGGCTAGCCGGGGCCACTCTTCATCACGGTGCGCGGGCTGCTCACTGTCGCGTCCTCTCTTGTTGTGGAGCACAGGCTCAGTAGTTGTGGCTCATGGGCCTAGTTGCTCCGTGGCATGTGGGATCTTCCTAGACTAGGGCTCGAATCTGTGTCTGCTGCATTGGCAGGCAGATTCTCAACCACTGCACCACCAGGGAAGCCCTGTTTTTTTAAAAAAAAATAAATAAACTTATTTATTTTTTGGCTGCGTTGGGTTTTTGTTGCTGCACGCGGGCTTTCTTTAATTGTGTCGAGCGGGGGCTACTCTTCGTTGCAGTGAGCAGGCTTCTCATGGTGGTGGCTTCTCTTGTTGCGGAGCACGAGCTCTAGGCATGCGGGCTTCAGTAGTTGTGGCACGTGGGCTCCCTAGTTGTGGCTCGCAGGCTCTAGAGCGCAGGCTCTGTAGTTGTGGCGTACGCGCTTAGTTGCTCCGCGGCATGTGGGATCTTCCTGGACCAGGGCTCGAACCCATGTCCCCTGCACTGGCAGGTGGATTCTTAACCACTGCGCCACCAGGGAAGCCCCTCTAGTTGTGTTTTATTAGCTCTAGGTTGTGCCTCTTAACGTTACCCAGATCCAAGCCTTGTTTACTTTGTATTAGGCTACTGCAGCTATGTCTTTGTTACCAGCCCATTTGCAGTACTGTTTCATTTTATGTGCTTAAAGTGCAATATAAAATAATAATAAAATTCAAAAAATTATTTTTAAATGTGAAGATTTTCTACAAATTAAAAAAATAATTAGGAACCATTGTGTAATTTCAAAACTGGACAGGGGGGCTTCCCTGGTGGCGCAGTGGTTGAGAATCCGCCTGCCGATGCGGGAGACGCGGGTTCGTGCCCTGGTCCGGGAAGATCCCACATACCGCGGAGCAACTAAGCCCGTGAGCCATGGCCGCTGGGCCTGTGCGTCCGGAGCCTGTGCCCCGCAACGGGAGAGGCCACAACAGTGAGAGGCCCGCATACCGCAAAAAAAAAAAAAAAAAAAAAAAAACTGGACAGGGAAGTTGTTAAACTATTTTATTGTCATTTGATGTTTAAGCAGGAAACAAATACTGTCCTGTGTTAAACTTAGTTCTTGAATTTTTGTGAGTTTTGGATTATAGATAAGATCTTTAAGAATATACTAATGTCTTACAAGGTGATCACCCTGTGCCTGTTCATTCGATTCATTACTTCCAAATGTATGTCATATACATTCTTTCTGTTTATCAGTTCTTAAGGTGCTGAATCATCAAGCATGGTCATTGATCAGAACTTGTCTTTGGATTTCTATCTTTTCTCTAGTTTGTCCTACTGATACCCATATCTGTAAGATCTGCTTTCTTCTTTCAAATGAATTTTAGCCTTAGGACTTGTCTACCTTGGAATCAATGAGTTTCAAGCTTCTAGAACCTTAATGCTTGTTAGACTGGGCTCTGAGGAGTTTTCTAAAATCTTTTTTATTGCTAGTGGCAAAACTAGAGATTTGAACATAATTCATGTTCGTCATCTTTCCTTTTTTATTTTATTTTTTAAGATAAAAATCACATATATTTAAGATGTACACCACCATGATTTGATACACATATACCTAGTGAAATATGACTAGTCAAGCTAATTAATGTATGTTTTCCTCATATAGTTACCTTTTTTGGTATGTGTGTGATGAGAGCACTTGAAATCCATTCTCCTGGCACATTCCCAGGATTCAGTACAGTATTATTACCTGTAGTCACCATGCTGTACATTGGATCTCTAGACTTATTCATCCTGCACACCTGCAACTTTGTCCCCTTTGACTAACATCTCCTCATTTCCCCTACCCCCCCACCCCTGGTAACCACCATTCTGCTCTCTGCTTCTAGTGTTCAACTTTTTAAGATTCCACATATGAGTGAGATCATGACATGTCTCCCCCACCCCCGGCCCCGTATCTGACGTATTGCACTTAGCTTAATGTCCTCCAGTTTCAACATCTGTCGTGTTTCTATACCATGTGCTGTGTCCATGTTTTTATATTAATATTTAGGAAAATACTTTGCCTTAATTGCAGGGTTGTAGATTGGATAGTTTGATAAATATGATTCAGTTGTGATTAATTTTTTCTGGTACTTTTTGTATTAAGCAATATTATAAATAGATTCTAATATTATCCCAGCCCCCATTTTATATAAGCAAAATGGAATCTTAGTGAGTTAAAACTTTTATAAAATTTCATAATTAGTAAGTGAAAGAGTGTTCAAACCAAGGCTTTCTGATTTCACATTTGTGTGCCTTTTTAAAAAAAATGAGTGGTTTTCACCTGTGCTTCATGGGTCTAGGGATTGCTGTAGGGTGCTACAGCCCGCTAGTCCCTCTCAACGTGGGATACTCTTGAATTTTATGGTTATTATATTAGAATTGAAAACTAATTTTCTTTATATCGGACTGCTTCTTTTGCCATCTAAAGATAAAGTGTGAAAGTAAGGAAATTCAAATATGAGAAGGAATTGGTCTCCTTGGAAAAGCTAACTTTGGCTTGGTGAACATATGCATGCTGCTGTTATACAAATGTTCCAAGCCTGTTCCCCTCCTCCTCCTGCTTTATTCACTCACCCTGTCATATGGAGGGTTGTACACTGCCGGACGGCTTGTGATGTGGACTTCATGATTCGAATTGGGAGACTGGGGAGGGAGTAAACTCAGAGAAAAGTTTTTTCAAGTAATTTGAAATAGTGTCCTGAATAGTGCTACAGTGTGTGAGGGAAATGGGAAGGATGAAAAAAAGATGATTTTAAGGAAAGTTGTGGACACCATGATGTTTGAGAAAAATATGGAAAGAACTTGAGCCATCTTGAATTTGTTTTTCCCATGAAGACTGGGAACCATGTGGGATATTCTTTTACATAGGATTTAAGCAGGTAAGATAGCTTCAGATTTTTTCATTTTGTCTTCACAAGTTTACTTTTTTGGTGAAGATCACCGTGGTTATACTGTGGAGAACAGACTGGAAAGAGGCTAGATTGGATGCAGGTGGACCAATTAGACAGCAGATGCAGTAACCAAGGTGAGAGATGATAGTAGATTGACTAGGATTAAAGTGTTGGAAACAGAAGGAAACAAATTTCTGGTACTTAAATGTGACAAGATTTAGTGATGTTGGGTATGAAATAAGTGCTAGATGTCTGAACTATATAACTTGATAGAGAACTGAAGTAGGAAGTAGTCGACTCTGTGTGTGACTTTGGGCACATTCATTTTGAGGTACCATTGAAATATCCCAGAGGAACATAGCAGGTGTTTGTATGATTCTGTAGCGCAGAGGAGAGGTCCAGAATAGAGAAAAGTTTATGTGAGTGTAGGAGTAATTTAGACCTGAATGTGGATGAGTTTGCCAAGGAGAAAAGGGGAAAATCCTACGACTAAACCGGGAGAGGCACCATGCCTGTCAGGCGGCCTTGTAAAGGAGACACAGGATGAGTGCTCGGGAGTTAGGAGCACACCAAGGTAAGTGGTGATCCATCTTATTTTTTTCCTTTCCATTGAAATCTCTGTTTTTCCTTCTGTGGAATAATGAGTACCTAAACTTAATTCCATGTCAAGCAAAATTTAGCTAAAGTTTGTACTAGTTAATCTTGTGCTGGAACTGTCAGACAAGGAAGGAGTTTGAGGTATGTAGGGGCACACACACACACAAATGTAGCTAACTGCAGTTTAACAAGTGAGCCTGCCATAGTTTCATGGATGCTGGTAGAAGACATAAGACTTCTCGGTCCGAGACACCTGACTTGACTACTCATGGCGGTAGCGGGATCAGAGTTGTCGCATCCGTGTTGGTGTCCCCAGCCCCACGCTCCGTAGAGGACTGTGATGAGGGTGAGTGATACCTGTGGTGGCGCTGCTCCTACATTTGCAGCGCAGTCTGTTACAGGAGACGAGCCTCTAAACCTTCATAATGGCCAGTAAGCCTGCCTGACCTTAATCCTGGAGGGAGGTGACGTCTTTGTTGTCTGAGATAGTGAACAGACCTGCTCTTTGTTCCTGAGGGAAGCATTTCTATCCTTCCTGGCTGTTCGCTGGATAAACATACTTAAGATAGTCTGGAACAAAGAGAGGCAGCGCCTCCACCTACAAGATGCACAGAAATGCACTGGGCCCAAGGATAATTGCCTTCCAACAGCATTCACCCCTCACGTCTCTCCCTTTTTGGCTTCTGGTAAAATTTCCCATGATTACGCTCTTCATTGGCCACCCTGAGTAATCTATCTGACAGAGCCTGGGACTGGAGCCATTCAGTTTGTCTCATAAAACATGTAATTTAGGTTACGTACTATCAACATGGTAGCAGGATGAGGCCAAACTGCAATCTTGACCTCAACTCTGCTCCCCAGGGTCCTAGACCAGCCAGCTGAACAAATACCATAAACCTGCAGGGTCTGCCTTAGAGAGCCAAGTGGCTTTTCTCTTTAAGTTTCGGTACTGACTTTCTACTTGACCCAAGTACTGCAGGAGTACTAGGGAATGCACAGATTTGGCCTCGCCTGCGGGAAGGAAGTCTAGGGCAGTTCTGTCATCCATAAGGATCCTGGCCCCTGAGCTGACACTGACCTAAATGGCTCCAGGGCTGATACGATCTCATTGTTCACCTCAGCTAAAGTCAGGGACAGATTTCAAACTTCCATTTCTAATTGGATAACTCCCATTTTAGGCATAAATGCCTCAGAGCAGATTACACATAATTAACAAGTCAGTTACCCTTCTGGGAGGGCCCCCTCCCCCCAGTCAAGAATAGCCTTACTTTGGAGAGGTCACAGCCATCTGTGGATACAGGATCTACTGGTGGTGCTTGCTTAAACACTTGGAGGTCTCTTATGATCACCCCTACAGTGCACGCCACCACATTTCTGGAGGGAAGTAAGGTACGCCTGGCTTCCGCATGGTACTCCTGGGAAGGATGTGGTGATTACAGTTGTCGTCCACCCTCCCACCCCCCAACCCCAGGCGGGACCTACTTAGCAAGCATAGGCTGGCAGTTTCTCCAGTGTTGCCTCCTGGACAGCTGGCAAGCCTTAGGGCTCCCAGTTCAGTACAAATAACTGAGTCTAGTACTTCTTTTTGTTTTGGAGGTGTTACCTGAAGGCAGTCAGTCCAGTCTGTCCTGTTTGTGCCACCTGTCTGGTAGCATTCACCTGCCCCTTAGGGGTGGCTGAATGATAGATAGCTACAGGAATTGGGGGGGGGGTGTTGGAAAGACACCTGGAGGTATTGGCAGGTGTTCTGTGTGGGAGGCTCAGGGGCCAGGACCATCTTCTTCTGCTTTCCTAAGATTTTTCAGTGACCTTGAGGAGAAGGATGATCATGTTGTGATCAGAGCTGTCCAGCAGGGCATGGCAGAGCCAGCAGGCGGTTCAGTTTATTAAGGCACTTGCACAATCTGGGAGAGCTGCACCCGGGACTTTTCCTTTGTGAGGAAGGTTCTGGGGGAATTCAGAAAGACAGAATCACAAACGTCCCTCCTTCTTACCTCCTGAGGTTTAAAGTTTTTCTTTCACTGGTGCCAGGGTTGTTCTCCTTCCACTGCTACAGAATCAGTGTGTCCCATTCCAGTCACTGACCTTTCCCTTTTTCCCGATTATCCCTGACCCTCACCCTGACCTTTTCTGTCTGGAAGGGTCAGGTGCCAGAGGGACAAGAGCATTTTTATTTTAAACTTAGAGATCCTATTATGTCCACCACTTTGGTCCACATGGTCCAATGTAAGGGGATTTGGTGAGCAGAATACTTAAGACCACAGAAGTACAACAAGAAAGTTCAGGCGGCTAAACCACAATTAAGTTAAAATTCCCAAGGCCCCCTTTTGGCTGGGCTGCCACCCAGAGGCTGTACCAATCAGGTCAGCATGGGGTCTCCATTAGGGGAAAGAATGAAGCATCATGCTCGGGCGGATCCCAAGTGGCCAAGAGGAGACAGTCTCTTTCTGGGAACAGCCATGTTCAGTGACCAACCTGCTTTGCTGACATATGTAAACCAGGAAGAGCTAAGGGGGGTATAGTCAGAAATCTTTTAGAGTTGACTAAAAAAAATTTTTTTTAACTGTGGTAAAATACACATAACAAGATTTCCCATCTTAACTGTTTCTAAGTGTACAGCTCAGTAGTATTAAGTACATTCAGTGTTGTGCAGCCAGTCTCCAGAACAGTTTTCATCTTGCAAGACAGAAACTCTGTCCCCATTAAACAGCAGCTCCCGTTGCTCTCTCGCTGCAGCCCCTGGCAACCACCCTGTTACTTTCTGTCTCTATGAATTTGACTACTCTAGGCACCTCATATAAGTGGAATCATACAATACTTGTATTGTTCTTTTGTGACTGCTTATTTCACTCAGCATGATATCCTCAGGTTCATCCATGTTGTAACATGTGTCAGAATTTCCTCCCTTTTTAAGGCTGAATAATATTCCATTGAATGAATATATATATATACATATATATATATATATATACATATATATATATATATACATATATATATACCACATTTTGTTTATCCATTCTTTCATTGATGGACCACTTGGGTTACTTCCACCTTTTTTCTCTTGTGAATAATACCACTATAAACATAAGTGTACAGATACCTCTTGGAGACTCTTCTTTTGATTCTTTGGGGTATATACCCAGCAGTGGAATTGCTGGACCATATGGTAATTCTATATTTCAGTATTTAGGACCCACCATACTGTTTTCCACAGCAGCTGTACTGTTTTACATTCCTACCAGCAGTGCACAAGGGTTCCCATTGCTCCACATCCTTGCCAACATTTGTTATTTTCTTTTTTTGTTTGGGGGGGGGGCGGCGGATAGCAGCCATCCTGATGTGTGTGATGTCTCATTGTGTTTTTTTAAAAATTAGTTATCTATTTTATACATATTGGTGTCATTGTGGTTTTGATTTGCATTTCCCTAATGATTAGTGATGTTGAACACCGTTTCATGTACTTATTGGCCATTTGTATATCTTCTTTGGAGAAATGTCTATTCAAGTCCTTTGACCATTTTTGAATCCAGTTGTCTTTTGTTTTTGAGTTTTTTAAGTTGATTTTTGAGGACGCTGTTTCAGCACTCACCAATACAAGATGCCTGTGGATGGTAGGGAGTATGGAAGGCCATCACATACTTTGACAAACAACCCATTTTTTGTGACTTTTGTGTTAAAAAGTATACCATTGTCAGATAGCAAATGGTTTGGAAAGTGAAAAACATGACACAGATTAGTGTCAGGGGCCACAGTGGTATGGTTGGAGCCAGCTGATTGGATTGGTATTGTAATACCATAACCTGAAAGAGTGTCATCAGCGGTGAGGCACTACTGATGGTCTGAAGACGGGGTAAAGGTCTGATGTAGCCGGTCTGCCAGTGGCGGGAGATGTGGCCTCTCTCACCATGAGACGAATGGGTCTTTTTTGGGGAGTCACCAATGTGGGACGTAGAGGTTGCCTCTGCATCAGGAACAGAGTCCTTTACTCTGTGTCTGTTCAGTGATGGTCCATGTGTTGACGCATCTGGAGTGGTGATGGATCCGCCGGCAGAGATGGCAGTCTGGGCAGTGCAGGCTTCATCAGCAGCTGGCCTCCTGTTGGCTTCATCAGACAATGGGCCCTTACTGTGGCCCATATCAGTGACCCAGGTGGTCTGCTCGGCAACTGCTGTTTGTTTCCACAGTTTATATGGCAAGTCTTTAAGATGGCAGTCTACTTTTCTAAGTAGCAGACCCAAACAGCTATTACCAATGGGTATTAGCCCCATATCAGTAAAAGTCTAACAAGGTTTATCACCGGGAATATCTGTGAACATCCTTGAGTTCTGCCTGCCGAGCACAGCAACCACACCCACTTTCATTTCTGCATAGCTGGCACTGAGGTTGAACAGCACAGCAGTCCACGGAACACCACAGGGTCTCAGCTTAGTTGAATTATTAGTGCACCAGGCCCAGGCATTTAGGGGATCCTTTGTGAATCAAGGGCCTCAGTGAACCAACAGAATGGAAAATAAATTTTCCCTAAAGGGGTAGCTGCCACTCTTTCCTGTAGAGCTGAGAGGTCATAGGGGCCAGGCTGGCTGCATTCTTGAATATACCAAGTCCAAGGGGCACCTCTGGTGGAGGCTGTACCTCTTGTCAGAAGCTCCAGTCAGTAACACTACCCAGGCACAGAAACTTGTACTCAGAGGGGTCATAAGGACTGTGGGTCACTAAGGCTGCTAGTGTTTTTCTACATGTGGCTCTTCCCAGGTGGCATAATCCCCTCTGGCTCTTAAGAGCATTCACCGTGCAAGCATGCAAAATATGAATACCAGTTATACATTCAGTGTGGAAGCCACAACAGTAATACATTGAGTTGGTACCAAGAGTCCCACCCCAAAACACTTCAGCGTCTCTTCCCCACTGTGAACTGCACTGAAACCTCATAGCTGAAAGCAGGTACCCTCTCCCTCCACAGGATGAGGCGTGAAGGTGACATGGACGTGGACTCCAATATATATATCGGTCAGAGCTATAAAATGTCCCTCCCCTCCCCACAGCGATCTCGCAAACCCACGTATGTTTGATCTTCAGTTCCCCTTGGGGACTGGGAGAACTTGGCCCCGCCCCTAACAATCTTTCTCTTTAAAGGGTGTAGGGGGAGGCTGGGAGAGAGCAGCTCTGCACCAGTAAACAAGGTGAATTCATTTCAGTTTTGAGTGGCGCTGTAGCTGCGAGCATTTGGGGCTCCCAAAGTCCTGTGTTGTGTACTCTGTGGCAGGGCCGTCGTTGCTAACTGGCATCATCCGTTTCCGTTAGGGATGCCTTGATCCAGCGGCTACAGCCACATCACTTCCCGCCGGGCGCCATGAGTTTGTACTCTTTGGCCGACTTGGGCTTGATCTGCACGGGTGGCATCGTTGTTTTTAGGAGTTCACCTGATGTGGACTCTGCTGCTTGCTCCATTGTCAAAAGAACAGCTCTTCGATTCTTGCTTGATTTCAGCATAAGGACTTAGGAGGGTTTTCTGAAGCTGATAGAATTTAATCTAGATTTCTGTGGGTGAGTTTCTCATCTGTGGTGAATCATTGCTAAATCATCATTTAAAATCCACTTTAGTACGGAAGAGCCCAAAGACTAGTCAGTGCCCTTGGGAGATTGTTTCGGGGAAAGTTTCCCAGAAGGGCCAGAACTGTCTTATAGCAGACAGGGCCCACTGCCAAAACCTGATGTCTTTTACTTATCTCCAATGTGTTTAATGTTGAGAAGACAGACTGCGGGAGGGGCTGAGCACTAAGATAGCCAGGTGTTGCCTTTCTTCTTTAACAAGCATTATGTGCCCCTCCCACCCCCTCAGTCTCCCCAGCAAACTAGCAGTTGCTAAAGATTCTCCTGGTGCTGCCCACAGCGGTTGCAGTTTTCCTTCGTTCGCACTCAGTATGGATACATTTATGGTGCTCCCGCCTCCCTCTGCCAGACAGATCTTATTCCCAGCTGCTTACAGGGCCGACCTGGCGAGCTTGGTGGATAGCTGACAGTAACCAGGGCATCATCATTCAGGCTGCTGTGTTTGAAACTACTTCCTGGTACTCAGCCTGAAACTGCCGCCCCAGTTCAGCCTCATTAGCAAGCGATGAAGTAGAGGACCAGACATTGCCTGGGGGGGACCATACAGTTTGGTCAGCGTGTTCACTCACGATTCCCATGGACTTCTCTCAGCTCCTGTTAAGTGTCCTTTCATTCCATTTCTAAAAAGCTTTGTTTTTGCCAGCATTCCACCTTCATGACCAAAACTGTCAAAAATTGTGAGGGGTTTGAGATCTTACCCTTGAGGAAGCTCACAAGTTAGCCTGCACAATTCCATGGATTCGAGTAGAAGACATGAAACTCCTGGTCAGAGACAAAAGCTGTCATTACTCCTGGCAGTAGTCAGCACTTGTGTCAGATAACCAGCCACAATTTCGACAGGATACTGCAGAGAGAGCCAGGTGATTGATGCCTGCACACGCAATTGGGTGTGTTACAGGAAAGGAACTCCCAGCTTAGGGGACCAGATCTTTTATAATGGGCAGTAAGCCTTCCTGCCCTTTGCCCTGGGGAGTGACAGTATCTTTATTATACTGGACAGTAAACAAAACTGTCTTTTGCTCTTTGAGGAGACACTATATCTTCTGAGGCTGTTTACTATATAAATATACAGAACAAAGGGAATCAGTACCTCTTCTCACAAGATGTGCAGAAAGGCACATAACATTAAACTTTTTTTCCTGACAATACCTTCCCCACTCCCTTTCAGTTCAGTTCACATACTTACATTTTCTCACCTAGGCTACTGTGATTACTTCCGAAGTGGTCTCACTGCTGGTAGTCTTCTACCTGTCCTCTACACCTGTGCCAGAGGGATCTTTTAAAATGCAGACCTGATGATGTCACTCAGTTTAAATTTGTTATTGGTTTCGCATTACTGTTAGGCCAAAGTTTAAATTGTTGAGTGGTTGTGTAATTATTTCTCATGTGCTGACTACGGCCCAGTTTTTAAATGTTGCCAATTAAATAAGGGGGGAAAAAAACCTTTTTAAAGCCATAAAGGCCAGTAGTAGATAGGCTACAGATGTGTAGGGTGCATGCTGCCAGATTGGAACCTCTGGTCTTATTTTTTTTTCTCTTACACCTTTGTCTGCAACATGTTCCTTTTGCCTTGAATAATTTACATATTTGCCTCTTATATTTCTATTCATTTTTAAAAAACCTAGTTACTCTATTAAGCCTTCTCAACCTAGTGGGACATCTTGCTCTAAATACCTTTAATTTCAAATAAACTGTGCGTGTGTCATTATAGTACTTCATCTAGTTGTTATTATTGATTTTTTTTTTTCTGGTCTGTATCGCCACAAAATAAAGTATAAGCTACACAGAGCAAGAGCCCTCCCTTTCCACACACCAGGTTTTTAGGAAAGAAAATTGCTTTCCTAAGAATCATTTTGGAATCAAAACCAATAACTTAGTTGGTGCTTTTACTCACCTTTAGATAGTCCATGTTTTGAGCCTGAAAGTTATTAATTTGCTTAATTTTGACGGGGAAGATACAGTATTATTCACTGGAAAATAGACATGTGATACAGTCTTATGGTCCATTATATGTGGATATCGTATATATTATTTACTCTTCCAAATAATATTTTCTTGCTTTGTTCAAATTTAAAATATAGACTGTGGACATTCATAAAGAGAAAGTGGCTCGAAGAGAGATTGGTATTTTGACAACAAATAAGAATACATCAAGAACTCACAAAATAATAGCACCTGCAAATATGGAGCGTCCTGTAAGGTATATTCGGAAACCTATTGACTATACAGTTCTGGATGATGTGGGCCATGGTGTCAAGGTAAGCGTCTTATATTATATTAACTTGAAATAATTTGCATATCCAATAAATATTTTGGGTAGGAAATATAGTGAGAAAGCTGATTTTCTTAAAGAATTAATAGATTCTCTTAGTAATTAGCATTACAATTTTCATAGAACATTTATTTAATACTAGTTATGTATTATACTAAGCTTGGGGCAGAATTTTACCTGTGCAGTAGGCTGTATTCAAGAAGATATAAAAACTTAAAATGGCCATTCATTTATTAAGCCGTTTGAATCCTAGACTAATGTTATAAATTGGTGTTGTGAATGCCAAGTCTTGTTTTCACTACTGAATGAATATTTAAGAATAAAAAATGTATGTGCTTTCCAGAATTGGTTTGGAAAGTAATTTATAAATACTTTTATTCATTTATTCGTAAATATGTGTGTATTAATACATCTATGTGGATGTGGATATAATTTCAGCAGTTTGTGCAAAATGAAACAATTGTGTGTAATCTTGTTCTGTGCATCACTCCCCACTCTCCCACCCCCTGCCCCAACAGGCTTTTAGGAAAGGGATTGTTTGTTGCCCTTGTCCATTTCTTAGCATGGCAGAATTAGCTGCTCTTGAAGGATACCTGTAGCCTCACAACTTCTCAGATATTCATGTGTTATTTTGGAAGCATCTGGAATGACCTGAATTCTTTAGCTATGTTTGCTCAAGAAAAACTATTCCTCTGAAATTTGGTAGTGCCTTTCTTAGAGGACCATTATATTTGATTTTGTTTCTGGTCTCCAGAATATTTATAATAAATTTTTTAGGGGTCAGCTAATCTTGAAGCTTTTCCTAGCTGGTTCTCTGCCTGGTGCTGTTGCTGGATTTGTTGCATTCTGACTTATCTGGGGTTCCTGATCAAGAGGGAAGTGTAGCTGGCAACACTGCTCTTTATTCTGCTCTTCTCAGAGACTATTGGAATCTCCCCTTCACTGTCAGGCTTGGAAGTTGGAGCACTTTGCAAATGTAGAGGAGGTTACTTGTTTCTTGTATTTTTACCCAAGGATGTGGCTAGGGTTGTCTAAGAGCTTAAGTTCAATTTTAATTTAAGGTATTTAGACTAGATTGATTTACAGAATTTGAATTTTGAGAATTTGGAAGAACTTATAATATTATTACCTACCTTGGAAGTAAAAATTATGTATATACACATATGCATAGACATACACATGTGCACACATTCTCATGCGCTCACTTCTTCCCCTTTTGCTTGATTTTTCTTCCTACCGAAGCAATATACACTCATTAAAAAAAAAAATCTGTCACCATCTTAGAAGTGATTATCCTCTATTATCTCCCCACTAATAATTGTGTTTAACAGTTTAATACATAGTACATAGCAGAATATAAAATGAAACCAAATTTTACAAGGAAATTTTGGGTGAGAAAATTTAACTATTTTATTATATATGTATAAATGAGAAATGTAAACACAGCATAATATATATGGAAGTCTGCAGATGTGAATTTTAGCAATCTACTTTTTGTAATGTGGATACTTTAGACGTAGGTTTTTTTTAAGTTTTTTATTGTAAAATATACATAACAAAATTTACCATTTAACCATTTTAAGTGTACAGTTCTGTGGCATTAAGTACATTCACGTTGTTGTACGGACTATTTTGAAATATTTTTTTGAGGGTGGTGGGTAGGAGGATGGGTGATCAGTGAGAACAGTGTATCTCAGAAGCTGATATGTGGCTTATTTGTCCACATTTTGTTTCTGTGATATACAAATACATACAATTATTTTTCCCCCAGTAGTCTCATTGCAGCTATATTGATCCAGTTTTATTTCCCTAAGAAATCATTGTTGGCTTAAATAGTTCTAGAGGATTGTAGAGATCTGTGAAAGTTGGAAATTTGGATACTAGTTAATGAACAAATGCCAGGGCCAAAACTACAAGGAGGAATACTTTAGATTTATTTTAAATTAGTGTCTAAAGCACTTTTAAGGATTGGAAGACACTGTACTTACAGTTCTAGAATTATTTTCTTATCTTTTGCCTACTTTTCTATTTAGAAGTTGTTTTCTTACTGATTTGTAAGGGTTCTTTTTTCTATCAAAGAAATTAAGCTCCTTATATTTTGGAAAATATTTTCTCATCCTGCTGTTTGGCTTTTGACTTTGATGCTTTGGTATTTTAAACAAATGTTTACAGAATGTTAAAAAATTGTATCCAGATATATTAATATTTCTTGCCTCTCACTGCCGTGACCTCTCCCGCCGCGGAGCACAGGCTCCGGACGCACAGGCCCAGCGGCCATGGCTCGCGGGCCCAGCCGCTCTGCGGCATGTGGGATCTTCCCGACCTGGGGCAGGAACCCGCGTCCCCTGCATCAGCAGGCGGACTCTCAACCACTGCGCCACCAGGGAAACCCAATATTTCTTTTAAAAGTTATTTTATTTATTAGCTTTTTCTGTCTTTTTTGGTGGGGGGGCTGTGTTGGGTCTTAGTTGTGGCATGCCGGGTCTTCGTTGTGGCGCGCAGGCTTCTCTCTGGTTGTGGCTTGCAGGCTCTCTCGTTGAGGCGCATGGGCTCAGTAGTTGTGGTGCGCAGGCTTAGTTGCCCTGTGGCACATGGGATCTTAGTTCCCCAACCAGGGATCGAACCCACCTCCCCTGCTTTGGAAGGTGAATTCTTTACCACTGGACCACCAGGGAAGTCCCAATATTTCTTCTTATAGCTACCAAGTTTTGTGTTGTTTTTTACCCCCCAAGATTAATATTCCATCATATTTTCTTCTTTCATGACGTAAATTTTAGTGTTTTGGTATTTGTATTATTCATTTAATTGATATTTATTGTGTTAATGCATTTTATGCTATGAAATAGATGGTACACATAAGTTTAGTAAGAATTTAAAATATGGAAAAAGTGTCTTAAGGTAAGTCTGATTTGACTTTTGGAAACAGTGTAGGATATGGATAAGAGAAACCTTGCATAGAGAGACTACCAGAAAGTTTGCCTAAAGGAGAATAAAAAGATGAACAATAAAGTTCATCCTAATAAAATAAAAATACTGAAGTTCATCCTCATAAAAGGAAGAACAAGGTTTCAGAGTATGCTTAGACTAGAGAAGGCTTGAGCACTTAGTAGAAACATTTAAAATTATTTCTGTTAAACAGTTATAATAATTAACAGCTTTATAGCCTGGTTCATAACTTACGAAGGACTTTCCACATATGTCTTTGTTTTCAATCCTTGAAAAGACCATATGATCTAGGAGTTATTACATTTTATTAATGGAAACACTAAAGCTTTATAATACATAGGAATGGTATTTTTAAAAGGTTTCAATTTTATTAGACGAGTGAGCTAATGAAATCATTTCAGAGAAAGAATTGGCATCTTACAGACTTTCGTACCTGTGGTATGCAAAGCTTATGATCTACTTAGGGCTTGCAGGTAGGTAGGAATCAAAGAGAGTTCTATTTTCAACCTAAGGTTCCAAGGAAATGGTAAACTGACTCATCCATAAATGTAAATGTTAAGGAAATGAAGTGAGATCTTAAGGAAATAAAAAGCCTAGGTTTGAATCTGTTTGGGGGACACTGAAATGGAAAAATTTTGTAGGTTGATAACAATTATATTTTGAGTTGTAAGGTATAGAGATCATTTCCTTCCAACACTCGCTAACCCCAACACATCTGTATACATAAACATGCACTTGAGAGGAGGCTGTGCTCTATAAGAGGTTAAAGGTTACACCATTGCATAGTAGCAGAGTTCAACTAGAATTTTCATTCCCAATTAAATTCTCCTTTCATCCTTTCATTTGGGACCAGTTTATACTTGTATGCTGGTTTTTTGGTTTGTTTGTTTCTTTTTCACTTGAAACAGCAAATGAGGGAAGATGTGTGGTCATATTTAGAATATTTGTAAGTTACTTTAGAATAGTATTTAGTGTATTGTAATGCTATCATATTAATAAATCTTATCTTCAAGGATAATAAGGTTATTCAAGTTTAATTTCTAAATCCAGGTGTGAAATGAAGTGGCTAGGTAGGATTCCAGACATTGTTTAATCAGGATAAAAATGAGCCATATTATTCTAAACAAACACTAAAGAATACCAAGATTCTTGCACAGTTTCTAGAAATGAGAATATAAGCCAAAGGATATCCCATTTTTGGATGATTTCCTTAATGTTGCTTCTGTGGTCACTTGAAAAATGACAGATACATATTTAGAATGGCAGGTGTTATGGAAAGAACTTGAGACCCCACGCCCCACCCCAAAATGTAGGAAAAGACTGCAACCTGCAAAGCAGCTTTTCTTCTAGTTTTGAATTATGGTCAGACTTGTTCAGAAGAAAATTTAGAACTAAACCAACATATAACTTTCTACTAGTGTTGGCCTGGTCAGGATTTGTATTCATAAGCTACACATGAGAGGGTATCCAGACCCTGTTTGCTTGTTCCTTAATTAGAATCTGGCTAAGCTATTATTGTGCATTGTAATTTTGTTTTTAAACACTGAGATGCTAGGTCCTTTTCTGAATTTGGAAAACAAGTTGTGATTTTGAATTTTAACATTTGCAGTTTATCTCTCTTTAAAATACTATACTACCATTCAAATAATGAATACTCATACATGGGCATTCATTATCCAGCAGTCTTAGGTCTTGTACACTGATGTATTAAAGTAGCCATACATTTAATGAGGTATGGTGTTTGTGTTTAAATCAAAGTTTGTTTTTTAAATCATCTATGATTCAGTTGGATTAATTTCATAGGATAAAATACTGACCTAAGAAATTATTGGAGCTGCATGAGATTGGCATAATTAAGTGATTTCCTTATGAATGTATTATTTTGAAAAAATATGTGATACCCATGAATATTTCCCTACTGCTTATGGATATCTTTTCTTTACAAAATATTTGAAATATGGCTGGGTAAAAGCTTATTAACATGAATTGAGTAACTATAAATGTAAACCTGTCCTATCAGATATAACTTATCTAGAATTAATTTCTACTTTTTCCCCCCTTTTTTTGCAACGTAAAGTGGCTAAAAGCCAAGGTAAGAGTTACTACTTATCATTTGATCCATAGTTTCCCCTCTATATTGATAGAGGCTGCAGAGCCACTAAAATTTGAAAACTTTTCCTATGTCTGTCTGCTTTTTCCCCATAGGATTTATGTAGATTAAATATACTCAAACTCAGTTCAAATCAGCAACATTTAGCTTGGATGTGTTAATATATCAAAGATATATTGACATCTGCATTTATATAGGAACATTAATTTTGCTAACATTTATTGCTTTGCTCATTTTTTGATAGTTGCCTTGCTTTTATTGACTTACAATTAGGAGGTTTCCCAGGCATTATATATGACTTTGTTACTGAGTTGTTGGGATAGAGATGATATTTTTAGATGAATATTTTAGCAAATTGACACTGAGATCTGCAGTTTATATTCATGCACACGTTTCAAAAATTTTAAGAAACCCAGCATTTAAATTGCAGATAAGTTAGATCTCAGTGAACATTTTTAACAATAAAATAATATATAAAATTCAATAATCTCACCTGTATTTCACAATAAATTGGTATGAAGGGCATAAAATAATAAGAAAAGCCAAGTGCAAGTGGTATCTTGACTTTTTAAAATGTAGTACCAAAGTCTGTTATTAAAACTGTCTGGGAATCCTTATTTCACATCCTGATATTAAAAAAAAAATAATACATGGTGTCAAAACACCAAGGGAACAATCTGATATAAAACTAAAAGCTTTTCTTTCCACATTTTAGCATGGAAATAACCAGCCTGCAAGAACTGGCACACTGTCGAGAACAAATCCTCCTACTCAGAAACCACCGAGTCCTCCCATGTCAGGCCGGGGAACGTTGGGGTAAGAATTCAGCTACATCTTGCAAGAGGATTTGTATGTCAAAGGAAGGGATGTTTTTGTGACTTAAGTAAATGTATGGATCTTTGTGACGGGACCCTCTCTGTGTGATAATACTACCTTTTACAAATTCATTTGGGTTCCTATTTCCTTGAACAGAATCCAAAATGAACCTGCCTGTTCTATAATATTCTCTAAGGAATTCTGTACTAGAAAAGTTTTTTTGTATGTATGTAAATGAGCATTATTTATTTATTATCTTCTAATGCATTAAAAAAATACATATATAAAAAGATTTATATATAAATCTGAGTTACGTTTATTTAAAATGAAATGACCAGAAGGTTCCCTATATGGTGTCTTCACATGTATTTGCAATATTGATATTACAGAGCTTTGAATAAATGGTCTACTTTGCGTACTTTGGTTTGCTAGCCTGCAGTTCTTCTGTTTCCCCTGAGACCTGGGGACTCTTTACTTGGAGTACTTCTAACTGTGCTTCTGCTGGTAATCTTAGGGCCCTTCATTCTAGAGTAGCTTTGTGAGAAGGCCAGTGGAGAAGTAGAAAAGGTGATTGTTTGTGGCTTCTTCCTTTCCAATTTTCAATGCAATACAAATATTGAATACTTCGTAAGATGTTTCTGAAAGATTGTTCACCTTATTATAGAAAATTAGACTACTTATTTTTGGTGGAGGGGTGGGGGAATCATTATTTTATAGTAACAGGGATCAGCAATCGGCATTCTTGTAGGATCTTAGTTTCTATTTTCATTCTGTAAACCCCTTACCCCTGAAAAAAACATACGAAGTTATTAAATAGAAAAGTTAAAATCATTTATTGAGAAGTTAATGGCATCACATCTAGGATCAGAAGGTACTTGTTCATATATCGCTAGATGGAGGTAGGAGTCAATTGCAGAGGAGATACTTAGCTTCCATAATATACAAGGACAGTGGCTTGTGCGTTACTGAGCTGGGAATAATATGTATTTCAAAGTTTGATATTACTGAGCATTAAAAAAATTATCACCATGATTTTTAGAAATAAAATGAGAACTTTTTAAATTACCCTTTCTATTGGTTTTCCTAAGAAAAGGCAACAAATTTTAGCTTTTGTGTTAAAGTAACAAAATTCATACACCCCAATTAAAACGTTTTTTAAAAACAAACTTTATTATTAAAAAAACCCAAAACTTGTGTTATACTTGGTTATAAAGGGACGGTCACAAATTTGGGAGAAAATACCATTTATCTTTCTTATTCATTATTCCTTTCTCTATTATGCTTCTTTAGACGAAATACTCCTTACAAAACCCTGGAACCTGTTAAACCTCCAACAGTTCCTAATGACTACATGACAAGTCCTGCTAGGCTTGGAAGTCAGCATAGTCCAGGCAGGACAGCTTCTTTAAATCAGAGACCGAGGACACACAGGTAAATTTTTAGGTTGAGCCTTTGAACATCTGAGAATGTGCGTTATTGATTGGTGACAAACTCCTATAGAGTTGCTGGTAAAAGTAAAGTGCTAGTCTAATGCTCATATGGAATGTAAAAGTTGAGGGTATTAATGTTGTATATGTTCCTTTAAATTTATGTTATAACTTCTGTTTTTTAGATTGTTTAGTATCTATTTATACTGCTAGCAGATTGCTAGTATTTCCTCCTTTTGACAGAGGTACAAATGTATATTTGGATGAAGTCTGAAGAATGTTTTTTTAAAATAGTCTTTTAGAAAAGATTAAGGTAACCGCTCTTAAATTTTTTGGATAAAAGGTTAAACATCAGAAACTATACAATGTGATTTAAACTTTAAGAGGTTGGAGGAAAGAAAACAGTTTAGATCTGAGGAAGAATTTCTTAAGAGAGTTGATTTACTAGAATACGTTATTGTATAAATTCTTTAAAATAAGTTCTAGAAATCAGCTACGCAGTGGATTTTTAAAAACTTGGTTATGGAACATAACATACATTCAGAAAAGTACATACTTTATTAAGTATAACAACTTGATGTATTAATACAAATTGAATATAGTCACGTAACCATCACCCAGATCAGGAAATGGAACATAACCGCAACCCAGAAATCCCCCTCAGGCCCTTTCCCAATTATTGCCTCTGGCTTCCTCCCCTCAAAAGTAGCCACTTTATTTTTGCACACGTTTATAAAGCCAGACAAATTTATCGTATAGCTCAATTTGTTTTATTCTTTGATTTTTACCTCTCAATAACTTGGGCAAGGAATCTCTTTACCTTGACTTTTAGGTTGGTTTTATTAGAGACACAGCTTGGTAAAATCATTTTGCGGGCTTCAGTTACACAGGATATATCACGCTCTTAGATGCTATGTAATTGTTATTGTTACTGTTAGTAAATAAATTGTCATATTGATATCTACAGTTACTGAATCAGGGTAAGTTCAATGAGGACCAAAATTGGTTTTTTAAAATATGTTTATTATTGAATTATTATACCAAAGCATGGTTGTTCTTTATAGTGGATGTAGTAATAGTTTAATCGTATTCAACAGCTAGTTCGTTGTTAAGAGTTACTTCATTAGATATCAGGGATATACCTATGAGATACAGTTCTTTTTTTCAGGAGCTTGTTCTGTTAGAACAGGGATCAACAAAGTTTTTTCTAAAGGGCCAGATTGTCAGTACTTTAGGATTTGTGGTCCATATGGTCTCTGCTGCAATTACTCAGCTCTATCATTGTAGCATGAGAGCAGCTACCAGCAACACGTAAGTGAATGAGCATGGCTGTGTTCCAGTAAAACTTTATATATGGCACTGAAATTTGAATTTAATATAATTTTAATGTGTCATAAAATATTATTCCTCTTTTGATTTTTTTCTACTAATTAAAATGTAAAAAAAAATGTTCTTAGCTCACAGGTTGTAAAAATCAGACCATGGGCCAGGTTTGGCCTGTGGGCTATAACTTGCCAACCTCCATGTTAGAAAAAGGCACATAAGCCAATAATTGTGGAAGCGCATAAGTGCAAAAATATTCATCTGTCTGTGATACGGTGGTGGCAGAAAGCAGAGTATTGGCCAGCTTGGGAGGAGGGAAGCCTTCATATCAAAGCTATTTTTGTTATATAAATAGCTTTTTTCCCCTTTCTATTAGTATGTGATAATGTGATATTATAGAATGCTCATCTTGGAGAAAAAAAACTTATCTAGGCAGTGCAAATCATTGCCCTGTTGGGTTTCTGGGCCTCCTGAGCCGATGATGTTGATTTTTACAAGTATAATATGGAGCTTAAGGCTACACGTGTAATATATACATTTGCATAATGCACATGTGCACACATACATTACTAAAACTGGTCAGTGCAAGATTGTATACCTAAAGGGACAGTAAGTCCATAGAAGTAATTGGTTAGAGTTTAGTAGTATCAACCATTCTAGACTGTGCCTTGCTGAAACTTCATTATTGTCTTATGTGTCTTTTTTTTGTCATTTGTTCATTTTTTCCAAACATTTCCCTGTTTTATTGCCATTCTTTGAGATGAGTGGAGGTTTACATACTAATTTCAGACTAAAACTGGTTACCGTTTTTATTAACTTCCATAGCCTCTTTTGTGGCTTCCATCACACTATTTGTTAAGGTCAGTTTTCACAGTCTCAGTGAAGAGCTCCATGACAGTGTGATTCATGTCTTGTTTGTTCACTGCTGTTTATACGAGGTTTTAAATAAATCCTTGTTGACTCATTGTACTATAAGATTATATTGGTCATTCATGTCTCAGTGATCTCTTAGAGTTCTGAGTACTAGGTGACTATATTGGTTTTTCAGTAGATGGAGAAATAGAGTGAAACACAAGAAGAGTATTAGGGTTAAAATTTATATTGGACAGTTAAAATTTTTCTTTATATATATGTGTGTGTATACATACAAGCACACACATGTGCATCATAAAAGGAGTACTTAGTGGCTTTGAGTTGATTTTTTTTCTGAGTAAGTCTCTAGCATTGCTATTTTCATAATTTTTCTCTCTCCTTTGCAGTGGAAGCAGTGGAGGAAGTGGAAGCCGAGAAAACAGTGGCAGCAGCAGTATTGGCATTCCCATTGCCGTGCCTACACCCTCACCACCCACTATTGGACCAGGTGTGTCATACACTCACCCATTTAATATGTGGTAGTAGTCAGGAGCTTTATTATGGAAGTCTGAAATAATTTCATTACATTAGATAAAACTATTTATTAAACTTAGGTGACTGTTGCCAGAATGAAAGCAAATTTAAAAACAATTTTTGATTGGTTTTCACAGGGTCTTTAGAGTTTTGCAGATGTTTCTCCTTACTTATAGAAAAGCGTATTAAATAGCTTTATTAAATAACTTTTTGGACATTTTGCTTTAGAAATACTTGCCTTGGGCACAAGTCAAGAATGATATTTATTATTTTAAGAGCAAACCAATATTATTGATGTCAACCAAAAGATCAGTGTCTTTAATGTGAATTATGCATCATTGAACTTTGATGTTGCCTTGTAGGCTAGTAAGTATGTCAACTCCACTGTTAGCTGGTTTTGTGACTTGACTACATTTATGTATGGTATTCAGTACCTATTTCAGTAAAGTGCCATAAATATAAAATGGAATTAAACTAGGAGAAGCTCCTTTACTTTTTAGATTATACAAAAATTTAAGAAATCATAGCAGAGCATTAAATTGGTCCCTTGATTTTTTATTAAGTGAAAGGAAGACTTAATGGTGTTAAAAATACACACTTTAAGAGTAAGTTTGATAATCAAAAGTTGTTAGGGAAAAATACTTAGTTTCTCAAGGATGTTGTTGAAAATGAGAAAAAGCTACTTATAAAAACAGGCATATTTTATAGTTAATGAAAGCGTGAACTCAATGGCCTTTTTACCTAGTAAAATTCTTACTCATTCGAACATGCTTTACATATGGGTATCTCTCTCTTTTTTTCTTATTTCCAAAATGTACTTCCTTACTGTTTCAGAATGATTAGTTCTGTTTATTGCACTCTGACCTGAATTATAAACTATTTTATTAGAAAACATTTCTGTCCCTCCTCCTTCTGGAGCTCCACCAGCACCACCTCTTCCACCACTTCTGCCTGTGAACACTGTGATAGGTGAGAGTGCATAACCACTGGAGTGATTTACCTTACTGTGCAGAGTTCATAGTAAACTCCTCTGTTAGACGGCTCACTTTTGTAGTTGTTAGGTTGTAGGTGATAATACAAGTTTAAAGTATTAAATCTAATTTACACTGATTTCTTCTGGTGAAAGGCCTCTGAAGTTACACAGAAACTTCTCTGTGATGTCAGATGCTTCTGTGCCTAGTTTATAACCAATTTAACATGGTTTGCATTTGTTCTGTTTAGATTTTTCTAGAAATATTATAGCAGTGATTGTTCAAAAAAAGTTTTTTTAATAGTGATGTAATATTTTTTTAAAGTGAAACTTGATTTGGAACTCCCTGGTATATACCACAGTCACAGGAGTGGGGTGAAGGTGGGGGACAAGAAGAAGATGAAAAAGAGAATGGTGTGCGGTGTGGGGTACTCTGACGCTTTCCAGTGGGTCACAGCTGGAAAACTCTGATATAGCCCAGGATTTATGGCATCTGAGGATGCCATGAAGCATTTTGTTCAATAAAATACATTTAAATTGCTCCTAAGTTGGGGGAGACTGGATTGAGCATATAAGGAATTCCAAATATAGACTTGGTATAAAACCATTCAGCCTAGAATGCACAGTAGCATTTGGGTGGAAATGGATAAAGAGCTGTTTCAAATATTGAGAGCTTAGGTGAAATAACGCCATCTAGCAACTTCTTTTCAAAACATTGGCACTTGTACTCAGAGGAGAGGGGAAAAGGAAGTAATAAACAAAAGACCCAAGTAATAGAAATTGTTGGCAGAAAGTCCATGTGGGAAAAAAATGCCCTCAACCTAATTAATAATCAGGAAAACAAAAACTACGAGATACTATTTTATAGCTACCAGATAGGTAAAAATGTAGAAGTCCACCAGTATCAAATGTTGATGAGGATGTGCAGTAACAGAAAGGTACGTTGCTGGCGGGAGTTTATTTGTTGATACAGTCACTTTAGAACATAATTTGTTGTTACCCAGTCAAGTTGAACCAGGTTTCTACCTTAGATTTATCAGTTTCATTTCTAGATATTTGCCCTAGCGTACTGGTTCTCAAAACATGGTTATGGAACTCCTGGGGGTTGCCAAAATCCTTTCTTGGAGTTTTTGTGGTCAGAACTATATCCATAATAATACTAAGACTTATTTGCCTTTTTTATTCTCATTCTGGTACAAGCACACAGTGGAATTTTCCAGAGGCTACATAACATATGATGACATCATTTTTGACAGCTAATGGATTATGTATTTTTGTGTATTTATGTATTTTAAAGATAAATCAGTTTTAATTTCTAATATGGTAATTAATCAATTAATTATGGTAATCAGTTTCTAATATGGTATAACCCACTTCAACAAAAATTTTTGGAGGTTCTCTAATTTTAGAGTGTATCCTAAGACCATAAAGTTTAAAAACCACTATACTAGAGCAGTGGCTTTTGGAGTATGATTTACAGACCAACAGCATCATCGTCATGGGGGAACTAGTTAGGAATGCAAACTCTCAGGTCCTGTTCCAGACCTACTCATTCAGAAACTCTGAGACTGCAGCCCAGCAGCCTGTATTATAACAAGCCCTCAAGGTGAAATTCTGATCACTGCTGAAGTTTGCGAACCACTGTTCCAAAGAGACTTAAGAACCATATTTAGGAATGTTCACAGTAGCGGTATAATAATAATAGCAAAAATCTGGATGCAACCCAAATGTCTACAGAGGAATGGATAAATAATTGTGGCATGTTCATATGCAAATAAAGCAATAAAAATGAATGATATATTGATATACTTATCAACGTGGATGAATCTTAAAAGTATCAAAGGAAAACAGCAAGAATACATAATCAATACATAATCATTCCATTATGAAAGTTTATAAATTTGCAGGATCTCTATGTGTATTGTTAAAGGTTATAATTATCTATGATTTTTTAAAAACTCTATACAGCGAGTCCCCTACATATGAACGAGTTCCGCTCTGAGGGCGCATTCATTAAGTCCAGTTTGTTCGCCTAGGTATCAACTAACACAATTGGCTATGTAGTACTGTACTGTAATAGGTTTATAACACTTTTCACACAGATAATACATAACAAACACACAAAAATAAAGAAAACATTTTTAATTTTACAGTACAGTACCTTGAAAAGTACAGTAGTACCAGCTATACCACTGCTGCTTTTACACTTGCTTCCAGACATCCTGGGCTTGAAATAAAGGTACCATACTACTGTACTCCATACAGTGCTGTACAGTAAAGTACACAAAAGCACAACCACTTGTAGAGGATGCACGCACGTGACATTGTGCACCAGACACGTGAACTAACTACGTGATTGGACACGCGAGTGCATGTTTGCATCTTTTGAAAGTTCGCAACTTGAAGGTTCGTGTGTAGGGGACTTACTGTATAGTGAAGAGAGAGAATGTTTAACACATATGTTTTGGAGTTTGGGGTTCAGAAGGGGCAAACAGGAAGCTTCAGTGATACTGGTAATATTCTAGTTGTTGGAGCTGAGTATTTATTTCTCCTTAAAATATGTAATATATATAAAATATAAATATTTATGTAAACAAATTATATATAACCACTATAAATAATTATATATATTAGTATATGTAACCATATGTATATGTATTATATATAGCATGTATAATTATGTATATATCAATCATACACCCTTTGGTATTTCATAATTTTATTTTAATAAAATATTAAAATAAATTCTAAAATAGGCATAGTTTGGAACAACTATTAAATAGCTAGCTTTATTTTGGTTTTAAATCACCAAGACAAATAACCTAGATTTTATACATTTTTAATATAAGTCAAAAGAAATATAGAAATCATTTTATTGAGATTTCTATTAAAAATGGTTAAAGGGTTACTTCTTAGCTCTTTGGAAAACTTACCTGTCCAGAGTTACTCATTCATGAAGGCATTTGAATAGACTCTTATTTAAAGTGTGTTTCTGTTTAGAAATAGAGCATGTGGATGATTTAAATAATTAGTGACTGCCTGTGGCTTGGGAGCTCCAAAATGTTGAATATTAGCACTTCTTTTAATGAACAACCTCTGCTGTATGTTCTTTTTCTAATAATTTATATGACCTAGGAGAGGTTAAATTGGATGACTGAATGAAAGGAAACCAGGATGTTGTCTTTTTATTTACTCAGTCGTGGTTAGATGTTTGGGAGGATAATGTTAATCCTGAAGTTACCTTTGGAAGGTATAGTTAACTTTAGAGGCTTTGAACTTTTTAACCTTTAAAATTTTAAACTTCTGAAATGTTGGTAAAGATGACATTGAATAAAATTTTAAGTATTGTTAATACTTTAAGTTTAGATACTTAATTAGTTTAATTAATTTAATTAGTTTAATTAGCTTAGATATGCATGATAATTTTTTTAAAAAGTGCTTAATTATGGGAAAAAAAGCCCTCCAAGTATATGGAAAAAGATAATGGATTTTCTACACAAAGCTGCCTTAAAATGTCCATGTTTTACAGAGTCCAAATTTTTTTTCAGCTTTATCAGTTACAGAAATGTAAGTGATAGGGCAAAATGTGTAATTCTTAAAAGCTGGGAGTTATACAACAAATCTGACATTATATATAAGTGCTTTGAAACTAGAAATTGTACTTCTCTTAAAAATGATTCTACTATAATATGTATTGGTAATAACTGCTAATACATTAAACATTCAAATAAATATAGTAGTACATGTGGAAAATATGCCTAACTGTTTACATTTTATAATTTAAGCCGGGTTTGGCTGGATAGATTCTTATACTGTGCTTCTGAAGATTTGGCAATGGAAAGGAGGAGAAGTTTGTAAACCAGATATTTAAGACATTCACATCTAAAAACTGATGCTTTCCACCTCAAACTATCATTTGGTACTTATTTTGTTGGAGAGACACAGTTGACATATAAAAGCTGTATGTTCTAAAATGTTACAGAAAAAAATTTACACATTAGCAAAATACCATTTGGTATTATGCTAAATTAAAAGGCTTAAGAATATTACTTATTTACTTTTGCACTTTCCACACAGTATCTGTTTTTCCTTCTTTTTGTAACTTCAGAGATAGAGCTGTTTGTGTTTTATCTTTACTTTTCTCTTTATTTTGTGCTGTGGGCTTTAAAAAGTAATAAACATTTCTTGCTGATAGTCTCCTTCTCTTTGTGCTGCCAGCAGAGGTGACGTGCAATGCTCAAGTTCTTTGTTGGTTGCCTTTGACTAATGCTTTTCAGCAGCCCCGGGCTCAGCTCCTGGTTCCCAGTATGGCACAATGACCAGGCAGATTTCTCGCCACAACTCTACCACTTCGTCGGCATCTTCTGGTGGATACAGACGGGCTCCCTCTGTGACCGCTCAGTTTTCTGCTCAGCCTCATGTTAACGGAGGTCCACTTTATTCTCAGAATTCAAGTAAGCTTGTGCTTTGCAGGTGTACGGCAGCAGTGGAGCTCCTTTTGGAGGAAATTATTTGACATTGTTATTCTTGCCAGTGATAGACAACAATTGAAACCGTGCTATTTCATGTTTATTTTTGTTTTAAGAAGTTAGACCTTGGGGACTTCCCTGGCGGTCCAGTGGTTAGGACTCCGCACTTCCACTGCAGGGGGTGCGGGTTTGAGCCCTGGTTGGGGAACTAAGATCCTGCATGCTGCATGGTGCGGCCCAAAAAAAAAAAAGTTAGACCTTGAAGCATATCATTTTAAGAATAATTGCTTATCCCTTTCAAAAACCTTCTGGCTTACTGAGTATACTCGTATACTAAAATTTAACTGATGAAATTCTTACTACTGTAAGTAAAACTAGAGAAGAAAAACACTGAAATTAAGCTGACTTTATTTTTATTGGCATGTTTGATAAAGTTCAATAACAGTAAACTTAAAAACATTGTGACAGTTTTTCTTTACAATAATATAACGAAATTGCTGGCTATCACTTTTAAACTTGTTAACCTATACTGTTCCAAACCATTAAAAACCATTTGTGATGCCTGCTTATTCCGTCTCTAATAATTGTAACAGTGGGGAGGACTTTCTTTTGATTTCTTTCTGTTCACCTCAAATTGCACATCTCAACACTAACTGCAATCAGTGTTTAAAGGCTGGTAAGATTAGAAACTAGCTTGGGCATAAAATGTGAGAAAGTTCAAGTTGCTTAGGGTACTCATTAATTTCACTTTCCACATCAAGCTGCTCAATCCAACCAGGAGAAATCTGAAATGAGCCAGTTCAGTATTTGTTACTGGCTTGAAGCGGTGATCACCAGGCATAGGCTGAAACACTTTGCCATGTGGTTTTTGTAGGCTGCATGTTATGTTATATTATTTTACCTAAAAAACACTGAATACTCCATATTTACATAGAAAGTTGGTTTTAAGTTCGTTTTATTCATGATGCATGTTTTGAACAAGTGTTTTAAAGTAGAGCTGAGGAGAAAGTTCTGTCATTTATTTTTTTGGTTAAATTAAACTTTAAAGACTATTGTGTTATAAGCAAAAAAAACTCCTAAAAATTGAAAACCACTTTAGCAGAAATATCACAACTCACAGATAATCCCAAAATTTAAACAACCCTTTTCCAGACTAAAATTTTCATCCAAGCTACTAAGAAACTTTACCAGTTAGAATTTTACCTCACATTTCCCCTGGTCTCCTTTTGGTAATGAAAAGTAGTAGCTGGCGGCTGAGAATTCCACAGTTAATCTGATTATTAGTCTCACTAGTTTCATGAACTTTTAATTTTTTTTCATATTCTGCATTTTTAGATCTTTGTGTTCATTATTTTTCTTTTCATCGCTTAGTTTACTCCACAAATAGGGTTTCTGGTGACTCTTCACCTGATACATGTTTGTGTAGTTCTGTTTTAACAGTACTTGGGTGGGTTTCTTATCCTCAAACAAGACATTTTCATTACTGAATGTCTATTTTTGGACATCATAAAGCAAATTTGGCCTCAAATTTTAAATATATTACTGTGTGTTGTCAAATTAATTATCCTTCAACCTGAGTTATTGTTGGTGTTGTAGTAGTAGTAGTATGTAAATGTTTTTAGTGTTTTGATGTGCATATTCCCCTTCTGTCTAAATGTGGTGATAATGATTAGTATTGTCACAACATGGCCTCTTTTTCTTTATGTACTAACCAGCATGGTTCGTTACTAAGGGTTGTTTCTAGGTTTTGGGGAGTTTTTTGTTTTTTTTTTTAAGTTAAAAAGCTATAATGTTTTATTTATTAAAAGTATATATATGTATATACTGGAACAAGTGTGTGTGTGTATATATATATTTATACATGCATGTATACACACACACACACACACACACTTGTTCCAGTATATGCATACTTGTGTATACTTCTATATACAGAGTAACAGAATGAACCAGGACTAATTTCATAGTGAACTGAATGTTATATTTAGCCATACAATGAATACTAATGCACATATACTGCTTTAAGTTGTTGCTTATTTGTACACTGAACATCTTTCATATTTTTATGCTTACCAAACAGAATTTGTAGATTGGATTAATTGAAACAATCTTTCAATTAAATGATCCTTGGGAGCCAATCAGTTGTTTTTCCCTGTCAGTTTAGTGTCACTTCTTGGTGACTACCAGTAAACTGAATTTTGTGATTCAGTCCTATTGACTTTTTCTAAGCAATCTTTGGCCATTACCGTCTTGTTAAAATAAGACAGGGTGGTAAATATATGAATATTTACTTTTAGATAGTTTTAATTTTTAATACATTTGCTGTCTACATGAGCATTTGCTGTCAGTTTCCTATAAATTATGTGTTCTCCAGAAAGAAGAAGATGGAATATGTTTCCAGCTACCCAGTGATTCTTTAGAAATTACTTTAATGCAAATAATTGCATATTTTACCTTATTGTTAGATTAGGGTTCCTTTTTCAGAGTAGTGATGAAAGGAAGAAGGTCACTTGAAATATCCCATGAAATTCAGTGAACAATTACCACGGTATATGGAGCACTCTTACGCCCTGGTAAATTTAAGAGTGATATCTTTAAAAATAAAACTGTCAATTTAAAAAGTAATAATAACCTTGTTTTACAAACAAGGGTTTTTCCTAGAGAGCTGTGTGTAAATTTAGATATATAATAATTGTTTTTAAAGGAGACCTGTAATTAATGCATTTATTTATACATGGAATAAACAGCTATCCTGTAACATATTCGTTTTGTTTATTTAGGTTCTTATTTACAACATTACCCTAAAGCCAGACATACCTGTTAGGTTAGAGAGATAAGGCGAAGACACAACATCCTGGAAACCTTTATTGGTATTTCACTGTTACCTGTTTTTTTAAAGTCTTTACTTAGAATTCAAAAATTTCATTGCGTGAAAGTGAGGGTGATGGTAAATTTAAATCTTACCCAAACAATATAACATTAGGATTAAAGCAAATGTATTTGTTTTTTAATAAAATTAACCAGCTGGCTACACACAACTCAGCTTTAGGTTTTTGCTCCTGGGAAATGAACTTGAAGAAAGTTCTGCAGGTTTTTGTTTTGTTTTTTGTTTTGTTTTGTTTCATTTGCAGACTGTTCTTTGCATACTTATGTTTGTGGTCTTTGTAACTGACTTCTGCTTTTTGTTTGTTTCCTTTTCTTTCCTTTATCTGTTTTACTCCCCCCATTCTGTGTTGTTGCTGCCAGTTTCTATTGCTCCACCCCCTCCCCCTATGCCTCAGTTGACTCCACAGATACCTCTCACAGGCTTCGTGGCCAGGGTGCAGGAAAACAGTAAGTTTGGAAAAACTGAGCTATCCAAGAGTAGAGGCTGTCTCCTTATAGCATGCATGGCTGATGAGTCATCATTTTCCTTACTTTTATTGAGAAGCTAATCTTATCTTGAAAAGAGGTGCAGATATGTTATTGAAACTGAAGAGCACGATCTTCAGTTTTTCCTCTGTGTGCATGATTACTGACTCAGATGACTTTCAAAACTGCAGTTTTCTTATGTATTTACATGCTCTAAAACATGAAATCTGATCTTTGCAGATTCTTAAGGAAAGAGTAATTAAACCCAAAAATTCAAATGTGCGGAAACGACTAGCTTTCAGTAGTTATTAGGGGAATTGAGTTCTCATCAAGATGTATAGATAGTTACACTGTGAGATTCAATTTGTCATGCAGTTGGGATGGGTGTTTTTTGTTGTTTTTATTTTCCTCCTTTGGCTACAAAACATTTTTGGAGAAAACTTTGTAGCCTCAGATTTTGACACGTAAATCGTTTCGAACCTATATAAAGATTTGTTGTTAGGATAAAAATGAATCTGCAAGAATAAATTACATCCATGCTCTCCGTTAAGAGTGATAATCAGTGTAGAGTCCTCTTCGTGTTTTGGCTGTGTGCGGGCCCATGAAGATGATTTGTGAACATGCAAATCTGTCAGCTTTTTTAGGTCTTCTCTGAAGGTCAGGTTTAATGACTTTTGGAAATTCCTTTGAATATATGGATTTAATTGGGATAGAGTAGTTTTTATATTACTACCTGAGTACTCTGACGGTCTGGGAGATATATAATTCTAACTACATGATCATAGTGAGCTATCTGGCAAAATGAAAAATACCCGTTACTGAATTGTATTATGCCAAAATAGCTGTTAAGATTAAGATGGTAAGGTGGTCCAGTCCTAATTCACTTCCTTTGGGATCATCACCATGCAAATAAATCTCAGAATGGTTTGAACAAATGTGTAACTCACATGACCAGCCCACCCTCCAGGAGAAAACACTGTGGCAGATTCCACTGTGCAGCTTTTGCTGCGTTATTCTCCACATCTCCTCCCTTAGTCCAGTCAGGTATTTGTTTATTCAGTGTTATGTCCTAGGCTCTGGGAGGAATACACATAGTCTAAGACAAAGTCCCTACCTTTAAGAAATTGGTGATTTAATGGGCTTTTAAAACAGTTTCAGAATGTTGAAACTTTTGAGCATAAACCAACCTTATCGTTTACATTTGGCTGGAAACTCTAATGTGTTTTAACATGTAAAAATAAGTGAATCTTCCTGTTAAATATAAGTGAACAAAGGTAAATCGCTGGTCCATAATGCTCCAAGTTTAAAAATTAAGTCTGCAAGAGTTTAAAAACTAAGCCAGTTCAACGTTTGAAGTGCCTTAGAGCCAAGAATTTTTAAGACATATTTTTAAATAGCCATAATAAACATCCATTTAGTGAGTCCAAAGCTCATTGATTAGGTTTTGGGTCATAACCCCCTTTTTATAGAAATTCAGTGTTAACGTACATGCATGGTCTTGCTAAAGAGGCCCACGGTACTTAGTTCTTTTTCCCAAACACACGAACTTTAGTCAGTAATTCTCTTTGTGCTGCAGAATGCCTGACTTTATTTGGCATCTGTTTTCTTTGAAAGCATGTTAGGAAGATTGTTGATAAATTACGTATCAATATCTTAAATGTTTTATGAATTACAGATTTTCTGTGTTCGTTCTTCTCATAAACGTTCACTTTCTTATGGCACTCAAATTGGTGATAATGAATGCACATAGCAGTTAACCTATTAATAAATGTGTTTCGGTTTAAGACATGAGCCTCTAAAAAAAGCAGTGTGTTTACATCTGTTTATGATTAACAGCTGAAAGCGTTTGAACAATCACGCATGGTGCTAGACAGAGTATTATACACAGAGAATTAGACTGACCGGACTCTTGCCCCAGTGTATGTAATTTGAAGATAAGCCAGTGTAGATTAACAGCAGTTGGGCATAGTAAACTAGTAAATTTATGTATAAATCAAGAGTAAATGTACTTTAAGAATTCAGGCAAACATATATAATTTATACATTAAGCCATATTAAGGATATGAGCTATGGCTCTTTAATGTCAGGATGGATTCACAGGCATTTTCTTCTCAATAATATTTGCAAGTTTTATGGAGAAGGGATGGGCAGAAACAAAATGAATCCTAGCATTTGGAGGAAAAATCAGTTGTCACCTGTTTGAGCGCCATCCGAATGCGCATCAGCACGCGGGATTTGTTTCCTCGTAGTCTTTTTCATCCCCCAACAGGATCAACTAGAAATCACAGAATTAAACTGGTTATCAAGTAGGGCTAGTATCTGCTTATGTTTTAAATCTGGATTCCTTGGTTATATTCTCAGCGCATTATTCCAAATAGGGTGTAGAAAACTTTAAGACTATATTACAAGTAGATGATGACCATTTTCTTTGATCACATAAATAGCCCCAGAAATTGGCATTTGAATTAGTATGTTGGTATTCTGAATTTCTCCACTGCAGATATTATATAATTAATGTATCAATTTATATCAGAGCATTTTCATATGTCTTTAACTTTTAAAGAAATTTGTCAATCAGAAACTTAAGAATTAGTTGTGCTCCAGCTCTGAATTCCTTAATATTGGGAGCATTTGTTACCTGGTATCATATAGTTCATTGAACACAGTTCTAGCCTGACATTTTCCCCTTTCACTGTTTACACCTTTGATTATTTAAATCACACACATACACATTCCACAACCATCTAGAATTTGAGGTATGAGTCGTTTTTATTGTTTTGCATGATTTGAGTTCGTTTATTTTTTTCTTTTTTTAAACATCTTCCTGCAGTACTTTATTTTTAAAATCTTTATTGTGGATGTATTCTTAGAAAATCAGATCTTTAGGATCTAGTCTTTCCCTCGTCCCATTATTAGTTTTACTAGCAATAATGTAAAAATCTTAGCTTCCTTTCTATATTTAAGAAGTTGATTATCTTTAAAAAAAAAAAGGTGATTATGAATACAAACATTTTTGAAAATATTCAGTGAGATCTTTTTACTAGCTTGGAATTATTTAATTTGAAATTTATTTTCCCTTGTTAAAATTTAAATAAAATAATAGAAAAACGTACACATAGAAGCAGCCCTAATACCACCAGCTTTTTTTTTTCTTCCTCCAAAAAAACCAAAAAATAAACACGTATCCACCCACTGGAGACTTATTTCTGTGGAACTAAAGGTAACAGCCAAAATCAGGCACATGAATGTGCACAATAAATGATTATCAAACCATTAATGTTATTCATAACGTTTACTATAGTCCAAATGACAAATGTGATGTAAGGCTTATTTAAGGAGATATGCTAACTAAAGAGTGACATTCGTTCTGATCTGAGCCTTGGAATAAGGGAACTTCTTTATTCCTGTAGTCTTATAAACAGACAGATTGTCTCCTAACCTCTGCATTCATTAATTTGTAGAACTCCCTAATACCCTTAATTTTTTAGCTCATTTATTATTGCAAAATTATTCTTAAAAGTCGTAGAAGCTTTAACACACCAAGCTTTTATTTCTAATCATTGCATGTTTTATTATAGTGCATGCTGTATACGAATTAGAGCTTTCTTCAATTCTGTTAACTTACGAATTTCTGTCTAGTCTGATTTCTGATTCAAATTCAGTATCTGGATGTTTTAGTTGCTGATAGTCCGACCCCACCACCTCCTCCTCCACCAGATGACATTCCCATGTTTGACGACTCTCCACCTCCGCCACCGCCGCCACCAGTGGACTATGAAGATGAGGAGGCCGCGGTAGTCCAGTATAATGATCCATATGCAGATGGGGATCCTGCTTGGGCCCCCAAAAATTACATCGAGAAAGGTAGGGTACAGTCATCGTTGAACTGCTGTAAAGGGAAAGAGCTAATTATAGTATTTTAGAGCCATAAAGAATGAGTCCAGTGTTTCTCCACCTTGAGAATAGCTTTCCCAGCCGAGATGATTTAGTTCTCATACATTCCCAATGTGAAGTGAGGATTCTTTATTTTCTCTTTATTTTTTAATTAGAGTATAGTAGTTGATTTACAATGTGGTGGTGGTGGTTAGTTTCAGGTGTACAGCAGAGGGATTTGATAGTTGTATATATTGCAAAATGAAATAGTTAAACTTGCCAGCCATTCAGTCTTGTCACAACTACTCAACCCCACTGTTGTAGTACAGAAGCTGTTGTGGGGACTTGCCCGGCGGCCCAGTGGTCAGGACTCGGCGCTTTCACTGCTCAGGGCCCCGTTCAGTCCCTGGTTTGGGAACTGAGGTCCCATAAGCCACGCGGTGCGGCCAAAAAAAAAAAAAAAAAAAAGGAAAAAGCAGTCGTAGACGGCACACAAGTGAATGGGCACCGCTGTCTGTGCCCCGGCAAAATTTCACGGACAAACAGAGGCACCGGCTTGGATTTGGCCATGGACTCCTGGTCTAAACCAGAGAGTTGGTATTTAGTAGGGTTCGAGTCCCAGCCTTCAGTAGTCACCTTTGTAAATCACAAGATGACTAAAACCTGGCTTAATAGGAGTTCAGTGGAATATGTGAACCCAGCAGTATGACATGACTGTTCCAGAAGTCAGAGTCTTAGGGTACATTAGCTGAACTCCAACCTAATAGGTACAAATCTGATAATATTCATTTATATTAGACCAGTATTATGTTTAATTCTGAGTACCATGTTTCAGGATCTTGTAAACAAGAATGCCTTCAGAGGAGGATATTCAGGAGGCTGAAATATCTAGAAAGTGCATCTATAAAAAGAAACAGCTGAAAGCACCGTTTCTAAGTTGAGGAAAAGATGATTTCAGAGGGACTAGACAGCTATTTTCAAATTTTTATCGTGTAGATAGATGTAGATAAGAATATTAGATTTCTGTTTCCAAAGAACCCTATGTATGGTAAGTACATACAGAAGGGAGAGTTTAGATCTTTATGTGGAGTTAGGGTCCTGGAGAGTAGACTGGACATTGGATGGTTAAATACTCAGCGGTGAGAGTTCTGAAATGCGAGAACATATGCAGTGGGGGAGGAGAAGTTAGGTGGGACTGAGCTTCATTTGCAGAGGGGATTTGGAAAAGAGAAACAATTCATTTGACACTGTTTTTATCGGCTCTTCGTACAAGGAAAACTAAGAACCCAAGGAAATAATATTTTTATTTTGCTGACTGACTTTGAGGGCATCGGGTGTTGTCATGGTCAATTTAAAAGTCACCTGTACCACTCAAAATGTGACTCTGAATACAAAGGAAATGCTTATCTCTAGCAGTCACTCGGTTTTCTTGGGTGGTTATTTAGCCAAAATACCAGGATAATAATTTAACGTTATTTATTCTGTATGTTTTGGTGTTTTTGAAACTGGTATGTTAAGTGAAATTGTGGTCACAATACTGTGATCCTGCTACAGGATTAAAATGGAGAATGGACTTGCTGAGTTTACTTCATATACTGTTTTGTAAAGGGAAAAAAAGATTGCCTGTTTTAGTTTATCAAATGATGCTGTGGATCAGTACTTCATGTTTCTTCCTTGTTATAATTCACTGGTTCAGGATAATTATGGGGCAAAGCCACCTTTCTTAAGGAAAAAATGAGTTCCAGAAGGTCTTAAATGTCTTAAAAAACTCTCTTTTAAGAAAAACACTACATGAGGTAAGTTAATGAAAAAAATTTGTATGACATACTATTTCACATATACTAGAAAATTACATATTTCAGAATTATGTTGTAAAGACAGAGGAAGGAATAATTAAATTCATAAACCAATAGTTTGGAAAGCTGGTGGTTGGTTGGTGCCTTTCCTTTCCACAACACTGTTTGCAAAGGAAGTGGATATTTTGAACTCAGCAATATTACAGAATTGCAAAATGGTTCTCTAAGTCTTAATGAGTCTTTACTCACCTGTTTCCCTGTTAAAAATAGAAGTTCTTGTTGACCTTCAAGGGGTGTGTGTGTGTGTGTGTGTTTGTGTGCATATGTATATGTATACTTAAATCTAGGTATAGCCCCATAAACTACATGAATATTCTCCTGCGATGAGCAGGATGAGGTTTACCTCCCAGTATATGTGTATTTTTAAATTAGATGGTTACCTGGTTTACTGATTGGCTACGCAGCTTTGCTCACTAGTTATTTTGAAAAATGGTGCTTTGCATGTGGTTGGCACTTAGTAGATATTTGAACGAATGAATTGAAACATCTAATAAATCCTAAAATTCAGAGATCTTTCCTAAATAGGTTGGTAGAAACTCTTGACTTCTCTAATCTAGTTAGTTGTCAATTTGGCCGGAAGATCAAGCTAGTGATTTAGTTGCCATGGTTGGCTACTTGACCTACCTGGATATATAGATTTAAGAGTTAAGGCTTTTCATTAAAATAGTTGGGTTGGCTATACTATTAATTGGCATTACATTTTATTTTTATTTTTTATTTTTTTTGCGGTACGCGGGCCTCTAACTGTTGTGGCCTCTTCCGTTGCGGAGCACAGGCTCCGGACGCGCAGGCTCAGCGGCCATGGCTCACGGGCCCAGCCGCTCCGCGGCATGTGGGATCTTCCCGGACCGGGGCACGAACCCGCGTCCCCTGCACCGGCAGGCGGGCTCTCAACCACTGCGCCACCAGGGAAGCCCTGGCATTACATTTTAAAATTCGGTTACATGTTGGATATAGTGCACTAACATGATATTTCAACTCTTTTCTCCATAGTTGTAGCAATATATGATTATACAAAAGACAAGGATGATGAGCTGTCATTTATGGAAGGTGCAATCATCTATGTAATAAAGAAGAACGATGATGGCTGGTATGAAGGAGTCTGCAATCGAGTGACTGGTCTGTTCCCTGGGAATTATGTTGAATCGATCATGCACTATACTGATTAAATTTTTGCTTTTAAAGTAGGTTCTTATTATCACTCAGTCATACTGTGGGACTATTACGGTTAACAGGATTGTCTTAAAATGTGCCCATATGTTCAGGACATGCTGTTTTATTGGTATAATTGAATGTCTACCTGTAAGCATAAATCTCTGCGGCAGTTGGTGTATTTATTGCTAAACAGCAATCTCTACAAGAGGCTGTCTGTCACTGATTGTGCTTATATACTTACTTACACATTGTTAACTTCATGACCAGCCTAAATATTCTGGGGGTGTGGGGTATAATATTTCACGAATCATGGTTCAGATTGTGCCATTACATGTTTCGGTGCAGCATGGTTACTAAACGCTCTGTCAGACTAATATTAAAATCAGAAAACTTAAATGCTGGTGCTGGTCACACTTTTTGTTTAGACTCTCTCATTCTTGAAATATACTGTTTGTTTAAAGCATGCATACAAATTTATGTGTTGAAATATACTTAACAAAATCCAAGATGCTTCCAATTTGTGTAATACTTTTACTTGGAGTACTCGTACTTAGGTCTCTCGAAATGAATTGAGTCTCTAAGATCTCCATGTGAAACAGACAGCTGGGTTACCTGTAGTCTTGTCATTTGTACTGAAGTTTTTTAATGAGTGAATTTGCATTATAAATTTTTTCCATTCATAAATACATAAGTGAACCAAAGGTTTTTGTCCTTTCCTTCACTGGTTTGCTTTAAAAAAATAAATAAAATAAAAGATACTGATTTATGGCAGAATTATGGTTCTATTTTCTCAATATATTAACTTGGAAAAAAAATTTTAGCCTTATCTCAACCTATCCCAACAGCAGTAGCTGATTTTTGTAGAATTTAAAATCTGAGATGGTTATTTACAAGTCAGTCTACTGAATTCCTTTTCTAAAGTAACTTTTTCAAAGCTAGGAAAATGTGTTGAAGTGCACATGCTGTAGGTAAAATTCTTAAGGATTGCTCTATCAGTCCTTTGGTTTTCCAGTGGACTGTGATATACTGGTTCAATGAAAGGAAATGATAATTATCTTTTACATATTTTTTTGGTAGAAGTGGATGCGATTGATTTTTGAATATGCACTATTTAACCCATTACCTGGCACTAGCAACATAAAAATATTTTAAAAATAAAATAATTGGGGGAAAAAAGGTGCACCATGTATTAATCATTGAACAGGGATATACCTGACCAACAGATTTGTATTGTCTTTTGACATAACTGAAATGCAACACGTGCACTTTGTGTGTCTCCCCTGAAATTAAGGGAGGGTTAGAGGGATGTTTTCTCTTCTTATCGTGTGTATTAATTCTCTATTGCCTAGGATATTAAAGTAGAGCACTCAGTTGTGGGTTTCTGTGTATTGAGGATCTGTTTGGATTTCAAATTACAGTTATGTACTGGGCATTACAGATAAACAGCATAGTAAATGGTAGGACTAGTGCAAAACGTTTATTTCTGAAAATTAAAGACCATTATTGTTACCAAATCAATGTGACTGTTGCATACGCATTTTGCCTTTGTTAATTTTAAACATGATTTCAGTATCACTATTGATCAGTTACCTTCTTCATTTTTTAGAGTGGACTGTTCTCTTAATTTTGTATATAACCTGTTGTCTAAATTTTATGTACAGTCTTTTATAATAAACCATTCTCCTATATGAAATTTTGGATACTGTTAAAATCTAACTAATGTGGATTGAAATGTAGACTTCACAGTTTTATGATCTTTACTCCTAGGTGAAACAAGATAAACCATTTGAATTTTAACATTGATTATTTATTTGTGTAATGGCTTTACATGTGGATATTAACCGTGTAAACAATACCACATATAACCATCAAGTACCGCGATTAGAGTTTACAGACTAGAATGACAGATTCAGATGGTTTAATTACATTTAAAAAGTTTTCTGAAAAACTTTGCCAATAAAAAAAAGTCCCATTAATAAGGTGGAAATGATTTTTTAAAATGATTTTTTGGTTATCTGCACATGAAGCAAAGTATACTTCACAAAAATTCTTTAGGCACAGTCTGGTAAAATAGCTGCCAGAAATAACAGAAAGAGTTGTCACTTATCTCTTGTGAGCACAATTTCCGAAAGTTGTATGAGGGCGTCTCTTTCTGGGGATGGTCGAAGTTTACTGATCTCTCTCACTGCTTCACGGCAGTACCGCTGCGCGAGGTAGGTTGTCTGCTGCACACCATCGCTCTACGGGACAAAATACAACAGAACAGATGCATGTCACCACTGGGATCAGCTCTGAAATTCCTGCTATATGAATTAAAACATACTTTTGAGATCCGGTTAGCGAAGAGCCGAACCGTGTTTCAAATGTTCTCTCTCCAACTCACAGAGCTTCCTCCACCCACTTCCTTTGGGCCCCTTTCTCAGACTGAAACACGTTTTTATTCTATTAGCATGCCAAGCAGTGAACTCATTAATATCAAGTAACCTGCTGTTTCCCCCTATTTTTCATTTAAGCATTAGAGTTTTTTAAGAAGTTCTACATATATTAAAATCTATACAGTAAAATTCCAAGTGAAAGTTAACACACATACAAGATAAATAAAAGTACAGAAGAGCTTTACGATGAAAAGCAACAGTTCCCTTCTTCCAAGGGCACCAGTTTTATCTGTTGGTTTTAATGTTTCAATTCGTAATTTTAGTTGTTATCTATTGCCTTTCTGCTAAGAAAGACAAGGATTTAGCCCACCCATACTGTCTCCTGATTTGACCCCTGACCGCTTGTCTTTAGTTCTAATACAGATTACTGCTGTCACATCATGTAGCATCGACTTCTGACCTCATCTTATAAGATGAGGATACCAGTGCTCCTTCTCTTTCCTCTATCTTTACACTAGAGATTTGCATTCCATCCTGTACCCATGTTTTTATGTTGGTTCTTTCTTTCTAAAAGCTAAACACTAATAAAATAATTACATTTACTATCTCCGTTATGTCAAAATGTTTACTGCAGAGTCGGGACATGTACTGTGATTTCATTTCCTTCCCCATGGCTCCCTCGGTCATTGAGAACAGAATATTCGTAGCATCATGGTTGAGAGGCCTCTGGTTTTCTGAACCAAGTGACACAAAATATGACTCAAAATATGACACATTTTAGTTTGCTTTGCCTTACTGTATGGAAGCTCACTTCTGAGTATAATTGCCGCCTCCTCTTCGTTACTTAGACTGACTGCTTTGTAGCCCTGCCGTACAGCTGCCATCACAGGATGACTTATCGTTGAACTCCGGTTCATTCCACTGGTTTTAGTACCCATGTCTTTCTCTTTCTGGTGTTTCCACGGTTTTGTTGCACATCAGCAAATAACTTACCCAGAATCTGTGTACTGGAAGTCAACTTTTGCGTTCTTCGTGTGACAGTGACATTGGCCTTCCCACTTAGTGGATGGTTTACTGGATACAGATTCTAGGTTGAAAATGTTTCCTCACCATTTGGACAGCCTTGCTCACTGCCCTCTAGAGTCCAGGGTTTCGCTGCACCCTGAGCCAGTACTGAACTTTTCCTTTTGTAGGTGACCACCTTTTTTCTGATTTTTGTTTTTTGAGTCTCTTCCTGAAATATTTGTTGCAGGATTGTACTGATCCTGTTAAGAGCCTTTCTCATTTTCTTCCACTGCTGTTTTCATTTTGAAGACTTCCTCAATGTCACATTCCAACACGTCTTCGGAGTTGGCTTTTCACATTCATTGAAAATTTCTCAGAGCTCGTTCTTATTCACTGTTTTTTAGAAAGTATTATCCTGTTCTTATTTGATGAATGCAGTATTTTTGAATCCCCCTCTTATTTTTCCTGAGTCTGTTTAACTTGGTTGGTCTCACTCTTTCATTCAGTGAGCTTTAATCAACTATTTAGCAATCCTACTAAATAAACCCAACTTGTCCATTCACACTTAGTGAGGGAATAGGGACTAGGTGCGCTGTGGCTGAACGGGAGCTCGAGTTTACAGGTCTTTGGAACATTCCTGTGGATTTGTCGCCTAAGTGCATTTCTGCCCAGGCTTGCTGGAACTTCGGTGTGTGGCGTTAAGAGCCACAGTTAATTTCCCTCTTTTCAGCCCCACTTCTCACTTTAGCCGTCAGTAACATCATTATTTCAGAAGCCATGACCACTCCCAGGTAGACTGCCTTCTTTATCAGCTCCTGCTGCCCTCACACTTTGAGTTTTTAATAGTACAGCCAAACTATCCTCTAAAAAGGTGGCAGCCATAGCACGTTATGATTAACCATATAAAGAGTGAAGGGGTTTTGCTTTGTGGAAATTTAAAAAATCTCAAAGGTAATTACGTGGAATTCTTTCAAGTATTTGACTAATGACAGATCTCAGACCACAACTGCTTACTAAAAATTGCTCACTCTCTCTCATTCACGAGACCTATTAGCTCCAGACGGCTCATTCGCAAAATACAGTGATCCAAACGGAAAATGTGCAAAAAGACCCGGCTTCCACAGAAAAGTTCTGAGGATACGTGGCGCTATATTTGAAATAAGCTTATAGCCCCTGAAGGTTAAAGTTTAATTTGCTATGTTGGTTTAAATTTCTTTCAAAGGTACCGTTTCTTTATTCGCACATTTACCGCAGTTTATGTAGGATGGACGAGGAAAGCCCAGTTTCCTAGGGCTCGGACAGGAGGGGAGTCTGGTGACGGGAGGGCAGGGGAGCTGCTGTGGTGGACGCGGGGGAGACTGGCTGCAAACCAACAGGCCTTACCCCTGACTGCACGTAGGAACCCCTTAGAGCTTCCCCCAAATGTTAGCATCCAAGCCCCACCCAGGGCCAATTACATTAGAATGGGAAGACTTCTAGAAGAAAAATGCATAATATAACTTTTTCCTTCTCAGTTTCTGCCAAATCAAGAATTGATCAAACTTGGTCTTGTGTCAAAAATTCGTTACGTTATCTGTTTAAAGAACTCTTCTGCCACACGGTACCTGCTGTTGCCTTTCTTCTTTTTGAAATCCTCTCACCTGTAATACGTATTGTCTCGCTCTGTCCACATCTCCTGGTGAACTGAACCGTCTCATTATCATAGCATTCATTTCTGGGAACTAACCAGAAAGAAAGAAAATCTATTTAATGCTCTTGGGAGAAATCAAATGTTCAAACACTAGTACGTAAAAACAGGTAAAAAATCCACGAAAGTGATTAAATGTTTAAATGATGGGGGCGGGGGAGCAGTAAACTAGCGACTAGAAGCAGCAGAGCTAAGAGGACGCCCGTTGCCGGGTCCAGGGACGAGCTGGTGCACAAGAGGGGCAGCCGGTGACCCATGTTCCCTCCACTGTTCTGTTCTATCGTTGGTCCAGGGCCGAGTCAGAGAGAGAGGAGGAGCAAGAGTTCACCCCTTCAATCTCCCTACTGGCTTCTCCTATGGACCTCAAGCTTCAGGGGCTACTGGGCCTCTGCCCTGAGGTTTCTCATGAAGTAGCGGTGGGGCCGCCCAGGTGCTGCTGGGCCTGCTGGTCTCTGCTGACAAATTAGAACCACTGGCCTAAGAAGAAGGTGGGCACTCTGCTTTCAGTTCGAAACCCAGCGACAGCCGCAGGCTGCCAAGGTCTCTGAGCAGAGGGAGTCACGGGCAGAGCTCTGCGCGGCGGCCCGTGGAGGGGGCGCGGGCAGCGCTGCTCGCCACCCGCCGGCCCTGGACTCACGGGAGCCGGCGTCATAGTTTTAAAAACTCTTCAGTCATTTCTAATATGCAGCCAAGGTTGAGAACCATCGAATTAGAGGAGACAGAGGTAGAAGCAGCAGTCGGGTTACTGTAGTAAATTCTAAAGACCAGCGGTAAGCTGATGGCCGTAAGAGGGAAAACAGAAAACAGGTACAAGATGCATTGAAGACAAAATCTATATTCTACAGTACTTAGCAACAAGGTAGGAGAACTGTCACCACGATGGGACTTGGGAAGCCAGGACACCAAATCACTTCACTGTCTAGCCTGGAGCTCTCGTCCTGGTGCTGCCACAGCTGAGCTCCTCAGCCTTCTCATCTGTGTTAGGAAGGGGCTGAGCTACCTGGTCAGAAATCTCTTCGTTCTACCAGCTTATGGGTCCATGAAATAAGAGGTTAAGAGGGGTCTGGTTCTGGCTGCAGCAGTGCTCGCAGCAGCTGCCAGTGCTTCCCTGGCAGTGAGCCCGAGGGAGGAAAGCGGTTGTGGTCCTGTAGCCACCGCCTCGGTATTAGTAATCCTAGAAGGAAAAATAGGGCACAGAGAGAAAAGTCTCAACTAGATGATGGCAAATGAGGAATTAAGAATGTTCCTTTCAGAGCAACGTGCGTGTCCAAACAAAGCAGAGGCTCCTAGTAACATCCTTATGAAATTTACAGAGCCGGCAACTGGTCAGTTCTTAAATGAAAACCAGTAATTAGTTTTAGGTACTGGCCTTTTAAGAATAAAAATTGAAGTTTCATAGGAAACAAATCAGGAAAGCTCAAATCAATTTTACTGGTCAAAAGTCAAATCAAGTAGACATTGGTCTTAGTTTCTTAATACCACATTTCAAAATTGGATTTCTAGAAGGCTGTATATCCTCAAAAGCTAATGTGATACTGTCCTGGGCATCTGGTAAAATTACCATTTTTAGGGTAGATGAGCTTTTTCTGCAGCACCAACAACGATGGTAAAATGTGCTGACTGGGTGGTTTCTCTGATTCCTTTTACTATAAAAAGCACCGAGAAAGCAAAATTTGAAAAAAAGAATTTTTTTTTGTTCATTGAGTGTGACTACATCCTTCCTTTAACACACGTAGTGTGTGCAATCTTAATGTGCAAATACCAATATCAAACTCTTCCCTGAGGCAATCCACTGTCCCCAAAACGTGCGAGAAGAAATGAGAAACGTGGCCTGCGTGAAGATCTGCTGAGAAAGAAAGTTCCCGTCGGCCTAGGCTCTGATCTGATGAGTAGGAAAATCACCTGTGGGTGAATCAGAGTCCAACTGTGAAGTCTGTCCATAAACTTACGACAAAGGCGACTGGTAAACCGTAGTGAGCTTGTGAGTCAAGCAGAACGTGGGCGAGTCTAAGGCCCCGACAGTCACGGCGAGCAGCCCGTGCGGCTGGGGCGGGGCCGGCGCTGGTGGCAGCAGCGGAAGCTCGACTCCAGGCCGACGGACCGCAGAAGGGAGGGGGGAGCTTTTAAAGGGCGTCTGGGAACTAATGGAAGGAACCTCACCCAAAGAAAGAAAACACTTCCATTTGGTTTCTGAAGATCTTGAAATCCAACCTCTATTCTTTAAAGGTTTACTTTAACATAAGGTTTTTGTTTTTATAGACAGTATGTGTACACATATACATGGCAGGACAGTCATCTCGGGGACCTCCCCAGAAATACAGAAGCTTTTCTTACATCCCCTGTTGTCAAGAAACCCCTTCAGAGAGAGGTCAGAAATAGTGAATTCCAGACAGAGGGAGTTTCTATCAACAGACTCCAATTTCAAGACAACCCAGCATGCCAAATGAAAGAGGGCAAGGGGTTTCCCAAGGTTGCTTGTCTTGGTCCAGTGAAACTCCATGTTCATAAGCAGCAAAGGTCAAAGACTGATTTATCTAATCTGCAAACGAAACTCACCTACCTATGGAGAAAGATGACAGACATCTTGCCACTACTCCACTAAACGGGCAGGTTAAGGACAAATACTGCCGGCCGACACTGAGACTCCTCGAGTGTCATCAGTGCCTTTTCAGGGCGGGACCAGCCAGTCCTCTGCTCTGGGCCGCCTCCCAGGCCCAGGCCCATGGGGCGCTTGCGCTGGTCCCCGCGAGCAGAGGCAGTAACACTGCGGCGTGTGGTGAAACGACACTGGTCTTTGAAGACATGGAGTGTTTAATTGCCTGTTGTGCCGTTTACCAGAGAGGTTTCATTCTGGCCAAGTTTTGAGCATCACTTTCTTACTTGTAGAAGGCACATAATACCTACCACAAAAAGGAGTTGTGAGAGCAGAGTTAACAAACAAAAGAATCCTTTGCAAATTATGAAAACAATGCATTTTCATTAAATGGAGACATTGCACATTCTCTCATGTTATTTCTGGAACTTGTGTTACCCCAAATCAATCTTAGCTCCAACATCTTGACAAATTTCTGACCAAGAACCTAATTTTTGACAGTATAATCTGTTGTAGAGCCTAAACTTGATGTTTTAGTTGAAAAGAAGTTAGACGTATCTGACCTAACTTTTGGCCCATGCGCCGCGAAGACAGAACAATCAGTCTGCTTAGGAAACAAGTCCTGTCCAGAGCCGCGTCCCGCTTGGCCTTATTTGTGTCCCTTTTCTAAGGCTGCACGATGTGCCTTTTAACTCCTTTTCCTACTGCCTTCTGGACCGACAGGAAAAGCGCCGTCTGGGGAGGGTGAGTGTGTGCCTTGTGATGCTGGGATTTCCCAGTGATACACACAGAACTGCGGTTTGGGACGCTGGAAGCTTTTGTTTGTTCCTTTTCCTTGCCTTTTTAAACCATCCCTGTTTAATCTCTTGTGCATAACTGACAAGTCAATCTGTAGGAGCGGCCCATCCCCCCGGCTTTGCCCCTCCGTGTCTGAACACAGAATTAGTCATACTCCTTTGTGTAGAGAAAAGCAAATGCATTTCTTTTGAAATATGTTCCTGGTAAAACACAATCAGAAGAGGCAAACATTCTCAGTCATCTTAAAATTGAAGCAGGACTCAGCTGTTAACTTAGTATTGCGGGGCTCATGACAATTATTTATACTTGTAAAGATTTCTATCAGCACAGCCCCCACGGCTTTTTAGTAGATGCAGGCTTCTTCAGGGAAAGGTGCCTTCCTCAGGCATCCTGATAACCCCAGGGCTGCAGCAGCTCGGTGCACTCGGCCCGGCTTGTTTTCCTTATTCACATTTCCTCACCAGGGCCTGGGGAACAGACTCATGTCTGCAGCTGTGCACACGGCAGCCAGCGCCTTGTCTTCTGAATCTGGGGATGCCTTACATTTACGTGGCTCGTGGATCCTCTGCTTTTTTGTGGGTTAATGGTAAAAAAAAAAAAAAAAAGAAAGAAAAAAAAAAAGTCCCTCACACATGCTTTACTGCACACAAGGGGATTTAACAGATTTCTGCCAGAACGTGGCACACGTATGAATACTCTTCTCGGGTTCTGGGTGGGCGAGTCAGTCTGTGTGGGAGAAAGGAACCACTCCTGGCAGCCCTTGCACTTTTCACCTCTGCCTCAGTGCCCTGAGAGGCTGCCCGGAGCCTGGTCACCAGCATCTCCATTCCCTGCCCTCGTCCCTCGGTTGACGGCTGTCTGCTACTGGGCCGCCCAAGGGAAGCGGCCCAGCCCCCAAGCATCAGCCTCCTCTGAGGGTCACCCTGTTTACGGCTCCACTAGACAGTGACTAAAAGATGACCTCTCCTTTCTTGCACCAGCAACTGATTGAAAGCAAGTTTTCTGTAATATCAAAATGGCATCATCGAGGTCTATGGAAGACATGATTTATCTTTGTAAATTTTGAGAAAGAATAGAGGCAAAATCTTCAGAAGACTAAAAGTTACAAAATTTTAGATCAAAGAGCTAATTTCTGATTTCATGGCATGGCGATGACCGTTTTACTGCTTTGCTCAATAACAAATTAAATACTACTAAGATGAAAATCTATTAAAAAGCTGTCCAAATACCAGCTAATGCCCTACTTCTTTCAAAGAGCGTCTGGCACAGCCAGAAGCAGCGTGGCCAGGGGCCAAAGCAGGCTCTGGAAACGTCTGCCTTGCAAGTCACCGCAGCATCTCTGAAGCTTCTCCTTAGCTTTTCATCCATATTAAGGAGAATATGAAGGTAGCTTAACTTATTTCCTTAATTGACAGCCCCTCAACCTGGAGAAAGGAGGAATTATGTGGTTCTAGTGCATTCCACTGACTTCTTGACACTTTTGAGGCAATGGCTGAGGCTCTCTGAGAGCAGCAAACAGTCCCATTAAACTTCTAGAACTGGAGAATTTCTCAGGCTTGGAGGCCTTCCTGTGCCTGTTTAAGGGGCTCTGTGAGGCAAAGCCAAAGTCCAGCTGTACCATCGAGATGTAGACACCATCTGCCTTGTCAGTGCCCAGAACACACGGAAAGAGTCACAGTGCTTCCTGACATGCACACGGCGCTTAAGTTACATAGTATGTCCGTGAGCATCATCTCACTTAATCCTCACAATGACCCTGGGAGGAAGGCTGTCATCTTCTCAATGTTACAGATAAGGAAACGGACAGCGTTTAGACGTGGAATGACTGGCCTGGACACCTCAGTCCTGGAACTAGGATCAAATCTAGAGCTGTGGTCTCTTAGAAATGCTTTCCATCTCCTCCTCATCTAACCTTCCCATCAGCCATGCCTGGCAGGTCCTGGTCCTGCAGGGCTTCTCAGCAATGTGTCCAAGGGAGTTCACAAAACCTACCTGCTGGGACTTCCCTGGTGGCACAGAGGTTAGGAATCCGCCTGCCGATGTAGGGGGACACAGGTTCGAACCCTGGTCCAGGAAGATCCCACATGCCACGGAGCAACTAAGCCTGTGAGCCACAACTACTGAGCCCGTGTGCCACAACTACTGAAGCCCGCGCGCCTAGAGCCCGTGCTCCGCAACGAGAAGCCACCACACCACAACAAAGAGTAGCCCTGCTCGCCGCAACTAGAGAAAGCCTGCGCACACAGCAACGAAAACCCAACTCGGCCCCCAAAAAGCCCAGAAAACCTACCTGCTGACAAGCAAACAAGACGGGACCGGTGGCTAGCCCGAGCTTCAGGTCGGCCGAGGTCGGCTTGCCCATCCGGTCGGAACACGAGGTGAAGTCCAGGACGTCATCTATTAGCTGCAAAGGGAGAAAGGGCTGTCACAAGCACCACCATCCCAGTGTCCCCGCCACCTGCCCGCTGGACCAAGAGGCCACACTCTTACAAAGCAGCGGACCAACCTGAAAAGCGAGTCCCACGTTTTTTCCGTATTGATAGGCAATTTCATGCACCGCTGGGTCAGGGCATCCCAGGACCGAGACCTGAAACAGAGGATCCTGAGATAGGCCGCTGGCAGGGCGGCAGCCTCGGGGCGGCAGTCATGCCTCCTTCCTCTTAGAAAAGAGGCAGTGAGGCTGGATTACGTGCAGTCAGGGGAGACTGCTACCAGGAGACCAAACACGTACAGCGTACCTGTGTTCCAAACGTTCGTAATAAAAGGATTTCAGCCTCAGATTGTTTTCTTAAACGTTAAGAAAACTCTCCTTTTCCCCCTTCTTTCACAGGAGAAGCCATCTTTCCCACCGCTTAGGAAAAACCGAGTTACAACTAGACCAGTTCTGCTGGCCAGCCTTTTTGACATGCAAATGAAAGAGACTCCAGTATTTGAAATACTGGCTTCCAGCACTCAGCAAACCTCGCCCAAATGTTGGCATTATTTTTATTTTTCTACTGACTTACCCTTGTTTTAGGGATAGATATCTAATCTGATCTAATTGTACACAGGATGTTGCCATGTTTATTTCCCCACTTGTAGTCCTTTCTTATAATAATTTTTGGTGATTTCACTTAATTCTGAAATGCTATTATTTCTTGATGTGTCTGTAATAGCCTCAAGTCTCATGCCCCTGTTCCTACTGTTTCCATATTTCTCTCACAAGAAGAGCCTTTTTTCCCCCCTTTCCAGTGGGGGAGAAATAGGACTTCTAAGTCGTCTGTGAAACTCCAAAAAACCCAGCTGGCACCGGCCACTCAGTACATTTCCCGCTGCTCTGCTAAGCGTGCAAAGCGGGCCCGGCCACATTTCAAGAGAACAGAGATGGTCAAAACCAAAATGGGGTGGGAGGGGGGAGGAGAGGGAAGGTCTGCACTGACCCCCGAGAGAGCCAGACGGTGCTCTTCTGGCCCGCACAGTCACCACGTGGCCTTTGTGTGTCACTGAGCCTTTCTGCGCTTCAGTTTCCTCACCTGTAAAACGCAGGCTCTTAAGTGCCTACTGCAGAGGGTTGCTGTGAGGAATACACGTGACGCTACCTGTCAACCCTCAGCACGGTGCCGGGCGGCTAGTTATAACCCCGCGTGTCTGCTGAGGCTGTGAACAGTCCTCCTCGCCCTCCACTGGACGCGGAAACAGGGGCCTGCGGAGTCCAGGCACCTCTGCTGCAGCCAGAGCACAGAACCTGCTCAGCCCTGAGAAGGTTTCCGAGGACTGAATGAAGCCTATGCCCGTATAACGTTTGGCCACATCCTCGATAACAAAGCACACGTCATAAAAGGCCAGGCGGCTCCTCACTTGAGTGAATAATAAACTCAACTGCTTTCAACAGCAAAGACCTTACCACCGGCAGGCACTGACCCACAGGCTCTAGGGAGGGATCTATGAGACCACCCAGGAGACAGTGTAGAAATTTTGAAAGAAGAAATGCATCGACTTGTCTGAGAGAATGAGTATACGGCAAGGCTTGGGCAGCCTGGGATACGCTGAGCTCAGAACACAATGACACCCCCTTCCCGGCAGAAATAACTCATAAAGCAATTCTGTAGACAGGGTAATGCTGTTTCCTCAACACAAAGCAAGCAGCACAGAAATACAAACTTCCTTCCTGAGAAGTCAAAGATTTTTAAAAACTCCATTCTATTTCTAAACTCAAAGAATTAAAATTTATGGAGTATATATGATGAGCACTTTACATTATCTTAGTTAAATTTCACAACATCCCATAAATGTCTCCTCTGCGGTTGACGACAGTAAAAGCTAACAAGCACTGAACACGCTCTATGGGCTGGGCGCTATTCTGATTTCTCCCATTTTCACTCACTGAGGAGGCAGCTGCTGAGACACAGAGGGGACCAGACACTGCAGGACAAGGAGACACTGCAGGACAAGGAGACGGTGGAGTCAGGACTGAGCCCAGGAGGTCTCCTCCAGAGACTCTTTTTCATCACTCGGCTACACTGCTTCCAATGGGCCTCAAAGTCAAGGCTCAGAGAGGCCAAGTCACGTGGCCCGGGACGCATAAAGCCTTGAGGCCTGCCTGCGCTGCCCGCTGCAGCTCACAGGCACGGACACAGAAGCCCGCTACTCCTCAGCGGGCAGCTTCCGGCCCCCAGGCTGGGAAGGGACATTTCTGCTCCATGTCCACCAGTGCAGAGCAAAGAGCACCCCTCACCCCTGCAGAGGCCTGCTCCCCCGACCCAGGTGAGGACTGTCTGGATCTGTCCTACCCAACAAGGAAAGGCAGAGACAATGCAACCCCCAAAACAGCAAAGAGGTGTGCTGACGGAAATGAATGCTTCTGTCCTCAGCATCACAGAGGTGCCTCACACCTCTCTGGAGAAGGGTGGAGAACAAAGAGTGATTCGGTGAAAGAAAGCAGAGCTCAGCTAACTGTTCTGTTTGAAGCAGGCCCACAGCCAGGCCACGTGGTGCACACGTGCATCTTCGCGGGGAAGGTCCACACCTTTCAGGAGACTCTCCTACCCTTGCCTCAAAGAGGTCAGAGAGTCCTGTTTACACTGGCAGAGGCACAGCACTTGACATTTATCAAGTATCTCTAAAGTCTTTAAAGGGTGTGCTTATACCACTATAAGAGTTAATATACATACTGTGGTATTATTTATTAAAAATAATGGAGGGACTTCCCTGGTGGTGTAGTAGTTAAGAATCCGCCACCAATGCAGGGGACATGGGTTCGATCCCTGGTCCGGGAAGATCCCACATGCTACAGAGCAACTAAGCCTGTGCACCATAACTACCGAGCCTGTGCTCTAGAGCCCACGAGCCACAGCTACTGACCCTGTGCGCCTCGAGCCCGTGCTCCACGACAAGAGAAGCTACCGCAACGAGAAGCCCGCGCACCGCAACGAAGAGTAGCCCCTGCTCGCCACAACTAGAGAAAGCCGGCGCGCAGCAACGACGACCCAACACAGCCAAAATAAATAAATTAATGAAAAGATAATGATAATAAATAAATAAAAATAATGGAGATTATTGGAGCTCCATCATTATGTAAAAAATATCAAAACAGGTTGTTGTCAGAAACCAGCGGAAAATATTGTGAGAAAACCTTTTCAGCATGGTCATCACAGATGATGGGCTAATATTCTTAACAGATAAAGAGCTCTTTAAAACTCAGAGGGAAAAAAGACCAACCACCCATTAGAAAAATGGGCAAAAGATATGAGTAGACAATTCACAAAAATTAAAGACATAAAAACGGCCCTTAAGGATCTTAAAAGGAGTTCCACTTCACTCAGAAAGGAGAGATGTAAATTAAAACCCCACTGTAATGCCATTTCTCATCTATCAGATGGTCAAATATTAAAGTCTGAGGCCACGTTCAGTTAGTGTGGCTGTAGGGAAACAGGCAAGACCTGCCCCTAAACTGCCGGTGGAAACGCATACACACAGCCCTCATGGAGGGACGTTTGATAGATTCTAACAAAACCACATACACCGTTACTTTCAAACAGAGCCCAAAGGCACACCTCTAACAACACAAAAATACATCTGCATACCTTAGTCACTGCAGTGTTATTTGTAGTTATATCAGAAATCGGGATGTCCGTATATAGGAATGCTGAGTAAACCATGCCATGTCCACACGGTGGGATACAATGCAGCTGTTTAAAAAGAAGAGTCTACAAATCGGCATGGACTGACATCCATTGTATACTGTTAACTGCAGAAAGCAAATGCAGAAGCAACACAGAAAGCAGTAGAGTATAATACTGATTTTTGTCGTAAGAAAGAAGGGGAAATAACATACACGTATGTGCTCATTTGTGTAAAAAGAAACACAGGAAGGAGGAAGCAAACACTAAGGAGACTGGTGACTCCCAGGGTGGGTGGAAAGGATCGGGCAGGGCCAGGGAGAAAGGGATGAGTGGGCAGTCACCTCTTGTACACTTGACTTCCGGAGCCACGTTAATGCTTCACACGCTAGAAACAACCATCACCTCGAAACCAAAGCATGAAATCAGTCAGAATGGAAGGGAATCCCTAAAATGGAATAAAAAGGAACCGAACTATATATTTCAAATAATAAAAAACCACTGCAGCGAGACAGGGAGAAAGGTAAATTTTGAACACAGAACTTTGACAATGTTATTCTCAAGCTAAAGACAAAAGGAACTATAGATACTGAACTACTAGGTTTTTTCACAGAGATATGAGCCATCAATTTTTAACCCCCTATGGTATATTCTAGGATTGAGCAAATAAATATGTTGCGGAGAATGGGGTCCACGTTTCTTACTTTTGGGGAAGGAAGTTACAAGTATGGAAAGACAGAATGTTGGTATAAATCATGAAACCTATAATATGATAACAATATGGTACCTCAGGGGTTTGAATAAACACAGATGGATAGAGAAAGACATAGTTATACACATATCCACATACGGAGATTATACACACACAAATTCCCTAGCTCTGTCCACTGGGAGAGCCTAGGAACAATGATACCCAGTGTCCAGGTCTTGGTTTCCATTCTGCACCAAAAGGAACCAGCGCCCCTTGGAGAAATGATGGATCCCAGCGCTGGGGAGGACAAGACAAGCTTGGAAAATCTCCTGCCAGAAATTAAGGAAGTACTGAAAGAATGACAGGGACAGATTAAAAGGACACAGGAGTCAGTTTAAAGGGCCTTTCCCATTGGCCAAATATGGGACAACTGAGCATTAAAATAACAGTAATGGTTATAATCCATAGACTAAAATAGAACCCAAGAGTCCATATAGATAAGCTCTTCCTTAGAATAAAATACCAAGTCTACTGTAGAAGTGATGTGCAGAAGAAATGATGGAATTAAACTGTCATTTGGCAACTGTCTCAGGAAAGAATCACAAATAGATGTTAAAACCAGAGTCAGAGTTTGATATGAAACAGAACCATTTACATAATCTCAAAATACTTCCCCCAAATAGGGAAAAAGAGTAAACTTAAATGGAAGAACCTGGTAGACATGACCTTAATCAAGTGATCAAAAAGAACATACCGGTAACAGGACAAAGGGACATGGTGCACCTGGCCTCCCCATGTGATGACCTGACGGGACAGCACTGCTTCTGTTGTGTGCCTGCCCCACGTTCACAACCTGGACCCCATCTTGAGAAATACCACACAAACCCAACCTGAGGGGCTCAACAGCATAACTGGCCTGTACTCTTCAAGATACGAAGGTGATATAAGGACAAAGAAAGACTGAGAAACTGTTCCAGATTAGAAGAGACTAAAGATTCAGGACAGAGAGAGGAGCAAGATGGCGGAGGAGGAAGACGTGGAGCTCACCTTCCCCCACAAACACATAAAAATACACTAACATGTGGAACAATTCTCACCGGAAACCAACTGCAAACTAGCATAAGATTTCATATACAACTAAAGCTACAAAAAAAGATCTCTACGTACCTGCATAGGCCAAAAAATAAAGAGGCATCAGGATGAAACTGGTGCCCCTGGGAGGGATGGTGAAGGAGGAGAGGTCCACAAAGGCAGGCCCTCACCCTGGGGAGCCCCCCGTCTGCTGGGAGGTCCACTGGGACAGACAGAGGGGCCGGAGGTGCCTGGACTCTGCTCGTGAGGAGTGCCTGTGTACGGGCTTACTAGCAATCACAGCCAAAACGGGCACCGACACCTGCCACCTCACCGCACTTCCCAGTCCAAAACACACGCCAGACGGGGCTACTAGTATAAACAGCAGCTAGGCACTGAATCTCAGGAAGACAGGGGTGGACAGGTCCTGGAAGAGGACTTGGTCTAGTTGCACAGAGACAGCCAGGAGGGCCTGGTGCGTGGTCCAGGTCGAACCTCAGAGCCCACTGTCTGTGTGCACATAGCAGGGGCAGGTCCGTCAGTGGTGGACTTGGTATGCAGACTTAGTGCACACACCAGGTGATGCCACAGAAATGCTCGTCTTGGGTGGACAGCCCCTGGGGAGGAGTATGCAGCAATGTGTTCCCCAGCGGCGATGCTCTGGTTTGCCTGCCCCACACCACAGCTTGGAGCCAGTTCTGGGGCCAACAGGTCCTGGGAGAGGCAGTCCAAGTCCCAGGCAGCGGTACAGCCACCTGCAGCCACAAAGCACCAGCCCACTCCACACCACAGCCTAGCACTAGGTCTGGGAAAAACACAACAGAGAAAGGGACATGACCTTGGGTTGCTTCTGGGCAGAGGTGCAGATGCCTGCACTGGTGGCGCATAGTTTCATGGTGGCCACATGGGCCTCACTTGCTTCAGCACTCACCTCCTTTGGAACAGAGCACACTCTCAAGTGCAACAGAGCCTTACTGAACCCAACCCTTAGGGCACCTACTCCAACACCTGGGGAACAGTCCTTGCCCCTGATAGGGCTGTGACAGCCACAGAGCAAAGAGGAGGCCCCGCCCAACTTCCAGTGCAGGCTCTGGTCACCACAACACCAATCACACCCCTTATCAAGGGGATAATAGCCAGCACACTCTGAGGAAAGACATGACTGGCATCCACACCAAAAACAGGCCTCACACCAAAAATACTGGACTCACAGTCTACATAGGGACACTCCCACATAAAAGCACCCCTTGAAGACCACAGCAGACATCTGATTCTCCTAAATTCGTAGAAACAGAGACAGTTAAGTAAAATTGAAAAAGCAGAGGAATTACTCCCAAAAGAACAAGAGAAATACCCTGAAAAAAGCAACCAATAAAACAGAGCTCACCAGTCTACTAGACCCTGAGTTCAAAAAGGAAGTAATAAAAATGCTAAAGGTGGGCTTCCCTGGTGGCGCAGTGGTTGAGAATCCGCCTGCCGATGCAGGAGACACGGGTTCGTGCCCTGGTCCGGGAAGATCCCACATGCCGCGGAGCAACTAAGCCCGTGAGCCATGGCCGCTAGGCCTGCGCGTCCGGAGCCTGTGCTCCGCAACGGGAGAGGCCACAGCAGTGAGAGGCCCGCATACCGCAAAAAAAAAAAAAAAAAAAAAAAAAAAAAAAAAATGCTAAAGGAGTTAAGAAAAACTATTGAAAGAAATACAGATCACCATAACAAGGAACTAGAAACTGTAAAAAGGGACCAATCAAAATTAGACACATCATTTATCAAGATAAAAAACAATCTAGAAGCAGACTAAATAACACAGAACAAATATGTGATCTGGAAGACAGAATAATGGATATCACCCAATCAGAACAGCACACAGAAAGACAAATGAAAAAAAATGAAAGCAACATATGAGATCTATGGGATAATATAAAGCATGCCAACCTATGCATAATAGGGGTTCCCGAAGGAGAAGAGAGAGAGAAGGGGACCAAAAATGCATTTCAAAAAATTATGGCTGAAAACTTCCCAAACCCAAAGAAGGAAATAGATAGCCACGAACAGGAAACGCAAATAATCCCAAACAAGATGAACCCAAACAGACCTACAACAAAACATATCACAATTAAAATGGCAAAGTTAAAGAGAGAATTCTGAAGGCAGCAAGAGAAAAACAGAGTCAGTAACAAGGGAACCCCCATATAAGGCTATCAGCTGATTTCTCTGCAGAATCTTTGCAGGCCAGAAGGGAGTGACATGATATATTCAAAGTCCTGAGAGGGAAAATTCACAATCTAGGGTACTTTAATCAGCAAGATTATCATTTAAAATAGAAGGAGAGAGAATGAATTTTTCAGACAAGCAAAAACTAAAAGCTAATCAATACCAAACCTACCCTAAAAGAAATACTGAAAGCCCTTCTCTAAATAGAAAAGAAGCAATAATCTATAGAAAAGAGAAAAAGATAACAGGAAAGGCAAATATATAAAAGGACTGAAGATCACTTAAACAAGACAGCACACAGATTAAAAAACAATCAAAAATTTTGTAAAAATGATTATAACTACAATTAATAGCAAAACGATGAACATGAAGATGTAAAACAGGACATCAAAATTACAAAATGTGGGAGACAGGAGTAAAAAAAATGTAGATCTTTCAGAATGTATTTGAACCTATCAGTCTAAAGTAAGTAGATATTGTTATGAGTCTACATACTTGAACACCAGGGTAACCACAAATCAGAAACATATAACATATTCACAAAAACCAAAAAAGGAACTTAAGCTTAATACAAAAGAAAACCATGAAACCACAAAAGGAAAAACAAAAAGAAGAAATTATCAGAAAGAACTACAAAATCAACTGGAAAACAAGGTTTAAAATGGTAATAAATACATACTTGTCAATAATTACTTTAGTCAATGGACTAAATGCTCCAATCAAGTCACAGAATGGCAGAATGGATAAAAATAATACCCAAAAACCTACAATATACTTCCTACAAGAGACTCACTTCAGGGCGAAAGACACACAGATTCAAAATGAGGGGATGAAAAAAGACATTCCATACAAATGGGAAGGACAAGAAAGAAGGCATAGCAATATTCAAATTAAATAAAACAGGCTTTAAAACAAAGTACATAAAGAAAGACATTATATAATGATAAAGGGATCAATACAAGAGGATATTACAGTTGCTAACATATATCCACCCTATATAGGAGCACCTAAATACATAAAACAAATACTAACAGACATAAAGGGAGAAATTGACAGGAATACAGTAATAGGAGACTTTAACACCCCAATGACATCAATGGACAGATCTTTCAGACAGAAAATCAATGAGGCAACAGAGGTCCTAAATCACACAATAGACCAGTTGAACTTAATTGATATCTACAGGACACTGCATCTAAAAAAACCCAGAATACACATTCTTCTCAAGCATGCATGGAACATTCTCCAGGAACAGACCACATACCAGGACACAAGATAAGCCTCAACAAACTTAAGAGGACAGAAATTATTTCAAGCATCTTTTCTGGCCACGTTATGAAACTAGAAATCAACCACAGAAAGAAAAAAGGGGGGAAAAATGAACACATGGAGACTAAACAACATGCTGCTGAAAAACCAATGAGCCAATGATGAAATCAAAGAGGAAATCAGAAGATGCCTCAAGACAAACAAAACTGAAAACACAACCTTACAAAAATCTACAGGATGCAACAAAAGCAGTTCTTAGAGGGAAGTTCATAGTGATACAGGCCTTCCTGAAGAAATAAGAAAAATCTCAACCTAAATTACCACCTAAAATAATTAGAAAAAGAACAAACAAAATCCAAAGTCAGCAGAAGAAAAGAAATATAAAGATCAGAGAAGAAAAAAATAAAATAGAGATTAAAATATCAATAGGAACTTCCCTGGTGGAGCAGTGGTTAAGAATCCATCTACCAGGGCTTCCCTGGTGGCGCAGTGGTTGAGAGTCCACCTGCCGATGCAGGGGACACAGGTTTGTGACCTGGTCTGGGAGGATCCCACGTGTCGTGGAGCGGCTGGGCCCATGAGCCATGGCCACTGAGCCTGTGCGTCCAGAGCCTGTGCTCCGCAACGGGAGAGGCCACCACAGTGAGAGGCCCGTGTACCGCCGAAAAAAAAAAAAAGAAAAAAGAATCCATCTACCAATGCAGGGGACATGGGTTCGAGCCCTGGTCTGGGAAGATCCCACATGCTATGAAGCAACTAAGCCTGTGCTCCAGAACTACTGAGCCTGCGCTCTAGAGCCCACGAGGCACAACTACTGAGCCTGCATGCCACAACTACTGAACACCCGTGCCTAGAGTCCGTGCTCCACAAGTGAAGCCACCATAATGAAAAGTCCATGTACCTCAACAAAGAGTAGCTCCCACTTGCCACAACTAGAGAAAGCCCACAGAGCAACGAAGACCCAATGCAGCCAAAAATAAGTAAATAAATAAATTTATTTTTTTTTAAATCAATAAAACCATGAGCTGGTTTTTTGAAAAGATAAACAATATCAACAAGCCTCTAGCCAGGAATCACCAAGAAGAAAAGAGAGGACCCAAATAAACAAAATAAGAAATGAAAGAAGAGAAGTAATAACTGATATCACAGAAATACTAAAAATCATAAGAAAATACTATGAACAGTTATGCCAACAAATTGGAAAACCCAGAAGAAATGGACAAGTTTCTAGAAGCATACAGCCTGCCAAAACTAAGTCAAGACGAAACAGATAATTTGAACAGTCCAATCACTAGAAGTGAAATAGAAACTGTAGTAAAAAAAAAAAAAAACTCCCTGCAAACAAAAGTCAAGGACTGGATTGCTTCACTGAGGAATTTGACCAAACATACAAAGAACTTACACCTATCCTTCTCAAACTATTCCAAAAGATGAAAGAGAAGGGAACACTCCCAAAGTCATTCTATGAAGTCACCATCACCCTTACACCAAAACCAGACAGAGACACAATAAAAAAAAGAAAATTACAGTCCAATATCTTTGATGAATATAGATGCAAAAATCCTCAACAAATATTAGCAAACCAAATCCAAAAATACATAAAAAAGATTATATACCATGATCAAATTGGATTCATTCCAGGGTTGCAAGGATGGGTCAACATATGCAAATCAATCAATGTGATACATCATATTAACAAAAGAAGAGACAAAAACCACATGATCACCTCAATAAATGCAGAAAAAGCATTTGATAAAATTCAACATCCATTCATGATAAAAACTCTCACCAACTGGATACAGAGGGAACATATCTAAACATAATGAAAGCCACTTACATCAAACCCACAGCCAACATAATGCTCAATGGTGAAAAGCTGCAAGCCTTCCCACTAAATTCAGGAACTTGATAAGGATGCCCACTCTCACCACTTCTTTTCAACACAGTATTGCAAGTCCTAGCCACAGCAATCAGGCAAGAAAAAAAATAATAAAAGGTATCCAAATTGGAAGAGAAGAGGTAAAACTGTCTCTATTTGCAGATGACATGATACTCTATATAGAGAATGCTAAAGACTCTACATAAAAACTATTAGAACTAATAAATGAATTCAGCATGGTAGCAGGATACAAGATTAATAAAAAGAAATCTGTTGCATTTCTTTACACTAATGATGAAATATCAGAAAAAGTAAAAAAAACATAAACAAAACAAAATAAAAACTCATCTAAAATCACATCAAAAAGAAAAAAAAAACCCAAACCAACTTAGGAATAAACTTAACCAAGGAGGTGAAAAATCAATACGTTGAAAACTATAAAACATTGATAAAGGAAACTGAAGATGATTCAAAGAAATGGAAACATATCCCAGTCTCTAATTGAGAGTATTGTTAAAATGGCCATACTACCCAAAGCAATCTACAAATATAATACAATCCCTATCAAAATACCCATGACATTTTTCACAGAACTGGAACAACTAATCCTAAGATTTACATGGAACCACAAAAGACCCAGAACTTCCAAAGCAATCCTGAGGAAAAAGAACAAAGCTGGAGGCATAACCCTTCCAGACTTCAGACAATACTACTGCAAAGCTTCAGTAGCAAAACAACATGGTATTGGCACAAAAACAGATAGATCAGTGGAACAGGATAGAGAACCCAGAAATAAATGCACACACCTATGGTCAGTTGATCTACAACAAAGGAAGCAAGAATATACAATGCAGAAAAGGTAGTCTCTTCAACAAATGGTGATGAGAAAGCTGGACAGCTACATGTATATCAATGAACTTAGAACACTCCCTCAAACCATATACAAAAATATACTCAAAATAGTTTAAAGACCTAAGTATAAGACATGACACCATAAAACTCCTAGAACATAGGCAAAAAATTCTTAGACATAAATCACAGCAATATTTTCTTAGATGAGTCTCCCAAGGAAAAGAAATAAAAGCAAAAGTAAACAAATGAGATTTAATCAAACTTAAAAGTTTTTGCACAGTACTATAAGGGAAATCATCAACAAAAAGAAAAGACAACCTATGGACTGGAAGAAAATATTTGCAAACGATGTGACCATTAAGGGATTAATATCCAAAACATACAAAGAGCTCATACAACTCAATATCAAAAAAACAAACAACCCAATCAAAAAATGAGCAGAAGACCTAAATAACCATTTCTCCAAAGAAGACACAGAGATCACCAACAGGCACATGAAAAGATGCTCAACATCACTAATTATTAGAGAAAGGCAAATCAAAACCACAATGAGGTATCACCTTACACTGGTGAGAGTGGCTATCAACAAAAAGTCTACAAATAAATGCTGGAGAGGGTGTGGAGAAAAGGGAACTGTTGGTGGGAATGTAAATTGGTGAGGCCACTATGGAAACAGTACAGAGGTTCCTTATAAAACTAAAACTAGAGCTACCATATGATCCAGCAATCCCACTCTGGGTGTATATTCAGAAAAGATGAAAACTCTATTTCAAAAAGATACATGTACCCCAATGTTCATAGCAGCACTACTACAATAGCCAAGACATGGAAGCAACCCAAGTGCCCATCAAGAGACCATCAGTTTAAGAAAATGTGGTGTATATATACACAATGGAATATTACTCAGCCACAAAAAAGAATGAAATATTGCCATTTGTAGCAACATGGATGGACCTAGAGAATATTACACTAAGTGAAGTAAGTCAGAGAAAGACAAATATATGATATGTGAAACCTAAAAATCAATACAAATCAATCTATATACAAAACAGAAACAGACTCACAGATATAGAAAACAAACTTATGTTTACCATAGGGTGCAGGGATAAATTAGGAGTATGGGATTAACAGATACAAACTACTATAAGTAAAACAGATGAGCAATAGGATTTACAGGGATTATATGCAATATCTTATAATAACCTATGATGGAGATAATCTGATACAGATATTACTGAATCACTTTGCTGTACACCTGAAACTAACACAACTATACTACAAATGAACTATACTTCAATTTTAAAAAAAAGTAAAAAGAAAAAAAAAAGATTCTTGACAAGTAAATGCCACATGAGATCCTGGGCCAGAAAAAAATTTTCCCACTTGTTACTGATATAACAATATTACAACAACTGTTAAAAGTTGAATAAGGTCTATTTGTAGATTAGATAAGAATATCATAACCAAAAAATAGGTGTTTAGCAGATATGATCCACAAACCAAAATTCTGTGGTGGCCCTCTGCAGCTCTGAAAATGAAGTAACAGGAAGACAGTCAATTGATTCCAGGCCACATGCAGCACTCAAGAGAAAAGAAATTCAGAAAGAAATGAGAAAAATACATGAATCTGCAGGATTATCATACCCAGTTCTGGGTTCAAATCCCAGCTCAGCTACTGTCTGACTAACACCGGATGGGCCACCAGACCCCTCTGGTCTCATTCCCATGAGATTTTCTGGGGAACGAGGCATAGTGTTCACTGGTAAGCTACACACGTATTTTGCATGACTATGTGTAGAAACAAGGAGCCAATCATCTTTCAAGATTACTTCTATTTTTAACATCAATCAGTGTCCCAAAGCAATCCTAAACAGCCCTCTCTTAATCTTAATACTATTTTCCATTAAATAGCTCTTAGGTCAATGAATTATAAGCTATTAAGTTTCCTTCAAATTCCCATAACATCTTGGAATTCCATTAGTTCTGCTATAATGATTCTGATGTTTAAATTCTCTTACTCCTTCCTTTCGGCATCTCTAATTTGCTTTGCACGCATTCTTTCAGAGCTCACGTCTTTGCGTTTTAAGTACCAAGATTACACATAGCAATTCTGAATATATAACACCTCTGGAACATCTCTACCCATAGGCACTTAAATACAGAAACTTTTATTCAGAGAGCTCACACTAAGATTCTGCTTTATTATTCCAACAGCTCTGGAGCTTAGGAATAAATCGCATGAAAAGTGGGTAGAGTTCTGGGGTGATGCCAGCATGCCTCCTAGTGGACAGTATAAAACATTTCATTTTTAACGAGGTCCGGGCCATATTAATATGCAAGTCCACTTTTAACTTGCTTATCTGTGAAGGATGAGGTCCTGTTTATAAGCGAATACACGTGCTATCCTGTCTTTGGTTTCCTAAGCAGAGGAGAGTGAATTAAGTCTTTCCTTGGTGACGTGTCTCCGCTTCTGCGGGCCCTTGTAGGATTCGATCACTGGGTGCACTAGTTCATACTCTGGCTCCAGTGTCGCGCTGCTGCCCTGGGCCTGTGTGGACAATGACCCTCAGGTTTTCCAGTTCCAACAGCCCCACTAACTGCTAGTGCTTCTAACTGCAGCCTCAGGCCTGTGAAGTTGTTACTGAGCTTCCCCTAACACAGTAATGTGCCTTATGAGGATGGGTCTCCATCTTCATGGAGATTTTGGCATCAAAATCCAATGAAGGATTAAGGTCACAGCTTTATGGCCCCCATTTTAAATCAGTTATTCTTTTATTTAGCATTCTAGTGTCTATCATATTGTTGTCTGTCTCTCTTTTTTTTAGAAAACTACACTCGCAACTTCTTGGAAATAATAAAAAAAAAGAAAATGCTCTTTCAATGAAAAGACAAAAATGGCTGAGATTGTGGCCAGCATGTTCTACATAATTCACATTCTTTAGGGTTTCACTTAGGTCTTTTTAGGAAGAAATGTTGCCCTCATTCTTTTCTGGCTCACAATTACACATTTCTTGACACTTTTCCAAATAGAGGCACTATTGGCAAAGGACTTTTTCACCTGAGAGTCCTGAGAAAAAGCTCTCTTTAACTGTAATTATTACATAACATAATTATGTAATTATGTTAATTATGTATCACGACAGCAACTGACATTTGGCCCTTAGAAGTCTTCCTTTCTTGTTGCTTTAATTACAAGGGACTCTTACTTGCCCAGTTTTCATCTAATTTATAACTGCTAGGCTGAGAGACAGTCAGATGAACAATTCTATGGAGAGAATTGTCTCTCATTCATGGGCTAGCAGTGAATACCACAGTTTAGTCTACAGATTAAGGATAATACTAACTGATTTTTAAAAAGAAAAACTATGTGAAGAGTAGAGGGAAAGCCAAAGAGAAAGCAAGAGGTAAAAAAAAGTTATGGTTCACACTCAAATTATACTCGGAAGGAAAATGGCTTGTTTATATTTCATATAACTGGGAGGATCTACTACTCATAAAAAAAATATAGAACACGAGTACAATCTGATAGTTATATATTTTCTCCCAGGTCAATATTATACTTAAGAACACACCATTTCATTACTTTTTATACATAAAACGTAAGAAACAGTGTGTGTGATAATCACGAGAGTAACTATTTATGATAAGTTGTTCAAAATGTTAACCATTTAGGGATTTCTCTCTGGTGGCACAGTTGTTAAGAATCTGCCTGCCAACGCAGGGGACACGGGTTTGATCCCTGGTCCAGGAAGATCCCACATGCCGCAGAGCAGCTAAGCCCATGCGCCACAATTACTGAGCCTGTGCTCTAGAGCCTACAAGCCACAACTACTGAGCCCGCGTGCCACAACTACTGAAGCCTGCACACCTAGAGCCCGTGCTCCACAACAAGAGAAGCCACCACAATGAGAAGCCCGTGAACCACAACGAAGAGTAGCCCCTGCTCACCGCAACTAAAGAAAGCCCACATGCAGCAACAAAGACCCAACGTAGCCAAAAATAATAAATAAATAAATTTTTAAAAATGTTATACCATTTGGAAATTAGATTGGGGAATACATTATAAAGCTTATTTTGATTCAATTCTTGGGAGGAAAGATGAAAAGTTGATGTCTGCATAGCAAAAGAAAACAGCAAAAACGGAAACCTCAGCAAAAGTTCTCCACTGTCTGGGGATGCAATTCTTTTCTCAATAACCTCTTGGGATTTCAGTTACTATTTTAAGGTTCTCCAGTGAAATTTTTTCTAGGAGAATTAGCTCCCAAGAAAGAACTAGAAGGTTTGTTTGTTTTTAACTTGAAAAGAGACAGAACGTACATACTGCTTTACAACTGTTGGCTATCAGACTTGCAGTCTTCTTGAACGTCTTTTCAAGGTAGTGTGCAAATCTTTCATTTTCATTTTCTTTTGACCCGAGCTGAAGAAATTCACCTATAAAAAAGGAAAGTGGTCATGTGAGGGTTTTTTTTTTTTGCTTGGCAGAAAAATAAGATTGATTTAAAAAGAAGAAAAGTCAGAATTAACCTACCACGCACCAAATCTTCAATCACTTGGGTTAAAATAGATACAACAGTTGTATTTCCAATTCGTGCCAGAGCTATCGATGCTGCAGAAAGAATTAAATCGCCAGCAAGGACAGCCTAGAAAAGAAGAGAAGAAAAACTTTCAGGGAAAAGTATATGAGCATTGGAGCCAACAATGAAGTTAACTTCTCAGAAGAGAAACAGAATGGGAGGTAGGGGTCATCCCGGATGTAAGTTTTTCCCCTTCCTCTTCCTCAGCAGGATCATGTTATAATCAGCTACAGATTTGGGGTGCTGTTTGAACTGGATGGGCTCTCAGAGATGACCCAGTCTGCCTCTCCAGTTCAGAGCTGAAGAAATGAATGCCCAGAGACGGAAGTACCTGACCCTCTGGCTTCATCCCTAGCCCCAGCAAAATGTCACTGCCTTCATTTAGTTACGCTGGACCATTTGCTCTCCCATCAAACTATGTGGCTGTGCCTTTGCACTTACTGTTTCTTCTGCTCAAAACAGGCCTTACCCTTCATCACCTGGCAGACTCGTGCAGAATTAGCTCAGGCGGCACCTGCAGGAAGTTCACTCAGACCGCTCACTCTGATCTTCTGTGAGCGCAGCACCCCTTGGATACTGCTGTCATCCCACATTTTTCCTATTTACTGAACTCCTAAGGGCACGTAGCGGGAATTATCCAGCTAGTACTTAGTACGCACCAGTACATGGCCCAACCCATGCTTTTCTCAATGAAAACGAAACCAAGGAATCTTGGCTCCAAGTTCAATGTTCTTAGAACGCTATTACACTGCCCCTCATTCCAGGACAAAATATTTTTTTCACTGAACACCAATCAATATTTTCCCAATCTTCTTTAGATTGTGAATAAACGTCTGCATTGTATTTGCAACTAATTGTAAGTTACTCATGACCGAATTACATGCTGTACTCAAATACACTAATTTGCATACTTAAAGATATGGATAGGTGTTATAGAGTAGTTATAAATGATAGAGTTTGTGGAATTTTAATCCACAGAATTTGCAACATAACCACATTTCAAGTTTTTTTATTTGTTGTTGTTGTTGTTTTTGGCTGCACCGTGTGGCATGTGGGATCTTAGCTCCCCAACTAGGGACTGAACCCGTGCCCCCTGCAGTGGAAGAGCCTAGTCTTAACTGCTGGACTGCCAGGGAAGTTCCAAGTTTTTACTGTCTGTTAGTCCTCTACTATCTAAAATTAGTGATGTTCAGTATGTTTACCAACTAATCATTTTATATAACATATACTGTGTAAGGTATCTTGATGTAAATGTAAATATACACTTATAATGTCATTGAAGGACTTTTCTGGTGGCACAGTGGTTAAGAATCTGCCTGTCAATACAGGGGACACGGGTTCAATCCCTGTTCCAGGAAGATCCCACATGCCGTGGAGCAACTAAGCCCATGCGTCACAACTACTGATCCTGTGCGCCACAACTACTGAGCCTGTGCTCTAGAGTCCACGAGCCTCAACTACTGAGCCCATGCGCCCCAACTACTGAGCCCATGAGCCCCAACTACTGAAGCCCGCACATCTAGAGCCCGTGCTCTGCAACAAGAGAAGCCACCACAATGAGAAGCCTGTGCACCACGACGAAGAGTAGCCCCTGCTCGCCACAACTAGAGAAAAGCCCACGCGCAGCAACAAAGACCCAATGCAGCCAAAAATTAAAAAAAATAAAGTCATTGTACGCATTATGATTTATAAGTACACACACATCCATCACCCACCCTACAATCATTAGCAGCTGAGGGCTCAGGATCTCTAGGCTTTTGCCTCTTTCCTCTCCTGGCCCTGGGGATCCCAGAGGCCAGACGGTTCCAGCATTTGGAACTAAAGCTGCCAGACTGGGGATGGCTGGGGTGAGGGGTTAAGGGAAAGAAGGGATAGGGACCCAGAAAGGGGAATGAGGGTTCATGGAGGAGGTACTGTACGAATGGATTTTTATTGGTAACACAGCAGTTTTGTTTGACGGGCAAAAAAGGGGAGACTAGCAGGTGGCCCCATGCAGGGCAGACCAGCCTTGCAGCTGAAAGAGGCAGGTGACAGTGTAAACACGGTCTTCCAAAGGAGGCCCCCGGGACTTTTCTGGTGGCCAGTGGTTAAGATTCTGCCTGCCAATGCAGGGGACACGGGTTCGAGCCCTGGTCCGGGAAGATCCCACATGCCGCGGAGCAACTAAGCCCGTGCGACACAACTACTAAGCCTGCGCTCTAGAGCCCGCGAGCCACAACTACTGAAGCCTGTGTGCCTAGAGCCCGTGCTCCGCAACAAGTGTTCCACAACAAGAGAAGCCACCACAATGAGAAGCCCAAGCACCGCGTTGAAGAGTAGCCCCCGCTCACCGCAACTAGAGAAAGCCCGCGCGCAGCAACAGACACCCAACGCAGCCATAAATAAATAAATAAATTAATAATAATTTTAAAAAGGATGGAGGACCCCAATAGCAGAGGCAGTCACAAGAGGGGACGAGTCAGGAGATAATCTTAACTTGTTCATTTAATCCTCCCCGTTTGCCCAAGGGCTCAAGTATAAAGTTTTAAGGACAGGCCCTGAAAACAGACACAGCAGACTGCAGCACATGTCATAGAGTTACCCAGGGCCTCTCCAAAATGAAACTCCACCCTTTTTTTTTTTTTTTTTTGAAACTCCACCCTTTTTTACCAACATTCTGATGTATGGAATTCTGTCAATAGGACACAAAACCTTTTCATCTAAAATCGGAAATAAAAAGATTTAACAAAATCATGTGTGCTAAAAGCAAAACCAGCATGTAAAGATAATAATTAAGGTACATTTCTTCTTTGAATACGATTAGAAAACAGGTGGGAACCAGGTATTACAGACGTGTGAGGGCGGGGAAGGTATGGAGAGGGAAACCTCATTCACATTAATGTTTTGTTTGTGCTTCAAATGGGCAGGATGGCCAAGGGCATGTGTGGTGGGAGATGCTTGCTCCCAGAAGGCCCGTGGGTCTTCCGTTTTATTTGCTCAATTTTATCCCCTTCCTCAACCCATGATCTAAACATCCTTAAACAAGATGACACATTCTACACACCCCCTTCAAGAAATGCTAATAAAATAATGTGGAAATATGCTTTAAAATATACGTGAACTACTCAATTATAAAGCTTCTATTTAAAAAGGTAAAAATTTCACGGGAGAACAGTATCCCCCTGAGATTGATACAGATGTGTATGAATATGTGTGTGTGTGTATATGTGTGTATATTTATACATATATATATATATATTTTTTACTTTTATTTATTTACTTGCCTTGAAACTCTTGCATGTGGCAGTTAGTAAATGGTTAAGCAATTAAAGTGAATCTGAGTAATGTAAGCCCCAAAGTAAAAGGTGTGATTCCTCATGAAATATGCTTTTTGGGTAACTACAAAAATCTCCTTCCTTAACCAAATTCTATATAAAACTGTGAAGAAGCAAAAACACTAAGTTTATTTTTCTGTGCTGTTATCCATGACCAGACATTTGTATATAGACCAGACATGAAAACTATTTTGAAAGCTGGAAGACGACATTTGCTGAAGCATATTTTACTTTTTAATGAGACAAATCTGGAAAACAAATGCAATCCAAAGAGTATGGGATTTAACAAGAAAGATTTAAAAACCCAAAAAGCCGTACCTTCTTTTCACCCCAGATCTTATTAACTGTGTGTTTTCCTCTTCGGGAACTTGCGTCATCAATGACATCATCATGGACCAGGCTGGCAGTGTGGATCATTTCTGCAATTAAGGCTATGGCACGCTGGCTTGCTTGCACATTTCTAGTTAACAGAAAGCAATGCTTTTTAACAGAGACGCCGCCTATAACCTTCTCAGCAATCATCTTGTGAAAACTGGACATCAGATCTAGGATAAAGAATTTTATTTCTCTAAGAGAAACTATATAAAAACTTTGGCTTCCCTACACAGCCAATTCTATCATTTGGAGAACATTTTAAAAATGCACAAGATACACTGCACCAAGATTATGTTGTCGGGACAACACGCTAAGAAGTAGAATTTGTATAATTAACAACAAAAAAAGGATGAACACCTGAGATGTCTGAGTACCTGGCTGAAGAATCATCTTTATGTCCTATAACAGTGGTCTTGGTCAGTTGGTCAAGTTTACAGTTAGGTAACAATTAAATTTCAGGGGTGGATGGGGAAGATGGGTGAAGAGCGTTCTAAAGAAGTGTATGAAAGAACCAATGGTCACTGTGTTCAAAGCTTTTAATAAAATCTTAAATATTTAGTAAGAAGACCTTGATAACCAAGAGAACTGGAATTCATAATTCTAACTGGCTATTGATATTGGTTACCAATATGAATTGATAATTCATACTGAAATATGAATTCCAATTCAAATTTAACCTGTGCATTAGAAATTTAAACTTTCACTTCCCAGATTTAACACAAAACACAGGAGAAACATTCCCAAGAAGACACTTGGATGTGACTTTTAGTTAAAAGGAACCCCAATTTCTTTTTAATCATCATTATTCTCACCATCATCATCTATGGGAATTTAAAAAAACTGAATTTTAAGAAAATCAAACTGGAGAAATAACCAACTGAATTTTCTGAATCTAAAACAGAAGCCTGGCTCAAACACACGCTAACCAAATGTTTTATTTATTCCTATAGCTTACTTTTCAAATATCACCACGTTCTCTCTTAGAGGGGAGAAAAGTGAGAGAGATACTGAAATGTGACTTTTTTCTTTAAAAACCTAATCTGAACATCTTCAAAAGCCAGTGCTCATTCTAATTCCTCAGATCTAGCATAAACCCATGAAAAATGAAGTATAACTAACATTAAAGATGCTGGAATTGAACTACAAACACTAAATCAGCCTGAAGACTATCTTTCCATCTTGCTTTAAATGTAATTTTAAAATATGGTGCTTTGCCAGCAACTCTTACTTAAGATTTTTTGAACTAAACCTCAGAATCTTCCAACTGCTTTTAGCCCAGAAATCAACTGTAAAGTGCTGCTCATTATTTACTAATGTCACAATTGTAACAGTTCTAAACACTTCTGGATGACAACACATTCTTCTGAGGAGGAAGAAGTAAAGAAACAGAGGGGAGGGACAAATCATCCTGTAAAACTACTCTAGTTAATGAGAAAATGGAGCTTTGGATGGCTTCCAAGAGCTTGTTCTGGGGCTTCCCTGGTGGCGCAGTGGTTAAGAGTCTCATGGGTTCGTGCCCCGGTCTGGGAAGATCCCACATGCCGCGGAGTGGCTAGGCCTGTGAGCCATAGCCGCTGAGCCTGCGTGTCCAGAGCCTGCACGTCCGGAGCCTGTGCTCCGCAACGGGAGAGGCCACAACAGTGAGAGGCCCGCGTACCGCAAAAAAAAAAAAAAAAAAAAAGACTTAAAAAAAAAAAAAGAGCTTGTTCTGAACCCTTCAGTGAGAAACTCACAGACCCTACAGAAGGAAGCTTGGAACCCAAATATTTTTAAGGTAAATTTACTGGATCCTATCTTAATGCACAAGAAAAGATGTAGACTTTTACAGTTGTTTTTTACATAAATAGAAAGACTATTTCTTTAGAACATTTTCTCAATTAATTTCAGTCTGAGGAAATATACACTTGCTACTCATTAATAGTAGATCTTACCTTAAACAACTGGTAAGACCTCTAAGCCTTTCTCATGTATTTATAGGTCAGGCACCACTTCTGTTATCACAAACTATGTCAGCAGGCAGGGGTCCTGCTGGGAAGCTGCAGTAAAATGGCAGTACTCACTGAGACACTGTATTTTTTTGTAATTTCAAGATATTAAAACAAAGATTTCTTAAAATATTTTGAAACTTCATAGACTACATATATGTAAAAACGCCATATTGTATGGCTAAATTGTTGAAATCAGGATTCTTGCTTCGAAAGTTATTTGGCATCGTGACACAGCCCCTACACAGGATAAACATCACATTTTAGAAGCTTTATCATTTTACCTGATGTACTTTTCCCTGCACAATTAGCCTTTAACATGTGCCAGCTTCTATCTGGAAAATACTGTCACTACGTATCCACAGTACAGCATAACGATCTGGAACCCAAATTTACAGATCACAGAAACAACTCACACTGTTTTGAAGATGAAATCTTCGAAGTACCGAACTGAGTCATGCCTTCAAAAAACTGGGCACCATGTCTACTTCCTGCTGTGAAAGAGCTGCCACACTTTCCCAACTTCTGGGAGAGGTGCTAAGAAAAACCAGTGAGGCGAGACAGCAAGAGAAAATGAGGCCCTGAGTCTCGAAAGGTGGCTCTGTCCTCCATCCCTCACACCTGGAAGAGCGTGCGATGACTCAGCCAACCCCTCACAACAGTCAGCGTTTTCCCTCTTCATTAGATTTCAAAGTGTGTGTGTGTGTGTGTGTGTGTGTGTGTGTGTGTGTGTGTGTGTGTGTGTGTGTGTGTGTGTGTGTGTGGTATGCGGTTCTCTCACTGTTGTGGCCTCTCCCGTTGCGGAGCACAGGCTCTGGACGCGCAGGCCCAGCGGCCATGGCTCACGGGCCCAGCCACTCCGCGGCATGTGGGATCTTCCCAGACCGGGGCACGAACCCGTGTCCCCTGCATCGGCAGGCAAATTCTCAACCACTGCGCCACCAGGGAAGCGCTCAAACATTTTTATAATGAAGAATTTCAAGCGCAGATGGAAACAGATGGAATAATATAATGACCCCCCACATACACTTCACCAAGCTCACGTGTGATTTATTTATTTAATTTTTCTTCACATCTTTATTGGAGTATAATTGCTTTACAATGGTGTGTTAGTTTCTGCTTTATAACAAAGCGAATCAGTTATACATATACACATGTTCCTATATCTCTTCCCTCTTGCGTCTCCCTCCCTCCCGCCCTCCCTATCCCACACCTCTAGGTGGTCACAAACCACCGAGCTGATCTCCCTGTGCTATGCGGCTGCTTCCCACTAGCTATCTATTCTACGTTTGGTAGTGTATATATATGTCCATGCTACTCTCTCACTTTGTCACAGCTTACCCTTCCCCCTCCCCACATCCTCAAGTCCATTCTCTAGTAGGTCTGCATCTCCATTCCCATCTTACCCCTAGGTTCCTCATGACCTTTTTTTTTTTTCTTAGAGTCCATATATATGTGTTAGCATACGGTATTTATTTTTCTCTTTCTGACTTACTTCACTCTGTATGACAGTCTCTAGGTCCATCCACCTCACTACAAATAACTCAATTTCCTTTCTTTTTATGGCTGAGTAATATTCCACTGTATATATGTGCCACATCTTCTTTATCTATTCATCCGATGATGGACACTTAGGTTGATTCCATCTCCTGGCTATTGTAAATAGAGCTACAATGAACACTTTGGTACATGACTCTTTTTGAATTATGGTTTTCTCAGGGTATATGCCCAGTAGTGGGAATGCTGGGTTGTATGGTAGTTCTATTTGTAGTTTTTTAAGGAACCTCCATACTGTTCTCCATAGTGGCTGTATCAATTTACATTCCCACCAGCAGTGCAAGAGGGTTCCCTTTTCTCCACACCCTCTCCAGCATTTATGGTTTCTAGATTTTTTGATGATAGCCGTTCTGACCTGTGTGAGATGATATCTCATTGTACTTTTGATTTGAATTTCTCTAATGATTAATGATGTTGAGCATTCTTTCATGTATCTGTTGGCAATCTGTATATCTTCTTTGGAGAAATGTCTATTTAGTTTTTCTGCCCATTTTTGGATTGGGTTGTTTTTTTGATATTGAGCTGCATGAGCTGCTTGCAGATTTTGAAGATTAATCCTTTGTCAGTTGGTTCATTTGCAACTATTTTCTCCCATTCTGAGGGTTGTTATTTGGTCTTGTTTATGGTTTCCTTTGCTGTGCAAAAGCTTTTAAGTTTCATTAGGTCCCATTTGTTTATTTTTCTTTTTACTTCCATTTCTCTAGGAGGTGGGTCAAAAAGGATCTTGCTGTGATTTATATCATAGGGTGTTCTGCCTATGTTTTCCTCTAAGAGTTTGATAGTTACTGGCCTTACAAACCTGGAAGAAATGGACAAATTCTTAAAAATGCACAACCTGCCGAGACTGAATCAGAAAGAAACAGAAAATATGAACAGACCAATCACAAGCACTGAAATTGAAACTGTGATTCAAAATCTTCCAACAAACAAAAGCCCAGGACCAGATGGCTTCACAGGTGAATTCTATCAAACATTTAGAGAAGAGCTAACACCTATCCTTCTCAAACTCCTCCAAAAGATAGCAGAGGGAGGAACACTCCCAAACTCATCTTATGAGGTCACCATCACCCTGATACCAAAACCAGACAAAGACGTCACAAAGAAAGAAAACTACAGGCCAATATCACTGATGAACATAGATGAAAAATCCTCAACAAAATACTAGCAAACAGAATCCAACAGCACATTAAAAGGATCATACACCATGATCAAGTGGGGTTTATTCCAGGAATGCAAGGATTCTTCAGTATATGCAAATCAATCAACGTGATACACCATATCAACAAACTGAAGGAGAAAAACCATATGATCATCTCAATACATGCAGAGAAAGCTTTTGACAAAATTCAACACCCATTTATGATAAAAACCCTGCAGAAAGTAGGCATAGAGGGAACTTTCCTCAACATAATAAAGGCCATATATAACAAACTCACAGCCAACATCATCCTCAATGGTGAAAAACTGAAACCATTTCCACTAAGATCAGGAACAAGACAAGGTTGCCCACTCTCACCACTCTTATTCAACCTAGTTTTGGAAGTTTTAGCCACAGCATTCAGAGAAGAAAAAGAAATAAAAGGAATCCAAATCAGAAAAGAAGAAGTAAAGCTGTCACTGTTTGCAGATGACATGATCCTATACATAGAGAATCCTAAAGATGCTGCCAGAAAACTACTAGAACTAATCAATGAATTTGGTAAAGTAGCAGGATACAAAATTAATGCACAGAAATCTCTGGCATTCTTATACACTAATGATGAAAAATCTGAGAGGGAAATTAAGAAAACACTCCCATTTACCACTTCAACAAAAAGAATAACATATCTAGGAATAAACCTACCTGAGGAGAGGAAAGACCTGTATGCATAAAGTTATAAGACACTGATGAAAGAAATTAAACATGATACAAAGAGATGGAGAGATATACCATGTTCTTGGATTGGAAGAATCAACGTTGTGACAATGACTCTACTACCCAAAGCAATCTACAGATTCAATACAATCCCTATCAAACTACCACTGGCATTTTTCACAGAACTAGAACAAAAAATTTCACAATTTGTATGGAAACACAAAAGACCCCGAATAGCCAAAGCAATCTTGAGAACGAAAAATGGAGCTGGAGGAATCAGGCTCCCTGACTTCAGACTATACTACAAAGCTACAGTAGTCAAGACAGTATGGTACTGGCACAAAAACAGAAATATAGATCAATGCAACAGGATAGAAAGCCCAGAGATAAACCCACACACATATGGTCACCTTATCTTTGATAAAGGAGGGAAGGATACACAGTGGAAAAAAGACAGCCTCTTCAATAAGTGGTGCTGGGAAAACTGGACAGCTACCTGTAGAAGTATGAAATTAGAACACTCCCTAACACCATACACAAAAATAATCTCAAAATGGGTTAAAGACCTAAATGTAAGGCCAGACACTATAAAACTCTTAGAGGAAAACATAGGCAAGAACACTCTATGACATCAATCACAGCAAGATCCTTTTTGATCCACCTTCTAGAGAAATGGAAATTAAAAGAAAAATAAACAAATGGGACCTAATGAAACTTCAAAGCTTTTGCACAGCAAAGGATACCATAAACAAGACCAAATGACAACCCGCAGAATGGGAGAAAATAGTTGCAAATGAAGCAACTGGCAAAGGATTAATCTCCAAAATTTACAAGCAACTCATGCAGCTCAATAACAAAAAACCAAACAACCCAATCCAAAAATGGGCAGGAGACCTAAATAGACATTTCTCCAAAGAAGATATACAGATTGCCAACAGACACATGAAAGAATGCTCAACATCATTAATCATTAGAGAAATGCAAATCAAAAGTACAATGAGATATCATCTCACACAGGTCAGAACGGCTATCATCAAAAAATCTAGAAACCATAAATGCTGGAGAGGGTGTGGAGAAAAGGGAACCCTCTTGCACTGCTGGTGGGAATGTAAATTGATACAGCCACTATGGAAAACAGTATGGAGGTTCCTTAAAAAACTACAAATAGAACTACCATACAACCCAGCATTCCCACTACTGGGCATATACCCTGAGAAAACCATAATTCAAAAAGAGTCATGTACCAAAATGTTCATTGCAGCTCTATTTACAATAGCCAGGACATGGAAGCAACCTAAGTGTCCATCAACAGATGAATGGATAAAGAAGATGTGGCACATATATACAATGGAATATGACTCAGCCATAAAAAGAAACAAAATTGAGTTATTTGTAGTGAGGTGGATGGACCTGGAGTCTGTCATACAGAGTGAAGTAAGTCAGAAAGAGAAAAACAAATACCGTATGCTAACACATATATATGGAATCTAAGAAAAAAAAATGTCATTAAGAGCCTTGGCGTAGGACAGGAATAAAACACAGACCTACTAGAGCATGGACTTAAGGATATGGAGAGGGGGAAGGGTAAGCTGTGACGAAGCGAGAGAGCGGCATGGACATATATACACTACCAAACGTAGGGTAGATAGCTAGTGGGAAGCAGCGGCAGGGCACAGGGAGATCAGCTAGGTGGTTTGTGATCACCTAGAGGGGTGGAATAGGGAGGGTGGGAGGGAGGGAGACGCAAGAGATATGGGAACATATGTATATGTATAACCGATTCACTTTGTTTTAAAGCAGAAACTAACACACCATTGTAAAGCAATTATACTCCAATAAACATGTTTAAAAAAAAAAGAAAAATAAAGATGAAGTCTTAAGGTTTTCTGGGTCATATTACCCTTTAAGAATATGCTATAAGGGGAGTGGGGAGAAGATGGCGGAAGAGTAAGACGCGGGGATCACCTTCCTCCTCACAGATACATCAGAAATACATCTACACGTGGAACTTCTCCTATAGAACACCCACCGAACGCTGGCAGAAGACCTCAGACCTCCCAAAAGGCAAGAAACTCCCCACGTACCTGGGTCGGGCAAAAGAAAAAAGAATAAAAAGACAAAAGAATAGGGACGGGACCTGCACCAGTGGGAGGGAGCCATGAAGGAGGAAAGGTTCCCACACACTAGAAGCCCCTTCGTGGGCAGAGACGGCGGGTGGAAGAGGGGGAAGCGGAGAGATTCTGCAGAGGATCGGTGCCGATCAGCACTCACCAGCCCGAGAGCCTTGTCTGCTCAGCCGCCGGGGCGGGAGGGGCTGTGAACTGAGCCTCAGGCGGATCCCAGGGAAAGGTCTGGAGTTGGCAGAGTGAAAACAGCTTGAAGGGGGTTAGTGAACCACGGCTAGTGGAGAGGGTGTCCGGGAGAAGTCTGGAGCTGCCGAAGAGGCAAGAGACCTTTTCTTTCCTCTTTGCCTCCTGCTGCGCGAGGAGAGGGGTTTAAGCGCGCCGCTTAAAGGAGCTCCAGAAACGGGCGTGGAGCTGCCGAAGAGACAAGAGACTTTTTCTTGCCTCTTCGCTTCCTGGGGCGCAAGGAAAGGGGATTAAGGGCACCACATGAAGGAGCTACAGACAACAGAAACGGGTGTGGGACGCTAGGGTTGCTACTGCCGCCACCAAGAAGCCTGTGTGCGAGCACAGGTCACTCTCCACACCGCCCCTCCCGGGAGCCTGTGCAGCCCGCCACTGCCGGGGTCCCGGGATCCAGGGACTGCTTACCCGGGAAAACGCATAGTGTGCCTCGGGCCGGTGCAGCGTCACGCCGGCCTCTGCCGCCGCGGGCTCGCCCCGCATCCGTGCCCCCTCCCCACCAGCCTGAGTGAGCCAGAGACCACGAATCAGCTGCTCCCTTAACCCCGCCCGCCCTGTCTGAGCAAAGGGCAGACGCCCTCGGAAGACCTACGCGCAGAGGCGCGGCCAAGTCCAAAGCTGAACCCCAGGAGCTGTGCGAACAAAGAGGAGAGGGGGAGGTCTCTCCCAGCAGCCTCAGAAGCAGCGGGTTAAAGCTCCACAGTCAACTTGAAGTGACCTGCATCTGTGGAAAACCTGAATAGACAGCGAAATATCCCAAGTTGAGGAGGTGGACTTTGGGAGCAAGATATACTAGTATTTTCCCCTTTTTTCTTTTTGTGAGTGTGTATGTGAGTGCTGCTGTGTGAGATTTTGTCTGTATAGCTTTATTTTCACCATTTGTCCTAGGGTTAGACCGACCCATTTTTTTTTTTTTCTTTAATAGAACTTTTTCTTCTTAATAATTATTTCTTTATTTTAATAACTGTATTTTACCCTACTTTATTGTCTTCTCCCCTTTCTTTCTTCCTTTCTTCCCTCCTTTCGTTCCTATTTCCCTCCTTCCTTCCTTCCTCCCTTCCTTTCTTCCTCCCTCCCTTACTTTCTTTATTCCCTCCTTCCTTCCTCCCTTCCTTTCTTCTTCCCTTCCTTCCTTTCATCCTTCCTTCCCTCCCTTCCTCCTTCCTTCCTTCCTTTCTTGCCTTTCTATTTTTTTCTCCCTTTTATTTTGAGCCGTGTGGATTAAAGGCTCTTGGCACTCCAGCCAGGTGTCAAGGCTGTGTCTCTGAGGTGGGAGAACCAACCTCAGGACACTGGTCCACAAGAGACCTCTCAGCTCCACGTAATGTCAATCGGCAGAAATCTCCCAGAGATCTCCATCTCAACACCAAGACCCAGCTTCACTCAAGGGCCAGCAACGAACAGTGCTGGACACCCTATACCCAACAAAGAGCAAGACAGGTCTACAGCCCCATCCATTAGCAGAGAGGCTGCCTAAAATCATAATAAGGCTACCAACATCCCCATACACACCACCAGACGTGGACCTACCCACCAGAAAGACAAGATCCAGCCTCATCCACCAGAACACAGGCACTAGTCCCCCCAACCAGGAAACCTGCTCAACCCACTGAACCAACCTCAGCCACTGGGGACAGCCACCAAAAACAGATAGAACTACGAACCTGCAGCCTGCAAAAAGGAGATCCCAAACACAGTAAGATAAGCAAAATGAGAAGACAGAAAAACACACAGCAGATGAAGAAGATAAAAACACACCAGATCTAACAAATGAAGAGGTAATAGCCAGTCTATCTGAAAGAGAATTCAGAATAATGATAGTAAAGATGATTCAAAATCTTGGAAATAGAATAGACAAATTGCAAGAAACAGTTAACAAGGACCTAGAAGAAATAAAGAGGAAGCAAGTAACGATGAGCAACAAAATAAATGAAATGAAAAATACTCTAGATGGGATCAGTAGCAGAATAACTGAGGCAGAAGGAAGGATAAGTGACCTGGAAGATAAAATAGTGGAAATAACTACTGCAGAGCCGAAGAAAGAAAAAAGAATAAAAAGAACTGAGGACAGTCTCAGAGATCTCTGGGACAACATTAAACACACCAACATTCGAATCATAGGGGTCCCAGAAGAAGAAGAGAAAAAGAAAGGGACTGAGAAAATATTTGAAGAGATTATAGTTGAAAACTTCCCTAATATAGGAAAGGAAATAGTCAATCAAGTCCAGGAAGCACAGAGAGTCCCATACAGGATAAACCCAAGGATAAACACGCCGAGACACATAATAATCAAACTGTCAAAAATTAAATACAAAGAAAACATATTAAAAGCAGCAAGGGAAAAACAACAAATAACACACAAGGGAATCCCCATAAGGTTAACATCTGATCTTTCAGCAGAAACTCTACAAGCCAGAAGGGAGTGGCAGGACATATTTAAAGTGATGAAGGAAAGAAACCTACAACCAAGATTACTCTACCCAGCAAGGATCTCATTCAGATTTGATGGAGAAATTAAAACCTTTACAGACAAGCAAAAGCTGAGAGAGTTCAGCACCACCAAACCAGCTTTACAGAAAATGCTAAAGGAACTTCTCTAAGCAAGAAACATAAGAGAAGGAAAAGACCTACAAGAACAACCTGAAACAATTAAGTAAATGGTAATAGGAACGCACATATCAATAATTACCTTAAATGTAAATGGATTAAATGCTCCCACCAAAAGACACAGACTGGCTGAATGGATACAAAAACAGGACCCATATATATGCTGTCTACAAGAGACCCACTTCAGACCTAGGGACACTTACAGGCTGAAAGTGAGGGGATGGAAAAAGATATTCCATGCAAATGGAAATCAGAAGAAAGCTGGAGTAGCAATTCTCATATCAGACAAAATAGACTTTAAAATAAAGACTATTACAAGAGACAAAGAAGGACACTACATAATGATCAAGGGATCGATCCATGAAGAAGATATAACAATTGTAAATATTTATGCACCCAACATAGGAGCACCTCAATACATAAGGCAAATACTAACAGCCATAAAAGGGGAAATCGACAGTAACACAATCATAGTAGGGGACTTTAACACCCCACTTTCACCAATGGACAGATCATCCAAAATGAAAATAAATAAGGAAACACAAGCTTTAAATGATACATTATACAAGATGGATTTACTTGATATTTATAGGACAGTCCATCCAAAAACAACAGAATACACATTTTTCTCAAGTGCTCATGGAACATTCTCCAGGATAGATCATATCTTGGGTCACAAATCTAGCCTTGGCAAATTTAAGAAAATTGAAATCATATCAAGTATCTTTTCTGACCACAACGCTATGAGACTAGATATCAATTACAGGAAAAGATCTGTAAAAAATACAAACACATGGAGGCTAAACAATACACTACTTAATAACGAAGTGATCACTGAAGAAATCAAAGAGGAAATCAAAAAGTACTTAGAAACAAATGACAATGGAGACACGACGACCCAAAACCTATGGGATACAGCAAAAGCAGTTCTAAGAGGGAAGTTTATAGCAATACAATCATACCTTAAGAAACAGGAAGCATCTCGAATAAACAACCTAACTTTGCACCTAAAGCAATTAGAGAAGGAAGAACAAAAACCCCCCAAATTTAGCAGAAGGAAAGAAATCATAAAGATCAGATCAGAAATAAATGAAAAAGAAATGAAGGAAACAATAGCAAAGATCAATAAAAGTAAAAGCTGGTTCTTTGAGAAGATAAATAAAATTGATAAACCATTAACCAGACTCATCAAGAAAAAAAGGGAGAAGACTCAAATCAATAGAATTAGAAATGAAAAAGGAGATGCAACAACTGACTCTGCAGAAATACGAAAGATTATTAGAGATTACTACAAGCAACTCTATGCCAATAAAATGGACAACCTGGAAGAAATGGACAAATTCTTAGAAATGCACAACCTGCCAAGACTGAACCAGGAAGAAATAGAAAATATGAACAGACCAATCACAAGCACTGAAATTGAAACTGTGATTCAAAATCTTCCAACAAACAAAAGCCCAGGACCAGATGGCTTCACAGGTGAATTCTATCAAACATTTAGAGAAGAGCTAACACCTATCCTTCTCAAACTCCTCCAAAAGATAGCAGAGGGAGGAACACTCCCAAACTCATCTTATGAGGTCACCATCACCCTGATACCAAAACCAGACAAAGACGTCACAAAGAAAGAAAACTACAGGCCAATATCACTGATGAACATAGATGCAAAAATCCTCAACAAAATACTAGCAAACAGAATCCAACAGCACATTAAAAGGATCATACACCATGATCAAGTGGGGTTTATTCTAGGAATGCAAGGATTCTTCAATATACGCAAATCAATCAACGTGATACACCATATCAACAAACTGAAGGAGAAAAACCATATGATCATCTCAATACATGCAGAGAAAGCTTTTGACAAAATTCAACACCCATTTATGATAAAAACCGTGCAGAAAGTAGGCATAGAGGGAACTTTCCTCAATATAATAAAGGCCATATATGACAAACCCACAGCCAGCATTGTTCTCAATGGTGAAAAACTGAAACCATTTCCACTAAGATCAGGAACAAGACAAGGTTGCCCACTCTCACCACTCTTATTCAACCTAGTTTTGGAAGTTCTAGCCACAGCAATCAGAGAAAATAAAGAAATAAAAGGAATCCAAACAGGAAAAAAAGAAGTAAAGCTGTCACTGTTTGCAGATGACATTATACTATACATAGAGAATACTAAGTATGCTACCAGAAAACTACTAGAACTAATCAATGAATTTGGTAAAGTAGCAGGATACAAAATTAATGCACAGAAATCTCTGGCATTCTTATACACTAATGATGAAAAATCTGTGAGGGAAATTAAGAAAACACTCCCATTTACCACTTCAACAAAAAGAATAACATATCTAGGAATAAACCTACCTAAGGAGACAAAAGACTTGTATGCAGAAAACTATAAGACACTGATGAAAGAAATTAAACATGATACAAAGAGATGGAGAGATATACCATGCTCTTGGATTGGAAGAATCAACATTGTGAAAATGACTCTATTACCCAAAGCAATCTACAGATTCAATGCAATCCCTATCAAATTACCACTGGCATTTTTTACAGAACTAGAACAAAGAATTTCACAATTTGTATGGAAACACAAAAGACCCCGAATAGCCAAAACAATCTTGAGAACGAAAAATGGAGCTGGAGGAATCAGGCTCCCTGACTTCAGACTATACTACAAGGCCACAGTAATCAAGACAGTATGGTACTGGCACAAAAACAGAAATATAGATCAATGCAACAGGATAGAAAGCCCAGAGATAAACCCACACACATATGGTCACCTTATCTTTGATAAAGGAGGGAAGGATACACAGTGGAAAAAAGACAGCCTCTTCAATAAGTGGTGCTGGGAAAACTGGACAGCTACCTGTAGAAGTATGAAATTAGAACACTCCCTAACACCATACACAAAAATAATCTCAAAATGGGTTAAAGACCTAAATGTAAGGCCAGACACTATAAAACTCTTAGAGGAAAACATAGGCAAGAACACTCTATGACATCAATCACAGCAAGATCCTTTTTGACCCATCTCCTAGAGAAATGGAAATAAAAACAAAAATAAACAAATGGTATCTAATGAAACTTAAAAGCTTTTGCACAGCAAAGGATACCATAAACAAGACCAAAAGACAACCCTCAGAATGGGACAAAATAGTTGCAAATGAAGCAACTGACAAAGGATTAATATCCAAAATTTATAAGCAACTCATGCAGCTCAATAACAAAAAAACAAACAAACCAATCCAAAAATGGGCAGAAGACCTAAATAGACATTTCTCCAAAGAAGATATACAGATTGCCAACAGACACATGAAAGAATGCTCAACATCATTAATCATTAGAGAAATGCAAATCAAAAGTACAATGAGATATCATCTCACACAGGTCAGAACGGCTATCATCAAAAACTCCAGAAACAATAAATGCTGGAGAGGGTGTGGAGAAAAGGGAACCCTCTTGCACTGCTGGTGGGAATGTAAATTGATACAGCCACTATGGAGAACAGTATGGAGGTTCCTTAAAAAACTACAAATAGAACTACTATATGACCCAGCAATCCCACTACTGGGCATATACCCTGAGAAAACCATAATTCAAAAAGAGTCATGTACCAAAATGTTTATTGCAGCTCTATTTACAATAGCCAGGACATGGAAGCAACCTAAGTGTCCATCAACAGATGAATGGATAAAGAAGATGTGGCACATAGATACAATGGAATGTTACTCAGCCATAAAAAGAAACGAAATTGAGTTATTTGTAGTGAGGTGGATAGACCTGGAGTGTGTCATACAGAGTGAAGTAAGTCAGAAGGATAAAAACAAATACCGTATGCTAACACATATATATGGAATCTAAAAAAAAAAAAAAAAAAAATGTCATGAAGAGATTAGTGGTAGGATGGGAATAAAACACAAACCTACTAGAGCATGGACTTGAGGATATGGGGAGGGGGAAGGGTAAGCTGTGACAATGTGAGAGAGCGGCAGGGACATATACACACTACCAAATGTAAATTAGATAGTTAGTGGGAAGCAGCCGCATAGCACAGGGAGTTCACCTCTGTGTTTTGTGACCACCTAGAGGGGTGGGATAGGGAGGGTGGGAGGGAGGGTGACACAAGAGGGTAGAGATATGGGACCATATGTATATGTATAACTGATTCACTTTGTTGTAAAGGAGAAACTAACACACTATTGTAAAACAGTTATACTCAAATAAAGATGTTAAAAAAAAAAAAGAATATGCTATAAACCATGTATACCTTTGCGTGCAAACATACGACAATTTCTGTGCACAATTCTAAGGGGCTCACAGACCCCCCCACCCCCCCGCCAGCTTTCACGGACCTCAGGTTAAGAATTCACAGTGAAGTGATCTAGCAGGGAACACATAATGGACGACAGACAAGCTTAATACAGGAAAAAGAGAAACTCAGTAGAAGGTAGTTCTGCTCCCCTCCCACTTCTTAAGGTATCTGTTCTATTCTGTTTTCTAAAATCTCCTCCAGGATTACTGTTAACCTATTTAATACACATCTCAGAAGCAAGACGATGATGTCTAATAAGCCTTAGAGGAGCCATTAAACTGTGACTGTCAAATGATGAAGCAGGCCTCTTGCAATTCTGCAAACACCAACAAGCAGGCAGGTGAAGTAGTGGAACTGCTGCTGGTGGCATCAGCTAGAAACAGAGGCCTGCTTGGTCCTGCCCAGAATCTTCTACCTTTGCCCCACATTGTTCTAAACCTCTTTCAGCAAGCAAAATCACAAATGGTCCAGGCTCTCCCCCCATTCCCCACCCCCTCTTGCTTTAAGTGGCTTGGAAGTTAACAGCTAGATATTTGGCCTATTAAGAGCCTCACCCAAAAGGGTCCTCAGGAAGTAAGTATGTATTCTCAAGAAGCTGGGGCCTGGAGAATAATATCGTTAGGCTACTGTACCACCCAAATGCACGCCACAGTCACGACTCACATCCCGATGCCTCCATGCTGTGCCTTCAGCAAGCCCTGCTCCCGTCAGCTACGGGGAGAGTGAAGCTGTAGCTAGGACATTCCTGGAGAAGGCAGAATTGAACCTCCTTTTTAAACTAGCAATGCCTTTTCTGGGTATATAGTCTCCCATTTTTTTCTGCAACCAACAGTTTATACAGTTTCAATGAGGTAAATTGAAGACTTTTGACTCTGGGGATAATAGCTGACAGGATTTAAGGTGAGCAATGCAGAATATTTTCCTTGCCTTGTTTTCTGTGAGGGTGATGAACTGTATTGTGTGTTAATCTGAGAAATTAAAAATATAAACACACACTATCTCTAGACCAGTGGTTCTCAACCAGAGACGATTCTGCTCCTCTGGGGACATCTAGCAATGTCTGGAGAAATTTCTTGGTCGTCATCAACTAGGGGAGGGGCTGCCGAACACCCTACAGGACACATAACAGTCCCCGCGGCAAAGAATTACCTGGCCCCGAAAGTCAGCAGAGTCAAGGCTGAGAAACCCAGTTCTAGACCATGCGAGAGGTATTTCAAGTTTGGTTCAGAGGGAGCATTTCTGCTGCCCTGCCTTCCAGTGAAGTGAAAGTGGTCCTGATGATGGGAAAACGGTCACTGCCAGAGATTTCACTGCTTGTTCAAACTATACTGTGAGCACTTGGAAAGTCTCAGGGTAAGTGAGAGGCACCCGTGAGCATGGAATCATATCCTGGAGCTGGAAGGGCACAGCGGCGGGGTGCAAACGGCTGCGGGCAGAGGCAAGCGTGTGCTAAGAAGCAACATCTGACACTCGTTCTGACAGCAACCTTAAATTTAGTGCTGGCAAACCTTAGGCATTCCTTAAAGTGTTATCTACATAGAAAAGGGAATGTAATGCAAATGTTCAACACTAGGGAAATGTATGAGTACATTACAGTTTCCTGGAGGTTACATCAATAGATTACATGAGGTAACAAAAAAAAACTATGAACACACTCCAGTAACATGGCAAAGAATCTAAAAAATAATGGCAATGGGTCCTTTGCCATTTTCCTTTAATATTAAAACATTGCAATTGTTTTAGTATTTGAAAAATTTACACATGTTTGAAACATAAAAGTTGAAGACTGATACTCAAAATGCCTTCTTTTAAGATTTTTCTTTGGCACGTTTCCAAAGGCCACAGGAAGTCAGGCCCTGCAGCGGGTGTGGTGCCCAGAATCCAGGCCTAAGTCATGACTTTATAACCATCAACCTTTGGATGGTTATAACCTAATGGCCCCATGTGTACAATGATTACAAGTATGCATACATCCTGGTATTCTTTACTTCTGAATGAGAAAACTCAATGTGGCTTTGAAAATTCCTTCCAGAATGTTTAGTTGCAGCTGAGGTTGTTCTTCCACGGATACTAAAAAGCATGGAAAAGGAAGATGACCAGACTAGACTCCAGGGTGACCTTGGGAACACAAAGCTAGAAACTAATTACCACAAAGTGAATTCTCAGATACATGCTACTTCTTAAACAGGAGACTAAACAGTAACCTTGGGAAGGAAGGTTTGCCAAGTATAAAACCAAAAAATGAGAAAAAGTAAATAACTCACCGGGAGTTATTATGATGAATATTACAGGCTCGGGCCATTAGCACCACAATAATTGGTCGAAAGGCTTTTCCTTTTCCATCAAAGTAGTATTCACACATTTCCTTAAGTTCTGTTGTAGATATGAATAGTTCCTGAAACAAAGTTTCTCTGTGTCAATACAGCATCATAACTGCACAGTCAGTGGGATTTCTTTCACAAAACTTTGATTTGAGGGCTTCCCTGGTGGCGCAGTGGTTGGGAGTCCACCTGCCGATGCAGGGGACACGGGTTCGTGCCCCAGTCTGGAAAGATCCCACATGCCGTGGAGCGGCTGGGCCCGTGAGCCATGGCCGCTGAGCCTGCGCGTCCGGAGCCTGTGCTCCGCAACGGGAGAGGCCACAACAGTGAGAGGCCCACCTAGCACAAAAAAACAAACAAACAAACTTTGATTTGATTTTAGTGTATTCATTTCAACTGAGAAATTCAACACTCAGTAGGAAACGGTTCCAACATTGTATGGCCACAAAGCTGGCTGTGTGTGGCTGGACCACAAGCAATGCCTGGCTCGCCCCCAGGGGCCTCAGTGCTGGGGCCACCCCATGACTCCAAGAGATAGCAGGTTGGGGAAGGAAAGTACCAGATGGCCAGTGACAGCTGGAGAGAGAAAGAAACAGGGCTGGTTGCAGCTTGGAAGATGGAGGGGAGAGGACAAAGATGGGGAGTGCAGGAGCCAATGAAGCAGGAGGTCAGTGGGTATCAGGGGCTGGAAGACGAGACATGGCCAGAGAGAAGAGCAGGGGTCAGAGTCTGGCTCAGCCGTTACTTAGCCACACAAGCCAAAGGTTCATAGGGAAAGTGTAAGACATGGTTTACCTGATGGCAAGGAGCTTCCAATTGAGTTGGGAAAGCAAAATTTTTAAAAATGTGAAATATTCAGTGAATGATATGGTGGTAACTTGAACAATGCCGTACGTTAAGTGCATTAAAGTTCAAAGAATGGAGAGATCAGTGTGGAGGAGAAAAGCTGAACATTTCATGGAGGAGATAAGCTTTGACTGAGGATTAAAGTATAAGCAGGATTTTGATTTCTGAAGAGGAGGGAGAGCCTTCCTGGTGATGGGCATGTGTGTTTACTGTATCTGTCCCTCAGGGACTTGCTGGAGAGAATCAGAGCTTATGCCCTGGGAGCAATGGGAGCTACAAAGGGACCCAAAGGACCTTCAGCAGGGCTCGAGTGAGTGGAGTCCAGCAGGCCAGCCACTCACTCCCTCAGTTACTGACTCAGTGCCAAGGACGATAATAAACGCAGAGGTCTCACAGATAAATAGGACAGCCCCTTGCCTGCAGGCAGCTCAGAGTCTAGACGGGGGAAGGAAAACAATACTGCGCGGGGACTGCTGTCGTGGAGGTGAGCGCAGCTGCTCTGGGAGCACAACCGGGACATCTCCGGCTCAGGCTGAGGGCGGGAGGAGGAAAGCAAGGCTGGGGACTGAAGGCAAGAGACAGACGAGACGAGCAGGGTGTGGAGGGGAAGAGGAGGGCTGCGTCGAGGATCCTCCCCAGGTTCTTGGGTGGCGACCTCCAACCAACAGGAAAAACAAGAGAAAAAACAATCTGTGGAAAAAGGTAGAGCTTCAGATCTGCCAAGTGTGAGACAGTCATGGTCATTCCAGGGAGCTGCCCAGTGAGCAGACAAAGTTTAGGAGAGAAAATTCCATCTGGACTGGAGATACTATGTGGGAGTCACAAGCATGGGAATGGGTAAACTGAAGACAGAGAGAGAAGAGGAGCCGAGAGAACCCCAGGGAATGGCACAGTTCATAGGCGTGGGGTGGAGGGGACAGAGAGGAACCCAGGAAGCTGACTGAGGGACGGCCTAAGAGTCAGGAGAAGGTGTAGAGTGCAGAAGCCAAGAGGTGGGTTTCACAGACGGGGTTGTGGTGAACAGTGTCCAATGTTCAAAGAGTCCGGGAAGATACAAACCAGCAGTGCCCACCGGATTTGGTGGGAGGAAGCAAAGGCAGTTTCAGAGGAGAGGCTGGAAAGGAAGGCACAGTGCGATGGCAGAGCAGTGGTGAAGGGGCAAAAGAGAGAGAGAGGCCAAGAATACTGGAAGGGAAGGGGTAGGAGGACACAGGGTCAAGGGATGGTCCTTTAAAAGACAAACAGGAAGAAGCTGGAGCATCCAAAATGGATCTGAAAGAGAATGAAGAGGGCAAGTCTGCAGATAAAGACAGGAGAACAGGGAATTGCAGGAGGAGCTCCTAGGGCCCCGAGGTGGCAAAGGGGATGGGACTTAACCAGAGGTACAGGGATGAAGCTGGAAAGGAGGGAACCCCAACTTCACTGAGGTGGGAGGGGAGGAGGCCGGCACGCAGAAGTGTGGGCTGCAAATGGCCCAGAGCAGGCGTTCAGGGAGTTCCTCCTTCACGGCCTGTGCTGGGTCCACTGGACAGGAAGTGGTGAAAACAGGAGTCGGGAGGGGCCTGCAGGGGGAAAGTGAAGAACCTTGAAACGGGAAGGAAGCTGACCAGGGGCACGTGAACATTTCTGGGCAGCATCTGAGAATCCATGTGAGGCTGGGGGCCACTGAAAATTTTGGGAAAAGAATGTTTAGTGAAGAAAGCCCTATTTGGGTCAGCCTGGCACTGATATTCAGAACTGGACAGGAAGACAGTAGCAGGAGTCACCGGAGGCTTCATAGCCTCACCAGGCCTGGAGCATGTGATGGATTTGGCAAGGAAAGGTTAGATGACTCTTTGGACATGTACATGCTGCCTGTACCTTTTTCTTCAGTTTCCCAATTCTGCCATGACCCCCCTCTGGATAGTAACTTGCATTGCATCCTCCACGATGCCTCACACTTGTTGCTCAAGAAACATTTGAAACCTGACATTTGGGAATCAAGTCTGCAACAGCACAGCACACATGTGAAAACCTGCACTGTTTGCTCATAATTCTAAGAAATCAACATTACTTTACAGCATCGTCAAAAATACCTTACCTTCCTGATGTCCTCGTACAGACCTTTCAAGTCTCTCCAGCCAAGGTTAAAAGGATCAGTGTATTCCTCACCGCTCCGTGTTTTACTACAGCAGCACACTGCTGGCGTCACGTGATGGAACCTGGAGAGGCAGAAATGCACACAGTGCAAGACTGAGCATTACTTTACTGAGATAACTTCACTTTTAAGTAAGAATTATACAGACCTTTGCATATATATATACAGCACAGTATGATGATGGAAAATTTAAGCCCAGATACTTGCCGGAAATTACGCATGAATACAAAAAGGTCATTATAATTTAGAAAAACATAAGAGAATTCTGATCTTGCTCAACAATACATCAATTTTTATAACCAGGACCCTGGGAACCCACAAAATCAAAGAAATATAAATCATGTTCATTGTGTTCTGAGTTTAAATTTTATACAGTGGGGCCTCCATACCTATGGGTTCGGCATCCACGGATTCAACCAACCTCAAATTGAAAAAAAATACTTATATATAAAAATATATATATTTATATATATAAATATATAAAATTCCAGAAAGTTTCAAAAACCAAAATTTGCCATGCTTGGCAACTATTTACACAGCATTTACATTGTATTTACAACAATTTGCACAGCACTTACATTGTATTAGGTATTACAAATCACCTGGAGATGATTTAAAGTATATGGGATGACGGGCTTCCCTGGTGGTGCAGTGGTTTACAATCCACCTGCCAATGCAGGGGACACAGGTTTGAGCCCTGGTCCGGGAAGATCCCACATGCCACGGAGCAACTAAGCCCACGAGCCTGTGCTCTAGAGCCCGTGAGCCACAACTACTGAGCCCATGTGCCACAACTATTGAAGCCCTTGTGCCTAGAGCCCGTGCTCCACAATAAGAGAAGTCACCACAATAAGAAGCCCATGCACTGCAACAAACAGTAGCCCCCTCTCCCCTCAGTTAGAGAAAGCCAGCACGCGGCAACAAAGACCCAATGCAGCCAAAAATAAGTATAAGTAAATAAATAAATAAATTTAAAGTATATGGGATGGGGACTTCCCTGGTGGTGCAGTGGTTAAGAATCCGCCTGCCAATGCAGGGGACACAGGTTTGATCCCTGGTCTGGGAAGATCTCACATGCTGCAGAGCAACTAAGCCCGTGCGCCACAACTACTGAGCCTGCACTCTAGATAGAGCCCGTGAGCCACAACTACTGAGCCCACGTGCCACAACTACTGAAGCCCGCATGCCTAGAGCCCATGCTCCGCAACAAGAGACGCCACCGCAAGGAGAAGCATATGCACCACAACGAAGAGTAGCCCCCCTGCTCACTGCAACTAGAGAAAGCCCGTGCGCAGCAACAAACACCCAATGCAGCCATAAATAAATAAATAAATAAATGTTCCTTTAAAAAATAAAAATAAAGTATATGGGATGATGTGTGTAGGTTGTATGCAAATATCATAGGACTTGAGCATCCCCAATTCTGGTATCTGAGGTGGGGGGGTGGCTAGAACCAATCCCCCTCCACCATACCAAGGGACAACTGTATTCCCATTTTTCTCAAAAGGCAGAGATCACATAGAGCAGATATTGTGGCACTTAGTTAAACAGCATATCCAATTTGTTGGACTAGCCTACCACAATTTAGAATAGAAATTTACTGGCAGTATGGCTAATAATTTTAGTTGCAATACAGATTATAAACTTACCGTGATATACTATACATATTTGGAAAGGCAGATGTTAACCTCTTCACAAGATTAAAATAGGACATCTATAAAATAAAAGTATTAAGAAACTTGTAAGAATATTTGTGAAAAACTTGTTTATAACACTAGATAAATTCAAACTCCCATAATTTCTAATAAAAGTAACCTTTATCTTTTAGTTGTCCATTTAGACTGCGGACTTTAGAAAAAATAACATAAAGTTTTCTTTCCTTATTACAAAAGCAATATTCATCATTACAGAAAATATAAATATGAAAAAAGCAGAAAATAAAAAACATCTATAATTTATCCCTTCCCCCAAACACTGCTCCATATTCACATCTATCTTTTCCAGATCTGAAATCCCCTTCCATTTAGCTAAGAGTGGGCAGAGAATAGTAAGGATTAGTGTGGTTTACACTCTTTTAAAGTGTTAACTTGGTTTAAAACAAAGAATAGGGCTTCCCTGGTGGCGCAGTGGTTGAGAGTCCGCCTGCCGATGCAGGGGACACGGGTTCGTGCCCCGGTCCGGGAAGATCCCACATGCCGCGGAGCGGCTGGGCCCGTGAGCCATGGCCGATGAGCCTGCGCGTCCGGAGCCTGTGCTCCGCAACGGGAGAGGCCACAACAGTGAGAGGACCGCGTATCACAAAAAAAAAAAAAAAAAAAAAACAAAGAATAATCAAGCATCTGCCTAGACAGTGAAAAAGAAAGGATTTCAAGGATTTCAATGTTAAGGAAGAAATTTATAGTTACACAAACACTGCCTATTTCAAGCCACTGTTCCTGAATATACTTGGAAATGGTACTTCTTGAAAAGTAATGTCAACAAAAAAGCATGCTCAGCAGCACATTTTGATAATATTCATGAGAGATCAAGAACAAGAGACGACTTCTAAAGGATTCAGAGGTGGTGCCAACAAATAGTTCCAACAGTTATTGTGCACAGGAGTGGGGACCCACAGATACAGCAGCTAACTTGAAGAATTCAGGGACACAGGCATTTCAAAAATTACTACTTTACTGATGTGATGTGTGAAGGGCTCTTACAGAATACTTGAAGAAAATATCTTGACAAAGGATGGATTTAGCAGTAGAAAAAGAAAACTAAGGTAATAAAGCCTTACAATGTGCTTTCACACTATTTGACTCTCACAACTACTTGTTTTTATACAGCCGGGGAACCTGAAATTCAGAAAAGTCTGAAAAACTGTAATACAGGTATGTTAACAATATATCAAATGAAAAAAGCACCTACAGCACTGTGTGCATTATGTGATTCCACTAAAAATGTGTACACCCACACAAATAAAATCCACAGAAAACAGGGTTTAGAACCATATAAACCAGGCTATTAAAAATAGTAGTTATTTTGGAATAAATAGGATCGTGGGAGTTTTTTGCTTTATTCTTTTAAAATTCATATTTTCCGAATTTTCTTTAGTGAACACACCCTGCTTTAGACATATTAAAATGACAATAAAGGTTGACTTTGCCAGGCAGGCAGTGGCCAAAGAAGGCGGTCCTGAGTTCTATTTTCACCATAGCATTATATATTCATTAAACCAGTAAGGACATTTATGACACCCCAGGCATTAAAATGTCCTAAGGAAAAAAAGTGATAATCCTTTCATTTTACCATTACATGACACTTAACCTACTTTTGTCAGCCTTCATGCGAAAATGATTCACATGAATTTAGGATTTATTATAATGCTTATTCAATCTGAGACCTAACCTCTAACTTGGGGTGAAGAGTTAAAATTACACAGCTAATACAGAGCGCTCTTAACCACTGGGCAGTGTAACAGCGTAGCTTGTTGAAAGCCTGCAAGGTGGATCTTGGCTCAGATCCCAACATTTCCTAGGAAGTTACCTTGAGACAGCTTTCGGATAATATCTACTCACAGAGATGCTAAGATTAATTTAGAGATCATATATAAAGCTCTTAGCTGTGTACATTTAATATGGTACGTACTCAACCAAGCTATCTTCTGCTTTAAGAGTACCTTCGGGCAATGTTTCCCAAAGTGAGGTTAGAGGTGCTCAGGAGAGCAGGAAAGCATTCAAAGGGAGTGGTGTAACCGGAGCCACTTAGTGTGCCACTACTAGCAAGGGCAACAACCATCTCCCAATTCCGATGTTGTGCCTTTCCATCACATATTCTCCCTGAAAGTCAACCTTGCCTCTCATGAAGTTACTTTTTTTAAAAAAGAGAAAATGCTGAGTAAGAATCAAGACATACTGACAAGTGATTTGGCACAATCAGATACACGCTGGTTTCCCGTCCTATTCCAAGATGTTTGAACACTACCAATGAAGAAGTTGAGAGAACCATACAGACAGGAAAAGTGGAGCTGGGAGAGATGGGCGTGGCTTTATTGTTGTTGCTCTTTGTCCCCAAGGACTATCAGGCCCTAACAGACTTGAACTAGCTAAAACACACCCTCCTGAGGCAGACACCTGAAGGCTCATGTATTTACAGTGAAAAATACCACTGACACGAATCAGAAATACACGGTACTGGCATTACCAGCAAAGCTCCTCCTTGTGGTCATTAAGGCAGACATGGAAGACATCCAGCATATTCTCTCCAGGAAAGCACCCTTTCTGTGGCTAAGATAGTTGTTTAATGGGCATGGAATTTTTAAAAAAAGGAGCATCAAAGAAAAGAAGTATCAGTGGCATCAGTGGTGGGTGTATCCATCTCTCCAAATAACATCCTCATCTGCGGTACTGGAAGTATTTGAAGGCTGGCTAGAACAGTACTGAAATGGATCCCAGCAGACTCTTTTCCCCATATTCTCTCTTTACTGTCTAATCCATAGACTAGCCCAGCTGCCATTCTCTCTCCAAATGTCTATTTTGGATAAGTTGTGATTACGTATGCATATGTATCCCAAAGTAGACATTTAGAAATACTACATATGGGCTTCCCTGGTGGCGCAGTCGTTGAGAGTCCGCCTGCCAATGCCGGGGACACGGGTTCGTGCCCTGGTCTGGGAAGATCCCACATGCCGTGGAGCGGCTGGGTCCGTGAGCCATGGCCACTGAGCCTGTGCTCCGCAACGGGAGAGGCCACAACAGTGAGAGGCCCACATACCGGAAAAAAAAAAAAAACTACATAATTCATATTGAGAAATGGTCTTTGATGGACACGGAAGTGTACCAAATCTGACTGAAACGTAAGAGTCCTAAATTCAAATAAACTTTTAAAAAAATGAGCCTTGCGGAGGAGAGAACACATACAATTACTATGTGACCGGATAAGTCTCTAAAAGAACAGTGAGTCCACAGGCCTTGCGTGGTTATGCTTACCAGTACGAGCCTAGCCTGTGGTACATTAAGAATTAATCACTACAAAGCGCGGCAAAGGACTCACAGAGCCATAGAAACTTGTCAATACACAGGAGCTAAACTGACCAGAAAGGGAGAAAAATGAGATGGAGTCCAAAGGCAGCAGGGGAGAGCGTCAGGGAATCATGGTTAGTGCTGAGATTCGGAGTCGGCTTCAAGGAGTCACAGGTCGATTTAAAGATCAAGGTTTCTCCACTTGCGACATCCTCAGGCCTCTTCTCCTTCCAGCCCGTCCAGGTGTGCCCTCCCTCCAAAGTAACTACCGCACGACTGAACTCCGGTCCACTCTAAGCATCAGCCCCGCGTTCTCCACGAGACTTTTCCGCCTATTCCGAGGCTACCGGACCCTCTGTATCTCTGAGCGCTCCGAGCACCTTCTGCTCTAAAATCCCAATTAAGTTCTGTTGCCCCCGAAGCCCTGGCTGTAACTCGAGAGGAAACACCTGCAGACGCTCTCCACGCTTTACGCATACCCCAGCAGACCACTGGGCTACACCTGCGTTTCCCCGGGACCTGGGTCCTCACTGCCCCTTCCCCACACCCAAGACGCTCCGCTGTCCCCAAGACACAGCTCTGCAGCCCCGCGCGGGGCGCCCACCCCTCGGCTCTGTCCCGTCCTCGATTCCCCGCCAGCCCTGGGTCACGTCCCAGCGCAGCCCCGCGGCCCCCGCCCGCCGCTCGTGCAGCTCGCCCTCATTCATTCTGCGGCGCCGCTGTCATTGGCGCGGTGACCTCTGCGCCCAGCCACGGCGCGCGCTTCCCGGCCTCACCTGCGCGCGGGCGGCAGCGGCGGCGGCGCGCAGCCCGGACAGTCCTGCGCGGCCGTGGGAGCCGGGCCCGGGGCTCCGCGCAGCCGGCCTCCAGGAGCAGCCGCGCCGCCACCGCCACCAGCACGAGGCCATGGTCCACGTCTGAAAGTCGCGGCAGAGCTTCAGCTCCGCCTCTGGCCCGGCGGCCCCTCCTGCGGGGACCCGGAGCCGGAAGTCCGGCAGCGGAAGAGCGTCTACCTCGTCAGCCCCGCCCCTTCTCGCTCCTCCCGAGGGCGCTTCCGGCCCGGGAGGTGGAGGAGCGGCCATCGGTTGCAGAGCGGCGGTCGGGCGGCTGGATCTCTTCGTAACCCCGCCTGCCCGCACGCCGCTGACTCGGGAGAAACCAGCGTGATCTTCCTCCTGAGGAGCGGCCTCCTCCGACCCCGCCCAGCCGGTGCCTCCAGCAGTCTCCGCCAAAGTGCACCCCTGTTAGACCGGCTGTCATCTAGAAATGCCACAGGGCGCCCGACGAACAATCACGAAATTTCCTTCTGCGTATTTAGGCAGAAGGACGCGAAGCATCGGGTTCCCGTTTTGCTGCCTAATCCGGAGGCTCCAGTTTCCGCGGCTGCTTCTCTTGGGTGTTACCTTCCACGCTGTCGTCTGCTCCTTATGGCGACCTGGCCTTGAAGGAAGTGCCAGCCTTTTGCATCTTTACAGTAACAAGTCAAACCCCGAGCAGGGCTATTGTGAAAGAGAAGTTAGATTAGCCTCGTCTCTCGACTTTTGGACGCTCTCCTCTGAAAACCTTATAGGTATATTGTGGCCTAGTTTGGCAATCTTGCTCACATCTGGATATGTGAGTCCCGCTCGTGGGTGTACTGAGCTGTGCGAAGGTGTTTATTATTTGGTAATGTTGAACCTACTTGTAACCAGCCCAGGGGATACTGGAGAATGGACAGGATTAATGCCCAATAAGGGCATTAGAAAGATCTTTCCTTAATTCTGTGGCCATATCTACTCTTCTCATGCTAATGAGAGGCTGTCTTTATAAGAGAAGTCGTGATACAATTAATCATTCAGTACATGCATACAAACGCACAAAGCCTATCAGAGAAAGTGTAAGCACTGGGGATACAGAAACAGAAGAAACTTAACTCTGTCCTCAAAAAATTCACTTATGAGAAAATAGACCACCAAACAGGCAACTGTGATTCTCTTGATATTTTTTCTTGTACTTCTGACTCATGCATTTTGCATTAAAGAATGCAAGTACCTGTATAGCTGAGCACGGTTTTACATTTATCTTCAAAATTTTTTAACTGAATAAAAGCATATAATAAGTTTTTTTAAATGTCAATTTTATTGAGGTATTTTCCCCCAATTTTGAAGAATATTACATAAAAGATGTCAGGTGCTTTACAAATTAAGGTTGTTAATATGCACCTGTGGCTTATCTTGATCTAGGTTTATGTATTAAGAAATATCCACAGGTGGAGTTGGCCAAAATAGAGTGTTGCAGTAAACACTTGTACTTGCAACAATCCTGTGACTTAGAATATTTTCATTTGCCCTTTTTTCATAGGTAGAGAAACAGATACAGAGGAATTTAGTGTCTTGCCCGAGCTCACATAGTTGGTAGATACAGCACTACAGAATTCTGTTATGCCATTTTCATTTAGAAATTGTTTACCCAGGTTAAAACAATAACCTGGCTCTTAAAAAGATGTAATTTGGCAAGGCTAAGTAGGGAAGGCAGATGAAATTTGTGAAGGCCTCCACCATTATAGTATAGCTAAACTTCCCATGAACAATAACCCACCAACAGGACATGCAGAATACAAAGTAGCTCCTTTGACCCAACTAGGCCAAGCATGAGTCCAGAAAGTTAAAACATTGTCTAAGCTGTGCAAGTAATTGCCAAAGAACGGACTCCTCTTGTGCACAGTCTAGAAATGGCTTGGACCTTTTTGACTGCACTTACGCAAGTGAAACAACTGGTAACACTGATAAAAATGGAATAAGTGTACAGCTGAAACATTTTCAGAGTTATTTTGATATTGGAGAATTGGCTACACTCGAAGATATTTTATTTCCATAATGATGATACCGTTCAAAACATTAGGTAGGACCAGGTTTTACAGCCAAGGAGAGATTATATACAAAATATAACCATATATTGTTTCATAGTACTGCATAGAAACATCTCATCCCGATGTTATTAGATAACTGATAAATGAATTATCAATGTAACTCTGGTAAGAACATTCATTGAGAGAAGAGTTGCACTGAAAGGTTAGCAATTTTTGTGCATTTCATATTCTTAGACCAAACTGAATTATGAAGACTTGAAATAATACCCTTATTTCTATTACCGATTTCTCTAAAATGTTAAGATAACGGGTTAACATGCATTTGGAATTTTCTCTGGGGTCTTAGTCTATGACTGATTAATTAGCTAAATGTAACAAGGGTGAGGATTGGGTACCTCTGAAGCAATTAGTCTTTTTTGTTCCATGGCCAGTGATCACAGGTGTTAGCTGATCAGCTGCTACCTTGCCAAAATGTGAGTCAATCAGTACAAAAAGTAAGTATTAGTGAAACATTATATACTGCCCATGCTCTACTAAAATTTTAGAGCATCATAAAAGATAATGCATTAATTATATAATTTAGTCTAGAGGCTCTCCTAAAAGAAGAAAATACACTATTGGATCATCCACTCCTAATCATAGTCAGGTTTTCTTGATGGATACTAAAATCTGTTTTTTGGTTGACTACCCATTTGTTCCCCCATGATGCTGCCTTCTTCACCGTGGACTTAGGGGAAAGAGTAAAGAGCTAAATCTGACCCACATTTGCCAGTTTTTTACTCATATGGAGAAGATATAAGAATTCTCTTGTTTCTATTATAACTGACGTTTAGTTCACCTAGGCTTGTGTGGAATAAATAGGAGTTATTCCAAACAATTGAACAAATTGACTTGATGCCACCTTTCTCCACTGATTCAAAATATTGTTTTCATTATGTAGGGAATTCTTACATTACTTTGGACTGTTTCTGTGCTTTTTATGGAGTCCCATTTATTTTTGCATCTGTTTGGGGGATAGCAATATTTTTAGTTATTTTTACAATTTTAAAAGTGATAAGCTCCCTTTTCTGTTATTTAAAAAAGTATTTTCTCAGATTTACACTTTGTTTCTTCAACAAAAAAATCCTACTACGATTTTTGACTGGATTTCCATTATGTTTAGTAAATAATTTGATTGGATTTCCATTATGTTTAGTAAATAACTTTAGTGACAGTGACATCCTGATAATATCTCTCTCCAGAAACACAGGTTTTTGTGTCCCTTGTTTTAGTAATACACCTATCCTCTTCTATTTTTTGTTTTAATTTGTTTGGATTAGGAAAACATTAAGATTTTAAGAATTGTACTTAAAGTAAACATTTTCTGAGTATCTAAAGCATGCCCAAAGCTCTTTTTTTCTCTTCAGCTTTTAAAATAAAGTACATGGGCTTTAGTGCATGGACTTCATGAAACATAGTTTATCTCTTTAGAGGCAATTTTTAGAATTCTAGCCCTGTGAACAGGCATGTATCAAATGTTTTGAAGTTTCTGATGGGATTGGAAGCAGTTTTGTACATTTAGTAAAACATCTGTTGCCTGGTTTAGAGTTATTTATGGATGTATCTGTTTCCTTCAATTAATTATGATTTTTCTAAAGGGCAGAAAGAATGTGATTAAGTGCCAAATATTTTTTTGGTTGGATCTCCTGGATTGGCCAGTACTGTAATTCTGATACTGTAATGCAGCTCACCTCATTTAATTCATATATTCTTATTTATAAATACATTGCACATCCCATTGGTCTCCCAGAAGTGAAAATCTTTGAAGACAGGGTATGTGTCTTGTTTTAAACTTTTTTCATCTCCCATCTTCTTGGACAGTTTAATATACTGTAATATATGAATATTGAATAGATACGGTTGAAAATAAGTCTTTAAATAACAAAGTATGAACAAAATAGTAGTTTAAGTTGATTTTCTTAAAGAACTGTAGGCTTTCTAAGGACTATTAATGCTGTATATGCAACAAATGAGAACATTAAGAAGGGTTGTCTTTTTTCTTTTTATCAGCTGTGTTGCCAATTGATCCTGTTAAAGAAAATTATGTGCGTAAAGTGAAAAACTGTGTTTTTTCAATTGCCTTCCCCACTCCTTTCAAATCAAGAGTACATCTTGTAGCAGTTTCAAAGGTTAGGCTTTACTTTTTCACAACACTTAACTCACTCTAACTTTTGTCTAAAAAAATTAGTAATATTTTTTTCAGAGTTAAATTGTTAATCTATTGATAAATGATTATCTTTGTGTTTAAAATTTATAACTTGGAGAATGTCATTCTTAGAAGTCACTTTTTATACTTATTCCTGGAGCCTAGTACTCAGTTTCATTTGAAAGTTATCTTACAAGGAAAACACACTTTTGTGGAAAAAAAAGGGTAAATGAGTTAAATTCTTAGGGGCTCCAATAACAAATTCTAAATTATTCTCTCATGATATAGGTGGATTTGGGATAACAATAGGACATTTACTTTTTTCTAGTTCCTTTAAAGAATATGTACTAGGAAGAATATTATTTTACCATGCATAATAAGAAAGCCATAACAATTTTAGAACTATCTAATAGACCTAATTTTCCCAAGTAGCATAAATAATCCTAGGAAGTATGGTACATCTCTTCTGAGAAAATATTAATGTAATTTTGGAAGAAGTTTATTCTTTTAATTTTCTTTTTTCCATAAAGTTTATTTTCTCAAAAACTATTAAAGGATTACTTAAGTTTGTAAGAAGATTTTTCTTTTCCTGCCTCAGCAAGTGCTAGAAGATATTTTGGACCTTGATTTATCTGTCTCAGAAACAGATGATTTTATCCAGCTTGTAAGTGGCAAAAAGATAGTACTTGGATCCATTCCATTGGCTCACAGATATGGGGGCCACCAGGTAAGAGTAGCACCAATATCACTTCCTTATGCAAATATAAACAGCTGGTAGAAATGCTATCCTACTGAAGAAGTTATTTCGCATTAATTTCTAATATTAGTATATTGAGACTTCAAGAAGATGTTTCTAAAAGAATATGTCATATATAGATTAGCTGATGTGACTCCTTGTGATAAAGCTAGGGCGTAAGTTTCTCTAATGGAATTGAGAAAACTGGGGCAGCACAATATAACATTTCTGTGATTATCGCTAGAGAACTCATTCAGTGGAGTTTTGGCAAGAGATTTAGGCAAAGTCAGGTCGCACAATGAGTCAATATAAAAGCCTCAGAAGGGCAAATAGAATATAATTTTGCCAGGATAGCTGTAGAACATTTTTAGAACTGCTAGAAATTAAGTCAGGATTAATTGGGGATGTTATACATGCTGAAGCAATTAAGAAGGCACCTTCTAGAAATACAGCAAGACGTTGAAGCAAGTTCAATGTGTGGAATCTGATTTTTAAAAAAGGAGAGGAAACACAGAACCAATTGTTGAAATTGCTGTGACTTTCTTGTGAGTTAAAGATTAATTGATTAGGGGCTTCCCTGGTGGCGCAGTGGTTAAGAGTCCGCCTGCCGATGCAGGGGACACGGGTTCGAGCCCCGGTCCGGGAGGACCCCACATGCTGCGGAGCAGCTGGGCCCGTGAGCCATGGCCGCTGAGCCTGCGCATCCGGAGCCTGTGCTCCGCAACAGGAGAGGCCACAGCAGTGAGAGGCCCAAGTACTGCAAAAAAAAAAAAAAAAAAAAAAAAAAAAAAGATTAAGAGAATAGAGTGATGTTTAGCAAGTAAGTGTTGGCAATAATAATAATTACCATCTTTTGAGCACTTGGGTGTGTTGGACACAGTGCAAGGCATTTTGCGTATATCAACATTCATTCTTACCACACTCTGGCAAGGGTTTTCCCGTTTTACAGAAGTGAAAGGTCAGTCTCAGTGAGATTAAGTAACTCAAACAAATTTCCACAGCTCGTAAGTGGCACAGCTGGGAGCTGAACAACCACGAACAACAAATTTTAACAGAAAAGTTTGGAAACAATCATGTACATTCAAAAGCAATTTTTTCAGTTACAGTATGCTTCTGATTTTATATTGTATGCGTATAGTATAGGCAAATTTTCTACTTATAAATCATTCCTAGTTCCTATTCTGGAATTAAATAGATCAGTTCTCAGTATTCTACACCTAACAAGCTTGAGCTCAGCTATAAGATGATGAAGAAATTAATTATATGTCTTACATTTATGTTTTTTAAATGAATTTCAGTTACGTCTTATGGATTGAATTTTATTTTCACCTTTATTCAGGTTGTTGATTGTTATCATCTTAAAAATGCACTATTCCATTTTCAGTTTTGGCAAAGTAACTTTGATTATAAATTACAATGAAAGCTTTAAAGGTTAATAAACATGAATAATTTTCCCTTTTAGTTTGGGATATGGGCAGATCAGCTCGGGGATGGAAGAGCCCATCTTATTGGAATTTACATGAACAGGTACTACATGTTTTCTTGAATAATAGCTTTTCTGCTAAATATTAACACAAATCTGCTAATATTTAGGTTTTTTTTTTTTTTTAAGGCAGGGTGAAAAGTGGGAGCTCCAATTAAAAGGCTCAGGAAAAACCCCATACTCCCGGTACTTCTTTTTTTTTTTTTAAGTCATCTAAGTAAAAATTGATGTTATCTTAATTATAACTGAAAATCTTTTTTATCTTATTACCCATAGAAATGGCGACGGCAGAGCTGTGCTTCGTTCCTCCCTGAGGGAATTTTTGTGTAGTGAGGCTATGTACTATCTCAGAATTCCCACTAGCAGAGCTGCAAGGTAATTCCTCTCCCTCGAAGCTAACTTTCAGGACTGCATCATGTTCTCTCCAGAAATGTGTCATTCAAGTGAACAGATAAACCCCCAATAGCATGAGTTCTCATCGTTTCTCATAGTTTTAGTTACTTCTTGATAGCTTGCTAGCAGTTAAAGTACAATATAACTTTGTTTGATTCTCTTACCTTTCAGTCTGGTTGTAAGTGATGACGCAGTATGGAGAGATCAGTTCTACAGTGGAAACGTTGTGAAAGAACGAGGTAATAACTGTTCTTAGAACACTTACCTAAAATTAGACTAAGTTCTTCAGGAACAACAGAAATTGGGCATCTTTGCAGTCTTCTTAAAACCTGACCTGTGGATCTTCATGATGTAATTTCAGTGTTATGATATTATAATAGAATATCCTTTCCCACACCCTTACATCACTAATCCATCCTTTTCTAACAACAAACTTCTGGGAAGTTAACGAACAGCCAGCAAAACATTGTAAAGCCAGTGCATGAACATGCATATACTTCCTCCCTAGGAGACCCCCTCAGACCTTACCTCAGATCCTGACTGCTCTTACTTCATGTTTACTTCCAATAAGTTCGGTTAACTTTTCCTTCAGCTTTTAGTAGGTCAGAAATAAATTAGAAAGGGGATGAGAAAGTGACATAGAGCAGTGAAAAAGGAAGAGTGAGAGAAACTTGACTCTGAATCTCTGGAGAGGCAGGAGACCTGAAAATCAATAATAAACATATTTAACTACTTAAAATGCAGAGCTATTGAGAACCGCTGACAGCCCTACTTGCTTTACTGGGCCCCTTGGACATCACTGTGTTACGGGCCAGCGTTTTTACTGATGTTTATAGTGATTCACCAAGAGAACATTTTATGTTCTTCATACTTTGGGAAAAATATGTTTTGATAAGGTTTTCATAATCCCCCTGGAGTATTCATGTTTAAAGGAATTAAAGGTTATTTATCTTTAAGGCATCTCTCTCTCTCCTCTTTAACATTATCTGGATAAAATGCATACTATTACTGCACATGGGGCTTTAACAGCTATTTAGGTCTTTTTGTTTATGGTGATTGGAAATGAGATTCCGATCACAGACTGTTAATATGATGGGCACAACACTACTTTTATGTCTATGACGTATATATTGTTAATATGAATTTTTTGGGGGCCGCGCCTCACAGCTTGTGGGTTCAATCCCAACCAGGCCCTCAGCAGTGAAAAGGCAGAGTCCTAACCACTGGACCACCAGGGAATTCCCTGTTAATCTGAATTTTGAATTAGATGGTTCGGAAACCAAACTTAACGGTTTCAAATTATCTCAAGTATTTCTCCTTTTTAGGCCATTCATAGAATTTACACATCTAAGTCATATACAGATATTTTGATTGTGCTTTTCCCTAATATTTGCCCAGCAGACACTGTAGGAAAAGAGCTGGACAGGCAAAAAGAATATGTGAAACCTCTAACCGGCTCTGTGGGAATTGATTTGTGACTTTGGGTAAGTCACATTTTTCCCCTGTTTCTCCAACTAAAATGAGGGGTTAGATGAGATGACACCTTCTATGTCTTTCAGGACTGACATTCAGTGATTCAATGGCTGTTTGAGTAAACATTCAGAATCATCTATTGAGCTCTTATATTTTTTTCTAAGTGAATGTATTTTTATTGCTAAAAAAAAAACACATGAAAATAAATATTCAGATTACTAGCGTGAATGAGTCCTGACTATATGGATAACTTAGTCAACCCAGAAAATACTAATTAGCCCTTTTCTGTGCATACCACTGGATTCATCTCTGGGGGTCCAGGAGTAATAAGTATATACCGTGGTCCCTGGTCTTAAGAAACTCAGTCTTCATAGACACTATAGAAATAGTGTCTATAGCAATAGACACTATAGACTCCATAGCAAATGAATAATAAATAATCTGAGGTTAGGAAAAGGGCAATCTGTTTAGCTTTATGGAGGAAGTGGGAATTGACCTTGAGCACAAGATTAGAAAGTTAACAAGGATTTCAGTATGGGGAGAAGAGCGGGTGGGGCAGGGAGAAGTGCACAAAGGCCCAGAGGTAGCAGCGAGTATGGTGTTTCATTGAAGGACAGCACCGGCAGAGCAGCAGCCTTGTCGTCTGGGATAGACCTCACCTTGACGTGGAAACACATGTCAGTACAGCATTCCTTATAAGAAAAAAGCATGAATTCATTTACTAATTGTATTCCTAATGTCTACGATCAGAACGGAAGGTGGAAATAGAAGGCTACAAACATAAACACAAAATGCATAGATTCACTGTATTTCTTCAGCATATTCATAAGTTAGAACATATGCAAATTTTAAAAATTGAACTTCATTTCCAATTAGTTACACAAATGGAAGTCATGTACAGGGACTGTGCCATAGAAATACTCCACTAATTCTATATTTCAGGGTGAGGTACAGGGAAAAGGTCACAACTGGGGAGACAGTGGGAGCCTAACAGTTTAACCAAGTAGCATTTCACTAGGTTGGGGCCTCAGTATTTCTGAAGGTGTTGTGGTTCCTCACATTCTAACTGATTCAGGCATAAAGAAAGACAGAAAAATCCTTGACCCTTTCTAGGATGTAAATTAATTGTTTTTCTGATAAATCCAATCACTGTATTCTTTTTTATTGAAGTAATTTCATTTTAAAGAAAAGCATATTATGCTGTGTTTGTGTAGTTTAAAATAGTGTATGCTAAAATAAAAGTTTCTTTTTCAGGTGCAGTAGTGCTGCGTGTTGCAAAATCATGGTTTAGAATTGGATCATTAGAAATTTTGGCTCATTATGGTGAATTGGATTTACTAAGGTTAGAAAACCATTTTTTTTCAATGGTAGAAGACAATTGAAAGAAATGCTTATTTATGTGCTGTGAAGTTAAAATATTTTTGGTTTTCTTGTAAGTAAAACCCAAACTTTCAATTAATAGATATTTTCAACACTTGCTGTGTGCCTAACATCGTGTGGGTTTCTATGAGGCTGAAAAAGAAGGGTTTAGACCCAGTAGACCCTTTTCTCAAGCATTCTCAAGGAATGCTTTTATCTAGCGTGCAACCCAGTTGGAACTGAGGGCCTCTGTGCTACCCAGACACCTGGGTGGAAGTGACTCAAACGCCCCAATTCTGCAATTCCCTTCCAAGTTCTGGGATTCCCAGGATGCGTCCTCTGTCTCATATGTCTTCTTTCCTGGACTCTGGTTTTGACATGTGTGTGATGCCTGTTTCATACTGGGTTGACCCAGACATGAAGCTCAGTCCCTTCAACAGGACAAAAGCAAACAAAGAACAGACTGAAACTGCAAAAAGCGTTTAAGAACAAATCTTACTGGAGATTTCTTCAAGGAAGACAGATGAATGGTTCCTTCAAAAGAGCAAAAGCTCTTCCCTTTGTGTCATGCAGTATGGCTTCCACCAAACTCTGATGCCTTGGTGCCTGTGGAATCTGCACTCACAAAGTTTGTCTTCCTCAAGCCAACTTAGCAGGATGTTTCTTCAAACAAAAATATTTACTCCCGACTTCCCTGCTGGCGCAGTGGTTAAGAATCCACCAGCCAATGCAGGGGACATGGGTTTGAGCGCTGGTCCGAGAAGATCCCACATGCTGCAGAGCAGCTAAGCCCGTGCGCCACAACTACTGAGCCTGCGCTCTACAGCCTGCGAGTCACAACTACTGAGCCCACGTACCACAACTACTGAGGCCCACGTGCCTAGAGCCCATGCTCCGCAACAAGAGAAGCCACCGTAGTGAGAAGCCTGCACACGACAACAAAGAGCAGCCCCCGCTCACCACAACTAGAGAAAACTGGCGCTCAGCAACAAAGTCCCAATGCAGCCAAAAATAAATAAATAAATTTTTTAAAAAATTTACTCCTTTAAGAGGAATTCTGTTTCCATTTGTTAAGAGCATACAGTTCTAAAAAGGCATTAAAATATATAAGAAAAAAATTCTCTTAGAGAAACCAGAATCATTTGGAATATGAATCCTACACTGTAGGTATTAGCTAAGTAAATCCAGATACCTGGTCCACGGAGAGAATGGGGAAAGGAAAGTGAACGCGCAGAGCAGAGAAGTCATCACCATTGTCATGACCGTTCTCTGAGTCTTTTTAGCAAATGTTTACTGAACTTAGAGTCATCCCAGCTTGTTGAGAGAGAGGTCTCCTCTCACTGGGCATTTTCACTTCTCATTTGTTTTTTGGGGTCACTTCTGCTCAGATTCACTATGTCACTGAAATTGTTCTATCTGGTGGTCATAGTTCAGTTATATTTCACTTATCTCTATGACGTTTGATGTATATTGGTGAGCACTTTATCCTTAAGATGACTGGACTGGCTAACATGACTATGTATGTATGCCTTTTTGTTTCCCAAGTGCCTGAAACAATTCTCTAATCCACTTTAAACAAACTCACTCCTATTGGACTTTAATAATTCCCAAGTCATATCTACAACCCCAGTTATTTTCAGGATTCTCTCTTATCCAATGCAATAAACACTAGTATCAGTAGTTACTTGACTCATTAGTCAGTTAAAACAGGGAATTAAACATAGGATACATATACAACTTAAATATTTTAACTTCAAACCTTGGCCAATTTATTTGACATCTTATTTGTGAAACCTTACATGACCTTCCACACATAAATAGTCATTCCCTGCTCTGTTATCTTTATACTTTTTATATATTTCTATTATTGCATGTATTATATGGTAATATCATTATTTCTTCAGATGTTCTTCTCCCCTAATAGACTGTGTGCTCTTTAATGTATGGGTTTGGGTCTTGTCATTCTTTTTTTTTTCTTTTCTTTTCTTTTTTTTTTGCGGGCCTCTCACTGCTGTGGCCTCTCCGGTTGCGGAGCATAGGCTCAGGACACGCAGGCTCAGCGGCCATGGCTCACGGGCCCAGCCGCTCCACGGCCTGTGGGATCTTCCCAGACCGGGGCACGAACCCGTATACCCTGCATCGGCAGGTGGACTCTCAACCACTGTGCCACCAGAGAAGCCTGGTCTTGTCATTCTTTTTCCTAGCACTTGGAGGTTCTCAATGGATGTTTATTGAACTAATCTGAATTTGTAACATAATAAGATGGCATCTAATATGATCTTAGAAACGTATTTCCAGTTGTGACTAGTATTGAGGATATATTTCTCTATGGCTATTTTGGGAGTAAAATCTTATTTTACTTTTTAAAATTATAAGCATGCATCTAATGAATTCATGAATGTCAGGAGTGGATTGAGATGATTGGATACTCAATATGCTATTCTGAGGAACACTGATGCTATCTCCCCTTTATCTCTAGGATGTTATTAGACTTCATCATACAGGAACACTTCCCCTCAGTAGATGTCAAGGAACCTAACAGATATTTGGTAAGTTTTTTAAAAGAAAGGACAATGCTCTGTTTTCTATCATTGGCCGGCCACCATTAGTGGTTACAACTTAGTACTTAAAAATCTAAAGTTAAAAAAGGAAATGTAGAGCATTTTGAACATTTTGTTAAAGAAAGAGACGATGAACCACCTTGTAAACAAGACATAGATAAGGAAGTTGTTCTGTTTGAAAGGTATCTAGAAAAAGAGAACAGGTGTGACTACATCCTGACTATATACATTATTTTTTGAGCAGCATTTGTAACTTGGTCACATACATTGTTTTCTCACATGTTGGATATATAGGTATTTCTATAGTACTAAAATAAATACATACATAATAGGCAAATGTGATTTTCTATTCTCGTGGAAAGTTTTTGATCTTCATTAACTTTTTCTTTCTTTTAACAGCCACAGAGAAGGAAATTCCATTATTTTTCTTGGTGACTCATTTCAAAATTTAATAACGCATTTTGCTTACATTTAATTCCCTGTGCTGAATTCTAATGTTTTTCCTTTTCTTATTGTACATGAAGAAAACCCGGTTATAATACTATGCCTGAGCCTTGTATATATTATTTCTGGATCAATAACTCTATGTTCTTCCATTGTTTTCTTACATGTACTACTTTCCATCTCTTTAGTCATCTTTTGGTCCACCTTTGAGAACATCTTTTTTTTTTTTTTTTTTTTTGCGGTACGCGGGCCTCTCACTGCTGTGGCCTCTCCCCTCGCGGAGCACAGGCTCCGGACGCGCAGGCTCAGTGGCCATGGCTCACGGGCCCAGCCGCTCCGTGGCACTTGGGATCCTCCCGGACCGGGGCACGAACCCGTGTCCGCCGCATCAGCAGGCGGACTCTCAACCACTGCGCCGCCACCAGGGAAGCCCGAGAACACCTTTTCGTGTTGGAAATTGGGAGATCCTAAAAGAACATATGTTACTGAAAAATCTGAAAATTTTCTAAATTTTATTTTAGGATTTTTTTGCTACTGTGGTGTCTGAGACGGCACAGCTTATTGCCTTGTGGATGTCTGTTGGTTTTGCTCATGGTAAGTTGTCTACTGACATTTCATGCTTCTGATGAGAAAGCAGAATTAATTTGTTGAAGCAGAAGACTTCTTTTTTGCGTATTTCAAAATATTCCTGCCAATGAGCAGGAATAACATTTATAATATCTGAATTTATTTTTAGCAAGAGAGAAACAATTTTCTCATGTTTAAAATGATTTTGAATGGAACAGATACACTAAATAGAATAAGCATCCTCGACCTGTTGATGTTGTTACCTGTAAAGCTTTTTAACCTTGTGAGTATATATTTTATTAGGTCTTTTAAAAGCTTTTTAAAAAACCATTAATCATAAAAGCACTACATGCTTATGGTAAAGAATTTAAAATATACAGAAGTGCATATGAGTTCTGTGCTCCAGGAAAATCATTATTAACCATTTTATCTCAATTCTTCTAGACTTTTTTTCGATGGTATTCATATATCCCCTACAAAAACAGTAGGGCTGGCTTGTGTGTGTCTGAAGCCATTAACTGTGTGGGGTTACATTGGAAGGAATATCTGCCTGAACTAAGAATAACTGTCTTAAAACAAAAGCAAGTCACATATGTACTAAGGTCTCTAGATAAATGCGAAAGGGGGATCCCACATTGTAAAACTTCTTGAAATCTGCTTTAATTACATCCTCGCTGGGTCTCACTGTGGTGGGTGGGGTGGTGAGCAGGGGGGTGTTTCAGAGGTTTTGCTGTTACGAACTGTGCAGCAGTGACCACCATGCAGTTATATCTTTACACTCTGGAAGGTGAGTTTCTGAGGATAAACTCCTGGAAGTGGACTGGCTGGATTCGAGTCTGTATACACACTGAACATTTTGATAAGCAGGGTCATCCTGCTCTAAAAAAGGTTGAAACTGTCTTCACTGGACACTGTTGCCACCATGCCCAGCTATCCGATATTGGGCTGGCGTATGCATTCCCTGCCTCTCTCCTGCCTCACACCCCGCCCCCATCCATGACCCGCTCCCCCACCTAGGAGGTCACACTCCCTCACTAAACACTGTTGGTGGTCTGCAGCTAAGGACTGCTATGGGGTACATATCCATATTTTTACCTTTTCCCCCTCTCACAATTTTTGAAAATTAATTAACGTTTCTTTAGTAGTCTCAATTCCATTCCAAATAACTTATATTTTTAAATAAATGCTAGAAATTCAGGATAAATGAGAGGAGCTTTTATTTCTTGGGCCTTTTGTTCCTGTAGTATTTGACATCTTTGGTTGTGGAGGAAGTATACAACGAAAGGCTAAATTTAATTTTAAAATCCAGTTTTAATATATATTAAGCTATTTGACTTCACCAGTTAAACTTTCAATTGATAATTTAATTTTGTTTCATTTCTAAAACAAATGCATTTTCATGACCTCTCCTATTCTGTATAAATTTTATACAGTTAAAAATGCTTTATTATTTTATTGTCATGTTTTGGGCATCTTTTGTTGTTGTTGTTTTAGGTGTTTGTAATACTGATAACTTCAGTTTGTTATCCATTACAATTGACTATGGTCCCTTTGGTTTTATGGAGGCCTATAATCCAGGTATGTATGATTTATATGTATATTCCTTATTTCACTAAGGATATTATCACTGCTTTATTTTAGATAAACCATTATAGCTAACTCAGTAGTGGGGTGGTAGAAAGAATTGGGTTCATTCATAAAATGGTCATTTTATGTGCTACTCAATCTTCCAGGTGCCACAGGGGTACAGTATTGCTTTGTGGTCTCTGCCCTCAAAAAATGACATATTAGAGAAGATGACATGACGGGAGGAAGGAAATGTGTTGTCAGACAGACATGGGTCTGAGTTCTGGCATCTGATCCTTAATCTGTGCCCTTGGATGAGTAACTTAACCTCCCGCTTTACTAATCTGTAAAAGGATCAGAGCAGGCTTTGTGGGGGACATGCTATCAAGTTGGAGTTTCAAGTACATGTGTGGTAACCCGGAAATTCTTGTAGGTTAGAAATGTAGTCCTCTATTAGGCAAATAATATATTTTAAAAGATTTTCATGTGCATGGGTATTAAGTATTTACATTACTTTGAAGTTAAACTATGTCAGAAAGATTTTTATCTAATATATATAAATTTATTACATTTAAATATAAACTTAAAAATGAAGAAAGAGGGACTTCCCTGCTGGTCCAGTGGTTAAAACTCTGCGCTTCCACTGCAAGGGGCATGGGTTTACTTCCTGGTCAGGGAACTAAGATCCCGTATGCCATGTGGCACGGCCAAATAAATAAATAAGTAAATAATTTTTTTTTTAAATGAAGAAACTATCCATTATAATTATCCCCACTCTAAAGCAATAGTATTTTTGCTCTAAACAGATTTTGTACCAAACACATCTGATGATGAAAGAAGATATAAAATAGGAAATCAGGCTAATATTGGAATGTTTAATTTAAACAAGTTGTTACAAGCTCTAAACCCATTACTGGATCCTAGGCAAAAGCAACTGTGAGTAAATCCTAAATCTACTAATTAAATCTGTGTGAAAATATATTTGTATAATGATCATTTTTTGAAAAGCAAGAAACATTTAGGGCTTCCCTGGTGGCGCAGTGGTTGAGAGTCCGCCTGCGGATGCAGGGGACACGGGTTCATGCCCCAGTCCGGGAAGATCCCACATGCCGTGGAGCGGCTGGGCCCGTGAGCCATGGCCGCTGAGCCTGCGCGTCCGGAGCCTGTGTTCCACAAAGGGAGAGGCCACAGCAGTGAGAGGCCCACGTACCACCAAAAAAAAAAAAAAAAAGAAAAAAAAAAAAGAAACATTTAAAAAACCATACTATTTAATCTTTAATAACAAAGGCTTTCAAACTATATATGTGTGTATATCAATTTTTCGGGGGGGTGGGGAGGTACCATTTTGGCTTTTTTCCATAGTTATCAGGATAAAGTGTTTTCCTATTTATTGCTTTCTAGGTGCTGTGAAATCATGGTTTATTTCTTCTTTGATCCAAGGGTTATTTATCACTGTGTTTCTGAATTTCTAAGTAATTGGGCTTATTCTGTCCATATTTTTATGATCAAAGAACATGTTTGGTAAAATCTAGTCAAAATGTGTTTGTTACAGTTTCTTTATGGTCCAACATAATAAATTTTTGTACATATTTCATGATCATATAAAAAATGTGCACAAACATTTTAATATATCAAATTGAGTGTCTTGAGTATATTATTCAAGTCTTTTATAATTCTGTTTATTTTTTATCTATTAGATAAGTTTGATTCATGAGATGTGTATTAAAATATCCCACTTTAATTGTATTTTTAGCAAGCAATTTTTTCTAATTGTTTTGAATTTGTGCAATATGCCGTTATTGGTACATACTGATTTTTTTTATATTTCCTTCAGAAAATGTGCCTTTTATCCTAATACAGTGACCCCCTTTATCCTGATTAATACTTTTAGCTCTCAATTTCAACTTATCTGATATTAATATTCATGCTTACTTTTGTTGTATTTGCCTTGAATCTCACTTTATTTTTTTTAAAATCTTTATCACATTGTTTTAAAGTATGTTTCTTATAAAAGTAAACAAAACATAGCCAGGTTTTAACTCAATGTGATGGTTTCTGCTTTAATAGACGTATGTGGGCTTTTCACATCTATTATAATAATTGATTGATTTCATTCCTTCTGTCTTACATTGTGTTTTATTTTATGTGTTAGTTTCCCCCTATTCTCCTTACCTTTTTATGATTTGAGGAACTTATCCATTCCTCTACAACCCCCAACTTTGATTTGGAAACTACTGCATTCCCCACCCCTCATAGTTATCTTGTTTTTCTGCCACTTTCTCTACTGTTACATGAGAACAAGTTTCCAAATATTTTCCCTCACTAAGCTCCTATTTGCCCATTGTCTGTCTTTCCCTCCATCCCAATGAGACCTTTAGAATGCTTTTGTTTTACCTCCAATTACCCAACTGCTACATTTTGCTAAGATAGTTTAATATTTTGATTTTCAGACTGTTAGTAGGTTTTCGTTGAAGTATCTCTCTTCTATTTTGAGTCTTCGCCCTTAACACTCCACTCCCCTCCCTGCATTTCTAGTCATTTTACTGCTTACTAACATTGTTTTTATTATTTTTTAAAATTCCATCTTGAAGTCTCTGCCTTGATTACTTTCTTAAGTATTTGACTCACATGGGGTATATAGGTGATATACTTTCTGAAATCTTACATAACCATTAATATTTTCATTTTACGCTGATTGAGATGTAGGATATTAGATAAAGTATGGATTCAGTTGCTTGTAACAGAAACCCCAAATAATAGTGGTTTGAACAAGAAGGACATGTATTTTTCTCTCACATGAAAGTATGGTAATGCATGTTGGTAATTCAGGGCGGGTGTGGGGACTCAGTTGTCTGAGTCCCAGACTGCTTTTAGCTTTCTATGCCACCATCCATTGTCTGTGGCCCTCATGGTCTGAGATGGGACCATCTATCACATCCATATTCTAGGTAGGAGCACGGAGAAGAAAAGAGGCAAGTCCTCAATACTGAAGGACACATTTCAGAATTTGTACACATCACTTCCCTTATTTCGCCTTGGCCAGGACTTAATCATATAGCCATATACATGTAGTGGCCTTATACTGTATCAACTTAGCTAAACTGGTCCAAAAATGCCCTTCACTGTATGGTCACGGGTTAGGTTGGCCACAAGAGAAATTGCCAAGATCTGGAAGGCAGAAGAGAAGCAGCAGTGTTTACACCCAGAGGGCTGGTATAGGGTTGGGCACTACTGCAGCTCACATGCCTTGTCAGCAGCTGGATTTGAGCAGAGGCGTGAAGGAGTCACAGGAGCAGCCACAGAGATATGTGGGGGAACAGGGCTATAGGCAAGGGACTAGCCTGTGCAAAGGCCCTGAGGCAGGAGTGTGTGTGGGTGTTTAAGGAACAGCATGAAGGCCAGGGTAGCTGTAGCAGAATAAGCAAGGGGAAGAGTCATAGGAGATAAGGTCAGGAAGGTCAGGGGAGTGGAGCTTCAGAGTGTGTTGAGCATCTGTATAATTTAGAATACATTAAGAATGTTAAGAAGTAGACAATTTGTTTACAAATGGGTTTAAGGTTAATAACTTTAATTTTTAAATTTTTATGAAGTATTTCACTATTTTCATACATTCAGGCAAATAAAATGTTATGGTATTGGGTGAAGTATCTGTAATGCATTATTTTGGGTCTAAGATAATTTTTAAAATACTCCAGGACTTCCCTGGTAGCACAGTGGTTAAGAATCCACCTGCCAATGCAGGGGACACGGGTTTGAGCCCTGGTCTGGGAAGATCCCACATGCCGTGGAGCAACTAAGCCCCTGTGCCACAGATACTGAGCCTGCACTGTAGAGCCCGCATGCCACAACTACTGAAGCTCATGCACCTAGAGCCTGTGCTCCGCAACAGATAAGCCACCACAATGAACAGCCTGCGCACTGCAACGCAGAGCAGCCCCCGCTTGTCGCAACTAGAGAAAGCCGGTGTGCAGCAATGAAGACCCAATGCAGCCAAAAATAAATAAGTAAAATAAATAAATTTAAAATAAAATAAAATACACCCAAAAAAGCCATTTATATAACTGTTTTGGTATTATAAAGACATATTAACATTTATCCTATAAGCTAATTGTATATAGTAATATTTCAGGAGTTACCTGATTTGACCTGTACTGTATCCACATCTTTGAGACAGTAAATTTATATTGACAGTTTTCTCTAAGATATGATATACAATTAAATCACTAAATCAGAATCAGTCATATGTAATCGAATGCTACTTAATGTATGAGAAGGTTCACTTTGTTCATGTAAAATGTAATTCAGGAAATGTTAATATTTAATCACGGTTTGACGATGCTTTCTTTTTTCTCCCTATAGTGCTGCTCAGATTCTTGAGGGGTATCCCATTCTTTATGATACAAGGTTTGTTGTTTGTTTGTTTTAGCACATATTAAAGCATCCTGCTTGGTTTGAGGGCAATTCTTAAAATAGTGAGAAATTTAATAACAAATCAAATTGACATTTCTCCTTTTAGATTTAGAGAATTGTTCAAAGCCAAATTGGGATTACTTGGAAAAAGCAAGGGTGATGATGATTTAATTGCCTTTCTCTTACATGTGAGTTTATCATTTTATCTTTTTTTCCTGATTAACATTTGAATGACTATTCTGTATATTCTTCAAGAATTGAGGTTGCTAAATGTAAGTATTTTCATTAGCTCATGGAAAAGACAGAAGCTGACTTTACAATGACATTTCGGCAGCTCAGTGAGATCACTCAAAGCCAGTTACAGGAGCTCAGCATTCCTCAGGTATTAGTGACTTTTGGCTTTTTTCTTAACTCAGTTTTCTTTAACAGATTTGTTGAGGCATAATTTACATACCCTAAAATTCTACTCATTTTAAGTGTACAAGTCAATGATTTTTAAATAATTTACAGATTTGTGCAGTTATTGCCACAATTCAGTTTTAGAACAGTTCCATCACTGTGAAAAGATCCTTTTTGCCCATTTGCAGTCAATCCCTTTTTACCACTTCCATCCCCACCAACTACTAGTCTACTTTCTGTCTCTTTTCCCTTTCTAGACCTCCCCTGTAAATGGAATCATATGATATGTGGTCTTTTGTGTCTGGCTTTTTCGCTTAGCATATTCTTGAGGTTCACCCATGTTGTAACCTGTATCAGTGGCTCTTTCCTCTTTATTATTTTTAAGATCTTTTAAGTACGCCTTAAAATATTATTATTTCCTCTTTATTACTTTATTACTCCCTTGTATGGATGGACCACATTTTGTTTATCCAGTTACTAGTTGACAGACTTTTGGGTCATTCCCACTTTTTGGCTATTGCGAATAAATACTACTATGAACATTCATGTACCGGTTTTTGTGTGAACATATTTTCATTTCTCTTGGGTAGATACTAGGAGTGGAATTGCTGGATTGTTTAGCAAATTTATGTTTAATTTTTTAAGAAACTGCCAAACTGTTACCAAAACGGCTATTCTTAATTCAATTTTAAGAAAGGTATTGCCGGGACTTCCCCAGTGGCACAGTGATCCGCCTGCCAATGCAGGGGACACGGGTTCGTGCCCCAGTCCGGGAAGATCCCACATGCCGCGAAGCGGCTAGGCCCATGAGTCTTGGCCGCTGAGCCTGCGCGTCCGGACCCTGTGCTCTGCAACGGGAGAGGCCACAATGGTGAGAGGCCTGCGTACCGCAAAAAAAAAAAAAAAAAGAAAGGTGTTACCTTTTTACTTCAATACTAATCTGCTACATTTATGCAATAATATGGGTATTAACCAGAAGACTTCCACTTCTTATAGATTTTTAGAAACATAGCTCTGTTTATAAGGTGTAAGTCTTTTATATTGCAGTCATTGTTTTTATTCTTTTTCAGATGAAAATCTAGCCATATTTTTTAAAATTTCAATTTCTTCATTATATTTCATGACTTCTGTGTTAACTAAAAGAAATTATTTATATATAAAAACTATTTGTGTATAGTTCTCACAGGTATGTAATAGCCATAAATTACGTTTTTAGGAGTGATTTGAATAAAAGAATGTCTACCTATTCAGCAAGAAATCCAGCAAAATGTTAACCAATAAGCATCTTTGATATAATTTAAAAATTATTAGTGAACTATCAGAACTAATTATCATTTAATGTGAGATTTAACATTTAACATTAACTGAGACAAAGTAATGTTAAAGTGACTTGAACGAGTTCTTGACAGATGTTAATATTTAAATTACTGAGTGTAGGGAAAATTTGAGAGATCATTACACTTTTAATCATTTTAATAGTTAATTTCTGTGTCTTCTGAATTTCAAACCTTTTTAACTCCCTAACTCTTAACTAGAGCTAATAGCTTATTTGTGTTCCCTTAGCCTTTATGTATATTTCTATAACACTTCTAAAATGGCATTGTTTACACACTTTCCTTTTTAAAAGCAGGAATTATGTCTTATTAATTTTTTTATCCCTTCCAACTAACATAGTTCCTAGCACATAGTTGACATTCCATAAATATATGTTAAATGAATTAATAGATAACTAAATAAAACACAGTTGCAAATTAATTTTTTTTTTTTTCGGTACACGGGCCTCTCACTGTTGTGGCCTCTCCTATTGTGGGGCACAGGCTCCAGAAGTGCAGGCTCAGCGGCCATGGCTCACGGGCCCAGCCGCTCCGCGGCACGTGGGATCCTCCCGGACCGGGGCACGAACCCATGTTCCCTGAATCGGCAGGCGGACTCCCAACCACTGCGCCACCAGGGAAGCCCGCAAATTAAATTTTTTAAGTAAATTATATATTAAGTGAGTTTTCCCTATTTAAAGGAAGGGTTTTGATAATGTAAGTATTCACATGTAATATCTATTTATAAGAACTATGTATATTTTTTATTTCTCTTAAATCATGCCATTACATGGATCTCCATGAATGAGAATTTGAGTTGAAAGTTATATAAAGAAAAGGAAAGCATTATTCCTTTTTAGTACTACTTCTACTTGAAATAGAGAACCTTAAGACAAATCTGGATGTTATAAATTCATTGTTAAAGTACATAATTTAAGGGACATGGAGTTAAAATAAAGTGAACAAATATTAATAAGCAGTCTATTACTGTATTTTCTTCTAGCAATTCTGGGCACTGAAAATGATCTCAAAGCACAAACTCTTTCCTGCCTGGGTGTCCCAGTACCTTTTGAGACTGAAGAGGTAAGGTAACCTAATCACTTCTTGAGAAAGCATGTAATGTATTACTTTAGCATCGTCAACCCATCAGATTCCTCACTTCCTTTCCATTTTTCAACATTTCCTTTTTAGTCCCAGGAAGTCTGCTCTGGCTGAGTAGTGTCTGGTAACATCTCACCCACGCAGAGAGTACCCTTCTGTTCACCTCAACTTTGATAATGCCGCTCCCGTGTCCTGAGCCCAAGTCTCCTAAGCCTTGAAGCTCTGGAGAGAGAGAGCACTCCCCAGGCTTTCATCCAGTGTCTACAAATTGTCACATCTTATACAATCATCAGAAGTTACTTTGCTTCCTTAACTGTCACAATGAATCTGGAAGCAACAAACATGAAAGAGTAAAGAAATTGTAGGTAGTGGTGGTTGAAGGAAGAGACAGGAAAACCACAGGACGCACAGGAGCAAATAGCCTGTCACAGTTCAATGGCAGCTGCGGGCTATTCATAAGGATGACCCTGAGTAATGAAGAACAAGTTCAATTATTTTCAGAAAACTATGTTTTAAGATAAGGAAAGAGAGGTGCCAGAACATTTAGGGTTTTCTTTAGACAAAAGTATTTTTTTAATTGGTAAAAATAAAAGTTTTGGTATTATCTAAAATAACTAAATAAGATAGTATTTTATATATTGTTTAATCAAACAGTATTTTCTGTCTTCCTTTCAGACACTGATTCAATGTGATTTAAATTTTTTTTTTCAATATTTGTCTTGTGAAATAATTCTCACCCTTTTGGAAAAAAGATATGATTTGGGGAGACAGTGATTATTAATTCTGTTCTTTGTTCTGTTCATTTTTAGTAACATGAATGATTCAGATTCTGAAAGAAGAAAAAGAATGACAAGTAGGTAATCCTTTTGATTTTTTTCAGCTTTAAGGATTATCACATAAAAGCAACAGGAAGTAATTACTGGAAGTAATTACTCCCAGTTTTCAAAACCTAGAAAACTGGAAGTAATTACTTGAGGGAACTGGATTTGTTGTTTTGTTTTTAACTACAGAAACTCTAGATGAGTGTATTTTAGTTGAGCTGAAGTGTCATATATAAGCCTTTCCAATTTCAGATGACTTTTAACTTGATTACGATAGCCCTGCTTTCAATAACTTTGCATATTGTTGTTAAAATAATATGGCCTTAAAAGACGGTGGAGAGACAAGGAAGGTGGTGTGGTTTATGGTGGAAAGAACATGAGTTTTGGAATCTGACAGATGAACCTCATCTTGCCACTTTTTTTGCTGTATAATATGAAAGATATTTAACTTTCCAATTTTCAAGGCCCTTAGCTATTATAAAATGGGCATATTTTGCAGGGATGTTGTAACAACGAGCAGTAATATATGTAAGTTATCTTGTTAGTGCCTGGGCCATAATACACATCTAGTAAATGGTAGTGCTAAAAATAAATCACCTTTATGTACTGCTTTCAGCTTACCATGTGACTTTACACTTGGCTTGGAGAAGGAAAAAAAAATGAAGGTAGTCCTTTTTGCAACATGGGTTCTAAGAAGATCAAAGAAGTTAAGACAGAAGTACTCAAGTCCTGGAGTACTCTTGCCTTACTTAGGACTGGTGTGGAGAGCTAGCGTGTGTCATCAGGGCGGCTGATTCATGTTGATGAAATAAGAGTGATGCTAATATTCCACGTTAAGTTAGAGGATGGGACTGCTTCTTGACTCAGGACACTATTGTAGAAATAAAAGCAAGCTGAGTTTTTACAACGAAGTGAGTAATCAATCTTTGGGGCTCAGCATGGATTTAGCTGCCAGCCACTTATGTTCAGTGGTGCAATCATACAGAATTTATAGGCCAGCTCAATATGGACTGTATCAGCAATTAAGAGAAAAAAGAAATTGAGAGAAGAAAATGTCGTGGCTGTCTTTAGGCTTTGGATTTGTGTGGATATGACAGGACAGATGAGATGGTAAGATGAAAGACATTTAGTGAATTCAAGGCTGAAGCTTTGAATTATTTTAGAGAAATAATAAATGCTGAACAGTGTACTCTCAAGGAAAGGAAAAATTAATTTCCATAATGAGCAATGGGAAAAAGTTCCAGATGAGATTTTAAAAATTTACAGAATTAGGTAACTTCAAAGAATCCTATGAACAGATCTACAGTTTTCTGATTTCAGGTAGTTTGTATATATCAACACATAATTTGATCCAAAGTACTTCTGCTTGCAGCTACAAGTCCCAGCATATTTAACAGTATTTCGTTGCCAGGTTTCTATAGTGTTGGTCAAGTTTGTTAAACTTTTAATTGGGTGACTCCACTCTCCCTCAGCCTAAGTCGACTGCTTCCACAATTTCCCTTGCATGTCAGTTTCCTTTTCGTCTAAGGATTATATATAGTTATGGTGTATATGTTTTTTGGGTTTTTTTTTTTTTGCGGTACGCGGGCCTCTCACTGCTGTGCCCTCTCCCGTTGTGGAGCACAGGCTCCGGATGTGCAGGCTCAGCGGCCACGGCTCACGGGCCCAGCTGCTCCGCGGCACGTAGGATCTTCCCGGACCAGGGCATGAACCCGTGTCCTCTGCGTCGGCAGGCGGACTCTCAACCACTGCACCACCAGGGAAGCCCTGTGTTTTTTATGTTAAAAGAGTTCTGCATGAATTCTTTAAAATTTGCAAGATGCAAACTTGTAGAAAGAATAAAAAGATTCCCATCACTCAACCACAGTTGCTATTCACTTTTCGATGCATTTATTCACACTTCTAGTCTTTTTCTGTGTGTATTGATTAGGAGAAAATGTAGTAGTAATCATATTATGGTATAATTTTAGATCCTTCTTTTTTTCACTAAAAATAAACATTTCCCCTGACTACTTCATTCTTTATAATGTAATGTTTTTAATGACTGCATAATATATCTTTGAAAGGGTATGAAATGTTTCACTTAACCAGTCCCCTATTAATAGGCATTTAAGTTGTTTCTAGTTTTCCTTAATAATGCTTTTTAATGTTTAAATTTGTTCCCATAGACTATATTCCTAGAGAAGTAGAATTACTGGGTCACAGGGCACTTGTATTTTAGATTATCTGTCATGTCTTGGCAGCTCTTTAAAACCAAGTCAAAGTGGAATTTGTATGTTCCCTCCATTCAAGTAACTCAGAAAAATGTTGTTGAGAATCACAAAACAGTGATTTCTGGAGTCCTCTCAGAATTTCTTTCAGGCCAGTGAGGATAAACATCCCTCCTTTCCACCTAGTTGATAAATTATCTTGGAAAAGTCTCATCTCAAATAAAGACATAACTTCTGGAATGTGCCATTATTATAATATTTTTAAGATTTAATTTTATTTATTTTGGCTGTGTTGGGTTTTTGTTGCTGTGCACAGGCTTTCTCTAGTTGTGGCGAGCAGGGGCTACTCTTCGTTGCGGTGCCCGGGCTTCTTCTTGCGGTGGCTTCTCATTGTGGAGCATGGGCTCTAGGCATGCGGGCTTCAGTAGTTGTGGCACACGGGCTTGGTTGCTCCGCGGCATGTGGGATCTTCCCGCACCAGGCATTGAACCCATGTCCTCTGCATTGGCAGGCGGATTCTTATCCATTGTGCCACCAGGGAAGTCCCTATAATACTTTTTAGTATGAAAAAATGCATGGTTACTATAAAAAATATAAATTTACCAAGAGTTTTGCCTGCATGTAACCTTTCCTATTTGCTCTTGGCAACATCAGCATTAAGCAGTCCTACTGAGTCAGACCTGAATCCTGTGTTTGAATGTTAAAAGCAGCAACTTTTTTCCTCCCTTCATTTGGGCTACAGGATGAATCTTCTACTCTCTCCCAGCTTTATAAAATGCTTAGTGAACTGAATATGGTGAAAACCAAATTAATGATAAAACGCTGAAAAGAATAATAAAACACAATATTGCTCATGATGCGAAAAAAGTTTTTCCTGTACCATAAGGTAATAAATGCTGTACATTGTTTATAAACAATCAGAATTGACTGATGCTGATCATTCTTCTCATTTGAGCCTTCCGGCAAAGTTCTTAAAGGTTATGTCATTTCAGTGGTAATTTCACATGGCCTGTGTCAACTTAGTAATTATTGTTCCATGATGAACTTTTCCCTCTTGTTTAAGCTGTTAATCCTAGATACGTGCTGAAGAACTGGATGGCAGAATCCGCAGTGCAAAAAGCAGAAAGGAACGATTTTTCAGAGGTAAGTTGGTTGACTTTTCTGGGCTTATTTTTATTAATTTAAAATGTATCGTACTTTAAACACCCTGATTTTGTTTGCAGACATGCTAAACCATACCTTTGCCAGCACCAGCTTCCCAGCTTCTCATTACCTGGTCTCTCTTTTTTTTTAATCAGTGAATCATTTTCTTTTGTATTTCAAATTTTATTCTTTAATGTGTTTAAATAAATTTTAAGTATTCATTTGATATCATATCTACATTATTTGAACTTCTGAGGGTCTGGTTCTGCTAGGCATTGTTTATGTTTAGGGATTTTTGATTTCAATCTCAGAAATCCAGTGAAGCCTGATTTGAGGGTGCATCTCTCCAAAGGGAATTAGCTTTTGCATCTACCAGGCATCTATGGCACTAGCAAGCTGGGTCCGTGAAATGAAACCCTGACATCCGTGAAGATGAATGCACTGGATCTATACACATCAGCTTGGATGACTCTCACATATAATGTTTGGCAAAACAAGCAAGTGGCAAAGGAATACATACAATGTGTTACCACCCCAATTTAATCTAAACATGTAAAATCATGTCTTTAGGGATATATGCATATATAATAAAAGTAACAAAATGAATAAAAAGATGATATCATCTTTGGACAGTGATTGATTTGCCATAAGGAAGAAGTTCGAGTTAGGGAAGGATATTCAAGGCTTCAACCATAATGGAAGCATTTTATTTCTGAAGCTGAGTGCAGGATACACAGGTGTTTGTCATATTATTCTGCATACCTTCTTCTATGCCTCAACTATTTCCTAATTAATTGTTTAAAAATGCAGTGCACACAGTGTATTTCTTAGAAGAGGAATAGCCCCAGCACTCTTGCTGTCACTCTTCTGTCCTGCGCTGGAACAGACGTTATTAATGATCACGGCCCCCTTTCTCTCTCAAATGGGTCACAGCCTTAGGATTCTTCTCATCACAGCATGCTGTGTAGTCACTACCAACTGATGAGAGCGGGTACGATAGAGAAACTGTTCTTGCTGTTTCTAATTTGGAACTTGCATTAACTTTACATTTCAGTAGTTTAATTAGCCTGACAAATCTAGGTTTTCATTTTAGAAAATAAAATATTTTTAAGTGTAATCTTTTTAGGGTATTAAGGAAAAACAAAGAGAAGGAAGCTAACTCAGTATTTACCTTTAGATACATTAGTCTAAGCTGGGGAAACTAAACAGTGTTCAATAAGATGTTTTTTGTTGCCTTGTTTCACCTTCTTTCCCTCTCTTTTGTTCCCTCCCTGTTTTCTCCCTTCCCTCAAAATTATATTTGAGTAAGGATGCAGTGCCCACCTTGGGTGGGGAGGTGTCTTCCTAGGTCCAAGTAAACGTTCAGATTCAGCAGACTATTACAGGCTGCTTTTGGCCCCCCCTTGATTCAGAAAGATACAGGACAGAAACACAGCTTACCAGCAAGGCACCATTAGGTTCCTCCTTCCAGGAGTTCTTGAAGCATCCACGCAGGCAGGGAGGTACAGCGGTAAAGCCCAGGTGCAGGGGGACACGATCTACACTGGGAAGATGCAGGGGCAGGCCTGGCTGAAAAGCTGCACGTTCTACAGAAACCAGTATCTCTTCTAACAGCTCCACGGGCATAGTTTCCAACATCCCCACAAGAGACCTGCCTTATACCATGAGTCTCTACACTAAAGAAAGTCCAACGCATTCTATCAGGTATTTACAGTTCTCCCAGGACAGATGCTATTTGTCAGTCATAAGCCGTGTTGTATGGTGATACAGTGGACATACATATACCAGGTTACCAGGGGAATGGATCCAGAACGTTAACTAAGGGTTAAATTTTCATGCAGGAAAAGAAAAAGTTCTTGTTAAACGTTTAGACCTATAACTCTTTACACATAAAACTTGTGTTTACATTCCTGCATCAAACATTTCTTGAGAATTCACCCTCTGCAAGTTGCTATGGAGAAGTATTAAAAATCTCTTCAGGGAGCTTTTAAACTAGCAGGTAAGATTAGATAGGTAAAATATTTATTATATATACTTTTTTTTTTTTTTTTTTTTTTTTTTTTTTTTTGCGGTATGCGGGCCTCTCACTGTTGTGGCCTCTCCCGTTGCGGAGCACAGGCTCCGGACGCACAGGCTCAGCGGCCATGGCTCACGGGCTTAGTTGCTCCGCGGCATGTGGGATCTTCCCGGACCAGGGCACGAACCCGTGTCTCCTGCATCGGCAGGCGGATTCTCAACCACTGCGCCACCAGGAAAGCCCTATTATATATACTTTTTAAATGGAGGTATAGTTGAAATATAACCTTTTGTTAATTTCAGGTCTACAGCATAATGATTTGATATTTGTATATCTTGTGAAATGCTCACCACAATGAGTCTAGTTAACATCTGTCACCGTGCACAGCTACAGTTTCCTTTTCTTGTGATGAGGACTTTTGAGATCTATTCTCTTAGCAACTTTCAAATATACATACAGTATTATTAACTATAGTCACCATGCTGTACATTACACCCCCACGACTTAATCTTTTTTTTTTTTTTTTTTTTTTTGCGGTACGCGGGCCTCTCCCGTTGCGGAGCACAGGCTCCAGACGCGCAGGCCCAGCAGCCATGGCTCACGGGCCCAGCCGCTCCGCTGCATGTGGGATCCTCCCGGACCAGGGCACGAACCCGTGTCCCCTGCATCGGCAGGCGGACTCTCAACCACTGCGCCACCGGGGAAGCCCACGACTTAATCATTTTTATAACTGGATGAAAATATACATTTTGACCCTAGAATTATTGCTGAAAGAGGTGTGTTTTTTGATCCCTCAGTTTATACCATGGGACAGAATTGCAAATGAAGCAGCATGAACTGGAATCCATGCCCTTGATTTGGAAAGAGCGTAAATCATTGACATCCTTTTATTTTTATAAATATTTTAGAAAATTATAATTCTCTTAATGCTGTGAAGGAATTTAGAAATGATCGGGAAATATATGTGTTCTTTGTGATGCTGTACATATTCACTCTCCTGTTTCAGCAAAAAACTACTACTTAAGGAACTTGCTCTGGAACAATAGAAATTTTAACTAACAGCTATAGTTGAAGTTTTAATGAAACATAAAATGTTTAAACATTTTCATGCACATTTAAAATTTACCTTGTCGTTTCAGAAATTTAGAAAATTAATAAGGGTCCTGATTAAGATAATCTATATTTATCTACTTTAAATTGTTTACCAGGTCCATCTCCTCCAGCAAGTTCTTCGCCGTCCTTTCCAGAAGCATTCTGCAGCTGAGACAGCAGGCTATTCCTCACCTACTCCCTCCTGGGCCAAAGATCTCAGGGTTAGCTGCTCATCTTAATTTGGGGAAAATCAATTAAGGGATACTTCTATCACCGAACCCAGCATAGAATAATCTGTTGGACAAATTCTTAACGACCACCTATATTTTCTTGACAATCCTGCATTTCATAATAATGGTTATATATAAAGAGATTTTTTAACCAAATAAAGTGGACCTATTCTCTGGAACATGTTTGTGGTCATTTTTGTTTTAATCAATCAATTTAATGAATAATAACTACCTGAGTTATTCTCAATAACTGAAAAATCTTACCACAATCTTTTAATGAATTTGTGAGTTTTCATCTAATACCATGTACCCAGCAATTTGGGGCACATCAAATAAGAATATAATTTAATTGTACTCCTCAAGCTTTTTTGTCTGTTATAGTAATTTTCATTTACCAAAGTAAGAGGATAGTTTAATGAACCTGATTTACCATCTAACCAGCTTATTAAGTATCAAGGCATGATGATCTTGCTTCGTTTACACCCCTGCCCACCTCCCCCTTGTTCCTGGATATTGTTTTAATTGCGGTATAAGTTATATATCCCCAAGTATTTTAAAGACATCCCCAGACATAGTTTCATTTAATCTATGAATATTTCTGTATCTCTAAACATTAATGACTTAAGACACATACATACAATACCACATCACCTTAAGACACTTTTCTTCTGTCTGTGCATAAACTGAATAACAAATATGCAGTGATCAACTGATCAATCCCTAACAGTGTTGAAAGAAGGGATGTGACCGGTCACTGTTCATGATATGTATCTGTTATTTATGTAGTGATTTGTGGGTTGAAGAGCTAATAGCGATGTTTGTACTTTGCATAATTACTAACTACTAGCTAAAACTAATTACTAGTTAAAATAGCATGGCAGCAAATGTGAACCATGTTGGGGACTAGTGTTATTTAACTAAATTGTGGTAACTGAAACTTGTGCATGTTGAACTCTGCAGAGCAAGGACCATCTGGACCATCTATTTCCTAATGTTTTCTTTTGTATCCTGTAATAAAGGCGCAGGGATGGAGAGAGACAGTGCATTCAACCTTTTGGTCCACCAAAATTATATCAATATTTTGACCACAAAATCAGTTAATTCTTTTCCGTAGCTTTTCTAAAATACATATTATCTAATGCTAAAACTCACAAACGTTTTAATGTTTGAATTTTTATAGTTTTTCCCCATAAAGTAAATGTACAGTATGGGTAGAAGTTAGGAGACCCGGGCGGCGACCCAGCTCTGTGAGATGCAGACGGGTTAAGCACATCTTCAGGCCTCATTTCTTCTCTGTTATGTTAGGAATATGTTTGAATTGATGGTTTGGGGGTCATCTGTGAAGCCCATAACAACCACATCTCTCCCTTTCCCTTCCTCAGTCCCCTGGGTCCTACTCTCTGAGCCCTCCTTTTCTATAGTGATGGGTCCCAGTGCTTAGGAAAAATTTAGTGCACCTTACCAGTTTTAATTACTAAATATTTTGGTTTTAAAATCTGAATTTGCTTTTTCATTGTTGTTTTAAATGTCCATTTAGAGCTTACTTTTTTCCAAATATTAAAACATAAGATTAATTATCTTCCTTAAGTAGAAAATAACACATTAGTTATTATTATTATTTTTGGCCGCGCCGCCCAGCATGTGGGATCTTAGTTCCCCAACCCATGCCCCTTGCACTGGAAGCGCGGAGTCTTAATCACTGGACTGCCCGGGAAGTCCAACACATTAGCTATTATTTTACCCACTTTAAGAAGATTTTGAGGTGTTTTACATTAAAAAAAAATAACAACCATGGAAATAAAACTAAGAAAATCTAAAAGGACTCTCAGAAGCCAATTAGAAAGAGAAGAAAGATAAGGGTAATAGGAACTTAAGATAAACTGGTTGTTAAAATTAAGCATTAAATTTATCTGAGGGAAAACATTCCTGGTTGAAGAATATAATTTGATTGCCTTTTCCTGTCTCTAAATTTTTATTTATAGCAACTTATAGCATTATAATAACAGAGAATCCAAAAACTATCTAAAAAACTATATTTCCCCCAATTACTATGTTATTCAACCATTAGAAAACCGAAACCAAACTAGGGTATGTCCAAGACTCCTCAATCAAGCAATGAGTCTCAAAGAAACTAAATTCACTCTACCTCTCCTGGTTTTTTCTTTTTCTTCTTTCGATTTTTCTGAAAGTTCTGGAGGGTCACTGAGATGGAGATGGAAAATATGTCGAAGATCAACATGACTTTAGAAGGCCTAGGATTTTTAAAAGGTCAAGTATATTATAAAATAGAATTGATATTGCACTAGATTTATACTGATATTTCTAGAAATACCATCTTAAGGAAAAAATTTAAACTTTTATTAATTTGATACTTTGTAACATAATAAAATAAATGAACATAAAACATCATTTTAGTTAACTTGGAAGGGAAGATAAAATTCATTGAAATGGAAATACACAGGAAAGATATGTACATTCAGGCAGATATTCTAAATTCTGTGTTAGGTTAAGGATTATGAATGTATTTGAGAAACAGGGAGACGTTTCCTATTTGCATTTCTAGTCTGAATACTTCAATATTGTATCTAAAATGAACACGATGTCACGGAAACAAAGTAGCAAAAATGCACCTGAGGTTAGCAATGATTACACCCATCACCCAAAGATACTTCTAGGTTTCCCTTACGGCATGTTGCTTCTCTTCTTTTGCAAAGCTTTCATGAGATCCGACATGAAATCCTGCTCCCCGCCTCCCCCGCCGGGTGGTCCCGGGTTCGCCTTCCTTGTGGGGGGAGCTGGCGGCCTTTTGACCACCACGGGGGTCGGCTTCGCGGCTTCGGGGGCGAGGGCGGGCGGGGGCGGCGGGGGCGGCGGCAGCGAGGACCCCGCGTCGCTCGCAAAGGACGGCGGCGGTGGAGGAGGCACGAAGTCCGGGGGCGTGTCGCTAAAGTCGGGGGGCGGCGGCGGCGGGGGCGGCGGCAGGAGGTCGTGGGGCGGCTCGGGGAAGCCGGCGGCCGCGCCCTTGACCTTGGGGGGCGTCCCTGGGCTGCCGCAACCGACGTCCGAGGACCGTCGCACGGGAAGGGGTGGAGGCAGGCTGGACTTGGGAAGGGGCTGAGCCCTGGGCGCTCCGGGGTCGTGGCTGCCGAGGCCGGACTTCTTGTCCTTCAACAAAGCGACAACAGCATTTATTCTTGACCACACGGCCACGTGGACATGACAGTTCCCGGACAGGTGAGTCTCCGGATTTAGGAAGCGTGTGCCCCCGAGGGGGAGACTCAGTCCCTCAGTCCTGAGACTCCAGGTTGTTCCTGAGCTAGCTCACCTCATATTTATAATAATGCAACTTCCCCCAGGAGTTTCAGGTAGCTGAATTGAATCCCTCTGCTTTAGTGATAATTATCATTGCAATTTACATTTTATCAGGCTTTCATTTTATTTTTCTTTGCTTAATAACCTCTTGCCACTGGAGATTAGAAATTTTTTTTCCCCCTAACAAAGTACCCTTATGATTGAGTTTATTTTATTTAGTTCAACTGCTTAGCATGATAAGAAATTAACTGGTGACGTATTTTTAAAAAAATTATGAACAGGGCTTCCCTGGTGGCGCAGCGGTTGAGAGTCCGCCTGCCGATGCAGGAGACGAGGGTTCGTGCCCCGGTCCGGGAAGATCCCACATGCCGCGGAGCGGCTGGGCCCGTGAGCCGTGGCCGCTGAGCCTGCGCGTCCGGAGCCTGCGCTCCGCAACGGGAGAGGCCGCGACAGTGAGAGGCCCGCGTACCGCAAAAAAAAAAAAAAAAAAAAAAAAAAAAAAATTATGAACAGGCAGTTTGGGAATTAGTGTTCACACATAGTTAAGTGATTTCTATTCTGGGATCCTTTTATTGCTTTCAGCATTTTAAAATGTTTCTCTTAGTTGGCATTACAAAAACCATGAAAATAATAATCGCTGCAAGATGAGATTGTCAGACTTGAGAAGCTAACAAGAATATTAGAGAAACACAACTTGTAATGGTCTATTGTGGTTTTCAAAAATTATAAGAAGCTCGATAAATACAGGATTTAACTGTTCCCACCACTGGCTGATGGACAAAATGAAAGGGGAGAATGAGGTGGAAAACTACTGAAACACATTTAAGACTGGTTTGAATCATACATGGAAAATATTCAGTGGAACTTGTATAGTCAGTTGAGTCGTTACCAAATGGACTAATAACTAAATTATAACTTTTAGCTATACTTTTTAGATAGATGTAAATGAATATTCATTAATCTCTACTAAAAAAATGTTATGGAGAATGTTATACCGATTTGGAAATTATTTTAAAATGCGTTTTCTTCTCTGTCACCCTGGGGACGTATGTAGAACGTTAACAGGAAAATACGATAATGAATATTTTATAGTGGGACCCTGTCAGCGCTCTTCTAACCTGGTTTGGGGTCCAGATAGCATTTAGTAAAGGGCTTCTGATTAACATGTTGCTGTAATTTTTTCAGAAAAAATAAGTAAAAATCCCAAGGGCTTAAAATGCAGGTGCCACTTTCAGCGAGAGCTAAAACCACTTGACTCAACCAAAAAAAAAAAAAAAAAACTGCATCAGTCAAAATAAATGTAGCTAAACTAAAAATAGTTACCAATCCGCAGCATTAAAAAAAAATTCTTACATTTTCCCGAAGCTGTGATTGTTGGTTTTTAATTTTTCATTCTAGCCTATGTAACTTTAAGGTAAATATATATATATGAAGCAATTATCTAAATGAAATTACAGTGACTTTTGAATTGTTGGAACTCTATTTTCTCCTTTTAAAAGAACAGTTATTAGAATACTGCGAATGGTTTAGAATATGGGCTTACAGGTGACGGTCTGATAGAAGTGGGTCTTACCTTGGTTGTTTCAACATGTCTCTGGGCTTCTCCGAGAACAGTACTCATAGAATGTGCTGCCTGGGGGATCTGACCATTGGCCTGGGTGGTGCCTGTCTGAACTCCTAAGGGGAAGGAGGAGAGACAAGAAGAGTGGGCAAAGGCGGGAGGGAAAATTAGGAGTATGGGATTAACAGGTACAAACTACTGTATATAAAACAGGTGAGCAACAAGGAGTTACTGTATAAAACAGGGAACTAGGGCTTCCCTGGTGGCACAGTGGTTGAGAATCCGCCTGCCGATGCAGGAGACGCGGGTTTGTGCCCCGGTCTGGGAGGATCCCACGTGCCGCGGAGCGGCTGGGCCCGTGAGCCGTGGCCGCTGGGCCTGCGCGTCCGGAGCCTGTGCTCCGCAACGGGAGAGGCCGCGACAGTGAGAGGCCCGCGTATCACCAAAAAAAAAAAAAAAGAGTGGGCAAAGTATTTTCAACATTCTTCAGAGTTAATCTGAAAAGACAAAGCAGTTTCATGTCTCCAAAGCAAAAGGATTCACAGGTACACAGGGCTTTCGAAAAAACCTGAGGTTCTACGACAATACTTCATGAAATTTAGCAAAACATTCAGGGAAATGAATACTTCATACAAGCAACAAAATCTGGATTAACTGGGGTCCTAGAGAACAGTATGTTCTGCTTTTAAAAACTTTTTGGTGACTGGAAAATGAACCTTGAAAACCTCCTTTTTAAAAGAATTGTTGTTGAAGATTTTACTGAAATGGATGTTTCTGGCTTCATACCATGCTACGTAGGGGAACAACTTTTGAACATTATCCTCAACAAAAAATACTTGAGCACAAAAACAGTAGACAGGACTTCCCCAGGGGCTCAGTGGTTAGGAATCTGCCTGCCAATGCAGGGGACAAGGTTCGAGCCCTGGTCCGGGAAGATCCTACATGCTGTGGAGCAACTAAGCCCGTGTGCCACAACTACTGAGCCTGCGCTCTAGAGCCCGCAAGCCACAACTACTGAGCCCATGTGCCACAACTACTGAAGCCTGAGCACCTAGAGCCCGTGCTGCGCAACAAGAGAAGCCACCGCGATGAGAAGCCCGCTCACCGCAACGAAGAGTAGCCCCTGCTCGCCTCACCTAGAGAAAGCTCGCGTGCAGCAACAAAGACCCAACACAGCCAAAAATAAATAAATTTATTTTTTTAAAAAAAAGGTGGACAGAGGGGATTGGGCAAAATATACAAACCCCCACTATACCCTGAAATTAGATTTTTTTTCCCCAGGAAGTCCTGATATGTGCTTCTTTTCCTGCCTTTTTATTTGCCCTTTTGCACAAAAGTGTGCCTAGCCAAGGTTTCACAGTTTTGAGAGTCAGAGAGAAGAAGCTGTGTGTTGACGTCTCTGGCTCCTGAGAGGGCATCCCGGGGGGAGGACAGCCAGCTCTCCACACACTGAGCCTGCTCCTGCCATGACTGAACTGCCTCCCAGACCCCGACATGAGGTCTCCTCCCTGAGGGAATCCGAGGTTGCCTTAGCTCTGCTCAGTACCAGCTGTTCTGCCAGATATTTATGAAATGACTGTTTGCTTGCTTCTCTAAATATTTTCCAAATATTTTGAAAAACCCAAAACTCTATGCAACAACTCAAAGAAGGTCATCAAGTACTTCAGGAGACAGGGAAGAAGGGAAGGTCTGATGAGGAATCAGATACTTACACTATCTCAAAGTATCTCTGTACGAATTATTGAGTACAACATGAAAAAACTGCACAGGAGAGAAATCGGACAGCACGTTAGCCAAGGGTCAGAATGAATGTTTTCAGTGAGGGGCAACAGACGCCATATGCCTCCGACTGGGATACCCCGAGAAGGACAGGGCAGCTTGGTCCTGCCCCAAACACATTACCTGAGATGAATTACAAGGAAATATCAGACACATCCAAACTGAGGGACATTCTATAAAATAAATGGCCTGTATTCTTTAGAAAATGTTAATGTCTTGATAGACAAAGAAAGGCTGAGGAAGTGTTCCAGAGGAAAGGGGATGAAAGAGACATGATGCCTAAATGCAAACTCCAAATCTGGACGGAACCGGTGCCAGGAAAGAGCATCGCTGTAAGGGCATCACTGAGACGACTGGCAAAACTGGGGTATGGGCTGTGGTTTACATAAATATACTCTATCAACATGAAATGTTAAATTTCCTGAACTTGATAACTGTGCTGTGGGTAGTAAGGGAATAGCCTTAATTTTTTTTTTTTTTTTTTTTTTAGGAAATACAAAGGGAAGATTTAAGGGACAAAGGGACACAATATAGTCAATGTACTCTCAAGAGGCTCCAAAAAAAAAAGGTCTAGGGACAACATATGGGGAGTGGGATGGGGAGAGGGCGATGATACAGCAAATGTGACAAATAGTATAGGTGCTCTGGGTCAAGAGTCTGTGGAAATTCTTTGCATTATTCTTGCAACTCCTGTAAGTTTGAAATTATTTCAGAATAAAAATATGTTCATGTCCATTTATACAATCAAAAGGCTGGAACAGGCTATAACAACTTGTTCTGCTGTAAGGATTTTTGCTGTAAAATGCATGCTCCTCATTCAGCAAGAGCAGCCGTCTCCCTGTTCGGAGCTGCCCTCCTCGGCACATCTGCTCGGGGCGGTCAGAACTTAACACCGTGTGCCACGTAAACACGAGATTATCTCTAAGACTATTTAATGGCTCTCTCTGATTAGCCACATCTTTGCTCTGGAGGGCGGAAAGTAACAGGTTTAAACTTCTTAAGGTCTTAGGATGTTTAAATTTGAGAGTTTTTCATAAGGCCTCGTGTCCCATCCCATGCCGCCCCCGAGAGATTTAAACCGCTTCGATTCCAAAGTGCTCAATCTCATTTCCTTTGGTCTCTTCCCTTTCCCCTCTTCCCTCTTTGTTTGCATATTCAAAAATCTTTCTTTACAGGTAATGGAAACACCTTTGTATAAACAGAAACCAAAGCTGAATACTGAAGACAGGGGAAATTCCTTTAAAGGGCACAAATTATCAATATATATATTTTTTGCTTCTTTTGCCCAAACACACACAGTCTGATTTCTCAACGGCATAGGGCACACTGCTATGTAACCAGGATGTCTAGGTCTTTGCCGGTCTGTGGGAACAAAAGAAGTCACGTCTACAGCAAGCTCTCAGATGCTCCAAGCTGCTGTCCTCCCTTTACCAGGAAGTCTAATCTTTTCTGTGGGTTCTCTGCCCCATCCTGAGACAACCCACGGGTACCCACATAACTTGTATATCCTGTAGGTGCCACCGATTTCGGATCTAGGTTGTCCTGGGGTCACAGTATTAATGTCCCAGCTGTCAAGTAGCAACACCACCCCTCCTGTTGCCACGTCTCTCTGGCAGACCTCAAAGGAATTAAGGGTGGGAAGTTTATTAAACACATATGAGACCCGCATGGTTTACAGAACTCAAGTGCGTTCCCAGAGGGGACTGATCCCTCATGACCTTCTTCACCCACGTGGTTTGTAAAGGACCCATCCCACCACTTGTACTGGCATACTCTTCAGTGCGGCTATGTGATTTAGGTATAAGCATGCAATGGAGCCCTTCCGGGGCGTTTTCAGAAGTGGGGCTTTCTCTTTGTACTAAGATTTCCAGCTGTGTGAAAAATGTTAGCCTAGAGAGCCAGTGGCAGTCCTTGCCACTTCAGGGGGACAGTGCCCAAGAAAGAAACAGGGGCCTCCCTGGTGGCGCAGTGGTTGAGAGTCCGCCTGCCGATGCAGGGGACGCGGGTTCGTGCCCCGGTCCGGGAAGATCCCGCGTGCCGCGGAGCGGCTGGGCCCGTGAGCCGTGGCCGCTGAGCCTGCGCGTCCGGAGCCTGTGCTCCGCAACGGGAGAGGCCACAGCAGTGAGAGGCCCGCGTAACGCAAAAAAACAGAAAAAAAAAAAAAACTATCTTGATGACTTCGCTTAACCCCCTGGATCCCGCTGTGCCTGAAAGCAGCCTACCTCTGGATTTCCTAGTTTTGTGCCATAATAAATCTCTCCCCCTTGGTTTTTGTTGCTTAAACTAGATTGAGTTGGATTTCTGCCAACTGCCATGAAAGAGTCCTGATGAAAAATAGTGGCTAAAGTCATAAAATCATTTAATAAGTACTAAAAAAAGCCTCCACGTCTGTTTCCTAATATAAAAGAAAAAAACCCTGCCATTTATCAAGAATACATTACTTGTTGCTAAACACTTTGGAGGTGAAACGATGCCTCGGGATTTTCAACTGGGTAATCAGAGCAGAGGCACACAAATCGCCTGTGGTTTGACTCCCAGCCAGTGACCCTGCACCACTTGGCCTTGCCTCTCCAGGACTCTGGGTCAACCATGTGAAGAGGGAGAGAGGGCAGGAGAGGAAAGGGATTCCAGATGAAAAGTTGAAGCGGAGGAGGCATCAGACTGACGGGGCCTGGGGTTGATTGTCTCCAGGCTCTGTCAGATGGTTTTATAGCAGGTCCTGCCCAGGGAGGGTTAGTGCCCGCGCAAGAACTCCTTGGCCGCAGTTCTTGTTCTGATCTGTCTCTCGTGGGTCCAAGGTCCAGGAAATCTGTCCTCTGTGGGTGACCCCCACTCTGCAAGCCAATGACTCAGAAAACAGTTGTTGGGGTGAAGGAGGCTCCCTGACTACTGCCCCCAAACAGCCCGAGGTTCAAGTGAGCCCATCAGCCAGTAACTCCTCTGATCCCAAGGAACATTTGCTTTTTTCAACACTATTCTTGACATTTACCTTAATTTTGGCGGCGGGGGGAAGAGAGGTGTTGCAAGGAACGTATGGTTTGATTTGTCCCGGGCTCCTGGATGGACATGGGCCCCTTAAAGACCTTCCAAGAGCCCTAGTGATTTTGTGTGATGAGTTGAGGCGAAGAGAGAGGCTCGGATAATAATATACGAGAAGAACTGAATTTTAAAAGATGGCGTCATTTCAAGCGGGTCTCTGTTGCTAAGATGTGATCACCGTCATCGTGTACGTGTGTGTGTAACTGAGAAGAGTGAACTTCACGTTCTATTTGAAAGTGGCTTCCCTTCCTTCTAAGCTCATCATCTTCAGTTCCTCCCGAGCTGGTCACCAATGTAGCTCTTTAGAGCTTAAAACTCCACCCAGCAGGTGCTCATGGCAATACATTCTAGGGCATAAACTGAAAGACAGTTTAAATGGAGGACTTTTTCTCCCTTAGATGCTCAAATGGAAGCATTTAATAATAAGCAGGGGTGCTCTCAGTGTGGTTTATTTTAAGATCTCAGCACATTTGTTCTCTGTAGGGCTGCGGGGCTTAATTGTGATAAATAAGACTCTACAGCAGAACCAAGATGGGTTAATTTACTATCTACTAACGGCTATTCCATCGTGGGCAAGATCCTCCTTTTTGATCAATGGACATCTCACCTGACTGCTGCAATGGTGTCCTTCAGAAATTGGATTTAAGCAATTCATTTAGGAGAAACGGAATGAACAGCATTTTGCATTTAGTATTAAGGGCATTCACATTACTTCACCCTCAGAGAAACCCTACCAGGTATTAATTCATTTTTCCATTTGTCGTGCCAACCGTCTTCGAATTCTAGCCGAGTGCCTGTTACCTGCCCGGCACTGTGGTCCGTGCTGGGAAAACTATGATGTACCAGACAGAAACAGTCCCTGACCTCGTGATTTCCTTCAGTGTCTGGAGCAGGGAACAGATACTAAACGGATGATCACACAGATTATTCCTACCAAGGACAATTCATTTGCAATCTGAGGCTGGGCAGGAATTATAGCCGCATGAAATCAGAGAGCATCATTAACAGAGGAAGAGCATCTGAGAAGTCCTTGAAAAAGGATGGTGCCGGGGGCTTTGAAAAAGTGGGAAAAGCAGATGGGCTCTGCGGCAGGAACAGGAAGACGGGGTGGGGAAAGAGGCAGATGAGATGGGCGAGGCTCATTTCATGCAGCTTTTGGTGGCCTTGCTAAGGACCGGGGACTTAACCTGAGAGCAGCGCAAAGCATCTGAAGGGCTGAAGCCCCAGCCCCAGGGGGCCAAGTGAAGATCACGGTGGCTAGATTTCAATGGCAATGGAGACAAACAGGCATGGGCAGATTGGACCGATACTCCGAAGGTAGAATCAGCAGGATTTAGGAGTGACTGGATTTGGAGGTGAGTGAGTTCTCCTGCATGTTTCCTACGGGAGCAATTGGGCAGATGATGATGTTATTTATGGAAACAGAGAACAACAATGGAGGAGCAAGTCTGGAGGGTAAGAGGATGAGCTCAGTCTTGCAGATGTTGAGTCTGAGGGGTCTGGGAAGGGTCCACGTGAAGCCAATGAGCAGACCATTGGATACGTGGGTTTGAAGGTCAACAGAGACCAAACAGGGTTTGAAGGTGTCCAAGCTTCAGTCCTCTCAACTGTGGAGTGAGGATAACAATGTGTACCTTGCAGGGTGGTTGTAAGGACAAGAAATCATGTGTATGTAAAGCAATGCATAGTACCCACTCCATCCCTCAATGTCTTGCCTTCCTTCTTTTTTTTTTTTTTTTTTTTTTTTGCGGTACGCGGGCCTCTCGCTGCTGTGGCCCCTCCCGTTGCGGAGCACAGGCTCCGGACGCGCAGGCGCAGCGGCCACGGCTCACGGGCCCAGCCGCTCCGCGGCATGTGGGATCTTCCCGGACCGGGGCACGAACCCGGGTCCTCTGCATTGGCAGGCGTACTCTCAACCACCGCGCCACCAGGGAAGCCCGCCTTCCTTCTTAAACATATAAACCAGGAGCTGTTATATTACTGTTAAAATGTGATGTCCAGAATCGGGTACGGGGCTCTAGCCATGATGTTATTGAGGCAAAACACCAAGGAATGATCTCACCGTTGGTGTGAGCAGCCTGCCGGGCACTAATGGAGCCTCGAACAAACATCGCGTCTGTACTGCGATAAGACACAGCTCCCTACAAGCTCACCCTAAGCTGGCGATCACCATCTTGTCCACATGCATATCATGAAAAAAGGGTCAGAGCTTTGCTAAAAGTCACTTATAAAGAAATAGATACAAGTGTGTGTGGTGGCGGGGGGATCTTAAATTTGACCATCAGGAGGGAATGTATTCTCTGCAGTGTCTACAAAGTTCTGTTTCTATGAAATACATTAGGTAAGTTTGAACATGACCTCTGAGCTTTGATCAGGTGTCCGACTCTCCCCTCTGCAAGGTACCTGTAGAAGGAGGGGCTGGTGGGGTTGCGTTGACAGTACCCAGGTTTGTCCACCGAGAGGCAAGCCCTGCCCTGGCCATGGCCCGCTGATAGTTATTATAGAGCGTCTTTCCATACTAGGGAGAGAACACAAAAGAAGCAACAGAGTAATCCCAAATTCTGCACTCAATTGCAAACTGCAAATTCAAGGAAAAAAGGACTTTACGACTACTCTTTTTACTCCTTTTCCGAGATTTTTTTTTGTAGACGTATTTCAATTTAAAAAATCCACAAATCATGTTTTCATATGTTAAATAATCTTCCAGATTAGCAAAGTCAGGTAATACTTTCACCTCCCCATTAAGGAGAGCTTTAGCCACGCACTGTGATGACATCTATCTTTATGTAATTCTACTGCAGATTGTATCTCGTGTTTCTTAATTACACATGACACTTGCAAAGCTCTCCATACATCAATATCTGAGATGTCTCATGTGAAAGTAAATCCCTGACTCTCAGGTCATGGGAGAGGTCCATGTATCAACCACTTTCACTTACTTAAAAAAAACCAATGGGCAGATAAACAAGGTAATATCTATGGCATTGACCCATTAACGGCATTGACTCAGTAAGAATGGATCAGCTGTTTCTCAGTAGCACAAAGACTGGACCCAGGTCAGGAGGCTGGTTAGCAAAGATAGGGTGAGTCCAAACGCTCTCTCACCTTGGCGATCCTGATTCCCGTAACCCACTGATTTAGCATTCTTGCGTCATCACAGCAGAGATACTTGATATACTGGGACTCCTTCTGAATTTGGGGATGCTAGAAAAAGCCATTTCAAAGACCGTTTATAAGCTCTTCACTTATTAGCACCTTTCAAAAACATTTTTAAAATTCTCACAGTGTATGAGATTTCCTGAGATGGTGGCCAGAATTACTGGTAGCAATTGTTTAGGATTAGGAACAGGAGTAGATTTTTTACAGAGGCTAAATTTGGCAAGAATTTAAGAAAGCGGTGACATGATTTATCACAAGCATTTTTTACTATATTTTCAATAATCATTTTCATTCCTGCTTTTTGAACACTTGAAAGCCTTCACATTTATCATGTTTCTAGCCCTACAAGAAATCCAAATTGTTTCTCCATTTATCAGATAAAGGAACTTACCTGATGTAATTCTTATGTCAAGGAATTAATGCTTTTGTGACTCCCCATCAGTCCTAGGGTTATTTCTGCTACCAGGAATTCAGAGTTTCACCCCGTCTTCTGTCATCTCTTACCCAAATGGGCCATTTTGTCCTTGAGATGGATGGCACAGAGAAGGACTATTTCTGTCTAATCTTAAGTGGCAATGAGCTAGGTGCTGCACTAGGGGTCACCCAGGCCTTCCAGGAGCTCCTGATCAAAGAGAGCAGTGACGGACAGGCACGAAGGGGAAGGAGAGTCACGGGTCCTTGGTCATACAGAACATCCTTGTCTTTCAGCACCAGAAACAGCTCCCTAACTTCCAAACGCATTCCTATTCTGACTGTCTTGTAAGAGGGGCAAAACATGGGTCTCTCCAGCAACTTGATGCCTATAGTTCTTAGAAAGCAGCTGTTGTTTTGTTTTGTTTCTGGAGGAATTTTAAAAGTTGATGTTGTTACCTTTGGCTTGATATATTAAAATTTCTTTGGTGTGTTTTTTGGTGCATGTCATGTCATGGGAAAGCCAGGTTCCCAGGAGCAGACTGAAACTGTATTGTGCTTGCAATGAAAGCAACCATCTGGGTAGAGGGAGATCCACTTAAACAGCACAATCAACAATTTCTTAAGTATGTACTTCATCTAAATAGACTAAAATGTAGTCATTCCCTTAAGCGTAATGGTTGTTGAGCACAAAAGAGAGGCAAGAACTCTTGACCTTGAGTTCTAACTATGGCTCCCCCTATGATCAGGAGGTCGAAGTATAGACTTTGGTTCATTCTCTCCAACATTAGTGGGGTGCGTCTCACCAACTTCCTTATGTCACATGTGTGCTAAGACTGTATACAGAAGAATTAAGCATCAGATGACCCTGAAGGTCTCTCGTGATCCTCAGATTTTATGACTCTAAGATGAGCTGCCTAGTGGGCTCCTTTGGGGCTCCCTCGTGAAGGCAGGAACCTTCTAGGCTCCCAGGACATCATACAGCAAGTTCCTGGGCTCATTCTTCTGTTGTGCCTTAGGACCTTGCCAAGGGGTTTAACTCCCTTGAGCTTTTAGCTGAAAAAATACTTGCAAAGACGTTTAAGGAAAAATGCTGGCTCCATGCCACTAGTTAGACTCTTCCACCATTGGTTTGCTTGCTCCCGACCACAGAAAGAGAAGCTCCTGCAGGATGTGCCATGCAGCACACAAAGGTCAGGGCAACTGCAGATCGTTGTTCAAAGGGATCTTACAGATCCTCTCTAAACTTAGCAGTGGGAGACCAGAGAAGTTAAGCCATTTATCCAAGGTCAAAGGGAGTAGCAAAACCATAACAAGAACCAAGGGCCTGTGCATTCAACAGATACCTCTGAGTGCTCAGAAACATTACCAATGCCTAGGTAAGACAGAGATGAGGAAGAGAGGCTCACACTGTACTTAGGGAGTAGCGGCTGGGATGCCACTGGGGGAGACATACGTAAACAAACGTATGATCACTCTATGACATGGTCAAGTTCGTAGTAAAAGTTGGAAACCAGAGAAAGGCTCTTTGGACAAAGTGACAGAATGTTGTAATACATTTGAGGAACATGTAGAAATTCTGTGTGGCCAGGACCTGGGAGCCATGGAGAGAAGAGGCAGAAAAGAAGCTGGAGAGGAAGCGGAGTCAAAATAGCCTCTGGACGTTGTCCTCTAGGCAGTGGGGCCATCAGACCTTTGGAACAGCAGGGAACCCAGGCAGCGGTGGTGGCTGGGGCCGTGGAGTGAGGAGGAAGAACAGACAGAGAGCGCTGCACGAGAGCTGTCTCTCACAGAAACCAGAACTTGAGGAGGGACTGGACAAAAGAGGGGAGAGGAGGGACTTCAAGGATGATTTCTCTATTTCTGTCTTGGAAAAGTAGGTGGGTATTATGGGTTTCATTGTGTCCCCTCCAAAGACGTGTTGAAGTCCTAACCCTCTGTTTAGGTATCTGTGTGAATGTGACCTTATTTGGAAACAGAATTGTTGCAGATGTAATCAGGTGAGCTCGTACTTGATTAGGCATTTATAGTCTACTAGGGGAGAAAGCCAACAAAAATACAAAACGCTAAGTAATGTAATTTCAGACTGTGAAGAAAATGTAGCAGAGTAAGGGTAGGGAATAGGTGAGTGATGGAGCCGAATTCCCGAACTCCTTCCGTGACCCCTCACCACCTCTCAACGGAGCTCAACAGAGACATAATTCCTCCTGGAGGATGGTCACTTCCACTGCCCCATCAATACCTCACCTCAGAATGCAGTGAGAAAAAATTCACAAAGGAGCAACTTCACAGGAAAGAGGAGTGTGCATCAAAGAAAGAGCACAAGGGCAGAAATGATTCTGGGGTACCAAGTCCTTTCTTGTGAGTATGGACAGCCTCTGATATCTTTTCTGTGAGTATGGTCAGCCTCTTAAAAAACTTTTTAATTTACTTATTAATTTTTAAAAATTGAAATATAGTTGATGTACAATATTATGTTAGTTTCAGGTGTGCCACCTAGTGATGTGACACTTGCCTACATTATGAAATGATCACCAGGGTGAGTCCAGTAACCATCTGTCACCATACAAGGTTATTGCTGTATTATTAACCATATTGCTCAACCTCTTAAAGGACAGGTGATGTCTCTACTGCCTTCTCAGAGCGTGGCCCCTGGGACGTCAACATCACCTGGGAACTTGGTGGAAGTGCAAATTCCGGGGCCTGATTCCAGACCCACAGAATCAGAAACTCTGGGGGCCCAGCCACCTGTGTTTTAACAGCTCTCCTGGTGAGTCCCATGCACTCTGAAATTTGAGAACCACTGGTCAGTAGAAATATTTAATTGGTTCTAGAGCGCAGTAAGAATGCCTTCCAGTTCTTGCTTGCTGGCTATGTCTCTCGACATTGCACTTATGGTCTTATGGGCATATATTGTTTAATCTGCACAGGAAGTGTTCTTTTTTAAAAAATAATTTTGTTTATTTATCTTTTTGGCCGTGCCATGCGGCATGTAGGATCTTAGTTCCCAGACCAGGGAGATCGAACCCGTGCTCCATGCAGTGGAAGCAAGGAGTCTTAACCACTGGACCACCAGTGGTTAAGACCACCAGGGAAGTTCCCAGGAAGTGTTCTTATTTCCACTTTGTAGCACAGGGCAGCGAAGCTTAGAGAGTCCTGACAATGCACCAGGTGAACAAGGCCAGGACTCAAATTCTCATCTTCTCGACAGTGCCCCACCATGGACTGTGATAATCCGTGAGTTTATCCTGAGTAAGAAACTCCCGGGCTGAACTTCTCAGCCCTTGCATGCCTGTGGAATCACACGATCTCTTAACATGCTTCGCCATAATCTCCAACTCCTTTTTGCAATGTATGTGCACATTCTTTGAATTCTTTAAATCTGCTCAACCTCATGAAATATTTGCATACCAAGAATTTTCTTCCCCACAGTGCACAGAAAGGCACATAAATGACCAAAATGTTCATAAACAAATTAGGTTCTCCAAACGACAACAGACACTTTTACTCAGCAAATGAATAGAAATTCCTAATATTTCGGGAAGGAACTGAGAAGCATGCCTAAGGGCAAAATAGGCAGGGTGACTGCCCGTAAGGAAACTGGCTTGAGAACAGAACTGATCATTCTGAGAAAAGGGAAATATGTGTTCCCCTTGGGTTGTTTGTCCTGATTCTTGTTTGTTCTTGGATCATCAGGCCTGCCTTTTTTTCCCACCTCCGAGCCCTCTCTCCCATCTGGGAGGCCCTGCCCTGGGTCTCAGCGTTGCCACGCTCAGTGCAGCCCAGGGTGACCTGTGTCCCAGATCAGATAGTTCAGCCCATGATTCTGGGACCTAGTTCCAAGCTTGTGAGTCAGCACCAGAAACCGCATTCCCACCCTGCTCACTGGGTCTAAATCCTCGGCCTGGGAACCTCTAGGTCTGGGAGCTCTTCTTTCTCTTGCTGGAAATCCCTCCTTCAGCCCCTGGACACTGGCCATGGGTGTGGGCCCTTGCCCCCCTCTGACAACGTTCATTCTATTTGTCTGCTCTGAAGTGGATTTGGTCCCCAGCTGATAAGCCCTGACTGTTGACGCTTAGAGTTAGAACACATTCTGATCCTGAGTGCAAAACTTGACTGTGCAAAACAAAAAATAAAAAGAAAAAAAAAAAACAAAAAAAACAAAAAACAAACAACAACAACAACAAAAAAAACTTGACTGTGCTGAGGAAAAACTAAGATTCCTGCGCCCCATCCTTAAATGGTTTGATTCAGTGGGTCAGGGCCCTGAAACCTGTATTTCTAACCAGCCTCCCCTGACTCTGATTCAGCCAGTTTATTGACCAGCATTTCAGAACCTCTCTCTAAAACCTTCTCCCTACCAAAGAGATGTGGGCAGTGCTGCAGAGGCGCAGTGCACGCCCAAGGGCAAAGGAGGGCCTCCATTTTGGTAATTTCTCAGGGTCTCAGGTCTGCAAACAAAGGCCATGGGGGCAGACAGAAACACAATGAAGACAAAGTTCAAGGGCAGCTTGGGCTGGGGGGAGGCAGAGAAGAGATTCTGTGTCCTAGCAAACAGTGTCCGAGAGAATGGCCTCTGGGCCACCCCCCAGCTTCTCATCCTGCCTCCGCCACTTCCTGGTCGGGAGTCTCTGTGCCCAGGTTGCACGGCTACAAACTAGGGAGAATTGTGGCTCTCACCTCATAAGGCTGATAAAGGGATTAAGTGAGTTAATATATGGGAAGTGCTTAAATCACTGCATTACACATGAAACATTTCTTGTGTGCTTTTTGTTCATTAAGAAATGTCGGGCTTCCCTGGTGGCGCAGTGGTTGAGAGTCCGCCTGCCGATGCAGGGGACAGGGGTTCGTGCCCCGGTCCGGGAAGATCCCACGTGCCGCAGAGCGGCTGGGCCCGTGAGCCATGGCCGCTGAGCCTGCGTGTCCGGAGCCTGTGCTCCGCAACGGGAGAGGCCACAGCAGGGAGAGGCCCGCGTACCGCAAAACGAAAAAACAAAGAAACAAAAATGTCATTTTCTGACAAAGGGATAGAAATGAAGAATAGCTTAGTGGTGGCCAGGGGGTAAGAAGGGGATGGGAATAGGAGGGAAGTGGGTGTAGTTATAAAGGAGGGTGTCCTGTGGTGATGGGAATGCTCTGAATCTTGACTGGACCAATGTCAATATCCTGGTTATGACATGGTACCACGGTTTTGCCAGATGTCACCACTGGAAGAAACTGGGAAAATGGCACATGGGACCTCTCTCTGTAGTATTTCTTACAATTGCATATGGATGTACAATTCTCAAAATAATTGAAAGAGAAAAGAAATGGCATTTCCTTCCAACTGCTGCATTTTTTTTTTTTTTTTGCGGTACGCGGGCCTCTTCACTGCTGTGGCCTCTCCCGTTGTGGAGCGCAGGCTCCGCGGCCATGGCTCACGGGCCCAGCCGCTCCGCGGCATGTGGGATCTTTCCAGACCCGGGCACGAACCCGTGTCCCCTGCATCGGCAGGCGGATTCTCAACCACTGCGCCACCAGGGAAGCCCAACTGCTGCATTTTTAAAAGACAAATGGGAGCAGTCGAAGGGGATGCCCAGGCTGTCTGTGCCCCACCCGGCTTTTGAGAATGGTTGGGCCAAGGCAATAGCCAACTCTTGGAGTAACAGGTGTGTGACAGTGGCACACGGGAGTGGGCGCCTCTGAAATGATGGAGTGGGTTCATGATCATCTCCAGTGACAGGGTTCTTGACAAAGAATACGTTTGCCACCGATGTAAATGTAAGCATTGTCCTTAATTTGTGAAAATGATGTAAACCTATAGTATAGACTGGCCCACTTCCTCAGGAGAGGTGACAGCTTTGCCAGGAGCACATATGCACACACGGAGTCCAGCTTTGGACATTTCCAGAAACACGGTAATGGGGTCTTCCTGGGGTGGGGGGGTGACGGACCTACAAAGGTACCTCACCAGGAACCTGGTCTCGTTAACACCTGCTCCACAGACTTCTATCCCAGAAGGAAACAGAGGAACCCCGATTCAGAAAGGAGAAATTCTGGGGGATTTCAGGGAGGGCCAATATTGGGGTTGGGGATTAAGAGGTACAAACCATTAGGTATAAAATAAGCTACAAAGATATATTATATGACACAGGGAATATAGCCAATATTTTATAATAACTATAAATATAGTATAACCTTTAAAAATTGTGAATCTCTATATTGTACACCTGTAACTTATATACCATTGTACAGCAACTATACTTCAATTTAAAAAATAATAAAAAATGAAGTATATTTGTAGGAAAAAAAAGAAATTCTGTACATAGCCCTGCACCAGGGCCAAGTGGAATGTGCTACCCCTGCTCTCTGGTGTTAGGCTGTGAAGGGAAGGGAATCTGTGAGGTCAGAGAAAATGGCATGGCCAGAAAAGCTGCATAAATTCCCTGAGTCCATTTCTAGGGGTCAGTCGTTATAGCTGGCAGATAAAAGTTACTTCTGCCCAAGCTTCCAAAATATGGTGCTAATGTCAACCTTACCAGACACCTGATAATACATATTGCCTTTTGATAATACGTACCTTAAAAAGTTTCAAGACCCAGTAATGCTGTTTTTAGAAAAAGAAAGATTTTCCCTATTTTTTGTATTTTCTATATTTTTCTAGAAAACCTTGTCAACTTCCTAATTTCTGAAAATGTCTTACAATGGAATAAGAGTCTGATAAATAAAGAACTAAAAGACTGATTGTCTTGTCAATAAAATTATAACTAAAATTTGTTCAAAATGTAGAGTTCTCTTTTTCATAAAGTGATGAAGAAATCCAGACAGACTGACTTGAAAGTTTTAAACTCAGATAACAGGCTTTGGAGAAATGATCTGAGTTGGTAGAAATGTTTCCCCCTTTGCTATTTTGGTTTACAATAAAAAGCTTATTATGTTATACTTGCAGTTAACTGTATAACATTTAACATTTTTCTTCTTAAAAGGAAACATTACCTTAAATTGCTTACAGATCTAAAGTAAGGACGTCTTAAACCTACCTTTAAAACAAAACAGTAGTCAGTGGGTGCTTTGTATTTCATTTTACACTGAATCCCATAGTAAATGTTGACATTTTCAAACTGTATAAAACATGCCAGATCTCGAGATGTCTGAAAGAGAAGGAAAAAATAACCTCAACCTAGCTGACAAGTAATATTTTTTCTAAGGCCGTTCTTCATGGCACAACAAAGGATTACATTTTAGTAGGAAAATACAGAATTTCAGGTAATTTATATAAGCATCTACCACGTATAGCTTTCTAAAAGCCAAGCCTACATTTTAAGAAGGAAAGAGCACAGCCAGGCAAAACAGCATGCCACAGACCAAAAGTGGAGCAAAAGATTATACGGCATGGGCTTCCCTGGTGGCGCAGTGGTTGAGAATCCGCCTGCCGATGCAGGGGTCACGGGTTCGTGCCCTGGTCCGGGAAGATCCCACATGCCGCGGAGCAACTAAGCCCGTGAGCCATGGCCGCTGGGCCTGCGCATCCGGAGCCTGTGCTCCGCAGCGGGAGAGGCCACAGCAGTGAGAGGCCCGCATACAAAAAAAAAAAAAAAAGATTATACGGCTGTTCTAGCACCTATGCGTGGACTCCCAGAGATGACTGGCCTCACTATTGATGGGGTTCAGACAAGGTGACCGAGCACCTCGTCAAATATTTCATTTTGTCTTTTGCCATTCTAAGTCAGGGATGGATTTCATGACTGAGCATTTAGAAAAAGTCCCCCTCGGGATGAACAATGAGAGGTAAATTTGATGCTCAGAAAATTCGCACACACTTCGTTCTTCCTGAGGAGAAAAGATTCCTTTCCTGCCTTCTCTTTAGGGCTGATGGTGTTGCTGTGGAAACAGAACCCTCTCCTCGGCATATAATATGCATTGAGAAGACATCAGCCTCTAATCTACATATTTGGTTACACTTCAATTACAAATTTGTTCTGTTACTTTTTCCCCCCCTCACAGTTCTATATAATGCTTTACTGAGTTAATGAATAAAAAAATAAAGTGTAGAATTGCTACATCTCAATGCACAATTATTCCTTTATATATGGTAGTTTACTTTTTTCTTGTAAGGTATTTTCGTCTAGATTTTCAAAGTTTTAGTGTTTTGTTGTTTTTTTTTCTTGCGGTACGCGGGCCTGTCACTGTTGTGGCCTCTCCCGTTGCGGTGCACAGGCTCTGGACGCGCAGGCTCAGCGGCCATGGCTCACGGGCCCAGCCGCTCCGCGACACGTGGGATCTTCCCGGACCGGGGCACGAACCCGCGTCCCCTGCATCGGCGTGCGGACTCTCAACCACTGCGCCACCAGGGAAGCCCCAAAGTTTTAGTTTTTTTAATTAGAAAAATAAAACATATTCATCATAATTTTAAAAATAAGTTGTTTTATATATAGTAAAACAAAAATCTTCCTTCATCACTCTTTTTTTTTCTAATTTCATTCTCTTCTCCAGAGAAGACATTCTTCCAAATGTTTTGAGGATACATTTATATACCTACGTATGTGCAGACATACCCACATACATATATACAATTATTAAAATATAAATGAGATTTTACTCTCAATATTTTTCCATGACTTTGTTCTTTTTCTTAACATTATAGCTTGGGGTCTTTCTATATTAGGACATATGAAAGGATATATCACATTCTTTGTAAAGCTGCATAACATTACACTGTATAGATGTAGCTATTTATTCCAGCATCCTACTATAGATGACTAGAGGTTACTTCGATATTTTGCTATTACAAAATACATTGTGCATATGAGCAAATGTTTCTCTGGGGTAGATTGCCAAACATGGAGCTGTCCTTTGAAGGGGTATTCCCTATTATATTTGCATAGATTTTGCTAAACTGTCCCCCAATTTGGCTGTACCAGCCTACATTCCAAACTTCTGTACAGAAGAGTGTCCATTTTTCTTACCCACTCCTGATGAAATTTGCATATTATCAATATTGTTAGTGTTATCAATCTCACGGGAGGAAAAATTTCGCTTATTTACATTTTCCCGATTACTAATAAGATAGAGCAACTTTTTAATTATTCACTGGCTACTGATATTTCTGTGAATTCTCACTTGATAAGCATTGCTGTTTTTCTATGAATATGTTTATCTTTTTCTTAATGAGTTGTTGAAGTCTTTATGTTTTATGGATATTCATACTAGGTTATACACGCTGCAAATGTACTCTCTGACTCTACAGCAAATTTCTTGTTTGGTATCTCTGGCCATAAGGAGTTAAACACAACTTTATATAGTCAAATCTGCCAATTTTCTTTGTTATAATTTTGAGTTTTTAGTCTTGTTTAAGAAGACTTCCCCACTGCCAAATTATGAGAATATGGACCATATATTTTCTCCTAATATTTTGTAATTTTGTCCAAATGCATTTAATCAACTTAAGATTTAATTTGGAACATGGTATGAGGTAGGAAACTATATTTTTCAAAATGGATATACAATTATTTCAATGCTATTTGTTGAGTATCACATTCTTTCCCCACTGCTATAAAATGCTCACTTGAATTTCTCTTATATTAGATGGCTCTCTGTTGATCTGTTTTCTCTTCCTGTACTGTTTTTGTCTAATGTTTTGACATTTGGGAGGAGGGGTTCTTCCATAATGTTCTTTAAAGTTTTTGTGTGTGTCTATTTTGGAACTGCATCTCTTTCTGATGAATTTTAGAATCAGTTTTCGAACTTCAAGTAAAAAGAATCCTATTGAAATTTTTTTATTGGAATTGAATATATAGAAAAATTGGGGGGAGAATTAATATCTTTTCATCTAGCAACATTGTACATTTCTGTTTATTCAGTTCTAACTCATTTCCTTTATTAAATTTTCTATTTTATGCCATATAAGATCTTGAACCTTTCTTGTTAAGTTTATTGTCAGGTATTTTGTATTTTTTTGTTCTTGCAATGCATGGAATCTTTTGCAGCATATTTAATTTGCATATTGTTTATATAAAGGAAAACAATTTCTTATCTGGTAAGTTTATTTGGTCCATACAGACCAAACTCTTAAGTTTTTCAGTTGAGTGTCTTATATTGTCTGGTAGACAATCATGTCAACTGTGAATAAAGAGAGTTTTGCCTCTTCTTTTCCAGTAATTATACTTGTTATTCTTTTTCTTGACTTCCTGGCTAGTTCCTCCATCAGTGTTAATGGGAGCAGAGACAAAAGGATGCCAGACATCCATGTCCAACTCCAGTGTAGATTTTTGTCCCTAAGTGTGTTGTTTTTGATAGGCTTATGTGTCTCACTTATATGTAAATGCCAAAGATATAACATCTCTAAAATAAAACAAATAATTTGTGGGTTAACTGTTATGCCCCCCACGTTTGGGACTGGAATGAAGATAGCACAGATGGGAAAAGTATGAATTCTAAGACTGAGATGAAATAGGAGTGGTAGCTGCTCTGGACCAAGAATTTCCCATAATGCTCTCCTGCATTCCACAGAGATAACAGTCTTCTAACTAGTGGGACTAGCCCTGGATAGTCACTATGACTTCACCTGCAAGGGATGTGGGTCAAGCCTTATTAGAAGCAGCCTACAATTTGAAAATATGCCGTTGGGGGGTGCCCTGGATTCAGCAGTGAAGGCAAGATGCTTTGGCTTACTCCAGATATAGAAAGAGAGACAGCCTACAACTTTGCAAAGGTGAGCAAAAGATGGAAATGGCCATCCTCTAAGAAACATCTTAGAAGCTAAGAGTTAGAATGAGAGTTAAAATTACATTTCAAAGAAGACAAATTTACTATGTGCTTGTAGATTTGAGGCAATAATCCTAAATCACCAAGTAGAAGTGAAATGATATCTAAGATACTCTGTTAAATTAGGCAGTGAAATGCATACAATACACTTCAGAGAACAATTTAAATATCAAGTTATAAGAGCTAAAATCTAAATTAAAACCTATCAAGACTTCTAATACCACTATGATTCCAGATAAAAGAAGTTTTAGTGTAATGACTATAGAACAATAGAGTAAAAAGGGGTGGGGGGAATTCCTCAAAGATCGATATGTAAAGAAACAAATTAATTTCTAGAAAAGTGCTTCAGTCATAATTTCTGAAACCTGACTTTAAAGTAGATAAAACTCTTCACCTTCAAGAGAGAGCAGTTGAAAGATTCAGGATTCCTGTAATTCTGTCCTAATAGGATATGTATCTGTATAAACATTGTAGTAATATGAATCTCACAGCAAACTAGAATGTATTTAAATTACCACCTGAGGATTTCTTTACTTTCGCTTTCATGAAACGCCTTTTTGCAAAAGCATATTTTTTTTTTTCTGACCTTAGTCTTTCCTTTGGGGACATAGTAAATTCCAGAAGCTCGTAAAAGAAAATAGCGCCTTTTCCAGGATTTCTTCCCATCTTCTTTCAAATAAAGAGCTCCCTCTAGTTCTGGCACAATGATGGATGTTCCACAGAAGCTCTCCTGAAATTGAGATTCCAACAATATAAAACCCACGAAAGATAAAACACATATTTTGTTCACATTTAAACAAACTGTGGCCAACTAGCCTTCAAGCTAAAAATCATTTTGTCTACAGCTTTGATTGAATGCATATATTGACATTGCATACCATTTGCCAAAAGACAGGAAGAACATGGTGGTTGAGTCTCAGCTCCTGTGTTAGACTTCCAGGCTTCTTGACCACTTAGCTCTGTGACCCTGAGCAAGTGACTCAACCTCGGTGCCTTTACTTACAAAATCAGAGTAACAATAGCCCCAACTTCATAAGGAAGGTTGTGAGTACAATCTTGGTATATTATAAAAGAAAGCATTACATAAAGTCTATTTCTGCTACTATAAGTTGATAAATAGAAAACTTATTCCTGTACCTGTAAGTGAAAAAATTACTGTTTCACTGCCAGTAAATGGAAAAATTAAAATATACAATTCTATACATAAAATACTTGTACGTTTATATTTTATTTTTGGCATAATTTTCTTTTCTTTTACATTGAGATACAATTGATACAGAATATGTATTACTTTTCAGTATACAACCTAATGATCTGATAGATGTATATATTGCAAAATGATCACCATCATAAGTGTAGTTAACATGTATCACCTCACGCAGTTACACACATTTTTTTTTATGATGAGAACTTTTAAGATCTACTCTTTTAGCAACTTTCAAATATACAATACAGTATTGTTAGCTATAGCCACCATGCCGTACATTACATCCCCAGGACTTAGTTATTTTATAACTGGACGTTTGTACCTCTTGACCCCCTTTAGCCATTTCATGCATCCCTACCCCCGCCTCTGGCAACCACAAATCTGTTCTGTGTATCTATGATTTCAGGTTTTTTTTTTTTTTTGGTTCCACACATAGATGAGACATACAGCTATTTGTCTTTCTCTGTCTGACTTATTTCACTTAGCGCTCAAGTTCCATCCATGTTGTCAAAAATGGCAAGATTTCCTTTTTGGGGGATAGTTTCTTATCAAAGAAGAAAGAAGACAATTATTAATACTGTAGTATCAGAAAAGGATAGTGACAAAGTACATTGTCTACGTGCAGATGTTTAAAAATCAAAACATGCATAGAATTATATAATTCTTAGTAAATTTCTTTTAAAAGCAGTACAATAAAATTACATATATTTCTGGCTTCCCTGGTGGCTCAGTGGTTGAGAGTCCGCCTGCCGACGCAGGGGACACGGGTTCGTGCCCCGGTCTGGGAAAATCCCACATGCCGTGGAGCGGCTGGGCCCGTGAGCCATGGCCGCTGAGCCTGCGTGTCCGGAGCCTGTGCTCCGCAACGGGAGAGGTCACAACAGTGGGAGGCTCGCGGACCGCAAAAAAAAAAAAAAAAATTACATATATTTCTCTTTCAGTTCAAACACTCAAACTTATTTTTGGCTTTGGTTTTTTATAACTCTCAACCTCCTTTCATTCAGTCTCATAAAAGCAGAATAAAGTTAATTTTGCATCCTTCAAGTAAATGTATGTGTAGTGGAGCTGGATGACATCTTTGTTCATATCTTTCCCAGTTTCCCCAGTTTCGCTGGTATTAGTTGCCTTGTCAATAATCCATCTCTTTTTTTTTTGTTCAGCATAATTTCCTTTAATAATTTCTCCATTTCCAGTAGGATTTCATTTTGAGGTTTAATGTATCAAGCCAGTATAAAGTTTTACAGTTTTAGTAATTCTGGATTCCAAGTCATTTAAGATGAAAATGGATATGCAAAGTTTACTTAAGAAATTTCATTTTCTTCTTTTGTAACATCTAAGTCTTCATCCTCTTCATCATCACCTTCTGCTTGTTGATCCTTTCTTAGTCGACAGGTGGATACCTGTCCTGTCCCACATGCACACTTAGCTGACACTGATCTCTGAAGATGTGACTTTGAATTTGCTCTTATGATATCTAAATGGGATGAATAATCTGGTGGATACAGAGAATTTCAGAAAACCTCTAAATCTTCTCCATCAATCTTTTGTGTATTTTGGTAGGTAGTAGTGGAGACATCTAAAGCTTTGCTGTGAAATAACATTTCGATAGTGATAAATTCTGAAAATATAGTCTTTATATTCTTTGTTTTCTGCTTTTCAAAATTGTCAGTAGTTTCCTCCAGAGGACAAGTTGTTCGAGTAGCATCCATTGTAGCTCTTTGTAATTCAGCTTTTAAAAAACTTTATTTATTTATTTATGTTTGGTTGCATTGGGTCTTCGTTGCTGTGCGTGGGCTTTCTCTAGTTGCGGCGGGGGGGCTACTCTGTTGCGGTGTGCGGGCTTCTCATTGCGGTAGCTTCTCTTGTTGCGGAGCACAGGCTCTAGGCGTGCGGGCTTCAGTAGTTGTGGCACGCAGGCTCAGTAGTTGTGGCATGCGGGCTCAGTAGTTGTGGCTCGTGGGCTCTAGAGTGCAGGTTCAGCAGTTGTGGTGCACGGGCTTCACTGCTCTGCAGCATGTGGGATCTTCCCGGACCAGGGTTTGAACCCGTGTCCCTTGCAGTGGCAGGTGGATTCTTAACCACTGTGCCACCAGGGAAGTCCCCGTAATTCAGTTTCTGCCTGTGAAATAACATGTTGATCAGATGGGTTTCTCTGACGTGTTCTTTCTGAGTTAACTGTTTAGCTCCTCAATTCTTTGCTGTTAATGTTGCTTTGAGGTCATTTCGTTTCATTTTTACAATGGTTCTGTAACCGAAAGTGGGGTCCAGCTGCTTGCTGCTCAAAAGACATTAAAGAGGCCAGTCTGGTGGAAAGGAAAGTTTGCTTTGTTTTGGATGCCGGCAACCGGTGGGGAGGGTGGACGCCTATCCAAAGGCCGACTCCCTCCGCTGACAGTCAGAGGGCAAGAGCTTTTACAGGCGGAGGGAGGGGGCTACATGCAGAAGCCGCACAGTCAGCTCTGACCGTCATCTTGACATTGATCATCGGTGGTCTGATCAGCGTCATCTTGATTGCTGTAGGTACAGTTAATCTTGAGTTCCAGGGTCGGTTTTTTCCCATTTCTTTGAGGCCATTTCTCAGAATTGTGGCAGCTTAGGTCATGGCTACAGTCTGGTCATCATGTAGTTAACTTCTTCCACCTGGTGGGGTTTTCAGTACCTATAAGACAGCTCACAGGATATGGTGCAGAATGTGATCTATGGCCCTTGAGGAGGAACCAAAGGTCCTTGACTTTGCTTAATGACTAAACTATTATTATTTTGTCTCCTTTGACTGTTTTCCTTTGTTTCTGCATTTTCTCACCTCTCGGATTAAGCTTATTCTTTGGCTAATGTTTTTCCACAGACAAAAGGCAGGCTGAGGACATGGGGGGGCATAGACCACAGGGTCCTGGCTCCCTTCCACTTCCGTAAGCTTGCAAAGGTTCGACTACTTCGGCTTCAAGTCTTTCAGCCTCTGCTTGTCGATAATCCTGAAGTTTGGTAAACTCATCAGCCAAGTTTTTCAGGCCCTGCTTTAAATCTGGGGTCTCCATAGAGGCTCACGCGTTGATTTCATTCCCCAGGAGGTCTGCTCTGTCTCTGCACATAAGCAGCAGCGATCTGGCACAAATGGCTTCTCGTCCCGGTTTTCCAAGCTGTGCCTCCACATCTGGCCTCGCGCATGGTGGGAGACCCCGGGCTGGGGCCCGACCACAGGGGCTCCAAGGCGCCCAGGCGTGTGCAGGGATGCGAGAGCCCTTCAATGATCTCTTAACTTCAAGCAGATTTGGGATCCAAATTCGAAAGCAGGATAATGCTGATTTTTCACAGCATAACATGCTTTGTATTTTCTTTCCCATCCGGCTTTTGAAAAACTGCTGAAGCCTTCCAGGAAGACCTATTCACGCAATGGTATAAATCAAGGCATAACCAGTCCTTGATTGACAGACAGCTGCTGATGCAACAAGCACTGATTAACAGCCAAGGGCTACGACAGGAAACTGCTCACTCCCCTTCCATGTCTGTCTCTGTCCATCACTGCTGGGGATGCTAAGAACCTGAATCTCCCTGCTGCTGGGGATGCCTGGTGCTTTATCTCCCTCAACTCAACGTGGAGACTCTTTGATAAATGCAGAAAGAATGTCCCCACTCCCACCCTTGGCCTCCCTGGGGAATACCCACTGCGTTCTTGGTCCCAGGAACCAAAACTTGTAGCATGTCTCCAGGACCTTGGGAGTGCATGGCTGCAAGGTTGTAGTGGCCTGTGCCATCGGGAACAGGGCTGGGAGAGCCGGCAGGGCTAGAAGCCTGTGCAGGGGTCTGGGCAGGCCTTGGTGCCCGGGAGAGGGTGCCCTTTGGCATCAGTGAATTGGCTCCAGGTGGGAATGTGGGCCAAGGTGTCAACGGGTCTTCTGAGTTTTCAAGAGAAGCCCCAAATCTCCTAACTCAAGAAAAGGTCAACATGTTGTCGGGGACAACAAAAATCTGTCTGGGGCTCCCACGCCCATCTGTGACCCGTGATACGGCATGCATCTGCATTAGGGTCGGGGAACAGAGCCTCGATTTTGAGCAAAGTTGCTATGTGAAAACTCATTAGAAGTTTCAGAAAATCAACCGTCAAATGAACTTCTGGAACGCAGCCCTGTAGTGATAATCCAGACATGTGTACCGTGCTTTACATGTTCCACTGCCTCCCTAAGTCTTTGTAATAATTCAATATGATACAGGAAACCAAGGTTCTTGGACTTGCCCAATAACACATGAACTCCAACAGGCAGAGCCAAACTCAGATCAGATCTCGTAACTGAAATCTCATACTTTCTACCACACCTGGCTGCTGGAAGGGCACCTGAGAATTCACTGCAAAGAAGTCACGCCTGACCTCTGTGGAGCACATAAGCAATAAAATATATGGTCAGAGATGAGTTTTATGTGGTTTCATGTCTTTTAGTCAAGAATTACCAATCCAACTTCATGAAGAGTAAAATATATTGTCTAAAGTAAAACTTTTTAACAACTGACTCCAAGAACCAGTTTAATTGTCTAAATAGCTATAATTTAGTAATAATTTGATTTTAAAACCCCAAGTTAAAATTTCAGTGTGTCTCAGAATCGCCCATTGTTCCGAGAAGCAAATCATTTAAAAATACAGTTAGCTCTCTTTTCTTCTACTCTACAAAATTAAACGTACCTCAAGCAAGGACTCCTTGTTCTTTGCATTCATTTTCTCATGTGTTTCCTTGCTTTCTTTTTTTCCTTTGTTATCCAAGTAAAAATTCTATATAAAACAGTAAAAGACCAGATCAGTAAGTGTTCATTACCATGGTAGCCACTGCACGGGGCTCACGGTCTTGCTGGAGAGAGGAGATATCCCTGGAGGAAGTAAACTGTCGACCATGGTGTATGGTCTCTGTCAATCAAGTGCCTATGGAGGGACTTGCTGAGCACTGACCACTGCCCCACTGGCCAGAAGTAACACCTTCCCATCCTCCCAGAGTGCACATTCAATGAAGAAACAAGCAAAGAGAGAGACCACTGGCAAAGGATACAACGTCATTTAATTGTTAAATCCCATGGTCTAGAACATGAGTCAAATGCTGGAAGCTGGGAGACCACAGTGCCCTTGGAAGAGCCCAGAACCAGAGGATGGTAGAGCCCGTGTCCCATGTTCCAGGCCTTTGATCACCATGATCACCAAAGCCTTGAGGACTAGAGATTCTGGTTTATCCAGAGCAGCATGAAATCTGGATTTTTATAAGCGTTGGCAACTAATTTTAATTTTTAAAAACCACGTGGGTCAATCACAACATAAAGTTTGCTACTTGGCAACTTCTAAGGACAGAGAGAAGCAGAAAGGGCATTTCTGGAAAGAGAACCAGCTTAGCAAAGAAAAGAAAGACCACAGTTTAGAAGCACTCACGATTTGGGGGGAGTACCTATTACGTGCCAGATCCTCAGCCAGGCGCTTTGCAAACATCACCCCAATCCTAGCTGTGAGGTAAGTGACAGTACCCCCCATTTTACAGGTTAGGAAACCAAGGCTCAGCAAGGTTAAATAGCTAGGGCACTGTACCCTGAATGAACACCAGGGGCTGAGTGTGTATGATGTGTGCGCCCTTACCACCACACCACACTACCCCTGAAATTGAAGGTCAGTGGAGTTCAAGAGCAGAGAGACTAAACCTACTCTAATTCAGGCAGCTCCCGACTCAGGGAAGCAGGACCCTCGTCCTCTCCCATGATTATCTCTTTGGAACATCTGTTTGTGGACTGTGTCAGGCATGACCACTGCCACAGTCAAAGTATTTAGCACTTTTATGTGGAAATGTAGAGTTTGTAAAATAGTGCCTGAAAAAAATGTATTAAAACTAGAATATATACTCATGGTGCACAGTGACTAAATTAAGGACGCTCCTGAGTCGAAACACAAATGTTTATTGACATGATGGGAGTGTTTCTCCAAGTGTGATCCCCAGACCACCTGGATGCTCCATAAAATGCATGTTCCTGGGCTGCCAACCTACGAAACTGGAATCTCAGGGGGCCTGGGAACCTACACTCCAACACACTTCCTGGATGATTTTTACTTACACTTAAGTTTGAGAACAGAGTGTATTGGACAGAGAGGAAGCAAACCGCAGGCAAATAAAATTTGCAGAATTAGGAGATCTCCTAGAAATAGAATGCATAACAATGGCAACTTGCTGACTTAAATAGAGAAAATAAATCAAGTACAACTCCTTCCATAATTCTTATTGAATTATCTTTCAATATGGTTTTGTTTTGTTTTTTTTTCTTGTAGTACGCGGGCCTCTCACCGTTGTGGCCTCTCCCGTTGCGGAGCACAGGCTCCGGACGTGCAGGCTCAGCGGCCACGGCTCACGGGCCCAGCCGCTCCGCGGCATGTGGGATCTTCCCGGACTGGGGCACGAACCCGTGTCCCCTGCATTGGCAGGCGGATTCTCAACCACTGCGCCACCAGGGAAGCCCTTTTAATATGTTTTTAAAGAAACTTTTACGTGTTATTTGAAAGGACAGCATAGTATGAATTAGTGTGATTACTCTATAGGGTTTGGAAACGATTCTAATTCTACGTGTTTGGCTTGAGGACGGTGACTAATGTAATATGTAACATGTGCCACCTGCCAGAACTCTACACTGAGGCCTTACAGGTATGCTTGTCATTTCATCCTCCCCGGAACCCCACAATGTAGGTGCGATTACTATTTCACAGATAAGGAAACAGAAGGATTAAGTGATTTGCCCGAGGACAATCAGCTGCAGAGCTTTGAGTTTTTCATGACTTTTCTCAGCATTAAAATGCTCTAAACACCTTAGGAGGGAACCCAGTATGACAGTGTGGATGGACTTAATACCACTGAACTGCACACTTAAAAGTGGTTAAAATGGTAAATTCTATGTTATGTGTATTTTGCCAAAAACAAACAAAAAGTAATGACCTAGTTGAGAGTGAATGCAGAGTGTGCTCCTAGCAAGCACACTTGCTTTAGGGCCCTGGAAAAAAGTGTCAGCCTGTATGAGTTGAAAGAATGGACAGAGACGGTGAGGGAGACTAGGGCATGTGTGTTTCATCATCATCTGGGAAAAGGAGGGCACGTATCGCCCTCTGCAGGACAGATAAGGGAAGAGCCTTTCTAAACATGAAGGGTCTCATTTTATGAAGTTATCATGAAGGGTCAGGACGTAGCCGTGTCTTCTCTGAGACCCCTGTCCCTTTTTCGGCTTCTGAATACCTTTTTTTCCCCTTCCAAGTGATAGTGCTATATTGTGTTTTTGTTTTAATGAAAATGCAAAAAGCACAAAGAAAACCCAAGCTGGAGATCACGCAGGGCAGTCCTTAGAAAGGACGGATTGCTCTTGGGTGAGAATTTGGAGTGCTCTGTAGTAAGCAGCAGAATTCAAAAGTTAATTATCTGTTGGGGACAATCTGAGCGCAAAAATAAGGGAACTTTAAAATGGGAAATGAGACTTTCAGTTACAGCCTGCCTCTTTTTCTCACAGCTTCTGAAAATGCAAGATTTGAGAGCAGCACGATAGGACAGAAACAGCAAATATGTTACATTTTTAATATCGCCTTTCTGGAATAAAGAGTAAATCAAACAAACACTTGTCAATCCGTGAGTAAATATTTGTGAGTACCCTTTGCATGTAACATATCACTGTTCTTAAGAATCTTTTTATCACACTGAAAAGATAAATATAAGTTGATGGCTATATATCTGTAGATGGGGGAACCATATAAGACACTGCATAAATGCAAAATGAGCTAAGTTCTATAGGTTTTCAGAGAGGAAGAACTCACTGTGAACCGAGATGATTAAGGAAGACTTACAGAGGAGGTCAAAGTTGGAACTTTGCCTTGAAAGATGTTCATATTCGGATAGGGAAAAAGGAATAAAGAGAGCGTTCAGGGCAGGAGGAAAAGCATGTAAAAAGGCCCAGAGTTAGATCAATATTGGGGCTCTTTGAAGCAACCTAAATGTCCATCAACAGATGAATGGATAAAGATGTGATATATATTTATACAATGGAATACTACTCAGCCATCAAAAGAATGAAATAATGCCATTTGCAACAACATGGATGGACCTAGAGATGATCATATTAAGTGAAGTAAGTCAGACAGAGAAAGGCAAATATCATATGGTATCACTTATTTGTGGAATCTAAAGAAAAAGATACACATGACCTTATTTACAAAACAGAAATAGACTCACAGACATAGAAAACAAACTTACGGTTACTAAAGGGGATAGGGGGGCTGAGGGGGACAGATAAAGCAGCAGTCTGGGATTAACATACACACAGAACTATATATATAATAGGTAAACAACAAGGACCTACTGTATAGCACAGGGAACTCTACTCAATGACTTATAATAACCTATAATGGAAAATAATCTTTAAAAGAATACATGTACGTATGTATGTGTAACTGAATCACTTTGCTGTACACTTGAAACTAACACAACACTATAAATTAACTGTACTTCAATTTAAAAAAAATACTGGGTGCCTTTGGAGCACCCGTGAACAAGCAGCCTGGCTAGTGCTGGGGTGCACCTGATGAAGACCTGGCCATCACTCGCAACTTTTCCGCCCTGTGTCAGAATTCACCAGTGCCCGTCCTCTAGTAATGACTGTGCAGTGCGCCTCCCCCCAGGATGGCCGGAGCTCACGTCCTGGCCCCCTTAGGTTGGGTCTGGCCACGTGACTTGCTTCGGCCAATAGAACGCGGCTGGAAGGGGCGGGGCCTCCATCTGAGCAGAGGACCTGAGAGGCGGCGTTGGGTGTTTCCACTCGTTCTCCGGCACGCTCGCCTTTCACCAGGAGGGGAGTGTGTCAAGGTGGCTGCTGGTCCGAGGACAAGAAGAGGCACGTGGATCTGACTCACATTCTGGAGCCGTGGACAGAGGACCCGGTGGACCTGCAGGCCCCAGACAGAGGAAATACCTGCTACTCTAAGCCACTGGGATCCTGAGGCTGTGTTCATGTCTCCAACCCTGACTGATACACATGCCCACACTGGTTGGTCAGGGGCTCTGGGGCACTGAAAGTCAAGAGCAGACTTTCTTTTAAAATAGGAGCCTCTCCTGGAGGCCGTAAATGCGATGCCTGTTTCCTTCCATCTGGGCCTGGTCCCAGACGGTCAGAGATGAACCTTGGCAGGACAGGGAGGTTGGAAGAGAGGAGGGACACCGTGAGGTCATTTTCTCCCTCAGTGGCTGGTACCCTTCTACACCCGAGGGGAAGTGTGACACCGTGGCTCTCTCCGTGCTCCTCACTCGTGCAAGCAAATAAACCATCACCACCACCTAATTTTGGTTAAGAAACAACAAACGGTGGAATGAAAATTGCCTGAAATACCAAGAGTGATGATTGTTGGAGTGTGGGAATGTGGATGACTTAACTTTACTTTCCTTTCTGCTACTTTTCAGTTTTTTTTTTCCAATGAACTGATATTAATTTTGAAGTCAGAAACATAAAAGATGTTACTAAAAGTAATGAACGTCAATACAGCAAGCAGGCGACCTTACAGCAAGCAGGCGACCTTACATGAATTTGTTTTCCCAATACCTTCTCTGAAAAAGAGATTCTTTGGGCTCCTAGCAAGAAGAACAGCTAATGTTAACACCAGGGTTTGTCTCCCTCTCCAGACACAGACCTCAGGCCTCACGCATCTCTTTTGGTTTCGGGCCCCCACTGGTCTTTGCACAGTGGGAGCTGTATGTCAACACAGCTGGTAAAACAAAACTCTTTGGGTTACGGCTGAGTTTCGTTTGTTCATCTGAACATCTGGCACTCTTTTAGGATGAGCAGACCACCCTGTGATCACAGTCAACTAGAAGAGGAGCTTTCCTAATGCCAACCAGACTGAGAAACTAGGAGAAACTCAGCTGCTTCGTCAACAAAGTTGCTTTAATTAGGACAGTAAGGTTCTACTGCCCCACCCTACTTTACCCCGAAGAGGCGGGACCACCTGGGCAAAAGGGTCCCTATCCTGATCCCATGCTTTAGAGGGTCTCTACTCTGCCCCTAACCTCAGGTATTTCTCTTCCGCTACACTGTGAACCTAAAACTGCTCTTAAAAATAGTCTATTGTTTGGACTTCCCTCATGGCGCAGTGGTTAAGAATCCGCCTGCCAATGCAGGGGACACGGGTTCGAGCCCTGGTCCGGGAAGATCCCACGTGCTGTGGAGCAACTGCCCGCGCGCCACAACTGCTGAGTCCGTGTGAGTCTGTGTGCCACAACTGCTGAGGCCCGCACGCCTAGAGCCCATGCTCTGCAATGAGAGAAGCCACCGCAGTGAGAGGCCGGTGCACCGCAACGAGGTGTGGCCCCCGCTTGTCGCAACTGGAGAAAGCCCTCATGTGGCAACGAAAACCCAACACAGCCAAAAATAAATGAATAAAATAAATAAATTTTTTAAAAGGTTTAAAAAAAATTAAAAAAAATAAAAATGAAGTGATCTGATATTACCTAACTATAGACCAGTCATCCTGGGGAAATTCCTTCCTAATTAAGCATCTTTTGGTCCACAAATTTGCAGGACCTGGTTTCTCTCCATCACCTTATTATAGATAACTTTGGTTAAATTAATTAGACAAGGAGGCCACTGGACTGCGGGGACTCCGATGCCGGGCAGCCTACGTAAGCAAACCAAAATCTGAGCCTCAAGTTTATAAAAACCCGAAACCTAAGGGCATCCAATCACAAACAGTTACCTAGGCTACAATCAAATAATTTCCTTTCTTGGTTTCTGTACCTTCTCTCTCTAAGTCTCTCCCCTGGTTCTTAGCTGAGGAATGCTCCTAATGACTTCTGATTTGGTTCTGCCTGATTCGAATCGAATTTTGTTCAAATAAACTCTTGAATTTTTTTAATATGCTTCAGTTCATCTTTTCTTATAGGTGACCGCTGAATTTCGGTTGGCATCAAATGACTTGACTTTTATATATAAGGTCGCAATGTCGCAAGCGGTTTTCATGCTGGATTTAACCTTGCGAGGTGGAAAGTACAGCCATATCACATTGTACAAATAGAAACGCTGAATTCAGGTGTCATCAGAAAGCCTGCTAAGACCACACAGTCAGCAGGTGACACTTGAGACACAGGCGAACAACATCACTTTTCAAGTCATGGGTGGAGGCAGTGCTTTGCATTTGTGCCTGCAAAGCACACCACTGATGTCCCCAAATCTTTACTGATGGTTGTTTCTAATATTTGAGCTCAAAACCTCCCTTTGCATTCATTTTACTGCCGCCTGCCTAGACTTAGCCCCACAGATAAGTAGTTTGTAAGAGAATCCTATTAAGTACTAAGGATTTCAGTGTTGTAAAATTTCATGAATTTTTTTTTTTTTTTTTTTTTTTTTGCGGTACGCGGGCCTCTCACTGCTGTGGCCTCTCCCACTGCGGAGCACAGGCTCCGGATGCGCAGGCTCAGCAGCCACGGCTCACGGGCCCAGCCGCTCTGCAGCATGTGGGATCTTCCCGGACCAGGGCACGAACCTGTGTCCCCTACATCGGCAGGCGGACTCTCAACCACTGCACCACCAGGGAAGTCCAATTTCATGAAATTTTACATAATTTTGTATGGTTTAGTAATTTTCCAGAAGAACTGATACCCTGGGCCACAGAAGCTCTTTCTCAGTCAAGCTGCAAATACTAATCCATATTTTACATATCAAACAGGCTATGGGGAGGCCAAGAACAGACTGAGTTTGGAGTCCTGAATGCAGATTCCAAGGAGAAAGACAGAATCTGAACTCTCAAGCACTCCAGGGATCTACACCTGCAGACCTATGAGAGTAGGCACCACTGTCTCTAAGGGCACAGAGGATGTCATTTACCATGTAAAACAATGTGACTGTTAGCACACAGTTCTCCAGGAATGGTGGCCCAGGCCAGGCCTTTGCATCCACTTTTACAGAGAGAGCAGAAGAATAAATGGGGGCTTATCTGATCTGGGCCTCTGGCAATCAGTTTCTTCTCATTGTGGGAAACTGAGTCTGTGTAGTAACTTCTGAGTCAATTGTTTCCATTTGTGGTATCATCCTGCTAGCTGTATTCAATTTACCTTGTCTGAGGACGTCCTCAGTCACTACCAATTTCATTCCAGGTTTCCTACAGTCTTGAGAGCTCTGAACAGAAGACTCAACCTATGGAAACCACTCATCAAATCCCCAATGAGCCTTAAGATCAAACAAAGGCCTCCTTTCTATCTTTGATCTCAGTTTTCTCATCTGTAAAGAGGAATAGCAATATATCCTTCTTAACCCTTATAGTTGTAAAGACTGAAGATAATACTTGCAAAGCTTCTAACCTAGCATAGAGTAGCTATTAATAGTTTCTAGCAATTTCCCTCTTTCCCTGGATCATCAGTTTATCCCTCTGCATTTGATAAAATGTAGCTTTTGTTATAAACTGCCATGAAAATAAGTTCTTAGGCTTTTCCAGTAAGCGGCCTGAAGTGACCTCTAAAAATGGGTTGCTATTCACTTGATCCAGAAAACCCCACAAAATCATGCAAATCAAGAGGTTCAACTCTTCGTGTTCACTTTAAGAACACTCGTGAGGGCTTCCCTGGTGGCGCAGTGGTTGAGAGTCCGCCTGCCGATGCAGGGGACACGGGTTTGTGCCCCGGTCCGGGAAGATCCCACATGACGCAGAGCGGCTGGGCCCGTGAGCCATGGCCTCTGGGCCTGCGCGTCCGGAGCCTGTGCTCCACAATGGGAGGGGCCACAACAGCGAGAGGCCCACGTACTGCAAAAAACAAACAAACAAACAAACAAAAAAGAACACTCGTGAAACTGCCCAGGCCAATACGTGTATGTGTATCCGAAAAGCCACCAAGTATCTGAAGGATGTCACTATAAAGAAGCAATGTGTGCCATTCCGTCATTACAATGGCGCAATTGGTAGGTGTGGCCAGGCCAAACAGTGGGGCTGGACGCAGGGTCGGTGGTCCAAAAAGAGTGCTGAATTTTTACTGCACATGCTCAAAAATGCAGAGAGTAAGGCTGAACTTAAGGGCGTAGATGTAGATACTCTGGTCACTGAGCAAATCCAGGTGAACAAAGCCCGCACAATACAGTGCAGGACTTACAGAGCTCATGGTCAGATCAACCCATACACGAGCTCTCCCTGCCACACTGAGATGAGCCTTACTGAAAAAGAACAGATTGTTCCTAAACCAGAAGAGGAGGTTGCACAGAAGAAAAAGATATCCCAGAAGAAACTGAAGAAACAAAAACTTCTGGCCCAGGAATAAATGCCGCAAAAAATAAATGCAAATAAAAGTTAGAAAAAAACAAAAGTTCTTAGGTTTGATATCTTAAGAACTTAGAACCAATACTATCTAATAGAAGTCAGTTCCTGTTACTATCTTTATCTCTAGAAGTTTTTTACAATCACAGAGGAAAGTCCCTTAATGCAAGATAAGTTTGGGGGGGGGGGGGACACTGGGAAAGTGACCAAAATCCAGTCAGTTCTCTTTTTCCTTGTAAACAAATACCTTGGAGTTGGAGAGCAGGTGAGATGGGGATGTCAAAGGTAGAAAGATTTTTACTCATCTCGTGAGAAAAGAAAAACAACACAAGGAAAAATTTAGAAGCATGTCTCTAGAGACATTTATAGATAAAATATTGCCCGTCTCATAGAAAATATGAAAGTAAAAATGTGTACATTTCATGCTGAATTTATGGAGGGTGAAATGAGATTTTTTTTGAAGGAGAAGGAGAAACAGCAATGTTTAAAATCTAAGTCATCATGTTTATATCCCAACCTATTTCTCTTCTCATGCTTCCTACCGAAGGGAAGGGCATCTAATTCCCTAGGGGGGAATCGATGCCATCCATGTCTGCTCCTGTGCCTCCTTATTATACCAGCATCCAAGCGGGCACCATATTCTGCAAAATTCCATTACCTCCTGAGTCTCTCCGAATGCCCTTCAGGCCATCATCATCTGTTCTTTCTGGGCTTCTGTAACCACCTCTCCATCACATGGCAGCTGCCACTTCTACTTTCTCCAAATCCGTTCTCTGCTGTGCGATCACAGTGATCTTCCCTCAACTCAACACCCTTCAACGGCTCTCCCTGCAAGCCTCAGGACAAAGCCCAGTGTCTTTAACACGATCTACAAAGCCCTCGATCATCTTGTTCCTGCTGATCTCCAGTCCAAAGGAGGTCTTGCTAGGACCACATGATTTTGTTAAAAGACAATTTGATCAAGAACAAAATCACAGCAGAAACAACACGCTGATTCAAAATCTCCCCCACCACTTATTTTTCAAGTCTTCGTGATTCGGACGCACTGAGTATTTAGTAGTGCTTCGTTTTTATGCATCTTTAAGCCTCTGGGACCATTTTTCAGACTTTTTCAAGTTTTTAAATTTTATCTCTATTTTATTCTTAGACAATTATGCTTGTTTGGCATCTATTCCTAAAGTTTTGGGGCTTGTGGCAAAGTATTAGGGAGTGAAGTGAGTGTAAATCAATGGCCTGATGCCATGGCTGCCGGCCAGGAAGACCAGGACCTGTTCCAGCATCCATGAGTCCTAAGTGGGGTGGGGCCTCCACCGGCTCTCACTGGCACTGGTCTGGTGGGAATAAACACAACACACTATAGGCTGAATGCAGTGAACAATACCCTGGAACACTGTCAGTGGCTTCAGAATCTTCTGTCATCTAATAAGCTTCTGCAGATGACGATTCACTCACCATCTCTACTTCCATAAATCATTTTTCTGCAAGAACGAACCCTAGACTTGAGCTCTTCCACCCACAGAGAGTGGGGCATGCTCCATGCCCCTCAATCATGACCACAAAGTTGAATGAATCCCATAGTGGGAAGAAAATGCAGCTTCATATAAAAGAAATACAGAATACAGCTAAACAGGAAAAGCAGGCATGAGTGGTTGAGGCTGGGTTTTTAAAAACAGCAAAATGTTGAAACAAGAAAAATCTCGAATAAACAACCTAACCTTATACCTAAAGCAACTAGAGAAAGAAGAACAAACAAAACCCAAAGTTAGTAGAATGAAAGAAATCATAAAGATCAGAGCAGAAATAAATGAAATAGAGATGAAGAAAACAATAGCAAAGATCAATGAAACTAAAAACTGGTTCTTTGACAAGATAAAAATAACAAAATGTTGGGACTTCCGTGGTGGCGCAGTGGTTAAGAATCCACCTGCCAACGCAGGGGACATGGGTTCGATCCCTGGTCCGGGAAGATGCCACATGTCGCAGAGCAACTAAGCCTGTGCGCCACAACTACTGAGCCCACGTGCTGCAGCTACTGAAGCCCGTGCACTTAGAGCCCATGCTCCTCAACAAGAGAAGCCCACGCACTGCAACAAAGAGTAGCCCCTGCTTCCACAACCAGAGAGAAAGCCCGTGTGCAACAATGAAGACCCAACGCAGCCAAAAAAAACAAAACGTTAAAAACTGAGTAAACAGCCTGAAAATATATTTTAAAGGAACCCCCTTACAATCATGATTGCGTGAACTGGTGATTGGAAACATTCATTTCTGACCTGCTTTTATTTTAACCAATATGCTATTTCCTTTTTTTTTTTTAATTTATTTTTATTTTTTTGGCTGCATTGGGTCTTTGTTGCTGCGTGCAGGCTTTAGTCGCGGCGAGTGGGGGCTACTCTTTGTTGCGGTGTGCGGACTTCTCATTGCAGTGGCTTCTCCTGTTGTGGAGCATGGGCTCTAGGCATGTGGGCTTCAGTAGTTGTGGTACACAAGCTCAGTAGTTGTGGCTCACAGGCTCTAGAGTGCAGGCTCAGTAGTTGTGGCGCACGGGCTTAGTTGCTCTGCGGCACATGGGATCTTCCCGGACCAGGGCTCGAACCCAAGTCCCCTATGTTGGCAGGAGGATTCTTAACCACTGCGCCACCAGGGAAGCCCCCAATATGCTATTTCTATCAGTTTCTTTTCCGCAATTTATCTGAATGCACTGTCACCCCCTGTCCCTACCTCCTCCTCCTCATGGTCCAGCTGTACAATTTCCCATGACCTAAAAGAACTTCCCTCTTTCTTCTCGGACTTTGCGCACGCACACGCGCGCGCGCGCACACACACACACACACACACACACACACACACACACACACACACACACACACACACACACACACACACACACACACACACACACACACACACACCCCTAGGATGCTTGCTTCTACTCTACTCTTCACCTGGTTAACTCCAACAGATTTCCCAGGTGAGCGCTTGAATGCAACTTTGTGTGAGGAAACTTCTCTGCCCGCCATGCGCAGACAGTTGGCTGGAGATTTCCATGGGACAAGTCTGGGACATCCTTGTACGCATGATTTTTTTTTTTTTTTTTTGGCGGTATGCGGGCCTCTCACTGCCGTGGCCTCTCTTATTGCGGAGCACAGGATCTGGACGCGCAGGCTCAGTAGTTGTGGCCCACAGGCCCAGTCGCTCCGCGGCATGTGGGATCTTCCCGGACCGGGGCAAGAACCCGTGTCCCCTGCATCGGCAGGCGGATTCTCAGCCACTGCGCCACCAGGGAAGCCCTTGTACGCATGATTTGAGGAAGCTTTTTCAAATATGGAGAACAACACTTTTTATTCTGTAGACTCTATGTAGAGTTGTACATTTTCCAGGCGCTCTCTTGACTTATCCCAACATCCATAAGCACCAAATATGAACAACGAAGAAAAGGGTTATCTTTAAACTATGAAGTGTTAATGGCTCAGAGTGCGTCACATATATTGGATTAATGTAGCCAAAGAGCTATAGGGACAGAAAAGGAGGGTGAGTCAACAGAGGGGTATATTTTGGATGCGGAATCAAAAGAAACAAAGTGGATTATTTTCTCTCTGACTCCTTCAAGGGGCTCTTAGTTTACATATGGCCTAAGAGTTGTTTGTGTTTCTTTGAAAGGAATACATTTGTGATATTTTGTGAGATAATGAATGATGTGGTGAGTACACAGGTGACATTTAAAAATGGATATTTTATATGGTTTAACAATATACAAGTTTCCTTACCTGGGGGTTTTTAAATACAGCGTATTTTTCCTCCTTCTCCAAAAACAGCACTTTATTTTCTGTGTCTCTTGTCCAGTCTGATAAGACTTCAACAACATTTTCATGGTCTTCAAAAAACCTTTCTGATAAAACAAGAAAAGGCATTCTTTCAGACCCAAGACATCAGGGTTTCCAACAGAGAAACAAGCTGGTGTTGAGTTAACACAATGCTTCATACTTCTCATCAGTTTTGAGAAATTCCTAATTCTTACATGATGTCACATTGTAACATCTCTATTATGTGTATTCTTCAGTCTCAGGTCTTCAACTTATTTTCCATTACAAGCATGGCAGATGAACCTACAATATAGTGATAATGGTCAGCCATTGCTCTTTTTTCATATTAGAATTTCTGACTATTTTAAATAGCCCCAGGTGGAGGTAACATCCTATATGGAAGGAGGACAATTAGGCAATAATTGGGTAAACAACTTCAAATGAAATTGTGAGATAAGTGATGAGTACTATAAAACATCACTCCCTAAAACTAAAAAACAATGTACGAATGTCGGAACCAACCCTAAACCTTCCTTTAGAGAGCTTTCAATTCTCTATTTGAGTCAGAGAGTTGAAGAAAACTTCAAGAGGTTATTTCTGTGCAGACCATTTCCTCCAGAAAGATGTGTACCCAAAGCTTCTAAAACATGTACTTCTGTGTTCCAACAGGCTCTCCCAGGAGACAATTGTTCTATGAGTGGTATTAAGAATGAGAAGTAACAGAGTATTTCTTTAATTGCTTTTTAGCTTTTTAAAAAATCTCAATCAACTTCTATCCGCTGTCCTTTGCTCTTCGGGGCTGAGCCTCTTCCACTAGACAAAGTGTCAGATGTTGAGTGAGCGGACGGTGATGTGAGGCCCGCCGCAGAGTTAACCCTACAGTATAAAGAAGCAAACTTTAAAGAGACATCGGCTGACAGACACCCAGGCTCTCCGACCATCTGCTCAGCTTGCTAAGCACGCGGTAAGAAGTATCCTCCTGTCACTTTCTTTCCCTTTTGGATCCGCTAGAGAAGGAGCAGCAATAATGCTTACATTCCCCAAGGTCTGGCCACCTGCTCCAATCCGAGTCTCTTTGCCACAGATAAGTGAAGAGGCAAGCACTGAACCTGACCTAAGGGCAGTGATGTAGGGGGAGTCTTGATAGCCTTGAACCAAACTCTTCTTCACCATAGACCAAAACCCATAATAAAGCAAACTCACAGGTGTTTTGGAGTACAGCCAGTTGCTGGAACTGGGACTTACCGATTTGTAGTTCTGGGTATATTTCATAAAGACACCAGTCCACACTGCAGTCACAATGGGTTTTCTCGAAAAGGTTGTCTAGAACATCTCGGGCTAATTGCCTCTCATCCACCATCAGTGACTTCATGCTGTTATCATTCATGTGCACCTTGACAATGAGCTGAGGATAAAGCCACAGGGCAGCCAGTAAATTCAAGCAACTGGAGAAGGCCACCCACGAAGGTTAAGGTTTCAAGGCTGCTATCTCTTCTGCGCATTTAAGTAAGAAGGGGTCCCACAAACGCACTCATATGCCAACCACTTGTTTAAGGTGCCAGGAATATAAACGTAGAGAAACCAGTTCACAAAAACAGAAATAAATACACAAGCAAAGTCCTTGCCCAGCTTTCAGAGACTCCGCATTCTGGTGAGGGAGAGAGAAAACCCAACACAACCCAAGAAGTGCTGCCTGCCTGCCTCCCTGACATCTTTCTGTTACTTCTTCAGGTTCATCTCAGAGCCCAGAAGCGTTGCTTAGTTGAAAGCCGTGCTGGTATCTTTATAATAAATTCTTCTGTCTTGCTTAGCTGGAGTTGGGGTCCCATTTCATGCAACCCGAGAGTTCCATGACACAGGTTAAGACCACGTTGGTTACTCTACGAATCTTTGAAGGTCGGGAGTTGCAGAGTGACACAGCGTCACCGAGGGGTCTTATTGAGAGGCAGGTGGTGTCACAGCAGAACACGTTTTGAGATTAGAGGCGGATTAAGCCAGATCAATGTAGATTGAGAAAGAGCTATTATGGAGGCATGCAGGCAAATGAGTGACCTAATGCACTTTTCATTCTATTAAAAAAAAATTTGGTGGGATAGGGAGGGTGGGAGGGAGGGTGATGCAAGAGGGAAGAGATATGGGAACATATGTATAACTGATTCACTTTGTTGTAAAGGAGAAACTAACACACTATTGTAAAACAGTTACACTCCAATAAAGATGTTTAAAAAATTTTTTTAAATAAAGAAAAAAAAATTTACTGCATTGAGTTCACAGCCAAACTGGTAGCTACCTTATTCCAAATCTGGAGGGTCTGGTGTGAGAATTTACTCATAAGGGCACAGGATTTCACTGATTTTTCCCAGACAACTTGTCAAGGTTATTAAAACTTCTGATCCCTAAGAGAGAACATGATTCTGATGTAACATAACAGAATTAATTCAACAACTAATCAGCTAGGGTTTGGACATTCTTTGATACCTGTGTATTTGTAGCATATTTTTAACTCCAGCAGTTGGTAGTTATGAGTGCTACAGGTTATAACGGTGCTATCTGTCCAGTCTTCAAAAGGAACAGTGGAAATGTGCCCATGAAGCCCACATTTATTAGACAATTATGTTTAAGGGAAGATTTTCCATAACTCCTTCTGGGAAGATCTACGTTCTTATTTTATTCTTGGCCAAGATCACTGATCCTCCCTAATTAAGTGGGAATTAGCTCTAGTTAGAGTCCATCTTTGAGTGCCACACGGGAAGGAAGGGCTGCCTTTCCCTTTCCAGACCATCCCTGCCCAAACTCCAGCCTGCAGCGCCTGCGGTTACCCCACAGGCCGCCAGCAGAGAATTCCCAGAAGCAACATCGTCAACCAGAACCCCCTGACACTCTTGCTTAAATTTCTATTCTAACTTGAAAAGAGAAGCATGAGATAGTTAGAGACAAGTTCTGCCTATCCTGTCTGTCTAAGGTTGGTCCTCATTATTCACATATGAGGCTTATCATTATTTTTAAAAAGTGTTTAGATGGAGTGAAGAGAGAGGTCATACAATTGGTAACATTTCTTCCTCCCCCAAAGTTTGGGTTAGACTCTGAGCAGCAGGGAAACTGCCCCTCTGGTCCCACTCCCACTCAACTGGATCTTGAAGACAATGTGTAGGTAACAGTGAAGAATGCAATTCCTGTGGATTTCTGGGCAGAGTTACTGAGAGCAACCACGGGTGTGGATGGTGATAAGGATCTGGATGAGGAGCAGGCAAGGACCGCAAGTCGAAGCCCACCTAATATCTGCTCTTCCCGCACTTGCACACCTAAGACTCAAGTGCAGACATCAGGGCAATAAAGGTGCATTTCCTCCTCCTGGGACCATTCAAATTAGACCATTATTCCAGGTTTGTCCGAAGAATACTTTTTTCCCTTGAAAACCTGTAGCCCAGAAACCTCTAGTTGGACAGTTGTTTTTGTTGTATGTTTATCTTTTTGTGTGTGTGTGTGTGTGGTACGCGGGCCTCTCACTGTTGTGGCCTCTCCCGTTGTGGAGCACAGGCTCCGGACACACAGGCTCAGCGGCCATGGCTCACGGGCCTAGCGGCTCCGTGGCATGTGGGATCTTCCCGGACCGGGGCCTGAACCCGCGTCCCCTGCATCAGCAGGCGGACTCCCAACCACTGCGCCACCAGGGAAGCCCTATCTTTTTGTTAAAAAAATAAATTTATTTATTTATTTTTGGCTGTGTTGGGTCTTCATTGCAGTGCGTGGGCTTCTCATTGCGGTGGCTTCTCCTGTTGCGGAGCACGGGCTCTAGGCATGCACACTTCAGTAGTTGTGGCACACGGGCTCAATAGTTGTGGCTCATGGGCTCTAGAGCACAGGCTCAGTAGTTGTGGCACACGGGCTTAGTTGCTCCGCGGCATGTGGGATCTTCCAGGACCAGGGCTCGAAGCCGTGTCTCCTGCACTGGCAGGTGGATTCTTAACCACTGCGCCACCAGGGAAGTCCCTGTATGTACGTCTTTTGATGTATTTAAAACAACAGGCCTGGGACACCCCTGGTGGTGCGGTGGTTAAGAATCCACCTGCCAATGCAGGCGACATGGGTTCGGTGGGGAACCCCTGGTCCGGGAGTTTACCACATACTGCAGAGCAACTAAGCCCATGTGCCACAACTACTGAGACTGCACTGTACAGCCCACGAGTCACAACTACTGAGCCCGTGTGCCACAACTACTGAAGCCCGTGCATCTAGAGCCCATGCTCCGCAACAGGAGAAGCCACCGCAATGAGAAGCCCATGCACCGCAAGGAAGGGTAGCCCCGGCTCACTGCAACTAGAGAAAGCCCTCACGCAGCAACGAAAATCCAATGCAGCAGAAAATAAATAAATTTATTTAAAAAAAAATTTTTTTTTAAATGAAACAACAGGCCCAACTACTACAATGTCAAAGACCCATTCATCTGACTGGAGAAATCAGGCATGGATGGTTGTGTGGAAAACAGAAATGCCTCAACTAGTGGAGTGACCGTGGCTTATTTTCTGTGGAAGGCATACCTGCTGCTCTCGGCTGAGGATTATTGCTATAAAGTAGTTACATGTCCTAAGAAACACTACCAGTTTTAGGACTTAGAAGACAATCTTCCCAATGAAAAAATTAATGATGTTTGACCACGTTTCATTCTTGCTTAGGAATTCTTGCGAAAATGAAATATAGTTTGGTGTTTTGTTTTCAAAGAGAGAAAAAAAACGAAATCACATAATTTGACAATGACGCAATTATGAAAGGGTTAGGTTTCTTTTTTTGGCAGAAATTGCAAACTAAATTTAATCCATATGTAGTTACCAATGTCCACAATTATAAAACTTAGGAAGAAAAAAAAAAAACAAGAGAAGGCTAATGACTTTTAGCGAGAAGAAATCATACTTAGTCTTCTTCACAGCTTTCTTCACATCTGCAAGCTGAAGAATAGCTATATACCAACACACGACACCCTAAGTCACAGTCAGGTGATTAGCAAGCTGAGTACTTTTCATATCAACACCATATGATATAGAGTAAAATGACTCAAGAATGAAAAAAACTTCCCCTTTCTAATCCATCATAGTAAAGATTTAATGGTTTTTATCATTTCTTCTTTTTCTTTTGCAAACTAATAAATACAAAATTATCCCAGCCCTAAATCATTTGCAATATATACATTTTTGCTTCTATGATAAAATTTACAAATGGAATTGGTCTCGTGTGTCACAGAGCTTTAAAACAAAGAAACAAAATCAATGAGTGAATCCGATTCTGTTTCCAGTTCCAACAGCTTTGCAACACAAACCGTGTACATCATTCTTCGTGATCCAAAGTGATGTCGACACCCCACAGAATACGTGAGGGCAAAGTACTTCAGATGAACTTGATTCCATCCTTTACAAAACATGTTGTAGCTTTTGTGTTAGTACATCTTAGTTACTTTATTAATGGATGAGTATGACTCAGTTATTTTTTTTTGATGTTCTGTGCCACACAGCCTTTTGTTTCTAGAAATAAGTCTGGAGTGTCCTAAGTCAGAAAAAATATACACCTTAGCTGCTTAATTTTCTTTCCTCTCCCATGGATCAGAACTGCTTCTGTTTCACATCTGCTTTGTTGACTAGAGGCAGGTGGTGCTTTTTGCTACTGTTACAATTTACCTCCACTAAATTATGGCAAAGTTCTGTCGAAACACTGCTCTCTCTCCTCCCTGTTCTCTTTATCTCCAGTTAAGCAAACTGGCCAAATATGCTAGTTGTTCTACCTTATTTTTTATATTTTTAAAAAATTTATTTATTTATTTTGTCTGCATTGGGGCTTCGTTGCTGCACTCAGGCTTTCTCTAGTTGTGGCAAGCGGGGGCCACTCTTCGCTGAGTTGCACGGGCTCTCCTTGTGGTGGCTTCTCCTGTTGCGGAGCACGGGCTCTAGGCCCACGGGCTTCAGTAGCTGCATCATGCGGGCTCAGTAGCTGTGGCGCATGGGCTTAGTTGCTCTGTGGCATGTGGGATCTTCCCAGACCAGGGATCAAACCCATGTCCCCTGCCTTGGCAGGTGGATTCTTAACCACTGTGCCACCAGGGAAGTCCCATGTTCTACCTTTTTATCTAAGAATCAACTTCTCCTTTCATTTATCCTCTGAGAGTATCTCCAACGTGGCCCCCATTTTATAAACCATCCAGTGGTTTAAAATAGTTGAAATAATTATGAATTGTATTTTTACTCATTTTCTCTTGTCTTTTTATCTCCAAAGGGAAAGTCGGCAACCGAAGACAGCCCATCTTCCCCCGCCATCCATTTGTAACTTGGTTCAGTACGTGTTTATCTATAGTGAGGTCTTGTGCTAGAGAGACGGCTATGAAACAGGTCACCCTGCTCTCATCTCTTCCCCTACAATCCACTTTCCACACAATGGCCACTGTGGTCTTTAAAAACCATATATTACCCCTTGTTCAAAACCCTCATACGGGGACTTCCCTGGCGGTCCAGTGGTTAGGACTCTGTGCTTCCACTGCAGGGGGCACGGGCTCAATCCCTGGACGGGAAGCTAAGATTCCGCATGCCGCATGGTGCGGCCAAATGCTTTCCCACTGCACTGACAATATGTTCCAAACTCTTCCTCAGACCCGTGAGACCCTGTGAGCCCACCTGCCTCTCTGCCCTCAGCTCCTCCCATTTTCCCTCTTGCTCAAGAGGTAAAGGGGATTAACAGTATGGTGACGGATGGAAGCTAAATTCTGCGTGGTGGGCACACTGTAGGAGAAATATAAGAATGTACACGTGAAACTTACACAACATTATAAACCAATGCTACCTCAATTTTTAAAAAAAAAGATTCCCCTGGGCAGTATCACTCCTTCCGGCTTTATTTTCTTCATAGCACTTCTCTCCCCCGCTAGAAGTGAACTCTACACAGGCAGGGACCTCACCTGACTGGCTCACCTCTCTGTACCCCCAGCACCTGTTCTATGAGATGAGGATTCATCGGCAAAGAAAACACAAAACTCCCTGGAGGAGCTTCCCTGGGGAAGGACAAACAAGTAGACTGCACAGTCTGCTGGATGGGGAGGAAGGAAAGCAGGGGAAGGTAAGGGATGTCAGGGGTGTGTGTGTGCATGCCACTGGGCAGGTGACCAGACCTAGTGAGGGACACAGAGAACCCACTGGAATTTGGGGAAGAGCTTTCCAGGCAGGGGGACCGCAAGGCACAAAGGTCCTGAGGCAGAGGCATGGCTGGAACGTCTCTGGAGCAGCAGTGACACCAGTAAGCTAGATGGAGGGTGAGGGAGAGGGCCGGCAACCAGGTCATGCAGGGACTTGATGTGGTGGTGAGGATTCGGGCTTTCCTGTGTGTGGCGGGGGGACATCCTCGAGCAGAGGAGGGACAAGAAAAGAGGTGGGAAGCCAATCACACGAGGGGGACTGGTCTTAGAAACATGACAGTCCATGCACAGGAACAGGAAAGACCGTGGCCACCTGCCGCAAGTGCAGGCGGCCAGGGAGGCAAATAAATGGGTTGGGAGCTTGTAGAACCTCTCTTGGGATCGCTTCTACTTCTCAGTGCAATGGGCCGAGAAAACGTGGGAGAGGAAGGAGGTATTGGAGATTTTCGGAGTGAGGACAAGGTGGGGGAGAAGGCAGCCGAGGATGTATCAGTTCAATAACCGACCACAGGATGCAATCACAAGTAGAGAATGGGGAAGAAAAATGATAAAAAGGTTCATGCATGCTTGAAATGAATGGAACCAGAATTATCTGGAAAAATTCTCACAGATGAACCTTGGAAGTCTGGATCCTGGGGTAGTCAAGGAATGTTTATTAAATATCGATCAACAGGTACTGAAATCCTTCATTCAAGGAACCATGAGAGGTGCTGCAGGAACATAAAATCTCATGCCCTGTATGAAAAGAATAATTCACCCAACTGCAAGTAAAAAGTTCTTCACGAGTCTCAGCCGAGGTATATGCTTCAGGAGTTGAAGTGAGACTGTTTATCTTTCTCTTAATTTACCTAACTAACTATTGTTAACACTTTATTATTAGGTAGATGCTTCTACTGAGGTTAAATACATGTGTCTCTGATTATAATACAATATATGTGTCTCCAGAAAAACCTATGCTCTACAGAAAAAGCACGATAAATTACAGGCTTATTGGGACAATAGGGTCGAGGCAGATCACTCAAAACCTATGCCGACTTTGAACACACAGCGCTAGCCAAAAGAACATTTGGTATTTCAGGAGAGAACGTGGACATCCAGGGCAGGCTGGGGGCTGCCTCAGGGGGTATATAAAAATGCACAAAAACAATCGTGGAAATGAGGTGATGCCACTAGAAGCTGAACTCCGACCCAGTTGACTCACCAACTCGCCCCCCAGAAGGGGGCGCCACCTGCAATTACCCAAGAGTGAGCAGAACCCAGAGGGCATCCTTAGGGGAGGGAGCCCTGGGGGTAGAGACTTGGATTACACTAACATAGGTCCCCTGTTTATCAATCACAAATGAGCCAAGCGAGGTCATGGAAAGAATAATTGATCTTTGTCCTTAAATTTAAAAAACTACAACTCATTGGAAAGCACCACTTGAAATTAAAATTTTTTTTAGCCTTAAGCATAATAAAAAGTCATAAATTTGACTGTCCCATGCAAAAGTGATTCATAATTTACCTTCTTGACCTTGGCCTCCTTCAGTTTTTCTAATGCTAGCTTAATTTTGTCAGCCTTGGCTTGGGCTTCTTCTTCTTCCTGTAAAATGACAAGACATTCAACACAGTCCATTAATAACACCAGGGAGTAAGTACCCCTGCCATCATTTGTGTCTTAGTCACTTTATGTTGACAAAAGGCTGTGTTATACAGGGCACCAAATTTCACATGATCGATTTTCAAAATTTAAGTAACTGTAACAGAAATCTTCAACCCGGAGATACAGAAGACAGTCACCCTTTATATCTTAGGACCAGTAACTTAAAAGGTGACATGATGACTCAGAGTTTCACATATTTTTTCTGCAAAAATCTCTGTTTGGCTCAAAATTGGGTCTAACCTGAGGAATCTATAGGTGAATCTCAAGGGATTTGAGCACTTCCTGAAATTATATACATTCTTTTGGATTAGTATGCATTTTCTTGGGATTCTTAGTTTTTATTAGATTCCTAAAGGGTCCTTATCGTCCCCAATCAAACTTAAACTTATAATTCAGCAAAAAAAAAAAAACCCAAAAACCACAACAAACTACTGACAAACACATGAGCAGGCAGAAAAGAGAGTGAAATATTTTATGAGCCCAAAGCAGACATATATCTTCTTATACCAGTAGTTCTTATATTGTTTTTGAGCCACAAACCCCTTTAGGAATATGTTTAAAGCAATGAAGCCCATAAAGCTTCACATATGCATTTGACTTTGCATACAGCTGGGAATCACAGACTCCTTGACTTCTTCATGAACCCCATATTAAGAGCTTCTGCTCTTTAGAATGGCTGTCATCAAAGACAAGAGATAAAAAGTGTTGGCGAGGAAGTGAAGAAATGGAAACCTTTGTGCACTGTTGGTGGGAATGTAAAATCGGTGCAGCTGCTACGGAAAACAGTATGGCAGTTCCTCAAAAACTTACAAATAGAACTACCATATGATCCAGCAATTCCACTCCTGGGTATCTACCCAAAGGAAATGAAATCACTATCTCGAAGAGATCTACACTCCCATGTCCATGGCAGCACTATTCACAGCAGCCAAGACATGGAAGCAACCTCAGTATCTGTTGATGATGAATGGATAAAGAAGATGTGGTGTAGATATACAATGGAATATTATTTATCCACGAGAAAAGGAAATCATGCTGTTTGTGACAACATGGATGAAACCTGAGGGCTTTACACTAAATGAGATATAAGTCATACGGAGAAGGACAAATAGTGTATGATCTCACTTATATGTGAGAATCTAAAAAGCTGAACTCATAGAAACAGAGAGTTGAATGGTGGTTGCCAGAGGCTGGGGACAGAGGAAATAGGGCGATGCTGGCCAAAGGGTACAAACCACCAGTTATGACATGAATAAGCTCTGGGGATCTAAAGTACAGCGTGGTGACTACAGTTAATAGTACTGTATTATAAACTTGTTTAGAGGGTAGATCTTGTATGTTCTCACCATACGCACAACAAAAAGGTAATTATATGAGGTGATGAAGGTGTTAACTAACCTCGCTATGGTAATCATTTCTCAATATATGGGTATCATCACGTTGTATGCCTTAAATCTGTACAATATTATATGTCAATTATATCTCAATAAAATTGGGGGAGAAAGAACCTCCGTTCTATATGGATTACCAATTTTCAAATAATTTTTATACAATAATCACACAATAGAGCAATGAGTAGGATTTAATATTTGATTTATATTTCATATTTGTTCATTCAAAAGGCATTGTAGGGACTTTCAGGGTTACTAGGGTCGTATTTATGAATACTGATCGTCACTCAGTACAACGAATGCAGAAGCCACAGGAAATAGAGCTAGGTTCTTACTGTAAAATATTTTTAAAGTGGCTTACTCTAAGAAAAATCCTTAAAGTGCTCTTCTTGCATGGATGAGAGATATAAGTTAACGTCCCATGTAATGACAATATGAACTTCCCAGAAATCTATTAATATCAAGCACTCATCACCTACCCGCCCCATAACGCCCCTCCCAACTATGACCTTACACATGATACATAGATATCTTTGCCCTACTGAATATGGCTGCCAAATTCAGCAAAATCCCATTTAGTTCAATTCTGAAATATGTAAGGAATGCCTTCTCTTCTTTATGTACTGGACTAGGACCAGGGACACAGAAATGTATAAATCACTTCCACAGTTCATACCAAGTTAATAAAACGTGACCCTGAAAGGTTGAGTATTATCCGGGAAAGCTGCATACAAATATAGATTTTAGCCAAACTATAGCAATTCCTGAATATGGCCCTAATATGTTCTTTATACACACCAATGTGTCCTTTTACGGAGACTCTGGCTTTGCAATGAACACAACTGGGATCCTTGTTTTTTAGAGTCTCAGAGCTCTGGGCGTACAAACTTGAATGTAACCGCCACTCTGAAGAAGGTCAGAGATCTTGGGGGGCAGAGGTCAAGAGTCCTGACCCCACGGACTTACCTGAGAGAGAGGTTCAGGAGCGGGTGGTGGCAAAGGAAGGTCTAACATGGGATCAGCTGGTGGAGGAGGTAAGTCATCCTCATATTGGCTAATACTCGGTGCCGCAACATTTGCTGCGTAACCAAGAGAGGCTGCACCACTGAAACTTGGCACATCCAGAGATGCTGAATGAGGTCGGCTCTGAGAGGACTCCTTCTGGGCCTCGATTGTCTTCTGCTCAGCTTCTCTTATGTCTGCTACCAGATCCGCCATGAGAGCATCTAAATCTTGGTCTTCCAGGGCATTTAAGGACTCTGATAGGGAAAATCACGTTAATGGTCAAGACAACAATTTGCACCTAGAAAAACTTAACGAAGGTCATTTTAAAGAGTACATCTGAGTACTGGTTGCAAGGGGCTGGGGTGGTGGAAATAGGAAGAGGTTGGTAAAAGGGTATGAACTTTCAGTTATAAGGCGAATAAGGTCTGAGGATCTAAGTATAACATGATGACGACAGTTTTTAACACTGTATGGTATAATTGAAATTTGCTGAAAGAGTAGAACTTAAATGTTCTCACTAAAAAAAAAAAAGAAGTAAATAGGTGAGGTGATGGATGTGTTCACTAACTTGACGGGGGGAATCCTTTCATGATGTATATGCACACCAAATCATCACACTGTACACTTTCGATATCTTACAATTTTGACAATTAAACCTCAATTGGGACTTCCCTGGTGGTGCAGTGGTTAAGAATCCACCTGCCAATGCAGGGGACACGGGTTTGATCCCTGGTCTGGGAAGATCCCACGTGCCACAGAGCAACTAAGCCCATGCGCCACAACTACTGAAGCCCGCGCACCTAGAGCCCGTGCTCTGCAACATGAGAAGCTGCCGCAATGAGAAGCCCACGCACTGCAACGAAGAGTAGCCCCTGCTCACCACAACTAAAGAAAGCCCGTGCACAGCAATGAAGACCCAACACAGCCAAAAAAATTAACTTAAAAAAACCTCAATAAAGCTACAAAAATCCCTTCCCTCCAAAAAAAAAAAAGGAAAGAAAGAAGAGAAAAGAAAAAAAAATGGGGGAAATGTCTTCCCTACATTGGGACCTCACAGGTCAGCTATAAAGTCAACTCCAAGCACCTGATTAGGTGCCTAAGTAGAGAATTCTTGTACATTCTGGAGCAAGATCTTAAGAGTTTTAGAAAGTAGGGGAGGCCAGAGGCTGGAAAATTCCCCCCAGGTCTTTGGAGGGCAGACAGAGCACCACTGATAAATATACTTAGAAGAAAGTCGGTCTCCACCAACTGGGATTTATTTAATATGCCTTGAGACTTGGGGTGAGGGCAGAGTTTCTGTGGGCACACCATCCAACTATAGGAACTCTCACATCACAAAAAGAGCAATTAATGATAAATATTCAATAGCAGGAAATAAAGCACCAAGGGGGTTAAGGAATGAAAAAAAAAATTTTTTTTAATTGGGATTAAGTGGTAAAGACTTCATAAGACAGTGAGCTGGGAGTTAACTCTTAAAGGAAAGGGCATACCCGAATTTTCAGAGTGAGGGTGAGGGAGGACGATTTTCACTGGAATTCCTTCCATGTGAGAGATTACTGTGGAGGTAAGACCTGGGATCCCGAAAGCTGATTAGACCACCACGTGGCATACAGGGAGCCACGGCCGTGAGTCGTGTCGCTGCGGCACTTTGTCCATCAGGCTGTCACTGGACGGGGAGTGTGATGAACAAAGTCCGGGCAAGGTGGAAGTGATCGTGGGGAGGAGAATTCTCGCGGCTGCGTGCAGCGGGAACTGGAGCGAGGAGACGCGGGCAGGGGAAATGAAGCCCTCTCGGAAACAAATGAGCAGAAAGCATGGGGAAATCATCTACTGCCAAACATCACCAGCATAAGCACCATGGAGCATCTTACATTAATGCCAAGAGCTCTATGTACAGCACTTGGACTGAAGTTTGGATCTCTTAACTGGGTAAAGAGCATTTTCCTTCTAAGCCACCGCGGTTTTTCATATAACTTTTCATAAAAGTAAGTGAAATTTTAAAAATCTCAGAGAAAAGGTGTGTAGAACTAATGAAGCATATTCCTAATTTTCTAGTGTCGTCAATTACATTGTGACTGTAGAAACACAGCAAATGATTTTAATCCTTTATAAAAAATTTAGGGACAAGATTCCCACAGTAACACATATAGTAACAATTTCCAAAGCAAATTATAAGCCTCAACATATTGGTATGGGATTGAGTGATAAAGAAGTAGGGATTCTGTTCAGAAGTTTATCATTAACTCTCCAAATAACTTTGGGTGAAATATTTTTTGACTCATTTTAAGCAATGTTTTAAGGGAAGACAGTAAAAAAAAAAAAATCTATTCCTATTGTAATTCCCAACAAATTTAATTTTCGGTATATATCAGTACTTTTTTATGGTCTTGTCTCCTTAATGACACGAGTTTCTTGTTACTGTCTTTTAACATGATTATGTGTATATATTGCTGGGTTTCTTGGTTTCTGACATTTTCAGTAATTTTTTGATACTAGGTAGTAAGTGCTTCGAAAGCATTAGTTGAGCTTACTACAACTAAATTACTGATTACATTTTAATTTTAATTGAACTGATTATTCAGCTGTTATGAGTGTGTCAGGCAAATCTGCACTGTTCATATGTACAAGTATATGTTCTCTATTAACGTCATAATTTTACAAAAGTGTGTTGGTTTTCTGAAACTTCATAAATGTTACCATCATTCCATGTTGCAATGGAAATGACTGACAGAAATAATAAGTTTATATGGAATATATAAAAGAGGGTGGGAAAAAGGAAATCAGAAGAGATGTACTACAATTTATCAAGATACAGGTATTGGAACCTTAAGGGTTTAATCTAAAAATTACTGAAAATGACAGAAACAAAGGAACCCAGTGAGTGATGGAAATAAAACTTGGAACTCTGGATTTCTATAACTGGGCTTCTCTATTATTTTGTTTTTTATTCTTCTGGTTGGCACTTTAAGTCTTTGGAAAATCTTTTCCAAGAGTTGCAGTGAATTCTCATTAATTTGGAAGCAATTACTTCAAGATTCATTGTAATTTGTGTAGCACATGGGCTAAAGATTGTCAATGCACTAAGTAGGCAGAGAGATTTTTGTTAATAAAATATGACAAACTTCAGGAGACTAAAATGTCAAATAGAGCAAATATACTATATTATATATTAAATATATATTAATTATATTTTGAAGCATCTATTCATATATTCTCAATCATTATGAAATGGGCAGTTCATTAATATCCTCGAAGGGACATTTCCTTATTAATATTTTCTTATACTACTGTACCTTATTACTGTAATGGCTTAGGAGTAAGAAGAAACTCTCTGTTTTTTAAAAAAAAAATTAGAAAGCTTTGAGACTTTCAGCAAATACAGGATAGTGTTCCTTTTCATTACAGGCAAAAATATCTTCTTGGCCTCTCAGTTCAATCCAAACACAGCAGCACTCAATCTGAATGAAATCCAGGTCTTCAAAAATTATACTTGTCCAAGAGGGAAGAGATATGGGAACATATGTATATGTATAACTGATTCACTTTGTTGTAAAGGAAAAACTAACACACTATTGTAAAACAGTTATACTCCAATAAAGATGTTTAAAAAAAATTATACTTGTCATGATGTCCAAGTTCCTTACATTTTGTCTTCAGATTACAATTGTGTTCAGATTTTAGTCATTGTTATCATTTCAAATTACTTAAGAAAAGAAATGATACTCACCGTTTAAGTCCTTAAACCCCACACTGTAGTTAAATTCAGCTCTGGGCGGTTTAGCTTCTGGAGGAGGGAGAGTGTCGACTCCTAAACTCTGTGAAAACGGATCCCAACCCCCAAAGTTATTCATGATACTAATATTTTTGCAGTGCAATTTAATCATTAAGTAAAGAATCATTTGCTGCTTATACATGTTCTCTTTAAATATGTTCTCTAAAAACTGTATTCTTACTTGAACATGCTTTAGGTGATTTTTTTTCCTCCAGAAAATGACAAGTTAAAAATTATTCTAGAAGGTACATCTTGAAACAAAACAGGTCAAATGATGAGAATGAGGTGGTTCATTTTTAGAGACAACAAAAAATTTCCGGGAATGAAGCACTGTGACACATACACTACACACAATTCATAAGGATTTAAGTTATGACATCAAAGAAAGGAATTGTTTAGTCACTTGAAGATAAGAGCTGTTTCAGGATGCAATCTGTTATTACACAGTAAAATGTTAATGCTGTTACTCTTATTTAATAAAACTTGTTAAAAAGAAATTAAGACACAGTAAGTTACTAATTTTGTAAGTAACATTTTCTAATTCATAAAAGCGACTGCTTGTATGATTTAAAAGCTAATATTTAAAAATATTTTTACATCCATAGTTTGAGAAGTGATTTCACCTGTTCTTAAATATGAATGTTTTCATGACAATGAGTACATTCTTTGATGTTAATTTGATTTGGTAACTAATATCCTTGTTCATGTCTTAAATTTCTTAAGGAAACCAATTATTATAGGTTTGAGAATAAATTAATTATCATCAGTTATATGTAGAAAAAAAAAGGCCATTAATCAAGAAGAAGTTAAAAAAAATGAACCCAATCAAGTTAGATCAAGGATAAAATGTAGGGAAAAGTGACTGCAACTCCAGAATTCATTCTAAAAATCAGAATGAGCTTGCAAAAATGGCCAAGAAAGGGGGAGGTGGATGGAGAAACTACTGGTCAAATACCAGAAAAAAAAATTTAGTGAAAGAAAGTACAAGAAAATTCATTAACTAGTTGGTTTTTAAATGCTATAACTGGGAAGTATAACATCACAATTAGGGTTGCCAGCTCATTTTTTCCTCAGGAATATAATTTACTAGGCTACTTACAGAAATTAGAAGTAGTTCTCTAACAAAACATGAATGCATGAATGTGTAACATAACAGGCTTTGAGTAAAATACAGTGAGAGGGAAAGGAGAGAGAGGAAACCGGTTTTAGGAAGGAACTCCTTCAATCACAGTTTTAGCCAAGCAAACCTTGTGACCCCACTCACCTGAGCACAATAAAGAAACATCAAAACCCAGAAAGGCCTTCAGTGAAGGCAGATCCAAGACACTCTAAGGGCCCCCTCCTTACTCTTGAATTAGAGTAACAACACTCAACTATGAAAATCCCAGACCCTGACCAATCAGAATACTCATTCCTCTACGGAGCAGAAGTGAATGAATGGACAGAGAGACCACAGATGTTCATTAAACCCTCCCCCTTCGGGGGAGGAAAAAGGTCCTCTGATTTATAGAAATGTGGCTTCCATCCTAACACTCCCTGGTTATTAGTCAGCACCCTTTTCTCTAAGCCTGTTGTCTCAGATTTTGTCTCTTCTTTCATAGAATTGAAACCTTCTTGAATTTTATACAGAATATAAAGTAGATGCTAACTAACACTGATTTATTTTTCCTAAAATAAATACTTAAAAAAAACATAGATTATTCTTCACTTACTTTGTAGAAAACTTTAAGACCCCTATCATATTGAGGAATACTGGATGATTCTTATTTTAGTGCTTTATATAAAGGTAACTGCAGGGGAAATTGTTTAGTGGTAAATGGTTGTGGAAGGTTTGCTTGGGGAAACTTCCTCCACTGGCTAAATATTTGAACACGATGAGCATGAAAATTGCCATAACAGAATGTATGTGTGACCCAGGTATTCAATTAACTGAACTCAGAAGGGTATAAACAGGAAAAAAAAGTTTATTTTCTCCCCCACCACTGTTACATCAGGAATATATAATATTGTCAATTTCCAAAAGATAGTTCTCTTGTCATACTAAAATCAAATTCTGTAACCCCATTTTTTTTCTTTTAATGTTTTTTACTTTGAAAAATGTCAAACAAGAAGGTGAAAAAATAGTACAATGGACAACTATATACCCTTCGCCTACATCCATTTAACCCCAGTTTATTCTCATTTTTAAGTTAAGGAAGGGAATATACCTGGGTCAGGAGATCCATCTCTCCCAGCAAATTGCTGAACATTTGGTCTATATCTTCGTTTGACTCACCCATCTGAAAAAGGAAGAAATCCAGTTATAAACAATCTAATAAAAGTCTGATCCCCGGATAACTGTCCCATCTCTCTCTTTTCCCCAAAAGCCCCATAGACAGGCAAGTAAGTTAAGAAGAGAAGGTTGTAGAGAGGGAGGTGCATTTCACCCTGAAATTCCATGCCTGACCTCTCTGCAATTTGCTTGGTCCAAGATTGAACGGAACCCTAGTAACTGTCTCAGACCAACAACTGGACTCTTTTTCCAGATGGAACTAGTCTCTTTGGGGCCAAGTGGACAAAGTGGACAACATTCAGGAATTCACATCACCGTAGGACACCCTGATTGGAAAAGGAGAAAGCCTCAGGCCACAGGTGATGGCATCAGAGTCATGTAGAACTTCATTTCCATTTAAAAACCTACACAAAAATTATATGTCAGCGGTAAGACTATTTACCAAATGATTCCTTGCTTTACAAAGTTATCTCTGAAAGAGCATCTTTTGGCACATTTATTTGGAAATATTAGGATGACAAACACTTAGAACTAAAATGGGCACACAATCAAGTGATGAGAGATGGAAATAAAACAAGTTTTACATTATAATCCTTCTCTACTTAAACCGAGTGAAAGAACTGTCCAAGAGAGGAAACGTGTTTCCATAAAGTGGGGTGGGAACGCCCTGGGAGGTATAACTAGTTGCTCTCCTCCTGACATAGCTGGCAAGGCTGGATTAGGACATTAGAAAACATGATTATGAGGCTTAATTAGTAATGTGTTGTTTAGCAAAGGGACTCAACTGCTTCTCTGTAAGATGAGGAGTTTGCCACAGATAACTTCTTAGGGTCCCAAATGCTCTAAAACACTAGAAGATTAGTACCAATTACAGCTCAAGCTAAGAAGTCTGGTGAGTACAGCATGTATTGTTTAAGCCAAACAATATTTATATGTATGTATGTGTGTGTTTGTGTCTTAATCATTTTATATGGAAACTTTTAAATATATACAAAAGTAAAGAGAATAATATAATGATTTTTATGTACCCAGTGTCCAGCTTTAACAATGATCAACTCATGACTAATCTTTTTTACGTAGGTACATAGGTAGCACTAAAAGATTGTTGTTGGTTTTTTTTTTTTTTTACCATAACCATAATACTATTATCTCTGCACACACACCTGTGTGTTTGCATTTAAAATAAATTATTTGGGACTTCCTTCATGACACAGTGGTTAAGAATCCACCTGCCAGGGGCTTCCCTGGTGGCACAGTGGTTGCGAGTCCGCCTGCCGACGCAGGGGACGCAGGTTCATGCCCTGGTCCGGGAAGATCCCACATGCTGCGGAGTGCCTGGGCCCGTGAGCCGTGGCCGCTGAGCCTGCGCTCCGCAACGGGAGAGGCCACAACAGTGAGAGGCCTGCGTACAGCAAAAAAATAAAATAAAAATAAAAAACCAGTGGATTAAAAAAAAAAAAAAAAGAATCCACCTGCCAATGCAGGGGACAGGGGTTTGATCCCTGGTCCAAGAAGATTCCACATGCTGCAGAGCAACTAAGCACGTGCGCCACAACCACTGAAGCCCATGAGCCTAGAGCCTGTGCTCCGCAACGAGAAGCCACCACAATGAGAAGCCCGTGCACCACAATGAAGAGCAGCCTCTGCTCACTGCAACTAGAGAAAGCCCACATGCAGCAATGAAGACCCAACACAGCCAAAATAAATAAACAAATAAATAAAATAAAATAAATAATTTGAATTGCCAGGATTTGGAAGCAACCTATGTGTCCGTCAACAGATGAATGGATAAAGAAGATGTGGTGCATATATACAATGGAATACTACTCAGTCATAAAAAAGAATGCAATTTTGACCTTTGCAGTGACATGGATGGACTTGGAGGGCATTATGTTAACTGAAATAAGTCTGACGGAGAAAGACAAATAGTGTATGATATCACTGATATGTGGAATCTGAAAAATACAAGAAACTAGTGAATAAAACAAAAAAGAAGCAGACTCACAGATATAGAGAACAAACCAGTGGTTACCAGTGTGGAGAGGGAAGTGGGGAGGGGCAGTATAGGGGTAGGGGATTAAGAAATACAAACCATTAGGTATAAAACAAGCTACAAGGTTAAATTGTACAACACAGGGAACATAGCTAATATATTATAGTAACTACAAATGGAGTATAACCTTTAAAAATTGTCAATCACTATACTGTTCACCTGTAACATACATAATATTGTACAGCAACCATACTTCAATAAAAAAATTATTTGGGGCTTCCCTGGTGGCGCAGTGGTTGAGAATCCGCCTGCCGATGCAGGGGACACGGGTTCGTGCCCCGGTCCGGGAAGATCCCACATGCCGTGCAGCGGCTGGGCCCGTGAGCCATGACCACTGAGCCTGCGCTCCGCAATGGGAGAGGCCACAACAGTGAGAGGCCCGCATACTGAAAAAAAAAAAAAAAAAAAAAAAAAATTATTTGGCTAAAATAGGCAAAGTCAGATCTATCTTGAAAACTTACAGTTCTCCCTTTACCCTAACTTCAAACTAATACTCGAGCAATAATACTTTTTCATATTTAATAGCTTTAGCTAATCAGGAGTTCTTTCTTTATAAATGTGTATATAAAAGACCTTTCTCATACTGACTCTGCTTACTTAAAACTGACCTGAATAATTTTTTTTTTTTTTGCGGTACGCGGCGGGCCTCTCACTGTTGTGGCCTCTCCTGCTGCGAAGCACAGGCTCCGAACGCGCAGGCCCAGCGGCCATGGCTCACGGGCCCAGCCGCTCCGCGGCACTTGGGATCCTCCCGGACCGGGGCACGAACCCGTGTCCCCTGCATCGGCAGGCGGACTCTCAACCACTGCGCCACCAGGGAAGCCCCAGTTTTTTTTTTTGAATAATTTTTTTTAAAACCCAATTCTTGAAAGTACAGAGATGTGGTGATGATAATGATGACGATGAACACATTTATCTAGCACTTAACCATGTTCCGAACTGATCTACAAGCTGGGCTGATATTAACAGTAAACACCCAGAATGGCACTGACACTGAGAAATCAGAAGGAATGAGGGCTGTAAAAACCATCTGGGGTGAATTAGTGCATATCCTCCAGATATCCACCCTGCAAAGCTAGTGTTCAATCTTCCCATATTATCTTCAATAGTTATCTTCACTTTACATCACTTAGGAAATCTTCTGGCTTCATTTTCCCAACATGTTTTCCCCTCTCCCAATTTTAAGAAGGAACAACTCTTTTTTCCATGTACAACTTTACCACCTTCACTGAAGATGAGATGAGGATTGACAGTATTTTCCATCTGAATTTCCTACTCCCCACAATAACTCTTTCTTTGCTCTCCTTCTAGGCTCTCTCCAGTGAAACATAAAAGCCTCTCTGAGCTATATAGTTCCTGAGTACATTCAATTGTCATTTCAAGTTTTCAGTTGTGCATGTTTTATATTGGAGGGAGAATATTTGAATTGCTATGATTGTTAATTTTCCAGAACCTCCTATCTGGCTTCCAGTGGAGGAGGTATCTTGCAGGAGCATGGGGAAGCTACAAAACTGGGTTGACCAGGAAGGGCCAGGAAGGGGACTTCATTCAAACAAAAGAAGTCTATGATACGATGGGACAAGCCCACTTCTAAGTAGCAGACACACCTGAAAGAATCAGGTGAACATACACAGGGGACAGGGAGGCACGTGTTTGAGTCTGATGAAGCCATTCAGTGAGCGCTCAGGGTCAAACCACACAAGGTAGGCAGATGAGCCCTCAGGTACAGAAGTGACAGGTAAGGCAGACACTGCAGGTGTGGGTCTATGTGTGTAGGTCTAAGAGGTAGGAAGGATTCAAACAGCTTCAGTGAAGAAAGGATGGGAGAAGTTCATGCCATTCTATGTGGATTGTTGGGTTTAGTGTTTATCATAGTCAGAGAAGGAAAAAGAGATGCAGGTGAGCCCTGCCTCTGGTTGGGGAGGGAAGTCAATGCTAGGATCCATTCACATATGGTTTTAATTCCCTCCCAGTTGCTTATAAAGTATCTAAATCATACTCTTCCTTCTTCAAATTACCTACAAAATAGAGGAAAGAAAATATTTAAGTCAACAAAGTACTCATGGTTTCCAAAAGTGTCCCTTCAAACAACTAATCTGGTTTCAAAATCTTATAATGGATGATTCACTCTAATAAGAGGAAATTAGAAGAAAAAAACTATAAAATTCCAGAACTGCCCATGTGAATTTATTTTCTTTAGAATACTATACAGTACAATAATGTGACAAAATAAAGGAATCCTTCAGATGAATTATTACTAACAGGGAAAGTTAAGAGTAAGTACTAGTGTTAACATATTTCAAAGTTTTTCATGAGAGAAAAGTAATCCTTTCAGAGTGGAAAAAAATAGATTTATTTGCTGACCTCAAAACTGCCAGTCAGTGTTAAAATAAACTCAAAGTAACCAAAGATGATGCTAGTAATAAGAATCTTATCTTTGATGCTTTCTCTTAAACCATTACATTTGGAAAAGCGCTAAATGATGAAGAATGAAGTCTTGAAAGGAAATGTGGCATCGATGGGTCAGAAATACCCACTGAGTCCAAAGACCTTAGCTTCTCAGCCTGTATATACCACTGATACAGAATGGGGTGAGGCATATAAACACCACTATATATGAAACAGATAATCAACAAGGACCTACCGTATAGCACAGGAAACTCTACTCAGCACTCTGTAGTAACCTAAATGGGAAAAGAAATGGAGATATGTATATGTATAACTGAATCACTTTGCTGTACACCTGAAACTAACACAATATTGTAAACCGACTATACTCCAGTATAAAATAAAAATTAAATTAAAAAAACAAACAAAAAAACCCAGAACGGGTTGAGGACTTGCCAGAGTGAATCATACACCTAACATGGAAATAACCTGGAACAGCAGCATCTTCTTGTGACCTCTGCTGACTCTCCCTGCGTTCATCTGGTAAAAATCTTTCCCCCTGTCCTTTCATTCCTTTGCCCCAGAGTGTGTTGATATTGAATTATTTAAAGGAGTCAACATCAAAATTATTCTGTAAATCCTGTCATAAGTAAATATGCTACTGAATGGATCACAGTTTAAAAGAGTTGTATCCTTGGTGAAAATAATAAAACATTTAGTTAAGGGCTATTAACATAAATGGGTATTAATGTGTACATTCAAATCACCTTACATATTTATCTTCTCCAAGAAAACCTTATGGACAGAACAAGAGTCCCGCGGATATATACAGTGCCTATACACATACACACGCACAAGAAAATAGGGCTGTGTCTATTTGCATGTTTGGTATTTCCGGAAGGTCAAGATCAGGATTAAAAAGAGAGAAACAGAGCAAGAAAACGCCCAGCCCTGAGCACTCAAAGTGTTGTACGGGTTAACAGCCCCAAGAGCAGGGGTGGAGGAGCCTTAGTGAAGCAATGGATTGCAAAACAATCAACGTGCACTTCGCAACTGGGTGGAATTAACATCTTTTTGTAAGTATGTCATTTCTGAATTCCTTTTGTGTCTTGGGAAGAACAACAAACCGTTGATTTAAAAAGTTTGCAGGGACTTCCCTGGTGGTCCAGCGGTAAAGAATCTGCCTTTCAGTGCAGGGGATGTGGGTTCGATCCCTGGTTGGGGAACGAAGATCCCACCTGCCACAGGGCAACTAAAGCCTGCTCGCCACAACTACTGAGCCTGCATGCTGCAAACTACAGAGCCCACGCACTCTGGACCCGGGGTGCCACAACGAGAGAGAGAAAACCTGAATGCCACAACTAGGGAGAAGCCCGCGCTGCAACGAAAGGTCCGCACGCCTCCATGAAGACCCCACATGCCGCAACTAAGACCTGATGCAGCAAAAAAAAAAAAAAAAAAAAAAAAAAAAAAAAAATCAAAGAAAATAAATAAAAATTTTTAAAAATAAAAAAAAAAATAATTTGGAATAGTTCTTTATCAGACAGATTTCGCTGGGTTTTTTTTTTTTTTTTTGGAGGGTGTGGAGAGTGGATAGGAGAGGGGTGGGTGGCTGAGGCTGCAGATCCAGGCTGAAATTTTGCCTCAGATTCCTTGAATGACAGGGCAATTTTCCCAAATTCTCAGTCCTTCCACAAGGCTCAAGCTTCTAAGCCTCAGCTTTTATCTTCAGATAGTTTTTCTTCTCCACATATGTAAATTTCATATATAAACTTTAAATACACATATTTTAAAAACCTGTCCATCTGCCAGGTGATGGATATGTCAATTCAACTTGTTGTGGTGAACATTTCACAATATATACATACATCACATCATTATGTTGTACGCCTTACACTTAATATGTCAGTTATATCCCCAGAGGGCAGGAAAAAAGCCTACCCTAAGTACTCTGATATATATATATGCTTAAAAGGACACCTGTTTATATCTATGGCCAAGTTAACCTCAACTGTTTAACTCAATTTGGATGCAGGTTTCATTGCCATTTGCACGAGCAACTCCAGCCATGACTTTGGACCTGAGCCAGGGCAGACCTCATTTTATCGGAGTGGCTCGCCTAAAACAGCCCGTTCAACAGTCCACAGTCCTTTCCATCATTCTTCCCCCTCTGGTGCATTCTCCTCCTACATGCCCCAACTTGGCTCTTGGTCATTATTCATTTGTTAGTCTAATTTACAAACCCCGGCATAGTCCCTGACTCTTCCCGTTTTTCCACCCCATCAGTCAAAAAAATCCTGCTGGTTTCCCCTGCAGAGAGCTTCCTTTCCTTCATCCTTACTGTTGAGACCCTCATCAGCTCATCCAGCCTGCAGGCTCCTGGATCCCCCATCAAGCCCCATCACCATCACTTCGAATTTGAAATAGAAATTTGAATGTGCCAGTCTCCTGTCTGAAAATCCTCTGTGACAGATCATGATTAAGTGGAGAGAGTGCAAGTCTCAGTATGTCTTTCAAAGTCCTTCGTAATTTGCCCCAACCTACTTTTCAGGGTTCAACTCTTACCCATCAGGGCCCTTGACATTGTCCGAACAGGATTTTAAACATTCTCTTTGTCTTGGTACGTGCTATTCCCTTTAAATAACATCCTCCTCAGGGCACTTATCCTTCATAAAACCCTATTGATCATTTGGAATCCAGCTTTCATGGATGTCTTAATACCTGATAGAGAGATGTGCTGTCCGCTGTACTTGGTAACCCTATCAGTAAATCCAGTCCCCCCAAACAACCACCTTGATAAGGCATTTAACCTCCCTGGGTTTGTTTCCTCATCTGTAAAATGAAGAGATTAATATGTAATTCATAGGATTGTTGTGACATTTAAATAAAATAGCATACAGTACTTAGTGTAAGCACTCAATAATAGCATCCATCATACTGGATCACTCTCTTTTTTTTTTTTTCCTTAAAACTGTTGACTTTTTTTTTGCGGTACGCGGGCCTCTCACTGTTGTGGCCTCTCCTGTAGCGGAGCGCAGGCTCTGGACGCGCAGTCCCAGCGGCCACGGCTCACGGGCCCAGCCGCTCCGCGGCATGTGGGATCTTCCCAGACCTGGGCACGAACCCGCGTCCCCTGCATCGGCAGGCGGACTCTCAACCACTGCGCCACCAGGGAAAACCCAAGGATCACGCTCTTTTTGTTACTGTGTTAGAACTTCCTTCCCAACTGGGAGCTCTTATTAAGTAAGGATTAGCTCTTGCTCATCTTTAGATTTAAAAGTGCTTTGCTGAACACACAGAGAGCGTAGGTAACCTCCCAGACTAGTGGGAAGAAGTCATTAGTCACCGTCATTCCACCTCCTGTGCCCTAGACGTGGAGTCTGTTACCCTGCACGCAAAGACGTGACATTCCGGGGCTGGACAGTCCTTGGAGGTCACCAAATCCCACGTTTCCTTTAACTACCACGGCAAATAAACAGAGAGCCTGTTTCCAAGCTGTAATCACAGCTACAGGTCTCTGGAACATCACTCACTATGGCAATATTTCACTTTTTTTTAGTGCTTTCCAAGTGAGTAAATACTGGTATTTATACAGATAAATTTTGTTGGCAAACACAGAGGTTCACTGGGATTCACATCTATTTAGGACTGAATCAGTTTTTGTTGCTTTGAGAAAAATGTAACAGCCACCATGCAACTCAAGAGACGTTATCCATGGCTTTCCTTCTTATCTAATTCAACCTGAAGTCACTTAACATTTCAAGGGGTAGGTTAAATTGCCATTATTTAATAAATAAAAACAAATCATATCTTCTATTTTGAGTATTCCTTTATTCACATATCTAATTCATTTTAGCCCCATAAACAGAGATTCATACCTCACTTTAGAACAAAAATGGAATAGCTTAATTACACAGTAATAAATCAGGTTACCTATATCACTTTAACATATAATCTATATTATATGTGTTTTGCTATTTACATAGAATTAGCTGTATTCCTCAGGCTTGCACTGGGCTTCAAAACTGAGAATAAATTATATGTGCCTGTTTGCATTTGCCAATGTCACATTTTGGTTTTTTACGTGTTTATGTGTAAATTTGCAAATCTGTGAGAACAAAAATGAATACACATATGAACGCATTCAAATCTTTTTCTCATGACACATATGTTATACTTTCTTGTTTGGAACTGAATTTTGAGCATAATAGTATTAAAATAAGGGGTTATACAAGCTTTGTCTGTATAGCTGGACTTTTGTATGTTCTTTGCAATCCTCTCCCTGACCTCTCTTCTATTCCAGTAGTTTCCTTTAACCTCTCGCCTGTTTAAATTGGAACATCACTGCAATACCTTAAGAGATGACTCTTAGGAAAAAAAAAAAGGGGGGGGGGTTATTTGACACATTTAAAAAGAAAAGATATATTCATAAAAACCCAATTTTGTATATTAAATAAAATAGTTAATAATAAACTTATAAGAATTCTTCATAAAATAGAAAACAAAAGGACTACTGTTCATACAGGTTTTTAAAAAGTGGTTCTGGGACTTCCCTGGTGGTCCAGTGGCTAAGACTACGCGTTCCCAATGCAGGGGGCCCAGGTTCGACCCCTGGTCAGGGAACTAGATCCCACATAACTCAACTAAAAGATCCCGCGTGCCACAACAAAGATCCCGTGTGCCGCAACTAAGACCCAGCACAGCCAAATAAATAAATGATTTTAAAAAGCGGTCCTAATAACTTCTGCATAAAAATAAAAAGGTTAAGATTTTGCCTTTTTGATGATCAATTCTTGGCTTTACTGAGAGATGTATTCAGTGGCAGCCAGGATCAATACAATGAAGAACATTGTGTTATTTACTTTTTTGTGTGTGTGTGTGCGGTTCGCGGGCCTCTCACCGCTGTGGCCTATCCCGTTGCGGAGCACAGGCTCCGGACGCGCAGGCTCAGCGGCCATGGCTCACGGGCCCAGCCGCCCCGTGGCATGTGGGATCTTCCCGGACCGGGGCACGAACCTATGTCCCCTGCATCGGCAGGCGGACTCTCAACCACTGCGCCACCAGGGAAGCCCATATTTACATTTTTATAAGGTGCTTATTTGTCAAAAGCCTGCTTTCCTATAGCACCAGATTAAGAGATTATGAATCTGTGGATGGTCTAATTTAATGGTTGCAAAGCTCTTCTTTTCAGCCGTGCTTTTAGTCATGCATCATCTTTACTTGCATTGAGGTACTGGTACCAAGAACAGAATGAAAATTTAGAGCAATAAGAATTAAAAGAAAAGATAGAATAGTTGTCAGTAAAAAATTTTTAATGCAACAACAAAGGATTGTAAAATTGACTTTTTGATCATTAAAATGAGTTGGTCAGTTAAGTTCAGACAGGTTAGAACTGGCCTTCAAAATTCCACCAGAACAGCCATCTATATACCCAGAAGAAAGTCCCCTGCTCTGTTGCTCCTGTGCGTGGCTGTCAGCTGAGAGACAGGAATCTACTCAGTCTCTCTACCTGCCTGATGATAACAAAAACAGTATCTAATAACTATTAGGTGTTCTCACTCTGTGCCAGGCACTGTTCTTGAGCTTTACATGTATTGCCTGATTAAATCTATCCTCACAATCAACCTAGATAGGACACTTATTTTCCCCATTCAACAGATGAGGAAACTAAGGCACCCAGAGGTTAATTAACTTGCCTGAGGTTACACAATTTAAGTCAGTCAACAAATACTTACTGGGACTTCCCTGGTGGCACAGTGGTTAAGAATCTGCCTGCCAATGCAGGGGACACGGGTTTCATCCCTGGTCCGGGAAGACCCCACATGCCATGGAGCAACTAAGCCCCTGCGCCACAACTACTGAAGCCCACGTGCCTAGAGCCCGTGCTCCACAACAAGAGAAGCCACCGCAATGAGCAGCCCATGCACCGCAAGGAAGAGTAGCCCTGCTCACCACAACTAGAGAAAGCCCACGGGCAGCAACGAAGACCCAGTGCAGCCAAAAATAAAAATAAACAAAACAAAACAAAAAAACTAGATTGCTTGGTCCCATTCCTAGTGTTTCTGCCAAAAAAATAAATTTACTGATCCCAGACACTGTTCTAGGCTCAACTAAATCTTTGAAAGGTTTTCCTCAGTGGGTCCTCTACAATTGTGTTTCTCTTCATCAATGTATTACGGATTAAATATCTAGACTTCATCTACATACTATATATCTTTCCATGTTGAAGGCAAAGAAAAATGTTTGCATCCTTGCATTGAGACTTCTTTTTTACCCTCCATTCCATCATTTTTTTGGTAAATTTTAGAAAATTGAAGTAAAATATACATAACGTGCAATTTACCATTTTAATAATTTTTAAGTGCACAGTTCAGTCACATTAAGCACATTCATATTGTTGTGCAACCATGACCATTCATTTCCAGAACTTTTTCATCTTCCTTAACCGTAACTTCATATCCATTACATAATAACCCCCCCATCTCCCCATGCCCCCAGCCTCAGACCCCGGGATCTGTCATCCTACTTTCTTTCTTTATGGATCTGGCTACTCTTGTCATCTCAGGTAAGTGGAATGAAATATTTGTCCTCAAGATTCATTCATGTTGTACCACTATCATGTATCAGGGCAAGTGGAGTGGTGTTTTGAGTCTACAGCTAGATTGCCAGAGTTAAAATATAACTAGAATTCATGAGAAAGAAGGTTGAAAAATCTGAGGCTCTGTCAGTATCAATTTGCTTAGGTATTTTTATTACTTTTAAATTAAAAAAACAGCTGGCTGTGGTTTTTTTTCCCTAGGGAAAAAAAAAATCAGCCCACACATTGCAACTACAGATACAAAAGAGGAGATAATTTTAAAAAGATCTGTTGATGACAGAAACCACACTTGGTATGGAATATGTAGTGCAGAATCCAGGTGATCACAAATGCTGGCGGAAACTATGAAGTAGCTAGCGTACAGTATGACTGGAAAATAACAGACAATATTGCATTTTGCCTGATTCCTTCAATGTAGTTTTTTTTCAAAATGCGATGAAAGCACTCCTCAAGAGGAAGTGGTTCACGGAACAACACAGCACGTGGTTAAAGGTTCTTGCAATGTTTGGGGGAGGGGGAAGCTAAAATTTCTGTGTAACATAAAACAGGAAACAGAAACATCTCTACAATTACACACAGTACCAAATAATACTCAAAAAAGAACTAGAAGAAATCTCCTGGGCCAACTTAACTGGCTTTGCACAGTATACTTGAGATCAGTGAAAATTTTAAGAACTAGGCTAACAGTTATTAAGTTAACAGGATAATCACTATGGTCATACGAACAATACAAAACCAACACAACAATCAATCTCAAAAGAAATTCATGTGGACAGCATAGATGTGTATATGTACGGTCACACAAAAGGAACAGCCAAGACAATAGGATTCTTTGGTAGGTGGTACCGTGATGGCAAAAGTTTGATGGAAAAAACATTTGCAAATGGAAGAGTAATCATGTAATGACATATTTTTTTTTCAATAATTAAAAAACCCTAAGGGAGCAGTTTGAAAAACCTTAGAATTTGTCAGTGTAGACACACACATACAGAACATGAGATGGACTACCATATTTTTTTAAAGTATGATTTTAAAATGGACTTATTTCCAAACTGCTTGGCTTTTGAGTGAATGCAGAGTGGAGTGGGGCAGAGTAATAACGCATTTTGCTAAGTCAAGCTCCAGAGAGGTGAAAAGTGAGATGGCAGAAAAAGACCCAAAAATGTTCAACAGGATTCAAAAGTAAACCACGTGTGACACAGGGGAAGGTCAGCTCATATGAACACAATTCTCACTTGCATCTGTCCTGATGGCTTTTCTGTATCTTTAGGAGGCAAGATGTAGACTGGTGTCACTTGGATATACTTGGGCTGAAAAGAGAATTTTAAAATCTTGGGATTTTCTTAGGTTCCCTTTTTATTCTATTTTGGGCATCTACATAAAGCATGGGGAACTGCTTTTATATTTAGGATCTACTGTGACATCAAACAAAAGTGACAATGTAATTTATGGGTTTTTGAAGAGATAAAAATAGAAAAATACATTATTCACTCATTTGTAAATAAGAATGGGCATTAATTTTCATACACACAATTCCTATGAATAGTTATCTGTATTCACTGTTTCCTACTTGTCTCCATTTCCTCTTGAATTTACCCTGCTATGGCTGAATGTTTGTGTCCCACACCCCCTTCCCCCCAAATTCATATGTTGCAACCCCAGTCTCCAATGTGATGGTATTTGTTGATGGAGCCTTTGGGAGGTAATCAGGTCATGAGGGTGGAGCCTTCACGTTGGGATTAGTGCCCTTGTAAGAAGAGACACGAGAGAGCTTGCTTCTTCTCTCTCTCTGCCATGTGAGGACACAGCAAGAAGATGAACATTGCAAACCAGGAAGAGGGCCCTCACTAGACACCGGATCGGCTGGTGCCTTGGTCTTGGACTTCCCAGCTTCCAAAACTGAGAGAAATAAAGGTTTGTGGTTTAAGCTGCCCAGTCTATGGCATTTTTGTTTTAGCAGCTCAAACTGACCAAGACATACCCCAACTGGACTTTTGTTCCCACCATGTCACCAAACTGTGTCAAGATTACATGAATATGAATATGAATATCAGAAAGTATATTAAATCAATTAAATTTTCTGAGTGTGATAACTCTACTGTGGTCATGTAAGAGAAGGTCTTTGTTCTTGAGAGATAAATGGTGAAGAAAATAAAGCACATGCAGTAAAATGTAAACAATGAGTGAATCAGAGTGAAGGGAATATGGCTGCCTGTTGCACTATTCTTACTTTTTTGTTGTTGTTGTTGAAGTGTTGAAACTTTTCAAAAGAAAAAGTTGGGGGAAAAAAGAACCAATCTTTTAAGTCAGAGAGACCCAAGTTTAATAAAAGCAAAGCAGGGACTTCCCTGGCAGTCCAGTGGTTAAGACTCCACACTCCCAATGCAGGGGGCCCGGGTTCGATCCCTAGTCAGGGAGCTAGATCCCACATGCCGCAACTAAAAAAAGACCCTGCAGGCCGCAACAAAGATCTCACAGGTGGCAACAAATGCATGCGCCACAACTAAGAGCCAGAGCACCCAAATAAATTAGGAAAAAAAAAAAAAAAAAGGCAAAGGAAAACAAAAAAAAAAGAAAGAGGAACAGGGGAGAATGAAATGTTAGATGCAGGCAAAGACAATGCAAAAGAAAAAAGAAATCTATCCTGGGCAGGGTCGATACATTATTTCATCTAATTCTCATAAAAACCATTTGGAGGTAGATCATACTACTCCCATCTTCATAGATGAGCTTGTGGTCTGGAGTTTGAGTGACGGGCCCAAGATCACAAAGGACAAGACTCAAACTCAAGTCCAGTCTCTTTCACTGTACTGCTTCCTCTTCCCTTATGCAGAAAACAAGCCACATAGATGGAAGTCATAGCTGGAGAGGTGTGTGAAAGAAAAATACAGGTGGAAAATACACTTAGACACTCATAGCACATCTGCCTAGAGATGACACACGTTCAAACACACAGAGGAAAAGTAAAGGAGAAAAAGGCACACACAACAAAGAAAGTCAAACAGAAACAGGCTTTCACGTGGTCACACCCCATCCCAAAGGGAGGATCTTTCACATCACCGCTTCTAGACTCCAGAACTGGGTTGTGTCTTCAAAGACATGATGGTGGATACTATGTCCCTGTCCTCCCCCCTCTAGAACAGCTAACACTAAGCTGGGGTTCATATTTGGCCATGACCTTGACATCTACCCCTAGGATAGGTAGCAAAGGAGGGGCCACCTGGGTCTAGATGCCATGCTTAACGAACAGTCTGAAGCAGAAATGAGCTGGTAATCACAAGATTTTGATGGATGATTTTAAAACATTAATCTTCTCTTCTTCCAACTGCAAGTTGAAAGTGGAAAGGGATGAAGGGGAAGAGGTCAAAACACTTTGGCTTCAATTTTTCACTTTGCTTTGGCAGTGAAGACCAGTGTTTACTATAGCCCAAGGAAGATTCCCCTGAGGGACTGCTAAAATTCTTAAATACCCAAGCATGAGAATATTAGTGTCAGATGGCTTTTTAATTTCCAGGAGTGCAGAGGCGATATCTGCTCAAGATTCCTGAGAATGAAGAGTCATGATCTTGGCCATCACTGGAGTAAAGAGAACCAGACATGTCCACTGAGGTGTGGGAAACAGCCCAAGGCAGAGCACACATTCCAGGCTTTGCTTAGAAAGCAGGAAATAGCCACCCAGGGGCTGAATCTACCACAACAGCACTCTAAGACTGATGGCCAGCTCTGTGAGTTGTTTCATATTGCGGAAGAAATCCACAGGTTGCTGCAGAACTTCAAAAAAAACACTGAAACCAAAAGGAAAACTAAAGGCAACATATCTCCTCAATTCAAAAGCATATTTTGACATTCTAATACTTCTAAAGTTATGATTCATACAGTCAAATATGAAATCTGGCTACCGCCAACAGGAATCAGCTATAACGTAGTTTTCCTTAACTACGTATGTTCCAACTGAGAGGAACAGAAAAGGTGTCTTTTTATTTAATTGTCATTTTAGTTAAGTTATCTGCGTTGGTAGTAGAACACACAGTTCAACGGTTAAATCTGGATACCCAATCTTCATTTTAAAAGATTTCAAAAGATTTCATGATGCACCACTGAAATGTAAAGTCAACGTCTGGCGAAGACTGACGTTCATAGACCAGGACACACAATTCATGGCAGCAGAAATTGCCAGAGCGCTCAGATTATAATTTTCAAACTCAAAAGAGACTGACGCGGCAGATTTATGTATCATGAAGGATTACCATTTAGGTACCAAAGGCCTACCTATCAAACACTTGTAATTGGAATTCAAGAGAAGTTGTTTCAATTCCAACAATACTTAAGACAATAAAGAAAAATAAATCTTTGTGTTTAACCCAACAAGAAACATTAAAAAAAAATTCATGACTTTCTCTGATAAGCCTAAAAATTATACTGTGAACTCTAAAGGCTGAAAGGAACAGACTAGGGTTACGAACAGCACACTTGGCTAATTGTCCTGGCACGCTCAGCCTGTCTTAGAATCTTTAGATTCTCAATGTGAAGAAGTGAAGACTCCCATTTTATAATAATTGTAATACTAAGAAGAAATGATATGTAACTCGATGACAACTGTACACTTTTATGTCCTAAAATGTCCCTGAACATTCAGTGCAGCATCTTACACCTCCAAAAAGAAAATGGTAACGAACTGATCGATGGGATGGTGTAACAATGTTGAATGTTCTCAAGATAAGAACTGAAAAATGCCCTCTGGCTTTAACCACACAGAAGTCACTGGTTATCTCTGGAGAAGCCTTGAGGGTGGAAACCAAACGGAACCCCTTCAGAAGTGAGTGGGGAAGAGAGATAACGACACAGCCAACTTATCTGAGAAGGTGAGTCCATTCGGTAGGTAGCAATTGTAACATGCGTTCCTCTCTGTCACTCACAGTTCTTCCAACTTCATGGCTCCAAGTATCTTTGATGTGGATGTGCTGTACCATCATTTAACCAGTTCTCTATTGCTTGGAAACTGATTGTTTGCCTTTCCTTCAAGAAATAATGTTATGAGCCTGATATTTTCATTTGCTGAAAAATTATATGCAGCACGGCCTAAGGATAAAACTGGAAATATCAACCAATTCTTGTTGTCTTTCTGTGGGGTGAGGAAGTTTCTGGTTTTTTGTCTTGGTCAATATTCTGCACCTGCCTCCAAAACCCCCAAAGGATTGGGGCTGTCGGTAAAAATAACAGTCAAGGGTGGTAAACTCTGCACTAATGAGCTCAAGCAGTTGTGTGCCCCATGGTGCCCCTGCTTTCTCTCTGTTTGCAAGGATTTATGGCCATTCCCGTGACCCCTTGTGTCCAAAATATACGTGCCATGGAAAAAGTTTATATCAGAAAAATCTGAGGTACGTTTAAGAGTTTCCAGCAGCAACTCAGTTCTAATTCTTTTCCTGAGTCTCTTAGTAAATTTTCTCTCTTCTTCATCAAAGATGCACTGACAATACTTTCTACTCTCCTGTTTTGAAGCAAGAAAGGAACTGAATTTTTACTCCCCCACAATCAAGATGATTCATCCCTTAAAAGAAAACAAAAACATCTCATATTTTTCTCCCAAACGATCTTCCATAAGTAGCTGGGGTGGGGTGTTGGGGGGAGGCTTCTATTTTGTTTACATTTCCCTTGTGACATGTGGGCTCACCTAGGCCTGAGACTGGGGGACCACTGAGTCCCTCCCCAGGGACAAGGACAGAATCTAGAACCAGGAGGCCAGGGTTCAAAACCCAGCACTGCTGCTTACTGGCTGGGTAAATTTGGGCAAGTTTCTTAACCTCTCAGAGTTTTAGTTTTCTCATCTTTGAAAAGTGTGATTATCAGCTACCGTGTGGGGTCAAAGTGACCCCTATAAATGAATGCATGCAAAGTCCATAGAACAGGCCAGGCTTAGCTCTAAGTAAGTGCTCAGTAAATGTAAGCCTTAATATACCACTAAGCAGTTGGAACTGAAGCCTTCTTTTAGTCCCAGAAGGCCTAGAAGGCTGATGGCATCCTTATAATAACCCTTTGAAGTTAGCATTATTTTTCCTATTTTACGAAGTTTAAGTAACTTACCCTAGAACACAAAATTAATTAGTTGCAATAGTATGGAAAATAAATAAATAAAATAAAATAAATTTAAAAAATAAAAAATAAATAAAATAAAATTTAAAAGTGCCACTTTGAATCACTGCCTTAGGGTCTTAGCATCTTAGGGTTTGAGGAGAGAGATTTCAGGTGAATGCAGCAGCTTACAAAATGGTGCTTGAGATCTCAGCTTAAATGTCACCTTCTCAAAGAAAAGCAGGCCCCTTCAAGATCTCCACCACATCATACTGGATGCTCCAGTGATCAAGGAGGGTTAGGGTGACCAGCACACAGCTCACTGTTTGAGCCAATGACCAGGATCTGCCCACTCAGCCCATCCCTTCCCCACCAACTGGCCCCAAGGGCATTCTCGGTTGTAACTGGTGGGGGTGGGGAGGTCATGAATTAAAAGAAAAGGGAGAGGGTTAAGACCTAGATTCCGCTCTGCCCTCACTGTGGTGTGATGCTGGGAAACTTAGCCTTAATAGTGTCAGTTTCTCAATCTGTAAAACGGGGATATTTCATTGGGTTTTTGTAAAGGATTACATAAGATAAGATAACGTGTATACAAAGTGTTTACAAATGTCTCATACACATGGGATGCTCAGAAACTGGTAAGAGTGGTTGTATCACCATTGCCTTTGTTCAGTTAGTAGGTATATCCTACGAGAAGATTGCCAGACTCTGAAAGCACCTGGCGGGTTGATAGAGCTGAGTCATCTAGTGAGGCCGATTTGGTTCTGCGCCTTCTCTGCAACGGTGGTTCTCAAAGTGTGGGTCCTCAGACCTGCCCCACAGCATCTCCCAGACACTTGGGAATGCAAATTCTTTGGCCCCACTCCAAAATTACTGAATCAGAAACTCTGGGGTGAGGATAAATAATCTGCGGGGGGGGCGGTTTTTTGGCTGCGTTGGGTCTTCGTTGCTGTGCACAGGCTTTCTCTAGTTGCGGCGAGCAGGGGCTACTCTTCATTGAGGAGTGCGGGCTTCTCATTGCAGTAGCTTCTCTTGTTGCAGAGCACAGGCTCTAGGTGCTTGGTCTTCAGCAGTTGCGGGGTGTGAGCTCAGTAGTTGCGGCACTCGGGCTCTAGGGCACGTGGGCTTCAGTAGTTGTAGCGCACAGGCTTAGTCACTCCGTGGCATGTGCGATCCTCCCGGACCAGGGCTCGAACTCGTGTCCCCTGCATTGGCAGGTGAATCCTCAACCACTGAGCCACCAGGGAAGCCCCAATAATCTGTGTTTTAACAAGATTTCCATGTGATTTGATTGTACACTTAAGTTTGAGAACCACTGCTCTACATATAGATGGTAAAGGTAAAAAAAAAAAGTCACAGGCAAGTACAGGATGTACAAAGATTATGAGAACCAAAAGTTTTAGCCGAGTCAAAAGCGGCTTGTGTTTTATGTCAAACACAAGGAAAGAAGACACTCCCATGCCCTGTATTATTATCTCAGCGTTGAAAATGCGTAAGAAATTGTCGCATCTATTTATTGTTTAAAGGTACGGAATGAAAAAGAAACAGGTGTTTAACCTTAGGTGTCGGAGAATACAGCTCAGTTTTTACCACTAATGTTCCTGTCCTGGGCAACGTATAACCTCTTGAAGAAAACAGTCACTCAATTCCTGTGGAATTTGGAAGCACTTCCTTTCCTTATTCATATGGAAGAAGCATATCCACAGTATAATGATGATGATGGTTTTAAAGTGGCTTCCCGTTCTTTGATGCTTCTCCCCTCAAGATGTGGGGTCTCTGTCCCTCCCCCTTGACTCTTAGCTGGTTTGTGACTGCTATGATGGATGCAGTATTAAGGAAGTGACGCTCCGTGTGCAGGGCAGGCCATCCCCCGGCCTCTGAGAACTCCCTCCAGACAATCCTTGTAGAATCCCAGCTGTCACCCTGTGAGAAGCTCAAGCCACCTGGAGGGGCCACAGGAGACACTGTGGCCACCAGTCCCACCCAGTCCAGGGGCCAGGCCGGTGAGTAAAAAACCCTCCAGGTAAGCTCAGTCTCCAGCTGTCTGCATCACCCCCAGCTGTTCAAGTCTCCTCAGCTGAGGTCACGGACATTATGGAGCTGAGGCCAGCTAGCCCTGCCGTGGCCTGTCCAAACTCCTGATGCACAGAACCTGTAACCATAATAAAATTGTCTGTTCAGCAGCAGTAAGTTTGGGGTGACTTGTTATGCAGCTGTTGAGAGTGGAGCAAATGATCATAGCAGCTACCACTCCATGGTACCGTCTACGTGTCCAGCATGATACTATGCTCTTCTGCTATACTCCTCCTCTTTGCACCTGCTCTACTAAATATATTAGTCCCATTTGCAAGTGAAGAAATGGAGGCTCTGAGAAAATAAGTATCATGCAAAGGCACATATGGTAAACGACTATTTATGTCAAACTTTAGTGCATAAAAAAATACCAAAACGTCAGTCGTTAGCTATCTAGAAATGATAACGAGAAAATGGCAGACACTGTGATGGTCATTTCGTAATAGAACAGAAATATCCACTCACTGTGTTGTGCACCAGGAACTAACATAGTGGTTGTAGGTCAACTATACTTCAAAAACAAAGAAACAAACTCATAGAAAAAGAGAGCAGATTTGTGGTTACTGTGGCATGGGGTGGGGTGGGGATTGGATAAACATGATCAGAAGGGACAAACTTCCAGTTACAAGATAAATAAGTACTAGGGATGTAATGTACAACATGATGAATATAATCGACACTGCTGTGTGTTATCTATGAAAGCTGTTAAGAAAGAAAATCCTACAAGTTCTCATCACAAGGAAACGTTTTTTCTATTATTTTAATTTTATGTCTATATGAGATGATAGATATTCACTAAATTTATTGTGGTCATTTCATGATATATGTAATTCAAATGATTGTGTTATACACTTTAAATTTATACAGTGCTGTACATCAATTACATTTCAATAAAACTGAAAGAAAAATATATATAGTTTCATATGGTAAAGTAAAAATATATATATACACACCCATATCTATATATTAGTAATACAGTAACACCAGTGGAATAAATACAATAATTAAAATAATATGTTACTGGTCCAGGATTCACTGACCAATGAAACAGAAGTCTAGAATGGTCCAAAGTAAAGAGATAAGAAACAAAGATTAAGGAAACAACCTTTCAAATACAACAAAAAGTTGAATTAATTAATAAATAATATTAGGACAATTAAACAAATACATTAACAAATTATATGTTCATGGTTTATAATGGGGAAAAAAAAGGGTTTTAAGGATAAGAGATAAATGACACTAGCTATCCTGAAATTGGCCCATATTAACTGGAAAAAAGAAATACAGAGACTTCCCTGGTGGTCCAGTGGGTAAGACTCCGCATTCCCAATGCAGGGGGCTGGGGTTCGATCCCTGATCAGGGAACTAGATCCCACATGCATGCCACAACTAAGAGTCCACATGCTGCAACTAAGAAGTCCGCATGCCGCAACTAAGACCCAGCACAGGCAAAATAAATAAATAATAAATAAATAAATATTTTTAAAAGAAATATAAGCTTCAGTTTCCTCATTTGCAAAATAGGAGAGATGTTATGTATTTCATAAGATTAAAGGGAAAAATGTCCATGGAAATCACTTAGCATAGTTCCCAGCGCACACTAAGTACTAAATGAACTTTGTTTGTGGCTATGAAAAGAAAATGGGAAGCAGTAAAAGTTAGTAATGACACAGTTACAGTGTTTAAAAAAAATTTTTTTTAAGGTTAATTTTTTTCCTGTGGAGAATTTAAGCGTTTTATCTACTCATCAGGAGGTCCAAAATCATTATTATTAATTACAATCAGTAATTATTATATCATTACAATATATAACATATACCACCAGCATTAATCATTTGATTTAATTAATTTGCCACAATTATGAGATGTTTGTCATGAAAAATACAGAAATTTGTGTCCCTGAATAAGCCAACTAGATAGAAATTAACGTGTCTACAGAGCAGCACTAACAGCAAACTAGTTGAGACCTGAGCACATTTAAGAAGCAAAGAAGGGCGCCTATTGGTTCAGTGGAGGGCTGACTCTTGATGAATTTCTTCACTTTCTTTGTGAACGATATTTACATATGATTTCCTATGGGTATTATTTTTATATGTGACAAATGAGAGCCGTTTAATTTAATTATATTTTTCCTCCACACAGTCTACATGGGATCAGACCCATTCTAGAGCTACTGCATTTTAAATTTCTCTCTTACAGCTGTGAGAAAGACCAAGGATAGTATGGAAATAATGCATCTGAAAACAGAGTGGTCCAGAGTTTTCTGTCAGTTTTATTTAGACCACTAAGCCAATTCTCTACTTAATTCGCACATCAAGAAAATAAAAACGGTGAATAAGGAACTTGGAATTACCCTTGATCATCATTCAAATGGTCCATGTTGGAGCCCTGCTGTATCACCAGGGCTGTATCACTACATGTGAATGTGATAACTGGATGCTTCACACCTGGGTTCAATGCTAAATGCATGACGCTGAGCAACTTACTTAACCTTGTTGAGCTTCAGTATTTTCATCTGTAAAACGGGGATAAGAAATATAATTCATAAAATTGTTGGGAGGACTAAATTAACACAGTCAGACCCTTGCACAGTAACTGGCACACAGTGATGTTTGCATATAGGTAGGAATATTTAAAATGCATTGATAACTTCTGGTTAGCGGGCAGTGAATACACACCCTCTCCTAAAATTCCAGTGAAAGGACTCTGTAACAGTCTGGAAAGCCAGGAAAGATGGCATTGCTAGACCAAAACCTTTGAGGAATTTCTGGAAGATGTTAAGGAGAAGGGATTGTACAGAGAACCTCTAGAGCTAGGGAGACAGCAGTCCAATATGGGTCTGGAGGAGGGCTATCAAACAGAGAGCCAAGGAAAACATCTACACTCAAGGTCAGCAAAGATGGAAATCCGGGACAACCTGGAGTAATTAAAGGACTGACGCTATGGGCCATTTGATTTCTCTGTCACAAGGAAGAATGAGAAACCGCAATTGCCCCGGGTCTAAAATCAGCAAGAACCCTTGTCTTATATAATATGGGAGAACTGTCTTACTGGTTCTTAAGGTGGGACTTGAGCCAAAAAAACCCCAAGTAGAGCAATTTGGGACTCAGAAAGTTTGGGACCTTGTAACAGATACGCAGATCCCAGTCCAATCGCCAACTCTCCATCCATCGTTCCATCCTTTCCTCCATCCATCCATCCATCCATGCATCCAAAGGGGGTGGGAGGAGAAACATCCACATTCAGTGAAAGGCACTAAGAACTCTCTAGGAGCTCCACCTCCAGCACAAGGCTTTGCTAGCCTCAGCAAACAACACTCAAGGAGAGCTGAAACGTACATGCCTGATTGTTAGCCAAACCAAACAGGAAAGCTGCCTGTCAATCCCCACTTCCATCTATAGAACCCTACAGTCAGCCTCCTAGTCAAGAAAGGGGCTTGTTGGGCTACAAGTAAATCATTCCACCTTCTTAGGTTATTCTAGCCCTTCAATTAAAATTATGAATCAACAACGAAGGCCCATGAAATATTTGAGGAAAATCACAAACATGGGAGCATCAAGACTAAAAACCAAAATACCGACCCCTGAGGAAAAAGAGTTGATGAAAGAAATAGAAGAGAGAATTTTTTAAAATTCCAATTGATGTCTTCAGAGAGATTTATGATGACACAGCAATAAGAATAATTGATATTTAAAAAGCAATCAGAGGACTTCCCTGGTGGTGCAGTGGTTAAGAATCCGCCTGCCAACGCAGGGGACATGGGTTCAATCCCTGGTCCGGGAAGATCCCATATGCCGCAGAGCAACTAAGCCTGTGTGCCACAACTACTGAGCCTGCGCTCTAGAGCCCATGAGCCACAACAACTGAAGCCCGCGTGCCACAACTACTGAAGCCCGTACACCTACAGCCCATGCTCCACAACAAGAGAAGCCACTGCAACAAGAGAAGCCACCACAACGAGAAGCCCACGCACCACAACAAAGAGTAGCCCCCACTCGCCGCAACTGGAGAAAGCCCGCACGCAGCAACAAAGACCCAATACAGCCAAAAATAAATAAATAAATTTATTTAAAAAAATAATAAGAAAACAACAAATCAATATTACTTACAAATATGGATACAAAAATTGCAAATAAAATTTTAGAAAATTGATTCCAGAAGTATATCAAAATATGTAATAACCAGGAATGCAAGAACAGCCCAACAATAGGAAATATATTAGAGTAATTCACTAAATTAAAATATTAAATGATAGGCCATATGATCATCTCAATGCATGGTGAAAAGACAGTTGGTAAAATTCAATACCCATTCCTGATAAAAACCTTTTAGTAAGGTTGAAATGGTCAGTGCTTTCCTTAACTCGATAAAGGGTATCTACCAGAAACCAATGGCAACCATTATTCTAATGGTAAAACATAGAAAGTCTTCTCATTAAAGTCAGACACAAGTCAAAGAGTCTCATCATTATTGCTACTATTTCAGTTTGTTCGGGTGATCTTAGACAATAAAAGTTCAGAAAAAATATCTCAAATGTATAGATACTCTGTGGTAGGATTCAGCAAACTTTTGTTATGAAGAGCCAGCTAGTAAATATTTTAGGTTTTGCAACTCATATGGCCTCTGTCACAACTACTCAAGTCTGCTGTTGTAGGGAAAAAGATGTTGTAGATGACAGTAAACAAGCAAGCATGACTAGTATCAATAAAACTTTATTTACAAAAGCACTGCAGGGGATATAGGACACAGGCAATAGGGAAAAGACAACATTAGCATAAGTAGGTGATATGATTGCTTACGTAGAAAATTCAAGAGAATTAGGTGCAAGCAGCCTTAATAAGATGGCTGATGCGAGGTAAATATATACAAAACAATACGATTTCTATATATCCAGCAATAAATATTAGAAAGTGATGTGGCAAAAGGATCAAATTTACAATAGCAACAAAAGCTATGAAAAATATAGAAATAAATAAAAGGAATTTGTCAATCCTATATAGAGAAAACCATACAGCATAAAAGAAGACGAACAAATGGAAAGAAATACCAGGTTACCAGAAGGGAACGTTCAATATGGTAAAGATGTCATTTCTTCCTAAAGAATACAAAATTTTTGGAATTCCAATTAAACCTCCAAATGGATTTAAAATCAAAACAAAATAAAAGCTGACAAGCTGATTCTAAACTTCATCTGAGAAAAAAAGGTTATTCTTAAATTGTAACAAAAAATGTATTTTAAAGAAAAAAATTCTTGGTACTTCAGGATTTACACAAATAAACCAGTGTAAAAGAACAAAGATTGCAGAATTCAAATTTAATATATGAAAAAGTCGGCAGTTAATAATCAGTAGAAAATAATATATTATTTAATAAACGGTATAGAAACAATTGGCTACCCATTTGCAAAAGATAAAGTCAGATCCCTACCCATCACCATAAACAAAATAAATTCAAGTTGGATTAAGAATCTAAGTGTAACAGTAAAACTATGAGTCATAGAAGAAAAAAGGTTTTTTTTCTTTCCTTCTTTCCTCCTTTCCTCGCTTCTTTATAATTTTGTGGCAGATAATACTGACTGGCCCTTTGAACATCCTCTCCAGGTGCCTTGCAGCATGTATTTCCATCATACTGAAGCTGGAAATCTGAAAATAACATTTCCATGCTCCCTTGCAGCTAGGGTTCTACCTATAATCCAGTCAAGCAGACACAGTGATGGGAGGCCTGCTAGATGGCACTGAGCAACATGAAGTCAAAGTGACAGATGGTGAAACAGAATCTCCTGGGGGTAGTTGTTCTGTCCCTTAGATGGAGCAGTGGGTCTTCGCTGCAGTGAGGTTTTGCCAGAACAGTCCTGAAGGTAGAGTTGGGCATTTCTCCTGGCTGTGTTATTCTTGACTGTTAACATCAAACTACCTTCCTGACCCTCCCAGTTTTGTATGCAGCCGTATACCTTGTAATAAACTCTCTTCTATCTAATCTAGAATGAATTCTATTTCCTGATCATTACAAGTAGTGAGGTATTCTCCAAGCATGACCTAAAGTCCAGGAGCTTTAAAGAAGCTCTTTCTTTATATTCATTCATTCATCAACAGATGTCTATTAAATATCTAGATATCATGGAAATGTTTGTTGTCTTTGGTTTGTTAATTCAACCTCTGGGAATTTAATTCAAGGAAATCTTATAAACTTTGAAAGAACTCTGTATGCCTGGCAATGAAATGGCAGCATTATTGGAAATTAAAAACAATCTAAATATCCGACAAATATGAGAAGAGTTAATTACTGTAATGCATTCAGTGGGTTTTTGTTGTTGTTACCATGAAAAATGGCTACGAAGACTATAACAACATATTTAAGTAAAATAAATAGGATACAAAATAATTTATATTCTAAAATTACAATAATGTAAGAAAACCAAGAACACAGGGGAAAAAATACTACAAGATAATAAATCAACATGTGAAAAAGCACTTGTATCAGGATGCTGGTCTATTTTTCTCTATTTTGCACGTTTTCTATAATGTTGTATTAATTTTATAACTTAAAATAGAGTTAAGAATCACAATTGGTTTTAAGTCCATAGAAGTGGACTTAAAGGGCATATTAGCAAAACCAGAGGTTAATATGTAATTTTTTAATTGATATATAATTGGCATATAACATTGTGTGAGTTTAAGGTGTACAATGTGTTGGTTTGATACACTTACATATTGCAAATGAGTTCCACTATAATATTAGATAATACTTCTATCATGTCATGTAATCATCATTTCCTTTTTGTAGTGAGAACAAATAAGATCTAGTCTGTTAGCAACTTTGAAGTTTATAATGCAGTACTGTTGACTATATCTCTATGCTATAATTAGATCTGCAGGACTTATTTATCTATGAGTTGCAGTTTGTACCCTTAAACAACATCCCCCACCCCCAGGTAACGACCATTCTACACTGTTTTTTATGAGTTTGGCTTTTTTAGATTCCACGTATGAGTGAGACCATACAGCATTTGTCTTTAGCTGTCTGACTTACCTCACTTAGCATAATGCTCTTAAAGTTTATCCATGCTGTCACATATGGCAGAATTTCCTTCTTTCTCATGGCTGAATAATATTCCATTCTCTCTCTCCCCTCTCTCTTTCTCTCTCTGTCTCTCTATAAATATATATATAATTATACACATAATATATATATTATATAAAAATTAATAATATATTATATAAATTATGTAAATAATTATATATATATCCGTCATATTTATCCATTCATCCATTGATGGGCACTTAGGTTATTTCCATATCTTGACTATTGTTAATACTGCTGCAATGAACATGGGAGTGCAGATAACTTTGATATCCTATTTCCATTTCCTTTGGATATAGACCCAGAAGTAGAATTCCTGGGTTATATGGTAGTTCTACCTTTAATTTTTTTTTTTTTTTTTTTGCTGTACAGGGGCCTCTCACCGTTGTGGCCTCTCCTGCTGCTGAGCACAGGCTCCGGACGTGCAGGCTCAGTGGCCACGGCTCGCGGGCCTAGCCGCTCCGCGGCATGTGGGATCTTCCCAGACTGGGGCACGAACCCGTGTCCCCTGTATTGGCAGGTGGACTCTCAACCACTGCGCCACCAGGGAAGCCCTCTACCTTTAACTTTTTGAGGAACTTCCAAACCGTTTTCCACAGTGGCTGCATCAATTTACATTCCCGCCAACAGTGAACTAGGGTTCCCTTTTCTCCACATCTTTGCCAAGATTTTTTAATCTCTTGTCTTCTTGATAGCTGTTCCAATAGGTGTGAGGTGATATCTCACTGTGGTTTTGATTTGTATTTTCCTGATGATTAGTGATGTTGAGCATCTTTTCATGTATCAGATAGCCTTCAGTATGTCTTCTGTGGAAAAATGCCTGTTCAGATCCTCTGCCCATTTTTTTAACAGGATTGCTGGTTTTTTGTTATTGAATTGCATGGGTTCTTCATATATTTTGGATATTAACCCCTTATCCAATATATGGCTTGCAAATATTTTCTCCCATTCCATAGGCTGCCTTTTTATTAAATTCCATTTTGAAGGTTGCTCACAAAAAGGAGAAAAGGGACTCTTCTCCACCCCACCCAATTGTGACTTTTTTCTCCTAAACATTGCTGGGATTAATTCAAGGAGGCTGATTTCATGTGGAAAGCGCACTGCAACAGTTCCTTGTCCTTCTTGCCTAGATTCTAAAAATTCTTAGTGAAAAGAATTTAAACTAAGTGAAAAGAACTTAGTTTAAATTCTTTAATTTAGCTTAAATTAAAACTAAAATGTATCCTTCATGTATTGTTTCTGATAGACAAATTTTATGATGACTTTTTTAAAAGGGTATTTTATTTGTTTATTTTTTGTAAACAAAGCTTAGTAACTTTCCAGGGAGTGTTTTTCTTGTCATTAATTAATTATTTTCTTTATTTCTCTGAAGGCAACAACTAGAACTAAGAATTTAGTATTTGTTTTGATTCAGAACTGAGTCATCCTTAAACTCTCCAGCCAAGAATATATTCTTTTATTTATACAAATTATTTCAAGGACTAAATCAACGTTTCACAGAAAATAATACTCAAGGGTTGACTTACAAAATTATGACCTTAGAAACTGTAACAAATTTCCTCTCCATATTTGATTGATTAATGGGAAAAAAAGATACAGAGGCTTTGAGTAAAAAGTAAGGTTAGCTTATAAGACATTTACTGAAAACTAGTCATATGCCAGAAAATCTAATTTCCCCAAAGGAGAAATTGTACAGGCTATATTTTCTGACCAAAATGTAATAAAAATAGAAGTTAATAACACAAGGTTTAAATACACTTAAAAACCCTGAAGAAAAAAGTATTTTCCTAACAACTTAGGGATCAGAGAAGAAAAACTGAAAAGGACAATCTCAAACTATCTAGAAAACAACCATAGTAAAATCTACACACACATACACAATTTAACCAGAGTCAAATTCAAAGGAAATTTTGGAGGAAAAAAAATAATGAAAGACTTCCACAATGACAATAATTAAAGCAGAACAGTAATGGTGTAGGAATAAAATAGATAATACTGTCACATAACAACACAGAAATATATTTAAGAACATCAGAGAATTTGCTATAAAATGAAATATATATGAATAAATTTTTGGCGGGCATATTATAGAGTCTTTGTTTTGTACCTACTTCACCCCTAATAACTTATTTCAGATCAATGCAACTGCCTGATGATGCCCTGGTATAAAAGACAGATGATAAATTAAGATACAACTTAGGTTCGTTTTGATATGGACACAGAGAAAATGGGATACCGTGCTTGGTTAACTTCTTTGGTAGGTGTTTGTGGACCTTTCCAGGTAAGGTCTCAGTAAAACTTCCAAGAATCCATCCATTAGGTTCCTGCACTTTCTACCCCATTCACTTTCCTATTGTCCAAGAGGGCTACCTTGACAAAGGTATTAGACAGTCAAAATATCCAGATTTCATAAATCTGAATAAAGATGCATCTTTATTTTCTGAAGCAAAGGTGGCAACAAATTTGCCCTTATATTTTCTTATATGGAATTTTATAATTTTAGCTCTAACATTTAGCTTTGTGATCCATTTTGAGTTAGTTTTTGTGTATAGCGTGTGAGTCTTTATTTTTTTTTTATTATTATTATTTTTTTTTTTGTGGTACGCGGGCCTCTCGCTGTTGTGGCCTCTCCCGTTGCGGAGCACAGGCTCCGGACGCACAGGCTCAGCGGCCATGGCTCACGGGCCCAGCCGCTCCGCGGCATGTGGGATCTTCGCGGACCGGGGCACGAACCCGTGTCCCCTGCATCGGCAGGCGGATTCTCAACCACTGCGCCACCAGGGAAGCCCTGAGTCTTTATTTTTTAATAGATGTTATTGAGAGCAGAGGGTTTTTTAATACCTTAAAGGACCAAACAAATAAACAAACAAAAAAGCTCTTTCTCTTTCTGTGATGTGATAACTTTAACAATTCTCTGCACATTCAATCAAAACATGCTCATGGGGTCATTTGTGCAAATGTATGTAGCAATGAACCAAACACTATATGCTAAAAGAATAAAAAGAAAAAAACAGCAGCAGTAAATACTATACTACTATAATCCAGGACCAACCCAAATGCGTTTAGGGTAAATTTATGATTGCTCCTGCAAAGAACTGGATTCCAGCAAAACTAATTTAAATCAAGTCCATCCATAGAAAGATCATTGATTAACCAGGCATGAAAATTAATTCTTGACTTAAAACACACAGACACCAACAAAACAAACAACGCCCCCCCCAATCTCAAGAACCCCAAACAGCTGAATCGGCAGACATAGAGGGAATTCAACTTCTAGACCTGCACGTATTTTACATGTATTTCACATAACAGTTTCCATGTGACTTGACAAAGTTAAGCTGAAAATCCCCAAACACTTTTTTAAAATGAGGACATATTCACAATACTTAATTCATGGCTTGCATTTATATTCCAATCAGCTAAGCAATATATTGTTTTTCTCAGCATCTTTCATTTATTTGACTCTTGGTGAAGAATCTGAACCCCTCCACCATTTGCCTTAACCTCTCAGCAGTTCTACAGCAGAGACAACCAGTCAAAAATGCAATTATTGGGCTTCCCTTGTGGCGCAGTGGTTTAGAATCTGCCTGCCAATGCAGGGGACACGGGTTCAAGCCCCGGTCCGGGAAGATCCCACATGCCGCGGAGCAACTAAGCCCGTGCGCCACAACTACTGAGCCTGCGCACTTAGAGCTTGTGCTCTGCAACAAGAGAAGCCGCCGCAATGAGAAGCCCGTGCACCGCAACGAAAAGCGGCCCCCGCTCACCGCAACTAGAGAAAGCCCGAGCGCAGCAACGGAGACCCAACGCAGCCAAAAATAAATAAATAAAATTTTTTTAAAAAATGCAATTATTCTCTCATTGCTTCATAATGTAGTGTCAAATTGTGTATGGGGTGTCTATCAAGGTCCCTCTCTGTCAATATTCACCAGGGGCAACAGCCCCCTAAGGCCTTTTTCAGGAGTGATCAGGGTCTGTCCTGCAGCCCAGAGGAAGGTTAGCAGGCTTTCCAAAGGGTACAAACACCAAATGTGGAAAGTCCATGTCAATCAAAGGCAGGCAGAAGGTGAAGGAGTGGGTGGCAGGGAGGCCAGTGCTTCTAGTCAAGGAGCAGAGGCTTGATGACCAAACCAGGGCCCTCACTGTCCCGGTGGGCACAGGTCATCCTGCCATCTCCCCAGCTTGCTGGAAGAGTTTTTCAGGGTAAGCATCTCCTGGGATGAGTTTATCCATGATCCACACCACATACCTCTCCAAATCCATCAGCATCTTTCTCTCACTAAACCTTTGCTTACAGTGAAAGTAGGTGATTTCTCTTCCCCTGTGCACACCGTCTGTAATACCTCTGCACCCCATTTTCTCCACTCACATTAGGCCTACCCACCACCCAAGGCCAGCTCAAGGCTCCCTCCTGCATCCTGGCGATCTCCCCTCCTCTAAATCCTGTGGCAGCAGAGTTAGAATCACTAATTTGACAGTTCACAAGGTGCCTTATGGCTTACCTGTCTCTTTATGTGCGTTTTGAAAATCTTCTCAACTATGCTGAAGGGGCAAAATTTACACCTCAACTCTCCTAGTAGCCGGCACAGCGCCATGGTTGGCACTGGGTTGGCCAAAAACGTCTTACGGAAAAACCCAAACGAACTTTTTGGCCAACGCGATACTCAGAACTCAATGTAGGCTCATATTAATATGTATTAGTGCCTACTTTAAAATAAGAATAGTAGGAATTATAAACATGGAAAAATTACTACAGATCAGGCACCTATAGTGCCTGATTTAATTCTCAAAGCAATCTTATGAGGTAGTGACACTATTCTAATTTTATAGATTATAAAACTCAGAGAAATAATAATTTCCTGCCTGGAGAAATAATAATTTGTTCAAGCTCATATGAGCGGAGGACTGGACCGTGCCTAGGTCTAACTCAAAACTCATGTTCACAGTCAAGCCATGTGGCCTTCTGAAGACACAGGCTGATTAAGAGGTAGAATTTGGCTAATGCTGCTGTTACAATATCTAAATGCCCAGTTCGAATACAACTGATTTCGTGTCTGTGTTTCATACCACACTGAGGTTAGGCAGGGAATCGTGTATTTTCATCCAAGCATGTGACACACACCACTCACTAAATACACTCAGCTGCTGGGTGATCTTGAGCAAGCCATTTAACCTCTCTGTTGGTTTAGTTTCCTTATTTGTAAAGTAGCAATGAAAACAGTCCCTACGCCATAGGGATGAGATGACGCCTATAAAGGGCATAGCATAGTATCTGATGCATATGAAGTGATATTAGTGATACTAATATAGCTATTATTATTATCACCATTATCATAATCATTTTTGTTACTATTATCTCCCTCTAAAACCACCAGTGGAAATTACTCACACACCACATACATGTTCCCAAGTCCCAAGTACTAACTGATGGTTACTTCTGCCTGTTGCATTTCAGTGTACCTGGACTTCCATTTTTCCATAAGCCAGGGACATTTTAAAAAGACTAAGCTACTGGGAAGGACCTCTGTAAGTAGTGTTTCTAGGACAGAGGTGGTTTTTTGGGGGGGCCATGTCATGTGACATTTGGGATCTTAGTTCCCCAACCAGGGATCGAACCTGTGCCCCCTGCAGTGGAAGCACAGAGTCTTAACCACAGGACCGCCAGGGAAGTCCCTAGGACAGAGCTTCTTAACCATTCTGAACAAGACAGGAACTGTATCAGAATCTCCCTGAGACTTTTTCAAACTGTACCCGTGACACCTCCAACTCCACAATCCAAATCTTATCATTACCTCCTGTTGTGAAAGGGAGGTGTACTTCGGGAGTTGAGGACCACCACAAAGAGAGCTGCTGTCGATGAGGGTATGTTAGGCCCGTGAGCTAGCAGGTGGAAGCTAAAGAGAAAGAAAAAAGGGTCGACAACCACGGTTGCCTAGGGCAACCGATCACATTTTGCCGGATGTGGGTTTAGGGCATCCGGCTCCACCTTTTACTTCCACTCTTTTTCAGCCCCTGTTACTTTTAGGAAGAATCCAACAAATAAGGGCGGTGGGGGGGGGGGGACGGCAGAGGGGAAGAGAAAGAATAAAAAGTAAAGTAAACAATGGCAATTTGATGCTGTTTGTTTTTGTTGCTAGAGGGTTCATAAAGCATTCTGGGTGTAGGTTTAATTATGCATTAGAATCTGGTTCCAGGGACAGACCCCACAGTAACAGAACATGCTTTTCCTGTCTTTTTTCCTTTAGCTTACTTCATAATGCATCTAATATCCTCCATGCAGCTGAAGGGTTAACACAGAGTTAGGATACAGTGTTTATGCAATTACCTAGAGCTGCACTGTCCAATTCAGTAGCCACTAGCCACAGGTGGCCATTGAGCCCTTGAATTGTGGCTAGTCCGAAATGAGATGTACCGTAAGTGTAAAATAGGCTAGACTTGGAAAACTTAGTACGAAAAAAGAAAGAGTAAAAAGAGTTCATCCACCATTTTAATATGACTTTAATGCAATTTAGTATAATTAATTTAATTCATTAAATAGTCATTTTGGATAAATATATTAAATAAAATAGATTACTAAAATTAACATCCCTTGTTTCTCTTTTACTGTTTCTAAGTGTGGTTTCTTGAAAAATGTAAAGTTATCTATGTGGGGACTTCCCTGGTGGTCCAATGGTTAAGACTCCATGCTTCCACTGCAGGGGGCGTGGATTTGATCCCTGGTTGGGGAACTAAGATTCTGCGTGCCATGCAGCACGGCCAAAAAAATAAATAAAATAAAATAAAAATAAAGTTATCAACGTGGCTTGCATTATGTTTGCACTGGACAGGGTAGGTCTAGAGTAGGACAGTTCAGTTATTACAAGTGCCTAAACGTTTGACTCAAAGATGGTAGATTGTGGTGACTGTACCATATGAATGTAATCTGAATATTACTCAGTAAGAGTTAAATCAGAATCTCCCCATTTCCTTTCCCACTGTACTGTATGCTCCAGCCCTGTTGAACAATTCCATACATGTGGTGCCTGGAAGAAACTCCACAGGGCCTCCTGGAAATAACTTTAGCCTTGAAAGTGCCTCTCGGTCACCCCCCTACAAAGTCTTCTCTAGAATCACTCCCGTCACCATCTCATGCACATCACACCCTGGAATGTGTTTATTTGCAGGCCTGTGTCTCCCACTGGACCAGAAGCTTCTTGAGGTTCAGCACCATATCTTATTCTGTTTTACACCTTCTATTCTGGCACGTGGTTGGCCCTCAACAGGTATGTGGTAAAACTGAAAAAAAGTCCCAACGATAGCACATTGAGCAGAGTTTCATTCAACTCGAGTGTCTGTGTAAGCACAGAAGTCCCTTCTGTGAGTCTCAAGGATGCTCCTCTGCTCTGAGGGTCATTGCAGTGAGCTCCCTGGGCGTTTCAGCTTTTCTATTCTACACTGGTCTTAAGAGATCTGCTCACACCATCATGCTGCATTTACCTACGTTCCTGGCCCAAGCCACTTCATCTCTGTTGGCCGCGTACAATGGGGGAAATTTAATGCACTGTGTCAGTCAACAGTCTTGAATTGCTAAGTTATATCATTTACGGAATTTAACTAGAAGGAAGTCATTCTCCTAAAAAAACAAAACAAATAAACAAATGCTACATCCCAAACCTCATCAGTTCACTGACCCACCTGTGAGCTTTATGTTAGCAGCAGAGATGAAAAAGTTCATTAATACTATAAATACAGCAGCCTTAGACAAATTCATTTAATCAGTCACTGAACTGAGATCATTCTGTAAATCACCTGAAAAAGACTTTGTGGTATTTTTCTGCCACATAACTTATTTGTTCATTCTTTTCTTTTTGACATGAAATCCTAATAATGCACTTAATTGAAAACTGGACTTTTGCCTATGGGAAAAAAAGTCTATTTCATGGACTATGATGTAGACAAGGATATAAGTGGCATTCTACTAAGGACTACTATTTCTTAATGACACTGCCCTTACACCTATTATAACCAAAACAAATAAAATGTCAGTTACCTCCATCTCAGTAGCTACTTCCTAAAATTCACTTTCAGCTTTCCGAATGTCATAACAGCATCATCTACCATTCTTCAAGAGCTACAAGTGAACCTTCAGACCTGCTCTAACACTCGCATCCATTTGAATCCAGCTATGCAACAAGGAAGCTTCCTTCTCTTCCGAGTCTGGTCTTAGATTTTGAAAAGATAAATATCTTAGCCTCAGGGCATGAAAAGCTCCTTTGTCGAAACGGCCATTGTCTTCCCTCCCTCAGAATCCTGCTGTTAAACTCACAATCATAGAAACCTTGTATTGCATAAGGCCCATGTAACTGGTTATGAATTTATGTATTCATTTCTCCCTCTCCCATTTATTAGAGAGAATTTTCACTGTCTTGAGTCTCATGGGCATGAAATATTACTGATTAGCTGACTATACTCTTATTTTATTTATTTGATAAAGATTGCTGCTCAGGGTTTCCCTGGTGGCACAGTGGTTAAGAATCCGCCTGCCAATGCAGGGGACATGGGTTCAAGCCCTGGTCCGGGAAGATCCCACATGCTGCGGAGCAACTAAGCCCGTGCACCACAACTACTGAGCCTGTGCTCTAGAGCCCGCGAGCCACAACTACTGAGCCCATGCGCCACAACTACTAAAGCCTGTGAGTCTAGAGCCCATGCTCCGAAACAAGAGAAGCCACTGCAATGAGAAGTCCACGCACCGCAACGAAGAGTAGCCCCTGCTCGCCACAACTAGAGAAAGCCCGTGCGCAGCAACGAAGACCCAACACAGCCAAGAATAAAATAAATAATTTTTTTTAAAAAAGACTGCTGGTCAATTCTTTCAGCAAGTTTGTTTGTTTTAGCTTTTGGCCACACCCCACGGCATGTGGGATCTTAGTTCCCGACCAGGTATCCCACCCGCACCCCCTGCACTGGAAGGCAGAGTCTTAACCACTGGACTGCCGGGGAAGTCCCACTTTCAGCAAGTTTTGAAAGAAGAGTTAAAGCCTTGGGATCCCAAAGATCTGATTTTATGTCCCATTTCTTAAACTGTAATCTCAGGTAAAATTCTTAAAACTCTCTAAATTGTCATTCCTAATTTGTACAATGAGAATTAATAACTGTATCTTCCCAAGTAGTTACTTAGGCTGAATGACTGTAGTCTTTTTTAAAAAATTTATTTGTTTATTTATTTTTTTGGCTGTGTTGCGTCTTCGTTGCTGTGCACGGGCTTTCTCTAGTTGTGGCGAGTGGGGGCTACTCTTTGTTGCGGCGCGTGGGCCTCTCATTGCAGTGGCTTCTCTTGTAGAGCATGAGCTCTAGGTGTGTGGGCTTCAGTAGTTGTGGCTCGTGGGTTCAGTAGTTGTGGCTCACGGGCTCTAGAGTGCAGGCTCAGTGGTTGTGGCGCATGGACTTAGTTGCTCCGCGGCATGTGGGATATTCCCGAGCCAGGGCTTGAACCCATGTCCCCTGCATTGGCAGGCGGATTCTTAACCACTGCGCCATCAGGGAAGCCCTGTAGTCTTTTACATAATAAGCACATAGTTATTACCAGTTGACACTTCATATCCACGTCCAAAACTCAACTTCTGATGGTCTCCCCTCTAACCTCTCCATATTGGTTGATGATAATTCCATCCTTCCTGTTGTTTGGGTCAAAAACATTGGAGTCATCTTTGGTTTCTCTTTCTCTCACACCCCATATCCACTTTGCCAGGAAACCCTATTGGCTCTACCTTTAAAATATACGCCGATTCCCAAAGCTTCCTAATAGGCTCCTTACTCTGTCTAGCTTTTTCTCAAGCAATCAGAGTGAGCCTTTCCCATGTAAGTCAGATCATATTACTCCTCTTCTCAGGATTCTGTAATGGCCCCTCAATTTAACTCAGTGTAAAAGCCAACATTTTCACAATGGCTTACAAGACCCTACATGATCTGCCACCTCTTCACCCCCACTCTTACCTCTCCAACTACATCTCCTATTACTCTCTCCCTGCTCACTTACCTCTAGGCCACATGGGCGTCTTGTTCCTCAAACACACCAGGCTTACCCCTGTCTTACAGCCTTGGCACTGGCACTTCCCTCCGCCTGGAACACTGTTCCCTCAGAGAGTTAACTCCTTCAAACCTTTGCTCAGATCTTAACCTTCTCAATGAGGCCAAGCCTGACCACCTTATTTAATACTGCAATTTTACTTCGTTCAACTTTGCCCTTTTTTTAAATTATTATTTTTATTTTTTGCGGTACACGGGCCTCTCACTGTTGTGGCCTCTCCCATTGCAGAGCACAGGCTCCGGACGCGCAGGCTCAGCGGCCATGGCTCACGGGCCCAGCCGCTACGCGGCATGTGGGATCCTCCCGGACCCGGGCACAAACCCATGTCCCCTGCATCGGCAGGCAGACTCTCAACCACTGCGCCACCAGGGAAGCCCCAACTTTACCCTTTTTAATAGTACTTTTCATTCACTAATACCTATATGATTTACTTATTTATTATGCTTACTGATGATTGTCTATATCTCCCCATTGGAATATAAACTCCACAAATGCAGAGACCTTTGCCTCTTCTGTTCACCTAGAATAGTGCTTGGTAAATATTTTTTTGAATGACTGAATTGTATTTAAAGCAGAAATCTAAGTAATATGGAAATTAGCAGTTCCTACGTTACATATGCTTTAATACACTTAAAAGTTATAGTTATGCCCTGATGAATCTTGGTCACTTCATTAATGACTAAGATACCACTACTTCCACGGTACTTACTCTTAACCATTTGTAATCCACTATGTTTTAATGCTATTTAAATTAAGTTGTCTTTACTTAATAGGACACTCTATTTATGACCATGCTTCAAGTCAGTGGAGATTCTAATTTGTTTCCCAAGTGCCGATATACTCTAATTCCCAGTTTGACATTTCTGCAAATGCATGTATGTGCTTTCTAAACGCTTTTTAAAAAATCAGGACATTCAGAATAATGATTACCTCTATCAAGAAAAGAGGGTAATTCTATTGCGAGGAAGTCAGAAGACGTATTGATAATATCTTACTTCTTAAACTGGGTGATAGGATACCTATCCAGATGTTGGCTTTATTATTATTTGCTGTAATTTACGCATATATCTTACACCTTCTCTTGTATGTATGACATAATTCATAGTGAAAAAGGAAGGAAAAAAATAAATCTAGTGTTTGCTTGTTCTACTACCACTCTTTATTTTCCCTCCAGTTTCATATGATAGTTGTCTATGGACGTAAATCTTCCAGCCAGTTTGTGACAGAAATCACAACTGCTGTGTGATTTAGCATTTATCCCCTCTCCCAGTCCACAGTCCTCTCACTGATGAGTCTGTGATATGAGATCAAAACAGAAGGATCCCCAGCAAAAATAGAAAAAAAGCTACTCACTACTTCATTGATTTAATCAATGTAGCCAGCTATCAAGAGGGACTGGAATATAATAAAGCTAAAAATGAGGGCTTCCCTGGTGGCGCAGTGGTTCAGAGTCTGCCTGCCGATGCAGGGGACACGGGTTCGTGCCCCGGTCCGGGAAGATCCCACATGCCGCGGAGCGGCTGGGCCCGTGAGCCATGGCTGCTGAGCCTGAGCGTCTGGAGCCTGTGCTCCGCAGCGGGAGAGGCCACAACGGTGAGAGGGCCCCCTACCGCAAAAAAAAAAAAAAAAAAAAAAAAGAAATCACACGATTGCTGCTAAAGCAGATTATTTTTTTCAAAAGACATATATAGAGATAATAACTTCACAAGTGATTATAGCTCGTCTTCCCACTATTAACAAGCCACGTTCTTTGCTTTGCCTACCTTCATTTCACCTTCCCTGACCCCAGGGTGGTGTAGGAATCCGATGGGTGCTCCCACAGCACATGACCTTGGTCATGTGGGCACTGTAACTGCCCATTTATATCTCCTCTATTACACCAGAACTTCACTGAGAAAAGGCCTCATTGTTTTTTCACCATTTAAGCCCTTGTCCTTGGTACAGCACTTCAAGTGCTGGTGTCATACTGGCTCAGTTCAAAAGTCAGCTCTGCTTCTCACTCCCTAGGTAAGCTTCTTAACCTCTCTGTGCTATCATTTCCTCAACCAGTAAAAGCTGATAATAACAGTATAAGCCCAGGATGTGAGGCTTAATGAAACAACACGTCTAAATTAGTTACACAGAGTCTGGTACAAAATATAAGCTGAATAAATATAATTATTATTTACTATTACCATTTGGTGATAAAGAGGAAACTGAATTGACAGAGAAGAAAGACAATAGCTCTTATAATATGATTCTTAGTGATTCAAGTGCATAGATGATGTTCAGGAAATGTCTGGAAATGCAGTCATGAATTCAGGCTCTAGAGTATGTGCTGAGAAGGTGTGGTGCCTTGGAGTGGTGCTACATTTCTGCCTAAGGGTTGGTAGCCTAAGGGTGTGGCCCGTAGCCTAAGGGTTGGGCCAGCTGGGTCTCAGGGCCTTATGACATATTGATGGTACAACCCAGAAGTGGAACTCTTATATCTGCACGTTTAGTAAATGTTATTTGAGTCCCAACTATGTTGCCAGGAATTTGGCTAGGTGATGGCGATGCAGTGAAATTGTAAATATCTTGGTGTGATAGACTATGAAACACAAACTTAATTTATTGTAAGATTCTGCACTCACGAAAAGGTATCGGGTATAAAAATAACTAAAATAAAATTGAAGAGGATTCAAAGTAAGTGAAAATAGTCATGCTTTTTGAAAGTGGGATGGTTTGAAGAAATTCAAAGTGGCATATCAAATGCAGACACTTATGGTAATGCATTCTATAAGTAGTTCATTCTAACAGTAATATGAAAATATCTAGAACTTTTGTTATTGAAAAAAGGCAAAAAATAGTGGGTGATTGGTATACATTCTCAGGACATGAAAATACAAAAGATTTAATGGACACTACACAACCCAGTAAGTATTGCGTTTAAGATTTAAAGTAACTAAGTCATAAAGTAATCCATATTACAAAGTTATATTTCTTGAGAAGTAACACATGAAGAATTCTGAAATCTAATATGGACCTGCCCAAGCCTGGGCATATCAACTCCCTACTGAAGTTTCTCAAAAGAATGGAAATTTGCCATCTTACATATAGACCCAAAATTGACTGTTTTTAGAGGAACTTTTAAAAAACAAAGGCCTCGAAATATTTCAGAATCTAACAACGTCTGTTATCATTATTTTCTCCATTCTTTCTTGTTAGTGATCAGCAATCTAACTTTGTCAGCATTCCAGATAGGACAAATTCAAAGAATTAGGGCAATTCCTCAATTGTTATTTTAATGACAGACATCTGGTAGGCCAATAATCTTTATGGATAAGTTATCTCAGGTTCAGAGAGATCAAAGCAACTTAATCAACGTCACTCTTTTCTACTTAAAGGCAGATATGGAACAGAACCCAAGTCTTCCAAATACCCAGAAAAGACACAGATATTAGTAATAATGTGAAAATTACTAAGTACTAATAGTCTGAAGATTATATTAAATTTCTTAGACCTTTCACAACACGTTGAGCAGACAGGAAATACCACCCGGAAGACATTACAGAAGTTTCGTAGTAGATCTTCTGTTAATTTTGCTAGCCAGCGTTACTGTAAGACTGCCCATGTGCCGTCCCAGTATTTCAGTGAGGCCAGAGGGAAAATTGCCGCTGGAGGTTTATTCAAAGGGACAAAGGCTCCCAAACAACCATTCAGAGGCCCTAGACTTTAAAATTAGTAGTAGCTAGCACCCTGGCCTTTATTTAAATCACATTATACCTGAGGAGTCATAAACTCATGAGTTTTTTATGTTACTTCCTCCGATACTCCATTTCTTTCTATAATGATCACATAAAAAGTTATTTTTGAACCGCTTTGCCATGAGTGGCACTAGAAAAAAACACGTTTAGCGTTCCACAATGCTCTGAACGATAAGAAATACCTTCCCAGAAGGAAAATAAGAGGTGCACTGGGCAAGGTCTTCAGGGGGACCCCTGCCCCGAGGTCCTCCTGGATATAATGATCTCCTGGTTCATTTGCTTCGTGCTCTAAAAGGATGCTCTGGATACTCATTCCAAGCCAAATTACAAAACTTGTGCCTGGTGTCCACATCTTTTCTCTATCTTATTTTAAAACGAAAAGGACAACAATTCGGAGGAAAAGTTACTTTTAAAAAAGAAGAAACAGCCGTCTTAAAGTTTTCAAAGAGGAAACACTCTAAGATGCGTCAGACTGCGATCGTCAAATTCTCACACGACTTGCCCTCAATGCACAGCGCCCTGAAATGCCGCCCCTGAAATACCCCCCTGAAATGCCCCCCGTGAAATACCCCCCGGGATTCTTTCAGCGTCGGTCAGCCCGGGACTCCCGGGCCCGCTGGACAGGCGAGGGTGTACCAGTTCCCCGTCTAACCTTGGAGCAATTTTCTGGGCAGGAAATCAGTCAAATCTGACAAATCCGAACGCGGGGAAGACAAGCCCCAGCCCCAACCCCCCGCGGAGCTGGGTCAAGTGCAGGGGTCGACGGAGGGGACTCCGGGGACCCGCTGCCCTGGAGGGCCCAGCGAGGGCCGCGCGTTCACCCGGCCGGCGCCGCGAGCTGGGTCGAAGCTCGGACCCGACAGGCCAGACGCCTGGTCGGGTGACCGCCCGGCGGGTCCCGGCGCAGCTCCGAGGGCCCCTGGGCGGACCGGCGGGCGCCGCTTACCTCGACGGCTGCGCGGGTCCTGGCGCGCGCGGGGCTTGGCCGGGAGGGCGACGCGGCGCGCTGGGCTGCGCTCCGGCTCAGGTCGGCAGCCTCGGGAGGAAGTGGTGTCAGCCCGGCCCTGCCCACGCAGCGCGCAGACGTGGAGCGCTCGGCGCGCGGCTCCGCATCGAGGTGCGAGGAGGGCGCCTGGCTGGAGACACACCCACGGATGTGGATAAAGACGCCTGAAGTTCGGGGGCTGCTTTTTTCGACTCTACGGGTTTGTGCCTCCTTTCGTCTTACCCCTCCCCCCTGCCCGCCCCCCCCCCCCCCCCCGCCGAAGAAAACAACTTGGTTTTAATTCTGGGGCAAGTTGCGCCTTCCTCTCAGCCCTCCCCTACCTGCGCCGCGGGCCCTCCTGTCTCGGGAGCGACCCCCTTGGTTGTCGCCTCTATATATCAGTGGCTAAGGGACTGGGGGCCGGATGGCGGTTCCACAAAAGCCCGAGAAGCCTATTTCTTTTGCAACGGTCTTCCGAAGTGTTGACTTCAGCCCTTTCTGGGCTTCCTCTTTCTGGCCAGTTGTGCAAGGCCCGGCTTCCCGGCCGCGCGCAGCCCGCCCGCAGCGCACGCGGGAGCCGGAGAGGAGCGGTCGCCGCCCGCCTGGCCGCAGGGGAGGCGCGGGACCGGGGTTAGGCGGCCTCCGCTGGAGCCGGGGCGGGGAAGGGCGCGCTTCGCAGCGGCGGTTTCTCAGCTCTCCGGTTGGCAGCCGCCCCCCAGAGCTTAGCGGCACTCAGTTGGCCGGCGAGGCTGTGGCTTCTCCCATAACGCTGGTGGAAATCCAAAATGGTCAGAAGTCTGTAGACAGGGATTGGGCAACAGCGACTTAATCTATATCTGCAGTGACCATTTGACCCAGTGATCCCACTTCTAAGAATGTATTACAGAGATACAGTGATGCAAATGAAGTAATGTGTAAGAACCAGGCCACTCTTAGCCACACAGTTTGTCATCGCAAAGGACTAAGTGGAAATAACGCCGTGACTTTTGGAAGTGGCGTGTCCAGAGAGAAAGTGGGTGAGATCTGAAAACATAGCAGTTAAAATAGTTAGATTTGGAAATGTGGTTGAATTCACCTGTCCTTCCCCTCTACAGCTGGGTCGTCAAGGACTTACATGTGGGGAAGGGGGTGGAGACCTAATGGCATAAATCAGACCCATAAATTAATTGGGTAATTTCAGATAGTTCAGCCATTAACTACTTAATGAGAAACTATTTAGCACCTGCCCTTCTAAGAACAACGAAAACAGTCGTGAAGAAAGCAATTCCTTCTCTCATAGAAGGTACATTCTAGTTGGGAGAAAACAGACGATATACAAACTAATTTAACGCATCAAGTAATGTAAGCATTTTGACAGAAGTTAAAAGGAGAGGGATGGAGAGTGATGGAGTGGGGATGGAGTTGCTCTATTAATTAGGGTCATCAAGGAAGCTAAGTGACACTTGAGCCAGACCGAAATGCATGAGCGATTAATCCATGAGGATTTTTGGATGAGAATATTCCAGGCAAAGGGAAGTGCACATTTGAAGGCCCTGAGTTAGGAGGGCACTTGAGATGTTGGAAAAACAGCCAGGAAGGGACTGTTCTGGTCTGGGAGGGACCTTGCTCTGAATGAGGGGAAACCATTGAGAGGTTTGAACAGAGTCATAGTACTGTGTAAAAAGTCGAGTCGAGCAGCGCAGTGACTTTCATGGGAAAGGAAAAGAGGTCAGGGAACACCTCTTTGCAAAATAAGGAAAAGGGCAGCCATTCAGAGACTTGGAAAAGCATTCCTAGACAAAGAAGAGCAAGAAAAGGTCTTGAGGTAGAAACGTAGGTTAGAAAGTTCAGTGTAACTGGAATATGGTGAAAGAGTAGGGCAGTCGTAGAGGATGGGGACCAAGAGGTAGGCAGGCGCCAGACCAAGCAGGGCCTGGGGCTCAGCCTTGAGGACTTTGGGTTTTATTCTAATTGCAACGGGGAGCTATGGGAAGGTGTTGAGCAAGTGATTTGATTTCTTCTGTATGCCATCCTACTGGCTTGTGATTGGAAAATCAGTCAGACGGGGCAAGAGGAAAAGCAGTAAGAGAGCACTCAGGAGGCTGTGGTAACAGTCCAGATGAAAGGTGATGGCAGCTTTGGTGAGGATTCTACTGTGGGGATGGTGAGAAGAGTTTGGATCCAAGACACATTATGAACAGAACCAACAACATTTGCTGATGGGCTGGGGTGGGAGTGGGAGAGTGGCAGAAGGGGTTAGAAAACAAATGCAAACCAGTGGGACTGGTGTCCTGGGAGCTCCGGTGTGAGGCATGGCGAGATGGAGAAACGTCAGCAGGGACAAACTGTGTAGGACCACGTGGACCGTGTCCAGGATTATTGTTTCCTCATCCTAAAAGCAATGATATTGTGTAAAATAATATCTCAAGCCTCTATTTTCTCTGTAAAGTAAGAAAAGAAGTAGGGTCATCAGCTGGGGGTGAGATAGGAGGTTAGCAGGTCACAGATTTAGGGAGCTGGAGAAAGTTGGGTTTTTGTTCATGTTTATTTACTTATTTGGCTGCACTGGGTCTTAGTGGCATACAGGATCTTTAGTTGTGGCATGTGGACTCTTAGTTGCGGCATGTGAGATCTAATTCCCTGACCAGGCATAGAACCTGGGCCCCCTGCATTGGGAATGTGGAGTCTTAACCACTGGACCACCAGGGAAGTCCCAAGAAAGTTGAACGGGGTCATTGCAGAGAATCCGAGAGTGTGTTGCTCAGAAAAATATAATGGGATTTCCAGGCAGCCTGAGAGCCTGAAATTGGTGATGGTGGGGGAAGCAATCTGCTTAGTCGTGTGGCTCTCCTGCTGGGCTAGGTTACCTAGGTTTGGAGAAAGTTTAGCTGTAATGGGAGTGGCCAAAAACAAGCCAGCTGGAAGGATGGGTCATTGTGGTCAGAAGGTAGGCAGATTGAATTTTGCTCCTGGAGGCAGTGACATTAGTTGACAATGTCCAGGGTGTGACCAAGGGCCTGGGTGTCTGAGTTGATCAAGGAAATAAGAGGCCAAAGGGTAGCTAAATGTTAAGTCAGCCAGGATTAGGTGGCCACATAAAATTGTTGAGGCTGGGACACTTTTGAGGGTACCAAAGTGCTAACTGGATGAGAAATCAGGAAACAGGTGTAGTGCATGACTCTTCCAGGCAAACAGAATGATAAGATTTAAGGCCATCTTAAAGGAAGATTGGGAGTCGGGTGCCAGGGTTTTGAAATGAGAGAGCAGGAGTAATTGGGATTTGGGAAGATGACAGTTCTGAAGAGGTCAACAGAATAGTTCACTCATATGGCATGAGCCTCGAGAAAAATGTGTTTGCTCTTTGTTTTGAAAAAAAGCTGAGCCACTAAAATGTCTGCAGGTAGCAATGGGGAGGACAGAGAACAGCAAACCCACCTTCTGAACTTAAGGTGCATGGAGTGTGAGAAAAAAACTACTTTCCCTTAAGAAAGTTGTAGTGGAAAGTCTGCAAGGTCAAAGTTAAAGCCCCAGGTAGAGGAACGCTCCAGAAAGAGCTTCAAGACTCAGGAGTGGCAGTGAACGAGTTTGGGAGATGGCTGATTGAATCACAGGCAAGGAAGAACCGAATATCCTGGAATGATGATGTGGGAGAACATTCTCCAGGTGGCACCCTCTTTGGGTAGGGACTCCCTGGAATATCTCTGCAGAGGGTGGCCAGTGGCTAGAGAATGCAGGGGAACTCAGTTTACTTAATTGAATTGGAGTTTTACTGTGTTTCTTACAGCCTCACTCTTTTGGCATGTCTACCAAGTCCAACATGTATTTTTGCCCATTTCCTCCAGGCTAAAGAGCATTTTCATATTTTTGCAGGGACCTGGGTTGACTTGAAGTACGAATCCTGCTCCTTTTTTTTTTTTTTTTTAGAGTGGAGAGGGATTTTTTTTTCCTTTCGGTTGAGCATTTTGTAAAGTTTTGCTCATTTATTTTATCTGGCTTGCTCTTTTTTTTTTTTTTCCGCGGTATGCGGGCCTCTCACTGTTGTGGCCTCTCCCGTTGCAGAGCACAGGCTCCGGACGCGCAGGCTCAGCGGCCATGGCTCACGGGCCCAGCCGCTCCGCGGCACGTGGAATCTTCCCGGACCGGGGCACGAACCCGTGTCCCCTGCAATGGCAGGCAGGCTCTCAACCACTGCGCCACCAGGGAAGCCCCTATCTGGCTTGCTCTTAATAGTAAGGAATGTTTGTTTCTGATATAAATATCTAACTTTTATGCTGTCTGCAGCAGACTGTATTTTCCAAAGATGGCCAGGCCCATCTCTCCCTTCCCCATCAAGAGCTGGAATCCGTTTCTTTCCATCCCCCTGGAATCCAGGCAGGCTCTGTGACTGCTTTGACCAAAAGAAGGCAGCAGAAATGGTGGTGGACTTCGTACTTAACTGGCTCTTTCCGCCCTGAGGTGAGAGAGGCCACACGGAGCAACACTGAAGCATCAGATGTGAGGTGAAGGCGCCGTCTTGGGTGCAGCCCCTGTCCCGCCTTCAGAGGACTCTTGCCCCAGCTCTTATCTAAATGCAGCTGCGTGAGAGACCAGGGGGAAGAACCACCCAGCTGAGTCCAATCAACCCACAAATCCCTGAGAGATTATGATAAATAGCTGTGTGAACCTCTAAGTTTGGGCTTGTTCACAGCTGGAGATACTCAAGATACCATCTTCTGCTTCTCATTTTTCTGTCCTGGTAAAGCTCCTGTGCTTTACTTTATAAAATATAAATTGGTAATAAAAAATAACTCTGCTGGGCTTCCCTGGTGGCGCAGTGGTTGAGAGTCTGCCTGCCGGTGCAGGGGACGCGGGTTCGTGCCCCGGTCCGGGAGGATCCCACGTGCCGCGGAGCGGCTGGGCCCGTGAGCCACGGCTACTGAGCCTGCGCGTCCAGAGCCTGTGCTCCGCGGCGTGGGCGGGGTGAGGGCACGACAGTGAGAGGCCCGCGCACCGCAAAACAAAACAAAAAAACAACTCTGCTCATGATTTCTATTTTAATCATAACATGCATATGTAATTAGAATGCTGTTACTAATTATATGTTTTCCATATAGCATATATTTTTCCTCTTCCCTGTTAACCAAACTCTCGCTCTGCCTGACCCGCTCAGTCCTCTGGCCTTTGTTCATCTCCCTCAGCCACAACCCCTTCCTGCTCCACACCCCAGTAATGGTCACTGGGAAGAGAACAGAAAGGAAAGGATGGAAGAATAGCCCCAGGAGAAGGTTGGGGAAGAAGAGAGAGCCCAAGAAGGCTTGGGAGAGAATTTTTGGTGGGGAGCTGAGAGCAAAGCAAAGAGAGAGATGTTTGGGGACACTGCAGGGTATGAGAGAGGCAGAGAATGAGAAGAAGGGGTAGAAGGGGGGTTTAAGAATGGTGGACTTGGTTTAAAATTAAATGTGGCTGTTAGTTTCTTTGCACTGACACTGCACAGAGGCTATGCCCGTGGAAGCCCAGTGTTAGGTTACTTAATAAGCATTAACATCTGTGAAATATTGAGATACATATGCATACACTGTCTCCCCAGAACTTGTGTCTCTAAAGCAGTTATCATTGCTACCTAGTATAACTGGCTGAAAGTATGAAACAAATAGGGATTGATTTATAAGGAACAACATCCATTCAAAGTGGCTCAGGCACAAAGGAGAAGTTCTTGGAGAAAAACTCTGACAGCTCATTGAACTCAGGAGGTATGTCCGGGTCTTTTGAGAGACTATGCTAAGAACCAGAGGATCACTAGGAATTCTCTCCTTCTCTTTGTTTTCTTGTTTTGTTTTGTTTTGTTTTTTCAATTTAAAAAATAGTGGTAAAAATATATAACATAAAGTTTATCATCTTAACCATTTTTAAGTGTATAGTTCAGTGGTATTAAATACATTCATACTGTTGTGTGACCATCACCACCAGCCATCTCCATAGCTCTTTTCATCTTGCAAAACCAAAACTGTACCTATTGAACACTAATTCCTCAGTGTCCCCTCCTCTAGCCCCTGGTAACCACCTTTCTGCTTTCTGTCTCTATAATTTTGACTAAGTGTCTCATATAAATAGAATCATACAGTGTTTGTCTTTTTGAAACTGGCTTCTTTCACTTACATGTTGTCCTTAAACTTCATCCATGTTGTAGCATAAATCAGAATGTCCTTCCTTTTTAAGGCCGAGTAATATTCCATTGCTTGTATATACACATTTTGCTTATGCATTCTTTCATCCATGGACACTTGTTTTACTTCCACGTTTTAGCTTTTGTGAATAAAGCTGCCATGAGCATGGGTATGCAAATATCTCTTTGAATCCTTGCTTTTAATAATTTTGAGTATATATCCAGAAGTGGAATTGCTGGATCATATGGTAATTCTATTTTTAATTTTTGAGGAACTGTCATGCCATTATCCACAGGTACAATTTTACATTCCCACCAACAGTGGGTGAAGTGGTGTCTCATAGTAGTTTTAATTTGCATTTCTCTAATGATTAGTGACGTTGAATATTATTTCATGTGCTTGTTGACCATTTGTATATCTTCTTTGGAGAAATGTCTATTCAAGTCCTTTGCCCATTTTTTAATTGGTTTGTTTTTGTTGCATTTTAGGAGTTCTCTGTATATTCTGGATATTAATCTCTTATTATATATATGAATTGCAAATATTTTCTCCCATTCTTTGGGTTGCCTTTTTACTCTGTGACTTGTTTTTTGATGAACACAAGTTTTAAATTTTCATGAAGTTAAATATGTCTATTTTTCCTTTCGTTGCCTGTGCCTTTGGTGTCATAGCTAAGAAATCACTACCAAATCCAATGTCATGATTTTTGCCCTATGTTTTCTTCTAAAGTTTCCTAGTTTTACATCTTATGTTTAAGTCTTTGATCCATTTAGAGTTGGCTTTTGTGTATGTTGTTAGGTAAGGGTCCAGCTTCATTCTTTTGTATGTGGATATCTAGTTTTCCCAACCCCATTTTTTTAAAAAAAACTGTCTTTTCCCCATTGTATGGTCTTGACACCCTTGTCCAGTCATTTGGCCATATATGTGAGGGTTTGTTTCTGGGCTTTCTCCTCTATTCCATTTGTCTATATGTTTATCTGTATGCCAGTACCACACTGTTTTAATTATTATAGCTTTGTAGAAAGTTTTGAAACCAGGAAGTGTGGGTCCTCCAGATTTTTTCTTCTTTTTCAAGATTGTTTTGGCTATCCAGAGTCCCTTGGGATTCCATATGGGCTTTAGGATGGGGTTTTATATTTATAGGAAAATGTCATTAGGATTTTGATAGAGTTTACATTGAACATGTAGATCATGTTGGGTAGTGTTGACATCTTAACAATACTAAGTCTTCCAATTCATGAACATGAGTTGCATTTCCATTTATTTATTTCTTTAATTTCTTTCAATAATGTTTTCCTTGTAGTTTTCCTTGTACAAGTCTTTCACCTCCCTGGTTAAATAAATTCCTAAGTACTTTATTCTTTTTGATGTTATTGTAAATTAAATTGTTTTCATAATTTCCTTTTCAGATTGTTCATTTTTAGTGTATAGAAATGCAACTGTTTTTTTCATGTTGACTTTGTATCCTGCTACTTTGCTGAATTCATTTATTAGTTCTAACAGTGTGAGTGTGTGTGCGTGTGTGTGTAATCTTTAGGATTTTCTACATATAAGATCATGTCATCTGCAAACAGATAATTTCACTTCTTCTTTTCCAATTTGAATGTCTTTTATTTCTTTTTCTTGCCTAATTGTTCTGGCTAGAACTTGTAGAACTATGTTGAGTAAAAGTGGTGATAGTATACATCCTTGTCTTGTCCTTGATCTTAGAGGAAAAGCTTTGGGTCTTTCACCACTGAGGATGATGTTTGCTGTGGGTTTCTATTACTAATTTCTTGAGAGGTTTAATCACAATAGGATGTTAAATTTTAGCAAGTGCTTTTTCTGCATCATTTAAGATGATGCTGTGGGTTTTTCCCCCATCATTCTGTTAATGTGGCATATTGGTAACAGAGCCCTTAGCTAATTCTACAGAGAGATTTAGGCAAGGGAGGCAGGACCTTAAGACTCCCCATGTTGACTAGCCATTGGATGCTGGCTGTCCTTGGGGAAGACGGCATACCCTTAGACAAAGTGGCTCCTTTTGGTCAAAGGCAGTTTCTGGAGAGGGACTCAGCTATGAGCTGTCAGCAGTTACCACTCCTGCAGAGGGGATGTTGAGCCTTGGGCATCCACTTCAGCTACCCAGTGCAGATTGACCTCATGTCCCATCTCAAACACCAACTGGGACCAAAGACAGTCCCTACATTTCGCTTTCAAATTCCTAGGATGGAGAATCTGACTGGCCAAGTTTGATTAGTTGTCTTTCTCCCGATTAGCTCTGGCTCTGGAAGTGAGGTCATAAGGTATATTATATCCTGGATGTTAACTAATATGTTTGCTAATATCCATTTAGCAAAACAGTTATGATTTGCCTTTGATTATAAATGCAAATCAGTAAAAATTTGGTAATTAGTCTCTATAGTGGGTAGTATTTGACTAACATTTTTGTTCAAGAGCAGCTATGATTTTGTTGGAATAGTGACAAATATTCAGGTAAATATGATTCCAGCATTCAGAATGTTTGTGCATGTAGGGATGGGTGGGTAGATGGGTAAGTAGAGAGATTATAAAAACAAACAAACAAACAAACACACATTCACCTAGAAGACAGACTCAATATTTATCTTTTAATAGCATTTTTGTTTGCCATCTTTACAGTTTTACCTTTTCCAGAATGTTATATAGATAGAATCGTACAGTATGTAACCTTTTCAGATTGACTTCATTCACTTAGCACTTCACTTAACATTTACTTAGCATTGAAGATTCATTCATGTCTTTGTGTGGCTTCACAGCTCATTCTTTTTTTATTGCTGAATAGTATTCTTTGGGGTAGATATACTGCAGTTTGTGTATCCATTCACTAAAGACATCTTGGTTGCACCCAGTTTCTGGCAATTATGAATAAAGCTACTATAAACAGTCACATGCAGAATTTTTTGTGGACATAAAATTTCAAATCAGTTGGGTAAATTCCTAGGAGCCTGATTGCTGGGACATATAATTAAACTATGATTAGCTTAGTATGAAACTGCTAAACTGTCTTCCAAAGTGGCTATACCATTTTGTGTTCTCATCAAAAATAAATGAGAGTTCCTATTAACAGCTCTGCATCCTTGCCAGCAATTGGTGTGGTCATTGTTTTTGGATTTTAGCCTTTCTCATAGGTATGTAGTGGTATCTCATTGTTTTAATTTGCATTTCCCTAATGACAAATTATATTCATATGCTTAATTACTATCTATATATCTCTTTCAGTGAGGCATTTGTCCAATTCTTTTGCCCATTTTATTTTTGCTCTTTTTTAAAACCATAATTCTTGGCAAAGAATAAACATACTAGCAGAACATACCACCTTAGTTGACTAAACTGATATTTAGACACTATAGTTCATGTCAAGAAAAGAGTGAGGGGCTTCCCTGGTGGCGCAGTGGTTGAGAGTCCGCCTGCCGATGCAGGGGACGCGGGTTCGTGCCCCGGTCCGGGAGGATCCCACGTGCCGCTGAGCGGCTGGGCCCGTGAGCCATGGCCGCTGAGCCTGCGCGTCCGGAGCCTGTGCTCCGCAACGGGAGAGGCCACAACAGTGAGGCCCGCATACCACAAAAAAAAAAAAAAAAAGAAAGAAAAGAGTGAGTTTCAGATTTTTACAAGCAATTTAATAGCTTTTAGGGCTAGTTCCATTTGTCCCATTTGTAATAAACAGACAAGAAAAACTGCCGCCCCTTTGACTTTGTACTCAATAATACTTAATAGGAAATGCATTGTTAAATGAGGTCAAATAATAAATAGATTCAGAACTATTTAAAAGTCAGTACCAATTGTTACATTTCCCACAACAAATTCACACCAGAAAATAATTAGATTTGGTACCAAGCTCACTGATGCTGAGTTTTACTCCACTGATTTCTTTTTTCAAAAATTTATTGATGTAGGGAATTCCCTGGCAGTCCAGTGGATAGGACTCTGCCCTTCCACTGCCAGGGGCCCGGGTTCCAACCCTGCTCGAGGAACTAAGATCCTCCAAGCCACACAGTGTGGCCCCCCCAAAAAAAATTATTGATGTATAATTGACATATAACATTATCTTAGTTTCAGGTGGACAACATAATGATTCAGTATATGTATATGTTGTGAAATGATCACCAGAATAAGTCTAGTTAACATACATCATCACACACAGACACATAGTTACAAATTCTTTTTCTTGTGATGAGAACTTTTAAGATCGAATATATTAGTAACTTGCAAATATACAATCCAGTATTATTAACGGTAGTCATCATGCTGTACATCGCTTTTTGCCTTCTCTATTTTTATTTAGCTTTGTTGTATTGTTGAGTTATGAGTTCTTTGTACATTTTGAGAATGTTAAATTTTTGTGATTAAGTTTTTAAAAATTGAAGTATTAAAAAAAATTGAAGTATAGTTGACTTACAATATTATATTAGTTTCAGGTGTACAACATAATGATTTGGGATTTTTTATAGATTATATTCCATTTAAATTTATTATAAAATATTGGCTGTATTCCCTGTGCTGTACAGTATATTCCTGTAGCTTATTTATTTATTTTTACTGAGGTATAGTTGATGTCCAATATTATATAAATTTCAGGTGTGAAAAAAGTTTCACAATTTTTAAAGTTTATATTCCATTCAAAGTTATTATAAAATATTGACCATATCCCCTGTGCTGTGCAATATATCCTTGTAGCTTATTTATTTCATACATACTAGTTTGTGCCTCTTAATCTCCACCACTATATTGCCTCTCCCCCTTTCCCTCTCCCCAGTGGTAACCGCTAGTTTGATCTCTACATCTGTGAGTCTATTTCTGTTTTGTTAGAGAATATTACATTTTTAATATCTCATTTCTGCTCACTCAGTGTTAACCCTAGCAAAACCTGAAAAACCTCTTCCCCCACCCCATTTCCTTTCACACAGTCTTGGCAGATGGCAACTACCAGCAGTCAGCTGTTGTATGAAAGACCAAATTTGGTGAAAAGCGGTTTAGGGCTGTCAATGTAAAATGTGTGAAAATACAAGCTATAAAACCGATACTTAAAGTCTTTCCTCTATTAAAAGAGGTCATATGTTTCATCCAGTTTGATTGTCAAGCCTTGGTGTGAATGAGAACCACTGGCAGAGCCATAAAAAATACTGATGCCTTAGCCAAAATCATAAAATACTTGTTGATATCAAAACTTCTGCACTGACTAAAACCATAGGAGGACTACTACAAACTCATAGTAGAATGGCTAACATTTAAAAGATTGATCATACTAAGTGTTGGCAAGGGTGTGGAGGAACTAGAACTCTCAGACACTGCTGGGGGGAGTGGAAATGGTATAACTTTAGAAAATGGTTTAGCAGTTTATTAAAAAGTTAAACATACACTTACCATATGACCTGGCTATTCCACTCCTTGGTAACAATCCAAGAGAAATAAAAACATATGTCCACACAAAGACTTGTACATAAATGTTCGTAGCACCTTTGTTTGTAATAGTCCAAAATTGGAAACAACCCAAACATCCAGCATAGGTGAATAGATAAACAAATGGTGCAATAATCATACCACAGAATACTTCTCAGCCATAAAAAAGATCAAACTTCTGATACACACAACAATGTGGATGAATCTCAAAATAATTATGCTGAGTGAAAAAAGATTTTAAAAAGAATACATGGGCTTCCCTGGTGGCGCAGTGTTTGAGAGTTCGCCTGCTGATGCAGGGGACACGGGTTCGTGCCCCGGTCCAGGAAGATCCGCGTGCCACAGAGCGGCTGGGCCCGTGAGCCATGGCCACTGCGCCTGCGCATCCGGAGAGAGGCCCGCGTACCGCAAAAAAAAAAAAAAAAAAAAAAACTTGGTATAATTACAATCTCTGTGGTAAGGGAAGACTTTCACCGTGGAGAGGCAGACACTGGTGCATGCGGTGACCCCAGGTGTGCCAGGGGCATGTGGTGGCACCCGGTCTGGGGAGCGTGATGGCTCACTGACTCGGGCTGTTGGGTTCCACAGCATCGTGTGTGGTCCTTGGTGAGCACTACATGAGGAGCAGGGAAAGGTCTGCAAAGGGTGCAAGAGCTGTTGGGGTCCTCAGCAGTGTCGCCAGGTTCAGTGGATAGGGACCAGGGCAAGCAGCGGCAGGGGCTGGCACTGGTGGTGTGCACATGCTTAGCTGTGGTGGCCAGCTGCAGGCGCCTGTGGAATGGAAGCCGGTGAAATCTGCGAGGGGTCTCTGGCAGCTCTGCTGGCTGTTGGTTTCTTCGGTAGTGAAGGCTGCTGGGTCAGTGTCTAGAGCAGGTCACTGAGAAACCATGATCCTTCCTGCTGTATGGCTGCTCTTGGTAGCCTCTGATTTTCTTTATCGTGCCTAGTCATCTGTATATATCTCAGATTTACTGGTCTCTGGTTGGGGTGAAACTGAAGTGGGACCTTTTTATGGGGCCCAGAAAGACTGGGAAACTGGTTGCTCTCCCTGTGCTTCCTCTTCCTGTGAGGGGAACTGTTTCTAACGGAGTTCTCTCTCTTGATGCTCAGCAATGCTGGCTTGGGGGATGGGATGGTGCAGGCAAAATGAGGCTGTCTTCCTTCCCGTTTTGTGTAGTTATTCTCAAGTTTTTTTGTTCCACTGTGTTAAATTTCTTCAGTGAACTCCAGAGCTCTCCCAGGGCTGTTTTTGTTTGTAGATAGCTGTCTAATTATTGATCTTTGTTGAGCTATGGAGACTAGAGTCCCCATATCTGCCATCTTGGTTACTTCATTCTCCCTGATAGACATTAAAATATATGTAACAGGGCTTCCCTGGTGGCGCAGTGGTTGAGAGCCCACCTGCCGATGCAGGGGACACGGGTTCGTGCCCCGGTCCGGGAAGATCCCACGTGCCGCGGCGCAGCTGGGCCCGTGAGCCATGGCCGCTGCGCCTGCGCGTCCGGAGCCTGTGCTCCGCGATGGGACGGGCTACGGCAGTGAGAGGCCCGCGTACCGCAAAAAAAAGAAAAAGTATATATATATATATATGTAACATATACACACGTATTAGATAATGAAAACAAAGCTAGCCCCCTCTTTCATACTGTATACATAAAGAGTAAAGAAATTAATATTAGAAAATGTTAGCGCAAGTTCGTGTGCCTGACGCACAGTGAGGCCAAACAAACTGAAACGTTGGAGTTTGGAGCAGAGAAAGGTTTATTGCAGGGCCATGCAAGGAGATTGGCGGCTAATGCCCTAAAAAGCCCGAGCTCCCCGAAGGGTTTCGGCAAAGCATTTTTAAAAGCCATGTGAGGGAGTGAGATCACAGGGTATGTGATCAGCTCGTGCCCAATTCTCGGACTGGCTGATGGTGGGTAACGGGGTGGCGTCACCGGGGTTAACATGATTAGTCCTTAGGCTCCAGGAGACCCGGGGCTATGTGTTTATGGTTATCAGGTAGTTAACGTCTTCCATTTCATGGGGGGTTTTCACATCTGTAAAACAACTCAGGTAATGTGCATCAAATACTGTTATCAAGGTACTTCAGAGAGAAGCTAAAGCAGAGAATATGGGGAAAGGCGTGTCCTGGGAAGACCCTATGGGGTCCTGCTCGGTTACAAAAACAATAAACAATTAGAAGAAAATTTTGGAGAGCAAATTTGGAATGGGAAAATCCTCCAAACAGACCAAGAAGCCTAGTAATCAGAAAGACAGATATGTCTTTCTACATATATATTTTTTAAAGTTCATGGCAAAAAAATTATAGACTCAATTAAAAAGCAGACTGGAAAATATATTTTCAATAGGTATGACCGACAAAACTATTAATATCCATGATAATAATTTCTCTGAATTAGTAAGAAATAGAAAACACATAAGGAAAGAAAGGGCAAAGGTGATTCATTGAAGATAAAATTTTAATGACTAATAAATATATGAAGAGATACTCAAACTGGCTAGAAGTCAGGTTGGTGAAAGTTAAACAAGGAGTTTATATTTTTAAATCATGTAATTGGCAGGGGAAAAAAAAGAAACAAAGGGGAGGGATCACACCGTGTGCTGTCAGGGTTGCAGGAAAGCAGATATTCTCTTGCTTTGCTTCTGGAAGTAGTGAATTGCTGTGCCTTTTCTGAATGTTATCTGACCACATCTACCAAAATAAAAAAATTCATTCTCTTTGGCAGAGGAACTCCAGTTTGGAAATCTGTCGTATGAAGACAGTGGTATTAAAGGCATATGTTCCTGGATGTTTGTTACAGCTTTGTTTATAGTGGCAAGAAAACTGAAAATGATTATGTTGGCAGTTACTAAATGACTAATTTAGGAGGATGTTAAAAAACCAAGGATTCTTTCAAGAGAAGATTCAGATATGGAGCCATGTCTTGTGACCTTGTTCCTGTAGCAAAAACTGTACCAGGGGAGGAAGTGCCTTGACCTTGATTTCAATATTTTACAAGAATGACTTTTATCTTTGAGACTTCTCTACGTGAAGTTTAGGTATTTGCGTTCATCATTATTTGTTCTGCTTTGCTTAGGTGTGGAGTTTGGAAATTCTTTCTAATAGAGGGAGGATTGCTTAGATGTACAATTAAATAATTCGGGGGCCTTGTACATGCTAAACAGAGTGTGGTTTATCTCTACAACATATTTATGTGTATAGATATATAATTTTTATATCTTGGTATATCAATATATATGATATTAGATATAGATATGGTATGGATGTGATATGCATTGACAGAGGGGAATGTTCATGATTGTTATTATGAAATGAGAAAGGCAAAGTGCTGAGAAATATCCATAATATGATCTCATTGTCGTGAGATCAGATACATTCCCTGTATGTTAGCATTTATTCGTATTAATTTGGGGAAATCTGTTGAGGAAATAACATCAGCTTATTAAAATCAATTTTTTTAGCACATAGTATGTCTTTCACTTTACAAATCTCAGGTAGTTTCTTCTGTTGCAATGAGCATGTATTACTTTAATAATTTTTGTAAAACACACAGACTGTAATCTTTGCTCAACTGCAAATGGATTAGTAAGTTTCTGGACTTTTGGGGGGAAATTCTAGTTCTAAGTTGCCTTCCTTTTACCCATCAGTATTCTTTTGGGAATTCCTCAACATCTGCCTGTGAGTTCTTAGGAAACACAAAGATATTTTAATAGTTACAAGGCAGAAAGTAATTTAGACGGTCAACTGGATGCAAAGGAATTAAACAATGCATTTAAAAGCCAAAATGACTTGAGTTAGGTTCATTGGGTTTTCTGGATGCTTCCTTTAATTAATACAGGTAACTGACCCAGGTCAAAATATGTTAAAGCTAGTTCTCTGATTAAGCAGGAACTCCCTCAGGGTTGATGGCAGGAATTCATTATCAGGGTTAAATTCTATTTTATTTTCTCCCTGAGGCAGAGTTCATTTCTCAGTGGTAGAAAAGAGGAATGAAAGAGTGTGGTTCACAGCACCTCCCTTTGTGGGTATGAGCTCACTGAGCGGAAAGACAGGGAGCTTCTGCTTCCCCCTCTTACTTCAGAGCCTAGAGCAAGGGCCTCAGCTTTTTCATCATTCCTCCCCATCATTAGTTACTAGGAAGACAGGAGATGATTCAGAGTGGAAAACTGCAAGTGCGGAGGGAGGAGTGTCTTTTGATTAGAGATGAGAAGCCTGATAGAAGACTTGATTACTCTCTTTAAGTTTTTGAGAATTTTTAATGAGATATGTATTGGAAAAGTTGTTGATTGAAGACAAAAGGCTGAAAAGGTGAGTCTAGACTGATTGATGCCTTGAGTTTCCTGTGGTACTTTTCTATTTATCAACAAACAACCTGGGAGTTACCTGACCTTGCAAGTCCTTTTAGTCTGTTGCCCGATTAGGTTAGATTGTTCTTTGGGACATGTCTGCAACTTTTGGAGTCCTTCCTGAACTTGGAATTGTATTTAGTTTGCATTTGATACATTTAGGAGAGCTCATTGGAATTTACAGTGTGGTTAGTTTACAAACAAATTATTGCATTAAAAAAATTGGCGGGGCTTCCCTGGTGGCGCTGTGGTTGGGGGTCCGCCTGCCGATGCAGGGGGCTCGGGTTCGTGCCCCGGTCGGGGAGGATCCCACGTGCCGTGGAGCGGCTGGGCCCGTGAGCCATGGCTGCTGAGCCTGCGCGTCCGGAGCCTGTGCTCCGTGAGGGGAGAGGCCACAGCAGTGAGAGGCCCGCGTACTGCAAAAAAAAAAAAAAAAAAATGGGTAGAGAAACTAAATAGACATTTCCAAAGAAGACATACACATACCCAATAGGTACATGAAAAGGTGTTCAACTTCACTAATCATCGGGGAAATGCAAATCAAGCCACAATGAGATATCACTTCACAGCTGTTAGAATGGCTCTTTTCAAAAAGGTGAGAGATAACAAGTATTGGAGAGGATGTGAGGAAAACAAGTGTACCTTCGTGCACTGTTGGTGGGAATGTAAATTGATGCAGCCATTACAGAAAACAGTATGGAGGTTGCTCAAAAACCTACAAATAGAACTACTGTATGATCCAGCAATTCCACTTCTGGGTATTCTTCTGAAGAAAACAAAAACAGCAACTTAAAAAGAAATATGCACCCCCATGTTCATTGCAGCATTATTTACAATAGCCTAGATATGGAAACAACCTAAGTGTCCATTGATAGATGAATGGATAAAGAAAATGTGGTGTGGTGTGTGTGTGTGTGTGTCTAGGTTTAGATTATCTGAACGATCGATCATCGTGCCTTTATTACTGTTGTCTTTTGCTGTTGTCAGGGAGCATTACTGTTGGCACGTAAGAATCTGACTTGTTTACTGTCGTATCAGTACTTAGATCAGCAAAGTGTCTTTTTTCTAGGCTGTAGCTCAGCTAATGAGCACAGAAAGGCAGACTTCATGTCCAGAGGATAATCAAAGGAGCTTTATATGACAGACTGAAATGTTCAGTTCCAAAGCCAAGTTAAAAATTCTTTATTGTTTCAGCCATGAATAACCCAAATCTTAAGACTATTCAGTGACCCTGGGCTGAATAACCAGGGCATATAAGAGGGAACCTCGTGCTGTTGATGGAGCTATGAAATCAAGTCTTTGAGATGGAGTTGAAGGGCTGATGAGTAAAAGTCTCCGCTCTATGAGGCTGTGATTCCTAAGCCTGCCACGGGTGTTGCGCTTGGCTCTGCGCGTGGCTTATTTTCAGCCACATTAAGTGGCAGTGTGCCCGCCAGTCACATTGACGTCAGCTAGCAGTGTGGGAGCAGATGCGAGCCATGGATATTTTTAAAAATTATTTATTTTGGCTGCACCGGGTCTCCCTTTTTTTTTTTTTTTTTTTTTTTTCCGGTTGCAGCATGTGGGCTTCTTAGTTGTAGCATGCATGCGGGATCTAGTTCCCAGACCAGGGATCAAACCCGGGCCCCCAGCACTGGGAGCGCAGAGTCTTACCCACTGGATCACCAGCAAGTCCCTCAAGCCAGGAATATTAAAGTCACCAAAACTATACATTTTTTAAAATATCAAAGATAAGAATAGAGGATATGTCTGAGGTAGTCCACCCTCAGGGAATTTTCATTCAAGAAACATGATCATTACCTTTATATAAATTTCATAAATTTAAGTAAATCCTGACATTCAAATAATTCTTAGTGCTTTGAATGAAGTGTTTCTTGTTCATATATTTAATCCTGTCAAAGCTAGTTTGCTATAAAGAGATTTCTTGACTGAATGCATTTTAGTATTCCTAGCCTTTTAGTGCTGGGAGGCATCTATTGGGGGTACAAACTATAATTGCTTGTACAGTAAATGATTTGTTGAAACACCAGGGATGCTAAACTATGCATGTTATGCACTTAATGAACTCAGCTGCCATACATAAGAATTAAAGCTACTCAGGAAATAACTAATTTTTCCTCTGAGGTTTACAGTTCTTTCAAGTCAGCACTTTAGTACTTGACTGGTATCTTAGCTTGGACTGTCATGAACTATCAAAGGCTAGGTGGGTCAAACAACAGAAATTTATTTTTTAACAGTTTTGGAGACTGGAAGTCCAAGATCAAGGTCTTGGCTGATTTGGTTTCTAGTGAAAACTATCTTCCTGGCTTTCTTGCTATGTTCTCAGATGTATGCACACAGGGGATGGAGTGTTGAGGGAGTGGGCAGGGGGTTGGTGGGGAAAGAGAGAGCCCTCTGGTGTCTCTACTTATAAGGACATTAATCCTATCAGATCAGGGCCCCACCCTTTTGACCTCATTTAACCTTATTACTTCCTTAAAGGCACAGCCTCACTGGAGGTTAGGGCTTCAACATATGAGTTTTGGGGGAACACAGACAGAAGGCAAGCTACCCTTAACTTTATGGCAGCTGGATGGAACTTTCACATATAATTGGGAGAATTGACTTGATATTGTCATAATTGATATTTGAATGATGGGAGTAGACATATCACAGATTAATGTGAGGTTGCTTTCATATACCTAATTGAGTAATATCAATAGCATTCTTTTGTTGCGTGTGAGCTAATTAACTTTAAAAACACTACTATGTCATTTATTCCCACCACACTCCTAGTAACCATTTGTTGAACATTTAGCATACACCAGATGCTGGCTAAAATGTTTGTATTTGTTAATCTGTATGGTAACTGTGTTAGGTAGGTAGTATTTTACCCTCTTTATGGTGGTCTAGAGAAGTAAATGACTTGCCGAGTTCTCAGGGCTTGTTCTGGCAGAGGCCTCGTTTTAACTCTGTTTGGCTATCTCAGAGCTTGTGCCCTTTCCCTACATCACCTTATCTGATAAGAAAGTGTTATATGTGCAGGGATATAATGGAACCAAAGAGGAACTGCCCTGGGATTCCTCTTCCTTGGGATTCTGGGCTGTTTCACTTTGTTCCTATTAACTGGGCATTTATAGCCATAAGACCACGCTATTCACCATATGCTTAGTACTGAAAACACTATCTACTGAAATTCAAGAGAAGTTTTAAAACAAAATATTTTCAAGGAACCGCTTTGAGAGCTGTAGCTGTGTATAACTGAAATGTCAGTATCAAAGTCACTTGGGGCAGGCTGTAGGGCAGTCAAGCTGAGCCTGAATGCCCTGATAGTCACGTTCAAGTAGACCTGATTGTAAAGTTTTGGTGCTTTATTTCTCACTTGTGGAGTTTGAGTTAATGCCATCTTAAAAATTAACGTTAGTTCTTTCCAGTATATGGAGGTGTTTCAGGGCCATAATGCTGGGGCATGGGAATTCACATCAGAATTTACCAACAGCTATCTGTCGAGCAGGAAGTGTCAAATGAACTTCATACAAACATGAAGTTGGCAGGTGCCAGAGCAGCTGCTAGCCATGGGCATGAATGTGGACTTCTGCATGATTTAGGGCAGGAAGTGGCAAGATAAAAATATATTAGAGAAGGACTAATTGAGTTCCTTCCAGTTCTTGACCATGCCTGCCCCAGGCTGGCTCTCTGTGAACTTAACTGTACTAACTAATGGGTGACAGTGCAGTGCCCCTTCCTTGGTTTCCATTAAAATCGACGTGGTTGGGCTTCCCTGGTGGCGCAGTGGTTGAGAGTCCGCCTGCCGATGCAGGGGACACGGGTTCGTGCCCCGGTCCGGGAAGATCCCACATGCCGCGGAGCGGCTGGGCCCGTGAGCCGTGGCCGCTGAGCCTGCGCGTCCGGAGCCTGTGCTCCACAACGGGAGAGGCCACAGCAGTGAGAGGCCCGCGTACCACAAAAAAAAAAAAAAAAAAAAAAAAAATCGACGTGGTCAGAGGAAGGTCTCCTTAGTCCATTTTATTTTATTTTGTTTCATAACCTAGTACTCCTACAATTTGAAACCAAATTATAACCTTATAGTTAAATATGATAAGAAATAGTTGCCAAAGGGATATGTATATTGCAAATGCATGAAGCATCCCATTCCAATTTTATGCTGAGTTGGACACATATTATTGCATTTATTTCAAGTGACAGTTAATTAAAATTTGAAAGTAAACTGTCACATAAAGTTATAGCTCTTTCATTACAGTGATGGTGATTCAGAAGTTTTAGAATTTCCCTTTATAGTTTTCTTTCTTTTTAATTAATTAATTTATTTATTTTTGGCTGCATTGGGTCTTCGTTGCTGCACGTGGGCTTTCTCTAGTTGAGGCGAGCAGGGGCTACTCTGTTGCAGTACACGGGCTTCTCATTGTAGTGGTTTCTCTTGTGGAGCATGGGCTCTAGGTGTGCAGGCTTCAGCAGTTGTGGCATGTGGGCTCTGTAGTTGTGGCTCGAGGGCTCTAGAGTGCAGGCTCAGTAGCTGTGGCACACGGGCTTAATTGCTCTGCAGCATGTGGGATCTTCCCGGATCAAGGATCAAACCCGTGTCCCCTGCATTGGGAGCGCAGAGTCTTAACCACTGCACCACCAGGGAAGGCCCAGATTTTAACCTACTTTAAGGTTGTAAAAGTAAATTGAACTATATTTTAGAGTGATGTTGTTATGACTAATTAAAAAAGAAAATGTTCACTATATCTAACTGTAATAAAAGAAGGCAAATGTTTTATCAGTCAGGGTCCAATTAGGAGACATAAACCACACCAGTAATTTAAACAAGGAAAACTTAATGTAAAGATTGTCCTAGTCCATTTTGGCTGCTATAACAAAATACTGAAGACTAGATAACTTATTAAGAACAGAAATTTATTTCTCACAGTTATTGAGTCTGGAAGTCCAAGATCAGAGTACCAGCATGGTGAATCAGTGAGGGACTGTTCTGGATCACGGACTTCTCATTGCATCCTTACATGGCAGAAGGGGGCAAGGGAGCTCTCTGAGGTGTTTGTTTTTGTTTTTGTTTTTGTGGTACGCGGGCCTCTCACTGTTGTGGCCTCTCCCGCTGCGGAGCACAGGCTCCGGACGCGCAGGCTCAGCGGCCATGGCTCACGGGCCCAGCCGCTCCGCGGCATGTGAGATCTTCCCGGACCGGGGCACGAACCTGCGTCCCCTGCATCCAGTTAATAAATTGTTTCAGATCTTTGGAAAATCTGGCAGAAAGCCCTCTCATCAATATTTGATGAGAAAACCTTGCAGCTAGTTCTACAAAGATAACCAGAAAGGTGAAGTTCACAAAAAGAAAGGAAATCAAAAGCTTGAAACAGATTTTCTTTCACATCCACTGTGCTGTTGTTGGCATTTCTTTGCTTCCCTAGTTGAAGCAGAGTGGACTTATCCTGTGTCACTGGCACCACCTGGGAAGTGAAATCGTTCTGAGGACTGTTTACTTGTAGGTTGCAGTTGGAAAGGGAAGGACCTGAAAGAATAACTTTACCTGTACTATTACACCGGAAGTGAGAGACGGGTAGATGTCAGCATAAAGACACAGTCCTTCTGATTTCTGTTTCACCCCGATGAAAAGATTGGGTCCTGTTGTTCATATAAACAAGAGCAGGAGGAGCTCCTCCCTCTCCAGATGCCTGATTCTCCCTCTAGGGCTGTGGCAGCCCTTACGACTATTTGCGGAAGAATTATTTCATACCCTTGGCAATCACCTGTCCCCCCCTCCCATACACATGACAAGCCCCCACTCTTAGGATTCTTATTCTACATTTCTGGAGTAACGTCTTGGATTTTGCATTTCTAATAATCCCTAAAGATCATTCTGATGCACGGCCAGGGTTGAGAACTAACGTCTGAAGGAGTGATAACGAATACATGACTTTGCTTCCAAGCACACTCGTTTTATCTAAATGTGTCCTTGGATTTTACTCGGTCTTGTGAAATCCATGTGTTGATTTATTGTCATTGTTTCATTTATTAATTCATCTATAATTTGCAGAGTCTGCTGCGCCCCAGGCATTGTGCTAAGTGCAGCTAAGGAGGCTACCCCTAAGTGTGGCAGGGGAGATAATAAGAAACAAGTAATTCCAATATGAAGTGACAGCTCTGATAGAGAGAAACTCAGCAGTGAGGAGGAGCTCTTAACCTAAGGAACACAGGCATGGCACAAGTAAAATGCTGATGGGGACGAGAGGGCAGGGAAGAAAGCCCAGGCAGGCGTGGGTGCCCTTGTCCTTGGTGCTGAACCAAGGCTAAGGTAAAGACGTTTTTCCTCATATCGAGTTTCTGATGATTTCTCTACTACCTCTCCCACTAATTCTGAACCAGATGAGGAAAGGGGTAGAAAAAAATGAAGGAACCCAGTTGTAAGCAGATTAAAGAGGTTATTGAAGAAGAGACAGCCACTGAGTTACTGACTTGGTGATGTGGAGTTTGGGGGAGAAGGGAGCAGCGATTTCAAATAATTAATGCCCGAGAAGACAGTTTTCTCCTCTGGAAAGGTAAGATCTCCAGCACTTTCTACAATGCTGTACTTACGAAAGCAGAGGCTTTCTGGAAGTGTTAATGATCTGAAATGAGTCTTGAAATTCGTCCCTAGGTGAAGAGGACCTGAGAGGCATTCAGGGAGAGAAAGCAATATTAACAAAAAAAGAAAAAAACTTGGGTAAGGACCCACACATGACTTAAAATGCAAGAACATATAGTGTGATAACACGATATAATGGTGAAGATGTAGCTAAGAGTTATGTCATGGATAGTCTCGTATGTGTATATTATTTCATTGATAGTGTCCCAGAAGTCTCTAAATTATGGCTAATTTAGAAAATGTAGAGAAGTATTAGGGAAAAAAATCATCCATGATCTCCAATGTAAAGAGAACCAAATTTAGCCTTTGGTATATTTTCTTCCACTCTTCTAGCCTATTTTATATATATATATATATATATATATATATATATATATATATATATATACACATGTATGTATATATCATGTACTATATACACTATACATTAGACTATATATGTGTGTGTGTATAGAGAGACTAGAAGAAAAATATATATACTCACATATACCCACAGTATCTTTATATTCCTATAATGTATATATGGAGATAAAGGAATATAAAAAGGAGTTGTGGTATTCATCTGCTGATATAAAGACTGAGAATGAAATTTAAGAAATGTTCCTAAGACATGTGCACATTACTTACCATTGTGAGACTTAACCGGAATTTCCACAATGATGCCGACCAGTGTCCTACCTGAAATGCTGTCTGTGCGGACATGTCTTGGAGCTGGACGATTGCTTCTAATTGTCCTTCACCTCAAGAGTCTTCATGGTTTTTTTGTTTGGTTTGTTTTTTTGCGGTACGCGGGCCTCTCACTGTTGTGGCCTCTCCCTCTGCGGAGCACGGGCTCCGGACGCGCAGGCCCAGCAGCCATGGCTCACGGGCCCAGCCGCTCCACGGCATGTGGGATCTTCCCGGTCCGGGGCACGAACCCGCGTCCCCTGCATCGGCAGGCGGACTCTCAACCACTGCGCCACCAGGGAAGCCCTCTTCATGGTTTTGAGCTGACTTGGCCATTCTGAATCTACAGAGATCTTAGGATGTTTCAGAAGCCTTGTGAGAGTCTGTTGTGTGAAGGGCTATAAATTGGAGAGAACTGAATACAGTATAGTTATGTATATGCTGGAATACTGCCACCACTAAAAGTCATGTTTCCAAATGATACTTAGTGACACGGGCACGGCTCACACTCATTTCCTCTTCCTCGGCACACAGGAAGGCCAAATTTCCTAGACTCCCCTTACGTAATATTGAGATCATGTGTTTGGATTCTGATCAATATTGGTAAAAGCAGTATTGCCCTTAGATCTGAATGGGACAAGCCCCTACCTGTCTCTGAGCGTAGAGAGCCCTGCATATTATAAACACGTGGAAAATAAATGTATTAAAGGATACATACAAGGTCACCCAGCTAGTAAATGGAATAATTGGGATTAGAATCTAGGCAGTCTGGCTCTAGGATCTGTGCTTTGAACCATTCCTCTTTCCACCTTTGCTACATGTATAATTATGCCTTAGAAATACCCCTATTATGAATGGTTATATTTGTGGGGTGAAAGAATAGGGATTTTGTATTTTTTTCTTCATGTGTTTCTCTACGTTTTAATCCCCTGCAATGAGAAAACATTTGTTTTGTAAGAAAAAGTACTACATGTATCACTATTTTAACAAAGGAAGATTCCTCTCCATCCCACCCCCCTGGCATTTGAGTAAGCAAATGTCAAGCATATTTTTTTCACTGAGGACTTCATTTTGGATTGATTCAGCCGTCCAGCCATTCAGTTAACATTTGTTGGCAACTGTGTGCCATTGACTAAGCTGTGTGTTTGGGAGATAAAGTCAAATAGGACAGTTACTGGCTTCAGGGAGCTTACAGTATAACTCGGTGTGGAGTGGGAGAGGGTCCCTGCCCTGGTTCTTCAGCACCAGGAAAACAACAAAAATATCATTCCATAGAGTTCTAAGGGCAGTGATGGGAATTGTTTCTCAGTGCAAGAAGCAGTTTTTGTGTTTGCAAAACATCACTACTAATTTTCTGGAATCTATTTCCCTTAGATTAAAAAATAGACTTTATTTTTTAGGGCAGTTTTAGAGTCACAGCAAAATGGAGCAAAAGGCACAGAGATTTCCCATATGCACCCTGCTGCCAATCAGGCATAGCTGCCCTCCTCTTATCAACACCTCCAACCAGAGAGGTCCATTCGTTATCACTGAAGAAGCTACACTGACACATCATAATTGTCCAAAGTCCATAGTTAACATGAGGGTTCATTCTTGGTGTTGTATATTCTACAGGTTTGGACAAATGTATGCTGACATGTATCCACAATGATAGTATCATACAGAATAGTGTCACTGCCCTAAAAATCCTCTGTGCTCCACAGAGGATTTTAGGATTTTTAGGATTTTTAGGATACTCATCCCTCACTCCCCTGAACCCCAGTCAACAACTGGTCTTTTTATCATCTCCAGAGTTTTGCCTTTGCCAGAATGTCACATAGTTGGAATCATACAGTATTGCAACTTTTTCAGATTCTTTTACTTAGTAATATGCGTTTAAGTTTCCGCCATGTTTTTTCATGTCTTGACAGCTCGTTTCCTTTTAGTGCTGAATAATATTCCACTGTCTAGATGCACCACAGCCTATTTATCCATCACCTACTGAAGGACATCTTGGTGGCTTCCAAGTTTTCACAAGTATGAATAAGGCTGCTGTAAACATCCATGTGCAGATTTTCACATGGATATAAATTTTAACTAATTTGGGCAAATACCTAGGGTTACAATTGCTGGATCCTATGGTCAGACTATGTTTAACTTTGTAAGAAACTACCAAACTGTCTTCCAAAGTGGCAGTACCATTTTGCAACAAATGGTACCACCAGCAACAAATGAGAGTTCCTGATGCTCCATATCCTCACCAGCATTTGGTGTTGTCAGTGTTCTGGACTTTGGCCATTCTAATAGGTGTGTAGTGGTATGGCATTGTTGTTTTCCTTAAGACTTTTAAGACTACAGGGCATATAGGAAGTGTGGAGGTGGGTAAGGAAGAAAACAGTGGTTGGCTGGAGATGAACCTTGGCAGTGTTGACTGAGGGAAATATCAGGGTATCTGCTTGGATAAGAAAGAGTGCTTTGCCCAGGTTCTAGATTCAATTAGGAATAGAGAAATGTTCCAGAATACAATAAACTGGTCAAGACATCAGAATGTTTACAGAATGTCTGGCAAACCTTGGTAAACATTTTCTCTTCTACTTTCTTCTAGAAAATTCCATGTCACTCATTGGCATCACTTCATTCTATCTGCCAAGCAAAGTCATGTTCTTTTGTAATTCCTAAGAAATCATTCACTTTGAAAATTTCCTTAGGGACGTGATCTCATTTTGTGGCACTGGTTTTTGAGCAAGGTCAAGGAGCAACGATTGAGGTCAGTTTTCCAGCTAGTGAATTACTGATTGGAGGCTCTTCTGAGGTCTGGTCTAGAGGTGGTCTAGAGGTGTAGAAGTTCAGGTACCAGTGACCAGAAACAAAGTAAGAGACTGACTTCCCTTGACCTGTGTCAGATAACCCTAAGTAAGATTTGTACACAGGTGTTTTTGACTGTAGATGTGTTTGGGACTATTGTCAAAAGGCCAGAGCTAAATAGTCCCTGAAAAGAGAAACTGTTGCTGCCAGAATGAACCTGCCAACATATTAAAGGTCAACCATGGTTCCAATGAGAGAGATGGGGAGAGGTGTGTGTGTGAGTGTGTGCGTGTGTGTGTGTGTGTGTGTAGGTGGTGGGCAGGGCAGAGGGCAAAAGAATAGAGGCCTTGAGTATAATGATATATGGACTTATTAGATCTCAAAGTACAAGCCTCTGAGCCACCTAATAGATCTTTCAAGATCCTTTGAGGACGGGCATAGTCAGGACCCGTACCTGTGCAGGGGTGCAGGGCTCACCTCTAGGGGGCGATAGCCCGTGATGTGCATGGTGCCCCTGGAAATATGTAAAACAGCAGCTCTGGCCTGAAGTCTTATTCATCTTTAAATTCTCTGTCCCTGGCAAACCAGAGATATAGAGTAAATCTTTGTTGAATCAATCAGGAGTTTAGTTTTTTGAAACAATCTTGTCAGCTCCTTTCTCCCACAAACATTTGGTCCGTTCAACAGTTTTTGACAGAGCCACAATCTTAATGGGACGTTTTAATCTCTGTCTTTCAAAAATGGACATACAGAGCAGGAAATATATGGGTATTTAGCATTCATGCAGTAAATATTTATTAGATGTCTGTCATGTTCCAGGAACTGCTCTTTATGCCCACGATGAGAGCAAGGAAAATAATAAGCAAAAATCCCTGCTATTGCAGTTATATTCCAATTACCATCGAGGATTTAAATAGCAATTTCACAATTAGATTACATGTACATGTATGTATCACACATAACGTACAGATATAAACCTTGAAAATTCTGTACATGTATAAAATGGTAATTTTTATATCTACATGTAATGTGTAGGTGCATATATATATGTGTGTACATATGCACACACATAGAAATTTGTATCCATATACAGGTGACCATTAATATTTATGTAGTTACTCATATACCTGGCTAGACAGTAAATGTCACTAAATTCTATTATACAGGCTCCATTTCCAACTGTGGTTCATTACAACTAGAAAGTAACAAGGGGGCAGCCAAGAACAACTCATCACATGAAAATTAAGAATACTATATATTCTTCTAACTCTTTTGATATAGATCTATATATTTCATGTGCAAAAGAAAAATCATCACTAAAATTATGGACAAGAAGTAAACGGAAATGAAAATTGATTCGTATCTATGGAAGAGGGGGAAAGCAATATGAAGAAGAAAATCTATAGACTTCAATGCATTTACTAGAAAAGGGCAAGACGGAGTGTGAAAGTAGGGAGGCCAGTCAGAAGGCGACCGCTGCTGTTGGTGGGAGGGGGCCTCAGTGTCTCCAGTGGAGGCACTGAGCAGCGTTTGGATGTGGGTTAGATTTTGCAGATGTGCTGGATGGGTTGGAAGGAGGCCCCAGTTCCTCACCATGTGGAGCTCCCGAGCGCTGCTTGACCGTGCTCACAGCATCCTCACCCGCACAGCGGGCCCCTTCCGAGGCCGCCATGTGTCTCACCCCATCTGAGCGGCAGCTCAAAGCCCAGCATCTCATCATTAAAATCAAGTCTAGGTGTGGATGAAAGTCTTCGGGTGTAACTCTGTAAGGGAGGCTCCTTGACTACATTTCCTCTAGATCTGGATTTAGTTTTTAGCTCGTGGAAAAAAGAAAGGAAAAGAGAAAGTCATCAGTCATTGCTTTATAACATTTCAATGAAATGAACTCCAGCCAATATGATAATTAAAGCAGTTTAAGCTCCCCCACCCCCCCATTGAAAGAAAGGCTTTATTTTTTTCCTTTTTTAAAAAAACTTTATTTTATTGAAGTATAGTTGATTTGCAATGTTAATTTCTACTGTACAGCAAAGTGATTCAGTTGTACATATATACATTCTTTTTCATGTTCTTTTCCATTATGGTTTATCACAGGATATTGGATATAGTTCCCTGTGCTAGACAGTAGGACTTTGTTTATCCATTCTCTATATAATAGTTTGCATCTGCTAATCCCAAACTCCCAATCCTTCCCTCCCTCATTCCACCTCCTCCTTGGCAACCACAAGTCTGTTCTTTATGTCTGTGAGTCTGTTTCATAGATAAGTTCATTTGTGTCATATTTTAGATTCCACATATAAGGGATATCATATGGTATTTGTCTTTCTCTTTCTGACTTACTTCACTTAGATAATCTCTAGTTGCATCCATGTTGCTGCAAATGGCATTATTTCATTCTTTTTTATGGCTGAGTAGTACTCCCTTGTATACGTGTACCAGATCTTCTTTATCCATTCATCTGTCAGTGGACACTTTGGTTGCTTCCATGTCTTGGCTATTGTAAAGTGCTGTTCATAGTGCTGCTATGAACACTGGGGTGCAATTATCTTTTCGAATTATGTTTTTCTCCAGATATATGCCCAGGAGTGGGATTGCAGAATCATATGGTGACTCTATTTTTAATTTTTGAGGAACCCCCATACCATTCTCCATAGTGGTTGCACCAATCTGCATTCCCACCAGCCGTGTAGGGGGGTTCCAAAAGGCTTTATTTCTAATGGAAGGAGTTTGAGGCATCAGCAAGAGAGTAAAACTTTGAAAAATGAGGAGGAGTAGAAGTCCCCCAAGATAATTCAACTGCCACCCACAAGACCTATCTTGAAGTGGATGGGGCTGACTTCTTTCTGGATCTGATATGGTCATGGGGGCCTGGGAAGTAGGACACGGGGTGGGGGTGATGGGCAGGTGTTGCCAGAAGACAGAGGAAGGTGAGTGACAGATGGGCTGGTGCACAAGCAGCCCCCCTCTATCCTCTGATGACTGAATGGGGGGGTGCACCCAGCCATGGCTGTCTGAGACCTCGTGGTCCTGACCAGTTTCCTGAGGGGGTCCTTCCACGGTCCTCTCTGCGGAGGAGACCAACCCTTACCCTACCTGTGGCTGTTGTGCCTCTTGTTTCTGTTCTTTGCCTGAAAACAGACTGACCACCTGCTCTTCCCGCGGCCTCTCTCCCTTCCCTCCAGGCTTCTCAGATGCATGATCAGTTTTCTTGCAAATCTGTTATTTTACTCAGTATTTAATAAATTTCCACACTAAAACCTCACTGACAGCCGCGCAGGGAATGGCCTTTGAAGTTGGAGCAGGAGATGCTAGTTCAGATGGTGCGACCCATTGGCTTGGGGACATTGTCTCCCCCGTTTCCTCATCTGGGGACAGTGGAGTTGAATGAGGTGATGTCTCTCATGCCACCGCTCAGATTCCTCCCAACACCACAAACTTGGAATAAAATCTCTCAGAGATAAATGTTTTGTTAGAAAGCATCCCATTTGTTAATATGATGTTACTGTAACCCTTTTAAGCACATTTGGCTCATCTGAACTGACATTTTCTTTAGTCTGTACCTATGGCGCATGATTTTTGCAATTTGAAAAGTCTAAGTGTAAAACTGGGGGAAAATGCAAAGCTGGTTTGGGAAAAAAGGGTTGAAGAGTCAATTTTTAAAAGGAGGGGAAAACACACTAGATTTTCATCGTCTAAGGGAGAACAATTCCGAAAATTAAAATTCTTTTGTCCTTTCTTCTCTGTTTAGCTTATACGTCAACTAATCCAGGGATCAATTACACATATAGACAACAACAAACTTGTGTCTGAAAAGTCTTCTTCCTCTTTTAGGAGAAACCCCAGCACATTTCGCATTCATTCAAGCACTCAGATGCTAGCCAACCAGACGCTATTTGTAAAATGGTTTTTATTTGAACCCCAGATCCACTTCTCTTCTTTTGCTTTTCCACCGCCTTCATTTCCTCTTTTTTGGAGGAACCCCCCTTGGGCACAGGGAAGAGGAGGTAACGTGGTTTCAGCGTCGGCAGAACCTGACGGGGTCCCTCCTGGGGTCCCTCTCAGTGACGGAACTGTCGTGTGGGCTCCTGACGGGGCAGGGAGAGTGGCTCCTGCCAGTCCTTGCCTGAGGCCGGTGCAGGCAGAACGAGACTCTTCCTAAGAGGTGTCGCATGTGGCCGACGCAGCCTCCTTGATTCCGTTCCTTCTCGCCGAGGGCCGAGGGCCGAGGCTCTCCATGCTCACGCGAGTCACCGCTTCGCAGCAAAGGCAGCCGCGGTGGCATCTGTCCGCCTGGGGTCTTCTGTCTCAGGTGGCTGCTGCTCGCTGGATAAGGGGATTATCGAATCTGCCCCTGGTGGGCCCCTCTCTAAATCGAATCCAATAAAGTCCTTACAAAGGAGTTTACTGGAATCCTTTCGCTGAAGATACGATGGCAGGTTCATTTTAAACCTGCCTTTAACTTTGTATGTTATTTTGAGCTCTTTATGAATATAATGGCTTATCTTGCTTCATTAACTTGGTATAGTTTACTGTGGCAGCGTCAGATGTTAATACAGCCTGTATGTAGAGGGAGATATCTTACAATCAACCTTGGAGAGGTAGATTTACATAGAACAGATAAACGTTGTATTTGGCTAGTTAGGTAATCTTGGGAAAGCCCGTCTGAACCTCTTTTCTTTCACGTTTAGCGCTAAACAAATGTTTTCTTCTGGCTTGGAAACCTGGGATCCTATTTGTATAATATTATTTTTGTTTTCTATACTGTTTGATACTGTTCAAGGGTTTTTCACAACTATCATCTAAATTGATTCTTAATTAAAATGTCCTGGTTATTAAAAAAAATAAATAAATGAGGTTACTGGAATAAAACCTGCTCCCATGTGCTCCAGCCAACCCCTGGCTCTTTTTGCAGAAGTGCATGGTCCCGGTGGATGTTTTGTTTAAACAAAGAAACCCCAGATCAAAACCCCTTTGGTTTATATGAAGAGCTACCCGGGGTAGCAAACAATCACATTTACAGCGAATGTGTGGATCCGGTTGACTTGCCTGCAGCAGTTCCATCAGGAGGTGATGCTAATGCCACAGGCAGGAAGCGCAGTCACAGCACAGAGTTGGGGAGAGAAGAGAACAGTCACTGGCCGCTTCCTATTGCCAAGGGCCTTACAGACATTTTCTCACTGAATCCTTTCAATCCCCTGCAATAAGCAACACTAACCCAATTTTACAGATGAGGAAAAGACATTCAGAATTTATCGAGAAGGGACAATGTATTATTGAGGAATCGGGAGTTTTGTCATTACTCAGGAAGAATGGAAGGGGCTTGTGGCATTTTGGAATATCTGCCTCAGAGTCGGGGTGAGGATAAGACAAAAGAATTAAGCCAGGCCTGGCCGGTTCCTCTGTCCCTGGATTCCCTCAGTGATCACTGCTCTAATTATCAGATGAATAGTGTCAGTGAATTGGAGACCTTCACGCCGTGGATTTGCTCCCAGACTGAATCATCTGTTATAATAAATTATTATAGCTTATTGTGACAGGAGCAGAGAGAATCAATCAATACCAGAATTTAATTTCCCACCCATGCCTAACTAGAGATGTTCATTCTGGGTAGATATTTTACCGGAAACTCCATCCACCCTTTATAAAAGGGAAGTGAGTGAAGGGATGCTTTGTTTCTGCAGCTTCAACAAGCACAGACACAGCAAGAAGGAAACGCTTTCTTTACTTCTTGGCTGCTCTTTCCTGAACACACACCAGCCTGAGCCCAGCCAGCTGTGGAGACACACAGCGAGGGGTGGTCTCTCCCTCTAGAATATGTCTCAACAGTATGGAGGGAACGGAGACCTTATGCAACAAAATGAACACTAAAGAAAATCCCTCTTCTTTACGCTCTTGATCTCCACTGTCCTAAAGCAGACATATAAGGAGATCAAGAGAAGGCATTAGCCTTAGCAGCAAGATTTCCTTTTTTTTTTTTTTTTTAAAGATTTCCTTTGAACCGACTAAAATCTGAATTGAAAGAAACACTTGGAATCTCTCCTTTTTTTGAATTTGTGTAATTGAGTTTGCTTGGAATTCACAAAGTTACCGCGTTTAAATAACTTAAAATTCCTCTTCAAAAAAAGTGTTTGGGACTTCCCTGGTGGTGCAGCGGTTAAGACTCCAAGCTTCCACTGCAGGAGGCCTGGGTTCGATCCCTGGTCCGGGAACTAAGAGCCTGCGTGCTGCGCAGTGCAGCCACAAATAGAATACAGTAGAATAGATAGAATAAAATAACATAGAAAGTTCCTCTTGAACATCATTTCCCTGGCAACTGTCATAAGCTTTTAACTACTTTTCCGTAGCCAGAAGCCTCAGTTCTGACACTGTGACCGAGAACGCTTTTTCCAGAAGTGGGAAACGGGATTCCAAGTAGAGAATCCCACTCGCGCGTGTAGTTTGTGTTTTCCTGTGCACGTGCTACAAGGCCAGGCCTGTTGGCAGCAGCTCCCGGGCAGGGGTGACCTTCAATGCAGACCTTAGTGCTTCTTTACTAGTTGCGTTTTGAGGCACTGGAAACTCTTTAATGGCTTGGGGAGACCCAGTCACTCTTCCTTCTCGTGGCGTGCGGCCAAGGGTTCATTCTCCTTGTATAAATGGCAGCTGGGAGGGCCTGGGGATGTGAGCGTGTTAGCCATTCCAGTGAAGCCAAAGCTGATGCCCATGTCATCGGCTCTAACTCTGCTGGGTGCCTGTCTGAGGCAAGGATGCTCCCTGGGGAAACGGGTTCAAATAGCTACTGGATGATTCATCCCCACTGAGGTAACTTACTTCCTCTTGCTCTTCCTTTCTCCTCAGCTACCCTGCCCAGCCCTTCTGGGTCTCTTGACTCTGCAGAGCGAAGGCTGAGTCTGTGGCCGAGGCCGCCTCAGTCCCCAGCCTACGGTCCCTGGTCCTCAGGGATGACTCGGAGAATGGCTTTCCACGGGAAGATGCTGCTGCCATGTCCTCTCTGCGTTCAGGATGATCTTCTCTAGGTGAGCGAAGTAGGGTGAAGGGCTTGCCTAGGAAGCCTGGTCCTTACAGGCAGCAGGCCAGAACCAAAACATAATGAACACATACTGAACATCCACTGTGTTCCGGGCACGGGTTCTCTTCTCATCTGAATCTTCATTATCGTCCTAGGAGGTAAGTGCTATTTTTGTCCTCACTTTACAGATGAGAGAATGGAGGTTCAGAAAGGTTAAGTGATTTGCTTGGGGTCACAGAGCTAATCCATAGCAGAACTAACTCATCTGAGGCCAGGCAGTTATCTCCAGCAGCTGCCTTGTTGGAGGAATGAAAATGTGAGCACGCAGATCCGATCTCTCCTGGCGGAAGCCCAGGTCTCCGGGTCCCCGCAAACCCAGCCCTGCTTACTCAGTATCCCTTGGATGTACTGCACATAGTTTTATCCTCTCACATTGGTCCTCAGCCTCACCACGCCACACTCGTTATCTTTGCTTAGAATCCCTTTTCTCTTCCAGTTTGTATCCTACAAAGATTCCAAGGTGCCGCCACACTCCCACATCTGCTAGGAAGCCTTTCCTGACTTCTGTAGTCCATTAGCATATTTTGTCTGTGATAAGTATATGATCCTTAGCCATAGATTCTGTCTATTGTCCCCTCATTTATGAGAAAATAACACTTCATCTTTGTACTTCAACTGTAAGCTCCAGGAGGGCAGGGACAGTGTCTTTCCCTTCTGTTATCAGCACAGCACCGTGTGCACATGGAGGGCTCCCTGAGTCCTTACTGCCTGTAAAGACTGGCGTAGAAGGAACAGCTCCAAGGATGAGGCATACATTTTAAATTACGTCCAACTGTATGCAGGATCTGTCCACGTACTTTACCACTGGAGTTTGTAAATATAACATTGATCTTTTAGGTTCATTGCTGCAAATATGTAATCAGGAACGTAGACGTCCCGGAAGCTTTAAGACTTATTAGCTTCATAGTCAGCAGCTCAGTTCAATGTGGGACCCAGGCCTTCCATCGGTTGTGTTCATCTTAAATGAAGGACAGGTTCAAATGGAACGGAGTTATGAACACGTGACTTTTGAATATCAACACTTACATAATCATTGGTTTGCAATGAGGTTTTAACCCTCCAGGTACTCAATGTGAAAAATCCACATGGTTCCCATCAGGACCTCGCTACCAAAGCCAAAGCCAGACTTGACCTTCATGTTCATTTCACCTTCACTTCACATCCTGAACCTAATTTCCTCATCTGGAAATGAATGTGGATGATGATTCCAACATTGAGGTTTTCTGATTCTAGATGAACACGTTCTTACATCCCTTTCTGCTCTTTCCTTATTCCACAAGGAGGTAATGTAAAGAGGAATGTTTCTGCTGGGTTCATCCTCTTTCACCTAAAGGATTAACAATGTATGCAGGGTGTCGGGCTCATGCCGGGGAATAAATATAAAAAAATTTAAATATTTCAAGACTGGGATTAAGTTCTGGACATGGATCTACTAGAATATTTTAGCCTAAGGACATGAAATGTGTCACTGTGTGCTGTGAGGCATGGTAAGCCAGTGTGTTCCTGGGAAGAGAAATCCCAGATTAGAAAAGGAATTCCAAACCCATGTGTCTGCAGGAATTTAAGGAAAAAAAATCACATACTGTTCCCTAGTTTTATTTGTGCAATAAGTTATGCTTGCTCTTTAGCACTTATAAAATAAGGCTAATGCTTTACTCAGTGAATTAAACTCTGATTTTGTTTTCATGGGCTATCCAAGTCAGAACACATAGGAATGGGATTAATTGTTCAGGATGATCAACTCAAATGTTTCAACTAAATGCAAATCAGAGGTCAAAAGACTAATGGTAACAGCCATCATCCCAAACAGATTTTGGCATCAAGTAAGAATGAAACTCCCCCAGTTCCTGAAGCTAGCTGGGTTGGCAGAAATCGTGGCTGTCTAAATACATATGACTTCTGGTTGCTTCCAGAAAATGCTGACAAACTAAAATTAGCAGGAACGTGGAACATCTACTTCACTGCATAATCACTACTTGTAAGTTAAGAAGGAAAATAAGATTCTGACTATTCTGATGAGTAATATAGCATTTTAATTTTGTGTAAAAAAATTGGGGGGGGGGTCACATTCTTGGCTTTGCTGAATAAAGAAAGTCGGGAAAAGAGGGGCTGCATGTTGAAGGATTCACTAAGGCTAAATGAAAAGAGCTCTTTGGGGATGTGCCTGAAGAGTTTTAGGGTGCCGTCTTCTCCCTTGTACCGTTAGCTTGTTCAATCCTTCAGAAAACAGTCACCAGGGAACTCCTCCATAATTTAAATCCACATTTGTTTCTTCCAAAGAGGGCTCAGATTAAAGCACCATGAAACAATCTTACAAAGGTGTCACAGAAATGTATTTGTCACTGTGTGTTACAAAACCTTTTTGTTTTTAAATCTTGGAAGCCTGAGAGACATTCTGAAAAATGAAAAAGCAGAATAGCCATAAATACTTGAAGACATTAAAATCTCATCAATTAAACTCCCCATTACATTTAATAACATAAGCTTTAAAAGAGTCACTTTATCTATGAGGCCAATCTACTTCTTTACCAATGAATGTACTTTTTTAATACTTTCTGTAAGCTTTATTATTGTTTATTACCATATTTTACTGAGGTACAGTTGATTTATAATCTTATGTAAGTTTTAGTGATTCACAATTTTTAACTCCATTTATAGTTATTATAAAACACTGGCTCTATTCCCTGTGCTATACAATACATCCTGGTAGCTTATTCATTTTATACACAGCAGTTAGCACTTCTTACTCCCCCTACCCCTATCTTGTCTTTCCTTACCAATGTACTTTTAAATCCACTGCTGACCTTCTGAAAAGCCATCGGTCAGAAGAGGACTGTAAAAGCTGACAGAAGAGATGCAAATAACGACCAAATATAATAAAAATGAAGAGACAAGATGATGATGCAGAAGAAAAAGAACCAGAAACACACGAGGGTGATCAGTTACCGCCTGGGACTCTTTGGTCAGATGTTGGTGCGCGGTCCCGTCCCCCTGGTGGTCCCATCCCCATGGTGCCCCCGGCCTTCTGTGTCCACTTGGCCTCAGGGACAGTGGGCCATCTGCGCACTCACAGTCCTGACTCGGAGCAGACAATGCACCAACCGGATTCTCGTCTTTCCCTCCCTGGTGGGACCCTGGAACGCTTCACGGCAGGCTTTCCCAAATTCTGTGTTTGTCTGCGTAATGTTGCAGAGGTGAGTACATCTCTTGTTCTGAGTCCTGAGACTGCTCCTGGAAATCTCAGAATAACCAAGTGATTCGTAGCATAACTGAGAATTAGGAGTGGAAGGATCTTAGGGTGACCCAGGGGGTGACACATTTCTTTGCTTTAAAGAAAGATGAAGCTCTGGGAATCCAGCCAAGCTCTGAGACTTGCCAGACCAAATGCCCAGTGTGCCCCGGCGAGGCCTCATGCTCGTGCGTCCCGACCCTGCACAGTCACTGCTTTACCTTATGCTGCCCCCCAAATGCTGCTCTTCTCTTTGGAGTGGACCCCAACTCCTTTGCGCCCCCCCCCCCAAATGCAAGTCCTTTGCAGAAGATCCAGGAGCTGGGCAGCAGAGGCAGGTCTGGGAAGCCTGCAAGTGGCCAAGTTCCACGGAAGTGCCACAGGGCAGGAGTGAAGCCCTTCTCCCCCGGGGTGGCCCCCAGAGCTTTGGGTCTGCAGGCCTAAGAAGGATAAGCATCACCTGGGCGCCAACACAAAGATGCAGCACCCTTCTCGAGACATTTGTCGGGGGAGGATTCCAATGCCCAGCTTCACGGTTGCGAGATTTTCATTGTCCATCAACGTGGACAGGAACCACGAGGTCCAGTAAAACCCAACTGGATGACAAGCTGCAGATTCAGGTGCATTAGGGCAGACCCGGGAAGGACAGACAGCAGCTGAATTCTGGATACCCACGTCCTCCTCCTAAGAACAGCTGTATCTGCCGACGGCCACCCTTCTTGGGGAGGGCGCCCTGGAAGAGACAACTGACTTCCCCGGGGGAAACTCACAGATAAGCTCGGACTTGTCTTTCAGTGGGTCCAGCCTTCCTACATCCACGCAGGGCAGCATCCACCAACCGTGATACAGGAATGGCTGAGCAGAGTGTGTTTAGAAACAGTAAGACAGGTGGTGAAAACATGAGCAAGTGCATCTCTGCCAAATTCACTGAGTGATCCAGAGAGGTGAAGTAACTTGTCCAAGGTGGCAAAGCAAGTTAACTTTGGTCTGAGACTGAAACCCAAGGTTCCATTACAATACAAATCAATACCAATGTTTGTTACTATAAACGTTATGCCTAAGTTCCAGTTACATTTAATATTTTTGTTCAAAATGGCAGTTACTTAGGAATGCCGTACTTTTATCCTGCATTCTATTTAAACCAAGTTCTTTAAGGAATAAAGCTCCCCACCCAGACCGAGTCCCTAAAGGACACAGGTTCCTCCAGGGTGCTTCCTGCAAGACCTACGATGGACAACGTGGGTACCAGCACCTCCCGGGCATTGACCTACAGCCCACACTCACAGCGATGCAGACGCACAGAGGCCTCCTGTGACCCTTTCAAGTCAGAGATGAACGTTTCTAATGGAAAGTGACACTGTTGACCTTGAGCAGCTCCAGACACGCAAACTCAGTAAGAAAACCTACCAGGAAGAAGTGGAAGGAAGCCCCTGCCCTGGGCCGGTCCGAGTCCAGCAGCAGCCCTGGCGACTGCGAGCCCCTGCGTGCCTCCCGACCCTGGACGGGGTCCGCTGGCACCTGCGGGATGATCTGTTTTCGGTGCAGAAGCGCTGGGAAGGCTCGGTGTTTGGGGGGCTGCCAGCCAGGACCTGAATGCACGTGTGTGCAGGGGCCTTCCCTGCAACCCACAGAGCTTAAAATATGAATCCCAAATTAGTCCTTCAGTGTTCTTTTCCCATTTCACTCGAGGGTGTGTTCCCTACTTCCTTCTCTTTTTCAACAAGGGTCGGGGCTCCTTGGTTGGCCTTTCAGGAGACAATCCATGTCTCCATGATCCACCCAACGGGAGTCTTGAGACGCTGACTCCACTGAAGTCAAGGGGGCTGAAGGGATCACAGATGAAACAGGGCATCGCTACACAAGCGGCGAGCTCTGCGAGGCCTCCAGGAGGCCCCAGTCCTTCTGAGGATCACTCAGCACCTACAGAACGCATAACAGCTCTCCACTGCTCTTGAAAAGAACGGGTTCACTCAGCATCCACAAAACCTGTTCAATTTTATCTGTGTCATATTCAAAAAATGCAGCAGGAAGGTAGGCACTGTTTGTTCTCTGTATCCGTTTATCTAACAATAAGTACCTACAATGAACTAGGAATTATATTTTATTATTTAAAAAATTCAAAGCTGTAAAATATGGTCCCAGGTGAGAGGTTACCAAAAGCAGCTTGAAAGGATCAAAATCGCTCACTCCCAAAATTCTGCTCTGCAGCTCAGCTGAGGATCAAAACCCCCAGACCCAAGGGAAAGCTCAAGATGGAGATGGTCTTGCCAAAGACCAAGAGGAGGGGCCCGGGAAGCCAGCAAGCCCAGGAGAGGAGCCAGACAACCACCTCAGGCAGCGCAGAAGGCACAGGGCACGTCGGGGATCTTGGTAGGACCTCCCACCTTGCCCTCCAATTTGCTTTTAAATCCCTGACTTCTTTCTCTTCTCCCAGTTTAAAAAAAAAAAAAAGCCAAAAAGGAAAAATTCATTGGGATACTTTCATTTGTTAAGTCAAATCTAAACTTAAAGTCAGTAAATTGTGTGGTTTTCTTCATCCTTCATTAATGATGAAATCTGTCCATTCAAAAACTACACTAAGACAATGTGTTCCTAAATAGCAGTCCAGCTTTAATTGTCGGGCACGAATCACCTTGCAAACAAATTACATCACGATGATTTATCAATAGGTACTGTACTGGTTGTCGTCGGGTGTTTTTTTGGCAAACTTAGAACAAACCAGAGAACGAAATGTAAGTCTCCATCATCATGTAGAAAAATAAAACAAACCTAAAGTATCTACCTTCGTGTCAAGTGATTCATACTGCAAAAGTAAAACTGAAATCTACACTTACAGCAGAGTTTTAAAAATCCTTAATGTAAGAAACATAACCAATTAATACAGATCAATGCTCATTAACATGGAAAATTTTCCTATACAGAGGTGGAGTCCAGTGCACAGGACTAAAACAATATTCAGTAGTCTAAACAAGACTGAGTCAGGTTTTACGGAACCCACTCTAAACTTACCAGACTGTATGTACATACATACAATAAATAGACTCTACAATTTTTTTAAAGTAGTTTAATAAACTCCATAAAATAATAGCAGATGCATTGAAATATTTACATAATTCAATTTTCAAATCTCTCTCATTCAAATAAAAGGGATAAAAATAAAATGTCTGCTTTAAAGGCAGCAGAACCTCTTTCCTGAAATGGATGGGTAAAACAAGATACTTTACATGGGAGGAACTAATTTGAGAGGTATTCGTATTCAGCTAAGAAAATATGTCCCTTTTTAAGCTATATAGATTAGGGAATATAAAATGACATTTTCTATATGTTTAGGTCTCTATTTCAAATTCTAAATCCATCTCTTACTTGACGAGAGAAGCTGATTCTGGAACCCATACAGAGTGTATCAACACAATTATAATGGAAAGATAATTAACTTTTCATATTCTGCTTGTTTGCTTTTGAAAGTTTAAGCCAGAAAGAATTTGACAGTATTTCTGGCCCCAACAGTTCCATTTACACACGATACAAATTTCACAGAACCTGACTAGCACTTGGCTTGGTGTTCTTGGGATGTTGGGTGTTTCCGAGTCCCTCCCACTAACAAAGCATGTCTCGTCTGGAGCAGGTCTGGGGGGCAGGTGGATGAGTTTAGGGCACAGACTAATAACATAAGATTCCAAAGTTTTCCAAGCTCACACAGGAGGAAGGCGAAACACAGATTTCCGCTGCCATTTGCCTCAAAGACCTGATGAAGGAAAAAACTTAGAAACCTCTGTCATTGTGACCCAAGAAAATGTGCAAACCCCAAAGCATCGTATGCTTCACTGACCCAGATTCTTAAGACTGACATGGTATTATTCTATCATTAACCCTCTAATTTTACTTGATGTAATAGATTTTTATCCAGCCCATAAGGAAATGAGGGATAGTCAGAAACGAAAAGAGATGGTCATAATTAATGACACATAAACCTTCACAGTTTAATTTTGTATAACTTCACTAAGCACCCACAATGAAAATGCAAGTTGAGTTTTTTATTCAATCATTCTGTGAAAAATACCTCAGTAAATAGGAACATTTTGCCCTTCAATGATCTTCCGCGGGAATACCCACCCCCACCCCCGTTTTTTTAAATTTTAGATTTTTAAAAAATTTTATACAAATAGACTAACTTTGATTTAAAGTAAACATATAAAAATTGAGAGGAATATTGCTTGCACAATGGACGTGGAAGTAGAGGAGGGGGTGGGCAGGGGAGGAAGGGCTCCCACGCGGGCCGCGGGGGAGCAGCCTCCACCAGGACGTCAGGGCAGAGAGAAACCACCGCAGGACCGAAGGCACAAGCACCCATGTGATCTAGAATGTTCCCGGGGGGAGAATTCGGGGGGAAGGGCTACGTTTGGTTCAGCACTACAGTCAAGTTGATTCCGCCACTGTGGAGAAAACCGTCTAAAGGTGCACAGAAACGGGACAAGCGCTCCCCCTGGAGAGGAAGAAAGCTCAGAAGACAGCTCGCAGGAGTTGTGCAGAGAGAAACAGCCAGTACTATTTATTTGGATGTCTGTGCCATGGTGGGTACAAACTATATTCTCTGCTCTGTGGGACCAAAACCAAAACAGAATAAAACAAACAAAAATCCCCCCCAAACCCCCGAGAAGCAGCAAGAAGGAATGCAAGAAGTCTTACGAGACACACTGATCCAGATGGGACGGTGCACGCGGCGTGCGACTTGACTGCACATCCAACTTCGTCACCTACGCCGGGCTTTCCTGCCGGTTCCGGCTACTGACCGATGGTGGGGGGCTTAGGAAATGGCCAAGCCGCTTTCCATTCCTCTAGCCGACTTCCTTTCCCTTCCCTTCCTCCTCCAGGGTTAGAGTCTTTCCTCCACGAAGGAAGCGCTGTTTCGGGGCTGGGAAGGCGTGGACTGGCTCCCACGGTACCGACTTCGCGTCCTTGGAGCCCTGCTGCACGTGTGCGCGGCGCGGAGGCGCTCGTCAAGGCAGCCTGGCGGACCTATGAATTTTAAAAAGAGGAAAGGAGAAACAAAACAAAACCACCCCAGAACTGTCTTTTCTCGAACTGAAGGAGAAACAGGGATGGCACGGCCTCCAGCGGGGATGCCCACACGATTAGGAGATGATGGCCGGGGACCACCTGGGCAGAGTCAGATTGTCAGCACTCGCTGACCGCTTCCTCGTGGGTCTTCGCAGGTCCTTGTACTTGTCCTCGCAGAGGCGGGAGATGGCCTGGGGGCAGAGGGGAGGTAATCAGGTCAGCCCGGGAGCCAGCGCCCTCGCCCTGGCCAGCCCTCGGCACCGAGGACACTCGGGATGAAGGTGCAGAGGGCCTCAGCACCTCCTCTGAGAGAGGGCTCTAACCCGTGAGCCTCCTTGTCCCCACACTTTCAGCCGTCAAAGTCGGATGGGAAGAGCTGGGTGCACGTGCAAAGGTGAGCTACACACAAGTGTAAGACACAAGAGTCACACAGCTTAACAGTGACAGCCCTGAACCCAGGCCAAGACCACAGGGGCTGGCCCCAGCTCTAACTGGGCTGTGGAGAAAATACTTTGAAAAAATGAAAAATAAAGGCAGAATCAAACCTTTTCAGATTCCCAATCGGTAGCGTCATCTGGTAACTTTTTCCTTATAAAAGTGCATGCTGGGAACACTCTTTTTGTGGGTACATTTTTTAAAAAACGGGTTTTTAAAAAACTTCTTTGACTTAAAAAACAGAATCAATGCACATTAAGTAAAAGCCGCCATTAAGAAGGTTATTAAAAATATGGGGTGGCACAAATTAAATGCAGGGCACCTCGTCTTTATTTTACAACATGCAGTATCAGGAACTGCCGTGAGCACACAGCTCAGTTGGCAGCAGTGCACCCGCCAGGCGCTGACGCCTCTTACCTCCAGCTTGTGGGCCCTTTCCCTGCTAAGGGGCTCCAAGGGGAAGCTCAGGTTGTTGGCTTCCGCCAGAGAACGAAGATCAAAATAATACTTGGCATAAACACTGGAGGGCACGTTGATGTTGAACTGGAGCAATTCGAGGAACTGTCGCTCCAGCTCGTTCCTGCAGAGAAAGACACAAACGCACAGCTCAGCTACTGTCCCCACCCGCAACCGCCTGGGCAGGCTGCTGATTAACTGGAATGATCACCAGAAAGTGCTTCAGGGCGACCCTGACACTGAGACTGAGCTCATCTATGCACACGGGCGCGCGCACACACACACGAACACACGGCAGGCTCTGGCCTCACCTTTCCACATGAGCCACTGGCTCAAACAGGGCAGAAGACACAGTCGAGAGCTGTCAAGTGGAGTCCAGTGAGGGCGGACAGCAGCCTGGAGGACAGGCCTCCCCAAGACCCAGAGGACTGCCCTTCCCGGGAGGAGAGATGAGGAGGAGGAGCGGTTCCCCAGCCCGAGTGCACACCCATCACCGGCAGGGCAGGTGAGGACCCCCTGCTGGGCCCACCCGTCTGATCCGGCAGGTGTGGGTGGGCCCGAGAACGTGCATCTCTAACACTCCTGCGAGCTGCCGCTGCTGGGCCTGCCCGCCCGCTCAGAACTACTCAGCGACAGCCCCTGGTCCATAAAGGAGCCAACCAGCTGCATGAAGACGAACCAGGGTGGCCAGAATGCATCTGAAAACTTCCCCTGTCATCAGGCCTCCTTCTCGGTAGTTACTGCCAGGGGAGAAGTGTCCTCAGCGACAGGTCTGTCTGGGAGCACTGCTCCAGCCAGGGCCACCTCTCCGGGCAGCACCCCGGGCTCACTTCTGTCCTTTATCACAGTCTCCCCGCCTTGTCTCCTCGGAGCCAGAAACCGTGACATCTGATGGTGCGGCCTGGCCCCAGCTCAGCACCTGACATGCCGTTGTTGCTCCATAATTCCTGTTACTGAAAGGAGCGGACCAAGCTCAGCCTGGGAGGACGGATCCAGGGAAGGCTTCCCGGAAGTGAGAGCTGACGCCTCGGAGGGAGAGACGAAGACGTCGCATTCAGGTCATTTAATCGGAGGGGCTGCTTCGATGCAGCTTCGAGAAAGGAGTAAAGCCCCAAATGTGTGTGTTGTGCTAAACTTTACACTTTTAATGACTTGTATTTATAGCTCCTTTAAGTGAGATTTAATAAGAGGTCATCCTGTGAAATACTGGAACCCAGATAAAATCTTAAGTGTCAAAAACACGCAAAGGCAGAAGTGCTCTCCTGGGCAACCTGGGAGCTGCCTGTGGACAGACTGCCACCCGGTGGCTAAGAGGTGCCACTGCAGATCCCATGCTCCAATGCCAGCAAGTTTTTACTATAAATGTAAGAGAACTAGTCAGCTATTCCTGCCCCAAATGGTATCTAGACACCACTGCCTCTTGTTGAGGGTATAACTAGGATTAAAGTCAAGAGGAATCCGGTTTTGAACAAGGTGGCAGTTTCCCAGGGTTCCTTAGGGAAAAAACAGCCTTCCTGAATACTGAGTGTTTTCTTGAACAGAATGTTTAAGTCTGGGGGGAAATGAAGATTTTAGAGCTTCTGTGTTTTCCAACTAAGGCAAGATTTAGAAAATAAAAATAATTCCCCAAATCTGAATTTCCAAACGGCAGAAGTACATCCTCCAGGGACATATGACAGCTTGTTATGTGATAAATCATCAAAAAACTAACAGTGATGCAGAGAGAACAGGCTTGATGGATTTACTGCCCCGAAGGGGATGATTATAAGGAAATAGCTCTGATGTAAAACTTTATAATAAATAAATTCAAGTCAATGAACAAAAAAATATTTAAGAAATACTTGTTACGTTAGATCAACACTGTGAAGAAACCCAACTGAACTGATGCCGTTCAGCAACTTGCAAATGGGGTTCTAAAATGGAGTAAAGAGAGTTGTTTTCATCACCCAATGGCCTGACGGCTTTTGTAGGAAAATGGGCTCACTTTAAAGACCAGCCACCAAGCAGCAATCCCACTTCCGGGCATAGATCCCAAAGAACGGAGAGCAGGGCCTCGGGGGGGTATCTGCCCACCCGTGTTCAACGACCGCGTTACTCACAGCAGCTGAAAGGTGGAAGCAACCTCCTTATGGTCTGGATGACAATTATCTTAGTAACTGTTTTCACCTTGAAATATAATCAGGAATTTTAAAAGGTATGTTCATTTTATTTTTCTTGCTGTCAAAAACTTCCTATTTGTCTTACTTTTTATGATAAAGAATGATAGATGTAGGAAGGAGTCATACAGGTCTGCAGCAGGAAAAGGCTCTGGCAAATGACCTGAAACACAAACAGGAGCTCCCAGGGCAGCACAAAAATGGGGTGCCCAAGGAACCAGCAACCGGAAGAAGGCGGGCAGGGTGGGGAGGAGTCAGTCCGTACTGGTCACTGGGTCCAGGGACTTGGATGTGGACTGGGACACAGTGGAACCTCCTCCAGCCCAGAGCTTCCTCAAAGAAGCCAAACCAAACAAGAAAAATATTAGCAAGAATCATGGCAAAAATGCCTGTAAGCCATAAGGAACTGTAAGAAATTCATCCTGATTGTTTCCAAAACAGCTCATTGCTCCTGAGAGGTTCTGACCCCACTTCCTGTACGCCCAGCCCCCGGGCTGCAGCTAAGTGTGAGCTCAGGATGGTGCCCTGAGAGAGAACACGCAGCCCGACCAGGACAGCACGGGGGGACCTCGAGGACAGAACGCTCATTTTAAGCAACTGAACTTGCAAAACGTGACAAAAGCAGTGAAAGTCTTCTCTCTGAAACTGAACAGAAACAGGTGACATTTTAGCCCATCTGCTGCCTGCCATCAGTCTGCCGTGGGGACAGAGCTGGGATGAGCCCCACAGGAGACAGGGAGCAGGAAGGTAAAGGAAGGTTCGCCCAGAATGAGGCTTTCAGCAACCGTGTCCTTGCTCGGCCAGCCCACGACAGACGCGCAATCACATCCACTCATAACCACACTGAGCAGGTCCGCAGAGGGGCGGGCTTCCTCCGCAGACACCCCCACCCACACTCACATGTCCTCCACTGTGATGTCCTTCAGGATCTGGCAGTAGTCCACGTTCCACACGGCCTGGTCGTCCCACACCTTGGAGGCCAGCAGGATGGCCCCCAGAACAATCCGCTTCCAGTTGGCCGGACAGATGTCAATCTCTGCATATGTTAGAAGCCTTTCGAGGTACACCTGGAAGACACGAGCACGCCAGCACCCGGTGACCTGCCTTGTTCCTGCTCCACACCCGCCAACACACACAAACCAACTCCCAGCTGTTCACTGCACTCCCCCAGCTCAGCTTGAAACAGGCGCTGACAGCCTGATCACACCTATTTTAAAAAGTCAAAGGGCTCAACAAATCTGAGGCAAAATGGGCCGAGAGGCACACTCTGTAACTGGATGTGTGGATGAGGCCGGACCTTAAGACTCCGGGGCAGGAAAGTGTTCTAGGAGCTGCGGGTTTACTTCTCACTCTACCAACTATGACATTAACACGCATTCAACAAACCACCGGGCTTCCAATGTAGCGCAGTGGTTAAGAATCCGCCTGCCAATGCAGGGGACACGGGTTCAACCCCTGGTCTGGGAAGATCCCACGTGCCGCGGAGCAACTAAGCCTGTGTGCCACAGCTACTGAAGCCCACGCTCCGCAACAAGAAGCCACTACAATGAGTAGCCCGCGTACGGCAACAAAGAGTAGCCCCAGCTAGCGGCAACTAGAGAAAGCCTGCATGCAGCAACGAAGACCCAGCACAGCCAAAAAAAAAAAAAAAAAAAAAAGTTCCGTTTAAAAAAACAAACAAAAAAACCCCAAACCACCAATGTGCCAAGAAGGAGAAACAAAGGATGTGAAAGGAAGAAACCTATTTTTTTCTATCTGTAGTTGTTTCTAAATTAAACTCTTTATTTTGAGGTAACTGTAGATTTACAGGCAGTGATGATAAACGTATTTTTTTATTATTATGGTAAAATACACATAAGATTTACCACTTAATCATTTCTGTGGCATTAAGAACAGTCACAGTGTTGTGAAATCGCCACCACCTATCTCTATTTCCAGAACTTTTTCATCTTCCCAAATTGAAACTCTGTACCTATTACAACTCCCTACTTCCCCTCCCCTGGCCCCTGGCACCCACCTTTGTACTTTCCGCCTCCACGACTGTGACTGCTCTAGGTACCTTACATAGGTGCAATCGCAGTGTATTTGTCCTTCTGTGACTGGCTTCTTTCATTGAGCATAATGCTCCACGTTGTAGCATGTGTCAACATGTCCTCCCTTTTCAAGGCTGAATAATGATCCATTGTATGTATGGACTACATTTTGTTTATCTATCATCCACTGATAGACATTTGAGTGGTTTCCTCTTTCGGCTACTGTGAATAATGTTGCTGTGAACGCTGGCGTACAAGTATCTGTTCGAGTCTCTGCTTTTGATTCTTTCGGGTATACACCCAGAAGTGGAACTGCTGGATCATATCATCATCTATGTTTAATTTTTTGAAGAACCACCATACTATCTTCCACAGCAGCTGAACCATTTACATCCCCACCAGTAACGCACAAGGATTACAATGTTTCCACATCCTTGCCAACACTTGTTGTTTTCTGTATTTTTTTTAAACTATGGTCATCCTAATGGGTGTGAAGTGTTGTTTTTTTAAAAATATGTATGTATGTATGTATGTATGTGTGTATTTGGCTTCGCCGGGTCTTAGTTGCAGTACGTGGGATCTTCGTTGCTGCGTGAGGGACCTTCAGTTGAGGCATGCGGGCTTAGTTGCGGCATGCGGGATCTAGTTCCCTGACCAGGGATCAAACCCGGACCCCCTGCATTGGGAGCGTGGAGTCTTAACGACTGGACCACCAGGGAAGTCCCTGAAGTGGTATTTTTTAATGAAATAATTCCAGCTGAAGTTGTAAAATGAAACCATGTAATATAGGATTTATAAACTGCCATAATTTAGTTTGAAGACAGACATCAGAAATACCCACAAAGCCCACTGCTTAAGCTGGATCACAAGGTACAAATGCCTTTTAAAGTCCCCCTTCATAAAAAATCTGTTTATTGGTATGTTTGACACTTTTCTGAACCGTGGAATGATTATTTCCATAGTTTTTACAAAGGGTGATGACTAATTCTTCTCATTCTACCAAGAAGAGAATCAAAAAGATGTGTGACAGGGAATTCCCTGGTGGTCCAGTGGTTAGGACTCCACACTTTCACTGCCGAAGGCGCGGGTTCAATCCCTAGTCGGGGAACTAAGATCCCACAAGCTATGTGGTGTGGCCAAAATAAATAAATAAATAAAATAAAATTGAGTACTTCTTTAAAAAAAAAAAAAAAGCAGAAAACTGAGGCTGGACCCAACTCCAGATTTTTTTTTTTTTTTTTTTTTTGGCTGTATGCGGGCCTCTCACTGCTGTGGCCTCTCCCGTTGCGGGGCGCAGGCTCCGGACGCGCAGGCTCAGCGGCCACGGCTCACGGGCCCAGCTGCTCCGCGGCACGTGGGATCTTCCCGGACCGGGGCACGAACCCGTGTCCCCCGCATCGGCAGGTGGACTCGCAACCACTGCGCCACCAGGGAAGCCCCTCCAGATTTTTTAAAGCAATTGTTATGAACAATTACTCAATTTTCTTCTTACTTACTTTACCATAGTTGATAGATAGTAACAGATACACTAGATAATATGTAAGATAACATTTAGAAAAATAATAACGGGCATCTATCTACCATGTCTGATATTCCACTAGGGCTAACTAGAGGAATTAGATATGAAAATACACTCCATTACTGAGGGAAGGCAGTTGTTATGTTGGGAGATAAGGCATTCATAATAAGCGCCACTTAACAGCATGTAATTTAGCAGAACTTGCCAGTAAAGCTATATTCAAGGGTCAGCTGCAATTTCTTTAGTAAACTCCCACTTGGGTGTTTTAATTCTCTGCCAAGTAAAATAACAGACCATTGATTCTTTCTGAACACCATTCCCTAGACCGCTGCTAATAGGACACTCTTGCTCAATTAAATTTTCAGATTTAATTTCATAAGAAGGACCATCCTCAGGAGAGCCTCTACAAAATACAGGCCAGTGAGCGCTTGCGGAGCTACGAAGAGCATTCAGCTGACTCTGCACAAAATAAAACTGTTAAAGGCACGGGGGAGGAAGAAAATGCAAACTCATGGAATCCAGGATATATGTGACCAAACTTGCGATGATGCTGGAATTTTTCCATGGCTTTTAAAGAGCAGCACTGGGTCCGTTCATCTTAAGACTCTCGTACCCAGAGCTTAGCCGACTGGGACCTCACCAGCGCTTCCGATTTGCTGGTATTTGAAGGAGCACAAGAATGAGATATTTGGATTCGTCACTGGACACCATCTGAACGACAGCTTCTGACTTCCTTAGAAACGACTAACATGACCTAAAAAGGGAGTCTTCGGGGTCAGAATGGATAGATTCCGCAGGTGGCCTCACCATTAGCGAGCACCAGCCTCTGAGAGGCACTTCGGGGCTGCGGTCCAGGGGCTGAATGGTGGCCCTCACGGCCATGCAGCAATGGCTGGACCTGCCAGGCCACTCGAGGGGGACCCAGCTGGGCTGGCATGACCGGTGCTCCCTGATACAGCCAGGAGCGAGTGGCTGAAGGTCCTGGAAGCTCCTTGCACAGGCAGGCTGCAGTCTGGTTCCTTGTGGGCAGCAGTGCAGAGCTAACTGTGGGCCTCCCTGCCTCCCACCGGGCACGCCGCCAAGAGAAGGCCCAGGAGAAAGGCCGAGAGAGACGCAGCTCTGCCAGCTCTAGACCGGACCTGTTGTAAACGGCTGCTTCTACCTCTAGAGACTGGAGAGAAGGGCAGGATCATCACACATGGGGCTCGCTCAAGCTCGCAGCTGTCTGCCCTCTGCCCACAGGCCCCAGGCTGACTCAGCCAACCAAGCAGGCCCCAGAGAATCGGTCTGCAGAGCTGGGCCTGCTGTGCGGGCCCCGAAGCTGCTCACCTTTAGGCTGTAGCCGGCAAGACCGCCATATATGTATGCTAATCCCCTGCTCAGCCACCAGCTGATGTCACAGGACAAGAGAAGATTTCAGCAGTTCCAATGACTGACAAATACACACCACTCTCGTAGTACTCCCAAGACAAACTAGCCACCCCTCCCAGCCACGCTCGGAGGCAGGGAAACACACTTTACACGTTCTCCATGTCTCTGCAGAAACTGTGTCCTCCACGGGACACTAACCTTCTCCTTCATGCTAATAAATCCAAACTCTACGGCACTACGGGGCACGGTCAGGTCAGTTTTCTTAGGAATGGAAGGTAAAAAAAACCCCACCACATTCCATCTGCAGGAGCTTCAAAATAAATCTTTCATCATGGTGTGGATTTTAGTACTAATCTTATCCACGGTGTCATCTGATTTTCTTACCCTTCCCTCCCCTTCATCACAATCTCCTTTCATTAAAATATCCACCCTGCTGCCTGCCCAAGGTGTGTTTTGTTAAGGACGTGACATCCTTCGGAGGAACAAAGCTGAGCAATAAATATGCTTCTCAGTCATGACCTAAGGACCTATCATCCTCCAGATCACCTGAGGAAGACTTGTTGAATGTCTGTTAACCTATCAGGCGGCAAGTTCCATGAGAGAAGAAATGAACAAACAAACAGGTTACTGTCCGATCAGCCGAGAGTACAGGGCTCTGCGTGTGGCAGAGACACAAAGGGTCCTGTACACTTTCTGTCACACACCAATCTCTTCTCAGGAGCTGCAGGGATGACTTTCTGGTCCCTCGGGGCAGCCCATGCACTGGCAGAGCTGACTTCTTATCTGAGTTGCACACCATGTCAGCGAGAAAAGGTCAGTGACAGTGGGCTACACTGTCAAATCCATTTCCCAAATGAGATCTGACCTAAAGAGTCCGTCCCTAAGGTTTTCAGAGTCTAAGTAAGGTTACAGATTTTTCTCTCGAGTCTTCAAGTGAAGATTTATGTCCATGCTGTCTCTGAGTATCTTACAGACACATATTTACACGAAAATAACAAAAGAGAAGGCAGCAGCTACAGCAGTCCTTCCGATGTATGAATTTATCACATCTGATCTATGGTATTAAACCTCTGCAGGGAACCAACACCAGAAACCTGGACGTTAATGAGGCGGCCCTGGTCCTTCTCAGGCCCTCGGGCCCCGTGCTTCACTTACCTGCACGCAGCACTTCAGCTTTCCTGATTCTGAGTGCGCGCTGACAATGGGCTTTAGGTGGACACCGTGGAGCAGACCACACGCCCTCTTTTAGGAGACCCCGTCGCCACCCTCCCAGATGAAAGACAACCCTGACGCGGCGCTGTGCTTCCCAGGTCCGTGATGCACACTCCTGCCTGCGCCCCAGGCCACGACCGCGTCCCCCTGTGGGCGCTCACCAGGGTGACAATGGCACATTCCGCAGTCAGCTGAGCAGCACTGAACAGTGTCCGAACAAACCGGTAAATCTGCTTCTGCTCTGGGTTGTGTTTGTCATAATCTGGTGGCACTTCGGATTTCTGGGGAAGGAAAGATTCTCAATGACTGGCCGCCCAACAAGAATAACAGAGACGCGGCTGGACAACACCCCGGGACCCCGGGGGAGGGTTACCGAAAGAGGGTGAAGGTTCTCATCGAAAATATCCAAGAGCATCCTTCCATCTGGGTCCCTGGTTGGGGTGGGGGGGAGGGAAATAACAGAAAACGGAGTTTACCTTCTGCAAGAATGAGTGCCAGTCAAAAGGAAACAAAAATACATTAAAAAAAAAAAATATATATATATATATATATATATATTTTTTTTTGATTCAGCTGTTATTTCAAAAAACAGAGGCAGTGCTAACTGTTAAGAGATGCTACTGATTATTCATGAATTATAATTTGTTTTTCTTGGGGACAATACTTAATCATTTTTGAATAGTCCAAGAAATAAAGGTTATGAATCACATTTAGCCTAATTAACTTAGTGAAAATCTATATTTTCATTTCCCGAGTTTTCAAATGAATCAAATCTAAATTTCTTTAACCTCTTGTTTCTGAGCAAAGGCTGACAGATCTGTTTAAACCATCCTTATGTTGTGGTCGACAAAAGAAGTCTGGGGGTAAGAAGGAACACTCAGGGCGTGCCCTGGAGATGAGTCTGAAAGTCTCACAGCACGCAACTCAACACTTCGCTAATGAGGAGTTTCATGATCGTATACTGAAAAACAAGAGGGGACGCTAGAAACGTGTAACTGGTTGTTACCAAGCCGGTAACAGCACAGACCCATTTAAAGTGGCAGCATTCGCTGTGAGCTCAGCGGGGCCGCCGCTGGGCTCTGGGGGGTCGTCCACACTCCACTAGTGATGGCTCTGCCTCCGTCTGTTTTATGTCATTTGAGTTTTGTCTAAAATGTTTTCTTTAAAAACCAAATTTGGAAACCACCGGTCTGGTTAACAGCACACAGTTTTCCAACGTCAACTAGGCTTGCAAATCTCAGAAGGCTGCAGATCTGTCCCTGACACGCACGCCCCGTGGCAAACACTACAGTTTCTGTTCTATGAACTTACTGTCTGCATCAAAATAATAGCGAAAGAAAGAGCTTGGCAGGACAGCTCAATTTTCATCCCTGTCTTTGAACAGTAGGAACTGTTTTTAAAGCTCTGGGCATTCATACCTGTGCTGCTTTCACTAGCCTGCAGGACAGACAGCAAAGATTTAGATGAACCCGAATAAAAGCAATGCTCAAGCAGCAGGACTGGAGAGTGGGATCTGAGAACATAAAGTGCACCTGGCGCTGAGGAACCACGATCCCTCTCCTGCCAACCTCCTCCGCCCAGGTACTCAAGGAGGAAGGTGAGGGACCCCCCCCCCAAATACTCAGGCTCTTCAGCCCTGTTCAATTCTCCTGAGGAGTGAGAGCCCCTGAAACACCATTCAGCACTCTTGAGAAACTTTCACCACAAGTAATTTTAAAAATCAAAATGTAGGTTCAGAAATATAAATAAGGATTCAGAATTTAAGCTAAAATGACTTCTATGAGAAGTGGATTTTGCTTTCACTTCCATTAAAAGCTATGAATCTCAGCACCGTCTCTACGAAAGCTAAGGGATCTATCACCAGCCCCTGAGGCTGGGTCAGTATGACTTATCAAAGAGGGAGTCTGCAGACAGCTCCTCTCAAGACACTTTCAGTCTACAATCTGTAAATTAATCATGCCTGTTTTCACAGGCTGACTTTTCTGTTGGACTCTCTCCACTTCCTCTCGGCCCAATGTATCACCATTAACCCAGCAGAGCATATCATTTAAAGTCTCAGTGGTATATTGCTTGGGTTCAATTCCAACTTCCCCACTTTACTAGTTGTGTAATCTCAGGCAAATTAAAAAAAAAATCTCTCTATGCCTCAGTTTCTTTATCTGTAAAATGGAGATAATGTCAGAATCACCTCATGGAGCTGTTATAAAAAATTAAATGAGATAAGGCATGCAAAGAGCTGACCAGGGCGGCCAGAGTAAGCATTTAATGAAGTTGTGTCTTATTATTAATAGCTACGGCTAGAGATTAACTTTGAGGCCCATAGAGTCTAAGAACTGAGAAATCGGAGACGCTAATGCGAAACTGTTTTGAGAACACATCTGAGTTTCACCAATGGCATTACATTGCTAGTTAAGACCTAAGTGTTTAAAAAGTGTTAACTACTATCATAGAAATAAGCAGCAAGACGAATCTACACTCTCACTAAGTTACTCTGGTCAAGGTTCGCAGTTCCAGTATCCTGCATTTTGTAAGTTCGTAAATCCAAACTTCTCAAGCACCATAATGAACCATGAATCACAGTTACACTACAGAGAAAGGTCATTACAGAGAATACCTTTCCAGGTGTTTGCTTCCAATGGCTGTGTTTTCCCATAACCTGTCCATCTCAAGCTCTGTCATCTACCCTCCATGTCACTGCTTGTCACTACTCTCCCTTGTCCCCTTTGTAAAACAGACTGCAGGGCTGTGGCCCCCACCACGGAGACCCACGCTAGCCAGAAGGTGACCTTGCTGGTTCCCGGAACTGTTACTATGCTCATATAACACATGTAAATGTCACATCCATCAGTGGAACAGGACTGCAGTGAGAGTGGATTTGTTCTCATGAAAACGAAGAAGGATGCTTCATAAAGACCCAATAAAAGGAAATCACTAAACACAAGTTTGCTGTAGATCAGGTGTGGTCAAAACCTAAACGATTCTACACTCATTGTTTAGCAAATGTCACAAGTTTTCTCGCCATTGATTACAAAAACAAACAAAAAATACACACAAAACAGGTGTGGCTTATAAAAGGACAGCACTTCAGTAATCAATGCCCCACGCTCAAAGCAGAAGCCTCAATGCTGCATAAAACTGGCAAATGAGTGTACTTTTACATGTTTTATGTTGAATTAAAATGCTTAAGGTAAATTTTTAAATGATTCTTCTATGAGTCCCTGTTTTAACTGATTTTTAAAATTAACTGAACTATCTCCAGACATCTATCAGAGAGAGAATTTCTACTACATTAAAATAGTTTATGACTAAATTTACAACAAAACTTTTTTCTACTGAACTGAAACTATAAACTAAACATTTTTTCATGTTAAAGCTGCACACAGAAAATTGTTAAAATATTTTATAACAGACAGAATGTTTAAGCAAATTATACAGAAAATAAAGTCAAGAGGAGGCTGCAACTTTGTTTGTCAAGAAACTTTGTTCTGTTTTGCTGGCTTCATTTGGTTTCCTCTGACTCAGAAGCAGTTCAGCATTTACCTAGGAAGTGTAGGTAAATTGTACTAACTTTAGAGATTCTATGAAAATGAGATAAGAATATAAAACTCAAAGGCTGAGGAAACTAGAACGGAACAGGAAAAACATCACAGTAGATGACTGTGATGTTTTTAGCACAAAATCCAAATCCACCTACCTGTTTTTGATGTGGTAATATATTGCGAGAGCTACGCTGTAAAATAAAATGCAGGAGTTCAGTGTTTCATAAGCACATTCAAGATGTTATATATTATCTGGCATCAGTCTGACCATAAATATTTAAAATGTAAGTAAAAGTAAAATGACCCATCTGAACAGTCCCATTTAATTCACAGTGCTGATTAAGAAAATGCATTCTTCAAAGTAAATCAATCAGGTACTTATTTTGAGCAATTATTAAATGTTTTCCAGAAACACCAAAACTTCAAATGATATTCAGAAACAAATTTCTCTATCTGAAATCTTAAGCTTTCCTCACTTTAAAATATAGGCAACTATGTAAAAAATAGGTGGTGAAATTAAACACCTCTAGAAGTCTCCAACTCAGCACCTGCTGTTTTAGAACATTAGTGGTTTCTTTATAACTACCAGAAAAATGTGACTATTACCCACAGTGGTTTGCCATTGTTTTCTTTTAAATCAATAACCTCTTGGAAATCTGCCTAATTTATTCATTCATTTGCTGAAATGGTAGTGTAACTCTTTTATTTGTAATACCTTAAAATTTTATTTTACATTTTAAAAGATCTGAATTTAATGAAGGCATTCCTATCCCCTGAATTTTCTTCAAATAATGTTTTTCTGATTATAAAATGTGTTATATTCAGATTGAAGAAATCTTTGGAAAATAAAAGAAGTATACAGAAAAATAATTCCTCTGCCCAAAGATTATTACTATCAGCTTAAGATACAGACGTATTTATTCGTATCTACCTAAAGCAAACAGGTTTGCACCCCACTTTTATCCTCATTAACATTTTTCTTACCATTAAAATGTTATTCAAAAACATGACTTTAAATGGCTGACTATATTCCATTACACTGTTGAATAATTTATTAACCATCCCCCTACGATTGAACATTTGAGTTATTTTTAATATTTTTGCAACTATGATTAACACCATAATGAATATACCCACAGATAAATACTTGTCCGACCTATGGCTGTATTATTTCCCTAAGAAAACATCCTGTACTTGGAATTACTTGCTCTAAGGTCATTAATGACTGTAAGGCTCCCAACATATACATCCCAGTACCTTTGCAGAAAAGCTGTACCAGGTGTACTTCACCACCAGTGTCTGTCCCACCTCCCCTTCGCCAACACTCACCTTGAATGTTTTGGGAAAATGTTCTCCAGCTGGATAGGTTAAAAAGTGTAACTGTTTTCAATTTGAGTTTCTTTGATCACCTATCAAGTTGGCAGGGTTATTCGTGCTGACTGCCCAATTTTTAAAAATTATTTCCTCTTTTGCAACCTGTCTAGATTCTTCCACAATTTTTGTTTTACTTTAAAATGTATTGAGGAGGCCAAAGTTTATTGCTTAAGCTTCTAAGAACATAGCTAACTGGCTGCATCAGACTGTGTTCTCAGAGCACAGAAACTGCCATCCAGGGCACCAGCGTGGAGGTAGAGGGCTGGGCCCCAAACACCTCGGCTCACTCGGCCGCGGCACTCACTTAAGAGGCCTGGGCATGCACGCTGGTCTCTGAGTAGCTCAGATGTTCACCCATGACTTAACATGACAATAGCTCATCTCACGCTATCAAAAGAAAGCATCTCCTTCTAAATCTCTCTTTCCAGATCTATTAATTCAAATGATTTCAGCTAAGTGTTAAAAGTATCCCTGAGCAAATGTAATATATTCTCTTCCTCCTAACATCTTGAAAAGCATCTAAGCTGATGAAGGAATTTGAAGTGGGGTAAAGGGACTTCAGAAGTTTAAAAAATAATTGTACAGTTTTCAAAGTGCCTTCATGTATACCTTAAAAGCCCTGCAATGGAAAATAATAAATGTGACTGATTCTGTTTTATAAATGAGAAAATTCAGGTAGAGACACTAGATGCCAGGATTTCTGACTTGTATCACGGTTTTATGCCCTTTCATTCTATAATGCTGCCTCTGGAAAAAAGGAAGAAAGTACTGTTTTGTTCATTTAACAATCCTGCTGTGATGATTAAATTGAATGTTTCATATGATTGGGTTTGGCATAGTGATTACTTTAATTGCTTTGATTGATTGAGAAAAATATGGTCCCTGCTTCCCCTGTGAGGGAGCACGTCACAGGAAAAACACCACTGCACTGAAGTCAGACCAGCTGGGTTTAAAACCTGGCTCCTTCATCAGAGTTTATCCACCTCTCAGAGCCTTCAATTCCTCATCTAAAAACTTACAACAATTCAACCCACATCACAGAGTGGTTATTACAATCAAATGAAGTGTATAAAAGCATGATCTCAAATATAAAGTTCTAAAGCGAAGGTTATTATTATTGTTGTTGTTGCCCTATGAATAATTCCACCTCAAGAGGTCTTCCGGCTTCTGTAGATGGAGTGAAGGTCTTCGGGGCCCCAAGGTTACTGTCTCCCAGATCTCCAGAGCTGAAAGCAAGCTTGGACGTTATCGTGACTCAGGCCTCCATAAAGCACAGTGTGTAGGCCAGTGTCCACTCAAGAGCACACCCCGGAGAGTGAGCAAGCCAAGCTGAGGATGCACGCGTTGGGCCCAGCTCCACAGGCCGGTTCACTCGGCCACTGTGAAAGAAGTGACTGCCGGGGGCAAAGGACAGTCAGCTGAAAACAGGATGAGTCCCAGGCTTCAGGCTTTACTCCAGATGCCCAGCTTCGGAGGCCTGCTTAGCCTGCCACGTCCTCAGAAAACGGTGAGGTCACCCAGGACAGGCTGACCAGAGGGTTAGCTCAACTGCCCTTGCTGCAGAGCCAGGAGGGAAGGGGAGCTGGGAATGAAGAAATGCTATTTTCTTCATCAGGAAAACAAAACATGTTTCTGACCGCGGGCACTACCCTCGCTGTACGTCTCACCCAGAGCCAAGTCAGAGGTGCCGGGTTCTGGCGGGTGTACGAAGCTGCTCCCGGCCCTCAGGCCCGGGGCCGTGGATGGTGTGTGCAGCTGCGAGCGGCCCTCCCCGCCCCCCCACGTCCTCCGAGCACCACCCCCGTGCTCACACAGGATTCAGGGCCTGGGTCGGTTACGGGGGCACGGGGTGGGTGGCAAACTCTAAATTCACACCACGGCTATTGGCCTTCAGGAGAAAGATGGGAAAATCAAGTTCTCAGAGAAGACATGATGCCGGGGAAAGACACGAGCACAGAATCGTGCCCAAGTGTGTCCCGCTGCTGCTGCGCCCTCAACCCTCCCCCAATTCCTGAACCAGAACTCGTAAATGTTTGTTCCTTTTGGCAATCCCCAATTCACAGAAGGGTTTTCTTTTCTTTTTCTTTTTTTTAATACGAATTTTATTTCAGAGTACTCTTCAACTCCTGGATTTCCATTTGGTTCTTTTGTAACCTTTCCCCCCACCCCACCCCCCGGCCGCATCGCGGGGCTTGCAGGATCTGTTCCACACCCAGGGATTGAACCTGGGCCCCCGCAGTGAAAGCCTGGAATCCTGACCGCTAGGCCACCAAGGAGCTCCCCAGAAGGGTTTTCTTCTAAAATTAGCGGAGAAAGCTATCCTTAGAACCCAGAGCATTTTCTCAAAGGTCCCGCGTGGTTATCAGGAGGTGAGCTCAGCCCACAGGAAGCTGAACTGATTCATGAGTTTGTATCCATTTCAACATCTTGGGACAGGAGGTCACGAGGGCCTTGGCGGGTGTAGGATACGGTTAGGCAGAATTTTAGAATAGGAGGGCCTTCAGACTTCCAATCTCCCTGCCCTTCCTGACATTCGTTCCCCTCGTGCTGTCAAAGGCCCCGGCTGAAGTTACCCAGGCCAGCTAACGCCTCAAAATGACCAGAACCAGGTCACGTGTGACATACAGGAATTTACAGGGAAGGATTCTGATGGTATTGCTACAATTAGGGCCCACCCTACCCAGCTCCCAGGTTCAAAATGTACAGTTTAAAAAACGGCACATTTTAAAACAAATAAGCGACTGACTGAAGGCATCTCAAATCCGGGTGGTGTGGAGAAGCATCCTGTGGACCAGGGAAGCCACAGCGTCCATACTGGACGCCTCCTCTTGGCACTCAGCCATCATCACTGGCCCAGCTGTCCAGCTTCTTTTCTCCAGGTATGAACCACAGGTTACGCTTTCAAGGGAACTCGAAGGCAGTTGTCCACTGACACCAGGGGTTCTCGGCCTTGGCCACCTATGAGAATCTCCTGGAGGGGTTGACATTCCAGATCCTGGATCTGCGGGGCCAGACGTCACGCCTCAGTGGGGCTCTAAGCCCTCAAGGGCCTTGTGGGTGTGGCGAGCTGGAACCACTGATTCACAGACTACACTTGTGACTGCAGAGCTTGTACCTCCCAGACTCCACACTGAAATATCAAATCGTCACCCAGATCTCCTACTGGGCCCCGGAGTGTCTGCGTCACAACAGGTGAAGCGTTGAGCAACGGAGTCCAAGCCCCTGGAAACCCACAGCTCCCGCCAGTCCTGGAGGGAGGGTCCCAGGCCCCAGGGAGGCGGGGCTCTAGGGCTCGAGCGGGTGCCGGGTGCCAGGTCTCCAGGCTCCTGCTTCCCGCCCCAGCACCTCCCAGACCCCGGCACAGAGCCCAGCCCCAGGGTGGGGCAGCTCGGCCAAGGGCAGGGCAGTGGAGCGAGGGCACATGCGGGCTCCCAGCCGTGAGCGCCCACTGTGGGGTGATGCCCGCAGGTCCCTCAATCACCAACGGAAGGAGGGAAGAAGCTGCGTTCCAGTTTAGATCTTAGAAACAAGCAACCCATAGGGGAGAAGGCAGCCTCCCTGCAGGCAGGCCCACCTCTCACCTTCCGCCTGGAGGGGGCACCGTGCCCACTGCTTGGCAGGCCTGACTGCCATGTGTAGGCACACGCAGAACAGGGCTCTGAGGCCTGGAAGCCTGGCCCACTGGAACACAAGAAGCCTTCTTACTTAGGAATGCAAACACTCACAGCGCATGCTAACGTGGGCTGCTGTTAAATGTGGACTCTTCTTAAATGAGGACAGAGGCAAAATATCCCAGGTTTTTCATAGCTGAGCCAAAGGCCACAGACCCCAGCACCTCTATCAAGGCTTCCTACCACAATGCTAGTGGCAACATTTCAGGAAAAACGAGCATTCCGTCCCTCCCACCTCCCCCTTGAAAATAAGAGAACTGAAGCCCCAAAGGGAAAAGATTTTATCCAAAGACCGCCCCCCCTTTCCTCCCTTAAGCCCCATTTTACAGTAAGACACCAGAGCAAAGGGGCTCACGCCGCCCTCCCCGCTGGGGAGACGGCCCAGGTCAGAACCCCACCCCCCACGCTCCAGGCAAGTACAATGCCACGGTGCCGGGCCTGCTTTCCGCTGCAACCCCGCGTCAAAGTGGGACCCATTACATTTTGAAGGTAAAATACCAGCAGACTTACGCCAGGATGGCTTCAGTAAGAAGTGGGAAGGTAGAAAGTATGCACAAAAATCAAAAATATGCTTTAACCTACATTTTAAATCACTGAAAAATTTGGCCTTTTTATGTAAATGGTAATATACACAAATATTTTGAACACCCCACATTTTAACTCCCAAAATCACTTTTAAAAAAGACTTCTTGAATATGGCCTCCCCCCTGCCCAATCCTACCCCTCCCAGACCCCACAACCAACCAGTTAGCCATCAGTTTAAGGAACAGAGAAGACATTCAGTTAAGGAAAAATGTGTATACCCACCATTTAATTGTATACTTGAGGTTTGGTTGACTGACTGTGCTATCATCCAGGAAAATAGTCGAGCAGGAGCTGTATTTCCTTGCTATTTGTCCTGGAGGATGCTAAAAAACAATGGCAACAAGACAAGGACAATTAAACAGGGCTCAAAATTCTTCCAAGGCACATCATCCCCTTCACCTTGAGACCAGCCTATAGAGGAAAAGTGTCTTGGCGAGAAATATTAACACTACCAGCAAGAACAGTACAAACCCACTTCCTTCCCACAATGAAAGTCCATGTTCTTCCACAAAGAAAAGTCACCACCACCACTCCTGGCCCCCAACCTCCATCAGAACAGTACACTCTCGCAATCGAGCATCAAAGCGTGTGCTGCAGAATCCGTAAAATCACTGAGAAACAAGAAGTATGCGCTCATCACACCAATGAAAGCCCCCGCTGAAGGCGGCATCCTGGTTTGAGGCACCAGGATCAAGACAAGAGTCCACTGCACCCATTTTCTCTATTCTTGGGATACAGTCGATTTGGGGACCATGGAAAATGCAGCCAATGTTCATTTAGAATCTCCTAATCTTGAATTTCAGGAGGTGAAGATAAAAATAGGTGAAAGTTATCTGATGTTTTTGAAAATACTACCCATGTATAAGCATCAGGGAGGGTGCCTGTGCAGTCTCATGCCTGGTTCTTTCACAGCTACATAAATTTTGAGCTCTTTGGAAAACTTCAGAACTAAGAACTACTTCTGAAATACACTGTTAAAGAACAAAGAGTTTAAATTACACTCGGATGACATCTAATTGAATAGTAAGTAGATTTTTGGCAATTATGTGGGCAATATGATTAGTAGACATCAATCTAGATAATTCTGGCTCAAAGCATGTTAGAAAAGAAATAATAAAATCATCCAAACAAGTCTCCACTTGTCTGGTGCTATGTGGACAATCTCAGTGTCATCTTCAGCAACCAAAAAAAAAAATTCCTTAAGGGTAACAACACTGCCTGCCTCACGTGCCCACCCCCAACGAAGCCCTCAGTATCCATGGTTTATGAACACAAAGGGAGCTTTAAAGCCCATCAGAGACCAAATGCCCTGTTCGATACTTTTAACATTTACTTCTTATTTAATAAGGGTTCCCGGGACTTCCCTGGCGGTGCAGTGGTTAAGAATCTGTCTGCCAATGCAGGGGACACGGGTTCGAGCCCTGGTCCGGGAAAATCCCACATGCCGCGGAGCAACTAAGCCCGTGTGCCACAACTACTGAGCCTGCGCTCTAGAGCCTGCGAGCCACAACTACTGAGCCCACGAGCCACAACTACTAAAGCCTGCGTGCCTAGAGCCCGTGCTCCACAACAAGAAAAGCCACCGCAATGAGAAGCCTGTGCACTGCAAGGAAGAGTAGCCCCTGCTCACCACAGCTAGAGAAAGCCCGCGTGCAGCAATGAAGACCCAACAAAGCCAAAAATAAATAAATTTTTAAAAAAGAGCAAATCTCCCAAAGAGGCAAAAGCAAGGTTTAGTTTTTAAAATTTCAGTTCCTGGATCACACTCACTTCATTCCTTGACTTCTATGGCTTAATACTCATGAAAAAAACTATATCCATACTTAAAACACCAGAAAGACTTTCATCAGTTTTGCTATTGAACTTGAAAAAGTATACAGAATTTACCTATAAATCCAAAGAGCAATAACAATAATAACATCAACATAGTCAGCTGTTGCTAAAATCAGTTTGCAGATCACCTTCCCGTTCAGTCTACCACGTGAACAGGTAGGTAAACAGGAGTCATTCTACGAGATCGGAGAACTAAGACGTCAAGGCTTTTTCAACGCCCCCCATTTATCAGGTGGTAGATCTAGCGCTTGAACAAAATTCTTTTGGCTCCAAGTCCAGCTAACAATGTGACTCTTGCTTAACTGATAAATAACACTCTCTAGTTACTTTATTCCTTCACAAAGTTTTTACAGCTATCACCTGTCTCAATATTAAGATAAATACTGTGATTGTTTTGCTGAGGGTAAGGGAGGCTGGCCAATCAACTCCTGCTTCATTCTGTTTTAATATCTTTTTTTTTCCCCTTTAACTTAGAATGATCAATTCACTTTAGGCATGCTGTCGTCAAGGGGAGGAGGATGTTATAGAAAAAATAGGCCAAAGCAAAAGGCATGAGTTTCCCCTAAGTTTCAGGGGGTTGATTCCAGACTCCCACCCACAATTTATAATCAGAGACTTTCACATTTTAATTAAAAGATTCATTAATTAGCTAACCAAAACGTCAGCAAATTTTAAATAAACTACAAACTTTAAATAAAGCCCTTTACACAAGCCTTTCTAAAATACCTAAGCATCTCTATTGTAATGTATTAAATTTTCCTATAACTGTTGATCTAATTACATCTAAAACATAGGTGCTGATTAGAATATTAACCTTTATAATTTGCCCTAGCTCAGCTTACTGTTAAAAGTCCCCCAAGGGGTTTATCCTCAAATGGTTTCAAGCTTTAAAATCTATAATAATTCTTTTAGAAGCAGCCTCCTTTTACTTTTTAAGTCTCTCTTGGCAAATTCACAGCCAGGGAAAGGCCCCCTCTTTTCCAGCCAGGGGTTCCTTCTCTACTGCCCTCTCCCTGGAGACTGTTCCCAAAGTCAGCTCCTTCCACTTGCTAACATGTGCTGCCGGCTAACGTGTGTTTCTGGAGCCAGAAAACCCTTGTTTCTCTCCACCTGGTGGAAGTTATTTCCCTGTCGTGATCATCTTCCCTCGCCTCTCCTTAAATAAATGGCTTACCTATGGCCACTGCTTTTTATCAAATAGCAGCCTCTTTGTAGCTTATCTTAGCAACATGCACTAAGCAGGTTCTTCAGACACTTAAAGGAGAAATTAAAGAAACAACGTCCCTGACGATAAAGTAAATAAAAACCAAGGTTTTATAAATTAGGGCAAAGTATAACGGTCATTCCAGAGTTCAACAACAAATTGAATTACAAATTTTAGTTGGGGCCCAAATTCAGAAAAGAGTGTTCCCTCTGACTTCAGATAAATAAGCTAAACAACTTCTGTCCAGGTGGGGCTTGGCGGGACGATCTGAGCAGCACAGAGGAGGAGAGCTGGGAGGGCAGCTCTGGAGCCAGTCCCCTGGCCTCAGTGCTGGCTCCACCGCTCATCTGGCTGGTTCTCTGTGCCTCACTTTCCTCCTCTGGAAAATGGGAGCGATAGATAGTACCTCCCGGGCGTGGTTATCAAGTACACTAAACCAATTAGAACAGAGCCTGGCACGAACGTGGTAAAACACTCAATCGACTGTACTGATGATTATTATTGCTACTTATCTTTTCTCTACTGCTCTTATGACACCCAAGTGTCCCAAAACGTAAAAAGCACAGCTGGTTTATTAGTCTAATTGAAGCTGCAGGTAATTCCACTCAAATTCTGTTTCACGTGGGCAGAGCTGAAACGCTACTCTGCGATGTGGTCTGGCGCGGGGTCATGCTGCTACCAGTCGTCTGTTACGTAAGGCAGCACAGAGATTTCTTTTATAGGAATAAGCACATCTGAGCGCATTCCAACAACCGCGTGCTTCCGCTTTTTGTGTCGGGGGGGGGGGGGGCGAGCGGGCTCACGGGAAAGAGGACACTGAGTCAGGATGCACAGCGTGGGGCAGGTCGCCGGGACTGTGCACACCGCACAGCGTGAGGTCGGCGACAGCATGTGAGGCAGACGTGCAGACTGGCACGAGGAGGGTGCGGCTCTGCCCACGAGCCACCCTCAGAACTGCCTCTCCCTCCAGCCCACTTTAAAGGGGCTGCAGTGACCAGCGGAGGTGGTCTCCGCCCCACCTTCCCCTTGTCTGCAGGCTCCTAAGGCGGACCTGCTAATGAGGGGGCAAGTGTTCCAGTGCACCCAGAAGGCGAAGAAATGGGAGTGAGGGTTTACGGAAGGAATTCTTCATATCTCTCAACGCTCTATGTCCAGGTTTATACAGCTTTCAAAAAATAAAAAAGGGCACGGTAATGTTCAGCATATTTTCCTTAAGACATAGCTTGTAATTTCACAGATGCTTTACACCGATGCTTCAAAACTTGGGAGGGCCAGGGAAGAGGCCACTGCTTTAAGAATCTGATAAAAACTACGGACCTTCTCTTTGACCCTTAGAACACGGTTCATGCACATATATACTGACATTGCCCAGGAAGGCATCACCGGTCTCCCAGGGGCTGAGTGTGGAGGCCCTTGAGTGCAAGGGCCTGGCTATGAATTTCTTTCCAACTGCATTTTGTCCAGACATGCAAAGGGCAGAAAAGACAATATTATGGCTTTAAGTCTGTTTAGCACAAAGCTTCAGTGCCAAGTACTTCAAGATCTACAAATACTTAAATGCAGGCAGTCTAGAAATCCTGAGAAAACCCCGAGAAGTTGAATACTTCAATCTTGTTTTCGATATGAGAATCAATAGCACGCTTATTTGGTAACGCGTCTACTTCATCAAGGGGCAGAAGTTTACAGGGCAAGGAGGCAGTGGCTGCAACTCTCCTGGTGGCCAGGCGCCAAAGTCCTGGAGGTGCAGGCTGGGGTCGCCACGGGGCAGGGGAGGAAGGAGGCCGGCTGCACCCACTGCTCAAGGAAGAAAGATCGAGTATCTTTGATGCCTAGCCAGCAGGTCAGGGAGATGCTGCTCAGAATCACCAAAAGTCTACAGCTGGGTTTTTTTAAAATTAAAGTGTTGTCAAATTTATCCTTTCCTAGAGCGTCGAAAGAGCATGCAGACTCCACTGGACGTATAAACAATGAGGGAGAGGATAGACATATTTTCCTTAAGAGGTGGTCTGTGGAGGCAGACAGCCTCGTGGAAAACAACTGTACGCTTTATTCAAATGGGACTGAGCTAGGAGAGCAAGCGAGTCTCCTGGGTGAGCGGGTAGGAGGGAAGGATTAGAAATGTGAAAGAAGTGCTCCCATGGACCTGTGTGGGGTCTGCTGCCGTATCGTCCACACACATCTTCCCAGGATCGGCAGCTGTCTGGGGCTCCTGGACAAACACTGGCCCCGGGGAGAAATGCCAAGCCGTGCTCATCCAGTCACAGACCCCACAGAGCACGAGTGCACTGCAGCGTTCTTCACATTCTTCCATGTGCGAACAAGATTCACGGACCATTTCCCCATCACAGACACAGCATGACAGCTCTCTGCACTGGACAGTCATTATGAAGAACACAGGGAAACAGCTCCACTTACATGGTTAATGAAGAGACTCTTGCGTTTTTCTCTCACTGTGAAAACAAAAGATGCAACAGAAATGTTACTCGCCTGCGTGCCAACCCCTTGCAGGCTGTTGAGGACGGGCCTCTGCATCAAGGTCCCATGCTTCCACCAACCAACGTGCCCAGATGCTCAACTTACTACATAAGAAATGCAACCCGCACAGATGCAGATCTGACCTCGGCTAGCTAACACAGCAAAACCTAAACCCACTGACAACATGGCACCCGGCAAAATCACTGCAGCCATAGTTAACTGAGGGGTAACAGCTTTCTAAGAACTAAATAAAGTAGTAACTAGTAAATCTCATAAAACTTGCATGCATCCACTAATTTAAGATGATCAACAGTTAACAGGACTATTTATTTCTAACCCAACCAGACCCATAAACGTCCATACTATTTGGGTGAGATATGATAACAACAATACCCATAACAGCATTAAAATACAGGACAGTGTATGTCGGAAGCATTATTGGTCATGGAATCCGATTACTCTCCGTGCTGGTGCTGGGAAGGAAAACTGGCTTCTGTGGAGGCCGCCCAGAGCATCCTGCCCTCTCAGGGAGGCTGATCAAACTCACAACAAAAACACCGCCCCTTCTGAAACACTGTTCTCACTCTGCTGTCTGCGAGGTGTGGTCTGCACCCAGCCTTCCATGCCCCAGATCCCAGTGTTTCTCAAACTGGGGGCCCCTCAGCCCCAAAGATGTAGAAGGGGGACAGGGAACCCAGAGGAGCTTTTTGACAACATAGTAACATTGAGTTTTGCATTTTCTTTCCTGAAGACTTACTTTTGAGAATATATACTAATCAATCAACACAGGTAATGAGCAGGTCACTGGAGAGGACAGAGATATATTTAAATCAAAAGAGAGGCTAGGAACACTAGTAGAGAGGAAAAGGGCCCACGGGGCTCTTTCATTCACCATGGATTCGAGTTCCCTGTCTGTGCCTGGCAAGGAGATGAGGCCACTGCTGCCCTAGAGGGCGCATGAATGCCGGTGCTTCCCTACGCCCCTGAGCGCGTTGGCGTAGACCAGGCGCCTCCAAATGACAAGAGCAGTGGGTACAAGTGACAGTCATTCACATGGCTGGTAAAGCCTTTCAGGTGTACTTCCCAGAAACTCAAAAGTGCGGAGCTCCCACAACCAGGTGAGAAACTCTTTGGCAAATAAGTGGACTCCAATCCCTTATTGTCAACAAAACTGAAGACTGAACTGCAGCTGTTAGGAATTATTTTAGATGATAAATCCCTTGGAGTTTTTTGACATATAAACCAAGTAGAGTAGAAAGAATTTAGTGATTAACAAAACTCCTTCCATCCCCATCTACTGATGTGTATAAACGAAGCTCTTCAGCACGTACATGTCCATAAACACAAGAAGACCTGATGACCAGCACCTCGTTCCAGCGACATGCAATGGTCATCCACAGAATCACCTCAGTAAGAAATGTTTTTCCAAAAATTATTTCACTTGTCTGTTTAATAGTTATTCATTAACATTTTAATGCTTGTATTGTTTTGATCAACTGGGAACTAACAATAATGATACCACAATCCAGAATTTATTTATAACACTTAGAGACATAATTATGAGAAATAAAAATTAAATTCAAGTGAGATCCATATTTTCATAGCAGTATGACAGTGTGACAAGTGAGTTTTAGAAATCAAATATATTACATTAGGATAAAATTCTATGAAGAAAATGGCATGGAAATACAAGTTCAAGATGAAAGGAATGATATGAAATTTCCAACTGTTAAAGAAGAGCGTGTTCATACATTTTTAAATGACTGCTGATGGTGGATTATCAAATCACCATGGTATTAAGATTTCATTTGAAACATTGTTTAAAAGAGGGACAGTTTTATTTTATTTTTATTTTTATTTATTTATTTATTTTTTTGCTGTACGCGGGCCTTTCACTGTTGTGGCCTCTCCCGCCGCGGAGCACAGGCTCCAGACGCGTAGGCTCAGCAGCCATGGCTCACGGGCCCAGTCGCTCCGCGGCACGTGGGATCTTCCCGGACCGGGGCACGAACCCGTGTCCCCTGCATCGGCAGGCGGACTCTCAACCACTGCGCCACCAGGGAAGCCCTGACAGTTTTATTTTAAAATACCGATGTTTACATCAGAAATTACATCCTTTGATAGCATGAAAAATTGGTATGGTCAACATAGAAATGTTTAAGGGAGTCCATAGTTTTTAAAAGTTATTTTCCATGGGTTATAGCATGAAAATCAGCAGCATAAGAGCTTTGGGCTCCTATGGACTCTTCAATATCTCACTGCAAAAGCATCCCCTGTGGAACCTGGGAAGCTGTGGGGAGACACACAGAGTGACTGACGGGGAACTAGAGACACAGGCACCCTAAACGGGGCACCCAGGACCATGATAAAGAGAACTGGGACCCTCACAGGCACAAGGTTTGGCTGCCTGCAAATGTCTGACTAAAGGAGAACTAAAAGGCTGGTCCTCATCATGCAGAAGTTCAACACTGCCAGGAACAAAAGCAGGACCCCAAACAAAGGAAGGCCACAAAACGTTTCTCAATGTCAGTGTTTCTGAATGACTGTGCAAAGAAAAGCAGAGCTCATATTTTAATTTCTGAATTTTAGTCTTTCTACTTTGGCTTCAAGTCATTCAAGGGACAAGTTGTTTTTATTCCTTTAAATATTTCAAGGAACTCCTGAAAAACACACAGATCACACATACACACACACACACACACACACACACAGGTTTTCATTTTTGTCCAACTTCTTTCTTAAAGCAAAGAACTTTTCTAAAAACCAAACTAATTAAAATAAAAAAAGATATAGTTTGACTGTTTTCTCCTAATACTTAAGAGTAGGCTCTCATGTCTCTGAAAACAGCAAATTAAAATGGAATAGAAAAGGAAAAGACCCAATCAACTGCAATTCTCCCCCGCAAGCAGAAATGAGAGCACGAAAAGGCCCGGCTGAGCGGACTGATCTCTCACAGGCACCTCCTCTCCCACTACAAGGAGCCCTTGGTCCCTTCTTTGTTGAGTGGTTCTCATACAAAGAAAGTCCACACTGACATCTCACATGTGTGAGGAAATGACCAAGAGAGCAGTCCTTTGGGCTTGGGACAGGACCTTCCTAACTTCAGCCAGCTGGGGAGGTCTGATGAGGCATGCCTTCCGTGATCACGGTCAGCCCAGCCGAAATCTCTTTGCTACTCAGAGGGAAAAGGAACTTAACAGCCAGGAAGCTCCTAATGGCTTAACGCAGGCACATCTAAAGCAGAATCACAGAACAGCTGGTGGCAGGGAGCGTGGCAGGCAGAGCCTGGCTGCCAGGCCGAGTGCTGGGGAAGGAAGGAGGACGAGGGTCTGTAGAGCAGAGAGCTGTGAAGGCCATGGTCTGGGCGGAGCTGCCCCAGCATAACTGCCACGGCCCCATCCATGGTCTCCCACCCACAATCCTATCCTGAACTGCAAAGGAGCACATCGACCACAAGAAGAGATCACCAGATTCAAATGAAAATGTGTGCTTATAAGCTCACATTACAACACTTCTTCCAAGGTTGGGGTCGGTGGGGGGGCACAACTGGAGCACATGGAACCCACAGATTTTAACTGCTCTGGTACTCCTGGAAGTGGAGGGAGTACTGCAAGGCAATGGAAGTTTACCCAAGTGAAGACAGATCACAATCAAATCAAGAATGTCTCCTGGCTTTGTCTTTTCCTCCTTTCAACCACCTAGGGTGAACACATCCTCTGTATTAGGCAGAGCAAGGCAAAGGGATACTGAGATCCGATATCACACGTTCCGTTCCCTCCAGGAGCTCGTTGGTGATACACATGAGGAAATTGTTTTAAATACCACAATATGGTTCAGATATGAAGAAACTATTCACAGGCTACCCTCAGGACCACTTAATCTAGCCTGAGGGGTCAAGAACACCTTCAAGGAGGAAATGATAGCAGAAATGAGCCTTGAAGACTGAAGAGATGAGCTGTGTGGAAGACAGAAGGGAAAACCCAGCTAAACACAAAGGAGCAGGAGGCGAGCGGCGCCCTGGGGTTACCGCAAGTGACCCAGTGTGGCGGACACAGTGCAAAAGGAGACAGGCTGGAAATGAAGGCGGCGGACGGACCTCCAATGGCCTGTATATCACGATAAGCCATTTGGAGTTTAACACCAAGGCAACTGGGGAACCACAAAAAAGTTTTAGCAAGGAAGTGACGTAATCAGATCTGACTTACAGAAAGTCTCTTCACCTAGCAGCAGCGTAGACACAGGACTGGGAAGGGTAAAGGTCAAAGGCCAGGCCAGAGGCTGCGGCAGGAATCTAAGTGAGAAATTATGAGTCCGGACTGAGGTGGCAGCAACAGGCATGGGAAAGAGTAGTCAGATTAAGGAGACACTGAAGAGGTAAAAACTGATACACTGTCGATTAACCTGGATGCAATGGTGGCTGATAAATGTTAAACAGATGCCTTTTAAATAAAAGAAGAAGAATGCCCTGACTTGTAGCATTTGCCAAGTTCCATGCTGTAAACACTGCCATCGTGCCTGTTTTGAACTCCTGGCCTGCTGTCACTGATCCTGGAGCTGGAAGAAATGAGCACGGTCGGCTCCAGCACCACGGCCAGCAGGCCAGCACCAGAAGAGGGAAGAGCCTTCTCTGGCTTGGGGAGAGGGAAAGGCAGGAGGTGAGCCCCAGTTACTAAGTTCTGTTTGGGACACACTGAGTTAGAGGAACCAATAGCCTTCAGTGTAAAGATGTCCAGCAGCCAGCTGGACAGACGGATTTTGAATACTGCAGAGCAAAATCTGGCTGGACATTCTAGTTGACATGGAAGCCCCGAGGAACTGTACGCAGGCCAAAAAGATAAGAGGGTAAAAGCACATAACCGTAGAAAACACTAACATCAGAGGGATAAATGGAGAAGCTGATTAAGATGTCTGAGAAGCACCTTAAAGAAACAGGGGGTTTCTCAGGACCCATTTCCAAATAGCCAGTTCTCTGCGATCAACTCACCAAAGAATGAACTCTTTGAAGTTACCAAATTTACCTATTTTTAAAAACCTATTTCTTTTCATCACCTATAAAGCAAGTGTTCATTAGCTGGACTTGTCTTCAGCAATCTGGCCTGTGTGAGCAAGTGCCACACGAGAGCGGGAGCCACCGGAGGCCGTGTCCTCAGCAGCCTCAGCGGTCACACCACAGAATGGGGGGAGGGAGAAGAAGACCAGTGGGAAAGCAAAGGGAAAGAGGAGGAGGCGGCAGCCCCAGAGCATTCACTCAGCAGGTGGGAGACGGTATCAGTTATTTTTCCTTTTCTTGTTCCTAACCTGTGAGACTCAAGCAGGTTTACACTGAAAGGAAAGAGCCAGCATTTGAGAAACTGAAGCAAAAAACAGAAGGATCAGAGTCACTGATACCCTGACGATCCAGACAGGAGAGGAAGGGGACGAGAGGTGGAGCAGAGATGAAGGGGAAGCTACAAGTCCCCGACTCACCCCTGGAGATGCTGTTAGGTCGGAGAATCCTGCCATCCCTCTCCCCGTGGCAACCAAGATACGTGTCATCTACTTAGAGGCTCTAACGCCATTCCACACCAATCTAGGTAGAAAAGTTTCTGACTGATGTTGGTCTGTACCCTAAATTCACAGGAAGCAAGAACCAAATCTGAAAGTATGCCGGTCGTGTAACTTGTTTTCACAGCACTACATTCAGCGCAAAAAATTGCTTCTGATTCCCATGTTTCATTGTCCCAAACCCTCACCCCGTCGCCACTTTCCTGCCTGGCAATACCCTACCCCTCCCAATGGGCTCCCACTTCATCAGGTGAAGAAAAAGTGTCTTGTTTTGTTTTTACCCAATACGTTCTAAACTTATTTCACAAGTATTTGATACCTATGACGATTTATTCTCACTCTTGGAAACATTTTATAATAAATGCACCAAATTCTCTCAAATCAAGTCAGTGGTCTGCTTAATTAAAGAGCGCCAATATTATATCAGCATTAGACTACATCAAAGTTGTCACCTAACCATAACTGAGGAGTTATCAGTTCTTATAAATGAACTTACTGTCTTAAATGTTTATTTTTTAGTCATTTTAGGACTCTGTCGAAATTAGAGCTTAGCAATTTGCCAGAAGAGTCAGGGCTAGAATCACTAGGGCTCCAGCACTGTAATGTAACATCTTCATCACTGTATCATCATTTAACAAATTCCTCCCACTACTCTTTTTTTTTTTAAATTTATTTCCTTTATTTATTTTTGGCTGCTTTGGGTCTTCATTGCTGTGCAAAGGCTTTCTCTAGTTGTGGTGCTCAGGCTTCGCCTGGCAGTGGCTTCTCTTGTTGCAGAGCACGGGCTCCAAGCACACGGGCTCAGCAGTTGTGGCGCACGGGCTTAGTTGCTCCACGACATGTGGGATCTTCCCGGACCAGGGATCGAACCCGTGTCCCCTGCACTGGCAGGTGGATTCTTAACCACTGTGCCACCAGGGAAGGGGAAGTCCCTTTCCGCTACTCTTTTCTACAGGAATCCTACTGAGAGACTGTGTTCACCATACAGTGTGTTTTATCTCTCCTTTACAGTGAGATTAAGCCAAGGGCTGAAAAGAGTGGAAAATTCCCCAGGAGAAATTCCATGCCACAGAACAAACTGGTTAGCAGGAGTTTGACAGAAAGAAAACATCTACCCCTAGTGTACAGGCTCAATTCGGCTCTCAAATGACACAACAGAGACAATGGCGCTTTAATTTAGGGTTATATTATGCCTTCTTTTACATACTAATACTTCTGATCTTTAGAGAATTTATGCAAAGATCAATTTTTAAAGGAAAATCTCTGACTCTTGGGGTAGAAACTACTTAGAATTAATCCAGCTGATTGGCAAAATGAGGACAGTTGCTTCAAATAGTAAATTCTAAAAGCATAACTATAAAATAAAGAAACCCCAAGGGAACCACCACCAAACAATATCCTTAGGGGTCACTAAAGGGGATTCTATTTTTATCCTGAGAATCACATCTAGTGGGAAATCAAGACAGGCTAGTTACCAACATAAGTCTTCTTTAAAAAAAAAAAAAAAAAGGAAAAAAAGAAAGAAGCATAAATATATCAGTAACCTACCATCCGTCTGAGATTTACTGAGGAATATTGTGCTGGCCCGAGGATGGTCTGAAGGATTGAATTCCATGTTCAAATCTTTAAAGAAAGAAAAAGAAAATAAATGAATATCCATCTGATAACTAAAGGGAGTCAAGATTTTCAATCTTAAATGACCAATACATTCAAGGATTCTGGAAAAAACCAACAGTTACTGTGCTAACAGCTTCTTCTAGGTTCAACTGAGAACACTGCTATTTAGAAACTTGAGAAAGTCATACACGAAAATCAGACACTTGGCTGCAGATCTATTAGCCGAAAACTCCATTTTCTTTTTAAAAGTCTGCTCTGCACCCAGGATACTACAGAATAGCAGGACAAAGTCCTAACACATAATTAAGGAGAGTTATGTGCTACAACTGACTCATCTGAGCCCCCAGTTAAGCGAGTGATATTTCCCTGTTAAAGTGACAACAGGTGATACCTCAGCCAAATCGGCATCTACACACTCTGCTTAATTAAGACTGTCCTTTCCTGAAAACTTAATCCTTTAGAGCAAAAGCTCAAGTTGGCCATCTGTGGGCATAATCTGGGCCATGGACGGTAAGTTTTGTTTGACTCATTCATTTTCTTTCCTTTGTAAAAAATCTGAGCCAATAGATAATGATTTTTACATTTCAAACACATACCACAAAGGAAAAAAGAAGGTCTGTGTCTCCAACTTCTCTTGAGAAATCAGATCATTGGCAACACCGGGCCCCAACACAGCGGTCACCACTGGCAGGACCTGAGACCCGAGCGCCCCCCAGCGCCCCGTCCTCACCCTCTGCCTCACTTCGTACCCCTTCTTCCCCCTCTGGCTCTGTAATCCTGCCTTAGAACAGTCTCCAAGGGCTACAGGCTTGTCAGTCCAGTATAAACAATTAGAATCCGATCAGAGAAGAGTTCTTCCAATTAAAAAAAAAAGATTCCACAGGGAAAGAATGGTTAAGCAAAACAAACGAATAAAGTTAGAGGAGGGAAGAGAGAAGATCAAAAATAATGGAGGGACTTCCCTGGTGGCACGGTGGTTAAGAATCCGCCTACCAATGCAGGGGACACGGGTTCAAGCCCTGGTCCGGGAAGGTCCCACATGCTGTGGAGCAACTAAGTCCGTGCGCCACAACTACTAAGTCTGCGCTCTAGAGCCCACGAGCCACGACTACTGAGCCCATGTGCCTAGAGCCCCTGCTCCACAACGAGAAGCCACCGCAATGAGAAGCCCACGCACCGCAATGAAGAGTAGCCCCTGCTCGCCGCAACTAGAGAAATGCCCACGCGCAGCAACGAAGACCCAACACAGCCAAAAATAAATAAATAAATTTATTTTTTTTAAAATCGGAAAGTCAGAATGGTCTTCAAATCAGCTTCCAACATCAGAATGAAAACTATTTTGAGTTCCATTATTTCAGTAAATTTGCAAAGAAATCTTAATCAACACCAATAAAACCAGATGGTATCTATCCTTAGTTTAATAGCTAACCCAGTCAAAGATAAAAGGAAAGAAAAAACAAGGATGGCCACATGTATCCTGGGGGCAACACCTGTCACAGAGACCCCTCGGCAGACCTCTGAGGTGAGGCCTCTTCGTACATCAGCCGATGGCTCTGCACTACAGATGCTCACCTCCCGCTGGGGGCTTGAGGAAGGCAACACCTGAATCGCAAACGCTATCTTAATTATCTGGTCCTTCTTCTGTAACAAGTATTAAAGTTATATATAGTGGTTTCACAGCTGAAGGCATTAAGGGATTTTGATGGAAGGAGAAAGAGGAAACACTTAATTTTTCAAACTTGCTTCCGTTTGTACTAGATAAAGTTAGGCCAGAAATTTCTGGTAAAAATGAGTCTTTGTGAGGAGCCTGACCAGAACATTCGCTTATGTCCCGGGTGGTTTCCTGCATGGGTGACAGGCCAGGTTATCATTTCTACCCATTCAATGATACAGAGCAAGTCAGGAAGAGTTCAGAGGAGCCTTCAAGCTCTGGGCTTGACATGATGTCACAGATGAGGCGGGTGAGGCCAAGAGAGCTAAGTGTCGAGCGGGGAGATAACAGAATGAGGGTTGGGAGCTGTGGTCTCCAGTGGCAAGTCCAGAGTTTCCCCACCGTCCCTGTTAGGCCAGACCTTGCTCAGATCCCCAGTGCCCCAAAAGGCCTGGAGCCTGAAACAGGAGGGAAGTACAGGCTGATGCAGAGAGAAATCCAGAAGCCCCTAAAGCTGGCTTCCAAGTTCTCCCTGGAATTTAAGTTTTAGGATCTAGATCCTGGATGAGATAACCAGGAAGTTTCCACAAAGAAAAATCAAGGACTTGTTTCTGGACGCAGGGCAATGCACTGTTGCTGAGGGAAACAGATCATCAGTTAAATTTTATGTGAAAGCACGTCCAAATGTTTACACTTGTTAGGGGGCAACATCTCAAGAGCTGCCAGGACATTACTTAAAAAAGGATTTAACAGCAAGTTGATGTGCATTTTCTCCAATCCTAAGCAGATTCATATTCCATAACTGGCGTGCAGAGTAAACCCTAAGCCCAGGTGTAAGCCAGCAGGCCAAGTTCCCAAGTTCATGCAGGCCAGGCCTGAAGGGACAGAGTGCTCAGGGCGCCCTTGCTGTGAAGGAGGGCCAGCCACAGAGGCCGGATTACCTAGCCTGACTTAAATATGCAAAATGGCACCAAACAAAGGTACAAGGAACTGCCAGGCATTTCCTAAGACAGGGAGCAGCCCCAGACCTTGAAGAGAAATACAGAAAGTTATTCACAGTGTGTGCTTTGGCAAGGGAACTCCAACTCTGGGCGGGGGGGGGGGGGGGGGGGACAAAAATGGGAAAAGGCAGCCTTTCACAAGCCAAGCAAAATAAACCTGCTGTGTCACTCAAACTTAACACTCTGAAGTCATGACAAACCGCTACTTTAGCCATGAAGAAATAATTCCCCACGCTGCAGAGTCAGGGATCGGGCACAACAAACTAAACTGGAGCACATCCGAGGAAGGCGGTGCTCCCCGTTCGCTCAGGGATGCTTCTGAATTGCAAGAATTAAAAAGAAGAAATTCACAGGCTATTACGCTTTAAATTAGAGATTATGGATGAAATAAACCCCCCTGCTGAAGAATGCCAAGCACTCTGCTACAGTCAGTTGTGACAGTATAGTACCTATTCTGAAGTCACCACCATGTCAAGTACTCCTCTGCCCCCCAAGCCCCTCCTGGAGACTCCCAGGGCCCCAGCTCTCCCCCAGACAGGCCTTCCCAGAGCACACACAGCTCTCATCTGCCCCCATCGAGCTCCTGAAGTACCTGAGTGCTAACCCGCCCAGAAGAGGAATAACTTATAAAATCTAAATATTTACTTGGTTGGGACTTCCCTGGTGGTGCAGTGGTTGGGAATCCGCCTGCCAATGCAGGGGACACGTGTGTGAGCCCTGGTCCGGGAAGACCCCACATGCCGCGGAGCAACTAAGCCCGTGCGCCACAACTACTGAAGCCCACACGCCTAGAACCCACGCTCCGCAGCAAGAGAAGCCTCCGCTCTCCGCAACGAGAGAAAGCCCGCACACAGCAACGAAGACCCAACGCAGCCAAAACCAAACAAACAAATAAGTATTTACTTGGCTGGGTGCCACTTCAGTGTCGTATGAACAGAGGTCACTGCCCTTACTGAAGAGTGAATCCCCATCCCCGAGAAAGACCCCGAGATGAGCTGGGTGGTGACACACACGGGGGCCAACAGCTCTGTAGGAAGGTCAGCGCAGCCTACAGGATGACTTACAATTTAGTCACCACTAGTGCACGGGACCAGCTAGTGAACAACGAGGAAAGAAGATTCTGACCAAATCCTGAGAGAAAGAGAGTAGTGTGCTTAAAGCAAAAGCGCTCCAACAAAGCAATGGACTCTTAAGAGTCAAAAATTTTACACTGCTTTTTTTTCCCCCCTGGCAAGGCCATACAGTTGAATTTGGTTAAATTGAACTCTACGCCAGGTACTGTGTTCAGTCCTGCTGATACCAAAAGACTACTCTGGGGTGGTAGCCATGTCTGTGTCTTCACCTTTCCGGTTCTCCACACAAACTATCTCATGGTCGTAAGAATGCATTCTTCATTTTCAAAGGGCTATAGTCAGTTAATGGTAAGACAAAATATGTATTTAGATGCCTTCATAATGCATCACATGTTACTTCTGTCACAGAGATGCCTTCATAATTGAACTGTGGAGGGGTAAATGAGCATTCTATTAGAAACCACGACTATCACCACTGGGGGGTGGTAAAGGCCAGTCCAACCTGCCACACTTCTCACTCATTCAACAAACCATCACTGAGCATCTTCTGGGTACCAGGTACTGCTGAGTTCCACATCCTGAAGATACAGAATTGAACAAAACAGATCAACTCCCTGATCTACTAGAGTATCCTTCTAAGCTGAAGGTGAGAAGTACCAGTAAAGAAAACAACAAGGATGGAAGACCATCAAGAATACTCTATAATTTCTAAAACCCACATCCAGAAAGCTGAAAGCAGACAATCCTGGAGTTCTAGGAATCATTCATTCCCCAAAGAGAGGCTCAAATGGTGGAGTAAAAGTAACACATTTTATAAGGTGGAAGATCTAGATGTGAATTCATCCCTGCTGGCTCTATAGCCTCGGGCAAACTGCCATCCTATTCCAGGTTTCATTCCCTCAGCTATAAAGCAGGCAAGTAACACCTTACCTGGAGGAGTGCTGTGAGAATGAGAATAGCAGTTATGCAACAAAAAGCAATTAAGTAGGACTCGCGCCACAAAATAGGAGCCCCATAAACAATGCTATTAAAATTTTAGGGTACTGAAAAACAGTGTACCCCAGCATCTGGCTCAGTGCTGAAGACACAAGTCAAACCTGGAGGCAGTTAAGATGTGTTAAACCTCCATCATCCAATCCCTGCTCCCTAAGGAGTCCTGACGTTCACATCTTCGGCATTCCCTGCTGGTGACAGAGGTCCTCCTACCTCTTACAATGACAAGATGATCCATCATGACAAGATAAACCAGCCTCTGAGGCGGGGGCACTTCAGCAAGAAAAGGCTAAAAGTTTCAGGAAATGTGACAGAATTCCTAGGGTTGACTTCAACCTAATGCTTAGGAAGCAGTTTGGAACCACGACTTCTTTATGCTGATGATAATTACTAAGACACATGTCAAATTAAAATACTAACAGAACATTCTAAGAGTCTACTGCCAGACTATCAGGTGATGACAGAAACACTCAGTCACACTGCTTTCAGTCCACGTTTCAGCTAAGTAAAAGGCATGATAGGATTCCTTTATTCAAAACTGAAAATAAATCGAACAGCTGGGAACCTAGTGTAATTCAGCAATGCAGTCAGCCCTCCATGCCCGCGGGGTCTGCACCCATGGGTTCAACCAACCTTTGGTCAAAAATATTTGGAAAGAAAAATTCCAGAAAGTTCCAAAAAGCAAAACTTGAATTTGCCACACATAGGCAACTTCTTGTATAACTTTTTTTTTTTTTTGGTGGTACACGGGCCTCTCACTGTTGTGGCCTCTCCCGTTGAGGAGCACAGGCTCCGGACACACAGGCCCAGCGGCCATGGCTCACGGGCCCAGCCGCTCCACGGCACGTGGGATCCTCCCGGACAGGGGCACGAACCCGTGTCCCCTGCATCGGCAGGCGGACTCCCAACCACTGCGCCACCAGGGAAGCCCTTGTATAACATTTATATTGCATATTTACAATTATTTATATAAAATTCAACATAGTATTAGGTATTATAAGTAATCTAGAGATGACAAAGTATACAGGAGGATGTGGTGGGTTATATGCAAATACTATGCCATTTTATATAAGGGACTTGAGCATCCACGGATTTTGGAACCGATTCCCAATGAATACCAAGGGATGACTATATTCTCCCATGCCACATAATGTAGTTTTTTCTGTCCTTTCCACAGATGTCACACCATTGTTCATCTCAGCTTCTAAAACAGCACCAATGCTATAAAAGATCCGTGTGATAAAATAATGCCTAAGATAAGTGGGAGTCATAATCCATCACTGATGGTTTGGAAATTTAGAAAAAGGAAAACAGAACAGTACAGCAAGGCCTAAACTGTGCTGGGTCTACTTTGGATAGAAGAGGAAACACAAAAGACAACCTGGGGCTTCCCTGGTGGCGCAGTGGTTAAGAATCCATCTGCCAATGCAGGGGACACAGGTTTGAGCCCTGGTCCGGGAAGATCCCACATGCCGCGGAGCAACTAAGCCCGTGCGCCACAACTACTGAGCCCACGTGCCTAGAGCCCGTGCTCTGCAACAAGAGAAGCCACCGCAATGAGAAGCCTGCACACCACAACGAAGAGTAGCCCCTGCTCGCCTCACCTAGAGAAAGCCCGCGTGCAGCAACGAAGACCCAACGCAGCCAAAAATAAAATAAATAAATTTATTTTTTTAAAAAAAAGACAACCTGCAAAATCAGAGACCTCCTACCTCCTACCTCCTTTCTCCGCATTGCCAACCCCACGTTGATCACTGTTCCAACAAATCATCCAAAAGATGGGCTGTTCACTTCAGCCTCGACAATATCAGTGAGTAGAGCCCAAAGGATTCAAGGATCCTGTGATCCCTCAATAGTTTTGGTAACTCGGTGGTAGAAAATCAACTTAGATTCGGATCAGCTAACAATCCCAAACTAAATCTTAAAATGATTCCATCAGGTCTGTTTCCTATCTGTAGACAAATATTTGACGTGGTCATAATCTCAAACTTTTAATTTCAATTTTAAGTAGTCATATTGCTAAATGTGACTAGGGTCTGCAAAGCAATGATGAAAAATCAACAAATAAAGCAAATAAATGTGAAATAAATTTATTTAACATTATAATTTAAAATTTATTTAACATTATAAACAAATAAATGTTCATTTTAAATGAGACTGGTTTATTTTTATTTTTTAGTTACTATTGACCCACTGCCTGAAAATCAGTGATTATCTCCATTCGTTAGGGCCAATGAGATCAAAATACAGAGCTTGACCCCCTGGTTTGCTCCATGCAGTTGCCACGGGGCAAGCCCCAAACCCAGGAGCCCGCATCAGCATCCCTACTTATAACTTCTGTAGCTGGTGCCGTGGCAGCAAACTGCTGTTACTGCAATTCCAGTTAATTCCAAAGCCATCTTTTGTACCCCCCCCACCCCTGACTTCACGTTTATTCTTCACGATTATTCTAACACACTCAGATTGAGTTATTTTCCATTCTCACTCTCCACGCTGATCCGTGAGTACATGTCCCGGGGTGCACCCCTCTGTGTGGTGGGCCTCCAGCCTGGGTCTGCGCCGGGACGGGACGTATGCGTCTCCTGTGTGCACCTCTCTGTGAACACACATCTGACTCCTATTCATGTGCTCTCTGTCTCTCCATCTCCCTCTTTCCAACCTGTCTCTCAGTCTCTCTTCTACTCACTCTTTTTCTCTCCCCATATGTTTCCTCTTTCCCTCCCTCACCCTCTCTCCAGTCTTTCCACTGTCTCTTTCAAATATTCTGTGTTAACATGAACCAAAGGAGAGAAAGATCCTAACGTTTAAAACTAAAGACAGATTGTTCCACCAATATAGCAGACTAGATGACCTAAAAGCTCTCACACTACAAGCACTTAGAAATGTGAGATAAAACATAAGACATCCATTTAAAAGCCTGGAGCGTGTAGCTAGGGAAATGGCCGGAGGCGCTAACCAAAAAGAGAACTGGAGTCTTCCAGCAGAACAAGGGCTTCCCAGCTTTGTGAGCTGGGCTTTCGGCTTCAACCAAGGTGGCCACAACGTCTTGGTTCACACCTATTACCCTGGTATAATTACTAATTCTATCCTCTTTACTTACTATGTCTTGATTTGGAAGTCACCTTGTTTTAATGTCCTGCAGGATAGGATATAAGCCAGTAGAGTGGATACAAGCTAGAAAAGATGCTTTTATATATGTCTGGAACCCTCGAAGAGCTACAATTACAACAAAAACTGAATTAGAAAAAAAAAGTTATCTATGAACCCAGATGAAAAAGGAGCTGGGCCTCAGTGGGGGAAATGTCTCCCAGCACCGCAGTAACTGGTAACCACAGGTCTGTCTGTGTCTCTAACATGGTTCTGGAGTTCCCCTCTACTCCGCACGTGTACTGCAGGGAACCCTGTGACAAGAAATTTACACCAAACCGGTCACATGCCAGTGAGATCCCTGGGTGCCTGGCAGAAGTAACTGCAAACCGCTCTGGAGAAGCCTGTGTCCCTGAACCCCGCCAGACGATGCCCTCTGAAGACAGGCTCACCATCCCAAACGGCAAGACACAGAGGAAACGATCCATCACAAGCAAAGGGTCAAGAGACACACCAAATGGCAGGACTGGCCCTAGAGAGCTTGCGGTGACAGAGCTGGCTAGAGACCCTAAAATCTGCATACGCTGCAGTATTTAAAGTCCAGCAGAGAACAAGATAAAAATTGTACAGTTGAAAACTAGAAGACTGAATTCTGGTTTCTGCTTGGCCACTTGAGCAAATCATGTTACTTCTGAGTCTCAATAAATAAGGATGATGGTAACAGTAATGCTCTGACAGGCCACTGGGTCCTGTGATGATCAGACACAGTACAGGGTAAAGCCAGTGGGATTCGGGGGCCCCACCTAAAGGCTGAGTGGGGTCCTCATCCCCTCCAATCAGTACCAACTGAGGACAGGAACCCTGTGTACAAAGTCCAAATGCTCAACAATAATTAACAAGCTGAATAATGGAAATACATAAAAGAATGATCAAGTGAAGTAGCTCCTTTCAGCTTTTTTAAAAAGGAAAGAAAAAGGAAAAGAAAACTGGCAAGGACCAACCATTAACTCATATGTAGATTAATTCAAAAAGAATCTCCTAGCAACCAGCCCCTCCTGAGGCATGAATTAGTGCTATCACTGAAACAGGAAAAAACACCACTTGGAACGCTGATATTTTAGTATCAGGCAAATAACCAGGTCTAGTATGGGCAACATTGATCAAATTGGCTATTGCAGACAACTGAAAAGTGTCCAAAATGACACCCTGAAAACTAGTAGAGACATCTGAGTCCCCGTTGTTACTTTATTCAACAGTTGACAAATCTTTATATTGAGAATCAACTCGATGTGTGCAAGAAATACAATGTGAAAGTCCCTGCGGCCCCCCAGTGTTTAGGTCTGGGGGTGGGGGAAGCAGACAGGCTGGGGCAGTGACAAGTGTTCTGCCAGGGGCAGTGCCATGGAGAGCCCAGGAGAGAGCTGAGGCTTCTGGGAAGCAAGTTACATTGTGTGTAGAGTGAGGGGTGGGGGGAAAGGGGGGCGCTGGGGATAAAAACATACATGCACCAAGAACATTCAGCCCACAAAAAAGATTTACTTATGCATCTTAGAAGCAGGCGGGATCGAATAACATCAGGGACAAAGTTCCTAATGTTGAGATTTCCGGTTAACAAATCAGACATTATTTCCTCTTTCAAACACAAAACCAATGAAAGCCCATACTTGCCACAAAGAACATATAACACAAGCAAGAGGGTGGCAAGAGAACCTCAGATCAAATTCTCAACAAGTAACCCCAAGTGTTCCCCCAAAGGCAGCCACCACCAGACATGTAAATGAGGGTTACACCCAAAGCAGATGAAGAAAGTGCTAAAAACAGAAATCACAGCTATGTAAATCAGGAATTATCTGAAAGCACTTAAAGAAACTAAATAAACCAAATAAAAAACTAAAACAAGATTATAAAAGGATATCACACCAAAGACAGGAAAATAGAAGATACAATTCAGGAGACATACAGTGGAACTCTACGTGTGAGGAAACCTGTTGGGTGGGTGACACCAGGATGTGGGCACTGGGGTACAGCACCCCAGGACTGTCAGAGGGGAGAGGAATGACCTGGCCCCTACTTGAGTCAGACAGCACAACAGAACGGATGACAGAGGAAGAGCAACTCCACCTCTGCCACAGCCACTTCTATCCCGCAGAATCTGAAGATTGTTTTCTCGGTCCCAATGTGTCATCCTAGAGCACTTCTATGATTCCTGGCGGTCAAATTCATAGTCACGTCTGCAAGTGAGATCATCATCACCCATCGGTATTTTCCTCACCTTCAGACCTGATTATACAGCTTATATTTTAGGAAGAAAAGGTTAAATCTAGAATTTACCTCCTACCTCAATCTACAACTACAACCTGCCTTTTGAACATTCCGATTCTGGGGGAAATAGAAAGAAAGGGAATACTGTGGCCTCTGAGGGTCACCTCAGACACAAGGAAATGGGATGCATAACTAATGATAAAATCTGAGATGCAACTGCCGAGGCAGAGTCGTTCTGCATTTAATCAAGTCTGTGGAGCTTCAGAGGGATGGATAACAGGCAGCCAGATGGACAAGATTTGCATTCACAAAAGCCGCACCGGAAGATCCAAATGAATGTTCCTCAGAATCCTGCCATCAGATCTCCTGCCTGCTTTAATAAAACCTGAATTTAAACAATCACAAAACCAAAAAGGTTTAAACAATCCATTTTGTTTCTAAAGCTGAATCAATACGAAGGCAATGAGCCCAGCATGAGAGAAGCTCGGTGCTAACTCTCTTCTGCTCCATTTGAGTGCTCAGCCCTGATGCACATCTGGCTCCGGTCCAGGCTGCACAGAGACACGGGGAGGATGGGAACGCACAAGTCTTCCTTCCAAAACTATCTGGCGAATGGTGAATCCAACTTTACAACCCTGAGCATGTGCTGAGTGCAAGCATACACACGCCAGGGTACACGACAACCCTTACTCCTCTGCAAAACCTGACACACCTAGCCAAGGGGGACATGCAGCCAAGGACCTAGTCTGCCATTAAAACAGTCATCGTGACTGCAAAAGAGAAATGAGGCAGATGTACTCAGGTTCCCTGGCTTGTTAATCTACTAAACAGTGTTCAATAAAATGGGACAACACCAGGGGCTCAGCGCTAATCCTGAACCCTCTCCTCTCAAGACGTGGTGAGAGACCAGAGGGCGGGAGCCAGGCACTGCCGCTGAGCTCCGGGCTCCAGGGCCTGCCCAACGTCCCCGGGCCCGAGTGGAGGAGTAGAGGCAGCGGCCGGGGTGCTGGGCCCCCTCTCTGTGCTGGCAGCTCAGCTGCAACCCCATGGGGAGCACAGTGGGAGCAGGCCGTCTGGTAGGTTCCTTGTGATGGAGAAGATGGAGAAGAGGAGGGGAGAATGACACATTTATTCCATTTTTTCCTACCGCAATCTACCAGCTTTGGTGAAATTTGATTTTTTAAAAATATTTATTTGGTTCGCCGGGTCTTAGTCTTTAGCTGCGGCATGCAAACTCTTAGTTGTGGCATGTGGGATGTAGTTCCCTGACCCGGGACTGAACCCAGGCCCCCTGTATTGGGAACGTGGAGTCTTAGCCACTGGGTCACCAAGGAAGTCCTGTGAAATTTGATTTTTAAGCCAATATTTTTCTCAGCATTCCAAGAAATCCATGGATCAACAAATATATCTTTGCTTTCTATTTTTGAATTGCAGTCAGCCAATGTGACTATGTTGAAAATAGGAAATGTCACTTGTCTGCGTGATTCAATGAACTGTCCTTTGAGAAAAGAAAAATACTACCAGGGATTAGCTTGGATTTCAGTGATGCCTTCACCTGGTGGGGGTAAGAGGTATTTTCTTCCATAATTAGAATGTCCAAAGAGAGTTCACTGAAATGTCATCCTGCCATGGTTACGATATCCAATGGAAGGGGAGAGTGTGCCGCTACATCAGGCCCTTTGAAACCCTTGGGTAAAAGAGTCACCAACATCGTCCTCCTGAAGAGAGTTAAGAGCGATGCAAGGTTGTGTGTAACTCACTGCCAGCCTCCTCCTTGCAGCGCCCAGTGTCCCACCTCTGATCCCAGCAGGCTCGGGGTGCATACATAGCACCCCTCCCTCCATCTGGCCAGCAGGCAAAGGGCAAGGTTGTGAGGCGCTGAGAGAGGCGGGCAGATTGGCATCTCCAGCCGACCCTCCTCCAGGCCGCTGTGCAGATGTCCTTCAGTCTTGGGATTCTACTCTAGTGAGACGATCTCACATGCAGACAAGGCTTTAAGCCCAAAGACGTTCATTACTGCATTATGTATAGTAGGAAAAAGAAAACGGTAAATAACCTAAATGTTCGGTAATAAGGGACTGAATAGCTAGGTGGCAAATTTACTATAAGGAAAAATTTGTAGCTATTAAAATAATAATAAATAAATATTTATAAAAAGCTCACACATTTGTAATTGGGGAAATTCTTCTATTTATCACGCTAAGTGAAAAGGAAGATACAAAATTTTGTACAGTGTCACCACAATTATATGCTGTACAGGTTTGGGTTTTATTGTTTTGGTGGTGGTGGTTTTATTTTAAATAAATCCAGCTTTTAAAAGTACTAGAAGAGGGCTTCCCTGGTGGCACAGTGGTCGGGGGTCCGCCTGCCAGTGTGGGGGACATGGGTTCGTGCCCCGGTCTGGGAGGATCCCACGTGCCGCGGAGTGGCTAGGCCCGTGAGCCATGGCCGCTGAGCCTGTGTGTCCGGAGCCTGTGCTCCGCAACAGGAGAGGCCACAAAAGTGAGAGGCCCACGTACCATAAAAAAAAAAAGAAAAAAAAAAAAGTACTAGAAGAAAGCACAAAAATGTTCACAGTACTTCTTTTGTATAAGGCAAGCACAGGAGCTTCTTCTCGCTCTCTCTTTTTTTAAAAAAAAAACTCTTCTATATGTTCCAGTTTTTCTCTGTGGGCATATTAATTTTGCAAATTCAAAATGGAGAGGGCATTAGAGTTTCCCTTTCTAAGTATACCAGTGCTACAGAGTTTTAAATCTTACCATTAAATTTCCAACCTCAAAACGTATGGACACCAAGGAGGGAAAGGGGGGAAAGAGGGGGTGGGGTGGGATGAACTGAGAAATTGGGGCTGACATATATACACTAATATGTATAAAATAGATAACTAATGAGAACCTGCTGTATAGCACAGGGAACACTACTTCACTTGGCTGTACAGTAGAAACAACTTTGTAAAACAACTATAACCCAATTAAAAAAAAAATTTCCAACCTCAAAGAACAAAGAAATTTACTCTAAAATGGTAGAAACTTCAGCAGTCACTTAGATGGAAAAGAGAGTTGATAGAACTTCATACCATGAAATGAGAAGACAAACATTAAATATTGAACAAGTTTATATTTATTTACTGCTGAATAGGAATATTGTTTCATTCCAGATAAGCAAGGTTATGCTTGGGTTAAGGAAGACCAATACTACTGCAGAGCTGATACAAACTATAGGGCTATTCTGGTATCTCAGAAGGAGGGGAAAAGTCTGCATGTCATTTCTCATTTCAGCAGCATTTAACCTAAAGGTATATGCAGAGACAAACAGACTGTCTCAGTCACAGAACAAATTAATAATCACAGAAGTCGCTCTGATCCCTCTGAGCCTGAAATGTGGACTGCAGTACAAACTGTTCTCGGAGGCCACTTTCAACATCACTGCCAACAGCTGCACCTTCAATATGCAAAATCATTATTTACCATCTTTTCCCTGACACTCAACAAGACTTAAGGTCTATCCTATTCTTTCACCTGTCCCCTATATAAATTAATTCTTGTAGGAACACAGAAATTATTAAACTAATGAATAAGACAAAGTATCAGTCTACTCTTGACATACGTTACTATTCGAACTATTAAAGAATTAAAAAGGGAAGACGGTATCTTATTAAACATTGCACTGTAATACAGAGCTGAAATAAAACTATCAAAATGAGTGGAAGAGAGTGGCAGAGGGCACTGCACCCAAGTCGCCGTGGGACGGACACAGGTGTTCCAGAGGGCAAGGCCTGCCTGCTGGGGGTGAGGGTGGGGAGGGGAAGGTGTGCACTGACCGCTCCCCTGCCCAGGCCATCCTCGGGTGAGTCAGTAGTGACCCAGGCCTGTGCTTAGGGAGTGCATGGCCCTGGGTAACAGGTCCAGCCCTGGGCTGACCCAAGACCTGTGAGGGACAGGCCTCAGGAAGCCCCTGGGTGTGCCCGTGTCTACTCTCAACTCACACCATAAAATGTCATTTCTCAAACCTAACCACCTCCACAGAGTGCCTTTCAGAAGGGAACTTATGAGGGGGCCAACAAAAGTGGAAGCCAATCAAACACGACCTGCCAGACAAGTACTCTTCCATTTGTTCAGCACAGCCTTATTACCCTGGCTGTGCTCTGATATCAAAAACATCTTAGATTAATCTGATTTTCTAGTTAGTTTAAGAAGAAATGGAGGGCTTCCCTGGTGGCACAGTGGTTAAGAATCCACCTGCCAATGCAGGGGACACGGGCTGGAGCCCTGGTCCAGGAAGATCCCACATGCCGCGGAGCAACTAAGCCCGTGCGCCACAACTGCTGAGCCTGCGCGCTAGAGCCCGCTGGCCACAACTACCGAAGCCCACGCACCTAGAGCCCGTGCTCCGCAACAAGAGAAGCCACCGCAGTGAGAAGCTCTTGCACTGCAATGAACAGCAGCCCCCACTCGCCACAACTAGAGAAAGCCCGCACACAGCAATGAGGACCCAACATAGCCAAGAATAAATAAATTAAATAATTTATAATTTTTAAAAAAAAACAAGAAATGGAAAATTACCAACTCATTCTGAATCTAAGGCTCTTGGTAACAGTTACAATTTCCCAAGCACACACACAAAAAGCTGAGAATACAGCCAGCTCTGAGCCTACCAAGCAAAACCACTACACCCAGGCAGCTAAGCCACCTGTGAAGCAGCACATCACCCTTCTTTCCTTCTCTCAAATTCATTCTTGTTCAGAGCAGGAGAAGTAGGGGGAGAAGATTACTTCACAATTTATATTAAACACACAAGCTAATTCTGGGTCTTCTTTAAGCCTTTATCAGTAGTACCTCCTACATATTACACTCTTTTAAAAAATACAAATTAGCAGGAAGTATAAAATGTTATTTGATATAAATGTGCAGTAAATAGGTAAATTTTTTAAAAACAAAGAACTCGGAGATCATAATTACAAGAAGCGTCTTAAATAAATAAATGGAATGGGGTTAATTTTAAAACCAAAGGATTTTATAGCTGAGACGCCCCACCCCCCCGCCAACATCTTTTTAAACAAAGGAGAAGAGGCCCAGAGGAAGTCTCCCTCCAAGGTCACAACAAGTAGGGACTAGCGTGCAGACCCCCCAAGCCCGATGCTCTCTCACACTAGGCTCCCTTCAGCAGCAGAATCTGCTTGAGACAAGAAATTCGACCCCGTGCATTTAATAGTGCCATTCTCCAAAGCAGAGGACAGAGAGAAAAGGAAGAAAATTAAGGAGGAAGAACTTCCACTATATTTAAAATAGACATCTCTTACTAAGAAATACCGATTTATAAAATGCAAAAAACAAACAAGAAACCTGCCAGTAATACCTCCTGACCGCTTCATCTCCAGTATGCGGGATTTAAAGAGGCAGCTCTGAAACTCTGGACCCCTGACAAGATACACCCTCCTCTAAATTCTGCAGCCTCAGTGCCACCATTTTCCACAGAATAATCCCTCCACTCCTGTTTGCTTGCCTCAGTCAACTCAGGAAGCCTGCAGCTCCCAGGCCACCCTTACCGTCCCCTCTCAGCCCCAGAAGGCCCCACACAACCGCCACTGTCTGGCAGCTCCCAACTCCCAAAACACATATCCTTCCTCAGCTAAATGCCGTGTGTGTGCTCCCACACCTCCCCCCCTCTGAGTACCACGTCCCTACACTGTTGGAGGTTTTCTCTGGAGCCTCGCTGCCCCCTTCAAAACCAATTCCTTCTCCCCTCTGGCCCTGCGCGCCACCCCCAGCTGCCCTCTCTCCCCAGCTACTTCACCATAATATCTAGGGATTTCAACATCTAGCTACGCAATCCTTCTACTCCCTTGACCTCCTGTCCTCTGTGACTCTGTCCTCACCTGACCCTGGGTTCCAGTCCCCATGGTTATACACCCCAGACCTGTGGTCACTAGTAACAACACTCCTTGATCTCAAGGCCAAGCAGCTGCCTCCACCCATCACCTCCCACCTTCCCAGCTCACTCCCTCTGCCACCCCAACCCCTTCACCTCTCAACCCATCAAGACCATATGCACTATCTTGAGAAAGAAAAATGGAGCTGGAGGAATCAGGCTCCCTGACTTCAGACTATACTACAAAGCTACAGTAATCAAGACAGTATGGTATTGGCACAAAAACAAATATAGATCAATGGAACTAGAAAGCCCAGAGATAAACCCACGCACATATGGTCACCTTATCTTTGACAAAGGAGACAAGACTATACAGTGGAGAAAAGACAGCCTCTTCAATAAGTGGTGCTGGGAAAACTGGACAGGTACATGTAAAAGTATGAAATTAGAACACTCCCTAACACCATACACAAAAATAAACTCAAAATGGATTAAAGACATAAATGTAAGGCCAGATACTATCAAACGCTTAGAGGAAAACATAGTAGGCAAGAACACTCTATGACATACATCACAGCAAGATCCTTTTTGACCCACCTCCTAGAGAAATGGAAATAAAAACAAAAATAAACAAATGAGACCTAATGAAACTTAAAAGCTTTTGCACAGCAAAGGAAACCATAAACAAGGTGAAAAGACAACCCTCAGAATGGGAGAAAATATTTGCAAATGAAGCAACTGACAAAGGATTAATCTCCAAAATTTACAAGCAGCTCATGCAGCTCAATAACAAAAAAACAAACAACCCAATCCAAAAATGGGCAGAAGACCTAAATAGACATTTCTTCAAAGAACATATACAGATTGCCAACAAACACATGAAAGAATGCTGAACATCATTAATCATTAGAGAAATGCAAATCAAAACTACAATGAGATATCTCACACCGGTCAGAATGGCCATCATCAAAAAATCTAGAAACAATAAACGCTGGAGAGGGTGTGGAGAAAAGGGAACACTCTTGCACTGCTGGTGGGAATGTAAATTGATACAGCCACTATGGAGAACAGTATGGAGGTTCCTTAAAAAACTACAAATAGAACTACCATATGACCCAGCAATCCCACTAGTGGGCATATACCCTGAGAAAACCATAATTCAAAAAGAGTCATGTACCAAAATGTTCATTGCAGCTCTATTTACAATAGCCAGGACATGGAAGCAACCTAAGTGTCCATCAACAGATGAACGAATAAAGAAGATGTGGCACATATATACAATGGAATATTACTCAGCCATGAAAAGAAATGAAATTGAGTTATTTGTAGCGAGGTGGATGGACCTAGAGTCTGTCATACAGAGTGAAGTAAGTCAGAAAGAGAAAAACAAATACCGTATGCTAACACATATATATGGAATCTAAGGGAAAAAAAAAAAGGTCATGAAGAACCTAGGGGCAAGACGGGAATCAAGACACAGATCTACTACAGCATGGACTTGAGGATATGGTGAGGGGGAGGGGTAAGCTGTGACAAAGTTGTCTTTAGCATATACATTTGGTATACACTACCAAACATAAAATAGATAGCTAGTGGGAAGCAGCCGCATAGCACAGGGAGATCAGCTTGGTGCTGTGTGACCACCTAGAGGGGTGGGATAGGGAGGGTGGGAGGGAGGGAGACGCAAGAGGGAAGAGATATGGGAACATATGTATATGTATAACTGATTCATTTTGTTATAAAGCAGAAACTAACACACCATTGTAAAGGAATTATACTCCAATAAAGATGTTTAAAAAATTAAAAATAAAAATTAAAAAAGACCATATGCACTGATTCAACTCCCTTTCTGCTGTCCTCATCCCTTCCCTGTCCTCCCTTCCTTTTTTTTTTTTTAAATAAATAAATTGATTGACTGATTGCTGCGTTGGGTCTTCGTTGCTGCACGCGGACTTTCTCTAGTTGTGGTGAGCAGGCGCTCCTCTTCGTGGTGGTGCGCAGCTTCTCATTGCAGTGGCTTCTCCTGTTGCCGAGCACGGGCTCTAGGCACGCGGGCTTCAGTAGCTGTGACACGCAGGTCACATTATAAGCATTATCACAACACTAAGGCATAGTGGTTGTGAGTCAGGCACGGTTCTAAGAACTTTATGCTCATTAACTTATTTAGGACAACTTACTCAACCCTGTTATCCTCACTCTACCAACGAGGAAATAGACATGGATAAGTCAGAGCCCAAAGGCACTCAGCTAGTGAGGATGCTACATCCACACACACACCCCTACACACCCCACTCGTAATTTCTTGAGTCTCCTGCTGTGTTTTTAGCAGTTCTGCATCCGCTCGCTCCCCTGTGGTCATGGGAGCTCTATAAAGGCAGGGGTCTGCCTGCTTTCTCCCAGATACCCCTGAGCCTGAGGATGTTTAACACGGAGCAGGTACTTGGCACTGACCTGCCGCAGGAAGAAAGGAGTCACAGAACCACTGAGCCACCTGCTGCCGCTCCAAAGCCTGCATCGCACCAGCTTCTGTCTCTGAGCAGCCACACGACAATGAAAATGAGGCTCACGGCTCCCCGCTGGTGCCAAGGGCCATCCTTCGCTGGCTGGAGGCAAGTGGACAGAGGAGTGGGGAGCGGAGCGGAGCACGCGGAGCACGTGGAGCACGCGGAGCACGTGGAGCACGCGGAGCACGTGGAGCACGCGGAGCACGTGGAGCACGCGGAGCAGAGCCGCAGAGCAGAGCACGCGCGCTCTTCCCCAAGGAAACCCAGGGAGGAATGTACACGTTTTGGCTAAAGGCGGATCAATTGTTTCCTGCCTGTTCCTGTTATTTCCTTATCAAACTATCTGTGGTTCCAGCCACATTTCCCAAAATTACAGACCCAGCACAAATAGCCAACCGTGGCTAAACAGACTGAGCAAACCAGTGAAAGGAAATCACATGAAGCCTGCAAACTCGCCAAAGTGTCAGACACGCTAACTATTTCTGGCACTTCGTGCAGAAACACTACACTTGGGTTATTATTTATAAACCTTTCAAGCTACTGAAACAACACTGCTACTAAATAATCCTTAAAATCTTAGAAATTAAAATTTTACATTATTTCCAGTCTTGTCATATTTTTCTTTTCTTTCTTTAGGATTCAGATTTTTTTTTTTTTTTTTTTTTTTGGCCATACTGTGCGGCTTGTGGGATAGCTCAGTTCCCCAACCAGGGACTGAACCCGGGCCACAGCAATGAAAGTGCCAAGTCCTAACCACTAGACCACCAGGGAACTCGTCATATTTTCTTAAGAAACGGGAATGCGTAGTGTTAGAAATAACTGGTGATCAATCATCGTCATCACCATCTCAGGACCAAAGCGATAGCTCCTATCCTCTACTTTTAAATGTAAATGAACACCGCCCCCACTTTTCCCGTCTAACCAGCAGAGCTGGGAACTCTGAAGAGCCCTGGGGTAGTATCCGCAGGACCACCAGCCTCGGACCCCACAGGGGGAGGGCAGGGGGCAGAGGACCAGCTGGCAACTGTCAGTCTGTCTCTACTCACCACCAACAGAGACCCTGGCCAGAGGGAAAGCCGCTCACTAAAGACAATTTGATACAGTTTTATAATTCCTGTTCGCGAGCTTTGTGTTCCAAATATACACTATACATGGCAAATATGCACCACCATGCTTTTACTAAAAGCAGGGAAAGGACAAGGGAATGACTTCTTGCACACAAATGTGCTCTGGGGGGCAGCAAATTCAGGACAATTAAGTACTATTTAAATGAACTAAAATCGGGAAAAAAACACATATTTAGGGGGGAAAAAACCTCACATTTTCCACTGGGCCTATTTGTTCCGTGCCTAAATAAGGACAACATTTTAGGGATTTATTTCACGTGTAAGTATTTTGAAGGGAAGACTTCTGAACCTCACTGATCTAGCTCACTTGTCAGACAATTAATAACACAGTGTTATACTGTGGAATCAAACATTTACTATTATTTGAAAAAGGTCTAAATAGCCATCATTTCCCTCTACCTTTTCTGCTGATCAGCTACCAATCAACACAGATCAATATCTAAAAAAATATTTTGTATTTCAGAAGTTTATAGTACAGACCAAGTCCCAAATTGTCTGTGTTTAAGCCTCTCAGTAGGCAAATAACCACAAAATATTTTAGGAGGTGGACGGGGTGTCCTGGTTACTTTTCAATAGGGCTTCTCAAAAGCCTTTTCTTATGAGAGTAAAGGGTACTAAGTAGATTATATACAACATAAATACAAGTAACAGGTTCATAAAACATGAAATATTTAGAAGTAGAAGTATCTACTGTCTGCAACTTATTCTCAAATGATTCAGGGAAAAAATTTACGTAAGAAAGAAAAAATCATAAAGCAACTGCGGCAAAATGTTAACTGCAGGTAAAGTTAGTTCTATTCCAACTTTTCTGTAAGTCTGAAATTGTTCACAAATAAAACACTAAGGAAAATGTATCAGCAGGTTTACTACACAAAAGAAAAGTTATCTAGGTTGTGAACTCTTTCCTGTACACTCTCTACCTTTTCTCACCTCTGATTCCCATCCCACCAAGCTCCTTTCCTGGTCGGACTTCTAGGAAAGCAGGCTCTCTCCTCCCACTCCCTGCAGCAAGCCGCCTCCAAACATGGCCTCTGTCTCCTCTCAACTGAAACCTTCCTCACCAAAGTCATCAACGACCCTCATCCCCAAATCCACCAACACACCTGCTCTAACCAGACTGCAGCTTTTCCGGTGGAGATGTGGCTCCAACTACTGCTTCTGTGCTCAGTCTCTCCATGCAGTTTTCTTCCTCTAACCGTTATACTTCCCTTGTATTTCACACACCGTGGACGTGTTGCCCCACCTCCCGTCAATCCCGGTGCTCTGCCTTGCGAAGGACCCTGAGGCTCCCCAGGCGCAGTGGGAGACAGTGATGCTGGACGTCTGCGCTGGGTGGAGGGTGGGGAGGAGCAGAGCACGCCTCCGGGAACCTGACACCCCTCCCTGCTCCACCTGGACTCTGACTTCCTGCTCTACAGGCTCTCTTTAGGGAAACTCACCTCCTCCTACAATTTCAACTACTTAGTTCCAATACCTGCCAAATGTCCTCTTCAAGGCACGCTTCTCCACCGACTTCTAGACCTCTGCTGCAAACCACTCGGGGGCAGTTCCACTTACTGCTCCATGGGCATGAACTCATCCACCACCAAAACACACTCTTTTCTCCATAACCCCAAACTGAGTTAAATGGCACTGTTGGCTTTGTTGTCCAAGCACAAATTCTAAAACCTTCCCTGATCTCTACCGTTCCCTTACCTCTCACACATCCAAATCTACATAGCCAAATATCCTGTTTGTCTTTAGAAGCACCTTTCTCATTTCCATCATTATGTCCACCACCCTAATTTAAGTCCTCATCATCTGTCACCTGGATACTGCAATACCCTCCCAACATATCTCCGTACCTCTAGCCTCCTCCTTCCCCAAGTCTCCACACTGCTTTACTAGGACTATCTTTGAAAAATACAAATATAACTTAATTTGTAAAAAAAAAAAAAAATTTTTTTAACCTCTGTATTGGAGTATAATTGCTTTACCTTGCTGTGTTAGCTGCTGCTGTATAACAAAGTGAACCAGCTCTACACATACATATAACAAAAATAGATTAAATGACAGGGAAAACAACAGAAGCCCAGATCGTGACCCCGTCCCACAGTTCTCCAGTAGCCTCTCACCGGCCGTCATCACCAGGCTGGCATCCCTCACTTTGGCCCCTCCCAACTTCACTGCTCATACCTTATGTTCCAAACATGACAATATCTTCTGTTCCCCCAAACATCAACTTGTTTCACACCCTTGTACTTTGAGTGGCTTTTCCTTGTCCTTCAGGCAAACTCCTATTTACAGCCTTTTAAAACTATGTTCAAATGTCAAGTCCTGCAGGCAGACCTTCCTAACTCCCACCAAAGCTCCTGCTTATCCAGGCAATTTCTACGTGTCTCCAGTCACACTATTTCACCATCTTTTAACTATAAAGCCATCTCTCTCCCCACACTATGAACCTGAGCATAACTGATGACTAATCAACTGTGAATTAATTTTATGTCCCTTTAACAACTCACACTGCTTCTGCTTCCAAGTTCTAAGCTTAACATTTAAGGCTACCTACCATGCATTCCTTATTTATTCTACTACCTCTGTTCCTGTATCTTCCATTTCCACAAACTGATGTACTCTCCAAGAACCACCCCCAGGTGGTCAGCAAACGTTCTCCATCAAGACCTAGACAGTAAATATTTTAGGCTTCATGGGCCACAGGATCTTCAGAGCAACTGCTCACCTCGACATCACAGAGCAAAGGCAGCCAAAGACAAGATGTAAAGGATGGGTGTGGCTTTGTTCCAATAAGATCTTATTTATAGAACAGGCATCCAGCAGCACAGCTGGCCCTGCTCTAGACTGATTTTTGCCTCAGGTTTGTCCACACTTCTCCTCTGGCCTGGAAAGCCTGCCTGAGGTCTATTCTGTGTCCACCCTCTGACCTCAGAGACCTTACATGGCGTTCCTTCCTCTATGTTTAATCAGCACTTGACCGAAACTGCTCATCTGATGTTTAGCCTCTGCCATCCAGAATTCTTAATTCTCTCTGAACACAAGAGCCATTTCACCAGCTTACCACTGTAAACCCTCACACAGCAACAGGCCCTGACTTCAAGTTTGCAAACGTTCAACCCCAGCACATGACCCTACACACCAGGGGCGATACCGATGCTGCTGGTCAAGTAACTGGTCGTTAGCGCTGGTCGTGGAGGCTAGCTGACCTTTCCAGCCCAGGGGTTATGCCCGGGCACACTTTCATACTGCTTTATTCAGACTTTTAAACTGTTATTTTAAAACCTACTTTCTTTATAATTGTTTCACTGCTTAAAAACTTTTCTATCTAAAACTATAAATGGAAACTTTCCCTTTCATATATTCTCTTATAAGGTTGGGTATTCTCAGTATCTTAAACCCTAAAGCCAAGTTTGTTTTCCAGAGAAACACATTTTCTTTCTCTTTAATTTTACAGTGAGTCATTAACCGAAATTAACTTTATATAAAAGGCATCTACACTTTAAAATGAGATACGACAAGACTTCCCTGGTGGTGGAGTGGTTAAGAATCCGCCTACCAATGCAGGGGACACGGGTTCAAGCCCTGGTCCAGGAATATCCCACATGACATGGAGCAACTAAGCCCGTGTGCCACAACTACTGAGTCCACGTGCCACAACTACTGAAGCCCATGGACCTAGAGCCCATGCTCTGCAAGAGAAGCCACCGCAATGAGAAGCCCACGCAACTCAACAAAGAGTAGTCCCCTCTCGCCTCAACTAGAGAAAGCCCGCACACAGCAACGAAGACCCAATGCAGCCATAAATACATACAAACGTACATACATACACACATACATAAATAAATAAATTTTTAAAAATAGAATGAGATACGACAGATAAACTCCTATCAAGTTTCTGCTAATAAGCTACTGCTTTTTCCATTTAAAAGCTTAATTTTTAAGCTAAAGTCATATTCATACAGCACTAAAATAAAGAAAACAAGAAGCATACACAATGCAGATACACAGGAAAAGAAGCTCTGTGTAACTACCTAAGGCCACAAACACATAACATCTGGGAAAGCTCTTACTCATCCTGTCACTGTCCCTTCCAAAGTGAAAGTCATTTCAAACAAGACTGTTTCTGCTTCTCTGCTAACAATAGTCTAAAAGCCAACTTGTTCCTGAGTCACAATGGCTCCATTCTGCAACACGGTGGAACAGGCTGTGTTCAGAAGGAAGGGGGCCGACACCTGTCGGTGCTGCAGAACCCCACACCCCACATCACGACATTCCCTGCAGGAGCGTCCAGGAGCACAAAGCCCATGTTTCAAAGCATGCGATTTTATGGAAAAGTGCTTTTTCTCAGACTATTTTATAATTGTAGCACTTGGAAATCAGAATTAACTTCCTATATTAAATTTCTACTGCTAGATTTTATGTCCCTTTAGTATAAGAACTTTTATGAAATTTTACATTTCAAGCAATTTCAGTCAGTCAAATTTTAAGAGCCCTTTCTTTAATTTAAAAAAGGGGGGGAAAAAAGGGGGGGGATGTAAACAAGGACCACTTAATTTTAAATATTACTGTATTTTTATTCGTCTAAAAAGGTGGGGGGGATTTGCCGTCTCATCTTAAACATTTATCATCTTCCATTTTCTATTACAGGCCTAGTCTCAAGTAAATAATCTAATGCATATTATTCATTCATTCTGGCTCCTCAAGAGACTCTGTATTTCCAGCAAATGGGACCTTGACAGGGAGGTGCTGCTAACAATACAGCATGAACTCTGGATTAGCAACCATAATACTCTCAGCTGAAGAAAAAGCATACCGTTCTTCAAAGCCTCAAGCCCACAGCTATACAACAGAAATAACAGCACCCATCCTTAAACAACGTCACAGAAACACAAACCAAAATCATGTGTAAAAAGAGATGTCTTGACATAGCAATGCTACATGAAAATCCAGACGCTTCAGCTGGACTAATTTATAAGTTAGATGATCTCTCCAGCAGCATGATTAAAAGTGTTATTAACCAGCAAACACCTGTTGTGTAATGTTGATCGGAAGTCCAGTTGACTAGGCACTGGGCCCTGGTGTGCTCAACTAAGTGTCCCTTCGACTTTGGAACCTACTTCCGGCTCCATGATTTCTGCTGCTTAGCATCTCTGTTTCCAAGAGCTGGACATCCTTTTTTTTGAGGTCTTTTTTTTTTTTTTCCTTCCCACAGGTGACTGCCTGGAGGAGATGTTCCAAAGTTCAAATGTTCAAAAACTGGATGTCAGGAACAGAGGTCTAGAACACCGGCATAAGCTCCACCCAGAAACCTCAAAGCTTATTCTAGGAGAGTTGGGAGAGAAACATCGTACGAGGCATGGGAAGGAAGGGTCTGGAGCAGGGGTGGCCTGCTCATGTACATCTTGTCTGCGGCTGTTTCTGCAGCTCTTTGGAGGAGCTAAGCAGTTAAGACACAGACCACGTGGCCCTTTCCAGAAAATGTCTGCTGACCCCTGTCTAGAGCTAAGGAAAAAGGCCAAATCTGGAAGTACATGTTTGGGAATCGTCTGGATAAGGGCATGCAGATGTCACTGCCCAGGAAAACAAGAATGTCTAAGGTCAACTGATTGTTAAGCAAGGTGTAGGAAAAAGGAAGCTTCTGCACCAGTCCCACACCTGTCCTTACTCCCGACCCCCCGACAGCACACTTCTGCAGCCACTCTCTGCTAAGTAAAAAGTATACACGCTAGTTCTCATAAACAAGTGGTAAGAAACACCACAAGAAACAAAGAATAATTATGTTTAGCTTTCTGTTTCTTTAAAAACTAAAAAAGGCAATATTATTCCATCCTTTTATCCATATAAGTAATATAGGGATATATCATTTATTCAAGTCTCTTACCCTTCAATGCTAATTATCTCAAAAAAAACTTGTCAAACACTCTTAAGTGTTTGAAAGGCATTTATATGACCCAAATACATGCTTTAACAAAGTGCATACACTCTGCTGACAGGAAACCTGCCTTGTCCCCACCCCCACCATCCTCCCCTCCTCTGCACCACTAGAGACAGGGAGTCAGTTAAGACGGTTGTCTATGGTACAAGTGAACAAAGTCCCAATGTAGCTTAGTTACAGCAACCCTATAAAGGTGGGTCTTTTGATTTCCATTTTACCAATGGAAATGTGGAGGCCAAGAGAGACCTATACAACTGGCCCAATGTCTCAAAGCTAGAAACTGGCAGACCCAATACCCAAACCTAGCTCACCTGACCCCATAATTTATAAACCATTTTAATCTGCTACAGATGTAAATCATATGTGAACTCAGCATACTGGAGAAACATAAAGCTACTTCCTTACAGAGCTGCCTCTAGGGTGCAGTGAATAAGGACAATTGCCCAAGATTCTTTCTCTCTGTAGCCTAAGAAAATCCCAGACCCAGGAAACGCAGTCACAGTCAGGAGAGGAGCTGGCAGTTCCTCGGTACATTTGACCAGTCCCTAAATCTACTACCTCAAAGGCCAGGCAAATGGTGCTTCGTTCAAGCTCCCGGGGCCATGATGCTCTGTGGTCAATTACATTCCCCTTCAGGACAGCCACGTGTTCATTTAAACAGTTAACTTATCATTATTTTGATTGAAGAAAGGAGAGACGGTCTAGATGTGTCCCAAGCGCTCTCTTCTCCACGGTTCCGTGAAGTTCACAGAACCACCACACTCAAACCAGAACATAGTTCCCTTGCCTCATGCATCCAACACGTGCTACTAATGTTACTACCTCAATCTTACCGTCATCACCTCTCCCCTGCACAATTCACTGCCACATCTCCATTCCAGATTGTTCTAATCTACTCTCCAACTCTGACGAGTGTTCCTCCCACCTTCCCTCTCTTCTTAAACACCCTCCCTGGCTTCTCACGGCTGGCTCTCAGTGTAGACACCGAGAGGACTGCCACATCCTATCTTCGTCTGGCCCTGCCCAGCCCTCAGGGCTCACCCTCTGTCACCCACCCTCCCTCCCTCTCTCGTTTGCGCCACATGGGCTGGCTTCCTGTAGCTCCCAGACGGCAGGCAGCAGTCCACATGCTTTCCCCTCCACTCAAAAGGCCGCGAACCACCACTGGTGCCCACCCATCCCTCAGATCTCAGCTCAGCCATCACGTCCGCAGTAAAATACACCCCGGACCCAGGCCGTGGCGGTTCTCTGTTGCAGGCTCTTCCCAACGCCCCCAGCACTCATCACAGGGCTCTGATCGAACACCCACAACGCCTCCCGACTATAAACAACACGGCAGCAGGGACAGCATCTGTTTTTGTTCACCATTTTAACCCAAAGCTTGGCATATAGTGAGTACATCATAAATAGCTATTAGATGAATAAAAGAATAACATATAATCAGAATGTGCTGACTCACATACAGAAAGAGTGAGCCAATTTACGTTCCCACAGACTGTGGAAGTGACTTTCCCCACCTTCGCCATCGGGTACCAGGGAAGTTTCGATGTCCTGGTTAAGTGGCTGCTGCCAGGCTCAGGAGGGGCTGCGGTCCAGAACACAGCGTGTGATGCCGGGTTCCCTCACTGCTGGCCACCGTCAGCACTTGACTTGTTGCCTTTCCTTAAACATCAATGAAGGATGTAATTTGAGACTTGATTTCAGCCTGTTGTACCAAGACCTCTGACAGGCTCCTGCTGACACTACAGCTTACTCCTGGCAAATTCCAGAAGCTGATCTCAACTCCCTTGTAACCTACGTTATTTATTTACATATATGCTTCCGTGGGACACAACCGATTTTCCTTATATACATACGTGGAGAATGTGTGTACCAATAAATATTGTCATATTTACACACAGACATCATTAACATTTACGGAACACTTATTATGTGCCAGGCAAAACACCAAAGGTTTTACATGCATTATTTCAGTTACTTCTTACCAGAAGGCTTTCAAGAACATTCTATCATCGTATCCATTTTAAAATGAGGAAACTGGAGGCTAGAAGGCTGTGTAACTCGCCCAAGGCTGCCACAGGCGAGCGGCAGACCGGGAGTCTGCTGCAGACCCGCCATCTCCTCTCCCAACTTCACTGGACTCCTGCCCAACTACAGCCAACCAGCAGGGGCTCAGCAGGAGCCTGAAAAGAAACATGTTGTTTTGGCCTTTTTTTTTTTTTTAAGAGAAGAAAATACCATCTTTAGCTTAATTAGTCTTTCCATGCCAGGGCAGGCCCTGGCTACACACAGAGCTAGCACAGTGGGTTTATTCAGAGACCCATCTCCACCACGGAACGAACTCTCAGGCCAGACGTAAACACATACAATCATATGCATCAAAGAAAGGGGGAAAAAAACTACCGAGAGTAATTATTTCGTTAAGTTTTTTGAAATTGGCTTTTTTGATTGCACCCTTGCCGGCCTGGATGGAAAACCACAACATGCGCTTTGGAAGCAAGTACTTTAAGCACGGAGAAAACCACCATGCCCCTCCCTGGAAAAACGCCCTTGACGTACAAACCCTGGCGCACAGCAACACCAGGACCCTCTCTCTGCTCACAGTTACGCCTTGTCCACCTTTATCCCCTTCCACTTAAAAAAAAAAATCAGCTGTACTGAGGTAATCTGCATATAATTAAATGTATACCCATTTTTAGTGTACATTTCAATGAGTTTTGACCAATTTATACACTGTGTGACCACCAATATAATCAAGATGCAGAGTATTTTCATAACCTCAGATGTGCTCATGTGCCCCCTTCCCAATCCACACACCCACCTTCACCCCCCGACGCAGGCGAGCGCTGACCTGCTCCGTCACTCACTGCAAACTGGACTCGTCTTCTGTAGACTTTCACACAAACAGATGTAGAGAGTATTACTCTTGCCCACCCCTGACGTACACATCTTCTCCACTGTGCACTGTTTTGTGAATGCTGATATTTGATGGATTCCATCTGTCCTGTCTGATGCAGGAGTGCTTTGTTCCAGTGATCCACGGCGTGGTGAGCGAAGCAGGTTCAAACCACACTCACACTGGCGTGCGTGTGCGTGCAAACATCCAAGCCCTGGCGCGGTGCCCGATACCCCGGGCTGGCTTAAGGGATCAAGCCTGGGAAGCCCTGGTTTAATGTGAAACCCAGGAGAGTTCCCTGTGACACTGGCTGCTGCAAACTCAGACCCCAAGTCACGGCAGGTGCTCTGGTCCCTCTGGAGTTGCGTCAAGCTTCACTTTTGTCTCATTTAACATTTCAACCCCAGTTTTCCATTTCCTTTCCTTCCCTTTTTATGGTATCTTCCCACTTGTGTAGGTGTCAAACAGAAAAGGCATGCTGGTTTCTTGAGTGGACGTGAGGGCGGGACATGAAGACACATGACGGCCCCCTCTTCCCTTGGAGGAGGGCTCCTCCCCACCCACTAATCCATCCGAGGCAGCCGTGAGACTCACCTGGGAAGCTTAAAAAATACTGATGCCGGCGTCCACACCAACAACTCCCAATTCAACGGGTGTGAGATGGGCTCGGGCCGGGTGGGCCGCAGAGCTGGTCAGGGAGGCTGTGGGGCAGCCAGAGGAAGCAGCGGGGCCCTGGGTCAGCCTCCCCGGGGCAGTGCACAGCCCCTGCCGCACCATGACAGACCCAACAGGGGCCCAAGTCCCTCACCCTAAGATCTGAATGCTTCGGTGCACCCAAGTACCAACTGTGTCCCCTGACAAAATTCATGGCCTGCTGCGTGCCCTCCTGCTGCAGCCTGAGCAGTGGATTTTTTCAGTGATGCTTAATAAAGCTGTGATAGGGTCTGTCGCATTTAATTACTAACACAAAGCCCAAGATATTGAAGGGATCTGATTTCTGCTCCACGTAAGGCACAGATATACTTTTGAAGAGTGCGCCAATGTATCTTAGAAACGGCTTCTGCGACTGTGGTTCCGGCTGTCTGGGTCAAGACAGGAAGCTCCAGAGGCACAATGGCTTCTCCTCAAATAAAGGAACCACAAAGCCTACTGGTGACGCACCAGATGGGTGGAAATCTGGCTTCTTCCTCAGAACAAAATTTTGAAGTCTTTTCTGTCAGAGTTCTTGTCCATGCAGACATGGCAATTCAGAATACTGCACCAGGGTGGGAGCGTTTCCAGAAAGATTTCTGGCCTCAACGTAACATTTTATTTTTGAGACAAAGAGTTCCAGGGAGATGGATACTGGCTTTAAAGTCAGTGAAACCACTGATTCAGCACCACAGAATTTCCGGATAACTAATGCTGTAATATAACATACTGTTAAAGAAATCTTTAAGAGTGTTTTTTAAAAGGTACTACGCACCATCCTGCCTTCCGAAGCAGAGTATCTGAAACAGCGTTCTTTCTGCCTGTTCCCGAAGCCTGTCCACAGACATGGGGATAAACCGCTGGCGACTGAGTGTTAATACAGTGAAGCTGCCGCTGAGGTGCGCTGGGCTCTTTGCACCAAGGTGGAGTTTGACGTGTGGAGTTTTTTTGAGGACTTGGTTTATTGCTCTATAGTCTTGCCATCTCCTTCTTCACCATCAGACTTCCCTAAGACCCTGCTGCCAACTGGGAAAGCAGGCAACACATCATGTCTGCAGAGAAGGTTTCAGAGCAAAGGCCTCGGGGTGACTCACCGTGTGCCACTGTGTGAGGGAGGTGTGTGTGCACGGGTGTGTGACGGGGCGGTAGAGGGGGAGGAGGAGCCAGGGTTTTAACTGAGCAAAGGTCTCTGATGTGAGAAGACTGACTGGGCTTCTTGGCGCTGCTGGCTGACCCCAGGGCCGAGTCCTCCCAGGAGACAGCAGGACGCTGCAGGCCCTCTCGGCACCTCTTGGCAGCATGAAGAAGGAAGTGACCTCCCAGAGGAGACTCAGGGTCAAGGTTGGCCATGGCACTGGCCGAGTTTGTTTTTAGTTTTTCTGCAAAAGCAACCCCTATAACTACTTAAACATTTACACAATACAGAAATGTAAAAATTTATAAAGTGGAAAGTCCTCTATTATAATGTTACAGTTCCTTTGCTCCCTTCACTACTGCTCTGAACTCTCAAAACAAAAACTTTCCTAATCAAATCATTCGTTTCTCCTCTGTGGTCTCACTGCACGTTCACTCTACACAATGTTATAAACAAACCCTGGACAATTCTTACCTTACTGTTCTTCAGTGAGCCCTTCTTACTCATTTTGGATACACTTTCATATCAGTACTTATAAAACTCATTTTAAGCCAAATACAATATCTCATTCTAGGAATGTACCATAACTTATTTAACCAATCTCCAATAAACAGTTGCTTTATTATAAACAATGCTATGATGAACACCTTAGACCTCTGCAAATGTATACAAGTATTTCCAGGATAAATGCCTTTGAATGGAAATTCCTCAGTCACAGGACACAAGTAAATGTAAACAGATATTGCCCAGTTGCCCTCCAATCAGGTTGTACCAATTTACAGAACAACTTGTAATCTAATATGACACCAATGTGATAATCTTTAGGCCCATCCAAGGTTCCTGGCCAAAATGGGAGAAAACAATAAAGAGTAAGTCAAATAAATGGGAACTGCAATCCCAAAGCCCATCCCATTTGGAGGGAGCCCCCTCTCACAGGGGCCTGCAATCTCCGGAGCAGAGGATCAGCGCGTGCCTCCCGGGCGCCCAGGCCGCACACATGACTGCACACGTACGGAGTGAAAGCAGGGCACCCACACTACTCCTGGAGCACAGCACACAGCATCAGGACCCCTGCAGAACCAGAGAAAACCCCAGAGACTGAGGTCCCGGCCAGTTTACGGGGCTGGGAAGAAATCATGGTTCTCTTTGTTTGTTTTTAGAATCAGTGCTGTACCTGACATTTTTACTAACACTTTCCAAGCTTGTGTAGCTGGAGGACAAAGTGGATTAGACATTTCTCTAGAACTGTACCAAAAAGGAGATAGGTTATCAGCAAAGGAAATTTCTACAAGCACACAATGCCTGAGTTTCAAAGCATGAATTCTGTAACCTCTATGCATCTACTCAACCTCTATGCACATTTTGGGACATACACCTTGGTTCTCAACACTCCTAAGAGTTTGCAAGACCAGGCTCTGGTCACACACCTTGAGCGCTGGGTGGCCCTGGGCCAGCGCTCGCTAATAGCAGACATACCTCCTCAAGATGATGCTGTGAGCATCGGATCAGAGAACAAGTGAGAAAACGCTCTGTAAGCCACAAAGCACTGTGGAAATGCAAGGGGCTATTTACCACAATTATAACAGAGTAACTAACATTTGAGAGATTATGGTGGGGCTCTACATGAATTAACCTGTCCAACGCTCACAGCTGGTCTGAAGTGTGTGTGGGGGGGGGTTACTACCCACGCTGGGAGGGTCAGGATGTGGAGGGAGCCCGGGAAGTCTGACTGCAGGGCCAAGCCCACACTCTGCTCCGCCACCTTGTTCCAGGCATGTTCCTGGAACAAGGGTCACCTCCCCTGCCTCGGTTTCCTCATCTCCACGCTGAAGGGGGACTCGGGGGCCATATGAAGGGCTCTTCTCTAACCATCATGTCCTACTACGTGAGTGCTATTAGGTGATCAGAAAAGCAACCTTTGGATAAGTACAGTCTTACTGAAGTTCAGAAAAAGCAAATGTGAGAATTTTCAAAGGAGTACGTCTACGAAAGAGTGCTGCTGTTTTTAATCATTTGCCTGAGCTGGCCTTGGCCAGTACTCCAGGAATTCGGGCAGGCCAAAGTTCTTCTTGGACAAAAGGTTTCCTTGCACAGTTCTCCAAAAGGACTCGGGAGTCGAAACCACGCTGAGACGCCTGCCACCATCCAACACACTCAGGGGAAAGCTCCTTCATAAAACCTTGGTTTGTACCAAAATAACCCCGCTGCTTGTAACCAGCCCCCTCAGTATACATAGCCCCTCCCCCCAAAGCCTCTTTTGGTAGAAAATGATTAAGTGAATGAAAGACTATAGAAAGCCAAACTGAATGAAAGACAAACATCATGCCACCGAAGCAGCACCGAGGAGGACCAGTCTTATTTTAGGAGACTGAGGCAGGTGGGGGGATTCAGCATACAAAGCGGGCTGAAAACAGAGGTTCACAGATCAAGCGGTTTTTCATCCCCATTAATTAAAGCAGTAACTGCCGATGATTTAGCACCACCTAACAACATTTGAAGTCAGTTTCAAAGACCGCAACTAGATGAAAGCAGGTACTATTTTACGGTGCTTTTAGAGAAAAATTTTTATAAGGGCCTTTACTCTAGCTAGAGATTAAATGAGTCAACATTTGTTAAGAGATAAAGTAAATGGGAAAAATGATATGCAAAAGATAAACCAGTATCTTCAGGCTTAACTAGATGGTAAAAGTATTCTGTTTTGAATGGAAAAATTCTCTCCGATCCCTTTAACTCTTAAGTGGAAAAAAACAAAAAAAGCCTTGCTTCGTCCCAAACTGAATGAAAATTGAGAAGTCTCTTTCCTTGGCTCCATCCACCATAAGCCCAAACTGACTAACTGCAAACATGAACGAGCATATTTCTCAAGTTAATAACAGTTCTCAACTTTTTCATAAAAAACGTAATAACTGCCATTTTCTGAACATCTATTATGTGCCAAGCACCTTGCTACTGACTCACAGTTAATCTTCTCAAATGCCTCTGAGTTAGATGAGGAAACAGATCAGAGAGGTTACAAAGCTTGTCCGAAGTCACACAATTAGGCAAGGGTTCAAAACACCACACCTGCCTGTATTAAAGGGCGGCTGAGCACATGTGAACGCGCTAACCCATCCGGGGACCACTGGGCCAGAGAGCAGAGGAACCAGGACGCAGCAAGCGGTATAAAGCAGCGGTAAGAGAACTGGCTCCAGAGCTAGGTGTCTAAGTTCAAATCCCACTTTGCCGACTTAGCCGCCCAACAATCTGGGGCAGTGACCTACCCTCTCTGTACTTCTGTTGTCCCATCTGCAAAGCAGAGAAAAGCACCCAAGACTGAGACCCATGTCTGGCAACAGTGAGCACTGCACTGTTGCTGCTGTTATGAAGGGAGATAGATATGTGGAGGGAGTGCAGAGAGACTGGACTCAAACCTCACAGGCTACCATGTGGACAAGGACAGAGGGCAAAAGAGAAGAGAAAGCAGGAGGAGGAAATGTCCTGCAGGACGACGAGTGACTGCACTCAGGAAAACGGGGTGGGGCTGCCCAGACCTAGAGGAGAGGGTCACTCAGACTCCAGGCTAACGGGGTCCAGCCAGGAGAGCTCGGCAGCACCTGGGTAAGACTAGCAGGACGGTTCCGGAGGACAAAAAAAAGAGCCCAAGGGGCATGAAACTGGAGTCCCTGACAAGAACAACCTGGCTCCTGTACGAAGCAAAGGGAGTCCAAAGTCCTTGGCCACAGACTGCAGAGACAAGACAATGAAGGCACATGCGCAAGGTCTGGGTCATCCAAGTCAAGGGTCTAGAATAACAGGAGAGGGCACCTGGGTAGGACTGGAAGGCACTGGTCCCGTAAACCTGCGTCAAGCTGGGCAACGGGAGACAAGAGCTGGGATTTACTGAGTTAAAGAGAGAGCAGCATGAAGCACCACGTTGTCTGCCCTTCAGTCTGGAGACAGTAACTTCCAGAGAAGACGACGTAAAAAAGTGTCCGTGAAACCAGGAATGCCAACCTAAAGAAGAAATCTCCTCTCCTTACACTTGGCCTTAGAAAGATAACCCGAGAAAAGCACATGAGTGGGCTCCTCCGGAGGGGGCCTGCTGGACACCCCTGTGGCTGCATCCGTGTCCTCAGCCAGGTCCTCTGGACTCGGTCCTGCACCCAAGATCCAGCGCCAGAGCTGAGCAGGCGTCAGCACGGGGCAATACGGCCCAACTTAGACCACAGGCCTATCAACTCAGCTGGCTGCGCTATTAAGAAATAAATGGAAATACGCACGTTTACATTTGACCGTGACATGCCCAGACTTGGCTTAAAATGCTACAGGGTATGATTCCGAATTAGTAAACAATGACACATTTTTCACCTCAGTCAGCCAAAGAAGATTTTGAAATGAGAATTCAGACTCATTTTCATCTAGACTCCAAATTAATAGTTAAGAACTTATTCTCCACTCATATTCAGCTTAGGTTTGAGAAGCAAGGTTGCCAAAAGAAAGCATCTGTTTTTGCAGCTTGAGAGCTACTTTTCTTTTTTTTTTTTAAGTTTACTTAGCATTCAGTTTCTATTTTTTAGGTGAGACTTTGTTTTTATTTTCAAATGAGATTTTGAGGTAAGATAGTGATTTTCCTTACGATTCGATTATCAGGGACCAGATAGGTGATTCTGGATCCCACACTCCACTCCCCAGAATCCCCATCACTGGTGTGGGTTTTACCTCATTCAAACTGCACTCCAGCCATTTTCATCTTTTTTTAAACTGCAAATTGAAGATATGCCGGAAGAGTAGGTGTAAAGTCACCAAAAAGCTACCTGTGCCAAGTCAGAGGCATAAAAATATCATCACAACAGCTTCACACCTTCTAGAGAAACAAGACGCCACCAGTGAGAAAGACCCAGAATATCCAGGAGGACCTAGATTCTCAAGCTAGCTCCCTTCCCATTAGGAAGGCCCACTGGGGCCAGATTCCACAAGCCGGCCTCCACTGCACACAAAGCAAACAATACCAGAACTTTCTTCCCACAGAGCAGGACATGAATCACTCGGGCATTGCTCTCTATACACTCCCACATACAAACAAAAGATAAAGCAGGATGCAGATTTCTCTAGGGAGCAAAGTGGTTCAAATGAAAACTTTTGGAATTTATATACATGACAATACTTCCACTATTTTATCTATAAAAGACAGCACAGGAAAAATCAGGCAAGCACAGGCATAGGACCCCAGTTAAGAAAAAGAGAAAATTAAGAATAGGAGTCACCAATCATTTCCTGTAGAGAAAAATAAAACTGAATAAGAAAGAAATCATTTGCAGGACCAAATAATGACAGCCATGATTCTTTCTTCTTTTAGTTAGAAAATGTATCTAGGAATTAGTAATCCGTCAACCTACTTTCTACCTTCAGCAGAGTGAAGACAGTCACAATGATGGGAAAGCATAAAAACCAAAAACATCACATATATAATTCATATGTGTGTGTGTGTGTGTGTGTGTGTGTGTGTGTGTGTGTGTGAATGGCTAAGGATGAAACTACTACAATGAACGGTGTGTCTATGGGGATCTAGTTTTGGACAGTCTCCAAATTCGCTATTCAATTACTCTCTCAACCTCTAATTTCACACCTAATACACACTGCAAAGAAAGGGAACCGTCCAATGAGCTCCAGCTCCTCTTTTATGTCCCCATGGCTACCGCCTGGGTGCACACCCAAGGCACACCTGCATTTATTATTTCAACAGGTTCCCAGTGACACCTCGGGTCCACCCTGGACCACTCTGCCAGTGTTCCAACATCTCTAAAACACTTCTTCATGCCATTTCTTTGCTTAATTTTTTTAAGACTTACAGGATAAAGTCCAAATTCTTTAGCATCACATCACATTAGCGGTGCCTCACAATTAACCTCAACCTACTTTTTATTAACTTTTCTCCAAGAATTCCTGAATAATAGTAATAACACAACTGAACACTCGCAGTATGTCAAGACAGCATCCAAAGGACTCGACATGAGTGAACTCACAACCACTTTATGGCATAAGCACTATTAGTATCCCCGTTCCATCCACGAGGAATCTGAAGCATGAAAGAAACTGCCTGGGTTTGGTCTCCTGTGAGGAAGCAGTGGGTCGGGGTGACACCAGCTGGTCAGACTCCAGAGCCACACTGGACCCAACACGGTGCCCGTCTCCACCCTCCAATGTCCCGCATGCCTGCGCTCTCTCCACTCTGAGTCCCAGCAGTGCGTTCTCAGTCACCACTTAGCCCACTTGCCATCCTTTTTACGCAGGACCAAGACGACGCCTGAATGCAGACAAGAGCTACGTAGAGTTGACTCTACGCAGCACGCGGCCCGTGGAGCTGGCTGACCCATGCCTGCGTGGGCATGTATCTGCCCTGTCTGTCCGGTTTCTCCCTCCCGGGAAGCGAGAGCATCGTGCCACAGTAGGTTTCCCTGAAAAGATGCGGTGATCAAGCCAGGAGGCTTTCCGAACCCTCCCATTCCTCTGTCCCGACCGGAGGCAGATGAGGTACACGCTGGGGGTCGTTCAACACTCCGCCCAGGCCACGGGAGGAAGTGCCCGCTTTCCTTGCTCCCAGACGTTGGTGTCTGCAAGCCAGCACTGAGCTCTCTGTTACATCAACTCTCAGCCCTTCACCAAATTTGGAGTCAAATGATTGCCTGTGGCACAAAATTCATTTTACACTTAAGAACCTCAGCCTCAAGCTTTACTGGATGATTTTTTTTGCAAAGGAGACACTCCAAAAGGCCACGGGGTTTAGAGCCTTTTTAGACTGGCTGCAAATGGTTTCAGCTGAACGTCACACATCATATTGCTGAAGGTTTTTTGGAAACAGCTGATGAGAAAAGAGAACAGATTGCCGGAGAGGTGAATGAGCTCTGGTAGCTTCCTCTTCACTTTCGCTGCTCTGTCAACCCAGAGACATGCTGAGACCTTCGAAGCCTGGAGAGAGATCTCTTACCATTCCCCAGAGCACTGCGAAGTCAGCTCTGAGAGCTGCCACCTTCATCACTATTAGAGCTCTCAGGTTAAAATAAATTAACATAGTTCAAAGATGCAGATCCGGGCTTCCCTGGTGGCGCAGTGGTTGAGAATCCGCCTGCCGATGCAGAGGACACGGGTTCATGCCCCGGTCCGGGAAGATCCCATGTGCCGTGGAGCGGCTGGGCCCGTGAGCCATGGCCGCTGAGCCTGCGCTTCCGGAGCCTTCGCTCCGCAACGGGAGAGGCCACAACAGTGAGAGGCCCGCGTACCGCAAAAAAAAAAAAAAAAAAAAAAAAAAAAGATGCAGATCCATTCCCTCAAACGCCTGAGAGAAGGCACACACCAAAGAGTTAAAACTGCGACAACGAGAAGTTCTACAAAGCAGCCACTATTTACAAACGCATCTGAGGAACTGGGGTTTAAATATTTAAATGGAATGCTAAAATATTTTAATGGCAACTGACCATCAACTTTTCTTTCCCCCATAGATAAAAGAAAACTATAAACAGACATGAGGATAATTTGTTAGTTCTTGACACACCCACACACAGAGGGCCAACAGCCTTGCAGGCACAGAAGAAAAGTGGATCACCGGTTTAGGCTGACAATGACGGCGACGATGATGAGTGCTGACCAGGTAACAGGCAGGATTCTAAACTTCAGTCATTGTTTTTTTTAACTGAAGTAGAGTTGATTTACAATGTTGTGTTAGCTTCTGGTGTACAGCAAAGTGATTCAGTTATATACGTGTAGTATATATACACATACATGTTATATACAGTTTATACGTGTGTATATATATATATATATATATATATATATATACACACACATATACATCTTTCTCAGATTCTTTTCCATTACAGGTTATTACAAGATATCGAATATAGTTCCTTGTGCTATATAGTAGGACTTGTTGTTTGTCTATTTTATATATAGTATAAGCTTTAGTCATTTAATAACCATTTCATCCTTACAACTGTCCTATCAGCGACCCCATTTTACTGATAAACTGAGACAGAGAAATCAAATCATTTGCCCACAGTTACAGTCAGCGGTGGATCAAGAATTCAGACTCTGGTGCTGGAGCCCACATGGGCCACTACGCTCTGCTGCCTGTGGGACCAGCTCTTCCTAAAACTCCCTGGAGGACATGCAGGAGGAGAACACCCTCGTCAAGATCCACAAAGGAGACGGATTCTAAGGCACCTCCCTGCCAGAAAAGCTACCATGAGGTCGCAGCCAGGCAGGCAGGGGAGCGGACTAGCGCTCCGCGTGCTCCCTACTTCCCCAGCCAGCCGGCCATGCGCCGGGGCGAGTGACTGGGTCAGGCCAGTGGACTGTAAGAGGGGCCGCTTCTCACTTCCAACGTACCTCTTCCACCTCTCTCCTCCTGCTGAAGTGGGCCTAGAGAGGATGAAGAAGCCTGCATATGACTCTGTTCGAGCAAGCTGTATTAAACCCTGAGACTTGAAGGTTGATGAGTTGTGAGACCTCACATCAATGACGCCGCCTGATGTAAGAGGAACAAAGACACGCTCCTGAACTTGAACTCCGTTCCCCCTGCGCTCCGGCTGACTCTTCCTCCCCCAGGCTCCTCTAGGCTGGAGTTAGGTCCCACTGCCACCTGTGTGACGGGTTTATTGTGTTCCCAGAGGCCACAGGGAGTGACCTCCAGAACAACGAGGCCAAGTAAGCGGGGGGTGTGGGCCTCTTCCAACGGGGTCCCACTCCAACCCCGTCCAACACCCCTGATGTCTGGAGCAGAACAATCACCATCAAGTAAATCACTGCAGCCTGAGCCTGGTTTCACGTGACAAAAAGGCCCGGGAGGCAGTGGGGAACCTTATTCTGGCTCGGTGGTGCCTTCACTGCCATTTTCTCAAGTAAGTCTGGACATCACTTGGTAACGACATGGCACGGTACTTCTCCAGAGCCATGACTTCTTTTATGACTCCTCCCAGATTCCATTTCTTCTCTATGGAGAGGATTTCCCCATTCTTACAGACAAGGAATGACTTGAAGAGATCCACGGGGCCTCCACGGTAATTCTCAACACCACTGGGAAATAAGTGTTCTGAGTCAACCCTGAAAAGGACAAGACTAGATAGAGTGCTAGTGCTATGTACCAAGCTGATATCATGTGTGCAGAAGCACACAAATGCCAGCTTCATCAAAGTAAACAGTGGGCGGCCGGGACAGAGGTAACAGCCACCCAAAGCCTAACACAGACACGCACCCAACTATCGTAAGCTTCCCAGCCGTGTCACACGAGGCTGATCGGTGTACAATGTTCACTAGTGTTATCAGTGAGGCTAATAGTGCCGCGGATGCCAGTTTCTCTTCCTCTTAAAAATCAGGTGCTAAAATGATGTGTAAAGCTGTTCCTTAAAGAATTACGGGGGAAAAGCGACCATTTCTTCTTCACATCCAACATGACAACACTGCATCACGAAAAGATGTCTTTTTTACAAATACTGGTCTTTACTGACAGATATAAAATAAAGACCATTCCCCACCAGCTCTTCAGAGTTGGCAGTGCCACTCGCCTGGCCCACTGAATGACTGATTCTCCACATCTGAAGGCGTGACAGGAGGGAGCTGGCCTGCACAGTTAGTTGGGAGCGGGCAGTCCTGATTCATTATCCTGGTTTTAAGCCCCCATCTGCCCCCAGGACCGAGCTCCACTTCCTCTGATGGAACACAACCTGCCCCAAACTACCCTTCCAGCCACACTCTCACTCACGACCTTCCATGTCCCTGAAGACCAGCCTCATAAACCTGCTAGCTTTCTCCTCGAAACAAACTGCGCCTGGTCAAGTTCCCGTGCCTCTGCTCCTGCGGCTCTCCCTGCCCAGAGTGACCAGCTTCACCCTGTTCCTCTCCCTTCGTGGCGGGAAAAAAGCCTCTGCATCCTCCAGAGCAGTGTCATTTAGCTCCACCTCCCAACACCCCCCCACCAAAAGAAGGTCTCGTTGCACACCTCCTGCCAATCAGATAGGATCGTCCCGAAGCCCCTGGAATATGGAAGTTCTTGAGCTACCACTTCACGGTTCAGATCACATCTCATCTTCGCTGGCATCTTTTATGACAGCCCTTTTACCATGGACCTCAAATTGCTTGAAGGCATGTTGCCAAAGTCGGAGTTCTACTGTGCTGCAGGCAGCCTCTGAGACCTGCCCCTGCAGTGATTCCCCGCCGCTAAGAGGGCACTCACTCCCTGCATAATCCCCTTTCCAGCCTCTGGGGGAGATCTGTGATTTGCTCCTAATCCAAAGAATACGGGTAATGCCGGTTCTGTGATCAGACTGCAAAAGACGTGCCTTCTATCTTGCTACAGATTCTCATTCTCTCTCTCTCTCTCTCTCTCTCTCTCTCTCTCTCTCTCTCTCGCTCTCTCGCTCTCTCGCTCTCTCGCTCTCTCGCTCTCTCACTCTCTCGCTCGCTTTTTGGGTTTGATGAAGTTAGGCTGTGAGTCAGCATGGAAGCAGATCTGCCCGCAGTCAAGCCTTCAGCAACCCCACTGCATCCTGCAGAGACACAGCTAAGCCACGCCCAGACTCATGACCCACAGAAACTGCTAAAATAAATGTATTTATTATTATATTTATTAAAGTGTTTTAATAAACATGCTGTTTTTCACTGCTGAATTTGTGGTGATTTGTTACACAGCTATAGAAAACTAACACAGAAGGGACAGGTTTAAAAGGGTAGAAATCCTTGGGCTGAAAGATCAGTATCTGCAACTTGATTCTCTAACAGAGGCTCCATGGCAGAAGGGAACTTGAGAGGTCAAGTTCAGCCTCCACTGGCTCCACATCTCCACTTAAGAAAGAGGGAGAGGGACTTCCCCAGCGGTCCAGTGGTTAAGACTCCACGCTTCCACTTCAGGGGGCATGCGTTTGATCCCTGGTTGGGGAACTAAGATCCCGCAAGGCACGCGGTACAAGGGAGAGCGCTCTGTTCTGAACATGACAACTCCCTATCTCTGCCCTCCCTCTCCATCCAGTTCGGTCAGGCTGGTATGCAAGCAGAGCAGCGGGGAATGTCGAAGAGACCCAAGCTGCTTGTTTTATATCATCTTCCACCTGGGGAGCCTGCCTCTTCCTTGGTTGTGCTCCAAACATAAGACCCTTTTGGACTGTTTTGTCCCCAGCGTTTGTGAAAGGCTCTGCTTATTCTGGGCTTTGACACTGTTCTGAAAAGTCAGTGCTTCTCATGCATCTATGGTTTCCTCCTTCAAGGGGAATAGGACAAGGTTGATTTTTTTTCTTCCTTTGTGTTTCTGTACCATCCAAGTCAGGTAAGAATCACAAACAACTTTATCGCATAGGGGCAGAATACCTCTTATCTATACATTTTATTATTAATTTTTATTTTACTGTGAGTTCTTCAAAGCGTTCCCTATACTGTGTCTTTCTTTCCTAGGAATCATCTGTACATCAGTTTCAATTAAGACAATTTCTCTTTTCACGCTAGAATTACAGTACACTTTTCTGTTCCTGGCTCTGTTCCTCTCCCTCTTGCCACTCTGGCCCAGCCTCTAGAGAGCAGGAGACCAGCTGGTTTTCTGTTCACAGCCGTTACTTTCCAGCTGCCAGTGGTTACTTCATTGACTCAAACTTCTTGGAGCGTGTGGCCTGGCCTCCCTGAGCGCGGCGGCCCTACTTCAGACACCCAGACAGCAGCTGTGGCCGTGGCTCCCATAGCCGGCACCCACGCCTGGGTCAGCACGGCGGGCTCTCCCAGCACGGGAGCTCAAGAAAAGGCAGTGAAGGCACTGAAGCCACCACTGCAGTGACCTGGGCACCCACAGTCGAGCGGGGTCACCGTGGTAGATGCAGGACCCACCCTCGTGAAGGCAACTGGCCACATGGCATCTTGGCTCCCGACCTGGACTTGGGCCAGAAGCTTGGTCATAATATACAGCCTAGCAAGTCCTTGAGGGAGACACAATCTTCTCAACACAGTTTGCTTCTCTGCCTAGTAATGAGCTATGACGTAGGGTCAATTTGATTTCTGCTCTCATCTCTGTGCCTGGGTCGAGGCAAAAGAGTATTTTTGTTTTTCTCCATAACCAGAAAAGAACAAGCATTAAGCAGGGGGGCAAGAACACAAGTTGAGCCATTAATGATGAAGCAACACAGTTTGTTTTCATCAATTTCTAACGTCAGTTTCCCTAGGCCTTCGCTCAGCCCATCTTCAACATCCTGGAGCGGAGCTGGAGATGTTTTTTGTTCCTTTTCACTTATTTTGAGTGGAAAAAACACTTCCGAGTGAGAAAGGAAGATGCCTTTGCTTGAACAGCCACTCCCTGCCCCCCAACCCCCAAAAAACTTTGGGAAATTTAGAACTGAGCCTGCTCCTGGCAAAACAGATTTTTGCTATAGCTGTTCAGGGAGAAGACTGCCAGGCAATCGTTTAATTCGGGAGTCACAGAGCTGGAAGGGAGAGCGTTCTAGGGTCCACTGGGAGACCCCAGGGCTTCGTTATCACCTCTGGAGCAATGAGGCGGCCACAGGGAAACACCTTTGCTCCTGGGAGCAAACGCTCTTCTGCAGAGGCCCGCCCACAGCCTCCCGTTCCCCTCCTCTCGTCAAACCTGCAGGGAGCGACCACAAGGCAGCTGGGGGCCAAGGATGCGAAGATGCACCTGGCACTCGTGAAAGAACCGCAACCCCCCCGAAATGCGAACACACTCAAACACAAGTGCCGCCCGCCCGCCCACCAGGGGGCATGGCAGCCAGCACCTCCCTGCCAGCCCTGCGCACCCTTCAGAGCACGGTTCACAGCAGTCTGCGTTCCAGAAAGTACACATGCAAAAGTCTCTTTTCTTCTCCACCATCTTCTCCTTCTCTCAAAAGAAAGAAAGCAAGCGCTGATTAAAACAACAGATCACTACCACAGTGTGCCTACTATTAAAAAGAAAAACCCAACAGTCTGGAAATTCATGCTGAGGTTGCCACAGCAACAGTTCCACAGCCCAACCTGCAACATTAACCATTCCCTGCCCAAATGCTGTAAAGATTCCCAGGGTAGGGAAGACTCCCTTGTTTTACGAGTTGAATTCTCTCCACTGAAAACACTGTTTAAGCACATATTGTGCCATGAATATTCCTCCTCCCAGTTACCTAACAAACAGCAGATAACTCTGGAGATGCCTACTGATAGTTCTTTCGGTTGGAGGACTGGGAGAGACGTTGGTTAGGAAACACTCTTTGAGTTCTTAGAACAAAAAATACGCTTTCTCAACAAAGCATATTCTTAACCAAGCACACAAGGTTATTTCAAGTAATCCAATCAGGTCAGCAACTAGGCGGCTCCAGACTGTGACGCAGTGTCTCCTCCCTCTGTGAACTGGGAAATTCAAAGGGACCCACTGAAGTGCTCTGAACATTCATTCCCAAAGGAGGAGGGGGAGGGGTGAGAAGAAGGTAACTGTTTGGCTTCCCCTCCCAGAACAAAACCCCAGCACTGTACCAGGGAGGTTCTGAATAAAATGCCTGTTCATCGCCATTACAAGGACGAGTTCTTAGTGTCTCACAAAGGCCACCAGGCTCCCTCTACAAAACTGCCCACATCAAATACGTATTGCTGGAAGGGAATCCAAACAGACAGGAAAGCTATCCACGGGGCTGGAATCAGGCAAGAGAGATGGGGGCACGTCCAAGAGGCGCTGGCGAGACTCCAGCTCCACGTGTTTTCTGAGAGCCCCTATAAATAGGAGAACCATATGCCTGGCCCTCCATTCCAGTAAAGCCCTATCTCCAAGGTTTGAGGCACGTGTCCTCAAACACCAGTTTGGAGGCTGATCCGGTGTCCAGTCAAAATGTTCCCAATCTGTAGGAAAAAGCACTCTCGGGGTCCCCAGTGTAACAGGAGAACTTTCTCCCTGTGGCACGGAAAGGAGCACATGACTGAGATCTCTGCTCGGGGGGGTCCGGCAACACATTCCCCTGTGGGTACATGAAAATAAAAAATCTACTACAGAAGAGATACAACCGCGTTTCAGTTGAGGAAAACAAACACAACAGCCTGTTTTCCTTTGCAGAAAGATGCTCCCCCCGAAGCTAAAAAGCATGCTTCCTGCGTTGACCGATGCCCCAGGCAGGCGGGACCTGAGGTCACGACACCATCTTCCCACCACTTCAATACTCTAGTGCCCAGATTCAGTGGTGGGGCAGGAGGCGTCCAGGAGAGGAGAGCAGAAAAGGCAGTGGCCACGGAAGGAGCCCTGCGCGTGGACAGACAAGGAACCCGGGCAGCTGAGGGTTGGCAGCCAGACACGGGGTCCACATTCTCCAGAGCGTGCGAGGGAGTTACAGTCTGACCACATTAGGGAGGGATATTCAAAACACGACTCTTGATTTCAGGATGCCTTTAGCTGCCTTCCGATCAAATGCACACAGCAAGCACTAAAGCAAGAGCTTGATGAACCAGGAAAAGAGAAAAAAAAACAAAATATGAAAGAAACCCAGTCAGCCCGCAAGGTTCTCAAAGTCAATTTGCACAACACTGGTTTGGAACTCAAAATGCACTTCCACAGCAAGTCTGCTATCAGCCCAGGCTGTGATGGACTTAAGGACAGAACCAAAGGACCAGGGAAGCCAAGCGCTGTGTGTGTCTGTTCCCAGGCCCTCGAGATGCCTAGGCCGCATCAGTCGTGGGCCTCAAGTCAAACATCCTCCCAGACAGCTTGAGGCTACCCTCACTCCCATAAATGCCATTTGGTTAAATGAAACAGTAAAAATGAAGCATGTTTTCAGCTGTTTTAAAGGAAGAAATACATACTAAGGCATTTCATCTACAAATTTACTGAACTGGAAACTTTCAGATTTTTCTAGACCAAATACACTATGCATTTTGTAAAATACAGGAGAGCTCCAGTTCAAGAGCAGTTATAAAACTTACGGTCTTAGGAGTCTGAATTAAGGACTAACTCTGAGAGAACTGTGTGGCAGTTTATCTACCAGAAAGTATGATTAAGTATGATTAAGTGGGTGTTTCCGACTATATTTACACATCAGGAAGAGAAAAAAAAAAAAACAATAAAAAAGAGAGCCCCTGGGGACTTCCCTGGTGGCACAGTGTTTAAGAATCTGCCTGCAGGGGCTTCCCTGGTGGCGCAGTGGTTGAGAGTCCGCCTGCCAATGCAGGGGACACCGGTTCGTGTCCCGGTCTGGGAAGATCCCACATGCTGTGGAGTGGCTGGGCCCGTGAGCCATGGCCGCTGAGCCTGCGCGTCCGGAGCCTATGCTCTGCAATGGGAGAGGCCACAGCAGTGAGAGGCCCGCGTACCACCAAAAAAAAAAAAAAGAATCTGCCTGCCAATGCAGGGGACACGGGTTCGAGCCCTGGTCTGGGAAGATCCCACATGCTGTGGAGCTACTAAGCCCCTGCACCACAACTACTGAGCCTGTGCTCTAGAGCCCGTGAGCCACAACTACTGAGCCCGTGTGCCACAACTACTGAAGCCCACGTGCCTAGAGCCCATGATCCACAACAAGAGAAGCCACCGCAATGAGAAGCCCACGCACCGCAACAAAGAGTAGCCCCCGCTCCCCGCAACTAGAGAAAGCCCAAGAGCAGCAACGAAGACCCAACATAGCCAAAAAATAAATAAATTAATTTTTTTTAAAAAAAGAGAGCCCCTGTCTTAAGAGATCTTATAGTTATTTTCTTCTAATTTTCTGCAGTAGACCTATATTACTTTTATAAATACAGAAAAAGTCATTTTGAAAACATTTTAAGGAAACATATAATGAATGGTACAGGAATTTAGAGAAGGCTGAGGTTCCTATGAACAGGCCTAGGAGGGAGAGAGGAGGGTGTGGGAGGGGAGGGGAGGGGAGGTGGGGGGGAGAGGAAGGGAGAAGGCAGGGTTGGAGGGGGGAGCTGACCGGGAAGGGACTCTGAAAAGCAAAAGCTGAGGCTACCATTTATTGGGAGCTGTCAGTTCCCAGGCTCCCGACAAGCATAATCTCATCTCATCCTTGCAGCCACGCAGCGGGGTAGGTCTTATATAATTTCCATTTTAAAGATAACAAAACTGAAAACTAGGGTGACTTGCCCGAAGCACACATCTAGTAAGTGACGGAGTCTGTGCTCTTTCTACTCTACCAGGAATTTTTCAAGTGGGTTCTGTGTTACCAGAAGGATCCCTGGACACTTGGCCTCCGTCACCACCCTGAGCAGGGCAGGCTCTGGGTCCCACTCAGCATCACCTGAGCAGTTCCACCTTAACCCATTTTCTGTATCTTCAGTATCTGTGTAAGATAGCATTTTGTTAAAATACAGGAGTTCCCAACACTTCAAAAAATAAACAGTTTGAAAACCACTGCCCTATGCCACCGTGCCAACTACAAAGGCCCCGAGGGGCTGAGGTATATTTGGCAGGAATATAGATATATTTATGCTGGGCTGGGGACACGGAGGGAGGAAAAGGACTGCGCTGGGCATGTGCTGGGAAACAGAAATGAGACGGAAACATGAGAGCTAGGAAGTTCCAAAGGATGTGGAGTGAGGCAGAGGTGAAGGAGCCTTTCTACTGGTGACACCCATCCACCTCCTGCTCACATAAAAACCAAACGTGCAGGCCACCCTCAAGGCAACCAGCATTTAATAAACACTTCAGAAAGCCCGTTGTTCTGTTAGGGCCAGCTCTGATTTTAAAAATTCAAATACCAAGACAAATGCAACACATGTGCAACTCTATTTTAAAACCACCTGAATGTGTGCCAATCCTGCAAAAGAATGTGGGTTTTCTCAGCATTCCCACTCCCTATGCTGTCTCACCAGGTATGCTGGGCAAGTTTTTTGGGGGGTGTTTCTCCATCCTAGGTTTGCCTCCTACTAATTAAACACTGAAAGGCAGAGCAAAGGGCATTTAGACAAGGTCGAACTTAACTGACAAGAATTCACCTTCAGCCGTAATATAAAGAAAGATCAAATTATGCTGTTGTGCTGATTTATATGGTATATTTATACAAACGTAATCTGATAGTGTTCACAGTTTTAGAGTATTATCCTTAAGAGCAACCCAATAATGAATGTTTGGTATGAGATTTTCTATTTTCCATGATTTATTACGAAGCGATACTCTGTTTAGCAGAGAGCAGTTTTCAAATAGACAAGCGGTAATGCATCGTGTTCATCTGGTTTCACACTCACGACCAGGATCGGACGGTGGGAACCTTCCTGAGAGATGGCCACAATAATGCATTCTACTGCGCGCGCAGGTTGTCTGAGCCTTGCATTCAAAGGCTTTACAGAAGTCAAGAGATAAAAGGGTTTCGAGCTCTCATGGCTTGCTGTAAAAGTCACAATTCTCTAGCCCTTAAATTCGTTCTTAAAATCGGGGTGTTGAAACAGTTCCGTTTAGCTTGGCAAACACTTACTGAGCACCCTATATGTGTGCCAGATGCAGTGGAAATGCTGGGCATTCAAAGGTGATACAGACAATGTGGTGGCCCTGGAGGAGCCTGTGAAATTCAGAGGAGTGAAATATATGTAAATGGACAGCTTCTGTATAACTACAGTACAGATCAGGGTACTATGGAAATACAGAAAGAGCCTGTGAGAGGCGGAATAACGGCCCCCGAGATGTCCACATCCGAATCCCAGGAACCTATAAATATGTTACCTGACATAGCAAATGGAAATTTAAAATTTCAGATGGAATCAAGGTTGCTAATCCACTGATTTTAGAATAGGGAAATTATCCTGGATTATCTGGGTGAGCCCAATGTAATCCACTTAGAAGTGGAAAACAGAGGCAGAGGAAATGTGATGAGAGAAGCAGAGTCAAGAGACGCTAGGCTGCTGCTGACTTTGAAGACAGGGAAGGGGGCCACGAGCCAAGGAATGCAGCTGGAAAAGGCAGGGAAATAGGATTCTCCCCTAAAGCTGCACGAAGTACCGCCAATCCCTCGATGTTAGCCTAGTGATACCCATGTCACTTCTGAACTAGAGAACTACCAGATAATAAATACATCTGTATCATTTTAAACCACTAAGGGTGTAGTGATTTGTTAAGGCAGCAACAGAAAATTAATCGACAGCCCTTCAGTGGGAAGTTACAACTATTTATATGTGAAAACACTCATTCGTACCAATGCTTCATCAGCCACGCTCAGCAAGGAGGGTGAGGCTGTTAAACCTTAATGCTCGATCCAGAAGCACAAATGGCCGAGCCGCACACATTCATCGTGTTATAGTGAGTCTCCAGGGCCTGTTCTCGAAAGATCCTTCATACACTCACCAGCCAAGAGAGCTGTCACTTGGGAGCCAAAGTCTCCAAATACAAGGCCACAACTATTCTGCCAGCACCACCACTTTGAACGTGTAAGTGCCACGTGTACGATGCTCACGTAGGCCTTCTGAAATGTCTGCTGGCAGAGTCTATTCTGCTGCAGCCTCAGACAACAGAGACTATAAATAGAGCTTACTATGGAGCACAGCATTTAAATGTGATACCACAAAAAGCTGCAGAATCACGGGCCAGAGAAAGTCAGCTCCTCTGGAATTGCTCTCCAGAGGAGTAGAAAATAGCCCCAAAGTTACCTGCCAGGCCACATTCTGAAACATTAAATGAAAATGAAGGTGGGAAAGCACAGAGGGACTGCTGCCCCTGGCCCCCAGCCTGGTATTTGTCTGCTCGCTCCAGAGGACTCCGGGTAGCCCAGCCTCAGCAGGACCAAGGCCAGAGGGGAAGGGCCGCACCTAATTCGGTTATTTTCAGGAAAGCCGGGCTCCGGTATGAAATTCTACAGCTGTGTTCAGAATCCATCAACAATCTGTGGCTTAAAATATTATCTTGTGGATGCTGGCAGCAAGTTTAATTCTATGTGCCATATATTAACTACTAAATTTATTACACTGTCCGAAATTGTCTTATTTTTTGAACTTAGAAAACTGCCCACAGTAAGTTTTTAAATCACAAGCAAACTGTGTGCATATAACCACTTTTAAGAACATGTGTACCCTCTCCTCCTCCCATTTCTTTTTTACTTAATTTTTATTGGAGTACAGGTGCTTTACAACGTCGTGTTAATGTCTGCTGTACAGCAAGATGACCCTCCTCCCTTTTCTTGAGCTCCTTTTTTTTTTCCTGATCTACTCATGGCTCCTTGGAGGTCTCACCCAATGTCCTACTTGGCACGTGTGGTCAGCAGGCTGATTAAAGCCGTTCCCCGTGCCACCACAGGTGGGACACTGAGCAGACAGCCCCGCTCCAGCTGAGGCTCTCCGGTTATCGCAGCGATAGGGTCTCCTCTTCATTGCTACCCTCCCCTGGTGCTCAGAACAGCCTCGCCAGTCATTCCAAACCCACATTTTCTCAGGGCAGTGCCTCCAACCCCTTGTACACCGAAGGGAGAGGACGTACATCATCAGCACACACACAGCTCTCCCGAGAGACCTACGAGACAGAAAGAGTCACTGTCCTCTACAAGGGATCCCTTTCCACCCCAGCCCTGCCTTCTCACCAACACTGAGGAGGGAAGGAGAGGGCAGCCCCACAGACTCTGACGTCATACAAAGACAAAGAAAAAAGAACTCGCAGGATGTGACAAACGACTCCTCAACCAGCCAACAAACCCCAAATTAAATGTCCCCGGGTCACCAGCTGTCCTTTTACAGGATCTTGATACAACTTTTCATCTAAATCTAACAGAATTTTGCATCCAAAGGTCCAAAAAGCACATCCAATTCCTATTCCTCTATTTCTCATTTTAATCAGATTGTTGGGAACAAATATACAAAGAGACAAAGGATCAAGACACTTATGAGAAACATTAGTATAGATATGAAGTGATGGTTAGAACTCACAGATTTATGTTACGTTATGCCTTCATGTTCACTGAAATGCACAGTGCTAATCTTCTTCTTTCCAGTGGCTCAGCAAAGGGCCACTGTCACTCTCAACTAAAGCACCTAAGATCTCATTGTTGGATGGAGAGAGCACAATTTTCTCATCTATGGAGCACACCCCAATAGCTACATTGAATGTGATGGTTCTGATGATGCGTACTGCAAAGATTGTTTTAACCTTTACCTACTATTAGGAATATCACAGTGAAACGAAATTTCACTTATTTTAAAAGAAAGATCAGGTGCTGGTGAGGATGCAGAACAACTAGAATTCCCAAACTTTGCTGCTGGGAGTATATATTCTACTCTGGGAAACTGCTGACAAAGTATCTCACCTATGAACTAAAATTTGCAGGTACCAAGCAACAATATTACACTGCAAGTTCTTTTAAACACAAGAACTCCAGCGGCCACACAGGAAGACAATCACTGTGCTATCACTGTTTACTCAACCTCCTGTTAACACAGTAGTAGCACCAGGGGCTGGAGACGGCAAGCTCCAGAGTCATCGTGAACTTTCCTTCACAACCAATGTGCCTGGGCAGCTTCGTCCACAGGTATGGAGCCCAGTCCAATTCGGAGCCTCCCTGTGAACTGAAAGAGAAGGCTTATCAAAGTTAAACAAAAGCCTCAACAGTCTTTGCAGCAAATATATGGAAGCTAGACCACAAAAGATTTGAGGAGGAAGAGTATCTCATCACTGACATTGTTTAAAACAGCAGGCAAGAAAAAAAAAAAGGGGGGGAGGCTAACTTTTGGTCCGCTTTAGCATAGTTTTTAAATTCTCTACAATGGACCCCTTTATTGCCTGCAGACTGGGAGGAGGAGGCCAATCATTGCCATCTCCCTGTTCTTGGTTAATCACTGCCTGCCAATGAGAGCTGAAAAGGATAAGTAATGAAAGTGTGCTAATTTGAAGTTTACATATATTTGAAATTTCTTTATGACCCAATACTCCCACTTCTAGGTATCTATGCTGTAAAAACATGAAAACATGTGCCCAAAGAGACATGTGCAAAATGTTCATGGTGTCAATATTTGTATTGAGTTAGGAAAAAAAAAAATAGGAGAATAGCTAAATAAAATGGGGTATAAGGATATACTGACTATTTTATAGCAATTACAAGCAATAAACTAGAGCTGTAGATTTTATCTACAATACTCTAATTTTTAATTCACATATTTGTATAATTCAGATTGAGTATTTTCAAATCACAATAATCAAAGCTATAAATAAGCAGATTATTAGCCACCATCAGTTCTCAGCAGGCCTATCTATGGCTATTAAACACCTGGTTCTCTACTACTGTCTTCTTGCCACAATCACTGTGAAATACAGATGAGCGCAATCCCTTTGTTGGGAGCAAAGGTCCAGGGATCTGACTCTGTGCATTAATGTGAGTTCCTAGAGATGAATGCCCTTGGCTAAAGGGTGGCCCCAAAGCAACTCATCAGCCATCTAATAAGCACCGGCAAAACTTCCTGAGACAAGTATGGTGCGGACCTATGGGAGAAATTAGATTACCTTCCAAGGCATCACCAGAGAACGGAGCCGGACCCGTCCTGAGCCCATGGAAGTGCATCCTAAGGGAAGCCCCTCCCATAACCCCAAGCTGGGAGTGCCCCAGGCCAACCCCGTGCACAGGAGTGTCCTGGAGCCATCTCAGCGGCGTGCCTGCAGACCCAAAGGGACTCAATTTGCGTTCAAGTTATACTCCAGTGAGTCGTGATCTGCATCAACCCCACTTCCTCCACTGCAGGGTGCCCCCACCTGCTTATCTTCTGGGACGTTACAACACGAAGTAGCCAGCCTGCTAGAACACTAGCCGGAAGCCTCCTTTCACCAGAACTTGTGGAGCATGAGTTGTTATAATTCGTTGTTTCCTAAAGTGTTGTTTGTGGAACATGTGCCTAATAAGAGAGGATTCTACAGTCACGTAAGTTTGGGAAATGTTGACTAATGTATATTATCTTACTCCCACTCCCCACAATGTGTAATGCAAATTATCATATTAAAGGCTCAGCAGAGTTCTAGAGGAAAGAAGTCTGCTTTACTCTCAACCAGGGTTTCCCAAACTCACTGACAAAGGAACGTTTGTCCTACCTAAAAGGACTGTTTTTCAAACTGAACTCATCTTAAGAATCGCCTAGGACTACTGTTAACACGCTGGGGTCCCACTACCCAAGCACAACCCCTCCACCCCCAACCTCTGAAAGGCTTCAAGGGAAAGATCTCATCATTCAACAAGCAGCGCAGGTGGCTTATCATCGGACCAGTTTTGAAAATACTGACAAACCAGCACCGGGCCAGAAACACTACTTCCTGTTCAAATGCTTCTAAGTGATTTCCAGAGCAATTTCCTAATTTAAAGGCAGGATCCTGGGAATTCCTTTGGGGTCCAGGGGTTAGGACTCAGTGCTTTCACTGCCATAGCCCGGGTTCAATTCCTGGTCGGTGAACTAAGATCCTGCAAGCCACACAGCATGGAAGGAAGGAAAGAAAGAAAGAAAGAGATGGGGGAGGGGGCGGGGATCCTAAGCACCATCGTCCACTTAGAGCAGCCAGGACACGGAGTGGAGTCCTACTGCACTTGAGTGGTCACAGCAGCAGGTTTCCATCCTATGGGTCTATCCACCAGGTTAACCATCATCGTTACACCACCAACTGACTTCTTCAATGTATCATCTCCCACAGTTTGCCACAAAATCCCTATGAGAAAAGCACTATTATCTTCCCATTTTGAGGAAATGAGGAAACAGGCTAAGGAATTTTAAGTGATTTGCCCTAAGTCAGAGTTTCTCAGCACCATGGACATTCTGGGCTGGAGGATTTTTGCCATGGGGGTGGAGAGGCTTCCAGTGCCCTGTAGGATGTTTAGCAGCATCCCTGCCTCTACCCACTAGAGGCCAGTATCAAATCCCCTTCAGCCGTGACAACAAATGTCTCCAGTCCTTGCCAAATGTCCCCTGGGGGCAAAATCAGGTAGGGACCACTGCCCTGCATCAGGTCAGAGCAGAGGACACAGAGTCTCCACCAGCCCACCGCCTGGGAGCAGCTGCAATGCCACCCTTTGCTGCTGGCAAGCTGAGAGGCCCAGCAGGCCCCAATGGAACCCTCACCGCTCTGTCTCACAGGCTGTGAGCCCTGAAGCAAGGCCTGGGAGAAGCTCACGGAGTGACACAGTGAGAGGTGCAGCCAGTGCCAGCGGTGACTTCTGGCACAGATTCATCCCTCAATAAAGTAATGCCTGGTGTGCATCTTTCTTCCTGTCCTGCCAAAGGCTCCGGTTGCAAGTATCAAAGATTCTCATTCTTTTCATTTAAAAAGAACCACAGAAAAAGAATTCTGCCTGCAAGGGCATACCTAGTGTATTCAAGACCCAGGAAGGACCATTTTTTAAAACACTCTCCTCATATGAAAAAATTATTTTCAGTAATATGTAAAAATCCATTATTTTTATAATTTGTTCTTTAGTATCAGAATCATCAATTTTAAAATATACATTTCAACTTTACTGATATTATGCAAATTTAGTAACACAGTTCATGTATGAACTAAAATTTGCACTTACCAAAGAAAAATACTACACCTCCAGGTCTCCGCTGTTTCAATTTTTAAGCAGAAACAAAAACTCCAAATGGTCACAGAGAATGACAGAATTACAAACCTCAATAATACTATGATTGTTCATTTCAAATCTACTGTTTAAATGCAGAAATATACAGGGGTTGAATACACGAAGAATGTCTGAAGCTAGCTGGAACAATTCCAAACTCTTAAAAATCTTCTCTCAAAATGAATTCACATAGCTGAATCCCATGCCATGTGTTGGAGGCTACCTGTATAATTAGGAGTCTCTGATTTAACTTCCATGTAGTCTACGATGTCTGCTAAAGGATAAGTAATCAGGACTTCCCTGGTGGCGCAGTGGTTAAGAATCCTCCTGCCAATGCAGGGGACACGGGTTCGAGCCCTAGTCTGGGAAGATCCCACATGCCACGAAGCAACTAAGCCCGTGCACCACAGCTACTGAGCCTGTGAGCCACAACTACTGAAGCCCGAGCACCTAGAGCCCATGCTCTGCAGCAAGAGAAGCCACTGAAGTGAGAAGTCTGCCCACCACAATGAAGAGTAGCCCCCACTCGCCGCAACTGGAGAAAGCCCCCACACAGCAACGAAGACCCAACACAGCCAAAAATAAATAAATAAAATAAATAAATATTTTTTTAAAAAGGATAAGTAATCAAAAAGTACTCATTTGAGGCTCACATATATATTGTTAAAACTCAAGTTACCACAGCAATTATTCAGAACACACACCAACAAAAGATTTTTGTTGGAGGAATATGTTATCACCAACATTCAGAATTATAGGCACAATTCTAGACTTTCAGACTTTGCAGACAAACTTTTGGATGGTTTTATTATTACTATTAAATTTCCTACAGACACTGCACCCCTTTATCACCCACACCAGAGCAGACTACTCCTACCACCCAGTCCTTGGTACACCACTGTCTGCTTCACAGGGTTAAAATGGTACTCAGAAGTTCCAAGCCCATAAAGTAGTTGGGTGCCAAAGAATAATGGAAAGAGAAGAGTCACAAGAAAATCATCATAAAAGAAAATGCAGTGGAGAGATCTCCTGGTCCCACCTCTAGTCTGACTCCAGCGGACTGTGTGAGAAAAGCTAAGAAGTGTTTCCAGGCAGTGCAGTGGAGGGACTCAGCACACAGGCTTTGAAGGTTGGCTGCTGCTGTGTGACCCTGGACAAGTCACTGAATCTCTCTGGGCCTGTCAGTTTTCTCATCTTCAAGATGGAGACAAATAATATCTGCCCCATGGAGCTGTTGTAAGGTAATAAAAGGAAAGCACAGAACTAAGTGCTCTGCATATAACAGTCAGCTGTACCTGGGAAGTATCTTGAAATTACTGAATCTGGATGATGAATATACAGGGATTCATCATACTGTTCCCTTCTGATGCCCTACACATACTTGCGTCAATGACTGGATGTCGGACTGACTCCAGGCATTCATTACAGCATACAAACCAAAATGGGGCTAGCGCTTCCAGATCCAAGCCCCCGATGACCCGAGACTGGCGCCCTGAATCCTTCCGCTCTGCATGGACCAGAGCCAGCAGGGACACAGCAATGATATAAGGACTGCTGCCAGAGGAGGGAAATCCCCGCAAAAGGCTGAATGAACTGAATGCAATGCATACCACAAACGGCAAGCTGGGAAGAAAGCCAGGGACCCCCTTCAGCACATGCAGGACTTTCAAGCCACCCAAGGCTGGGCAGGCAGGCAGGCAGGCAGGCAAGGAAGCCCTCAGCCAGGCTCACCCTCGAAACACAATGAAAGCCAAGCCAGTGTCCTTCCCCTGCTCTCCTAAGACACCTCTCGGCCTGCCCGACAGCCTGCCCCACGCGCTCCCCACAAAGCTTCCGATGTCGTAACAAGGCTTGCAGGATGCTCTTCGTGTGCGTGTGGCCTCATCAGCCCCTGACCTATGAACCAAGCTTGGGCGGGGGGCCACCCCACCTCCGCACATCTCCTAGTGCTCCGACTTCAGTCGTTGTCTTTTCCAAGGTCATCACTTAGCACACCAGCTCCGCCAGCATCTCACTCACAGAGCAAGCCAAGCGTGGTTACAAACTAACACACGTCCATAGGAAGCAGGAGGCCTGAGGGCCGGGGCCCACTCCTGGCTAACCTAGGACTTTAGACTGGCAGGCGTGAGTCTCACTTTCCACACCTATAAAACTGGGTAGTAATCCTGCCTCCCTATCGAACTAGTAAAATCATGGTGAGGATGAGAATGCACGCTGCAAGCTGTGACCTGGGACGCCCACACACGCTGTAGTTCCCTGAGGTGCCAGCCCCTCCCTAACACCCCGCCCTGCTCTCTGCCCTCTTTCTGGCTCCCTTCTGTCTCTGCCCTAAAGGCTTAGATCACTACAAACAAACAAACAAACCAAAATCAGTATATCTACACCACACCCTAGCATAAAAAGGAGTAAGAGGACTTCTAGGGAGTCACCCATATAAACAGGTTAACACCAGGCAAAATCTCTTATGCTGTGAAACACTGAGAATCAGACATCTTATCACAACCCCCAAGACCAACAGCTGGGGTTCCCTTTCAACTTCTGAGCCCTCTGGAAGAAGGGAGTATTTTGATCACACCACAGAGATTCTGCTTACAAAAGGAAAGCGGCTTCTCCCACTGAAAACAACACTGGTAATAAGGAAGAGCTCAGAAGCCAAGCAGACGTGGATTCTGAAAAATCTAAATATAACAAGAGTCACCTCCAGGTTAATTATCCAAATATCAGGGTTAGGATAAAGCGTACCAAAAAACTCTTCCAGCTCTTTAAGGTAATGGCTCCAATACTCATGAACTTTTTGTCATCACATTAAAAACAAAAACAAAAAACAAAACAAATAAACACACTGCTTAAAGTGCTGAGAAACCAGGTCTTAATGGAGAAATGGATCCAGGTGGAAATCAGCTTCCTGCGGCTACTCAACCTCCCATGTCCCAGCTGCCCCCTCCCTGCACCAGCAGCTGAGTTCCCTGTGCACGTGCAGATGGACACGTGGGCCAATTCCTGGAAAGAGGTGACGGTTGGAAACCACACATGCTCTGGCTGCCTGAAATGTCTTCATGAGCTCAACTGTCACCACAGAAACCCCTGAGACTAGGTAAACAGCCAAATGTCAAATATCAAATTCTGCAGTTATCTCATGCCCTTGGGGAAAATGTCATTCACCATCAAAGTTATCAAGAAAGCACTAAAAGATGAACCACACATGCCATAAAGCAGCCTCCTTCCTTTTAGCATCCAGCACAACAGGTAGCTATTTAACGTGACCTCCCCCAATACTAACCCACAGGAGTTCATGCATTAATCCCATATGTACCAATGTCCTACTCTCTCTGGGACACTGTGCCCAAGGCTGGAGATGAAGAAATAAGAGCCTGGATCAAAGAAGGCAGAGCTATAAATAAAGCAATGTAATACAAGACAATAATACCAGCTGATGTATGTACTTAACATCTACTATGTGCTAGTCCAGCGGGCCTCAAAATGTGGTCCCTGAATCCCCCAAGAAGCTTTCTGGGGGTCTGAAACCATCTGTATTGTAACACAAAGAATTTTTTGCCTTTTCATTGTGTTGACTTTTGCAGTAATGGTGCAAATGCAATGGTGGTTAAAACTGCTGACGCCCTGGCACAAATCAAGGTAGTGACACCAAACTGTACCAGTAATCCTTGTATTCTTCCCCTCACACTCACAGAAAGTGGGGGGGGGGGGGGGCCAGTTTCACTTAAGAATGCCCTTGATGAAACAGTAAAGATAATTAATTTTACTAGATCCCTACCCATGAGTAAATATCTTTTTAATATTCTATGTGATGAAATGGCACGTATTTCAATGGTCACCTTGAGAAAAAGCTCTTATGTGGCAATTGAGTTGTAAGCTAAACTAGCCACTTTTTTCACAGAATATCATTTTTACCTGAAAAAATAAATGACAAACTATAGTTATTCAGACTTGCCTACCTGTTAATATCTGAAGAGAGCCTGTTAACTTCAAATCTGCATTGTTAATGGTATAAAATTTGAGCTTTCACTTAGAAGTCAAAACTCTAGAAACTCATGTCTGCCACCGTAACCTTGAAGATTTCTAATCATCAGGACTTTTCTGATGAGATCACAGGTGAGTCAAGTGTGATTTTATTTTTATTTTTTAAAATTTATTTATTTATTTATTTTTGGCTGCATTGGATCTTCATTGCTGCACGCAGGCTTTCTCTAATTGCAGCGAGCAGGGCCTCTTCATTGTGGTGCATGGGCTTCTCATTGCAGTGGCTTCTCTTGTTGCGGAGCACGGGCTCTAGGCACGTGGGCTTCAGTAGTTGTGGCTCGGGGGCTCTAGAGCGCAGGCTCAGTAGCTGTGGCGCACAGGCTTAGTTGCTCCGTGGCATGTGGGATCTTCCTGCACCAGGGCTCAAACCCGTGTCCCCTGCACTGGCAGGCAGATTCTTAAATACTGCGCCACCAGGGAAGTCCCTAGTGAAGTGTAATTTTAGATAGATTGATAGAGGTGAGTGAAGTGTAATTTTAGGTAGACAGACAGACAGATAGATGGATGGATGAAATATAACAATATTTCAAAGATCTGCATAACTTGGTAAACCAATATTTTCCAAATGATCAAAGCATGATGTTACAAAACTTTGGATGGGTAAAAGATCCATTCAAAGTGCAAGCTAGATCAATACATTTTAATGTAACAGAATAAATGGTTTCAGATTCCACATTGCAATTAACCTTCAGTAAACTACCACCTCTCGAGTTCTGGTATAGTATCAAAGAATATCCACATTACATTAAAAAAAGAAGGCTATAGGAAAAATACAATCTCACCATTAACATCATACTCAACGGTGAAAGGTTGAAAGCTTTTCCTCTACAATCAGGAACAAGACAAGGGTGCCTACTCTCAACATTCCCATTCAACACAGTCCTGGAAGTCCTAGGCAGAGCAATCAGGCAAGAAAAAGAAAAGGCATTAAACTTGAAAAGGAAGAAGTAAAATTGGCTCTATTTGCAGATTACATGATTTTTATATATAGAAAGTCCTAAAGAGTTCACCAAAAAACCATTAGATATAATCAACAAATTCAGTAAAGTTGCAGGATACAAAGTTGACACACAAAAATCAGCAGCATTTTCTATACTAACAATGAATTATCTGAAAAAGAAATAAAGAAAACCCATTTTCAATAGCATCAAGAAGAATAAAATTCCTAGAAGTAAATTTAACCAAGTAGGTGAAAATCTTCTACACTGAAAACTACAGGACACTGATGAAAGAAATCTAGAAGACACAAATAAATAAAAGGGTATTCCGTGTTCATGGATTGGAAGAATTAATATTGTTAAAATGTCCATACTACCAAAAGCCATCTATAGATTCAATTCAATCCCTATTCAAGATTCCAAAGGCATTTTTTTTACAGAAATAGAAAAAAAGCCTAAAATGTATTTGAAACCACAAAATATCCCAAATAACCAAAGCAATCCTGAGAAAGAAGAACAAAGTGGGAGGCATCTCACTTCCTGATTTCACGCTATATTATAAAGCGATAGTAATCAGAACAGTATGTACTGACATAAAACCATGTGCATACAGTAATGGAACAGAATCAAGAGCCTAAAAATAAACCCCTGCATATACAGTCAACTAATATTTCTCAAGGGATTCAAGCATAAACAATGGAGAAAGGAGAGTTTCTTCAATAAATGATGCTGAAAAACTGGATATTCACAAGTAGAAGAATGAAACAAGACCCGGATCTTACATCACTCACAAACATAAACTCTAAATGGATTAAAGACTTAATGTAAGACCTGAAACCATAAAACTCCTAGAAGAAAACACAGAAATAAAGCTCCCTGACATGGGTCTTGGCAATGATTTTTTGGATATAACACCTAAAGCACAAGCAACAAAATAAAAAATAAACAAGTAGAACTACATCAAACTAAATGATTCTGCACAGCAAAAGAAACAATCAAACATGAAAGACAACCTACAGAATAGGAGAAAATACTTGCAAATAATACATCTGATAAGGGATTAATAGCCAAAACATATAAAAGAATTCAGTAACAACAACAAGAAAATACCCAATTAAAAATTGGCAAAGGACCTAAATAGACATTTTTCCAATGAAGACATACAGATGGCCAATAGGTACACAAAAAGGCGTTCAACATCATTACACATCAGAGAAATGCAAACTAAAACCACAATGAGATATCACCTCGTGCCTGTTAGAATGGCTATCATCAAAAAGATAAAGAGATAACACATGCTGGTGAGAATGCGGAGAAAAGGAAACCCTTATGCACTGTTGGTGGGACTGTAAATTGGTACAGCTACTATGGAAAACAGTATGGAGGTTCCTCAAAATATTAAAAATAGAACTACCATATGATCCAGAAATTCTACTTCTGGATATACATCCAGAGAAAAAGAGAACACACTGTTGAAGAGATATCTGCAACCCAATGTTCATAGCAGCACTATTTACAATGACCAAGACATGGAAACAAACCAAGTGTCCACTGACAGATGAATGGATAAAGAAGCTGTGACATATATAAAACGAAATACCACCAGAAAAAGGAAGGAAATCCTGCCTTTTGCTACAGCATGGAAAGACCACAAGGGCAATTATGCTACCTTTACTGTACCTCTGAAACTCTAAAGGGTGACTTCTGAATTCGTCTCTCCAAGTCTGTGCTATGACGGATGCACGGAGAGGAGCTTAATAAGCACAGGAAGTGCAGCACTCTGTCTGCCTGCTGGTGCCTGTCACAGGCAGTCTTTCATGGGAAACCAAGAAGCACAGAAGAGAAAACAGAAGAAAGAGAGATACTACGGATGAAAGTGAAGGAGAGATGAAAGAGTGGAAAAGTGGGCAGGAACCGAAGACAATGAAAGGAGAAGGGCCCCACACTTGGGACTGCACACAGTGTCATCACTGGGGACTGGCTCCTTTCACTCAGCCCAATACTCTGGAGATGCACCCAGGGTGTTACATGTGCAGGTAGTTCGCTCCTTTTGATTGCTGTGTAGCGTTCCATGATGTACTCATTGACCTGTTTAAAGACGTCTGGGTGGTTTCCAGTTTTTGGCTCTTCCAAATAAAGCTTCTATGAACACTCGGAAGGAAGGAAGGGAGGGACGGAGGGAGGAAGTGAGGGAAGGAGGGAGGGAGGGGCACTGACCTATCCACACTCTCTCCCTGGAGCTTTTCAACTTCCTTTCTTAAAAATCGGAACCATCGGGCTTCCCTGGTGGCGCAGTGGTTGAGAATCCGCCTGCCGATGCAGGAGACACGGGTTCGTGCCCTGGTCCGGGAAGATCCCACATGCCGCGGAGCAACTAAGCCTGTGAGCCATGGCCGCTAGGCCTGCGCGTCCGGAGCCTGTGCTCCGCAACGGGAGAGGCCACAACAGTGAGAGGCCCGCATACCACAAAAAAAAAAAAAAAAAAAAAAAAAAAAAAAAAAAAAAAAAAAAAAAAAAAATCGGAACCATCATTCTTAACCCTTTTTCTTTTCTGTCAAATGACAAGCATCAGAGTACCTGCTCAGCACCACTTTGTAACAAGTGCTGACAATACGCTTTTGTCTCCTTTGCATCCTGGTTTTAACAATCCAAATCTCTTCCATGGACAATGACTTCATTTTCTCCCTTTTTTGTCAGCATTCTCTTTGGCATATTTACCTATTTTCCAGAGACACATATATAAGACCTCTAGTTAGACTTCTAGTATGCTGTGAACATAAACTGTTTCAGAATGCATATCTGACAAACCAAGAAAAACTTCACAAAGATCACAGTTGCATCACCATTCAAAGAGGTGCTTCCCACTGGCTCAATTATGAAACACCACCCCATCTGCACCTGCAAAACATTTCAACACAATCTCTAGGTTACAAGTGTCATTTATCACTATCCTCTATGTCATGAGACATATTTTCAGCACTAAAACTCAATGTGCACTCATTCATCACAAAGATGGATGAGAGCTAAAACCCAGTGTGACTGGCTATGGAGACGAACAGAACAGAATACTCTTTTAAAATATTTATATTGATTTGTCGAGTTCTCATAGAGAAAGCTTCTTTTCCTGTTTCTCTGTGAGGAAACATCTGTATTCCTACTGAGAAAATGGAAGGATCAGCTATCCAGCAACAATGTCAAATACATTAAAAATTAACAAGAAAAAATTAACCCCATGGTAATATTCCTTCTCTGGTTTCATAAGCTACATAGTATGCATACTTCACACAGCTGCCCTACTAAATGTCTAAGCCTCAGCATTTGTCCTGAAAAGGAAAGGGCCAAAAATAAATCATTTCAAGATGCCCAGGGTTCTATGGGCAAAGACAAAGCAGAGCAACTTTAATGGGGCAAACTTTAATTTTATAAGCTGCATCCCTTGCCATAAATGTTATATATATCTAATTATGTGCTACTCTCAACTAGTTGCCAATCCAAAAAAAAAACCCTGTATAAAATGATGTCATCACTATCTGTACACTACTTTGCTAGAATAAATATGTGCTTCCTTCTATGCAATCACCAGGAAAAAAAAAATGAAACCACTATTTGCACAGGGCACTTTACGAAACAAGTTAACACAGTCATAAAGAGCACCCACTACCTCTTTACTACACAACGCGCACAGCCGTGGGATTGGAAGTTCAGAGCAGAATCCCGGGGGCCTTGCCCGCACGGCGCTGAGGAGGAGGGGGCACACTCACCCGCTCTCCTCTGCCTCGTCACCCCTCCCGAGAGGTTCAGCCAAACGCTGTCGGGAAGCTAGTAATCTGTATTAACAACTGTAGCGTGGACTACAGAGCACTTACTGTGTGCCAGGCCTGGGCCGCCCACCCCTAAAAGGTAGGTTTCATGATCCCCACTTTGTAGGTTAATAAGGTGACAGGATGTAAATAACCATCCCAAGCCACACCCAGGGAGATGCAGAGCCAGGATTCAAACTCAAGTCAGCCCAACCCCGGCTTATCCTCTGACATTTACATACATTTTCTTATTACATTTTATTACAGTTAAAATTATTCCTAGATTTAAAAATCCTTTCAGTTATAACCTAGCAGAAGAAATAAAAGCACGACTAAAAATAACCATAATATTAAGAAATGTGTTTCCATTCTCTATGGGATGAGATCTTCAGTTAACCAACACCTAATGAGCACAGAGGAGGAAGGCGGAGCAGGAAAGGGTAATTCCGGCCAAGGCCTGAGCCAGCATGAGCAAAGGCACGTCGTCGGCAAACAGCCGGGCCTGTTGGGAGAGTGACACACGGGACGGGGGTCCTCGAAGGCAGACGAGCGATGGCCTGGGCACCACGGAAGGCACCGGGCTCACGCCTGAGACAGTGAGTCACCTAAGCTTTGTAAAGAGAAGAGGATAACGCAAGACAGACCTTTGCAAGACAAATCTCTGCAGAATCAGTGCAAGCTATCCCACGCACGCTGCTAACAGTGAGACTCCTCTCCTACCGACAGAACCCAGTGCTGCCGCCTGCCTCCCGCCCTCTCCTCCTTCCTGACTGTCAGAGGCAATGGAGCCCCTGGGGGAACCCCATCCCTTCCCTCCTCCTTCTCCACGATGGCTCTTTAAATTATTCTGAACCTTCTTCCCCTCTATACCAGCTCCATCCTCTGGGCCTTCAAAACACCTAAGAATCTGTCATTTGAGGGGGGAGGGGGGGGAAACAAACCTGCTTTTTCATTTTCAGATCTCACAAATGAGTGGTCTGGCCCCTCACTGCTGGGCAATTTAACTTCTGTTCCCACTGAAATCTTTACAGAACACACCAAACTGCCATCCTTCGCTCATCAAATGCAATGGAACTCCCTCAGCCTTCACCCACTTGCCTGAACACTCGTATTGTTGATCATCCTCTTCATCTTGAAGTTGTTTCTTCCCTGGACCTCTGTGGCTGCCTCTCCTGGCTCTCGTCCTAACTCTGACCACCCTTTTCCACTTGACCTCCAAACCAGGTGGGTGCTGCATCCCCACGTCCCATCCCGGGCCCTACAGCCTACGCCATGGGAACACTTATTAACATCTCTGCCCTGTCCTTACCCATCTCAGCTCAAGCCCCACATTTAAAACTGTGGGGAGGATGAAAAAACAGGTCCCAACTGGGACAGACTTAGTTTGAAAGGGCAAGATGAGATGTTTAGAAAAGCAGGCAGAAGTGAAATTGTGGCAAGCCTCCCAGGTCAGGGAGAGTCAGCGAAGGTCACTGAGGAGGGAGGGACTCTTCAAACTGGCATTTGCAGGTTAGCCTGGCAGGGTGGTAAAGGATGGGTCTTGAAAGCAGAGGGGGCCAAGGAGACCACTGAGTCCAGCCTTAAGAAATGAGAGCAGGAGTGAGTGTGGTGACAGTGGCAACAGAAAGGAAGAGAAGGTCCCCTCTCACCAGTCCACCGTCACTAACCAGGTACCATATTTCCTCCTGCGTCTCCTCGGTAACGCTGGGTAGTGCTGTTACCGACGTCATCCACATACAGTCCCTGCTGTGAAGGGACACACAGGCTAGGTGGGTATGACAGGAAAAGATGTCCAGCCTTTTAAAAAAAAGCCAAAAACCTCACAGAACAAAAAGTGAAATAAGTTATGTGAGAGGCAATCAACAATGAACAGGGTTAAAGAGCTTCTATCCAAAGTAGTAACACTACCTGGCCAAGGCTCCAGATAACCACACAGCAATAGAAACAGAAGATCCCTGATCATTATCATCCAATGTCTATAACTAGCTAAGTCAGAACAACGTTCATCTGAGGCTTCATAACCAGCCCACTTCCAGGCATACACCAAATACATATAAACGCCCAAAGAATATAGGTAGGGTGAAAGACAGAATTCACCTCCCTTCTTTGAGCATATGCCCTCAACAGTGAAATCTCGGTGTTGTAGTGAGGCTTGTAGGAGCTAAGGCTTTAGGGCAAATCATCTGAGTGATTTACTGAAAACACATATTCCACAGTTCCATCCTTAAAAATTCTGATTTAGAAAAATCTGTGTTTTCAAATAGCCATCCAGGGAATTCCGATCCAGAACAGTGTACCAGTCACCCTTTTAAATGCTCTCAGAAGTGGTCTGCCAAGCCTAGAGTAACACAAGTCAGAATTCAAATATACTTTATTAAGATATTTGGTTGGGGCTTCCCTGGTGGCGCAGTGGTTGAGAGTTCGCCTGCCGATGCAGGGGACATGGGTTCGTGCCCCGGTCCGGGAAGATCCCACATGCCGCGGAGCGGCTGGGCCCGTGAGCCATGGCCGCTGGGCCTGCGCGTCCGGAGCCTGTGCTCCGCAGCGGGAGAGGCCACGGCAGTGGGAGGCCTGCGTACCGAAAAAAAAAAAAAAAAAGATATTTGGTCGCCTCTAATCTAATAAAAATATTGATTTCTCTGGGGTCCAATTTATGAAACTCACACAAATGTGATAACGTGCAGAAGCAGAAAAATATTCCATCACACATCAGTAGGCTACATCTCAGAAACACACCTCAACTGCAAATTTTTATATATGTTCAGCTCACCCAAGTCGGTTCAGAACACTAATAAAAGTCCTGTGAAAATCTCAGGCAAGAAAAATTTAATAGGGGAAGCCCAATGGAGCAGTTTTCTCAAATGGGTATATTAAGCTATAAAATAAAGAATGCTGTCCAGCATCCAGTTCTACCTACAGTACCACCATGAAAGGAATTCAGGGTGAAGATCAGGAATGAGGCACTCCATGTTCTGAGAAAACAGGCAGAACGGGCCCTCACACAGTTAGGCATTTTTAGGAGGAAATTTTATGAACACAGATCCTGGCATCTTCCCATACTTAGAAAAGCACTAAAATCATTAACGGAGATATCTGTTGCTCGTGACGAGCAGCAACTTCTACCGAGAGGCGGGCCTGATTACACACATCCTTCACCAAAATCACACACATGCGTGTCTCTGTGGAGCAGGCCCTCAGAGCTATCCAAGAGGCTGTCTGCCAGGCTGCAGTCTTTAATGAGACCACCACCGCCCCCCACCCAATCAAACTGAAACAGCTCTAACGCTGTGTGTTTTTCTTTTTCAAGTAAACAAAGCCAAGAATTTATTTTCTTATATTTTCATAACTCTTTCCCATAAAAAAATTGACTGGAATTTCTTCTGTGTTTTCTGAAAGCAAGAATCCAAGTTTTCAGGGATCACAGAAACAGTTCCGTTTAGGACTTGCCAGAGACCACACACCCCCTGGACTCCGCTGAGCTTTTCATCCCTGGCTTTCCAAATGTGACGAACAACAAATCTGCCCCTGAAGCCAGACGATGTTCATGCCCTTAACAGTTTGGCTGAAGCCTCTGGCGGGATGCAATATGGTGCTAATGGGTCCACGGTCCCAGGTGGGATCTCTGTCAAGGCTCATCTGTCCTGCTCTGTTGTTCTGTCCCACTGACACCCACAGGGGGAAGTCAGTACCCACACAGTCACCAGCACTTCAGACACTCTTAACTAACCTTGTCCATATCAGAGTGCAAGGCCATTTCTGCCTGCTGATGAACTAGTCCAGATGCTTTTTGTGCATTTGGCACTGGACTACTTCCACAAAGCAAGTTGGGTGGTGTCCATGAAGTGAGACCAGCAGGAAGTTCCTCGAGATAACAGGCAGGATACTGCCGCTCCTTCCTATACACCAGGAAAGTGGAAAACACTGCAGGGTTTCTCAATAGAGCGATGAGAGCTCAGAATTCAGTGGTGGAAAGTACACCAGATTGGAGTCTGGAGAGCTGCTCGCCCAGCCCTACTGATCAGCCTTTCAGCAGCCTTGTGACCTGGGATAACACGGAGCCTCAGTTAAGGAAACAGTAAGATGATCTCTGAGGCCCCTCAGAGGTTCTAAAATCTAGGATTCTGTGACTCTTTCCTTCAAAATTCTGTCCTTTATCCCACTGGGAAGGGCCCGTGCAGGGCAAGTCAGTGCTCCAGGGCAGCCCTCCGGTCTCTGGGAGGGGAATGCAGATGGCTCCACTGCAAACTGGGAATGGTTTCACCAGTACAGACATGCCTCTGACAGCCTAGCAGAGTATACAATGACAACCACATCTGTGAAAATAACAAGTACATATATTATCTATGAATACTCATTTGCAGATGAAAAGAAGCAAAAAAGTTTAAGACAATTTTATATAAGAAAAACTCAGAACAAAGAAAAGCTTATCAATGCATTGTAAAAATGTTTTTTCTTTTTGCAAATTAGGAGAAGACTACGATTTTTTCCATTTTTGTGGTAGTGCAGTTTCTGCAAATGAAAAATACTAGGACACAATCTGCAAATCAATCCTAAAGATGAGGATTAAAAACGTGAAGCCTAGAAAACTCACAAGACCTGCCCAAGGTCATGCAGCTAACAGAGGCTGAGTAAACATTATAGCAGGTCTCCCGATTTCTAGGTAGGTGTTTCCCACTACACAGCTGCCTTCCAAAAGGCACGTTTCTCACACCTCTGTTGTACTGCCCTCCAGGCAAGAAGACTTTGTTGCCTCGCCTGTAATCAATTCCAGCTCTAACCTTTCTTACTTACAAGAGTTTCCTTGGCATGTGCACCTAAATCACTCTTCTGATAATTTTACCCATTTCCTCATGTTGATAAAAAATGGCCTTCAAAAAAAAAAAAAAAAAAAGGCCTTCCATCTAGGTAGTAACCAAGCTCTTTAAACCAGCAACTATACTCCAAAGTTTTACAGAGGGGCGGAAGGGGGGAATCTGTGTGTGACTGTTCTTTGTATCCCATTACTCAGGAGACTGGGCAAAATGAGAGGTCCCTGAGAGGAGGTTTTTTTAAATAAAATATTTTACTTCTGGTCATTCAGACGTGCCTTTTTCTGGTTTAGGAAAATCACTTTCAGACTGCAAACCTGTGAAGGTGTCCAGGGAGAAAACACAGGTACAGGGGTGCCCTCACAACCCTGCCCACCGCCACCAACCAACAGCGCGACCCCCACAGAAGAGGCCGCCAGGGGAGCCAGCCTCGTGGAGAACTGCAGCCCAAAGATGCCTGACTCGCTGGTTCCAAGGTCCCATGGTCAGCACTCTGGACTCCGAATCCAGAGATGCCTAAATTGTCCCAAGTTTTAAGGTGTTTCTTTTATTCTATAAGATCCATGCGATTTGAGCCCATGTCATCTCACAAGAAATGACCTTTACCTAGTAACATTATTAATAAATTAATATTTGTTGAGTGCTTATTCTGTACCAAAGTAAGTGATCTTGATCTTTTTTCCCATTTTTATCCCCCAAACAAGTCTCTGAGGTAGATATTTTTATTATCCCATTTCACAGAAGAGGAAACTGAGGCTGAGGGAAGTGACATAACAGGCCCAGGCACTCGCAGCAGGTGCTCCAAGAACATTAACACATTTGCCTCTTTCACCTTCTTATAGATCTAATAAAGCCTTCTTGTTCTGTGACTTTTCATTGTATACCTTATTTCCCACATAACTCCTCTACTCTCTGATAAGCAAGTGTTGATTTACTCCCAGCCACGTACAGTCCGACATATTGCACATGTTCAATACCTGTTCAGAGAAAAAGCTTTTCACCATCCATTCTAAAGTTTGGGGATTTCATCTCCGTGCTAATAGTCCTGCACTGCCTCAGGTTCAATTCTAGTAGAGCTCAGTTCCCACCAGAATTTTTAAATTATCACTTTCTCTAAAATGCAGGCAAATAAGCATATGTCATCAGGGTAATGCAAATTAAAACGAGATATCACTACATACCTATTAGAGTGGCCCAAATCTGAACACCACCACCACCAAACGCTGGTGAGACATGGAGCGACAAGGACTCTTATTCATTGCTGGTGGGAATGCAAAATGGTACAGCTACTTTGGAAGAAAGTCTGGCGACTTCTCACTAAACTAAAGGTACTCATACCATACAATCCAGCAATCACTCTCCTTGGTACTTACCCAAAGGAGGTGAAAACTTAAGCCCACACAAAAACCTGAACACAGATGTTTATAGCAGCTTTATCTAGAACTGCCCAAACTCAGAAGCAACCAAGATGTCCTTCAGTAGGTGAATGGATAAACGAATGTGGCACATTCAGACAATGGGATATTATTCAGTGCTAAAAAGAAATGAGTTATTAAGCCACGACAAGCCATAGAGGAACCTTAAATGAATATTACTAAGTGACAGAAGGCAGTCTGAAAAGGTTATAGACTGTCTGATTACAACCACATGAAATTCTGGCAAAGAAGAAACTATGGAAACAGTAAAAAAAGATCGGTGGTTGCCAGGAGTTGGGGGGAGGGAGGGATGAAGAGGTGGAGCACAGAGGATTTTTAGGGCAGTGAAAATACTCCATCCGACACAGTAATGGTGGGTACATGTCATTATATATTTGTCCAAACCCAAAGAATGTACAGCACCAAGAATGAATCCTAATGTAAACGTGGACTTTGGGTGATGATGACGTGTCAGTGTAGGGCCATCAACTGTAGCAAGTTCCATCCTGGTAGGCGATGTTGGCTGTGAGGAAGCTCTGCAGGTGTGGGGTCATGACATAGATGAGAAGTCTGCTTTCCTCTCAATTTTGCTGTGAAAACCGCTCTTTAAAAAATTGTCTTGGGCTTCCCTGGTGGCGCAGTGGTTGGGAGTCCGCCTGCCGGTGCAGGGGACACGGGTTCGTGCCCCGGTCTGGGAGGATCCCGCATGCCGCGGAGCGGCTGGGCCCGTGAGCCATGGCCGCTGCGCCTGCGCGTCCGGAGCCTGTGCTCTGCAATGGGAGAGGCCACGGCAGTGAGAGGCCCGCGTACCAAAAAAAAAAAAAAAAAAAAAAATCTTTAAAAATAAAAATAAATTAAGAATAAGGCAGGCTACTTTCTTTCAAGAAGCCTCTGAACTTGAGACCATTTTCAAAAGATTAGATAGCATCCTAAGAAAAGTGTGAAAGAAAAAGGCCCCCTTTTGTCCCAAACGTAAAATAACACCTATTTTCAGCGCCAGACTGGCAACACTGACCTGACCGCAGACGGCTCACTCAGTCCAGCAGGAGACACGCGGGCCGTGAACGTGGCACGCCTGTGCTCAGCCGGGGCCGCCGTCCCGGGGCAGCAGGGCTGGGGAGAGAGGGCTGAAGGCTCCAGGCTCGCCGTCCAGAGACCGGCTTCTCTACTGAGCGACCCGACAGCGCAGAACCGCATAACAGTGGCAAGAGCTCCCCACGGACCCGCCGAACGAACCCCAACCCTGCCCCAGGAGGTGCCGCTGAGCATCACCCACAAGGTCAACCCAGAAAGCCAAGTATCTAACACCACACCACATTCAAGGTCACTGTATCTTTGCCCTGAACGGCGCAGAAAGAAGAGACAAACAGAAGATTTAGGAATGTGCAGATGCCCCCTCAAAGCTGCCTTTGTGTCAACACACAACCCCTAAAATGTGTTTCACTCTGATGAACAACCTTCCACAAATGCCAGTTTCGAGAGTAAACTGGGTGCAAACTTGTTGGGCGGGGGAGGGGGGCGAGGAGAAGCGGTGGCATCGGGGGAACCTTGGCAGTAAATACCAAACAAAACAAAACTCTAATATACACCTACGCTTTGACTGCGAAATTCTACTCCTTGGAATTTCCTGAGGACCAAAGCAAAGATGTACCCCCACAAAAGAATGTACATTAATTATTCTTCTAAGAATTGCACGCAACATAAAAATTGTATGTAATATTTTAAAAGGATAAACAGGAGATGAGTAAATGATGGCAGAGCCATAAAACAGAACACTACAATAGTGATTAAAATTGACGAGATAGGGCTTCCCTGGTGGCGCAGTGGTTGGGCGTCCGCCTGCCGATGCAGGGGACGCAGGTTCGTGCCCTGGTCCGAGAAGATCCCACATGTTGCGGAGTGGCTGGGCTCAAGTAAATAAAATAAAACCCAACTATTCTTAAAAAAAAAAAAAAAAAAAAAAAAAAAAAAAAAAAAAAAAAAAAAAAAAAAAAATTTTAAATGACGAGATAAAAGTATCCTTACTGACATAGAAAAGTTTGTGAAAAAAAATCATGTTTTAAAATGGTACCCAAGGGGAATGCCTGGCAGTTCAGTGGTTAGGACTCAGAGCTTTCACTGCCAGGCCAGGGTTCCATCCCTGGTCGGGGAACTAAGATCCCGCAAGCAAAAAAGGTACCCAAAACGTGCCTCTCACTAAGGTAGCCCTAAAGCAAAAGCAGAGTCAACATGGTTTCTGTGTTGCTTTAATGGAGATTTTATATTGAACAATGGAGAACTGAACGTCTGTGTCCAGTCCCTTTACACTTAAATTGGCATTCAAAGTAGTATTAAGGAAGGAGCAACGGCAGCTACTAGCCACAAGTGGCTATGCACAGTAAAACTCTTTACAATTAGATAAAATGTAAAACTCAGTCCCTCAGTCACACTAGCCACATTTCAGGCGCTCAGTAGCCACATGTGTCTGGTGACCACCATACTGGACAGCACAGATATGGAACCTTTCTATCACCAGAGAAAGCTTTAGAACAAAAGGAAAAGGGTAGGCAAAGAGGATAAAGTGGGGTTTGACTAATAAAGAATGAAAGCACAGCCCAAGCTTCCAGGTTAGTGTCCACACTAAGCAACAGCATAGCATGGCCCACACAGCAACTGCTGAAAAACCATTGGTCCTTTCATCTATTAATAGGGATGTCACCAACAATTTATAATGGTATATATCTAAGTGACAGCCTTTGAAGCTGAAATCTACAAATTAAACAGTCCAAAGATAAGACCACTGCACAAAGAAACTTCATGCTGTTCCTTAGAAATCAATTCAGAACCAGTTCATTTCAAAAAGAAATCTCATTTCTTAAATTTAGATCCAAATCATTATTAAACTGCTTGATCACTCACATATGATGCCCCAAATCATATGCTGCTTTTTGCAAAATAAAAGGCAAATGACTGCCCCCATCCCACCAAGAAAACAAAGGTGTAACAAGCTAAAATGAAATTCTATAATCTTTTTGTAAAGCCAGTGTCTTCTTTAGATGCACTCACTGCACATGTGTATGCAAACTGATATCTGTGCATCTACACATAGAGACGCATAACACAGAAGAGGAGAAGGAACAAGTCTGCACTCACTGAACACACGAGCACAGCATTTTCATCCTCCTGAGGTAGTTCAACTCTAAATTTTTCAGTTTAATGAACATAAACAAGGAATCAACCCACAGCAGACAAACGACTTCTATCTGGTTTTGGAATACACTAATAATTTTGCAGCTGATAAATTAGTCATTTTTTAACATTTTATTTTGAAATTATTGTCAGATTACAGAAGAATTATAAAAATCGTTCAGAGTTCCTATATACCCTTTGTCCAGCTTCCTCCAAAGTTATAACACCTTCTATACACAGTTTTAAAAACTAAGAAATTAACATTGGTACAATACTTTCAATTAAAGATTTTATTTAGATTAATAATCTTTTTTATTTTTTTAACCTAGTATTATATATACTTAACTGGCCATTTCTTTTTTTTTTTTTTTTTTTTTTTTAAATTTTTGGCTGTATTGGGTCTTCATTGCTCCGTGCGGGCTTTCTCTAGTTGCAGCAAGAAACTATAGTAGTAGTTGGGGCTACTCCTTGTTGCGGTGCATGGGCTTCTCACTGCGGTGGCTTCTCTTGTTGCAGAGTTCTGGCTCTAGGCGCGCAGGCTTTGGTAGTTGTGGCTCACAGGCTCAGTAGCTGTGGCACATGGACTTAGCTGCTCCGAGGCATGTGGGATCTTCCTGGACCAGGGATCGAAGCCGTGTCCCCTGCATTGGCAGGCAGATTCTTTTTATTTTTTATTTTTATTTTTTTGCGGTACGCGGACCTCTCACTGTTGTGGCCTCTCCCGTTGCCGAGCACAGGCTCCAGACGCGCAGGCTCAGCGGCCATGGCTCACCGGCCCAGCCGCTCCGCGGCATGTGGGATCTTCCCAGAATAGAGCACGAACCCGTGTCCCCTGCATCGGCAGGCAGATTCTCAACCACTGCACCACCAGGGAAGACCCCTTAACTGGATGTTTCTAAGCATACAAAGATTAGTAGGGGCCAAAGAGAACTGACAACCTGAAATCCAGAGAAGTTAACCAAAAAATTTTGATTTGCATTAGGTAATCCAGTATCTTGACAGTAACAGCATACAAATGAGGGAGAATTTGTCTGTGACTTTTTATTTTTGAAGTTCAATATTTTTCAACTGGTGGTAGGAAGCACAGAAATGTCTCCTCACTTGTTAAGCATAAAAGAAATAAATCTAGGTTTTGGTTTGATTTTAAGATATAAGGCTGCAGTAAAAATAAGGCAACCACTCTTTGCTACATAAGACTTTATATCACTAGAACCATTTAAACATAAACATATGTATATATTTTTTTCTTTTCTTTTCTAGCTGAGTATCAAATTTATGTTACTCTTCCTCTCAAATGTCCTCCAGGGAAAAAGATAACCTGTCTTACTTATACTCCATAAACCTCACCAGCTCAACAAACACTACTAGGCAAGTTTAAGATAGAACTGACTGTTAAGTATGTAATCCAGTGATAAAAATCTTTCACATGCACTTAGAATTTTCCACCTCCCAGAGCACTAATGTTCAAAGTTCAACATGTTACAAAACACATTTGTTTAAATTGACTGACTGTTAAACATATGCTAATTGGCTCGTTTCAAAAGCATATACAAAGTGGTCTTGAGCTTAAATGAGCACTAGGAGAGCTCAGGAAATGTCCACATTTTGACAATTAGGGCCCAATTCTAACTTAGGACCACTCCCCAAATCAGATTTATACAGCTTTTGCTTTGGTAAAGTCCTCAATTTGTAAAAGAAGATGGCTTTTTAAAAAGTTACAAGAGGGGGCTTCCCTGGTGGCGCAGTGGTTGAGAATCTGCCTGCCGATGCAGGAGACACGGGTTCGTGCCCTGGTCCGGGAAGATCCCACATGCCGCGGAGCAACTAAGCCCGTGAGCCATGGCCGCTGAGCCTGTGCGTCCGGAGCCTGTGCTCCGCAACAGGAGAGGCCCGCATACCGCAAAAAAAAAAAAAAAAAAAAGTTACAAGAGGGCTTCCCTGGTGGCGCAGTGGTTGAAAATCCGCCTGCCGATGCAGGGGACACGGGTTCGTGCCCCGGTCCGGGAAGATCCCACATGCCGCAGAGCGGCTGGGCCCGTGAGCCATGGCCACTGAACCTGCGCGTCCGGAGCCTGCGCTCCTCAATGGGAGAGGCCACAACAGTGAGAGGCCCGCGTACCACAAAAAAAAAAATAAATAAATAAATAAATAAATAAATAAAAAATAAAAAGTTACAAGAGTTAACAAGCAAATCATATAAAGAACCCAAAGTTTTGAAAAAACACAAATAGTAGCTGGAAAAAATGAAGCATAAAAACATACAATTCTCAGAGGTAAAATGTCTAGTAAGCATATTAATGTAGGTAGTTCTCCTATTAAAGCTGACTTTTACATAAGAATTTAAAGCTCTTTAGAAATATGTCATCTCTTGATATTCTACACTACTATGAACACACATTCAAACATGATCCTAATGTGTGGAGAAAAGGAAACCCTTGGTATACTGTTGGTGGGAATGTAAATTGTTGCAGCCACCATGAAAAACAGCATGGAGGTTCCTCAAAAAATTAAAAATAGAACTACCACATGTCCAGCAATTCTACTTCTGGGTATATACCAGAGAAAACAAAAACACTATGTCTGTCTGCACTCTCATATTCATAGCAGCATTATTTACAATAGCCAAGACATGGAAACAACCTATGTGTCCATCAACAGATGAATGGATAAAGAAGATGTGCTATTTTTATACAATAGAGTATTAGCCATAAAGAAGAATGAAATCTTGCCATTTGTGTGACAACATGGATGGACCTTGAGGGGATTATGCTAAGTGAAATGAGTCAGACAGGGAAAGACAAGTACCATCTGGTTTCACTTCTATGGGGAATCAAAAAACAAAACAAACTACATAAAACAAAACAGAAACAGACTCATAGATACAGAGAATACACAGGTGACTGTCAGAGGGAGGGGAGTGCGGGGATGAGTGAAATAGGTGAGGAAGATTAAGAAATACAACTTCCAGTTATAAAATAAGTCATAAGGATGTAATACACAGCACAGAGAATATATTCAATATTATTGGAATATCTCTGTATGGTAACAGATGGTAACTACACTTATTGTGGTGATTGTTTTATGATATATAGAAATATTGAATCACTATATTGTACACGTGAAACTAATATAATATTGTAAGTCAATTATACTTTTTTTTTGGCTGCATTGTGTCTTCGTTGCTGCACGCAGGCTTTCTCTAGTTGCGGTGAGCGGGGGCTACTCTTCGTTGCGGTGCGCGGGCTTCTCATTGCGGTGGCTTCTCTTGTTGCGGAGCACAGGCTCCAGGAACGCGGGCTTCTGTAGTTGTGGCTCATGGGCTCAGTAGTCGTGGCTCACGGGCTCAGTAGTCGTGGCTCACGGGCTCTAGAGAGCAGGCTCAGTAGTTGTGACACAGGGGCTTAGCTGCTCTGCAGCATGTGGGACCTTCCTGGACCAGGGATCGAACCCATGTCCCCTGCATTGGCAGGCTGATTCTTAACCACTGCACCACCAGGGAAGTCCAGTCAATTATACTTTAATTAAAAAAAAAATCATCCTAATGGTACATCTGACCACTCCACCACATTGTATTTTTAAATTAGTTAAATGCATAACATTATATTGAACCCACTTAAAAACATGTCTGGTGGTCAGAAAGCAATCTTTTAGTGTATCTAATTATATGTGGAACAAACAGGACGTAAAATTCAGTCAACTTTGTGTCATGCTATCTTGAATAACTTAAAGGAATAATCAAAAGAACCTTTAGTTAAATCTGAATACTTGAATTTCACCCCTACTTGCCTCCTCTGTTTTGAATTATGGGTGAAGGGCTAAAAGACCAGAAGTCATATGAGAAACGAGATCAAAGAATCTCAAATCACCAAGAGCTGCTGTAAACACACATTTTCATCAAGTAAAATGACTCTAAGTCTGGATCCTTTCATCATCTCTTTGACACCAATCTGAGGATGAGAACATTCAGATCCTTTCACATTACTAGACCTAGAAAATTACATTCTTAACAGGAATATATTAAAATGAATTTTGTAAAAACTAATTATCACTTAACACTGAGAGAGACTGTGTAAAACCTGTCTATGCCCCCAAAGTTTACCCTCTCCTTCCTCAAAGCCAATTCTTCCTCCTCCTTCTCCAGTTTCCATTCACCAACACAGCATCCTGCTGTCTCCAAGGATCCTGAATTCCAAGGCTGCTCCATTCATTCTCTTCGGTGGGCGGGGTGGGTGCTCTGAGGGACTCACAGTCTGTCTGGGGGTGGGGGGTGTGGCAGCAGGGTGCATCCATAACTTTCTTTCCAAGACCCCCATCCCACCTCAGACTTCCCACTGGCTCCAGTCTTTTCCTGTTCACATCTAGCTCCCATAGCTCCAACACATTCATCTTCCTGGGCCACTCTGACCAGCTGAGCCTACTACCCAAAATCAGATGCTCCTAAACGTGGCACTCAGGACAGCCTGACCTAGGATTCTCAAACAAATGCCATCTGGGGGTCTAGGTTAGATATAAAGAGTACACTGGACAGAAAAAAAGGTCCCAAGAACAGCCTGATGCACACCAGAGCTAATCACAGAACAGATGTGTAGCCAGGTGGATCAGGACAAGGGAGCAGTGGAACAACCAGGTCAGTGACCGTCCGAGGCCACATGACACCTCCGCGTGGAGGGGTCAACCATATTACAAGTGGAAAAGTGCAGAACGGCTCTGCCACGGTGCCCCGGCAACCTCACCCTCCCCTACACAGCCCCGGAAGCAGATCTGTCCTGGAGGAGCACCTCATGCCCCTCCCGGAACACGAGAGGAGGGGGCCTGAGCAGCCCCAGGAGGCTGTCTTAGTCTGTTCCGGCTGCTGTAACAGAATACCACAGCTCGGATGGCTTACAGACACCAGAAATTGATTTCTCAGTTTTGGAGGCTGGAAGTCCAAGATCAGGGTGCCAGCACGGTGGGGTGAGGGCCCTCTTCTGGCGTGTAGGCTTCTAACCATATCCTCTCCTAGCAGAAGGGGCAAGGGAGCGCTCTGAAGTCTCTTTTAGAAGGCTCCACCCTCACGACTCAGCACTCCCAAAGGCCCTACTTGAATACCAACACAATGGCGGTGAGGATTCCAACACGTGAATTCTGGGGAGACACAAACTCTCAGAGGCCATGGCAGAGGCCAACTCCTATCGGCCTCCCACCCTCTCCGATTGCCTCCCGGGTTCTGGTGAAGTATGGGGCCTTCCACACACTCCGCCCTGCTCCGAGTAGACGTCCAGAACATAAACCCACACAGATTTGGCTTCATGGCAGCGGGGTGCCTGCAACTCACACAGTCACTGGTCCCTTTTATTTCAGTGTCACCCTTTCTGGTGTGTGGTTCACAAGGATTTGGGGATGCCAGCTCCTTTGTCTGTATAGGTAATCTACCATCTAAATCTGAAAGTGATTTGTCATATCTTTTTTATTTATTTTTTCTGTGGTACGAGGGCCTCTCACTGTTGTGGCCTCTCCCGTTGCCGAGCACAGGCTCCAGATGCGCAGGCTCAGCGGCCATGGCTCACAGACCAAGCTGCTCCACGGCATGTGGGATCCTCCCGGACCGGGGCACGAACCTGCGTCCCCTGCATCGGCAGGCGGACTCTCAACCACTGCGCCACCAGGGAAGCCCCGATTTGTTATATCTTTATAGGTCAAACGGGTCAGCACTTGGCCTTGCCTTGTCCTCTGTGTGTCAGCCGGTGAAGAGGACTGTTCGTTACCAAAGTCCGCCTTTCCGACCTCACTTGTTCTTATGCACTGACAGTCTCGTCTTCCTCCACTAAACCCTCCACCCCAGGGAGCAGAGCAGGCGCTTGTCTTCAGCTTTTCCAGCTCCAGGTAGAAGGCTTTACACGTTGGCAGTACTCAATAAATACTGTCAACATCTCACTCAACTATCTTGTCCCTGAGCTACAGGCAGATAACCTGCCGCTCTCTGATTTCACAGAACCAGCAAGCAAAATCATGTGAGTTTACAAAAAGAGAGACTCGCTTAAGGCCACATCTTCAGGCACCAAGACTGGCTACTGACGTTACTGTGATGTTCTGTAAAGGAAAATATTGCATTCATATTTCTTAAGGGGGAAAATGTTTTCCAAACCAAGAGAAAAATTATTTCTAAAAGGCAAATATCCTGCGAGAAATTAAGAAAGTGTTCAAGGAATGAGGAGGATAGAGCTGATAAAGAAACCAATTTGCAGTTTGAAGAGGCTCCCACCAACCAAATCTGGGACAATCTGAGCAACAACAAAAAATAAGAAGAACATATTGCAACTCACTGAATAAAATAAGAATCCATGACTCCAAACTGGCAAATATATAAATGAGAAGGAAGAGCTCGCCCGCACATCAGATGCCTACCCAAAACACGGGAGGACCTAAGTCACCAATGGACACTGAAGCTCACAAGAAAAAAACTGATCAGAAACGGGGCATTTACATAGTCTCAATCTCCCCACAAATTACTACTATTAATTAAAGCTACATTATGCTGAAGAAACCCAGATGGTACCACCACTTAACCAAGTATAAAGTCAACATCAGCAGCCCTGGGATGAACAGGACACGTGTGCCCCTGTATGTGATGCACCACCTCTGCGGTATTCCTGCTGAAAATGCAGAACCTGAAGCAAATCAAGAGAAAACATCAGACAAACCCAAACTAAGGGGTAATGTAAAAATAACTGGCCTGTGCTCTTTAAAAATACCAAGGTCAAGAACCACAAAATGTTTATTAGATGTAAAATGAATGCACTACCTCTACTGTTCTAAAACTTACTGAGCACCTTCTATGTGCCAAGTGCTGCTCTAGGTAATGGAGATCAAGATGGACAGAGTCCCTACCCTCCTGGAGTTTACATTCTGGCAGGCGGAGGACGGCGGGAGGACACATAACAAATAGGCAAACAAGGTAAAGCGACAGAGCAGTGGGGCTGGGGCTGCGTGGTGGCAGAAGGCTCCCCTCTCTGCTTGCACTCCTGCCCAGGAGCCAGTCTGGGAAGGGCACGCAAGGCAGGAGGAATAAAGGATGCACAGCCCTGAGACAGGGGCAGGCTTGGTAGTTTGAGAAGTACCGAGGAGTCGCTAGATGAGGACGGCCTGTGCGCAGGCAGGGGCGCGGGAAGGAGATTGTGTCTGAGCGAACCCAACTGGGGCCAAGTGGGGCTGTAAGCAGAGGCACAAGATCAACTCCACGTGTGTAAAGGGGCGAGAGGCTGGATTATAAGAAATAACAGATTGAAGAGAATGGATCACAAGAAGCAACTAACAAGAAGAAGCTGGAGAAACTTGCTGCATCGTCCAAGAGATTCTGCAACTGCAGTCAACAGTCTTTTTCCCTACCAGATTCTAACAGGAAATAGCAGCATCATTACCAAATCTACATCTACAATAATGAGAGTATTGTGTGAGGAAGGTATTAGGGTAAATAGTGGGAGCTGACTTTTCCAAAGGAGCACCGACCAGCAAAGCTCGCAAAAATCAGCAGGCTCTGAAACGCTCAGGACACCCTCTGGGTCTCCACACCCACCTGTGCCAATGCCACTTGCCAGCTCCCCCCACCCAGGGACCTGTAAGGGCTTGGCATTCCCAGAGACCATTCTGCCAGCTTCAATTTTTAACCAATAGAGCAACATCCTAAAATGTACAAGCTTAAGTATTCACCGCATATTAATCTGCTTTAATTGCTGCCGCTATTGGACTGTTCAAATCAAACTCCAAAACAAAACTCAAAACCAACCAACCAACTTGTCTACAAAGCAAAAAGAAAGACACCTCTGGGAAAGGCTTTCAGTTCCTATCTTTATAACACAAAATTTCTTACGGCTAAGTCAAAGTGTGCAAAAATGTCAATAAAAACCTTCTGTGCACCTTTATAATTTATTGAAATCAATTAAAGCCGAAAACAGTGTTATAAAGGCACTAAAGTGGGCAGTTTTAGAACAGAACAAAAATGCTTATTTCAATTCAAGTTATATAAACTGCTAAAAAAAAAAATCTAAGATAGGAAAGCTGACAGATGTTCACAGTGTAAGAGCATTTTTTTTTAAGTGGATAAACCTGGAATTTATAAGGGGGCAAGCTCAGAAAGAGCAAGAAAGAGAAACAGTAATTTTAGTAACCAATAAGTTTCCCAGCTTTCAAATTAACAGATGTCTCAAAGACTTTTTAAAAAATTTCTTAATAGAGATAACCATGCTTTTCTGCTAAGTTCCCTCTTTTCCAAATTATTTGCAAAACTTATCCCTAACTTGAGTTTTACCCAAATTCATTCGTTTTGGGTCTACTAGGAAATTCCTTTTCCTACTAGGGAAAACTGAAACATGGAATTTAAAAATACATATCTGATAAAATTATTTCCAAATGCCCTTCTCCGAAATATGCTTCCCCCAACCATTCACCACCCCCTGCAACCTCACCCTTTTATCCATGTCCATAACAACAGAGGTAAAGCTTCTGTAGTCATGTCCAGACCCCCACCTTGACCTTCACCCACCACAGCTGACTGGACACCTCTCACAGGGGAAGCCATTCCATTAGCTGGGTGGAGTGCATGCAATCCCTTCTCCTGGGAAACTGGAACACTGAGATTCTAGTCAGTCTTGTGGTCTTAACATTGAGGGAGAGAGGGAGGGAGGGAGGGAGGAATTTACAGAGAGAATAAAAATTGACAGAAAAATAAATTTGAGACATGGAGAAAGAAAAGACCAACTAAGCCTGACAAGAGAATTTAAAAGTACAATACTGAAGAGACAGCTGCCTCTGTTCCTGTGGGCTGTCCGACTCCCAGCTCCAGCTCCCTATGAGACTCAGGTGTGCTCCTGGCCCTTGCTTTCCATGAAATAAATATCTTCACGTACTTGCAATAACTCTTCCCTCCTGCACTCCCCGCCCACTTTGCTCAGGCAGTTTTAGTGGACTACCGTTACATACAAGCAAAAGAATCTTGTTTAATGCCTGTCGTAAGCAGCCTCCAATATAGCTCCCCCCTGCCCCGAACACCTCTAGGTATTCAAACTCTTATGTAACACTGTCCCCTTGGGTGTGGGCCGGACTTGAGCAATGATGGAATGCCATTTCTAACTCAGGTACAGAAAGGCTGCAGCTCCTACCCTAGGGGTCTCTCTTGCCCTCCCAGATCACTTGCTCTAGGGGAAGCCAGCTGCCATGGTGGGAGCTGCCCCTGGAGAGGCTGGCAAGGCAAGGAACTGATGTCTGAAGCCAGCAGCCAGCGAGCACCTGAGGCCTTGGAAGGAGATTCTCTTCTCCTGGTTGAGCCCTAAGAGGACCACGGCCCCAGCCGACAGCTCGACTGCAATTCTACCAGAGACCCTGAGCTAAGGTGTGCCCGAGTCCCGACTCACAGACACTGAGAGATGATGAATACTGTTGTTCTAAGCTACTAAATTTGGGGGTAGTTTGTTACAAAGCCTGATTAGCCCACACACCACAACGAAGAGCCAGCGCAGCCAAAAAAAAAAAAAAAAAGAATCTCCTTTGGGGAATATTTAACCTTGTGGCGAGAACCAGTGTGAAGGGCCTTGACCCCCATCAGGAGACTTGCTCCCGCCTGCACAGCACCCAGAACGAGCCGTGTCAGGCTGGGGAGCAGCCCTCCCAGCAGCTTGGCTGCCTGACCTGAGCGTGAGGACCTCGGTGGTACTTGACGGTATGAACGCTCTGTGATTCTGCGAAGGCTAATGTCTCACACCCAACAAAAACAGCACATTGCTTTTACAGTTCTCAAGACATTATTCTGTCTTCCACGTTACAACTTGGAGTAATCATTTCCCAGAATCCAGAGTATATGTAAAATACTCAAGAAACTGCTCTCCAATGCACATCCATCCATTATGAAATCTTTTAGAGCAAATGTCCCCCTAAGGAGCATAATTCATTAAATAAGATGTTTGGAGACTAAGCCACCGGTAAGTTCAACATTACCTACTGGCTTCAAAAGGAAGTTATGCCCCCGTGCGCGCAGGACCTCTCTGAAGCAGCCTCCCCGCGCCCTTTCCTGCCCCGCCCCTCCTCCCCCTCCTCCTGCCCTCGACACCAGGCTGTCCTGGCAAAGCCTTCCCTGACCACAGCCGCTCACCACCTAGGACAGAGATCATCATTTTAGCCTTCCTTCTACCTCTGTATATGGTACTGTAATCACTTATCTGCTTATCTGTCTCCCTTAGAGGATCATTAGGTCCTTAAGGGCAAAGTCCAAGCTACATTGATCTTTGCATTCCCAGCATCCAGTGGGGAGCCTGGAACTGATTAGTACTTGGATTGACCAATATTTGTTGACCGGTAGAAGAACTGAAACTTAACCTCCAACGGGGGACATCAAATTCCCCCTCACTCGTATGCAAAATGCCAGCATAGCACTGCCCGAGATAGCCAGGGCCCTGAGCCCAGTCATCACAGGCACCACGAGTTCCCCCCTTAAGTGATGGAAAACAGACGTCTCTCGGCCAACACTTGCTGCTGAATTCCATTTTCTCTCCAACTCCTGCTTCTCCGTGGCTGAAGACAACACATTCTAGAAATACTTCTCACAAGGAATTTACCACTTGCTAGACATGTGAGTTTAAAAGGAAAGGAAGCCCCCCTAACTTCTCAGCTTGTCTAGTTCCTCACAGCATTAGCATCATTCTGCTTATGTGGCCTCTTTTATCTATAATGAGAATTCCAAACTAAAAACTGTCACCACTTCTGAACTCTGGGGAAAGAAAGGGGAAAAAAAAAAAGCTTTGCGATTAGTTTTGCAGCCACAGTCATCCTACAAACTGATCCCACCCTCAGGAATAACCGGCATTTTTCAAATAAAAACAGTACTGGGAAGGCTATATTCTAGGTAGACTTCCTCGAACAAAACAAGTGAAATGAAGGCCAAGACATCATACCCCAAGTGTCTTATAATAATACCTGAAAATCAGGTAACTTACGTACACCCTCAGGAGCAAACCAAACAACATGACCAACACAGGTATCAGTGATCACGCCTACCTGGTCAAAGCGTATAACGAGCAATGGCCCTAAAAACTGTTGGGCTGAAGACATTCAAGAGGAGCACTGCTGAGGCTTCCCTGGTGGCGCAGTGGTTGAGAATCCGCCTGCCGATGCAGGGGACACGGGTTCGAGCCCCGGTCCGGGAAGATCCCACATGCCGCGGAGCGGCTGGGCCCGTGAGCCATGGCCGCTGAGCCTGCACATCCGGAGCGTGTGCTCCGCAATGGGAGAGGCCCGCGTACCACAAAAAAAAAAAAAAAAGAAAAAAAAAAAAGAGGAGTACTGCTGTTTACTAAGAGAACAGGATTCAAATTCATATTGGATACCCTTTTATATACTGGCTACCTGTTCACCAAAAGAGGTCTTGTAAGGGCACCTAATAAGAAGCACTTCTGTTCATCGCGTCCCACGGTTTTGTTTTATATGCTTAAAACAAAAGTACTTAAAATATTCTATAATCATAATCTTCTGTCTCAAGTTACATTCCTGGTCCCCACGAACTGCTAAGCACCCCTACCTTAGGTGGTACAGAAGACATTTTGCCCTATTACTTCTTGTGCAAACAGATTCTCTAGACAGCCTGCCCACGAAAGCAGCTGAAAGAACTATGACACACTTCGCTTGAGTAAGGCCAGAACTTCCTTCCCTGAAAGACCTCTTATTCATGCACACGGGCATATACTGGGCCTGGTAAAACTTCAGATTCACTCTAAAAACCATACTGAAGGTCATTTCAGAGGGCCTCAGAATACAGAAGGAACAGAGAGAAAATGACCAAGGTCTGGCTGCCTCTGCACGGCTCATCTCCGTGTCACGTCCAGATGTGCTACATGGACCAGGAGGGGCTCATCCTTGTAACTCCGAGCAGTGCTGCTACAGGGCTTTGCACGCATGTGGACAGGCAACCACAGAAGCAGTGTGAGCCCCAACCGCTCCGTCCTCCCATTTTTCTGCCAGGAGCCTTTTTAATCCTGCCGTCAAGGCCCAGGCAGCCGGCTTCCCTCTGAGCTCTGCAGCAAGGATGCTGACCACCTCGCTAATCAACGGCTGCACCGTGACAACAGGGACGCTTCCTAACCAGCGATCTGTGCTACATGGGCACCGCACGCGTTGACTGTGCACCTTCAACCCTCAGGCTCTGGAGGAACATCTTCAGCTTCAGGAGCCACTTCCACTTCTATCTTTATAGGTAATTTTACAACTAAGGGACTGACATTTTGGGTTAAATATTCATAGAGGCAAGGTTTTTAATTGTCAGGAATACAGCATCCCCACATTTTTTGGAGCTTTCTTCACCTAGGCAAGCTACAAATCAAGACTTGAATTTCTAAACCTCAAATCAAATCAAGTCTTGAAATCAAATGACCTGTTCATCCCCAAACTTTTTTTTCCTTAAGAGTATAACAGTGCAACACAGATACGACACCCAGAGGGGTTTCCCCCCAAGTTTTCTATTAAGCATGACCTTGAATACCAGACCCTGAATCAAACCCTTTCTGTTCACCCACCGCCTGCCTCAGGAAGCCAGGTCACCCAGCTGCAGTGATGAGAGTTGAAAAGGTCCACAAAAATACAAAACTGCAAAAAAAAAAAAAAAAATACAAAACTGCACTGAGCACTCAAACCAAGCCAAAGCGACATCAGAAAACAGATCAGAGGTTTACCAACTCAAAGAGACCATCTTTATATTCTTCCTCAAAACAGACTCTCAAAGGAAAGCCCACTGTGAGTACTAATAAAATATGAAAAACCCACACAAAAAACTAGCTGATTTTAAAGTTGAAGTACAAAATAAAACTGCTGACTAAAAGAAGAAAAATGTACCACGCCTCTCAGTATTGCACTAAAAAGGGAAAAAAGGGGGGGAAAAAAGGAGAAGGCATACGGAAGACAAACGTATGACTTTTTAACTTGAGCAAAGGAATCACACACCTTCCAGGTGCACCCAGAACGCCATGGCCCCATCAGCTCAGAGTCAAGGGCACATGTTTCTGTCCACAGTACCACGAGGAGCCCCAGCTCAGAGCACGTGCCCGTTCTAAGGAGTCCAAATGAGCACGGAAAGCAGCCCTGTGGAGAAACAGAGGGGTTGTTCACACGGTGTCCCTGGAGCCCGGCACGCCTGCCCGTGGCCTCGGATGTGTGACAGTGACAAACGTGCAGAACCGAGACAAAGGGGAGATAGCACTGTCCCCTCGCGGGCTGCAGCCCACGCTCACCCAGCCCCACCCACTCTTCTCTTGTCCTCACACTCATCCTCGACTCCCTCCATCCTTCCCTCCTGTTCCTGTCACAGTGCCTTTTTTTCCCCAGACACAAGAATAACTTCCATTTTCGAAAAACCCAACTTAGGCTTCAACAAAGGCTCCTCCCAGAACATTCTTGGTTAAATGAGAGACAACGATGAGGTCCAGTCGTCCAGTGTCTCCTGGTTCCACACCGGAAGCCCACAGGGCCTCTCCCCAGCAGGCCATCCCCACTGACCCTGAAAACCACAGCCCCGCGCGCTGTCCAGCCCCAGTCATTCTCAAGGGCGCGAGACACCCAACGTGGCCCAGAAGCAAAGGCACTGACCACTCGTGGGGCCGTGCCCGCCCGGGGGGGTCTTTGCACAGGGTCATCTCCCCGCCCACCTCAAGGCCGCTGCAGCCCCTCCGCACACACTCTGTTCACGTCCTGCACTCCCCAAACCCAGGGGCCACCGACAGCTGCAAAGCCAGCGACTAAGCAGTGTCCCTCCCGCTGCGGAGGAGACGCTACACAGCGCACGGGGCCTACATCCGGGTGCAGGGCTCAGACAGAACCACCAGCCTCCATGGAAGAGAACGGCGTGCACAGCAAGGACCCGTGCTCTCTTCCTCCAGTTCAGGGCTGTGCGGTTGATACTTCAAGTCACACTTCTGAAAGGCAGCTTTGCTATGCTTCCTCCAGACTTCCGACAAAATGCAAGAGACAGTACATTAGACAGTAGATTTACCTATAGAAAAGAGTCAAATGTATGCTAACATTAAAGTGAATGAACAATAATACGTCCCTCTTCATTGCCTTTAGCTCTCGAAGACAGAAGGCAATCTCCAATTTTGTAGAGACCCTGTTTACCAATGTCTTTCAAGCAAAGGAGTAACAAGAACTACACATTAAAATAACAGCCCATCACTTACACACAGCTGGAGGGGAAAAAAAAGATTATCCACATAAAGTGACAAAAGTAATGCTCACTATAAATGAAAGTACTGCTTGATGAATGTGTGAGTTCGAAATTTTTGAAGCTGAATTTAAACACAGCATCACAACTTCAACTCTCATCCTAGATTTCAGCAGGACACACAGGGAGCCCTAAAACCTGGACTCGTAAGCAACTATACAAAATCTAGATCCACATCTAAAAACCAGAGATAGTTCAAAGGACAATTGCGAATACACTTAATTCAACAGCTGTCATCAACTAGTAGTATCCTAAGTCAAGGTTCATTCCTGGACAGAATTCTAAATGTGGAGTGAAACCTTTTCTTGAGGTGAAGGACAGACCTCTTAACCCTATCCATCCATGAACTAATTCCCCTGATTAATGCTAAATTTGCAGAGTGAGACAAGAATTTATCAAATATAATCACAATATCTTTGATAGCTTCTTTCCCCACCAGGAACAGAATCATCCATACACAAGAAAACTTGCTTACAAAATGTTTCAAACACTACACAGTGTTGCAACACACAGCTATATTACACGTGAACTCCCATGCAGAGTATTTCCTATTCATCCTCCTCAGAGACACAAGGTCTATAATCGGAGGTGTCCAAAATAGAAGTGACTGGCATTTCACCATCCAACTAAGATTTCTGTAAAGCTCACGAAGCAATCTGGCAAGGATGTAATTGCAGTTGCTAACAATTATCTTTAGTGTACTCCAGCTGTACTTCTCTCAGTACCAGGAGCCAGCTGACATGTCTGCGGAGGCTGGTACATCTCTGCTGAGCATGGCACTCACATCTACCACACCCAACGAGCCCCCACTATACAGCCCGAATAGGGGACAAAGACCACAAAAGAATGACCCAGGAATTAAAATTACATATGTTAGGTAATGTGTCTATCAAATAATGAAATCAGGTTGAAATATTTTTTTAATCAAAGTAGGATAACCAGAGGAGACTAGACACTTATCCCAGAGATGTTACCATTGCCCAAATATTTTAGAACTCCCTTTCGGTCCAACTTTTGAGCCATATGAAAAACAAATAAAAAAACAAAGTTCCTTTACAAAGTCAAAACTGTTGTATAGAATGTCAATATTCTGACAAAGGCGAAGAATAAAGGATTTCAAGGTTTTCCACTCCAGTATTTAAGTGTAACCTCCCCAGCAAGGAAACAGAGAAGCCCAAAATGTAGCAATTTGGAACTGACCATCCCTGAGATGATCTCTCTTCTCAGAGTCACCAAGAGACTTTCTAGGTAAAATCTTGCCGACTGAGGAGCCTGCTTATTTGTCAGCTGTCAGACCAACCACACTCAATTTTAGCCTCAGCACACCCCTTTTTCCAAGCTGGCAGAGAGCAAAAGAAGCCCCAGAAGAAGTAAAGGAAGGGAGCCATACGAAACAGCTATCAGCAGCACAAGCAGCTGAGACGGAAGAGAGGGCGAGGTCTCCTCTGACCTCTCTGCAGCTGTGGACCCAGCCAGTCAGATTCTTCCATGAAAAAGATGGGCACAAACTGCCCAAAAAAACTCACTCAGGGCTTCCTGAGCTTACTTTTCAGCCCATCAATTCCTCTTTATTTAAAGTAGTATTTTAATATAATAAAGCACCTGTATGCATGCCTCAAAAACCTTATTCTTTGAAGAATTTTTTTTTTAAAATCTCTGGCCTTACCCTCTCTGTCTGGGCACAGGCTGACGTTCCCAGGAACCCAGTTCCGCGGGCAGCCAGCCAACTGTCTGGCTGGCTAGGGGGGCCGGGCATCCCCAGGAGTCGGGGAAGCTGTCTCAAATACTCATCCCACTTTCACTGCGTGGCATCGTGGTATGACTTTGGAAAGATGCAACCCAGAAGGGCAGTAAATGCTAGAAAGAGGATGATTTCTATTCCAAATTCTACTGCCAGCAAGCTCCCACTCAAAGGTCACAGAGGTCTGCATAACCTCATCCCACCCAGCTCTAAAATTCTACTTATCCTTCTAGTACTACCTTGAATGCTTGATATGTTAGTTGGATGAGACCCTTGGCTTCTGGCTTCTCTGGCTATGGAAATTTCAAACACAGGTTGCTGTAGCTCTTGCAGCACACTGCATATTTAATCCAAGAAAATCAACATGAGCGCCGTGTTCATAATGACATACATGCACCTAGTACTTTCTGGTTTATTAAGCATTTTAGTCTCATTTTAGGTCCCTTGGGTCATATGTCAAGGCAGTATTTTTTTTTAATAAATTTATTTATTTATTTTGGGCTGCTTTGGGTCTTCGTTGCTGCACGCGAGCTTTCTCTAGTTGTGACGAGCGGGGGCTGCTCTTTGTTGCGGTGCGCGGGCTTCTCATTGCGGTGGCTTCTCTTGTTGTCGAGCATGGCCTCTAGGCGCAGAGGCTTCAGTAGTTGTGGTTCGCGGGCCCTAGAGCGCAGGCCCAGTAGTTGTGGCACACGGGCCTAGTTGCTCCGCGGCATGTGGGATATTCCTGGACCAGGGCTCGAACCCGTGTCCCCTGCATTGGAAGGCAGATTCTTAACCACTGCGCCACCAGGGAAGCCCTCAAGGCAGTATTTTTAAGCACCCTTTTTTAAGCAGAGAGGAAAGTGGCTCAGTAGGACAGAGGCCCCACAGCAAAGACAGAGTCATGTCCGGAGCGCAGACCTCCTGATTATTGGGCTCCTGCTCTTTGGCCTCCAACAACTTCACAGACCCAGAGGCACATTCTGTAAACCCCCTGGGAAGAGCCTTCTCTCATTCTTCAGGAAAGGTAGGATAGGACAACAGTGAGTCTTGAAGCACAGAGAGGAAATGGTCTCCTACTCAAGACTCCCAGCAACAAACTCAACATTTCATGATGACGCGAAAGGCTGCAGGGAGAGTGAGCTCTCTCCTTCCTTCCAGCTACCAGCTGAAAATGATACCGAAAGGACGAGAGGCTCTAACATCAACTGTTGGTGCCACAGACTTACCCTGGGTGCCTAGATGTTGAATCGTTAAAGGATCTGTATCTTGAAGCATGACAAGCATGATACCATGAATTGCTCTCTTGTGAAAAATACCAAACACTGCTTCCTTTAAGGTAAGTCCAACACTATATGCTTGGAGCTAAATCTCTGACCCTACGTGATTAAAACAGGATTTCAAAGCTGCTCACGTGGCTTGCCTCTCATTATATTTTTCCTTTTGGTTCTGCCCTTTCCTGGATAGGAATGGATTTAATCTTTGTGTTGTTAGTTTCATCTAGCCAGAAATGTGAAAGCAATTCATCTCCTTAAGATGACAGAAACAATCAGCTTTGTAGAAAAGGGTGAGAAAATCTACAATTCCAAAAAATTATTTAATCTTCACTCCTCCCTAAAAGGAGCAGAAAAGTAAAAATCCTATTTGCAAAGTATCGCTAGCCAAAAGCACACAGGCAACAACTGAACCTCTGAAAACAAGACAGGCACAGATCACTCCCTCCCTAAGTAGCTATCACAGGGTAGCTGAGGTGTGACGCTCTAGCAAGTAAGGATAAATTGGACCCCAACTCTGCCACTAACTAGCTGTGGAAACTTGAGCAAGTTTCTTAACTTTTAAGGCTCGATTACCTCTCCTGTAAAATGAGGAGAACGATGTGAAGAGATTCACTACCCTCTTCCAGGATCTGCATGACCTGCGCAAGAGACTGCACCTCGCCAAGATTCAGCTTCCTCATCCGTAAAGTGAGGGGATGGGAGCAAATGACTCCCTGATTCTAAAGTAGGGAGGAAAATAAGTGAGTGGAGTGGAGGTCAGGGGGCCACAATCGTTGCTCCATGGAGCCACCACTGTACGCAGTCCGCCCACATTTGGTCGGAACATCTTCACAAACCTCGCAGGCAGCATTGCTAACAAATTTTAGCCTGGAAGCAAAGTCTACAGGCATGTTTTGCCCGTCAGGCTGGAAAGGTTAAAGTGGGACCGAGACTCGAGAGAAAGAACGCAGAGGAGATCAATTTCCATAGGCTGCAGACAGCGCGGAAACCAACGGCAGGAGTCCAAGCTCCTGTCCAAACAGGCACTTAGGTCTGTTACCAGCTCTCTTGCCGCCCCAGCCTTATAGCAGTGGGCTTCCCCCAGCTACCCTGCTGTGCCTGGGGGAGCACCTCAAGCTTCCAGCTTCCCTGGCCAGGGGGTTCAGATACCAGTGCCGTATATCCCAGAACACATTTCACGTTTAATCCAAGAAAGTCACATGAATGGCTGTGTTCATAATCACATTTGTTTATCTAGTGTTTTTTGATTTATAAGCATTTTAGTCTCATTTTGATCCTTAAGGACGTGAGACCACAGCTAAAGCCATTCATCTGAAGAGACCTCTGAAATAAGACTAAACCTATCACACTATTAAACAGATTTCCACCAGCCACTGGTTTCCTTTCGGTTTGGTTGTGTTTTTTTCTTTTGTTATGCTTTGAAACCTTTCTTCAGTTTCATTTTCAGGGTATCACCTTATCTGCTTACCTCTCGGGTGAAAACGCAAACCAACCAAGTTTCACACCCACTCTGCTGTCCTTGTCACGAGGCCTGTTCATCCCCTACTGGCTTCTGCTCCCTCTCACCCCATAAATACACACACTGAAGCTGTGCCTCTGAGGTCCTTCAGTGCTGGCTTCACTCATTCATTCAACCAATATCTAAAGTGGGTCTTCAAGGTATCAGGCACTACTGTAAGCACTAAGGTTACATCAATGAACAAAACAAAAATGTTCTGGTAGAACTTATATGCCAGAGTAGAAATATTATTACAATACATACATATGTGTATACAATGTACTACAGGTGACATGCAATTAAGAAATCATAGTGCACAAAATGTATATTAGGATTGTTGATGGGGTGACCAGAGGAATGTTAAAGTGGGGTGACTGGGAAGGCCTCACTGAAAGAGTGAGGCTTGAACTAAGACTGAAGGTCAGGGGAGGGGGCTGGCCAAGAGAACACATGGAGAAGAGCATTCCAGGCAGAGGGACAGAGCAGAGGCCCTGGAGTGACAGCATGTCTGGTGTGTTCAGGGAACAGCACTGAAGGAGGCCAGTGTGGCTGGAAAGAGCTAGTGATTGAGGAGGGCAGGCAGATCACAAAGGGCCTTAGAGTCCACTGGAAGGACTCCACTGTCAAGTTCACTGTAAGGCTTTTACTCCATGTGACATAAGGAGTCGCTGCAGTTTTCTGCGCAGAGGAGTGAAGTGTTAAAGTTCTGAAAAGGATCTCAGCACAGCTGCAGTGCTGAGAACAGACTGGTGGGTAAAGGGAGAAGCAGGGAGACCAGTCAGGCTGCTTAGACGGCAACAGCAGGAGAGGTTTTAAGAAGCGGTCAGATTCTGGATATATTTTGAAGATAGAGAGTCATGCCTTCCTAGCAGACTGGATATGAGCTGAGGGAGCTATTGGATTGTCAAGGATGAGCACTGATCCCTGGATGAAGTGGCTCCCAATCATTCTGAGGTCTGAGTTTGTCAACCCAAACTGACACTCTGGTACAGATATTACAATTATCCTGATTTATTTGGTCTCACCGAATTTTAAAATCTCTTTAGTCCATTCCTCTTCTTCTCCTCCTCCCACAAAAATAATCTAATCCGGTTAAGTCCAGCATGTTACAGATGGAGGAAGTCCTTCCCAGAGAAACCATGGATACAACGCAGTGACACACAGCCTACCCCAGAAGGCAACCCCACACTAGTTAATACTTAGTTAATATTTGATGGCTAGCCAAGCAAAAATGGAAAGTTTCCAGTAGTCATTTACTGGCTCCACGACTTTGGGCACGTCATTTCTCCTCTCTGCCTCATTTCTCAGTCTTAAAGTAAGGATAATATTACCCCCAGGGTTATTGTGACCACTGAACGAATGAGCTGATGTCGAGCATTAAAGCGGCATCCAGCACAGAGTAAGCAATATGTAAGGGTTGTACTTATTACCATCACTGTTGCTAAGGGTTTTTGTTTTTTCTCAATCTCACAGTAATTTTACCAGGAGTAATACCTGGGTAACTGATGAGTCTAATATAAATTTCTAAAACAGGAATAACCTAACACGAAGGTACACTAAATACAAAGGCAGGCAAGTTGTCTGTAGGCATCATGGAAGCCTAATGCAGTCACTGAAATTCTACAAACATTACCTGCTGTGTTTGGGCAGGGAAAACATGAACCTCATATCTTTGTGCTCTAAAGAAACTAATCTAACCCAGCTCCATGAACTTCTCTGAACCTTCCAAGACTAGCTGTCTGGAAGATCTTTCAGGATATAAGAAATACGGTACTTAGGCACTTCAGCTTTTGTTACCTACTAAAATCAAGAACTCCTGAGATGTAGTTTTTACGTGTTTATTAATCACCTAACAATCAGAAGTTAAAATACAGATATATATGTACATCTATACACTACAATTTAAGCAAATCTATTCTCTTCTCCCAGCCTCAGACAGAATGAATTTCCACGGAAAATGCCCCTGAACAACAGTGACACTTCCAAGGCTCACCCAGCCAGCGATTTTCAACCCGACTGCATCTTAGAATCACCTGGAGCGCTTTACACATACTAATGCCAAAGCCCAGTCCTAGATTTCTACTCTAATTGAAACCATTGAGAATGGCCGAATAGGTAAATACTACAAGTATTATTGACTGAATGTGGCAGACAGAGAGAACATTGTTTAAATAGTGAACTAGTATTTCTGGGTTTAAACTAGCTTCATATCAACTGGGTTCTGGGGTGAGAAGCCACTACATCCCAGATTAGAAATCATCTACAGCCCAGATTAGAAATCCTCTTAACCTGCTCTACAGTCTCTCAAACCACCCAAACCTCCAAAACAAGAGCTGCTGCTCTTCCAAATGTTTTCTCAAAAGCGAATGATGACCAAAACTTAGATTTCTTCCAAATGAAAGAACACAACACTACTCTTATTTTTTTCTGGCAAAATCCTTCTAAGCCTTACTGCCGAACAGCTGATTACAATTACTTTTATTTTCCTGTCTCCTTACTATAGGCGATAATAACGTGCAGCCTGGGCCTAAGAAATGAGTCTTCCTTTTGTTTGTATTATTTTAATCCATTATTTAAAACACAATGCCTCTACCTGATATTAGAGCACAACATAAGGGAGAAATTATCTTCAATGTTCCAACATTATACAGGACTAAGTGATGATTTCCTACAACAAAATCATTCATTCAATCCTTTAAAACACAATACTTAGTGTTTATTACATGCTGGCCACTTCTTTCAGGTGCTTGAGACCATAGGAATGGTCACGACAGATCGACCTTAATATCCTGCTAGATGCTTTTAAATGCATAAATTTAAAAATAAAGTACGGTTATAGTTCAAAGGCAACGAAAGAGTAGGTCAACATAATGGAAGTCTAAAATAACACCACTAGAAATGTCATACTGAACCCTAGTTTACTAAGTGCCTACTATAAACCAGACATTGTTTTTTAGTCTCTTTTACATATGGTACTCATTTAATAAAGTTGTTGTCCTAAAAAGAAGAATTTACTATTTAGAATAAATTAAATGAGGCCAAACAATGAGAAAATTCTTCCCTTTGGTAGAGTTTAAATTTGGCTTTGTACACTAGATGGAATGCGCCATCCTAAAAGTGACAAGAATAAATTACGATACACTTGTGCCAATTCATTCACACAAGAAATTTTTTCAGATTAGTTCAACCACATCAACTGTGAAAAGATTCAATGGTTTAAAAAAAAGTTGTCATAAAAATATATTTCCAATTTCAAATTTTTAAGGTGAAAATTTATAAACCGTATGATGCATAAACTACCCTTCTGTAGATATTATGCCACGTAGCTTATTTTTAAGATGGTACGAATGAAGATACTGTAAGACCAATAAAATAAACAACCATTACTAGGCGCAGCGATCAGTCCTCTAACTTCCTTTACAAAACACTAATCCAAACCAAGTCATTCAAATCAATCAGAAATTCACGGGACTGTAATTCAGCCTCAAGCAAAAACGAGGGGACTTATTCCAAAGCTCTCTGCAAATCACTGTGATAATGCTGTAAAGAAAAAATTTTAAAGCATTCAGGTGAAGCTATCTGACTGCAATCTCTCAAACCGCCCCCCCCCTTAAAAAAGGCTTTTTGTTGGTGGTGTTTTGGGGGAGGTTAGTTTTTTATGGAAATGGGCTGAAGGCCAGCAAGTGGGGTCAATTGGCGAGTTTCCGGGCAGCTGACCCAGGCACCCAGTCCTCGGCCTGCCCAGGGTCCCCATACCCTTCGCCTTTCGGAGGACGGACGGCCTCACCCTTCTGCGCGCAACTAGACGGGCAGCTCCGCGGGACAGCCGGCCGGAGCCCGGCCTGAACCCCTCCCAGGCCCGCTCTCGGGGGCGAAGACCCCGGCCCGCTCGCGGGGAAGGGCCGAGAGCAACGGCCGCCGGGCGGGGTGCGGGGCGCACGCTCAGGCGGCGCGGGGCGTCGGAGGGATCGGAGGGACCCCCCGCCCGCCCGCCTCACCGTCGATGTTCTCCCGGTCGCTGATGTGCTGCAGGTTGCAGCCCGTGTCCTCGCGGCTCAGGTCGGCGTCAGGCCGACAGGACTCCAGCCGCGAGTGGGCATTCCTGCGGAGCTTGGGGCTGGACGACACGCAGCACGAGGCGGTGTTCCCCATGGCGGGCGCCCCGGCCCCGGCGCGGCCCCGGGTCAGCAGCGGCGGCGGCGGCGCGGCCTCGCCATGGGCGGCCTGGCTCCCCTCGCCCGGCCCGGCGGCCTGTCCGCGGCGGAGGAGCGCCCGCGCCCGCGCGACTGCGGCCGCCCGGCCCGGCTCACCCCGCCGCCGCCATGGCGGGCGCCGCGCAGCCGCCTCCGCGTCCCGGTCGGCCCGGCTCCGCGCCGGCGGCCGCAAGCGGTTCCGGTTCAGGGGGCGCGGCCGCTCGGGATGCGGGAACGCGGCGACTCGGGGACGCGGGGCGCACGCGAGCGGCTGGAACGCGGGCGGTGGACGGCGGGAACGCTGGCAGCGGGGAGGAGCAGCGCCGGGCCTGGGCGTGGGCGGCCGCAGGGACTCTGGGTCCGGCCCTCCCGGCCCCGCCCTCTGCGCCCTTTCGCGCCCCGCCCCCCGGCACCGCACCGCCCTCTGCCCTGGAAGCGGATGCGCGACCGAGGAGGGTGCCCTCCCGCGGGCGCGGGCAGCGCGGCGGCGGCGGCGCGAGGGATCGGTGCGGGGAAGAGAGGTGCGTGCGGCGCCTGGGCCGTGGGGTGGGGGCCGCGGGGTTGCTCCGGGCTGAGCGGGGGCGGTGGGGTGAAGCGGAGTGAGGGGCTTTTTTTCTCTTTTATGCGCTGAGAGGCAGCTGGGCAGGGTGGAGGCGCTCTCCTGTCTTGAGCCGCCTGTCGTCTGCCCGGAATGCACCTTGGGCCCGGGCGGCGCCGCGCTCCCCGCAGGTTACCGTCAGATCCGTTGAGTAGTGCCTGCTCTCCTGTTTCCCCGACCTCGTCGTGGGCCGTGCGTGTGGGGACTCTGGAGGGTGGTCCCCGCCCCGCCACCCCCAGTGCATCGCTGCACCCTCGCCTGTCGGGAGGACAAAGTAAGGCGGCAGAAACAACCCTCCCACCCTTTCCAGGTGGCCAGGAGAGGCGTGCTGAGGGGAGACGCGGGGACAGAATGCTTTGAACAGGAGAAACCTGGCGCAACCCATTTTCCATATGAAGAAACTGAGGTACAGAGACACGAAGTGTTAGTGACGGACGCAGGTACTAACTGGGAAGAAAAGTAAGGGAACTGATACCCAGCATCAGCAATGTGTGTACATCTTGCCAAAGGCAGTGTAAACATGATTTTGTCTAATTCTGGACGATTTTAACCTTTTTTTAACTTGTGCCCCCCCTGTCTCTCAGTAATATTACAGTTATTAGTCCGTAGTTTTAAAAGTTCCATGCTCTGAACTGTATTATTGCCATTTGTTGGGTTAAGTGGTGGGTGTCCTTGTCCTGCGTTGGCCTGCTGGTCCCCTCTGCAACCATGACTGTACTGTAAACGGGGATTGATGGGCGGCCAAAAGTAAGACGATTTACATCCCACCCCCTTACCTGTGAGGTCGATTCCGGTATCAGCACTCTTTCCTTTTTGTATGTGCCACAATGGCCTCCCCCTCCTCAGAAGAGATTTGCTGAATAAACTACTGGGAGCTAGTACTCTCAGAACAGGGTGCGGTCCCAGAAGGCAGAAAATCGGAACAGAGAATGCGTCTGTTAGTAGCCCCAGATGACCCGCCGTTTAGTCATAAAAATAGTCCACAAGAAATTAGGGAACAGGTAGATCGTGTGGTTTGGGACATATTGGTACCAGGAAAGGCAAAGCATGTTCCCCCAATAGAAATAGAGGAGGAAAAAAAAAAAAAGAAAGAAAGAAATAGAGGAAAAGCCTGGTGAAAAATACCCTTGGCAGAGGCACTGTCCTTTAAAGCCTGAGGTGTTGAGGCAGGGGAAGGGGTGGGGATGGGGGCCAACCACCGCTCACCAAATTCTTGGAACCTGGGCTCATTCGGCCCTGCTAGTCCCCTTCTCTAATTCTCCCCATCCAGAAGCCTCCCGATGACACGGGAATACCTGTTTGTGCAAGACTTACAAGCAGTGCGTGAGGCAGTCATCCATCCCATTCACCCAATGGTGCCAAGCCTGTACACTGTACTCAAATGCCAGGGGGTGCTCAATACTTCTCTCTGTTAGACCTCAAGGATGTATTTTTCTGTATCCCCCTACATCCAGACTCCCAGTACCTTTTTGCCTTTGAATGGAAGGAACTTGACACCCAGGAAGCTATTCACTACACTTAGACAGTGCTTTCACAGGGCCTTTGGGACAGCTGCTGTCTTTTTGGAAATGCGTTAGGAAAAGAACTGAGGGAACTGAGCCTGAAAAATGGAACTGTTACAGTATGTTGATGACCTATTAATAAGTAGGTAAAGGAAGATTCAGATCAGAATACTGTTAAGGTCCTAAATTTCCTGGCAGAAAGGGGATATAAAGTCTCCCCAACAAAGACTCGTATTTCACAGCAAGAGGTTCGATATTTAGCGTTTGTTTTGACCCCCATCGCATGAGCCCTGGCCATAAATCAGAAAACAGCCATTAGTGCATTACCATCGCCAGCCACAAAGAGACAACTCGGAGGCTTTCTCAGAATGGCTGAGTTCTGCCATATCTGAATTCCAGATTATGGCCTTATAGTCAAACCCCTACCGGAAGCTCTAAAGGGAGAAGAAAGGGAACCCCTCTAATGGAGTAGGGACCACCAGTGGGACTTTGAGACTCTAAAGATTGAGTTGAGTAGGGCACCAGCACTGGGGCTTCCAAATTTAGACAAACCCTTCACCCTATCGATGAGAGGTCAGGGATAGCACAAGGAGTCCTGACCCAAAAGCTGGGAGCAGATCAAAGGCCAGTGGTTTACTTTTCAAAACAACTGGACTCAGTAGCCCCGAGATGCCCCAGCTGCTTACAGGCGGTAGCAGCCATGGCCCCACTGGTCAGTGAGCCTTCTGAGCTCACCATGGGACAACACCTAGATGCATCATCTCTTCATCAGGTGCAGTCTGTTAGAAGCCAAAGGACACCGTTGGTTAACCGGGGGAAGGTTAGCAAAATATCAGTCTCTCGTAATGGATACCTCTGATATTACTTTAAAGGTGTGCCGAGCCTTAAACCCAGCAACTCTTCTCACAGCTGTCGAAAATGGAGATTTATTGCATCAGTGTACAGAGACAAGAGAACAAACTTATTCCAGCAGATCCAGTCTTCTAGATGAACCCCTTGACAACCCTGAGGCTGAACGGTTCACTGATGGGAGTAGTTTTACAGAGATGGGAACCCGAATGGCAGGATGCTATAGTTAGCTTAAATGAAATCATAGAAGCCAAGGCCCCACCACCCCAGACTTCAGCCCAGAAAAATATTTTTACTGATTCTAAATATGGATTCCATGTGCTACACGCTCATGCTGCCATTTGGAGAGAGAGAGGAATGTTAACTGCTAGAAATTCTTCCATAAAACCTAAAGATTTAATCTTGGCTCTTTTAGAAGCAGTGCAGCTCCTGACCCAGGTGGCAGTAATTCACTGTAAGGGCCATCAGAAGGACGGGTCCTTTATAAGCCAAGGAAATAACAAAGCTGATCAGGCCACAAAACAGGCAGTTCAGTCGCAAGAGCCTGACCAAATCATGGCCCTAGTGATTGGCCCCCCTGAACTCCCTGGCCTGCCCCAGTATTCCCCACAGGAACAAGAGAATGCTGAAAAATGGGGCTATAAGAAAGAAAGCACAGGCTGGTATATAAAGGATGACAAGTTTCTTATCCCTGGGGCCCAAGAAAGGAGGCTCATTAAGGGTTTACATGGTGCCACCCCCTGTGGGAGGAATACACTATGGGACTTGATACAAAGGACCTTTTCAGGAAAGGGGCTTAAAGGAACAATTAAACGAGTGACCCTTGCCTGTGATTTGTGTACCCATAATAATTCGCAGGCCCATCCAATCCCTCCTTCATTACTCAAGCCACTTCAACCCCATGGGACATACCTGGGGGAAGACTGACAATTAAACTTCACCCAAATGCCCCCACAGTCTGGATATAAATATCTTCCTGTGTCTGTCAGTACTTTTATAGGATGGGTGGAAGCCTTCCCCACTCAATCTGAAAAGGCCACTGAAGTCTGTGAGGCCCTCTTAAATAAGAGACGATTCCTCGGTTTGGGCTTCTAAAATCCCTGCAGAGCGATAATCGGCCCTCCCTCATAGCGAAGATCACCCAAGGCCTATCGACCGCCTTGGGAATTAGCTACAATCTGCACACCTCTTGGCACCTCCAATCTTCCGGAAAAGTGGACAAAATGAACCATACTTTAAAGAAAACCTTAACAAAACTTTGCCAAGAGATTCATGAGCCCTGGACCAACCTGCTTTCTATTGCACTCCTCAGGGTTCACATAGCCCCCAGGAGTCGCCTGAAGCTTAGACCATTTGAAGTGACCTATGAGAGGCCCTTCCTTACCACTGGTATGAGGAAGTGAGCCAGAGCCTACAGTGTGTTATTAACCTGGGACAGGTTCAAAAGGCAATCTTGGACTAAGCCAAGAAGTCACTGCCAGGTCCCACTAGGGATACAACAGAAGGGGCAGCCCCTCCACAAATTAACTTCAGGGACCAAGTTCTTCTTAAAACTTGCAAGGAGGGATCCCCTGGAGATCAACTATTACCAAAATGAAAAGGCCCCTGTAATTTTAGCCACCACCACTGCCATTAAACTACAAGGAATACCTAGTTGGGTATATATATCTAGATTAAAACTCTTGCCTCCAAAAACCCCACAGGCCACAACAGAAGAATACGCCTGTGAGACAGTAGAAGACCTGAGATGCTTATTCAAAAACCAAGCACCACTAACAGATGAGTAAAGGAGGATGTGGTAGGCTGGACTTCTGTTTGATTACTTTGTAATAGTTTTGCTCACATCTTGGCAGTTTGCTCAACCACCCACACTGAAAAAGCAACTCTTTTGTCCCTCCTGGGTCTAGAAGACCAGAACCAATGACGGAGTGCAAAACGTGGGCACTTCTCTTGGCCCTTCTCCTAAAGAGGGGCTGGGGAGAAAATAATAGGGGAAGCGGAACCTGGAGAGAAAACTCAGTCGTCAACTATTCCAGCATTTTGGCCTCAGGAAATAATCTCTCTAATCGTTGGATCTGTCATCCCCTCTCACAAGAGGGGGTTTCTTGGTTCCGGTTTGTGCCTGTAGATGAGGACATTAATCTCATCCTGACTTCTGAACCCATTAAGAGCACGCCTCTTCTAAGAGTGGAACTCGAAGATCATGATGATATCGGGTGTGTAGAGCTTACAGACCCTTGGAACCAAACCGGTCTCTGGGTCAAGCGGCCCCTTCTCTGCACAGGGCAAGGAACACCCTGTCGCCCCTGCCAGACAGATATCCGCCTTACTGATACGGGACGCTCGCTCTCTATTGATCCTGTGTCTATTTCCCCTTAAAGCTCCTCATGCACTCCTAACCAGACTCATTGGCGTGTGGACCCATCTCTGCTCTCCTCAGGGACCCAACCCAACACCTCTTGTATGCACTGGAAGGGACCAGCAGCCCCTTTCTGGAGGCTCACCTATCGGACCCCATCTGCCTTCAGTGACAAGGAGGGAATAGAGGAAAACTCAGAACTAGATGGAGGACCACTAGACGGAGGGCCCCTGTCCCCCAGATGCAATAATGCACCTAGCTGGGGTTCCCTTTTACGTCGATGGTTTAATTCCACTTCACCCCGCCAAGCTTGCACCCCCACTGGACATCTGTTCCTCTGTGGTCCACCGCAAAATAAACTACCCTTCGAAGGGAACCCAAATTCCTCCTTCTCCTGGCCTCTCCGAGCAATGGCCTATCCATGCTTAGACAGTGTTCGCTTCCGGGGAGAATGCACTCTGGGACGACTGGGCCCTAAAGGACAAGGTACCACCATATATAATAATGGCATCTCTCAAAACAGACACAGCTGGGTACTCAGACTAATCCTGGCAGGAATTGGGGCGGCCATAGGAGTGGCTGCCCTTGGGGCGTTTTTCCCTATCACAAAACAACCTTAAGAAACCTCACACAGGCCATAGAGAACCTGGCCTCAAAAATTGGTGATGAGAATTCCCTAGTGGTTAGGACTCAGTGATTTCATTACCGAGGGCACAGGTTCAATCCCTGGTTGCGGAACTAAGGTCCCGAAAACCTCACTTGGTGCAGTCCAAAAAAAAAAAAAAGAAAAGGTGATGCCTTTAAGGGACCTCCAGGAGTCCCTAGATTCCTTAGACGATGTTGTGTTTGACAATAGGTTAACCCTGGATTATCTTCTGGCTGAACAAGAGGGTGTTTGTGCAGTAATTAACAAAACTCTCAGTACATACATCAACAACTTGGAGGAAGTTGAACTAAATATTCAATAAATTTATGAACAAGCTAAATGGTTACATGGGTTCAGCTACTCCACTGCCCAAACTATATGGGACTCAAAGGTTACATCCCTGGCATTACTTGGTTCCTGTGTCTCCTGGGCCCTCTAGTGGCAGTAGTTCTTTTGTTATTATTCAGACCCTGCCTGTTTAATCTTCTAGTTAGATTTGTGTCTTCCAGGCTTCAACAGTTCCAAGTGAGGCTCATGGTGCCCCAAGGATTTCAACCCGTTCCATTAGAAGGTGACCCACGTCCCTGTAAGTCCTTGGAACAGTCATCAAGGGACTTCTACACCTCTAGGGTAGGCTAGGGTCTGTGGCCCCTGTTCAGCAGGAAGTAGCTCCAGAAGAAGAGACGTTTGGCCCCTTGACCCCTAAGAATAATGGGTGTAGGGCTTCCCTGGTGGCATAGTGGTTAAGAATCCGCCTGCCAACACAGGGGACACAGGTTCGATCCCTGGTCTGGGAAGATCCTACATGCCACAGAGCAACTAAGCCCGTGCACCATGACTACTGAGCCTGTGCTCTAGAGCCTGCAAGCCACAACTACTGAGCTCACATGCCACAACTACTGAAGCCCATGTGCCTAGAGCCTGTGCTCCACAACAAGACAAGCCACTGCAATGAGAATCCTGCACAGCGCAACAGAGAGTAGCGCCCACTCAGAGCAACTAGAGAAAGCCTGCGCGCAGCAACGAAGACCTAACGCAGCCAAAGATAAATAAATAAAATAAGTAAATTTTAAGAAAAAGAATAATAGGTGTAGAATCCCTCAAGGGAGAATGAGATCAGCTGGGACCTAGGGTCATCTACCAGGACACTTGTACCTGGACAGCACCTCCTTGAACAACAGGAAGCTGGCAACCATAAACGGACCAAGGGGTAAAGCTTCCTTAAGCAACAGAAGGCCGTGAATCAACCACAAGTGATTAAAAACAACGTCATGCCTGTGCAGTAGATGTTGACCACTACACAACCTTCCTGGTGGCAGTGACAAGCAAGTCTGCCATTTTGAGGTGCCGGCACAGAAAGTGGAAAATGCACATGATCTCTGTATATGGCACTGCCAAGAAGGATGGACAAACTGCCTAAGCCATGCCCCCTGTCTGGCCTTCAGATTCACCCCCACTGTCACCCCATCAAAGGATCCAGGGAGCTCTTTGTGAAGGAGTGGGCAAGGACACCTGGTGCTTGCTTTCACTTCCTTATGCTGCAGCACAAGCCCCCATAAAGCCATGTCTGACATTCTCATCTGGCCTCTTGTCAATTTCTATTGATTAAAGAGTCCAAGGGCTCAGGTTAGTAACACTTGGAATATAAATGATAGCAAAATGCTGATACGGAGGAGATGAGGAAGGAAAGTTCTAAAGAACTGCAGCCTCAAAGAGGTGGGTAGGTAGCAAGAAGATGAAATGATTTCTCTTTATTAAGGCAGTTCTGACCCTCTTGCTTCCCAGGAAAGCTTGTAACATAATTGTAAGTCAGGGAATATTCAGATTTTCAGGGCTACAGTGCATGGGTAAGATGGCTGAAAATTGGGAGGGGGTTACTGTATTGTCTGTTCTGATTGCTGTGTTGTGATTTGAGTGTCGTATGAAAGGAAGCATCCAGTCATTACCATACATGTGCAGCATATCCATGCAGGCACATTAAATTTTTATTTAATCAGAACAATTATAATATTAATGATACGGTTTGAAGGGCTTACAAGGAGACACAGAATGGCACTTAGGAGACAGCATGACTGCAAGCTTCTCGTTCTAATAGGTCATTGGCAGAACTAGATGGCAGTGTTCACTGAGAAAAGCATCTGGAGGAGGGGGCAGGGTAGCCACAGACTGTTGCCAAAGGATGGATAGCTACTGGTCTGCAGAGACTTTTCTGCACTCCCCCCCCCCCCGGCCCCGCCTTGATGTTTCCACCTTATTCCCCTTAGGAATGCGCCTGTTGGGCTTAGTCAGGAATATGACTTCTGGTCAGCAGGCCTGGAGAAGAAAGATAAGTACGAAAGCCTTGCCAGTAATTTACCAGGGTGTCAACCCCACCCCACCCCTGCCAAAACACACACACACACACACACACATCAGAATCCTGCAGGCAGAGATGCCTCCTGCGTGACACACAGGGACACTTTAGGAAAGGCTGCAGAAGCAGTGGGATGCCAAGATGGTAATGAAAGGTGTCATTTCTTTTTTTTTTTTTTTTTTTTTTTTTAACGGTACGCGGGCCTCTCACTGCTGTGACCTCTCCCATTGCGGAGCACAGGCTCCGGACGCGCAGGATCAGCGGCCATGGCTCACGGGCCCAGCCGCGGCATGTGGGATCTTCCCGGACCGGGGCACGAACCCGCGTCCCCTGCATCGGCAGGCGGACTCTCAACCACTGCGCCACCAGGGAAGCCCTAAGGTGTCATTTCTTGAACACCTGCCAGATACTAATTTTTTTTCACAAGTAAGCCCACCCTATTATTCCCCATTTTACAAATAAAGACACTTGAATTCTGATAATTAAACCTGTGGAAGGTCAGACTACTGAGAAATGGCCTAAGTGGGGATCTAGTCCATGAGGTCCCCTCTTAGCTGCATCCACCCCCACCCTCCTGCCCCCGCTCCAGGAATCACTGAACCAGAGGAGAGCAGGGAAGCAGATTGGAATAATGAGGGAAGGAATCTGCAGACGTTTGAGTAGAAAAGAGACTCACTCTAGTGAGTCTTGCTTGTCTTCTTTCTTTTTCAAGGAGTTTGGGAGTGACTGCTTAGGACTAGTTCTAGACTTGAAGAGAGGGGAGCCTTGTTATTTCTGTGGCTCCAGCTCTCCCGACCAAAGGCAACCAGGTTGAAGAGAAGCATTATTCAGAAAAAACTTGTGCCTTTAGCCACAGTATCTACCATGATGTATTACTTGGGATTCTGAGTGCAGGGACACTTCCTCAGTATGGATCTAGCCCAGGTTTGGGGCTGGAAGGGGAGCACCACGGCCTGAGACCCCGTCCTCGAACACTCAGCCTTCTTAGAAAACATCCAGCTGGATCGACTCAATCACACCCTGCTCTTTGAGCAGAAAGAAGCATTGGGGAATTATTTTTCTTCATCTCCTCCATAATCGCTATATAAGGTTTTGGTTGTAGAGAGGTGCATTTGGAACTTGGGTGAATAGCTAAGTCCGCGCTCTTCAAACTTTTTAGCTCTGGCAGCTTTTTTTTTTTACCAAAGTTTTGAAAGGAATCACAGTATATTTAAAACATTAGCAATATCACTATTAGCTTAAGCAATTTATAAATATCTACTTATAAAAACAAATCAGTGAGAATAGGCTAGCTTGACTGAATCAGGGAGAGCGTAATTACCGTCTCTTCAGCCACACTCCTATCCTTGAAATATGAACCAATCACTTGCACAACTCCCTGAATCACCTCCTAGAAGACAGAAAACACTGAGCCAAGTTAACTCAGGAAATGGACCTTTGGTCAAAAGAAGGAAAATGGCTAAAAGCTCGGACCAAATACCTGCTCAGACTATATCTGTTCTTTATCACCTGGTCGCCAGTCTCCTGGGTCAGTCACTCTGACATTTGTAAGGCAGATGTGGAGTAACCAAGACCCTTTGTTGCGCCACCAGTGCTCTTCCTGTCACCTTCTTATTCTCCAATGACCCCCCCCCCCAAATTAGGCCCCCAGAATACTCAGTGGTAACCAGCTACGGGAAAGTATTGACTCTGATAGCAACTTGACTGACCAACATTAGTGATTCATTTATCAACAGAACATTTCTTATAAGTACCGAGCCAGGGACCTTGGGGATGCAAGCATGGATAAAATAGAGCCCTTCCCCTAGAGAAACTCATAGTCCAGTAAGGTGAACGGTCAGAAGAACAGGTTTAGAACATGTCAAGTGATTGCAGTCACTTAATGGTAAAATCTGAATACTTCTAGTGCCTGTGGATACACCTAAAATTCCACTGTGAGAGATTTATTCCTATGAAGTAAAGAATTCTATCCAGAGATCCTGTCAGAGTGAAAACTCCCATAAGCAGTTAAAGATGGCTAGTAGACTGAAACACTAATGCCAGGCCTTTTGGACCAGAAACATCTGCCCGATTCTGAGGTCAGCTCCCATTCAGCAGAGAAGAACGCTGCGGTGAGGAGAGGAGAGGAGAGGGAGAAGAGAGCACCGCGCCACATAGTGCCTGTCCGTGAGCAGAGCTGTGTTTACGGGGTAAATAGTGAAGCAGGGACAGCCATAGTCTCTGGGTATCTGGGCGAAGCCCCACGTGGGAACTGATGTATCTGTCTTCCTCACCACTGAAAATTCCTCTGTCCCCAGGCTAATCAGCCTTAAGGAGTCCAGTCTCTCTCTTGCCAAACTATCTTCTTTATCCCTCCTACTCACCAAGAATAAAAATGGTAAGTGTATGTGTGATGTCTGAGAACTAGGATGTCCTCTGGACAAGGCAGATTCCAGCACCTCACAAAGTCAGGCATAGGTCAGGTTGGGAGAGGCTGCATCCCCACCCAGTGTCTGTTCTCCCGTCTCCCTTCGTACAGGGCCCTTCACCTTGTGAGGAACACAATCTGCCCACCTCAGAGCCCACAGCTGGCCACACGACCAAGTCCAGCCAAAGACGTGAGTGGAATCTTCCAGGAAAGTGCTCTGAAAAGGCTCCCTCCTTTTTTCTTTTTGGAATGGGGCTGGAATTCTAGAGCATGCACTTTTAAGTACCAGGTGACCTTAAAGAGGGAAGCCTCGACCTAAGATCATGTCCCTGTGCTCTTTTGCATGAGAGAAATAAACTTATATAAGCCACTGTTGGGAAGGAGCCCTGGTTCGGGAAGATCCCACATGCCGTGGAGCAACTAAGTCCGTGTGCCACAACTACTGAAGCCCACACACCTAGAGCCCATGCTCTGCAACAAGAGAAGCCACCGCAATGAAAAGCCCACGCACCGCAACTAGAGAAATGCTCACGCGCAGCAACGAAGACCCAACGCAGCCAAAAATAAATAAATAAATAAATTTATTTTTTTTAAAAAGAAAAGAGAGGGGCTTCCCTGGTGGCACAGTGGTTGAGAGCCCGCCTGCCGATGCAGGGGACACGGGTTCGTGCCCCGGTCCGGGAGGATCCCACATGCCGCGGAGCGGCTGGGCCCGTGAGCCATGGCCGCTGCGCCTGCGCGTCCGGAGCCTGTGCTCCGCAACGGGAGAGGCCACGGCAGTGAGAGGCCCGCGTACCGCAAAAAAAAAAAAAAAAAAAAAAAAAATATATATATATATATATATATATATATATATATATATATATACTATAAGCCACTGTTATTTTGAACTCCTAAATTATATGCAGCTAAACCTAATCCTGATCTGGCCAGGATTTGATATTACTCTTTGATTGGAGTTCCATGTATTCATGTTGACAATTTTCACTGCTTGGTCCCCAGATAATAAGGGACTCTGACCTAGAACTGTGGGGCAGTCTTATATGCTTGGTTCCGCCTAGTAGAATCCTGGTTGGAGTGGGAAGATGCAGTAGGCAGGCTCTGGAGCCAAGATAGGATTTTGGTGGCAAAGGGAACTTTTTTTTTTTTTCAGCTGCACCCTGCAGCTTGTGGGATCTTAGTTCCCTGACCAGGGATTGAACCCGGGCCCCGGCAGTGAAAGTGCTGAGTCCTAACCACTGACTACCAGGGAATTCCCAGCAAAAGGAACTTATTTCTCTAAAAGGCAGATTAGTCCCCAGAGAAATTAAAAGAATTAAATAGCTGATACATTATTTTAATATAGCACTCCTTCAGCATCCTCAGAACTAGAGCCGAGGGTTCCTGTGAGTAGGAAACTCCATGAATAGACCGTGGTATATATGCTCAAGAGCCCCCTGATCCAGGAAATTGATTCTTTCCCGTTCAAAACCTTTTTTTCTTTCTGGACCTCCCTTCATGACTCCCCTACTAACTACTTGGAAAGGGAGTCCAAAGATCATCTCTGCCACTTTGTACTCCTCCCAGCACAGGCCAGAAGGCTCTTTAGTCCCATGAGGCTGGCATTAGGGTGTTGTCAGGGGACTCACTGAGTGTCTCCCAGTAGCCAGGTACTTCCACATACCTTTATCTTGGTTAACTGGCCTCAGTTCAGACCCTGTTCCAACACAAAAAACCCAGCAGCATTTTTTTCTAATTAATTTATTCATTTTTGGCCGCGTTGGGTCTTCATTGCTACGTGTAGGCTTTCTCTAGTTGCAGCGAGCAGGGGCTACTCTTGGTTGCGGTGCGCAGGCTTCTCATTGCGGTGGCTTCTCTTGTGGCGGAGCACGGGCTCTAGGTGCGTGGGCTTCAGTATTTGTGGCTCGCAGGCTTCAGTAGTTGTGGCACACGGGCTCTAGAGCACAGACTCCGTAGTTGTAGCTCACGGGCTTAATTGCTCCACGGCATGTGGGAGCTTCCCAGACCAGGGCTGGAACCCATGCCCCCTGCATTGGCAGGCAGATTCTTAACCACTGTGCCACCAGGGAAGCCCCCCAACAGCATTTTTAAAGTAAAACAAGGATAGTTGATGAGTTGTGTTAACTTATTGTCTCTACCTCACATTTTTAGCCTCCAAGAAACTCAAAACACCTGCAGCTATAGTTCAACATTCAAATAGGCCTGAGGTCCCCAGGAGCAGCCAGGTGGATGCTGCTGAAGTGGGCAGTCTTGTCACCACCCTGCTTAAAATCTGTCAACAGCCTCTCACTGGTTTTAGAATAAAAACAACATTCCCAGGCTTCCCTGGTGGCGCAGTGGTTGAGAGTCCGCCTGCCGATGCAGGGGACACGGGTTCGTGCCCCGGTCCGGGAAGATCCCACATGCCGCGGAGCGGCTGGGCCCGTGAGCCATGGCCGCTGAGCCTGCGCGTCCGGAGCCTGTGCTCCGCAACGGGAGAGGCCACAACAGTGAGAGGCCCGCGTACCGCAAAAAAAAAAAAAAAAACCCAAAAAACTCCACTCCCCCTGACCTTCAAGCCCACCCTCCCTCCAGCCCATCAGAAGTTCTCAGAACTCATTCCTTGCCTGCCATTCCCACCTCTCACTTTACTCATGACCGCATCCCCCAAAACCCTCTTCCTCCTCCCCTGCCCCAGCTCCACATTTTTATAATCCTTCAGGCCCAGCACAAGCACTGCTTTTTCTCAAGCCCTCATGATGCTGGAGGTCATAAACTCACATAGATTTTATCTAAAACCACTTTTCGGCCTTCCCTGGTGGTGCAGTGGTTGGGGGTCCGCCTGCCGATGCAGGGGACGCGGGTTCGTGCCCCGGTGCGGGAGGATCCCACATGCCGTGGAGTGGCTGGGCCCGTGAGCCATGGCCGCTGAGCCTGCGCGTCCGGAGCCTGTGCACCGCAGCGGGAGAGGCCACATCAGTGAGAGGCCCGCGTACCGCAAAAATAAATAAATAAATAAAACCACTTTTCTCTTCCTACTTTTTTATGGGGTTTTTTGTGCATTAATTTGCTTGATCCTGCCTCCTGAACTGTAAGCTTCTAAAGGGCCCCCATGCTTCCCAGACTCCTCCATGTGCTCACCCGGTGCCTGGCATCTAAGAGGCACCCCAGGACTATATGTTACCTGTAGGAGGTTAGACAAGAACCAAAACAGGTTCCTTTTTCACCCCCTCAGTCTCCTGGTATTCTTCTTTCTCTCCTTTATTCTCAGCAACAGAAGGACAGGGAATTATTTGGGGACTGGGGAGGTTGCTAGTGATGACCGTAAAAAGCTACAGTCGTCATGGATAATTTCCTTTGATTATATGCTGAAATTTTTGAGAAAATATTTTTCTCATTCTCTGCATTGTGAAGCTTCTGATATTTATAGAGATCTTTTGGCAATAAATAGTGTTTATCACCTTTAATGCTTTCTCTCGAATGTAATTAACCAGGAAAAGAGCCCTTGTGAAATGGAGTTGTACTTCTCAGAGCCTGGCTCTGACTGCATTAGGAAGAAAAACATCAGAGTGAAAGTATAATTCACTAAGTTGTCTACTTCAAAGGCAGAAATCAGAATTCCACAGCTCAGGTTGCCATGCCTTATGTCTTCTTCTCTTTTTCTTATTAACCTGAAAGCACCCAGATCCTCCAGAAGAAAAATGTGTATGCCGTGTGTGTGTGCATGCGCCCACCTGCATATGTGTGTGTGTGTGTGTGTGTGTGTGTGCTTGCAAGAGGCACATATGTACTGATAAGCCATATTTCTTCAGTTGACCACTTTCGCCAGTTTGTCCCAAACAGTGGTTTGCCCCTGTCTAGAGATACTTTTTTTTTTGGGGGGGGGGGGGCACACCGCATGGCTTGTGGTATCTTAATTCCCGGACCAGGGATTGAACGTGGGCCCTCAGCAGTGAAAGTGCCGAGTCCTAACCACTGGACCCCAGGGCATTTCCTGGAGATACTTTTTATTATTCCCACTGGGGAGGGACTGTACTGCATCTAGTGGGTAGAAGCCGGAGATGCAGCTAAACATCCTACAGTGTGCAAGACAGCCTCCACGGCAAGAACCGTACAGCCCACAATGGCAGTAGTGCCAAGGTTGAGAGGCTCTATCTAAATCTGCCAGTTATTCACTTCAAATATGTCATTCACTCCTTCCTTGAGAACATACTTTTCATAGCCTCTGAAAGAAAATAACAGCAATTACACACTATCAAGAACTCCTTATCTAGTTTAGTTTTCCACTGAAAACTGTGTAAGAGGAAAAGTAACATTTTCAAAAAAAAGACTTAATCTCAAAACACTTCTTAAGTGTGAAAAGACATTTTCTTATTATGTGAGTATCTACATAATATCCTCAATTTTGCCTCTTAGCCTACAAAGCCTAAAGATTTAATATCTGGTCCTTTACCAAAAAAAAAGAAAAGCTTCTAATCTAGAAGACTGTGGATGTTCTGAAATTTGCTAGGAAACCTCCTTAAAAGTGGCACTGAAGGACTGCTGGCTGGGGAAAGTTTGGTTACGTATGAAGTCTGATTAGTCCGATTTAGCAAACAAAGCCCATCTGCAGTTACATTATTTAATCAAAACAGAATGGGGGACCTCCCTGGCAGTCCAGTGGTGAAGACTCTGAGCTTTCACTGCAGGGGGCGCAGGTTCGATCCCTGATTGCGGAATTAATATCCCACGTGTTGCTCATGGCCAAAAATTAAAAATTAAAAAAATAGAATTGGACTTAAAGCTACATTTATCTGCTATAAACCTAACCCTGTACAATTTAGTTTCAGCAAAGAACACCATCTGTCTCACATCAACATTGCCAGTTTGAATTTTTGTTAGTTTTACAGTTTTGTTTTTATCCTATTTGTACATCATGCTTTGACTTAAGACATCCATGTCATGGAAACAGTGGAGTGTCCAGAAGAGGCTATGTCAGGCAGAGCAGACCTGGACAGAAGTCTGGTCTTCCCTCTTCAAAGGCAGGGCTCTTAAACTTAATATGCACTGAACCACCCGGAAGTGTTTCACATTCAAGCTCCCAAACTTTTCTCCCAAAGAGCAACATGCGTTGATGGTTCCTATAGTCACGGCTTTGTTCTGGCCTTTGCTTTAGACCCCAAGAGGATCTTTCACAAAGCTCCAAGGCAATCTTCTCTATAAGAGATCCCCACCATGAGTTAGGAAGAAAGGGAGCCCACTCTACCTTAGAATTCATTGTTACTATAAATCCTAAACTGCACTTGTTTGCAGAATATTCTAGAATACAGCAGTGCCTTGAGCTATTTCATTTGTAACCAACTAGCAGTAATTCAGGTTTAAAGATACAACTACTAAACAAGGGAACTTCCAGTTAAAAAAGAAAATATGGCCAAGATTCATTCTCTATCAATCTAGTTAATTTTTAAAAAGCTTTAAATAACATAAACAATCTCAGTAGTCTTACATTTTAGTGATTTTCTGAAATATTCACCGAGGTTCAAACATACATGCAAAAGCCCTTGCTTCATTGCCTGCAAAACCGATAAATATCTTCATTTTAGATAAAAATCATTAGTCCAGCACAGGCTTCGTGGTTAGTATAGAATCTGTACTACTGAAATAAAAGTCTCAGTGCCAGGTGCCAAAAACCTAGGGTCTCTAAAAAAGACTTTCAAAAACCAAGTCACCTTAAGTTCAGGCCACTTCCTAAGCTAACATTGCTGAGGAAACCAGGGTATTAACCTGTGATTTTGACTGAATATGTTACACAAGCTACCCTCCAGACCCCACAGCCTACTGCCCATTAAGACGTAAGACATTTATTATAAACAAAAGCTTTTTCTAGGAAGGGGAAGATTTTTAGACTGGAAAATGACAGGACCAAGGCTCACCTGGTAGCGAAAAGCTCCAGGGAAGGGAATTCCAGTCCCAGCTCAACTCCTGACGTGGATGTGACTGAAGGGGGCTTGGGTTCACCATCCAGTTTCCTCACCGTGAACCTGGAATGACAACACACCCGACTTCATAAAGGAGCCAGGATGTGGAACGAACAAAGTGACAGCAGCATTTTGCCAATGCAAGATGGGAAAGCATAAAGCAACTAGACTCCAATAAAGATTTTTAAAAAATAAAAAGATGGGAAAGCATAACCTCATTGTGTGCGATGTCCCCACGCACCTTGCAATGACCCTCTGCCATTTTTTTTTTTTTTTTTTTTTTGCGGTATGTGGGCGTCTCACTGCTGTGGCCTCTCCCGTTGCGGAGCACAGGCTCCGGACGCACAGGCCCAGCGGCCATGGCTCACGGGCTCAGTCGCTCCGCGGCATGTGGGATCTTCCGGGACCAGGGCACGAACCCGTGTCTCCTGCATCGGCAGGCGGACCCTCAACCACTGCGCCACCAGGGAAGCCCACCCACGACCCTCTGCCATTTTAACTATCAGTTACTTATTTATTCTCAGTCTCAGTACCTTCTGTTCAGATCCCTTTGGGTTCCCTAACCTCGGCTTTGGTCTCTGGTGGTGAACCCCGACCAAGCTTTCCGACAGACATTTCTCCTGCCTCCCAGCTCACCTCCATCCGCAGCGCCCTGGCCTGGCTTGCACAGACTCACCACCATGCATCTGCAGCCCGCCTCTGGACAAGCCTGCCAGCCTGCCAGCTATCAGCGGGATGGCCCAGTGGTTCTTGCCCGGGATGAAGGGCACATCTCTCGCTGACCCCCGTTCCTCCCATGTGCAACCCACACACTGTAATAATGCCCCTGGTGTGTCATAACTAGGTCATGACCCTCCTCAGGCCATATGTCACCTCCTCACTTCTTTCAGATCCCTGGTGCTCTGTATGTAAGACAGCTCAATGTACACCCCCAAGTGGTAATTATTTGTTAGACCTGTCATTCTCCAGTAGTTTGGAGAATGTTTTCCTAGCTCAGTGGATTCCCTCTTTCCTTAATCAATAAACGTTTCATGACCATACAAACACCATTAGCTGAAAATATTATTTTGGTTTAGTATATGTCCTTATTACATCATGATTTAAATTTGAAAAGGCCTTTGTATGATTATTATATATGGAAACAGCGACGTCTCACTAAGGTGGCATTATAGGAAGGGGTTAAGGCCATAAAAGTGAACTTCCAGGATAAATGAATATGACCTCCTTAAGGACCAAGCCCTTTTTTTTTTTTTTTTTTTTTTTTTTTTTGCGGTACGTGGGCCTCTCACTGTTGTGGCCTCTCCCGCTGCGGAGCACAGGCTCCGGACGCGCAGGCTCAGCGGCCACGGCTCACGGGCCCAGCCGCTCCGCAGCATGTGGGATCCTCCTGGACCGGGGCATGAACCTGTGTCCCCTGCATCGGCAGGCGGACTCTCAACCACTGCGCCACCAGGGAAGTCCCTCACAATTTTTAATGGAACTCTGTTTTGGAAATCATACTAAAATTAAACACTTCAGTACTTACATAATTATCAATGGATGTTTTTCTTACATAATTACCAATGGTATAAGGATGCCTGCCTCCTTATACAATGGAAATCAAACATAATTTAACTTTTTCATTATATTCCAGAGCATCGTTAAGAGTATCCATTACTGAATATTGTAATAATCCAGTGCTAGTTTTGCTCCTTGTAATTCTTGTCACTTAACATTAGATTGCCAGATGACACTTCATGCTATTGTTTTACCCGCTGGTCCCTTCTAATTCATTGCTTCTAATCTGCTCCAGACCAGCACACCAGGAAATCAAACTTAGGAGCCAGAAACATGTTTGGACACTGCCGGTGGGAATGTAAAATGGTGCAGCTGCCATAGAAACTAGTATGGTGGCTCCCCCCAGAATAAAAATAGAATTATCATATGATTCAGCAATCCCACTCTGGGTATATTCCCCCAAAAAATTGAAAGCGGGGTCTCAAAGAAACTTTTGTACACTCCTGTTCACAGCAGCATTATTCACAATAGCTAAAAGGTGGAAGCAACCTAAGGGTTCATCAGCAAATGAATGGGTAAACAAAATGTGGTGTATACCTACAATGGAATATTATTCAGCTTTAAAAAGGCTGAATTTTCCCCCAGAGTCCCTACATTGTCCTGGACAGAGTGAGTTTTCTTCCCTCTTGGTCATGACCTGTGCGTGTCATGACACACCCCTCACCCTGGCCCCTCCCTCTCTCTGCTCCCGGGAGGGTCAGAAGAAGAGAGAAGGGTATTTAGTAGTGGGAGATGGAGTAAGATGAAAAACCAGCTCAAGGGGACGAGCAGGGGAGGGCTTACAGCCCCCCATCCCCTCATTTGTGCCAGGCAGGACAGCTAGATCAGTGGTCACGTGCACATGTATATATTATGACCCCATTTTACAGATGAGGGAAATGAGGCCCATTTCCAAATGCCAAAAATGAGTGAAATAAGAGAAACAAAGACACCATTGTGAGTTCACTATTCTCAGATTATACCCTTCCTAATTTTTTTTAGGGGTCAGGAGGGACAAGTGGGGGAAGGTTAAAAAAAAAAAAAAGGAAGGAAGGAAATTCTGACACATGCTACACATGAATGAACCTTGACGACACTGTACCAAGTAAAATAAGCCAGTCACAAAAAGACAAATACCGTATGATTCCACGTATATGAGGCATCTGGGAAGTCAAACTCATAGAGACGCTGCTTGGGTGGGGGTATTGGTTGCCATGGGGTGGGGAGAGGGGCAAATGGGGAGCTGGTGTTTAATGGGTACAGAGTTTCAATTCTGCAAGATGAGTTCCGGAGATGATTACACAGCAATGTGAAAGTAGTTAACACTACTCAACTGTACACTGAAAAATGGTTAAAATGGTAAATTTTATGTTATATGTATTTTAGCACAGTTAAAAAAATAAACTTAAAAAAAAGAGTTAGAAACATGCATTAATTCATTCAATAAATATTTCTTTTGTGCCTACTACATATCAGGCCTGTTCTTGAGGCCAGGGCTAAGGGGCCTTCCAGCGTTTCCGTTCCAGTGTATGGTATATAAGAGCACATGCACCTTTGCGGTCCACCTAATAAAGTGCACAACTGTAGGACACTGGTTTTCATAAAATAACTGATTTACCCAGAATGTCTGCAACCTGACCTATTTGGATGAAGACTATATTTGAAATTTAAATATCTTAATTCTAAAAGAGCATAATGATGATTTCTTTTTTTTTTTTTTTTTGGCCGCACCGCAAGGCATGCGGGATCTTAGCTCCCCAACCAGGGATCAAACCCGTGCCCCCTGCAGTGGAAGCACGCAGTCCTAACCACTGGACCCCTAGGGAATTCCCATTATGATTAAAACTTTTAATTTTAATCTCTCGCCAACATCTTTTGGGTGTGTCTGCTTAGTTTTTCTTTCTGTTCTCGATTAAGGAATGGGATGGGAGAGACTGAATGTACACACAGACGATGGCCAGGCCACCTATAGCAATAGAACTCTGCCCCACAACCTGCAGCCACCTGCCCGGGACACCAACCGCTCTTCCACAGTAGCCAGCCCAGGAAGCAAGCCTCCTGTAAATCAGACTTGCAGGAAGCAAGACTGCTGTCTCTAGCAGCAAACCAGGAAGCTAAATAATAACTTCTGTAACAACTGGCCCCAAATGGCCAGGGCTTGATTAACAACTGACAGCCCTCCCTAAGTTTTGCTCCTGCTTCCAACTTAAAACCAAACAAAGAAAGCCAAATCTGCTCCCCTAACCAATCACTTACGATGCCCGATTCTAGTTATCCACCCTCAGCTGCCCCCTGCCACCAGCCAGGCACACCTGAAGCCTTCCCTTTCTTCACCTTATAAGGCATTCCCACTCCTCTGCCCACCTTTGAGTCTCCACCAAAACGCAAGTGATAGGGCTTCCCTGGTGGCGCAGTGGTTGGAAGTCAGCCTGCCGATGCAGGGGTAACAGGTTCGTGCCCCGGTCCAGGAGGATCCCACATGCCGCAGAGCGTCTGGGGCCATGAGCCATGGCCGCTGAGCCTGCGCGACCAAGGCCATGGCCGCTGAGCCTGCGCGTCCGGAGCCAGCGCTCCGCAACGGGAGAGGCCACAACAGTGAGAGGCCCGCGTACCGCAAAAACAAAACAAAACGCTAGTGATAGTGGCTAGCTCCCCTACTATAGCAAACTCAGAAAAATGGCTTTTGCTTTTTCTCATTTCATTGGTCTTCGATTATTTCTGCAGATGTTTACTGTATAAATGCAAAACGCTATTCAACCTTTTGCAGCACTTAATAACTACCAAAACAACTGTTACAACCCCAGGTTCCTAGCAAGATCACCAAACTCACCCATTACCTCTCACACCGGTTGCCATGGTTGCCACGACATGAACCAGCCATCCAGCACGTGCCATAATCACCATGTGCCTGCCCTCGATCAAATAGTTCTTTCATTATTACAGTGCTGAAATTTTTAACAATGGGTAATCATTTGAAAAATTCTTTTAGAACAATTCTTTGGCCATTTAGACTCTTCTACTGTGCTTACTACAGTCACTGAGAAACAGAAAACATGTTTGTTCTAATGTTTGTGGACAGGTGGAATGGCCCCAATAGATAACCCCCAAATAGTAGGGATGTTTATACATCCTACTTAAAAAGGTACATGTGTTACTGAGTCCAAGCTCGTACTGCTTGCTGCACGACAGGCTAATACATTGAGACGAGTTGTCTGGGCAAGGAATAACTACTTTATTCAGAAAGCCAGCAGACAGTGAAGATGGTGGATTCGTGTCCCAAAGAACAGCTTGCCTGAGTTAGAATTCAGGCTTCTTTTATACTAAAAGGGGCGGGAGTAAAGTTAAACACTTCCTGGTTCGGTAAATTCAATAAATATTTCTTTTGTGCCTACTACATATTAGGTCAGCCTCCAGAGGGGAGGTGTTTGAGGTGTTACTTTTTTCCTCCCTGCGGTCAGTCACAGGTGGGCCTGGTCAGCGTGCTTCCTGGGAGCTAAACAAAGGTACTTGAGCTTAATGCTCATTACCTGGGAGGCAAGATTCCCAGTGAAGGGCCGTTATTTATAATTTAAGCTTATAGGCAACATCCCTTTAGTGATTAACTTGTAATAGAACACAAAGTTTCTTCCCTATTACACAGGTTAGGAGCTATTTCTGTTTGCTTGGATCTAACTACTGGCTAAACATCAGGCGTTAGAAAGTACTTGATAAAGAGACTTCCCTGGTGGTCCAATGGTTAGGTCTTTGCCTTCCAATGCAGGGGGTGCAGGTTCAATCCCCAGTCGGGGAGCTAAGATCCCACATGCCTCGTGGCCAGAGAACCAAAACATAAAACAGAAGCAATACTGTAACAAATTCAGTAAAGACTTTGAAAATGGTCCACATCCAAAAAAATCTTAAAACAAAAAAGTACTTGATAAACCTGGCTTGACTGTCATGCTGAAGAATCATAATGGGTATTATTTTTTAAATAGGTGACGTATTTTTCTCCATGTACCTCCACGTATATGACCTCCCCCTATCCTGTTGGCGGCATCCATTTTGTCTCAGGCAGGATTATGATTCTTATGGAAGGGAGGCAAAGAAAATATGTTATGTTTTTTCAGTCTAGTCTTTGCTTCTGAGAATTGTTAAGATCACAAACTTGCCCAACAGGCTTTCAAAGAGGCAGGACTTTCTAAATCCCAAATGCTCCATCTTTGTATTTCCAGAAGCAAATAGGGCTGGCTCGTAGATTATTACAAGGGCGTAATTTTTAACACTGATGATCATTTGAAAAATGTAAAACAGAATTTTACTTTAAACCAGAGTGTTAAATAAATAAATAAATAAATAAATAAACCAGAGTGTAAGGGAGTCCTTGAAACAGGAAAGGAAAAGAGAAAAATCCCATCTCTTCCAGGTCTGGGAAGAGGAAGCAGCAGCAAAACGAGTGAGTCCTAGTTGGTCCCCCTCTAGTCAGAGAACTATGGGAGGGTGACATCTCATGTGTGGAGAGGAGAGATCTTGGGAGATTTCCTACCCTGTTTTTCTGGTATTTTCCTCAAAGACTCTCTAAGTCATCTATCAAATTCGATTCTGGTTTACAGTTTCAGGTTCAGTGCATTACATCATCAATCTTAGGGGCTTGTTTCGGTATTTCCTGCGAGTCTGCACCTACTCTACTCCCTGCTGGTCCCCATCTCCATCCGTGGCAAATGGGAAAGGTTTAATGCAAAGAATCCTCTTGTTGAAAACCATATGTTGTTTGCTACCTTTTAAAGACATTGAATGTGTTAGTTATGTTATTTCAAGGTAGTTTAAAAAAAAACCATATCTTTTAGAAAAGTGATTAATTCTCACGTAGGACTCATTTTGACACTGTGCATTGACTCATAAGCGCAGGAGATAGGCTGTTATTTATCGTATCAATTTGGCTTCCCCTAGTGGCCAGTTTGCAAATTTTAGTAACTTCTCACATATTCCTTAAAACCCCTTTTAAACCGCAAAGCAGAGTCATTGGGGGTAAATGATTGAAATTAAGAGAATATATATCTTTTTAGAAAATATGATATTCAGTCATACTTAGTCTTTTTTTTTGAAGAATTACTAAGGTTTCTATATAGGGTTGACAGATTTAGCGAATAAAAATACAGGGTACTCAATAAAATTTAAATTTCAGATTTAAAAAATATTTTTTTTAGTATAAGTATGCCCCAAATACATTAATCTGGGAATCTATATATTTGTATTGTGTTTTACATCTCATTTAACAGACGAGGAGTCTGAGGATCAAAACTTCCGACTTCAAAGCATTTTTCCCATTTTACTATGGCTTGTCCTTGTTTTTTCATTTGAAATTTTCCTCAGTTCCCAAAAGAAATCAGATCAGAGGTCTGATCAGATAACGCTTGAGTTTAAGCTCCAAGGATCCTGAGATATCTTTAACTTGACCAGGTGGAATGATCTCCGCACAAGGCCCCAGGGAACCCTCGACCTCTCCCTGAACCCTCCCCACTTGGCCCCTGGGGCTCACCTGCCAGGTTCCAGTCACTTGTCTGAGGACAGTGCTACTAAGTGGGGGCAGGGATTTAACTCAGAGGGGCCCCCAGTTCTCAGCTTTGCAGAGGGGAAGAATCACCCAGGTGACACCCACCCCTCACCCCCTCACTACACCCCCCTTTCTAGTTAACTGGGTGGAGGGGGAGCCCAGCCTTGGTGTTTTAAAAAGCTCTGAGGTCTGGGGCCTTCCCTGGCAGTCCAGCAGTTAAGACTCGGCGCTTCCAATGCAGGGGATATGGGTTTGCTCCCTGGTTGGGGAACTAAGATCCCACGTGCAGCTCTCAGGTCTGGTTTCAAAGCAGAACTTCTCAACCTTGGCTGCGTCTTAGGGTCTTAGGGTCATGGGGTGGAGCGGGGCTCACCAGGTGGCCAATTAGATCCATAACATTAAACCTTCCCAGACAGTTCCAGCACTGAGAAGCACTGCTGTAAGGCAGGGAATGGCAACGTTTTCCGTAAAGAAGCAGATGGCAAATGGCTCAGGCTTTGCAGGGCATGGGTCTCTGTCATAAGCACTCAGCAAAAGCAGCCACAGAAAACACATGGACAAGCAGGTTCTGCTGAGTTCCAGGAAACTTTGAATTCCAAATAATTTTCACATTATCATGGCATATTATTATTCCTTTGATTTTTCTCCATCATTTTAACATGTAAACACCATTCTTAGCTCTAGAGTAGGAATCACCAACTAAGTCTATAGGTCAAACACTACCCACCACCTGTTTTGTACCAAGTTACTCATCTTTTCTCTCCCCAGCTTCCTCTGGTAGGACTGTGATAGCGAAGAACCTTCGTATTCTATCACAAGTTAATCACTGAGGGGATGTTGCCTATAAGCTTAAATTATACACGATGGCCCATCTCTGGGAACCCTGCCTCCCAGGTAATGAGCATTAAGCTCAAGTACCTTTGTTTAGCTCCCAGGAAGCACGCTGACCAGGCCCACCTGTGAATGACCGCAGGGAGGAAAAAAAGTAACACCTCCCCCCAGGAGGCTGATGGGAACCAGGAAGTGTTTGACTTTACTCCCTCCCCTTTCGGTATAAAAGAAGCCTGAATTCTAACTCAGGCAAGCTGGTTCTTTGGGACACAAGTCCACCATCTTTTCAGTCTGCTGGCTTTCTGAATAAAGTTGCTATTTCTTGCCCCGACAAATCGTCTCTCAGTTTACTGGCCTGTAGTGCAGCAAGCAATACGAGCTTGGACTTGGTAGCAGGACATTTCCATTAATTCCTCTTGGTAGAGTAATTCATATGACAGATGCTGTGATTCATCAAGTCCAATGTTTTGTCTTTCCACGGTGCAATATAGGGCTTTTATGTAAGTAATTGGCTTACATCCTTTGGGAATTCTTTTTAAAAACAAATTGGTATTATTACCTTGTATCTATGAATTGGCATAAAATTAGTGTACCATTTTAACAAAACTGTTCTTTAACCAGATAATCCATTAAGAGTTTTCCTCTTAACTGGGCGGTAATCTGGGCACAATAGCTATAAAGAGAAATCCACTTGCCTTTGTGACACCAGGAACTATTCCCGAGTTCTACTTTGGAGTTACATATGTGCTCAGCTCCCGTGAAGGAGCAGTAACTGTGGTCGCATTTGAGTCCTGGGCACCTCACTGAGTGTTCTCACCTGTGCGGTGCCCAGAGGAAGGTGTGGCATGGAAACATGGAGAAGTCTGCCTGGGATTTGGGGGGTTTTCTTCTTCTAACACCTGTATTCTGACAGGTCGCATCTCCTCCTTTCAAGCAGTAATATTTTTTTCCTCTAAAAATAGATTAAATCTTCAGCCCTAAACAAAATTTATGATATTTGAGACAAAAGGTGAATTTGAAACTGCTAAAAATTTAGATTTTTAAATTATTTTTACCATGCTTTCCAAACTTTCAAAAGAAATGGATGAATCATTCTGGTTTATGGGAAATGGTTAAGGTATTAGGTATTGCAGGGTCACAGAATATGCCACCCCACAATAGGCCACTTTGGCATAAGGATTATTTTGAGTTGAAGGCGGTTGAGAAGCAGCAGCTGCTCCCCCATTTGCCTAAAAGCAGGACATAAATTTACAAAGGTGTCCCTCTCCACTCTCTGCCAGGAAGGACAGACGTTAATGAGACAACTTTAGACCCTTAGTCTGGAATCAGCACCAGAGGAAGCAACATGACAAACTTTTCTAATTAGCCTGGATCTACTATTGGTTCCCAGATATCTGCCTTCCCACAATTTGCCGCCCCTAGAGACTCAAGGTCCTTTCCCTTTGTCTTGTCACTTCCCTAAATTTTTAGTGTTGCTTTGCCAACATGCTCTGTAAGCCCATTTCTAAGCTCCCTTTGAGTCATTTGTCTCTGAGTGCCCCCATGGGTCTGATGCACAAGCTAATGAACCTCTTTGCTTTTCTGTGGTTAATCTGTATCCTGTCTGGCCAGCTCAAAGGAGCCCAGCCAGATGACCCAGGAGGCTAGTAGGAAGGAGAATTTCTACTCCCCTACAGGATCTTGAAATGATGCTCTCTGCTTCACAAAGGGGAGATTCCTGGGTCAGCACAAGTCCATTCCCAACACACGTCCCCTGGCCTGGGATGTAGGTGCTGATGCCTCCAAACAGAAAAGTTAAACCAATATCTGGACCTTGTGTCCGTGCCCATTGGGATGTACCTCTGTCCCCTGCAGGATGGAAGGGGGTCCCATGTGGTCTCCTCAGGAGATAGCGCCAATCAGGGGACACGGTGCCTGTCTCTACCATCAGCAGATTGGATATTTTGTTGTACAGGTTACTAGATCAGTCCTGGCCAGTGGGTGTATTAGTTATCTATTGCTGCATAACAAATAACCCCAAAACTTAGTGGCTGAAAGCAACCTTTGTTACAGTTTCTGCACATCAGGAATCTGGCCCCGGCTTACCTGGGTCCTGGAGCTCAGTCTCCCATGGGCGGAGTCACCTGCCTGGAAAGAGGGGCTTCCAGGCTCACTTGCAGAGGCAGTGCTTTTCTGAGGACTCTACCTGCTGCTCCACCAAGGAGGAGTGTTTTCCGCTTTGACCATTGGAGACACAACCATTCCCAACTCCACTGAGCTCCTTTCCGTGGTCCTTTCCTTGGCTGGTCTGACTTGATAGGGGGCCTCTGGGGGTCTGGGCTCCTCCGCGGCTCCCTCTTCTCTGGACGCTGCTACCTTGGCATCACCCAACCCTCAGCTGTCTCAACATAGGGAGATCGCTGGCTGGCTGTTGGATTCCCCTCCCTGCCTGGGGGCCTTGGACTCCTCCCAGACCTTGGGCTGGGGCAACGGCAGGGTCACAGAGAACATCCCTTCCCTCAGGGAGCCCTGTGCTGAGCTTCTGTGTCAGGCAGCCAGATTGATCTGGTTCCTGCCGCTCTGCTCCGTCCTGGTCAGAAGGCACCTCTCCTGTATCCTCTTTAACATCTGTGCTGCCGGACTTCTGAATTCACCAGTCTCCTTGTAGCAGAATGCTAGCTCCCGGTCTGCAGCTGTATTTCCTTCATTACTGATGAGGTGAAACAGCGTTTCCTGTGTTTGCTGGCCAGACACGTTGCCTCTTCTATAAGATACTCACGTCTCCTGTTCCTCTTTCTTTGCATTAACTTTTCTTTGCTAAATGGGAGTTCTTTCTATATGTTGGATATTGCTCATAATTACATATATTGCAAAAACGAGCACCCCATTCATGTTTTAGATTTTTCACTTAAAAAGAGACATTCTTAACTTTAGTCAAATCCATCTTTTCTCTCATGGTCAGTCCATTTGTGTGTTGAAGGCAGCATTCCCTGCCCCTCTTCTCCCACTCCCAGGTGGGGCAGACGTCAGCCCCCTGGTCACCCAGCACCCCCGTGAAGCAAGCCCCCTGCCTGCCTGATTGGAATTCACCCTGCAGCCTGGAGCGCGGAGCCAGTTCTGCTCTCCTAGTGGCTCGTCTGTTCGTGCATTGGTGACCTTTATGGATCGTGGATCCTGAGCCCTCCAGGTCTAAATTAGGGAAAATTTCCTCGAGCTGTGCTTTCCACTGGAGCTCTCCTTACTGCCCTTTTCCACCCAGAGCCCGAGGCCAGCATCTGCCCAGCCCACCACCGGGCCGAGGGCAGGTGCCCCCAGAGCAACACCGCTGCAGCCACCCACCCCAACTCAAGGCAGCCTTACCCCTCAGCATGACATCTGCTCCGACCTGGCTTGTGTTGTTGTCAGGGGGTGGCCCTTGCAGAGGGTGGGGTAGTCAGCTCCAGGGTTTAGTTGGATGGCGGTGGGGTGGGGGGTGTCTCAGAGCACCTAGTGGAAGTGAAGTCCACACCATTTTTTATAAATGTATACACGTAGATGCATATGGGTATAATTTTTGTAAAACTACTAGATCATATGTCTGAACTGTGCTGTAATTTTTGTTTTCCTGCAAGCATGTCTTGGAAAGCATTCCTTGCTGGTATGTATCATGCTTATATACTTTTAATATTATAATAGTATTTAATACCCTGGGTGCACCATACGTCATTTAACCATTTGGGTATTGTTAAAAGACGTGAGGGCCCGCAGCATGAGGGCCTAGAAGACATGGACAGGGTGCCACCTTAAATACAGAAAGAGAACACAAGAGACGTTAGTTGGGCTATGTTCCCAGGGTTTGGACACGTGTGTGCATGCAAACGCACGCACGCACACACAGAGGCTTTTCTTTTAGGAGGGTCCTTTTCCCAAACAGGGTCAAGCAGCCTGAGATGCACACCTCCCTCTGCTCAGGGGGCCATCCTGGCACCTAGAGGGATTTCCAGATGCACGAGGACCGGGGCACCCATTCTACACCCTTTTCAGAGGACCCCAGAGGTACACAGACAGTATCCAGACAGTTCATCAGGACGCGCGCAGACACGTCCTGAAGCTTGCACGGCTGCCCATCAGTGTCGTGACCACAGGGTGGGGATTCTCCCTGACCGCTGACAGCATGCAAGCCCACAGACGCCACTTGGGTGGAGAGCACTCGGAGCATCTCGGCTGCTGCCCTGTCAGGTGAGTTTGAAGGCTCCTTCTCAGACTGCTACAGTAGGGCATAAATAATTCATCGATCCACTTAGATCGTAAAGGCATTTGCCCTGTGTCCAGAGGGGTCCCTGCCAGCTCTCAGCATCTCAGGTTCACGTGGGATTTCTGTACTGATGCACGCATTCTAGTGTGGGATGGGATGAACAGAATAGACGAAGAGCTTGGCGTGTACTATTAACCATCCCAGTCTTCATCACGAAATCCAGCCCAACCACACACTGCCTCGGACTCTCTCCTGCGATTCCAAATTGTCACTCAACTCGTGACAGTGGTTGCCTCCCGGGTGGGCTTGGAGCCAGGGATGGGAGACAGACGTTTCACTGTATACCTCTGTATCCTCTGAATTTTGAACCTCAAGTACATCTTACCAATATTAAAAAATAAAGTATTTTGGGCTTCCCTGGTGGCGCAGTGGTTGGGAGTCCGCCTGCCGATGCGGGGGACGCGGGTTCGTGCCCCGGTCCGGGGGGATCCCGCGTGCCGCGGAGCGGCTGGGCCCGTGAGCCGTGGCCGCTGAGCCTGCGCGTCCGGAGCCTGTGCTCCGCAACGGGAGAGGCCATGGCAGTGAGAGGCCCGCGTACCGCAAAAAAAAAAAAAAAAAAAAAAAAAAAAAGTATTTTTTAACATGTTAATTTTTGAAAAGTAAAAAGAGACAATTCGGATTTTTCAAAGGTTACACCTTCCGGGGAGTTGGTGAGCTGCAAGGTGAGCTTCACGTGCCTCTCCCGTGCTCCCCATAACCGCGGGGCTGTGGGCAGAAGCCGTGGGAGGGCAGAGAGGGAGAAGGAAGGGTTTTCGGCTCAGGATTTTCAGGCTCTGACTGCTTTCTGCACAAAGACCCAAGGAATTCCCACTGTAGATTCACAGAATGGCTTTATCTCCAAATCTGATCGACGGTCCAGGGAAAATAAAGACCTGGATTAAAAGCGAGAACAAAGGGCAGTGAAGTATGTGTAGGTGTAGCCCAACCCACACTGGCCCAGCTTCCTGGCGCTATTTTCCAAATACATGAATTAAGCAGCAGAGTTAGCAATTATTCAAATAAGGGACAAAGCATCTCCATTAAAATATTCATATAATTTAAACAATGAAGGTTTTGCCTTAAGTCCCAATATCTATTCCATTTCTTCTTTTTTTTTTTTTTTTTTAACCCAACAATGTGTTAAGGTACTTTAGAGTCCATTGTGGGGTGAGGGGGTGAGGATTGTTGTTGGATTTTTAGTTTAATATTGATAGAAGCCAAGCTTCTCAAGACCAGATCAATAGAAGGGACAAATAAGCTTTGCAGTGTTTCTCCCCTGGATCCCCACCAGCTTGGAAAGGGCATCAGGCCCTTTGGTTTATCTTATTTATTTATTTTAGTTATTTTACAATTTTATTTATTTATTTGGTTGTGCCAGGTCTTAGTTGCGGCAGGCAGGCTTCTTAGTTGTGGCATTCGAACTCTTAGTTGTGGCATGCACGTGGGATCTAGTTTCCTGACCAGGGATCAAACCCGGGGCCCCTGGATTGGGGGCACTGATTCTTAATTGCTGTGCCACCAGGGACATCCCCAGGCTCTATGGTTTAGACAAGCCTTATCGCACGTGCAAATCCTTGAGTAGCAAATATGATAGGAAGAGAATCGTAATGCTTTTTAAAAATACCTATTTGATTGCCAAATAGACTTAATAACAATGGGTCTTTTAATTTCTGAGTATGCTCTTCATTCCCAAGCATACGATTATGTCAAATGTACTCAACCAAAGATTCAATAGTTCTGATTTTTTTTCTAAGTGTGGCTATTAAAGAAATACAAAAAAGAAAAAAAAGAAAAAACGTTAAGAATAGAATTCTCTGGGAGAAAATATTTGCAAACAAAGCAACTGATGAAGGATTAATCTCCAAAATATACAAGCAGCTCATGCAGCTCAATATCAAAAAAACAAACAACCCAATCCACAAATGGGCAGAAGACCTAAGTAGACATTTCTCCAAAGAAGACATACAGATGGCCAACAAATACATGAAAAAATGCTCAACATCACTAATCATTAGAGAAATGCAAATCAAAACCACAATGAGGTATCACCTCATGCCATTCAGAATGGCTATCACCAAAACATATAGAAACAATAAATGCTGGAGAGGGTGTGGAGAAAAGGGAATCCTTCTGCATTGTTGGTGGGAATGCAAATTGATACAGCCACTATGGAGAACAGTATGCAGGTTCCTTAAAAAACTAAAAATAGAACTACCATATGACCCAGCAATCCCACTATTAGGCATATACCCAGAGAAAACCATAATTCAAAAAGACACATGCACCCCAATGTTCATTGCAGCTCTATTTACAATAGCCAGGTCATGGAAGCAACCTAAATGTCCATCAACAGATGAATGGATAAAGAAGATGTGGCACATATATATGATGGAATATTACTCAACCATAAAAAGGAATGAAATTGAGTTATTTGTAGTGAGGTGGATGGACCTAGAGTCTGTCATACAGAGTGAAGTAAGAAAGAGAAAAACGAACACTGTATGCTAACACATATACATGGAATCTAAAAAAGTGGTACTGATGAACCTAGTGGCAGGGCAGGAATAAAGATGCAGACATAGAGAATGGACTTGAGGACATGGGGGTGGGGGAAGGGGAAGCTGGGACGAAGTGAGAGAGTGGCATGGACATATATACACTACCAAATGTAAAACAAAAAGCTAGTGGGAAGCTGCTGCATAGCACAGGGAGATCAGCTCGATGCTTTGTGACCACCTAGAGGGGTGGGATAGGGAGGGTGGGAGGGAGGCTCAAGGGGGAGGGGATATGGGGATATATGTATACACAGAGCTGATTCACTTTGTTGTACAGCTAACACAACATTTTAAAGCAATTGTACTGCAATAAAAATGGGGGGGGGGAGAACAGGACTTCACTGGTGGCACAGTGGTTAAGAATCCGCCTGCAATGCAGGGGACACGGGTTCGAGCCCTGGTCAGGGAAGATCTCACATGCCATGGAGCAACTAAGCCCATGAGCCACAGCTACTGAAGCCCACGTGTCTAGAGCCTGTGCTCCACAACAAGAGAAGCCAGCCACTGGGATGAGAAGCCCGCGCACCGCAACGAAGAGCAGCCCTGCTCTCTTCAACCCCGCGAGCAGCAACGGAGACCTAACACAGGCAAAAAAAAAAAAAAAAAAAAAGGAATAGAATTCTCTCTGGGACCTCCCTGGCGGTCCACTGGTTAGGACTCTGCCCTGCACTTTCACTGCCCAGGGCGAGGGTTCAATCCCTGGTTGGGGAACTAAGATATTGCAAGCCGTGCGGTGTGGCCAAAAAAACCCAAAAATCTAGTTTTTATGAAATTCTCAAATTACAAATGATACTTTACCATTCTTTATATCACAGGAAGCAAAATAAAACCAAATTAGTTAACTGTAAATGGGCATGAACCGTCTCAGTGGAGTGGTGGAAGTGTTCTAAATCTAGATCGTGCTGATGATTGCATAACTAGGTAAATCTGCTAAAAATCATTGAACTGTACACTTAAGAGGAACTGTGGTATGTGAATCACATCTCAGTAAAGTTACCCACAGAGCCCCAATTAGTTGCAGTGCATCATATGACCACAGAATGTCAGCAAAGATTTTTCCATAAACCTATCTCCGTGGGGGATGTGGCTGCCCTTCACCACAGAAATTCCTCTGTCCCGGGTCTCAGGGGCTTGAAGTTCCCAAACACCAGAGTCAGGTATCAGGAATAAGGAAATATTTTCAAATATTGGCTTATGCAAATTTACAATGATCGGACCTATCAAATCGTTTAATCCATGATATATACAATTAAGTAAAACTCACACCACAATAATCTTCAATAAGCAAACTAGAAATTCAGTCCTATTGGAAATAGTAAAGTCCTTTAAAACTAGTTTTTGACTAATTATACGTTCTAGTAAATATTATACAAACTTTAAAAAAATTTTCTTTCATTTTTTTTGTTTTGTTTTATTTATTTATTTTAATTGAGCCATGTATCCTTTTTTTTTTTTTTTTTTTTTCCCCCCGTGCCGTATGGCATGCAGGATCTTAGTTCCCTGACCAGGGATTGAACCTGTGCCCCCTGCAGTAGAAGCCTGGAGTCTTAACCATTGGACCACCAGGGAAGTCACTAAACTTTGATTTTTATGGCTATTATATTTTACATTAAAAATGTAAATTTAAAAAGTACAATTAAAAAAATTTCCATCTAACTCCTTTTCAGTTAGATTTTTAAAAGTAATTGGGCTTCCCTGGTGGCGCAGTGGTTAAGAGTCCGCCTGCCGATGCAGGGGACACGGGTTCGTGCCCCGGTCCGGGAAGATCCCACGTACCGCGGACCGGCTGGGCCCGTGAGCCATGGCCGCTGAGCCTGCGCGTCCGGAGCCTGTGCTCCGCAACGGGAGAGGCCACAGCAGTGAGAGGCCCGCGTACCGCAAAAGTAATCAATAAAACCTTTCAAATAGCGAATTAACATGGAGAAATCTTCTAAAAGGAGTACTCTCTCTCTCTCTCTCACACACACACACACACATTACTAATTTATTTCTTTCAAGAACGTAACAACAGTAAATCGGATTATGGGAAGGTAAACAAACCTAAGACACTGAAAACCACAGCCATTTCTAGGCTGGCAATACTTCCTCTTAAGGCAGCCATGTTAAGATGAAGAAGGGCGGAGACTTCTGAGCTGGAAAATTTTCAATCAGTCACATTTTGAGCATATTTATAAATAACTGTAAGTAAATTAACATTCGTCTAAATAAAGTCTTCATGTGTCAAAATCTTAACCTAGGTGAACCAGATCAAAGTAGATGCCTCTGCCTTCATTACGTCCAGTTTCAGCCTAAGGCCATTTTGCTTGTGAACTCTGGTTACAGGCAATCTGAACGATGATTTCTTGGGTTAATGACTTCAGTACCGAGAAGGTAGAAACTGCACAGGGATAAGAAACTATAGGGTCTGATGAAATATTACTTATATTTACTCTTCTCAGAAATTTGAGGGTCAGTCGTTTCTTCACAGTATCATTAAATGCCAAGGTCAAAGCAGAGGAACAGAGGTTGGGCTGGTTAAGTGACCCAGGGAGTTAGTGGAAGAGCTGGATCAGTCATGGGTCCTCCATTAAAACAGCCATTATTCATTCTACACGTTGTATCATCTGTAACATTGCTTTTGGTTTTGTTGCTGCAGTTCTTTTAGTCAGGATGAATTTTTTTTCTTTTTATTTATTTTTATTTTTGGCCACTCCACAAGGCCTGTGGGATGTTATTTCCCCGACCAGGGATGGAGCACGGGCCCTCGGCAGTGAGAGCGCATGGAGTCCTAACCACTGGGCGGCCAGGGAATTCCCCCCAGGATTAATTGTTAAAAATAACAACTGCCTGACTTGAAAGCTTTGAAATCAAAGTCATGAGACAGTGAGGTCTGGGATACTAAATGCTCTTACAGCACGGGTTCAATCCCTGGTTGGGGAACTAAAATCCTGCATGCCATGCAGCACGGGAAAAAAAAAAAAAAAAAAAAAACATGGCCCAATTAAAATAAATAAAACAAAAAAATGAAAAGAATTTTTTTAAAGTTTGTATAATATTTACTAGAACGTATAATTAGTCAAAAACTAGTTTTAAAGGACTTTAATATTTCCAATAGGACTGAATTTCTAGTTTCCTTATTGAAGATTATCGTGGTGTGAGTTTTACTTAATTGTATATATCATGGATTAAACGATTTGATAGGTCCGATCATTGTAAATTTGCATAAGCCAATATTTGAAAATATTTCCTTATTCCCGATACCTGACTCTGGTGTTTGGGAACTTCAAGCCCCTGAGATCTGGGACAGAGGAATTTCTGTGGTGAAGGGCAGCCACATCCCCCACGGAGATAGGTTTATGGAAAAATCTTTGCTGACATTCTGTGGTCATATGATGCACTGCAACTAATTGGGGCTCTGTGAGTAACTTTACTGAGATGTGATTCACATACCACAGTTCCTCTTAAGTGTACAATTCAATGATTTTTAGCAGATTTACCTAGTTATGCAATCATCAGCACGATCTAGATTTAGAACACTTCCACCACTCCACTGAGATGGTTCATGCCCATTTACAGTTAACTAATTCGGTTTTATTTTGCTCCCTGTGATACAAAGAATGGTAAAGTATCATTTGTAATTTGAGAATTTCATAAAAACTAGGAGAGAATTTTTTTTTGGCCACGCCGCGCGGCTTGCGGTATCTTATTTTCCGGACCAGGGATTGAACTCTCGCCCTCGGCAGTGAAAGCGCAGTGCAGAAAGTATTCGAGGGATGAGTTATAGTGAAAATGCCTTCTGTCTGGGGCTTCCCTGGTGGTGCAGTGGCTAAGGATCTGCCTGCCAGTGCAGGAGACACGGGTTCGAGCCCTGGTCCGGGAAGATCCCACGTGCTGCGGAGCAACTAAGCCCGTGCGCCACAACTACTGAGCCTGCGCTCTAGAGCCCACGAGCCACAACTACTGAGCCCGCGCGCCACAACTACTGAAGCCTGCGTGCCTAGAGCCCGCGCACCGCAACGAAGAGTAGGCCCCGCTCGCCGCAACTAGAGAAAGCTGTGCACAGCAACAAAGGCCCAACGCAGCCAAAAATAAATAAATGATTTTTTTTTAAAATGCCTTCTGTCTAAAACACTGCACATAAGTCCTCCTGTGCTCCGGTGGCTGAGGCCCGCCCGGGTGGGTGGGAGGTGCCCCGGCCGCTCTCTGCAGAGTCCGCACTGCAGCCCAGGCTTCCTCGCCCTTCATCACCATGCTGGGTGCTCCGGGGACCCACACTGGTCTGCGGACTGCCCCCCTGGTCCCCCCACCAAACTGCTGCAATCCTATGAGTATTTCTGGAGCAAGAGCACCGTTTAATGAAGTAAGCCATGTTTCTTGACTGCAAAGATGAGTGAGTTAGGCAGGTTGTGTACCCCTGATAAAGTAGTTTTGCATCTGCCCTTCAAGGTCTAAACTCCAGCAAAGTCCAGCTGGGAAATACCAGTTCAGGCATCTCAATAAAAGGATAAAGAAAGCTTGTAAATAATACAGATCTATACATGCTTGCAAAAAAAAAATCACACTGTCTAAAAGCTGCAACCTCTGCGGAAAATCCAATGTGTTTTAACACTGGCTGGTTAAGTGACAAAAAGGATAGTAAAATGTGCATTCTTAAACAAACAATGAAATGGATCAATGTTCTAAAATTTGCGATTTCTAACATTCTCTTATTACTCATAATTTCATATATCAAAGTCCCTCAGTTGAAACCGTTCAAAGGCAGACTTCAATATCATTACTTCATGTCACTAATCTAACCTCTAAGAGATCCCAAATATCATCAGTGCCTTCATCTCCGGTCACATTTTCTTCATCTTTCAAGTTAAGATAACAAGACAAATGCTGACCTCAACATCTAACAGGATATAGTATTTTGTTTTGTTTTTAATTTTTATTGGAGCATAGTGATTTACAATGTGTTAATTTCTGCTGTACAGCAAAAGTGATTCAGTTTTATATATATACTTTTCTGATTCTCTTCTACTATAGGTTATTATAAGATATTGAATATAGTTCCCTGTGCTATACAGTAGGTCCTTGTTGATCATCTATTTTTCTTTTTTACTTTTTATTTTTTAAAATAAATTTATTTATTATTTTTGGCTGTGTTAGGTCCTCTTTGCTGCGTGAGTGCTTTCTCTAGTTGCGGCGAGAGGGGGCTACTCTTCGTTGCAGTGCACGGGCTTCTCATTGTGGTGGCTTCTCTTGTTGTGGAGCACAGGCTCTAGGCACGTGGGCTTTCAGTAGTTGTGGCACGCAGGCTCAGTAGCTGTGGCTCATGGGCTCTAGAGTGCAGGCTCGGTAGTTGTGGCGCACGGGCTTAGTTGCTCTGCGGCATGTGGGACCTTCCCGGACCAGGGCTCGAACCCGTGTCCCCTGCATTGGCAGACGGATTCTTAACCACTGCGCCGCCAGGGAAGCCCTCTATTTTATATATGGTAGTGTGTATATGTCAACCTCAATCTCCCAGTTTATCCTTCCTCCCCTTTCTCCCTGGTAACCATAAGTTTGTTTTCTACATCTGTGACTCTATTTCTGTTTTGTAAATAAGTTCATTTGTACCATTTATTTAGATTCCACATATAAGCGTTATCATATGATATTTAGTATTTTAACTATGGAATCATCACTGCTCTCCTACAATGAATGAAACACTTATTTTCCCAGTATTGTCGATAACTTCAGTGACGTGCTCAGGCTCAGCGGATCCTCACGAGACCGACAGTCTGATAACAGGTTAAGATGAGAACTACTGATAAAATATGCCATCCACCGCCAGGGCTGAGTGACACCCATAGGTAGGGCGGTGAGCAGAATTCTTTGACCTTGGTCTCATTTTCCATTATGTTTTAACCACCTAAAGTAACTAATTATAAGCAAAATTGGCAATTTTACCGATAAATGATTGATTCATCTTAAAGTCATTTATTTGCTAAAAATATATGACTTAGAACTAATTTATAAGGTTCCTATATCAAATAGCTTGTTTGCAAGTAACTGTGTACCTGTATACTCCTGGGGACAATCTATAGTCATAGGGTTCCAAATCTTGTCAAATTATTGCCCCTCCCCCATAATAGTTTATCCAAGACCTCCCAGAGTTACTATGCACATAACTTACTAAACTAGATCAGATAAAACTCCTTTTACCATGGCAGAAAATATTACCCATGAGTTTTTGTTTTTAGGTTCACTAAATTTATTTTAAAAATCATAAAATGTTTCTTACAAAAGAGCATTACATTCTGCACACTGTTCTGACTAGATGCCAGGGGCATATGGACTATTGTTACTTTTCCTCCCTATCCCACCCCCCCCAAATGTTACAGTGACCACAAAGCAAAGCGTTCACAATAATTACGTGGGGGGATATTTTTTTAAACCACCAACAATGAACAAAAATTAAAATTCACTCACTCTGCTGCTGTTTCAAAATTTCAATGTTTTTGCACACCCTCCCCCAACCCCCAACCCTGTTTGTAAGGAACTAAAACATTACATCTGGTGAACAGCAAAGATTTCACTACACCTCAAATGCAGAACACCTATGAAGCAGAGGAATGTTGGCTTTTTAAACAGAAGCAGATTAAAAAAAAAAAGATGCAGGACTCCTTCAGTTCTTCACTAGTCTTAGAAAAACTTTCCAGAATACTGCTTCACACTATAAAAAAGAAAAAATATCTTGCATTAGAATCCTTCAACATCTGCACACTGTTTCACACTGTTCTGCAGCAAATACTGTGCATTCTGTGTCTGGTCCTGTGTTCCTGTAATGGTAATGATCCGATCTTCGGACCCTTCTAAAGGCTCATCAGTTTTGATCGAAGCTCCTGACTCATGACAGATTTGTTTAATCCACTGACCACCTTTGCCAACAATAGATCCAGCCAGATCTTTGGGAATAGTTACTTGTGTAATAATATTAGGTCCACCAAGATCACCATATGAGCCACGACCCCCTGCATAGGAATAAGCACATCCAGAGCCACCCTGTGGTTCATAAGCCATCTGCGGCTCTGATGGGCTCCACGTATCTACTGCAGAGTCCCCGGTTTCATCAGCACTGAGACCAACCACGCCATCATAACCGTCTCCAGGTCTCCCTCTTCTGTCACAGGCCATTAGATCTCCTCCTCCAGGTGGTGGTGGAGGAAGAGGAAGATTCCGAGCTCTGCCACCACCCCCTCGTCCAGGAGGAGGTGGAGGAGGTCCTCGGCTGGCTCCTATCATCATAATCTCTTCTGGATGGAGGCATGGTATGCCCACCCTGACCAGGGGGCATTCTGTCAAAACCACCTCTTCCCGGCATGGGAAATCCCACGGGACATCCAGAGCAGTCATCAAACATCATTGTAAAACCACCATAATCACAGGTTTCATCGTAAAAATTGGGATCATAAGGCTGAGCACGTCCTTTGACGAGCGACTCTGATATAAGATCAAGGATGATCTTTATGCACTCTACAACCCTATCAGGTTTTCCTCCAATAAGAACAACTCTGTCAGTGGATTGAGGACAACGTTTCTGGAAAAGCTTGATTGTTGTCTGAGTGTTCCTCGAAGTTCTTTGATTTTAGCACCTTTGACCCCAATAATTCCTCCAGCCAGACTCTGATGAGTCAACAGTCTCAACTCGCACACAGTCAAAGTCGCACCCTTTAGAGTGTTGGTAATTGAAGCATTCCACAGCATCAGATTCGAGCGGGAGCTGGCTGGTTGCAGTGGGTGATGGCAACTGCAGGCCCTCTTCCAAGGTAGGGATGATTTTCTTCAGAATTTCTCCAGTTGTTTCAGTATCAGCACTGATACTCAATATGCGCTCGGGGCCACTGCTGTCTGGGAATAAAACACTGGCATTGTAGTCTGTACGGAGAGCCTTAATATCTTGCCTCCTTTTCCAATCACTGCCCCAGCATTCTTGCTCTGAAGCAGAATGCGTAATTCAACAATCTCATCAGTGTTTCTAGATCTTTCAAAAGTTTGTTCCTCTTCCATATCTTCAGCAGGGTGCTTACCAAATTCGCCATTGGTTTTGGTGTTGGGAAAGGTTTCCTCTGGCTGTTCAGTTTCCATTTTCTTATATTAAAGGGACACACCAAAATATATCTATCCTTGCAGGGCAGAACTGAAGTGTTCTGGGCGGGACCAACTGACACCCTAGTACTGCAGTAGCGGGGCAAGGCTACCGTCCCCATGCCGCCACGCCGCCTCGGCGGGCCACAGCTAGACAGAGAACGAGCCCACCCAAGAGTTTTTGAAGTCTGCGTAGACTAAGAATGTTTCAAAGAAAAGGAATTACAGAAACAGCACATACACTATGTAGGGCTGTGGCATTAAACCATCTTGTGTGCTCAATAAATGCAGGCCAGGAACAGCCAGTCAAGCGCAACCATGGCTTAGAGGGAGATGGGGTAAGGCCTGACTGAGACCACGTGGTCAGTGTTCCCCAAAATGAGTGTCTGCAGAAACAGGCGTGGTACTGGCCAGAGATAGGAACGTCCAGAGCTGCTGGACCAAATCTCAACATAGGGAATGGCAAACACAAATAGACACATGGGCACACTCATGTTGTCCTCTATCTAAAAAGCCCACTTTCAGGCAACTCCCTGGCGGTCCAGTGGTTAAGGACTCCATGCTTCCTCTGATGGGGTTCCATGTTCAACACCTGGTCGGGGGACTGCGTGGCCCCAAAATTAAAAAAATAAAAATCCTATTTTCATTAAGAGCCTCCTTATCTAGGCTACGTACTTCCTCAAAAGTGTACCAATAGCTACTGTGTTTTGAAAGGGAAGAATCTGGGAATTCCCTAGTGTTCCAGTGGTTAGGACTCAGCACTTTCACTGCCTTGGGCCCCAGTTTGATCCCTGGTCGGGGAACTAAGATCCCACAAGCCGAGCGGCACAGCCATAAATGAATGAATGAATAAATACAAGGTAAGAATTAAAAAATCTATTCCCAAGTCAAGCCTGACACTAGTCTGCCATGTCAGTGCTTCCCAGAGCTCACCAGACACTAAAAGCAGGACCCATCACGATCCTCATTAAGAGCCAGCTGTTCTAGAGACATTGTGCCATGTGTCAGCGATCGATGGGTCCAGCAGGGTCCTGCATCTCCCCATTGGGTCCAGCGTCCTCCCATTGTTTCAGGGACAACAAGAGCTAATGTTTTCTAGAAAGCTATGCTTTCACCAAAAGCTGGTCGAAAATATAGTTTCTAGAAAAAGAGAGGCATCGTGGGGATATAAAGATGACCACACTCGTGAAGAGTTCTGAGTCTCTCCATTCCCAGTAACTATCAACATTTAAGTAAATCAACCTAAAATCTGGTTTTCTTGCCTATAAAAGTAAAGGGGTAAGTTATACCTTTATGACCTCTTTTAGCTTGAGGATTCTGTTTCCACGTGTACATCTGTAGCTTTGATATTCCAACAGCTAGTCCTTAAAACTGTAGGACCATTTTCTCCTGATCGGCGTCATGGATTTTAAACAACAGAGAGAAAGGATGCCTGCTTTTGTCCGTTAGAACAGGAAAGTTCGGGTGTTCTTCAGTCCACCCGCTTGGACCACAGAACTGTCTCCACCAACCACCTACCTGGCCAGCACACACACCCTCCGGCCACCTTCCTGCTTTGGGTCCTGGCTCCCTCGCTCCCTGCCGGGTTTGCTCTTGGCCCTGAGCCCTAACAGCTGTGTTACCTTGGGCAAGTTACTTACCCTCTCCAAGCCTGCTTCCTCACCTGCAAGATGGGGATGATGATCAAAGCACCAACACTGACGAGAATTAGATGTGATAAGCCCCGTATGGTGCACGGTTTGGTGCCTGGCACAGGGAAAGCACTCAGTAAACGGCAGCGATTACTTTTGATAATGACAACTGCGTGGTTAGAGCATCCACAGGACTCAGGACGTAACGGAAGAGTCTATGAAGAGCCAGCAAAGGGCCAGTGTTGCCGGGGCCCCTGGTCCTCTCCTTCTGGGCCCCTTGTCACTTGTAGACTTGAAGGAATGAACATGCTGACTGACTGCCTTTGTCTCTTCCCAGAAACTCCTCATCCCACAGCCCTGAAGATGGGGCAGGAATCTAAGGAAACAGGTGGCATCATCAGTGAATCTCTTTCACAAAAAAGAAACTGGTGACAGTGGTTGCCTCCCGGGTGGCTTGGAGCCAGGGATGGGAGATAGACTTACCACTTTGAATTTTGAACCTCAAGTACATCTTACCAATATTAAAAATTAAAGGGCTTCCCTGGTGGCGCAGTGGTTGGGAGTCCGCCTGCCGGTGCAGGGGACGCGGGTTCGTGCCCCGGTCCGGGAAGATCCCACATGCCGCCGAGCGGCTGGGCCCGTGAGCCTGCGCGTCCGGAGCCTGTGCTCTGCAATGGGAGGGGCCACAGCGGTGAGAGGCCCGTGTATCGCAAAAAAAAAAAAAAAAAAAATTAAAGTATTTTTTAACATGTTGATTTTTGAAAACTAAAGAGACAATTTTAATTTTTATTTATTTATTTTTGGCTGCTCCCCGCAGCATGTAGGATCTTACTTCCCTAACCAGGGAGGGAACCAATTCCCCCCGCAATGGAAGCGCAGAGCCCTAATCACTGGACCACCAGGCAAGTCCACAATTTGTATTAAAAGGTTACACCTTCCCTCTGGGGAGCTGGGGAGCTGAAAGGAGAGCTTCACATGCTTCCCCCGTGCACCCCGTAACTGCAGGGCTGTGGGCAGAAGTGGTGTAATCCCCTGACCCAGGATCAGTAATTTCTATCTCCAGAAGTCCAGATGCGGAAAGTTTTAGGATTAAAAAAAAGCCACAGATGCAGTGACAGCTCTGGACTGAGCAACACTGTTGCACAAGATGAGCCATGTTCACACGGCTTCCAACATACCGCTCGCTCTGTCCACCAGGAGGCTGTAGGCGGCATCTGCTAAGGCAGGGTGGAGAGCTAGCAAATCGTGCTAATCTAGCAGCAAAAGGTCTGCTTCCAGGGACAAATCAGATGAGCTGGAATCTGGAGGAGTCCCATGAGGCTCCGACAGCCTGGCTCCAGCCCCGAGTGGCACAGCTTTTCCCAGCTCCCCACCAGCCGCAGCCTCAAACATCACCCATATGGCAGACTCCGCCAGCTGCCCACACCCTGTTCTTGCAGAACCCAGTTCTATTCCGCACCGATTGGCCATATGCTTCGCAGAAGCCTGGAACCCTCCCCGCCCCAGGGGTTGAATCCTCACTAGTAATCCAGAGCTTTTAATTCCACTCTCCTTGCCAGCAAGCAGTTACGGAAGGAGTACGATGATGCGCGTCTACTGCTGAAGGTCTTCTGCGCAGGTTTCCGTTTGCTCTTAGGACAGGACAAATGGAAGAGGAGCTGCCGGCTGCCCCTCTGGTGCCTGCACCCGGGCAGCAATATCAGGATCGGGGGACCAGCTACACAGGGAGCCAATGGTCGTGAGGCTGGGTTGAGACACTGAATCTCCCACCTCTGCGCCTGGGGTTTTGTGAGGTGATAACATTTCCTCAGTGTTTAAGCCACTGTGGAGAAGGGGGGACATCAGCTCTGTAGGGCCCCAAGTAGTCAGATGCAATCTCCTTCCCCTGAGACGACAGAGTGGGGTACACACGTGCACGCACGCTCTGTTACACCAAACCAACCCCTGGTGAGTCCTAACTTCACCTCCCCCGTCTCCTTGACTCCAGCTCCTTGGAGGGGCGTGCCTGCTCTGTACCCCATCTGGATGCACCACCCTGCCCCGCCCCGCGCCCACCCCCACCCCGGCACTACCACTCACTTCCAAGTCTGCCTCCTGCAGGAAGAGTTCCTCTGACCTCGCCTACAGCTTCCTCCAGTTCTAACACAGAGCGTCTTCTGCCTCGACATCCCTGCGTCGCCCTCTCGGTGTCCACATTCTGAGCACACGTCACTTACAGTGACCGACCCGACTGATTAACTGAATGAAAGGATGAGTGAACTGCGTGAACGATGAATGAGTGAGTACAAAGCACCATTTTCCTTCACCTGAAACCTGGGGTTTTCCTTTCCTCTTTTCTTTCTTATCTTCTTTCCTCATCTTACTTCTCTGTAGAACAAAAGACAAAAATTGAGATAAAAGATATTCAGAGCTCAGACTCTGCAGGATGAATAAGGATTTCTAGAGAAAGCTGCAAAGAGCACACCCGACAGAGACCGACGTCCTGGGAGTTACAGATAAGGGAAGGGGATGACGTGTGGGGATAGCACTTAGACTCGCACAACAGCCTCCTGCTCTCTACCCACCCCCACCAAAACAGCTCCACACAATGACCAGCTCCACTACTGAAACTAGGGGAGGGGCAGCCTCAACAGGTCAGGAGTCACAGCAGAAAATGCAGCGAGTCTAGCGCACAGGAGGCCTTCAACAGATGTCCCACCGCAGAATGAGGTGACAGAGCATCTTGTGGTTTAGGGCTTTGGGCTCATACCTTGAAGTTTTTTATTATAAAAGCAGGATGAAATGTGGATACCAGTAATCACCTGATGTAATGAATTTCATCTGAATGTGCAGACTCAAAAATATTTGACCTAAAAGTAGCTGTTTTGAAGTGGAAAATAAAATTTTGGGTTGTTTTAGTTTTTACTTTAAAACTCCTATGGTTGTTGGCCAAAACTCAAAATAGAGGGCCACCAGCAGGAGATTTCCAGACCATCTGCAGAAAGGCCTACTCCATCATACCAGCTGAACCTCTCATAGCTGCTCTTCTGTGTAAAAGCCCTGGGGCCGAGCTTCTGATGAGATGGCAGAGATCACGGCCCACTGTGGAAATCGGCAGTGGACCCCCTTGAAGGTATGCAAATACAATTCTAACTTGAACCTTTAAATCAGGACAGATATTAAAATTTGCATTAATGTTCATCATGTAATAGCAAACCGACACTAAAAACTTCTGCAAGATCTTTTATGTTACACAATAGAGTAAAAACTGTAGTATATGTTCAGATAGGTAAATGAGCACCAAACACTACAAAGCGTAACCAACATGGTTCTATTAAAAACTCTCTTCAACTATGGCATTCAAGGACAGCAATACAATATTTTCTTTACAAAGCAACCAATATAAAAATCTGCAAATGCCATAAATTCATTTATAGGCTATTATTTTCACATAGGCATGTCATTAGATTCTTTCAATTCTTTCTTTCAGTTCTTTCCTGAGGTATTTTTTGTGGTTTACTTTTATTGTACTGCTGGATGCATTATCTTTGATCATCCTTTCCTAAAATGATTTTTAAAGACCTGCAAAGATTTTTTATTGCATAGGACACTGTTCATGACACAGAGATCGGGAACTGCAGATATGTGGCACTGGAACAAGCCTTACAAATGTTGCATTTTAAGAATTTGTTACGTACTTTTTTTTTTTTTTTTCTTTACAGTTTGCCTCTTTTAAAAAATTGAAGTTACAGCTAAGAGTTAACTATGTACAGTGAAGCAGTTTGGGAATGTTAGAGATTAGAAAATACGATGAATGATAAAGGGAAAAAAAAGTCATAATTCTTTCTGGCTTTATATTGTATTGCCTTCAAAAGCAACTGTACATATTGCAATCAGTTCATAGTTAAATATTTCTACTAATCTGTTTTAGGAGAGCAAATGTCTTTCAAGGTTTCCAGTTCCTCTATGAGCTTCTTGTTCTGAACTTCCAGCACTGCAACTCGACTCTCCAGACATTTGACATATTCTTTCTTTCGACGTCGACATTCTTTAGCAGCTTCCCTATAAGAGAGTAGAAGCAAAAGGGCAAAAACAAAACATTTTTTTTTACATGCATGCTACTGACAGGGAGGCTGAAGTAAGCTTGGTAAATGTGATCGTGGCGTTCCAAATCCTGGGACAACATTCCCAATGTGATTCCAAACCCTAAGCCAAACTGGGTTCTGAAGGGTCACAAGCGTCCCTTCCACAAGTCCACATGGCAATTAGTAAGACTGCTGCATCTCCTGCCTTGATTAGAGCTCTGGGCAAACAAGGCCCAAGTCAAAGGCAGTCACTCTGCTTTACGGCAGTAAAGATCTTTGAGGGCCTTGAGTTCCTCAATGAGAGTCTTGTTCTGGTTTTCAAGCACAGCCACACGGTTTTCAAGACATTTGACATATTCTTTCTTCTTCCTGCGACACTCCCGGGCAGCTTCCCTGGAACCAACACAAGGCAAATGACAACAGGAACAACCTCTCAGCACAATCCAGAGTGGCTCGTGAGCTTCTGCCCCAGACTCAACCGCCGGTCAGTCCTTGGGGATGTCTGCACGGAGCCGCACAACAGTTGTAACCGAGCACGTGCCTCGGTGGGAGGTTACCCTAAGACAGCAGGAATGACGGCAGAGCACAACAATTCGCCCGGCATCCGTTGTAAGTGGTGTTTTCTTAGGGCACACGTCCCATGGTCACAGTGACCAGCAAGATTTTCAGTAACCAAAACGATAGGACCACATCCCCAAGTGGAATTTCTACAAAAACATTGATAGATCTTTTCAATTCTCTTAATTATTTTTGTCTACCAAAAGCCACATATTCCATCACAATGAGTTAACTTTACTTGATCAAAAATGATTAGAAAAATTAATCCTTAGAAACCAGTGTCAGCACTGGAGATTTTAATTCTTCAAGACTAAATCTCAGTAAAACAAGATCAATCATGACTGCAAGCCAACAGTTTGTAGGCTAGAAAACAACATGGATAAGAATAATAAACGAATCATGCACATTTTCATAAACCAAAATGGAAGGGACTCTGCTTCTGAAAACTAAGGAAGGAGAGAAGAGAGGGTACAGAATACAACCCTCAGTAATTCAGATAACTTAAACCCAGAAATGTGAGAACACCACAACTGAAATCATGGAAAGGATGCGAGAGATGCATCTGCTAACCAGGATTTAAAGCACTGCAGACACGCCCAGAGAAAGGCCAGACCAGCAGCCAAAGCAACACACACAAACAAACAGAGGAGCTGAGTTAGTCATTTTCACACATAACCCAGCCAAAAAACAATGGACACAGCCAACATTTTCTTTCTTTCTCCTTCTTTTCAGGGTGGGAGGGGGTGGCTACTACGTCATTTAACTCGTCTAGAGAATAAACCCTCTGATAACAGCTTTACTTTGGAGTGTTCCTTTGAGAATAACTGCCTTTGGGGTACCCATCACATCAAAAAGCCTACATTGAAACAGGTAATTCAAATATATAGAAGCAAAAGTTGTGTTGAACGTCTAATCGCCAGTTACTGTAATGCCAGTTAGCACTGCTGCAATTCTGGACTAGGAGTGACACATGCAACACATGTGGCCAATTCTGTTTTATTTTTAGCATAGTTGATGCTCACTAACAACTGGTTATCTGTGTTTTCTCTGTGGGGAGCAAGGGTCAGCAGAAGAGAGCCCTTGAAATCCCAACGAACTGCAGGAAAAGATCGAGCCCTCCTTCCCAGCCAAGAACAAAGCCATCACCGTGTGAACTTGAAAAGTTCTCAGACTTCTCAACTGGTTAACAGAAAAATTAACAGTGTCAAAGTGAACACAATCTGATAAACACAGATGAATTTAATCTAAATGATGCACACAGCAACGCCAAGAATAAATCCAAGCACACTTATACATTTGCCAGTTTGGGAACACAATTCAACTCTTCCACAAAGAAACTAAAATACATTTCTGAATACCGAGGTTTTTGTGATTAAATCATTATATTAAATTCTAGGTCTGGAAGGAAGATAGTCATTTTACAAAACAAGTTACTACTAAATGAAATTTTAAATGTCCAATAGCAGTGTCGTGGGATATCGAATGTTTCAAGTTTAATTTACCAAGCTGTGCTATTTCCTGTAGTATGGATACTTTGTGTCTCATACGCCAGCATGCATGTTACCAGAGTCAAAATGTTCCAGGCACAAAGCTTTGTATGGCCACGCCAGTAGGTGGTACATTCCTAAGTAGTCTTGACTAAGGAAAACACCTGTTTCTTCTATTAATAGTTAGCTCCATTTTCAGGCCTTGCATTTGTCTGGATATACCCTTAGCATGGAGAGGAAGTACATGGCAAAGAGAAAAAGCTGACAAGGTTGTTAAAGAAATAACAACTGTAGCTGGATTGGCAGAAATACAATTAAGTATCTATTATGAATGCCAGCCAAAGAATTTAGCTGCGAGAATGTATAAGAGGTCTTTGACATTACTAAGTAAATCCTACATACTCTCCATAAAGCTAAATCAGCAGCTGACACCGGGGTCTCTTTGAGGTGACCCAGTGTTAGTGCAGTGTGGGCTCTGGGGAAAGATGGCCTGACTGCAGTTCCAGGTTCTGTCCAGTATGGGCTGTGTGATCTACATCAGCTTGTTACCTGACCTCTCTGAACCTCAGTTCCTCATCTGTAAAGTAAAGGAGAATAACCAGACCTACTCTCATGTGAAAGCTATGTGCAAGTTAAAAAAATGGTAGAAACAAGCACTGAAAACTTGCTCAGCAGACACTGAGCAACCGAAGAGCCATTTATCATCTGCTTTTCTATTGTCCTGCTCTGAAACTGAAATTTGGAAGCTAAAATAGACCCTTCTCAGAATCCCGTGTACCTAGGGACCCTCTTGATTATTTCTAGCCAATGAAATGTGCAAGAACGCGTGAGAAAATGAGAGGGAACTGGAAGCGTATGTATGATAGGAGGCATCTTTATGCGGTGGGGCTGTGGGTAATTTTAATTCTTCCTCTTGCTTTGTACTTGTCCCCAGCTAGAATTTTTTGGAATAGATTGTACTTGGGTATAATAGAGAAAAAACAAAGTTACAAGATAGATAAAAGAAAACTACATGTAAACGACTTAGAAAATTCTGAACTCACACTCAGATTTATTTTGCTCACAAAGAAGCTAAAAATTATACTTATCACCTACTTCACTAAGTAAATACCAAGTACAAAATGAATCTTTATTTGTAATAAAGTCCTTCCATTATCATTTAAAAAAATGAATGTATCTTTTAGACATTACCCTAAAACACATGAGGATGTACCACCTGCTGATGGAACAGTTTCATGCCTGGAACTCTGACTAGAAGACTTACTTATCAGCACATGCAGAGCACAAGGCCACATAAAATGCCACCACACAACATGTAACTTGGGAGAAATAGCTGAGGAAAAGTTAATTTTTTAAAAGCCCCACAGTAATAAATGATATGTCCCCTAAGTGCATGCGGTTTCTAGTGAAACATCTTACCTATTTTTCATTAGCCTCAGCTCTCGTTTGCGTGTGGCTTCCTCTGCTAGTTGCTGGGGACTGTGCAGGCTTCCCGGCGAGGCAGCCATCACTACTCCCTGAGGCAAAGCAGTAGACGGAGCTCGGATCTGGTAAGTCGGCATGTCACCAGTGGTGGCTGCAATGAAACAAAATATCACACGTTATATAAACAACTTATGACTTGATAGTTTACATAAAGTTGACCTGGAAATAACATACTTCTTTTTACATGTTTTAAGAGGTGAGCCTGCTAATGTTTAAGATGACTATTCTGAGCATTCTAGAAATTTTAGGTATCAAAGATCCCTTCAGCATTTGGAACAATGATACTCAGCATGCTCTACACATTTAATTGAAAGGTTTTCATCAAAGGCTAAAGAAGAGAGGCTTTTCAACTGATAGTTCATTTAGCCTAAAATCAGTGGTGTGCTGATAAATATTTAACCACCAGCTCTCTAGGGGGGAAAAAAATCCCTGGTCCGTAGTGTTTATCATTCCCATGATGTAAATACTTTCACCATGGCCAATTTCAAGCTACTGATATGACTTCACTAAATGTAGAGTTGGAAAAGCATACAACAGTAAGTAGCACACCATACAGACAAAATAGATGTAAATAACCTCAAGAGCATAGATACAATTATTAGAAATGATGAGTTTTAAGGATTTATTAATGTTGTTTTTAATGTAATTTGTTAAATATATATGTATTTATGTCTTTAGTTTTTAATAATGGCTGTTTTTGCAACCAATTCATAAAAATCCTGAAAACTTAATAATTGGCTCCAGCAAATGAGTGGGAGCTGGCCCTAGCACACCACTGCAAACATTTTAATTAAGAACATCTCCATCCTCTGAATACCCCAGCTAAGAGATTTTCCTAAACCCTGCAGCATGCCTGAAACAGTTCCTGAATGTCTTTAAGTGCAAGTCTTATTAACAGGTGATGACTGAGGTACTGGAAGGAAAATACTAGCTTACTGTATTTTCAGCTTAAAAACAAGGACAAAATAAGAAACAGGAAAGCCCTACTTAAAACTGTTTTCTCGGGCTTCCCTGGTGGCGCAGTGGTTGAGAGTCCGCCTGCCGACGCAGGGGACGCGGGTTCGTGCCCCGGTCTGGGAAGATCCCACGTGCCGCGGAGCGGCTGGGCCCGTGAGCCGTGGCCGCTGAGCCTGCGCGTCCGGAGCCTGTGCTCCGCGACGGGAGAGGCCACAACAGAGAGGCCCGCGTACAGCAAAAAATAAAAAATAAAATAAAACTAGTTTCTCTAGGGAAGGATTAGTTTTGTCTTTCTTAGGTTTCTTGGGATAATAATAATACCTTTCTAAGTATTCATTTTTTAAAACACATTTTCTAATTATAGTATAATGACAGTTAAATGACAGATTTAAATATTTATTTAGTATTCAGACTGAATACTAAAAGTAAGTCCTCAAAGTGTAATAATTTAATTTCAAAATTTGTCTATCTACTGCAATAAACACAGGTTCCTAGGAAGGACAGATGGATTTAAGTGATGAAATATGTTTCTACCACCAATGTGTCAACTTTGAGAACATAAGGTCCAGACTTAATTTGACGTTTTGATGAGATATTACAAAATACATGCTCTCTCAAAGCTAAATGCAAGAAAAAGGTTAAAAAAAGTTATCAAATCCTATAAAAATTGGTCTGATCCAAATGCCAATCAAAATATGAAATGCATCACTGCTGTATGTCATTAAAATGTATTATACCTATTGAATAAGAAACAAAATTTTACCCAAAGGGAGACAAAGACTTTTTTCTCTTAAGTAGAATATTATCACTGAAAATAGCCAAGCAGTTTAAAATGTGAATCGAAAAGTGATCTATGTGCTTCTTTTGGATAAACGCCAGGTTTTTTCCCTCTAGGGCTCAAGAGTTAGGTGAAAGAATAAAAATATGGCTTTGGGTGAAGATCACTCAAGGTCTTCTTCATAAGGTTTACAAAAATACCATTTATAAGGTTCTTCCTTCTATATATAATTTAATAAACAATGGTGATAAACAGTAACTGTGATAGATATAATGATCACCAGCAAAATCTCTATTAATAAACTTGGGAAAAATCCTAAATTTGTTTTCATGACTATTTAAAATACTGCACACACAAATGTCTCATTAGGTGTCGCAGAAAATTTTGAAATATTTAAGAAGATAACTTTCAAAATCAGTTGTAAACTGTTAACTTACTAAAGATTTTTAAAAATATTTTAATCATATTGCCAGAGGAGCTAGAACGGTGCACAGAACAACACGGTTCTCTCCTTTTCTCTTTATCCACATCGAGGCAAGGTGGTTATGGGATAATAAAGGTTAAACAATGGAACCCGCTGGAGGCGACAGAGGCTTTCTAAAATTGGAACAATGGCCAGCCATGAATAAGAAGTCCGTGTGTCATCGTGCTGACATTTGCAGGCAGCAGGGGTGCAGACCTTGGTCTAGGGTTGCTCTTGCCAAACACTGCTCACAAAGAGTGCAATACGATGAACAGAAAGGTACAGAGAGGTTTGCTGTGCTTGTTCGAGTTTTGTGTGTATCTGCTATTTTTTGTACTGTAAGTTAGAGCAGAGCGCTTGAGTAACCATTTTTTCAAAAAAGGAAAAAGTGGGGGTGGGCAGGAATACTTTGCAGGTGAAAAATAAAGTTCATTCTCTGGTCTTAAAACCAGAAATGGTTCTAAACTTGTACCTATTTCCAAAAGCTCAAACTACCCTCCAAGGACCGAACTTGGCACCATGAAGAACAATGGCACTTTCAAAACAAGTATTCTTAATTTTGAGCAATAGCTCAGGAAAACATATCGCTTTAAAATGATAACTTGAAAGGGAATGATAGATTTGGATGTGTTCGTTCTGGATGTTAGCTAACAAACTGGGTTTTATTACAATTTTTCAGACACAGTATATATTCATTTTATCTCCTTCAACAAAAATCAGTTTGCAGCTCATTAGTTCAAGCCAGAAACAGGAATTAGTATAAATTTCTGTAATATCCCAATGAATCTATATGATGGTACTATTCTAATGGTCACTGAATAAGTATCAGTGGATGAATTCCATATATTCAAATACGATCACGTTAGCAAGCATGTTAATAAGATATGGGCAAAGAGAATCTCTTGTTTTGAGGAAATCCAAATGTCAAAAAGTTTCATTTAAAAAAAAAAAAGTTTCATTTTTGAAACAAGGTATCAAAAAGTTTTTATCTTAGCTTTAGTTTCCAGTGTTATGGATGCAGCGGTGATTTGAAGCAGGTTAGCTCCTGAGGGTCACAGTTCAGAGAATCATGCCACATTCTTCGATGACACATTCTGATCCCTGTACTCTTATAAAGGCCAATTCCTGCTCCATCTTAACTACTGAAAGTGTCCAAATTATTTTTTACACTAGAATTTCACTGTATAAATTATTTCTGAAAATAAATGGGCCATCAGTGGGGGCTTCAAACTCATGACTGAAGAAGAATAAGAAAAAGATATTTATACACTAATTTTATTCTAAGGCAGCAAACTTTAAAGGCAAGTCAGGGATATCTTTTTTACCCGACTCTAGCACAGTCCTCAGCCTACAATGGGTGCTTTGTGAGCTTACATGTGCACCACAAAGTAAATTTTGAACTTCTCAAGGTTTTGCAAAAGCCTACTGCCATTTAGAATGTTTAAAATAAGCAATCTTATTATTATAAGACTGTAATTAGCTATTGTTATTATAGCTAAGTCTTTAACACTAAGCCATGGAAAGCCCAATAAGATGCCATGTATTTATTCAAACTGGCCTTTCTTGATAAAAGGCATTATTTCTTAAGTCTTCCCTTAAATATTACTTATCTACCCTGGCATTTTAGAAGCAGAGGAGTTGTAATTACAGTGTGATTCCAACCATCTAACTCCTGCCATGAGAAAAACAAATGTTTAGGTTTAGTGTCAATATTTCATGGGAAAGAAAATTCCTAGGACTCTCAACTCTGGTCAGTAACTTCATACCTCTCTTTGCAAGCTTTAAACACGGTACAGCAGAAAAAGCATGGGATTTGGAGTCTGGGTTCTAGTCCAGTTGTGCCACTTACCAGCCATGTGCCTTGGGGCAAGTTCAGTTTCCTCATCTGTAAAATGGGGATACATGATCTCATTTAATACTCACAATAAACCCTGTAATGTATGTCAAAGTGTCTAGCACAGTGCCTGGCACATGGTAGGCTTTCATCAAATGTTAGTTCCCTTCCTCTTCCCTTCCTTAAGTTCTGAAAGACAATGTTCCACATTATCCTTATACTGTATAATTAAAAGACATATAACAACCATATTTTCCCCTGGAGTTTCCCTTCCAACAAACCTGGGTAATAGAATGACTGAAACGTATGGCTCTTATTCCTTATTTTGTTTAAAAAATATGCCCCTTAAAAACTTTTAAAATTTCTACTATATTTTATTATATCCCTTTAGAGAATAAATCATTAAAAGATAATATAAAATGTTCTTTTTATTGTGCATAATCATTTAAAAGAGAACCTCGAAGATGGAGGATCACAAAAAAACACGATACAATCTCATCAGACTGGTAATAAGAAAACTGAAAACCTCACAAGTAAAAGGTGTTTGTTTCTTCCTAACCAAGAAAGAAACTCAGCCAAATGCCTACCTTGATAGCTTCCAAAGTGAAACAATTTTATCAACACCCCAAATGATGGTGCTATTACTTGCTTATTGGTTTATTGAGATCTCTGAGCAAGCACATCAGCTGAACAGAAACATTTCTCTACGTGCAGCTCCTCCCTTCATATGTCATTTTGCTCTGCGTCACTAATCCCAAACACACTGAAGTAACAAGCAATGGATGTGACTTAGGAGCCGTACTTGTTAGCAGGGGCTTCTCCCCCTGGCTCCAGCGAACCAAGGACATCTTCACTTTTCCTTTTGATCCTCTCCTCCCCGCCACCGCAACAGTACTCAAAATGCCCAAATCAGGCTTGTCCTCGCCTGATGTCTCACACCGTCAAAAACTTTCCCTCCTCCACTGCTCCACTTTTTCCAAGAAAATGAAATCCTATATAAATGTAACTAAGTACTGAACATTTTCAAATCTGCTACAATTACTGTAACAGACAGCCCATGCGGTATTAAGCCAGTACTATTTTTTATTTTAAGTTACACAAATAAGGGACCTTCCTGAGTTGTTTAAGAGAAACTCTTATTAAAGTGACCAAAAAAAGTCTATGTAAAAAGATGAAATTATGAATATTGAAATTTAAAGTTCTCTATAATAGCAAATATATGCTCTATTGTCCTATGAGAGTAATAATAAATATTCTAGAAAAACATCCATTTTGACTACTTAACATGATGCTAACTTCATTTTGCATGTTTTATAAGCAGTGTGTAGTATGCTATTATAACTCATCTAACTGTAGCGTTAATTTACCAATGTCAGGTGGATTTTGAGGAGCAATGTAATATGGTGTGAACAGAACCAGATAAGGAGTCTGAAAACCCAGCCGGGTTCACCACTTGCTAGCTTTGTGAACTAGGAGAGCCTTTACCCACTCCGATCCCTGTTCAGTTACATGCAAATGAGTGTAACAATATCTGCGCTAAGTGCCTCAGTGAGAATGCATGGAAAGTGTTTCTCCTCTTGGGTATTTAAACATGGTTTCATTGAGGCTTTGCCCTGATCCTTTAACCCATATTACTGCTTCCTGTGGGTCTCTCATGATCTGACAGCTTCTTTGATAACACTCATCCCATAAGTGATTTTTTTAATTTCAAAGTTTACGTAAATGCAAAGCATTCTCATAATTATTTTATTAGGCAACATATTCATATAGGCATATAAAACTGGACAAAGTGAAACAATTATCCCAAACTATATTTCATTAAAAATTTTTCAGAAACAGTGAGGAAATAACACAGTGGCAATTGCAGTATACCTTCCACACAGGTTTGGCGTTTTATGGAAACTTAAGGTAGATGAGTGACTTGTTTTCATTTCCAACATGATTATAACTTGCTTTGCTACCAACTTCGAGAAGCTGTTATAACTTGATCCAAAACGTTCCTTTAGGTGACAATTTCCAAATAAAAACCTTTTCCCGCAGCCTCTTTTCACAAAGGTGAAATACATCCTTATTCTCATGCATCAAATATTAACTAAGATACTGTTTTCCAAATTTGAATAAGTTGTAATGTTTGTTTTTTAACAATTCAGAAATCCAGGCTAAATATAATTCATCAGAGTTTTTTAGACTTGGAGACTAAAGGGTATGGAATTAGGTTCCTAAACATAATCAGCTTATGAATAAAGCCAAGAACTATTTCTAATAAAACTTTAAACTATACCTAACAGAATCAATAATATAATTCTATAAACCATAGATATTCACTTTCACATTCGATTCCATGATCCTATAAGCAAATGCTCCTAAAACCTTTACCAGGCCAGTCATTATTTTGGAGCCTGATTTTGGTCCAGATCAGCTTTTCAAACTATAAGTTGTAGACCATGAGTAATTCAGTAATTAATTTCATGGGTCAAGAATAGCATTAAAAAAAGAATGGAAAAGACAAGTATAAGTACATCACATAGAATAAGGATAAGCACTCTTTTCGAAACTTGTTTTATATAAATGTACTTGTTTTATATAAATACACACACACACAAACACACACACACACACACACACAAGGTCTATGGCATCATGCTGTAAAATGTGGGTCACAGTCAAAAAGTTTGCAAGTCAAATATCTAGCTCAATCCACTTGGTTCGCAGTCCACACAGGGAGGGGGCGGAACTGGGACTCCAAAGGTGGGCCCCAAAGCTGCTCTACTACACCTTCAAAAGGCCCCTTAAATCCTGTGCTCTTTGGGCTCCTCGAAAAAGCAAATAAAATATGCTTTTCATTTTCATATAGCATTTTAAATAGAATTGATTCCGTGAGAACTGACCAGATTTCCAAAAATAATGATTTCCAAAGGCACAATGAGGTCTTGCGAAAAAAGTGACATTTAAAAAATTTCAGCATTCTGAAAAATTTAAACTAGAATGGGTAAATCATGTATAAGCATTATGGGTAAAACTGTGAAAAAGAATATTTTCAAGGATAGTGGTATGTTCACTCTGTAAACATAAACGCATAAAAGTGTTTATTTATTTTCAAGCAATGGTTAAACATTTATGTAAATTTTTACTTTAAATTTAATATTTAAATATATTCTTGGTATTCTCAAATCATTTATTTTTTGTTATAATTCTCTCTCATATTTGGACATGAAAATTGGAATTAAAGGCTTAGTAAAGAAAGATATAAGGGTGGGAGGGAGGGAGACACAAGAGGGAAGAGATATGGGGACATACGTATATGAATAACTGATTCACTTTGTTACAAAGCAGAAACTAACACACCATTGTACAGCAATTATACTCCAAGAGATGTTTAAAAAAATTTTTTTAAAATAAAGATATAAACCAACTAATAATTTTTAGAAAATACATGTATGTACAAAAATGCCTTTTGGTTCTAAGAATCATATGACATGCAGTATCTGAGATTATTTTAAGTTCATCTATATCTTACAATAAATCTGTTATCTGAGGGCTTCTGCATTCTATAGCCTCTAAAACCTCACGAAAACTTCTTTGAGAAAAACAATTTAACACAGGCTTTGCTTGCTCAAGACAAAGGAATGTTCCTATCCGGAAGACAGCCGAGACCCACTAAGTGAAGAGCTAAGGTGTGGTGACGCTGTTTACAGTCACCCACTCTTCAGGAATTCAACTGCGAGCTTAGCACCGGGCTGGCAGTCAACTGCCGGTAACTAAGTCACCAGCATTACCTGTAACTGAGGGCACCACCCCCAGGAAGAACTGCAGGTGGGGCGGGTGGGTGCGGGTCGGCACGGAAAGATGCGCACTCCCCAGACCCGGCGCTAGCGGGCACTCCGGCCCCGCCAGGCGCCTGCGCAGGCCGCTCGGCCCCGCCAGGCACACACTTACCTCGAGCGGAACGTAAAGGCGAGGCTCACGGGACCTCCTAGGGGTCTACGGGCCCCGGCGGAGAGGGTGGCAGCCCCCACCTGCGCGCGGCCGGGCGGAAAGAACTGAGTCAATCACAGCGTGACTCGGGCTGACGTCAGCGTGTGCTTGCCTGCAGTTTAACTTTCCACTGCCCGCCGCACCGATTCCAGGAAATGTAATGACGTCGGCCCTTTGAACCCGGTTAGCTGAGAAGCAGACCATTTTAAACAGGACGGAAGGAACGGCAGGCTCACAAACACCCCTGACGCGCTGTGCTTCCTATTCTGTCTTGCAGCTACATTTGAACACAGCAAGAAAATCGGAAGCTTACTTTTTTTTTTTTTTAACCACTCTGAACAGAATGTGTGTTTGACTTGCAGCTGCACTGGATCTGCAACAGGTTGCAGATGAATCAACAGCTTATTTTAGTAGAGCAAATGGAGAGAGAGAGAGGGAAGGAGGGAGGGAGAGAGCGCGAGAGAACGAGAGAGAGAGAGAGAGAGAGAGAGAGAGAGCGAGAGAGAGAGAGAGAGAGAGCGAGAGAGAGAGAGAGAGAGAGAGAGAGAGAGAGAGAGAGAGAGAGAGAGAGAGAATACAGCCTTGGTCAAGGAAGCAGCACAGTACTGAGCAAAGAAGCGGTTACACTCAGATGCCTTCACAGAGTGCCGAGTATATTCGGTTACAGATTAGAAGGAACGTCTTACTCCTCAGCTACTAGAAAGTTAATACTTTTTGAAACTCAGAGGTTCCTAAATAATTTTTCTAAACTTCAAGAACAATCTTGCAGAATTTCAATCCCTCTTTAAAATTCTTACCTGTTTCATCTCCAGTTACAGCCATGATGGGCTTCTGCATACAGAACTGTCTTGCTTCCCCTATCACAGGACCACATAAAGTGTTCCAAACCAGCAAGCATGTGCAGGGTAAGTAGGAGTACTGACATCACAATGACCTCACTAGCCTATCACTGCCATCAATTTGCTTTGTCACAGACGAGCTCACTGAAACCAAACCCTATAAAAACCCTTCCTGTAATAAATCATCTCAATGTTCTTGTTTCTCTCATTTTTACATAAAAATCGAGTTGGGCTCTGGCAAAAAATACATCTCATTAGCATTAAAAGTTACATGGCTATTTCTTATGGGGCTACTTTTAAATTATTGTTCTGTCCAAGGTTTCGAAGTAACCAAAGTAGGCATAAAGCTTATATATTTTTCATAACTCACAGGAGAAAAAACACAGATTAAAAAACAACAATTGACAATCAACCCAGAAAAACGCTATGAAACACACAGAAGTGTATTTCAGATACTTCTAAATTCACCAAGAAATACCCAGCCACCTTAGTTTACTTGACACATTTTTATTTGCTACAATGACATAAAATCCAGCTGTTTCTAAGATGACATAGAATTTGCTAATTTCACTTGAAGGGCATACATACTGAAATTTTAAAAATTCACTGTGCCAAAAGCAGTAAGTATTATATAGCATTCCTCCATAAAAATTATGGAACCACATGAATTTGCTGATATTTAACATTTTGGGGCCACAAAAACAACAATTTCATGTGGCTCAATCTAATGCACTATTTTGCTCAATTAAAATCCCTTGAAAGAATTTTGTGATTTAAAAAAAATTCATAAATAAATCACAGTTACTATTCATAAAATTTAAAAAATATATCCAATTTCATTTGGATCACTTAATTAAGGTTCAGCACATGAAGAGCTGGATCACTATTGGAAATTTAACGATTACAAAGTTAGACCAAAGAGTGGCACATGTTCAACCGTAGAATAGACCACACAGCCCAGGGGAAAAAATGATCTACATCTCTACTGCACAAAAATAAGTGACATGTCACTGATCTTGTATCTTGATCAATGGGTTCACAAAGCCCATTCCCTGTATGATTAGGATCCAAACCATTCTTATGTCAGTGAAAGGGCATTCCACCACATTCTTGCCTTATTCAGTGAAGTACCTCTAGTAAGGCAGGAACTTCACATTCAGAGGCTTAGGAGGCGAAACATGAGGGAGGATCCATGTTTCCAGTAATTCTCCAGGGCACATAAACTGAAGACATCCTGGCTAAGTAAAAAAGTCTGGGGACCAATGGAGAGTCCATGAAGGATCTTTTCCATCCCAGCCACACCTAAGGGCTTGGTTCCAAGACTACTAGTCAACTTTATTTCATACTTGAGAAAGTTCAAATTGATTTTAATCTCAACATTTCTTTACGGATTTCCCTGGTGGCACAGTGGTTAAGAATCCACCTGCCAATGCAGGGGACACGGGTTCATGCCCTGGTCTGGAAAGATCCCACATGCCGCAGAGCAACTAAGCCCGTGTGCCACAACTACTGAGCCTGCGCTCTAGAGCCGGCGAGCCACAACTACTGAAGCCCACACGCTCTAGGGCCTGCATACCACAACTGCTGAGCCCGCATGCTTCAACTACCGAAGCTCACGCGCCTCGAGCCCGTGCTCCACAACGAGAAGCCACCGCAACGAGAAGCCCGCGCACTGCAACGAAGAGTAGCCCCCTCTCGCCGCAACTAAAGAGAGCCTGCGCACAGCAATGAAGACCCAATGCAGCCAAAAACAAATAAATAAAAAAATCAAAAACCCCACATTTCTTTAAATTGGCTCTTAAGTGCTCAATAACTATTAGAGGTAAAAAAGGGTAAAGGAAGGAAAGGAAGAAGGGGGGGTTGGCTGCTTGGCTGACTACTGCTATTGGTACTGTTTTAATAAATCCCCTCCCTGGACCAGATAAACTTGGTTAATCAGCACACAGGAATAGTAACATTTTCACAGAGGGAATGTATTTCACTGTCATTCACTAAATGGTTATTGAACATTTATCATAAGCTAGGGACTGTGCTAGGGACTAAAGATCCCTGTCCAAACAGAAATCACTAGGTGGGCAGGACACAGAGAGTCACAATATGGTGGGACACATGCCCTAAGAAGGTGCAGGGGTCACACCAGCCAGATATGGAAGGTAGAGGAAGGCTTCCTAAGGAAGTGCTATCCCACATGAAAACTGGATAACGCACATGATTGTGGAGGTGTTCCTGTCAGGGCACAAGGCTCTGCATGAGGCCCCTAGAGCAGAGAGGGGCCATGGCATATCACAGGAAATGAAAGAAATTCTGCACAATAGAGGGAGAAGTTGAGGGAGAAGCCTAGGAACGGAAGTAAAGCCTGGATTAAACAGAGGTATGGTCTTTGTTAGGGATTCTGACTTTGTCTAACAAGTAACAGGCATTCACTGAAGGATTCTGAGCAGGAAAGTGATGCAATTACACGCATATGAATTTCAGAAGCCCCACCCCTAAGTGTAGAAGTGAGCGCACAATGGGGAAAGGGAAATGCTGGAGGCAGAGACTTTGTTTTTAAGAGATATTAGTAGCTCCCAGAATCATTGGGAGGCATCAACAAAGGGAGCCTAGCTAAACTTTCAGGAGCAACTCCCCAAAAACCAGGCCAAAAAGGGAGCTTCTGTGTCTGGCATGATTAGGAAAATCAGGATGCTGTTCCACAGCTACCAGCTTCCAGGCAGCCAGCTGGCAGGGACTAGGGATCACGGTAACACTAACACAGGTCAGAGGGGATGGCAGCCGGAACGAGGACTATGACGGTAGGGTTGGAGAGGACTGAAGAGACGTGTGCTACAGGGAGAAGAATGGATGGACAAGGGGTGGGAGAGTGAGGGGTGGGTGACACCCAGGTCTCTGCATGAAGCAACAGGACGGAGAGTTACTGAAATAAGGTAACAAAAGGAGAACCGGGGTGGGAAAAATGGATGTGGGGTTTTGGACTTCTGGCGTCGGAGATGTGTGCCATGGGCGGGGATGAGGCCATCCAGGGAGGGCAATCAAGCCAGGTGGAAGAGGGTGCGGGATGCAGCCCGAGTACCACCACCAGCACCTACAAGCTGGGCAGAGGCGACTGGAAGAGGGGTACAAGCATCCAGGAAGTGAAGGAAGCAGGGGTCGGTAGTGCTAAATGCTGTGGAGGGATCGATCAGGGTGAGGGCAGAGACTCACAGAGAAACTGCTGTGACCTCTCAAGGGGATGACAGGATGGAAGGTGGACAGAGTAAGACAAGAACACTCACAGACCCTTCTATGTTTAACAAAAAACTAGAACCCCTGTCCACCATTATTTTTAAGATGGAGAAGGTGAAGAGAAAAGGCAAGGAAAAGAAAAGGCAAGGAAAAAGAACAAGAGGAATAAAGATTGGAAAGGAAAAAACAAACATCTTACTTGTATTTGACCCAAACATTCATGTAGTATCACAGGGAGATTCACCAAGATTCAGCATATTATTAGAAGTAATTAAGAGTTTAGAAAGGTTCATAGATAAAAGGTAAACTTCAAAAGATCAATATTTCTCTATACCAGGAACAACCAGAAAATGTAACAGAAAGCTACCACTCATAATAGCAAAACAAACAAACAAAACCCCAAGAAACAAAACCCTAATGGGTTAAACATTTAAGAACTAACTGAACAAAAAGTATGAGAGACCCCCATGGAGAAAATTTTAAACTGTTAAAAGAAGTTAAGATCTGGTTAAGTGAAGACATTCTCTGCTCTGTTGGTGGGAATGTAAATTGGTGCAGCCACTATGGAAAACAGTATGGAGGGTCCTCAAAAAATAAAAAATAGAACTACCATATGATCCAGCAATCCCACTTCTGGGTATTTATCTGAAGAAAATAAAAACACTAACTCAAAAAGATATCTACACCTCCACGTTCACTGCAGCAATATTTACAATAGCCAAAACGTGGAAACAATTTAAGTGTGTCTATCGACAGATGAATGGATAAAGATGTGGTGTATATATTATACAATGCAATTTTAATCAGCTATAAAAAAGAAGGAAATTCCGCCGTTTGTGACAACATAGATGGACCCTGAGACCAGCATTATGTTAAATGAAATCTGTCAAGAAAGACAAGTACTGTATGATATCACTTATATGTGGAATATAAACAAACAAAAAATCCCAAATGCATAGACACAGAGAACAGATTGGTGGTTGCCAAAGGTTTGGAATGAGGGGTGAGCAAAAAGGGTGAAAGGGGTGTCAAAAGGTACAAACTTCCAGATATAAAATAAATAAGTCCCAGGGATGTAATAATGTATAGCATGGTGACCACAGTAAACAATACTGTGTTGCATATTTGAAAGGTGCTAAGAGTAAATCTTAAAAGTCTTCATCATAAGAAAAAAATTTATAACTATATATGGTTAAGGATGTTAACTAGACTTATTGTGGTGATCACTTATTGTGACTATACAAATATCAAGTCATTATGTCGTACACCTGAAACTAATAAACTGTTATGTGTCAATTACACCACAATAAAAAAAGACTTCAGTTCTCCCTAAATTAATGTATAAATTCAATGTAATCGCATCATTGGTTTTATTATTCTATTACATTATTATTATTTGGGAACTCAAACTTATTCCAAATGCATATGAGAGAACAATAGTTCACAAAAGCTAAAACGGCGCTAAAAAAAGTTTAAAAGGCAAAAAAGGGGCACTTGTTCTGTGACAACAAAACTAGCGTGGTGCTGGCACGCAGAACAGAGAATGCTGAGACAGATCGGGGCTGCATGAGGCCTACTTACTGCACGGTTAAGAATGCCCATAGGGCTTCCCTGGTGGCACAGTGGTTGAGAATCCGCCTGCTGATGCAGAGGACACGGGTTTGTGCCCCGATCTGGGAGGATCCCACATGCCGCTCAGCGGCTGGGCCCGTGAGCCATGGCCGCTGAGCCTGCGTGTCCGGACCCTGTGCTCCGCAACGGGAGAGGCCACAACAGTGAGAGGCCCGCGTACCACGAAAAAAAAAAAAAAGAATGCCCATAAATCAACGGGGAAAGGACAAACCGTTAGCAGGGAAAACTGGCTCCATATGCGGAGAAAAAATAAAAATGGGTTCCCATTCAACACTATATACACAGAGGTGGACCGCAGGTAGATTAAGGACATAATATGAAACGTAAAACTGTAAAGCTAAGAGAATCAATGCAGAAAAATATCTTTGTGACTTATGGAAGAAAAAGAGTTCTTAAAACCCCCAAAGTGGGCTTCCCTGGTGGCGCAGTGGTTGAGAATCCGCCTGCCGATGCAGGAGACACGGGTTCGTGCCCTGGTCCGGGAAGATCCCACATGCCGCGGAGCAACTAAGCCCGTGAGCCATGGCCGCTAGGCCTGCGCGTCCGGAGCCTGTGCTCCGCAACGGGAGAGGCCACAACAGTGAGAGGCCCGCATACCGCAAAAAAAAAAAAAAAAAACCCCAAAGTATAAAACTTATGTATGTATTATCGATGCAAAACACAAAACATTTTTAAAAACTCTCCTTCTTAAAGTATCAGTAGTTTTTAGTAGATTTTCCATATAAAAAAAATAAAATTGGAAGAAATGAGCATTCTTTATGATTTTTCATTTAGACATACAGGGTTCATGAGTACTGGGGAAAAAGAAAAAGAATGGGTACTTTAAATTTATATTTAAAAGAAAACATTAAAGCACTGGGTAAGTACTATGGATTTTTTTTTTTTACTCCATAAATGTCACCACTTTGGCTCTTCATACACTTTTATTATAGTCCATATAATACCTAAGAGTAAAGCTAATTATCAAGAGATTCATCAATTATAATCTGCTTTTTTCTATACTTGCAAGACTTTCAAACTAAAAGAACTGATATTACTTCCTTTGAAATTAGTGCAAATAGACCAAGGGGAATAGAATTAAACCAAAACACAGGATTTTTGAAAGTTGTATTGAACATATTATAGTTATCTGAGCACAACTGAATGAAATTAAAATAATGTATAATTCAATTTTAACTGAAATCTTAGGTTACCCTAAAAACTTAGGGCTACATCCCAACTGCTTTATTTCGCTACTCAGCTTTCATTAAGAGAAGAGGTACCTCAGAATTCAAATATACTAAGAATGGTCTAAAGAAAGAACAAAATCAGCATTTGTTTTGAAATGAGATGTCTAGAAAGCAGACTTGAGTGTAACAACTGGGGAAAAACCCAAATTCAGTGCCTCAAGGACTGGATACTTAAATCTTCCTACACTAGGTACTAAAAACATACTCAGTACATTTCTAACCCCCAAATGAAGAATATTTACTTAATTAAAAACTTCATTCATGTTTTCAACTCCTTTTTTCCATTATGCTACTCTGAATTTAACTTTTCTTTAGAGCCAATAAAATCTGTTAAAAATTGAAAATTGTATAATTTATTTAACTTATTGTTTAATATACTAAAATATTTCTTCTCCAAGCCTTTTTAAGTCCTCCCTCCCTCCCCCGAAAATGTACCTCCTGTATTTTTCAGAAAACTATGAAATCACCACTAAATGGAGTGCTATAGTAACCCCTGGGTATTCTACATGTATTAGATGAATGACATATACCTTGAACCACCACCTGGCTGCCTGGGACAAAGAACTGCTGTGTGCCATCTGCTGACTGTGCTGCGTACTGTACAATTGTAGCACCTGGCGGAGGAGCTCCTGAATTTGTCATTGTTAATGCCTGCAGTCCCTGAACACCATCAGATCCTGGGTTAGAAATCTGGATTGTTCCACCTTGGGCTATAGCAACTTAACAGAAAAAGAAAAGAAAAATTAGAGAATTTCAAGATTCATTTTTAATAATCCCACATAGGAAGAATATACTCTGGATCTATTTATTACCAAAGCCTCTCATTCCCAAGTTACCCTTAATTCTCTATGCTATATTGGTAAGGGGCTCCTCCTTCATGAGGCAATACTCTGAAAAAGCTCAAAACACTTGAAAACATCTGATATTCAGAACTGTCTGAAATACACAGAACTCATGGAGTTGTTCTCCTCTCTGGCATCCATCCAACTAAATTATTTAAGAGGAAGAGTGGAGATCAGACAGGAAGAAAGTCCAGGTTTTGATTTTCTCCAGTCTTTCATATATTTTTAGTTATAGATAAACAACATTCTTCTAACATTTAAGAAATGGTCAGTTAAATTCCATTGAGCATTATGATACAATGAATTTATAATTTGTTCAGGTAACTACTTGTCTAATTTATCATCAAAAGAAAGTAGCTTTTAATGAAATATATATATACTGAATATATATATATAGTATATAGCTTTAAAACAGATATTTATTAAAATATAAATTTCTATATATTTATATACTTATTAAAACCTATATATATTTTTAGACTTGAGGTTTTAAAGCTCAAGTCTACAAAACTTTGCCATTTTGACTATGTCAGGAGAATCCTGAAATATAAAATGTTAAGTTGGAAAGAACCTTAAAAGGTAACTGTATTGAAAGACTTTGTGCTACATTTACCTCTACAAAGTGTCTTGAACTGTAGCTAATGGCAACAAATATGAGGTAGACTTCCTTTAAATACTGAGACTTGCCAGCCATGTTTAAAAATTAACTTATTAACAGAAAGTTTCTAAAGAATAATTGATCAAATGTTATGTTTTTAAATTTTACTCTAATGGACAAATAAGTACTATTTAAAATATGTGAGAGTTCTATATATTTTAACATAAAGATGACAATCCCATGATTTAATTTAAACACTAGAGGTTAAGTGGAACACAGGCTAGTCTTTAAAAAAATCACATATAAACCAGCTAGTTAGACTTTACAATGAAGATAAAAATGACACATAATCAGAATAACACGACACCTATAATTCAATGTAAATGCCTTACAGGAATGCTGTAGTAGTGTCTAAAATATAGTCTGAATATATCTGAGTCATTCCCTAACTTTGTAACTGCATCTAAGCAAAGGTGACAATCTGATCGAATAAAACTATCAGAACTATTGGTAAGATTAACAACCACCACCACAACAAATCTTCAGTTCTAGGGCCAACACAGAAAGATGGGTTAACATTTTAAAAAGATTTCAACACAGAGGCGCTGTCTGGTTTTAGTTTGTTGGCAGGCTGCTATACGATTGACAGAAACTAAAGAATCAGTTACCAAAATGTCAACAGCGCTGTGGTTGAGAAACTCTGAAGTAACCTCACTTTATTTGTCTGGCTCATCTAGAGCATTATAATCCGTACACATTTTAAAAACAAGATTTCACCATGACTCTCCAAAGATTTCAAGACCTCAGGACTCACCCCTTAAAAATAAAAGGGTTTGAAAGAAGTCTGAAAAAGAAGAGATATTGCTTCCTTGGATCTTCATGGCTGGACATGAATGAATTTCATATGTTTTATATATATATATATATATATATATATATATATATATATATATTTTGTGTGTGTGTATGTGTGTGTGTGTGTGTGTGTGGTACGCGGGCCTCTCACTGTTGTGGCCTCTCCCATTGCGGAGCGCAGGCTCTGTACGCGCAGGCTCAGCGGCCATGGCTCACGGGCCCAGCCGCTCTGCGGCATGTGGGATCTTCCCGGACTGGGGCACGAACCCGTGTCCCCTGCATCGGCAGGCGGATTCTCAACCACTGCGCCACCAGGGAAGCCCCATATGTTATATATTTGAATGAATATTTTCAGTTGACAGTTTGTTGTCAAAGAAACAGTGCTTTAGAAAGAACAGACATAGGCAGTGTAACCCCAATGTTAAGAAGCACAAAGCCTAGCATACAGCAGGCACTCAATAAATATGATGAATGAATGGCTATCATTTCAAGACAGAATATATAAAAACGACTTAAGCCACGTGTGAATCCATAAGGGTTAAATGAAGTATGGTTTCAAATTATAATTATAGAGCTTAATTTTCCATATTGACAATACAATTATCGAGCTTTTGAACTAGTAAAAAATCTGAGTAATAGCTTCAAAGGATAAGAACCATGAAATAGGTAGGTAAAAATTCTTACTTTCTTCTTTTCATACTTGATTTTTTTCACTTTTTTTTTTCATTGTTTCCCCATAGTTCCAACCAAACTTCTTTGCTTTCATACTGTGCAAAGCTGATATATCAAGAATCTGTTCCTCTTATCATTTTATTTTCTGGTCATCATATAATTAGATGTGTAAAACAAAAGACAAACACACGCACACAGAAGCTGGCTCTAGGGGGAAAATGTTTCTACTGATGAGTCTTGTCTTTTAGCCTAACTTTTTTTTATACCAAAGGCACTCTTGATTTTGGCACTATCAAATGACAGTGGACCCTCCCATGTAAAAATGTAGCCTCTCAATTGACAATATTCTCAATGTGTGGAGATTTTCCAATGCTTCAGGATACGAGAAATAGGCTTTGTGTGTGTGTGTGTGTGTGTGTGTGTGTGTATATTCAAAAGATTTGAGGAGGAAACTTACGGGCCTCTCACTGTTGTGGCCTCTCCCGTTGTGGAACACAGGCTCCGGACGCGCAGGCTCAGCGGCCATGGCTCACGGGCCCAGCCGCTCCGCGGCATGTGGGATCTTCCCGGACCGGGGCACGAACCCGTGTCCCCTGCATCGGCAGGCGGATTCTTAACCACTGCGCCACCAGGGAAGCCCCAAGGAGGAAACTTTTTAGGTTACAAAATATTCAAGAATAGAATAATTTTTAAAAATAAATACACATCAATACAAATTAAATAGCAGGAAAAACTAAAATGAAATTAACTGAATAAGTTTAGTTATGTCTTGTTTTAACTAATTATTATTTTTTTTAACTTATGGAACTTTTCTAGCAAACATAAAAGGTGAAAGAATTTTGTTGTCATCTATTTTCCCTACCCATTCATTCCAAACCTTTTTCTGTGTCTGGAGTATTTTAAAACAAATCTCATACATCATATCTGGCATATCATTTAAAAATAAAATCACTGGCCCATATCAAGGCCATTAGCAACCATTGAAAATAAAACACCTTTGTATTTCCTACTAATTTTACCTTGGGGACCTAGGTTTTATTAATGCTTTCTTGGACTGATGCATGCAACTGAGGCATAAAAGCTTATATGTATGGCCACTTTGTTGTTTGTAATGAAGAGTCCACACAAGTCTATGAATACTGATTAGGATTCAAGCAGAAGTAAAAGTGGTTTATTATTTTAGAGTATATGCACACTTATTTTCCTCTTTTAAATAATCCTAATAACATTACAGTTTGATGAAATAATCTAAATTGAATTAAAACTGAACAATTAGATTATATAGTCAATTAAATTCTACTTCAATGTCCATTATTAACTGAGTCAAGCCTGATAGTATGTTATCTGCTCATAGTAGTGATGGGTAGAGGTTGAGCTCTGTTGTCCAAGTTGCTCTGGGACGTACCTAACTTTTTGTCCCGTAATGTCTCAGGTGAGCTATACTCCATAATTAAGTAGGTCGCTCTATACGCACAGACTGAATGTTGAACACACTGACCTTACGTTAAAAAATAGTTTGTCTAGAGAGAGTGTAATTCGTTAATTAACTATTTTTCTACTAAGTTAGTTTTAGTGGTTACACAAATGTCTTCATACACATTCTTACATAGTTATGATATTTAGCCTCAAATCAGAATTAACCCAAGTATGGTCTCCCCATCTCCAACTTACCACATACAATGGTAACCAGGATGCTATCATATCAACTAGTCTAGGCAATAAATTCTTTAAAAATTCCTGGTGTAGGGGCTTCCCTGGTGGCGCAGTGGTTGAGAATCCGCCTACCGATGCAGGGGATACGGGTTTGTGCCCCGGTCCGGGAAGATCCCACATGCCGCGGAGCGGCTGGGCCCGTGAGCCATGGCCGCTGAGCCTGCGCGTCCGGAGCCTGCGCTCCACAACGGGAGAGGCCACAACAGTGAGAGGCCCGCGTACCACAAAAAAAAAAAAAAAAAAAAAAAAAAAAAATTCCTGGTGTAAAAAATTGTGTTTAAAAAAATCTGCTACTTCTACTACTCATTGCCATTGAGCACTTCTCCCCTAGAGCGATTAATATCACTGAAGCAAGGAAAACACTACTTATAGGATGAAAATTCAAGAGTTTTGATAAAAAAATTTTTAATAAAAAATAATATTTTAAAGTCTTGTATAATCAATAAAGAAGGAAGGGTGGAAAACTGGAAAAAAAAAAAAAAAGAGTTCATGACCAAATGAGGAAGGAGCAGAATTTATTTAAATTAAGATTTTATCTGACCTCTTTTCATGTGATGCTAACATCTTTTTACCCTAAACCTGTATATATAAGCTAATTCAAACACATAAACATGTAAATGTTTAATTACTTATGATTTAAAACCATCTTTATTCCAAATTGCAATTAAAGGATTCATAAATAAAACTTCATTGAGTGCACTTTAACAGCAGACCTTATTCCAGTGAATTCTTCGACTGAAATTCAAAAAGTAAGCACAAAACAGAAGCTGTGAGTACCTGTGCCTTAAAGCCAAGAGGTGCCTACCTCTTGAATAAAGACTAAAGAATAAATGCTAAAGAAGAATAAAGACTAAAACAGCCTCCTGCTATATAACAAGAACAGCAACACCAAGATTAAAGAGCCAGATTTACATCAAGTAGATACCGTCCTAAGTTTGCTTTGAAAGGTGCCTTGGAAGCATGTAAGAAAAGTCACTCCTAAGAGCAGTAAACGCAACTGCATTTACTTTAGAATGTGCAAGCCTATCACGCAAATTCCTCTTACAAAGAAATGGAATCGGTGTTTATTCATTTGAGCCTCCTAAGAATTCTGAATTCTTTAAGCAGTCCACAAAGTTCACAGATACCTTTCTTCATATGGTGGATTTAGGATTGACCCATTTACCTATAGTGTATAAGATGCCAGCAAAGATGAGTTAATAGAGATTCACTCTACCAAGATTCCTAGTAAAATAAAGTAGGAGCAAGCAAAGAGACAGGGATATTTAGGAAAAAATAATTTGAAGTCTTAGGTGACAGTCCTTAATTGGTAAGGGAAAAAGTAGGGTAAAGTAGATGGGGGATTAAAAAACCCCAAAAAAAACCATCTTTAGAGAAAATTTAATGAATTAAGAAACTTCAAACATTTAAATTTCTTTACCTGCAACAGCACATATAGAAGAACCACAACTTCTCCTGTTTGTGAATTCACTCCCATTTAATGCATGTCTTGAATGTCATGCAGCAAGTAACATTCTTTGCTAATTCTAAGACTATCTGAACCACTATCGTTCAGAAATATTCTCTTGAGACAAAACAGGTTTTCTTTGACCAGAATGACTTAATTGGCATACAGCAAACCTATCACTAAGATCTGTACTTCCAGCAAAGTTTTGCAAGTGGAGGTCACTTTCTTGGTGTTACAATAATGAATCCCTGCCTATTTTAAGTTATTTTCCCTACTCCGGGAAATAGCCTGTTCTAATTTTCACTTCTTATCTTTGTGATTAAAAAAAATAAGTTGAAATAGTAAGGCCAACTTCCATCAAATATCTCACTTTCAGCTACTAAAAATGTGACTACCTGTATATGAGAAAACCTGAATTTTTATTTTACTTCAACTTTGACTCACAAAGTTGAACACTCCTTTTACAGTTTTTTTGTTTTTAACTCCAACTAACTCATTATAGCAAATTAAAAATAAAAGATCTAAAACAACAATTTTTGAAAAAAAGAAACAAAGTAAAGTTTGGGAGAAAGTCATCCATGGATAAAAGTTGAAGAAAGATTTAAAATTTTTTTACAATAAAAGGCTATAAAAGGGTCTCAAAAATAGGTACATGCAAATACACAGAAAAATCTCCAGAAATTCTAGTAAAATAAACTCTATTCTAAAAACCAGAAGACACCAGTAATTGTTTCTATTTCTAGATATTTAAGAATATTTAATCATTAATTTCTGTTAAGTTATTGCTAGTAAGAAATGGTTGATCAAAATGGATCTTCTATGTATAAATATACATTTAAAGCAAATGTCTTCTAAAGAAAAGTTTAAATGTTAGTATGCACTTTTCAAATGAAAGAATTATCTACATAAACAAGTGTCACTAATTATCATTTTTAACATGGGCAATATCCCTTCCTTTGAACCAATAAAATGGCAATTTTTAACCTGCGGACAGCACAGGTAGGACAACCACAACTTTATATTAAAATAACTGCCAGGATCATACTGTACGGGTCCAAATTAAGAAAGCTAAGTAAGAAATTGTCCATGACTTCTGATGTGGCAAATAGAGAAATGTCTAACTTCTAAACATTCGATTTTCTAGTTCTCAACCAGAACTCCTGACTCACTCCCGCACACCCACATACCCCACACCCAAGGTAGTGACACTTACATCGAGCCCCCAGCTGCAAGCACGTGCTAAGAGCACAAGAAATAAAGGCTTTGATGCTGGCTGGGGGAACAGTTTAACGACTGGGAGTGAGACACTGCCACAGCTGGCTTACATTTCTCTGTTTCATGTCAAAAGTATCATGTCTCTCTTCCCCAACAGGTAAAATCTGTTATCTTCTTTTGTCCTCACATTAACCTCCAAGTTTGGCAATCTAGTATTATTCACACTTCAAAGACTAAAAACCTGAGATTCGAAACTATCTCACTGTGATCCAGGTAGTAACTGGCGGGACCAGGTGCCACCTTCCCCACGTCATCTCCAGCTTCAACATCCTCTCCAAATTCTCAGCTAATACTCTAGGCAAATTCACCATAGCATCCTCGCCCATGTCACTTATAAAGAGATCAATTCCTAAGCAGCATCAGAATATGCCAGAGAAATGTTTCAGACAACAGACAGCATCGTAGGTCATCCTCCAAACTTTAAGATGTCTTAGCATTATTTCAGCAGTAATTTCCAACCTTTTCATGACACAAAACAGAAAATGGTAATAGGTGTACAGCCCACTGCTCAAGGCCAGAGCTGACCAGCCAGGTGGTTCCAGCAGCTCCAAGCCCTGCCCGGCCACACCAGTTCTAAAACTCCCACCATCTACTCCCAGTGGGTCAGACAAAAAAGGCACAGAAATCAGCGAAGTAATAAAAGAGAAATGAAGGTGAAAACCTCAAGGTCTAACTTTGACAGACCATGGGGAGTTTTCTTTTCCTAATGTCAACCTTGGACATATTCATTCAGCGCCCTGTACAGGGTGTGGACAAATTATACGCCAGTTCTGTCAGGTATCAGCATAGGAGCTACCCAAAGAACAGGAAACACCCGAGCAGAATTCGTTTAATACTGCAAACCTACCACCATTAAAAGAAAAACTCTAAAACACTAATGACTAAGGCTTCCCCACAGATTACAGCTTGCTTTAGCATCCAGGTCATAAGTTAAGACTTGAGATCTTTTGTAGGTATTGTTACTTTTTAAAGGGAAAACAGAAAATACACCGAAAATCTTAACATTGTACTTGGAACAACACAGTAACTAATGCCACACATATTACTGTACCTAACTAGCTTGTTTAGAAAAAAAAAAGACCTTTGTTTCTGTCCCTTTTCTCTCTTTTCCTCCCCACTTTTCTTTCTAGCTCTCATTTTAAACTAAAGTATTTTTATATATAAAAATTCTTGATTTGGGAAAAGACTAGTGCTTTAACTGAAACAAAAAGCACAGAATTAACAGCCCATTAAAATGCACAAGACTAAATGTGAATGTATCTGTTTATTTACAGCTTTCAGTACTTAAAATTTCAAATAAAATGATCTGTCCAATTGCTTTAGTTTAAAAAAATAAATCATTTTTCCATTCTCTTCTAGAAAAAGCTGCAGCACAAATTAACACAGTAGAGAGTAGTGAAAACAGAATTACATTTAAAACATAGTTTAGAAAACATATGCACCTCTTTTAGATTAGTAAGTATAAAATGTAATTGTTGGTAACAAAAGCCAACAAGAATGAAATAGACATTTATATCTTATTATGTTCACATGTATCATAGGGACAAGAACAGTAAGTTTTAAACTTTTACTAGATATGAATATACACATATGAATAAGAAAAACCCTCCCTTTATTTTTACCCCAAAGTTTTCTTCCATATTCAGTAAAAAATTTTTTTACTTTTCAAAAGTATATGACAACTGTCAGTACAAATCTCTCACTTCTTTAACATGTACTTTTCACACTATGATACACAGTTTAGGTATCAAGATGCATTTTTAAATGGGTCAGTTTAGGGCTTCCCTGGTGGCACAGTGGTTGGGAGTCCGCCTGTCGATGCAGGGGACACGGGTTCGTGCCCCGGTCCGGGAGGATCCCACATGCCGTGGAGCGGCTGGGCCCGTGAGCCATGGCCGCTGAGCCTGCGCGTCCGGAGCCTGCGCTCCGCAACGGGAGAGGCCACAGCAGTGAGAGGCCCGCATACTGCAAAAAAAAAAACAAAAACAAAACAAACAAAAAAAGGGCCAGTTTAGTGCCAAAACCTGAGATGCTTCAAGGAAACTACAGAGACTTAAAGTTAGCAGTACGTCATATGGAATTGCAGCATACATACTGTATTGCCCCGTGCTAGTCTGATATATGCTAGTCGGCACTGCCATAGCAGCGATATTAGGTGACGTTCCTTCTTCCTCGGATTTTTCTTCTTCAATTTTGGGAAAACCAGGCACATCAGAGGAAAGGTCATTCAGTATTTTTCTAAAATATAATTTAACAATATAAATAATTAAGATACATGAATGAGATTTAAAACAGAACAGCTGTAATGGGAGAATCTGATATATAATTATTCTCTTTTTTTGGAAACAGTATCATTACAGTAGGAAACTTAACTTACCTGTAAGAGGGTCTTCGTGAAAGGAGTTCTCTGCGTTTATGAAAATCAATTACACTTTCTGATTCTGCAGACTCATCTGTCTCTGCAATTGTTGCTACCTATAACACAAGAGTTCCTGAAATGCATCATAAAATCCATGGTATCTCCTTCATTCACAACACGGTGCTTAAGGGTCTCTCTGCGTGCAGCACTAAGCCGGGCGCTGGGGAGAGAACACACTGAGACGCACCAACCACGCTCACAACCTGGCGCAGAGGAAGAGGCAGCACAGACAACAACACTTAGCTGTAGAGCCAGCCTGTGTGCAAAGGATGGCACAGATAACACATACTGCAGACATGCAAATGAGTGTCAGGCAGCCTTCAGGAAAGCACTCAGTGTAAGATACCCAAGACCTAAGATCCAACCCTGAAAATATCTCATAAATCCAGCAGGGGGTGAGCCAGCGAGTGACAGAGGCAGGAAACAATACCACTGCTGACTTACGCTGGGTCTTCAAATCAGACATTAGATGGGTCCAAAGAAGAAAGAATATTTAAGCAGGTAAACACGTGGGTAACAAGCCTGGTTAAAGTTATAAGAAGTAGGTGGGGTGGGCTTGATGGCAGTCGGTCTTGAAGGTCAAAATAAGGAATTTCTCCTTAAAAGAAAGATCAGAGTTTTAAATACAATTTCAGTTTTTCAAGTAATAGTATAGTAAAGAAAGTCAGGAAACTAAAATAATGAATCTCTCTACAACATGACTGCTCTCAATACATTCAGCCATCTATCACAGGGGCTAGGATAGTTCTGAGTTTGCAAAACTCACTTTACTTAATCTTACAATTATATGGGAATTTGATTTGGGCACAATCAAAAAAGCTTATTAAAATACCAACAATGCAGGCAGGAATATATACTTCCCAAGGCACACGGATGTACATATATGTTCACCTACACGTATGACCATGCATCTCTGGTGATGAACACCCTACACATAAGCACACTCATCCATGAGGAGAACTTATTAGAGAAACTGTTGCTGAAAATCAGACAACCATATATCACACCAAATATTTATCACTTTAAAGTGGGCTTCCACACATCTCTTGTACAATCATAACAACTCCCTTATGCAAGGTAGGCTATCATTTTAGAAAGTGAAAACTGAAGTTCATCATTTGACAGGTAGGAATTCTAACACAAGATCCACAGACACCTATCTCTATAAAGATAATCATATCATCCATTTAACAAAATCCTAAAGAGCCTACTGAATATGAGATATTTTCTTCCAGTACCAGCAAGGTTAAAACTAAGTAGAAATATTGATATCTGCACCCCAATAAAAGTCATAATACAATAAGGAGAGTGGAAAGATTTTCTTGCTTTATAATTAGGGTCGGAAAGCATCAGAAAGTCCTGGAATCAAAGTTCATTGCAGGAAAGAAAAAAAAAAAAGACAATACTGAGAATCACTCTTACATTTTTGAAAGACACAGGAGAGACACCTGTGCTGAAAAGATAACCAAGCTTTTAACGCACATGGATTTATTACTTCAAGCGTCATGTTGCAACTCTCATCCTTATTCTGCAACAAACTGGATTCAAATATGCAGGAAAAGGATAAGACTGATTAAGTATAAGAAACTACATTTTCTTCAGAGATCTTTTTTTAAAAATTTTTGTGGTACGTGGGCCTCTCACTGTTGTGGCCTCTCCCGTTGCAGAGCACAGGCTCCGGACGCGCAGGCTCAGCGGCCATGGCTCACGGGCCCAGCCGCTCCACGGCATGTGGGATCCTCCCGGACCGGGGCACGAACCCGTGTCCTCTACATCAGCAGGCGGACTCTCAACCACTGCGCCACCAGGGAAGCCCTTCAGAGATCTTTTTGTCATCAATTAGGTTCAAATAATTTCAACATTTAAAGGACAAAAACAAACTGACCTTAAAAAGGAACAGACATAAATTCAGTAGAAAAGTATGCTTTTAAAAATGCATACTTAATAATTTACATCTGTTGATGCAAAGAAATGTTTTAGCTTCGAGAAATGTTAAGAATTTATGACCAACTTTGATGACAATAAATAACAAAACACATCTCTGGATCACAACCACAACACTAACCACGTCTAAAAAAAACCAAGGTTTAATCTGGTATATAAATGTAACACCAAGTAACAATAATATAATGTCACACATATTGAATTAACAATAAACCTAAATTTCTACACTCTAATGTGAGTACTGGTGAAAACAGCATCAGTACGACAATATTTACATTACCGTGTTTATCAGACATCTCCAAAGAATCCTCAAAATACTCTTAAGCATCTTTGGAGAGCATTGCTAAACAAATCTAAGTTTGAGCAGAGAGCAACAACTTAAAGGAGAATGACTCAATCTGTAAATTAAGAGCTGACAATAAAACTACAACTCGAGTCAAATCTGTGTATCTAGCAGGGCACAATGCACTTCACACATAAAAAGGAAATTCGTCTAAATGTTTAATAACAAGACTTGAGCATCAAAGCTACACAAAGGGGCTTCTCTGGTGGCGCAGTGGTTGAGAATCCGCCTGCCGATGCAGGGGACACGGGTTCGTGCCCCGGTCCGGGAAGATCCCACATGCCGCGGAGCGGCTGGGTCCGTGAGCCATGGCCACTGAGCCTGCGCGTCCGGAGCCTGTGCTCCGCAACGGGAGAGGCCACAATGGTGAGAGGCCCGCGTACCATAAAAAAAAGAAAATGAGGATAAATGAATTAGTAAAAGGAAAAAAAAAAAAAAAAAAAAAAAAAAAAGCTCAAGAAAGTCCAAGACAAATCATCCAGGAAGGAAGCTAACCTGAACAGATTGTATTTGTGGCGACTGAATAACCGATGGCTGTGGTGTCTGAAATACTCCCTGGACATGTACAGTTTGGCCTGAAGGTAACTGTACTAGAGTTACAGCTGGGGAGCCTCTTCCGGTGCCTGACCCAGCTACAGAAACCTGCAAAAATGATCATCATTAAGGATTAAGGCTGGACCTTTTCTTGGTTCTTTACGTTTTTTTTAAAGAAATACCATTCACTATTATGACTGGCCTATTTTTCCTGCTTCTAAGAAATGACAAGCAAGCCAGGGTACTTACCATTAGGAGATGGTTACTGTCCTGGAACAGTCATTCTCTGATGTGATAGATATTAAAGAACCCATGCTCCTCACTTTCGGTTCCCATGCTTTGGTGGCTAAGAATGTCCCAAGCACAAAGTTCTAAAGCAGTTAAACTACCTCACTACGACCTCACGACTACTAACAGTGAAGCCTTATTTAGGCCAGAGTATAAACCACCCTCCCTAACTTCTTAAGAGAAATCAGAGACAGAACTTAAAAGATGGTAAATTATTTTTTAATAAATGAAACTTCTGACATATGATATTATACTATTACTCCAGACACAAGCTAATGCCTTGTCTCTATACTGATGAAAACTGCAGTTACTTTTATGCCCTAACAGCCACAAAAAGGGCACAGGCCAAAGAAACTCCAGGACCTCTCATGCCCCTCGCATCTCCGAACCAGAGAAAGCTCATGCCTTAGAGCCTATGTGGCCCTGGCACACTTCTTTCCCCCCAACTCGAGCAACCAGAGGGGCCAGAACCATCACTTGGCTTGTACAGACAGGAGAGAACAGCCATTTACCAGCTACCTTGGGTGCTTTTGACAAAGATCCCTACCAGTAAAACACAATAAAACCGTCACTTCTCTGGACTCAAAACCTGCCAAGTTTCTAATTAGTACACAACTGTCCTAGAGGCCAGTTTAATTTTACAAACTTTGCCTCATTTTACTAAGTTTCACTATTCATTATGACTTAACTCAGAACACCAAAGACTGTGGACATGAAAGAAGCTACTAGTTTCTATCATGAGTGGTGGCAGACCACAGAATCTAAAACAAATTTTGAAGAAAGCTTCCGTTGGACCTCACTTTAAGGAAAACCAATCATTTCTAATCTACTTACTCTAATACTTTAAAAAGAATTATTAAAAACTGGGTTTAGGGCTTCCCTGGTGGCGCAGTGGTTGAGAGTCTGCCTGCCGATACAGGGGACACAGGTTCGTGCCCCGGTCCGGGAAGATCCCACATGCCGCAGAGCGGCTGGGCCCATAAGCCATGGCCGCTAAGCCTGTGCGTCCGGAGCCTGTGCGCCACTACGGGAGAGGCCACAACAGTGAGAGGCCTGCGTACCGCACACAAAAAGACACACAAAAACCCCCAAAAACTGGGTTTATAATAAATAATTAGATTTATTTAAAACATCATTCTCTTGGAAGGCAAACTTCTTCGGCAATCCAAAAGTAAAAACTCTTCTATCCATGCAAGAGAACCTACGCAGAGAGCATTGAACTAGGTGCCCTAGGGTGGAAAGCAGAATTGCTAAAACCAACACCTAAGAAACAACAGCACACAAACAGTACAGAAGTAATTGCTCCATTGTCCAGGTCATGAAAACCACAGGAGCACAGAACAGAAAGATCAGTATGGGCCTGAACAACAAGTGGAGGCCTTGTATAGAAGCTGCCATTGAGCTGGGCCTTGCTGTGGCCTGGGTAACAGCTGGACAGAAAAGTGAGAAACCGGGCCGGAGACACCCAACATGTAGCCCACGGGGCAAATTCAGCCCACCTGCTCCTGGAGTTTTATTGCCTACTTTAGATTTTAGGGGAAAGAAAAAGGGCATTCCATAATGGAGCCAGCAGACTTAACAACCAGAAGTTTAAAAACCACTAGATTTACTCTACAAATGTTCCCTGCATGAATTATAAAAAAGGATCCATCTCTTTGTGAACCAATTGCCAAAAGGTACTCCTTTGCCAAATGACTAATTCTCAAACTTTTTAGTCTTAGGACACCTTTCCACTCTTAAAAGTTATTGATGACCTCAAATAACTTTTGTTTATATGATTTATTTCCAGCAGGATGCTGTAAACGCACAACCAGCTCCTGGGAAGGGAGAATGCTATGGGTAACTTTTGCAGATTTCTGTAATTTAAATACTCCTACTATGGCAGATTTCAAGCTACCAACGGGTGACACTGAACACAAAGCTGGAAAAAGATGTACACAATTGGCTCTCACAAGCCAGTTCAGCCCACTGTTGGTTATATGTACTGATATTTATCACATTAGAAATTAAAACTGAGAAATGTTTAAATACTTAGTAACTCACTTAAAAATAACAATAATGCCATTACATGCTAACATAAATAACATTTTATGAAGACTACTTTCCAAGACAAAATAAGTAATGACAAGAGTGTCAATGTTTTACATTTTTACAAATTCTTTTAATGTCTGGTTTAACTTAAAATAGCTGGATTTTCATACCTATTTCTGCACTGAATCTGTTGCAATATGTTATTTTAATTGGTATGTGAATAAAATATGCCTCTTACACATGTATGGTTAGAAAAGGAGGAGTATTTCAATGCCTTTTTCAGAGAAATGTGGGTATTCTTCCTTGATACTATACCAAAACTCAGCAAGTGGTTGTTTCTTAAAGGTTAGTGGCCATGTGGAATCTGAAAACTTAGTTACATTAAAATCCATTCATCTATCTTATACTCTTTAGCCAGGCATGATTTTGTAACGTTATGCGGTAGTTATTTGGAAAATACTGGCTCACTGAGTTAAGGAGATCTCCCAAATGCTGAAACATTTCATGATACACTATCAGAAAATCAAATTCATTAAAATCAACAACTTCATCAGAAAACTATAAATACTGGGAAGCTATCAAGCTCAAAATGGCAGATGGAGATTTTCCAAAATTCAAAACTGCTGCTTAAAAGCCTGAATTTTATCACTGGCAAGAAATACTGTTAATTGTTTTCCTTGACATGACAAGCTTACTTCATTTTTTTTTTGAATTTTTGAATTTCATTTTATTTATTTTTTTATACAGCAGGTTCTTATTACGTATCCATTTTATACACATCAGTGTATACATGTCAATCCCAATCGCCCAATTCATCACACCATCCCCCTCCCGCCTCAGCCCCCACCACTTTCCCCACTCGGTGTCCATACATTTGTTCTCTACACCCGTGTCTGTATTTCTGCCCTGCAAACCGGTTCATCTGTACCATTTTTCTTCGTTCCACATTCATGCGTTAATACACGATATTTGTTTTTCTCTTTCTGACTTACTTCACTCTGTATGACAGTCTCTAGATTCATCCACTCATTTTCTTTTGAGAAAATGTTTTTCAAATACTCAAGTTTGAACATAGTTTGGCTATTTGCCATTATTTCAAGAAAAATGATGTCCTGTTTGGGGGTGGGGGGTGGGGGAATGCAGCTAGTTCTTCTTGCCTCTCATTCAATAACTCAAGTGTTTTTTTCTCAAGATCACCATTGGTCTTCAGTACGCAGCAGAAATGCTTTCAGTGAATGTCCCACTTCCACAGCACAGAATATTAAAACAACATGTACTCGAGGGTCAAGATTTAATACAATTGGTAATGTTTGCTGATTCATCAGGGACAGTCTTAAGTGAAACTGACATTTTTTTTAAAAACTGCAAATTAATGTAGTGAAGACTACAATGACTACTAACACAGTCTGGCACCACTGCCACTGACTTGATCGTGCTAAGATGCCAACAGTTTTATCCCCCAACTGTTTTTGCACCATCAGGGCAAATGCCAACACAGAGAAAAAAGGAAAATAAATCTTAGTATTACTGTGAAAATAGGCTTGTCATCCCAAACCTCCAGGCATGACTGTGTAACACCATGTGGGAGTTACTTGGAAAATACTGGGTCCTTGGAGTCTCCTCCAGGCTTCCCTGTACCACATTTTGAAAAGTACTGCTCTATCCTCACGCAGCCCGAAGGTAGGCCCTGCTCACAGCTCAGCGTGCAGAGTGCTGAAGCAGGTGGCAATTTCAGCTCCACCACAGTAGCACAGCCAAAACCACCATATACAGTAACCCTGACAGAGCATTCGTATCGCAGAGACTGAGCAAAACAAAATATACATTATACCCAACAGTATTACTAGTATTCCTACAGACTGGACCTGTGGCTTGAGATGGCAGATGGAGCCACATTCACTTTCATGGGGAAATTACCAGCTTCAAAGAAGTTAGATATTTTGAAGAATTGAAGAAAAACTCAAGAAAGATTCATGGGGTTTTGATAAGTATAAATCATGCTTTAAGTTGCTCTAATTGTCTTTCGAGTGTAATTTTCAGGACTTCAAATTATTATACAACACTCTATCAAAATGGCTTAGTGAGAAGAAAACATGCTGTAGAAAGGGAGCTATACCCACTAGTACAAAACTGTATTCCTAAAATTCTGGAGATGAGTTATATAAATCTGCAACTACAGTGAAAACTCTTAGTCTGAACTCTGGGTAGTACAAAAAGCTCATGAGACAACTCTTTAGTTAAACTGTTGAGATAGAGGCTGAGAAGCAGCACAAGTGACATACCCTAGAGTCACAATTCCAATGTATCCCTAAAAAGCAACAACAACACTCTTAGATCTAGAGAACCTGTCAGGCATTCTACATTCATACTGGTTTTGCCAAAACTGATCTGTGACTAGCATTAAGCTTATAACTAACTGTACTGGTAGAGTTAACAGGATAAACATCATCATTCACAGGAAAAAAATTCATATGGCTCCCTACCTTTAACATCTTACCATTATTATTATTCTATCGATCACATGAGCCACAAGTAAGTACAGGGCACCCTTGAAGTAGGATGTGGTCCACAGACGGCACAGAAGGAACTCAGGCAATGATTCAAGAACATGCATGGTGGCCCCAAAGCCAAAAATGGGTAAATAAAGAAGCATCTTTTTGTTTTTGTGCAAGCTGGCAGATTCAGTTTTAGGCAGATTAGGGTGAAAGCAATGGGAGGAAACCAGGTGGAAATGTTTAGTAGGCAAGGAGAATTATGGGACTGATGCTTGGGTTAGAGCTCAGGAAATAATGATGTGAGATACACCGACAAAAAGCAACCTATAAAGACTACTATACTTACTTTATTCACAATGTGCAAAAAGAATTCTAAAGAAGCTCTGTAAAGAGAAGGGAATTAAGTCTCTCCTAAAGGACACTACTGATAGAGACACAAATTTTAGTTCACTTGAACTAAAATATGCATACTTCACGTAGAAACAGATCTTTCTTATAAACATCATATACTCATTCCAAAACTTTTTAAGAAGTAAATCTCACAGAAGCAAGTCATATTTATGAATTAACTCATTCTTTTGTTCACTTAACAGATGTTTATTGGAAGCCTGCCTTGTGGACCAGTCTAGACAGCAGGGATATAGCAGTGAACACGAAAAGTCTGCTTTCCTCAATCAGGAGACAGAAAACAGATGAACAGACAAAAACATAATTTGGGGTGGTGCTAAATTCCCAAAAGAAAAACAAAGAAGGGTAACTGATGAGGCAGTGGGAGGGTGGAAGGAAGCTACTTAAGGTATACCTACTGTATAAAGAAAAGTGGGAAAGGAAGCCATGGGAAGATCTATATTCAGCACATTCCAATGACCAAGCAGGCAACTGCTCAAAAAACAAGCACATAAAATGAATGTATTTTATATTTCATAATTTTTATACCTCTTTTTATGAGGCTCTAAAAGTGTGTATAATGAACTCATAGTAGACATAGTTTACCTTTTCTTCCTGATCCCCTGAAGAATAATCCTCTTCTATAGGATGCGTGAAACATAGATTATGCTGATGCCACCACATCTACGGAAAACCCCACTACAGACAATAGTTAATCTGAAGAAATAAATTAAGATGATGCAATTGACAGCCTCACTTGGCTTTGCAATTTAAAAAACTCTAATAATGACACATAACTGGGAAAACCTCACAATGTTCTAACACAGCATTTGATTAGCACCCAGTGGACTTGCTCCAATCTGTAGCTAGGTTCCCTTACGATGGGGTTTATGATGTCACAGTGCAGCTGCAGATGTCACAGAGCCACTGAGCCTGTGTTTAAGACAGTTAATAAAGGATGAAAAAATGTGAATTCATGGTATAGCAGACTTCGCTATCAACTCTGCTGCCTGAAAAGTCAGATCTATATATTACCTATTTTAATTCCAAGGAATACAATGAAAACCCAATTAACACTCTATGTGAGAAGCTGGAAAACTATACTGATTTCTGTGTATTAAGAGAGGATTCTCAACAGTCTGTTTCTTCTATGGAAAAAAGAAGTGTTTAAAGAATATTTCAAATATTTTAAGGCTGAAAACAGGAAAATATTATTATAAACGTGAACATTTTAATAAAGACGCAAAATATTTCACTTCATTTTTTAAAAAAGTTGTATTTACTTGTGCTAAATGAAGACAAACACAAAAGGAAAAATGTAGAATTGGTATCATTTTAGTGTCTTTAGTGTTTTTCTTTCCCATATTGAGGTTCTTCTTCTTTTTTTTTTTTTTTTTTTGAACAGTGTAGCTAACAAATTGCCCAAATCAATGGAGTTAAATTTTACCTTGTGAATATCAACTGAAAACACTGATGATAACACAGTTGGCCATGTAAGACCGATATTTTTATATCTACTATGTTAAAATTGTTAGAACTATAATATGATCCTTGAGTCCTTTGTGTGTAAGGCATGAAGAAATACTATCTGGGCTTCCCTGGTGGCGCAGTGGTTGAGAATCCGCCTGCCGATGCAGGGGACACGGGTTCGTACCCCGGTCCGGGAAGATCCCACGTGCCGCGGAGCGGCTGGGCCCGTGAGCCATGGCTGCTGCGCCTGCGCGTCCGGAGCCTGTGCTCCGCAACGGGAGAGGCCACAACAGTGAGAGGCCCGCGTACCGCAAAAAAAAAAAAAAAAAAAAAAGAAATACTATCTGAAATCTATAATCTGAATTTTAAAAGGGAGAAGTGGATTCTGTTTCTGGTACTGTAATTGTAAGTGGCCAAAATATTATGTCTCTTTAAAAAAACTCCCCTCTTGAAAGCAAAGCAAATGTCGGAATCAAGTCATTCTTAATTATATAGTCTGATAATACTTCCAATAAGCAGTGGTGATCACTGTGATGATCAGTGATGACAAAATTAGGGGTTCTTATGCTTTGAAAAACAGTGTCCTAGTGAAATTTTTCCCTAGCTAATGCTTATAATTTATAAGTACTATTTATAGTACTTGGAGCATCATTTTATATTCTAACCAATACTAGATGTTTGACTTGTATTTATAAAGACTATGAACACAAACATGATCTTTATAGAAGTCAAAAATCCTTTAGCTCTAGATGTTTAAAAATCAATCGTATATCTTGGTTTCAGTAAGACTGAAACTAAAACTGATCATAATTTTCTAGCCAATTGCATTACAAAGTAGTAAATGCACATAGTGAAGTAAGTTGCAGTGAGATCCTGAGCCAAAAATGGCATTTACCCAGCAGATGTCTTACAAGGGCAAACATTGGACTCTTAACAATGATACACATCATTTCTAGTAATGAATAGGAAATGCACGTGCCAAAAGCCAGAAGCTACAGAATGAATGCCTAAAACCACTTATTATCCAAACTACATATTAATCTATTTCTGACCAAAATCAACTCAGGAATGTCTATGCAGGAAAGTGCAATTCACTTGAATTATTCTACTTTAATTCTTCTACCAATCACTTGGTATAAGTCCTAAAGAGTACTGACTAAGCAAATGCAACCTTAAAAAACAGTAATAATAAACAAAATGTGGTACCTACGTACAAAGGATGAAGGAATTCCTATCACATACTGTATAGCTGAACCTGCAGGCCATTATGCTAAGTGAAATAAGCCAGTCACAAAAAGACAAACGTTGATGATTCCACCTATATGAGGTATCTAAAAGTAGTCAAATTCATAGAAACCGAAAGTAGAATGGTGGTTACCAGGGGCTGAGGGGAGGAGTAAAAAGGGAGTTGCTATTTAATGGGTATAGGGTTTTAGATTTGCAAGATGAAAAAGTTCTAGAGATCTGTTTCACAACAATGTGAATATGCCTAACACTACTGAACTGTACATCTGAACTTAAGACTGCAGATTTTATGTATTTTTTTCCACACATAAAAAGTAGCAATAACTATTGCCCCACATTTGGTGGATATGATAATTAACTGACTTATTGCCAGGAAGATACTCAATAAATTGGTTTTACCAAAGGCAATGAGACTGACTTCAACATCAGTTTATAAGACATAATTCTAAAGCTCTGGGTGTTCCCGTACTCTTGGCCCCAGAATTACTGCTCAAGACATAGACTAGCTATTGGTGCCAGGATTTACATGGACCAGTTACTAATACATCAAAATGGATAAAATTTAACTTTTCTATGCTCTTCATATATCCAAGGTCAGAAGCTGAGTTGGGATCTAAACATGATACTATCTTATCTGCCACTAAATAATGAAGGAGTAACAGTATACAGTATATATGTATATATACAATAGTTACTGCATAGTACTGTATAGTACTGTGTATAAATATATAGTATTATATATACAGTAGCTAGATGTAGCATATATTTATGATTACTCTTTGCTAACTATGCATTATCCCAGGTAATGCTCTCTGAAATGGTCTGGCTCAACACTGAGTACCTATGTATTACAAGTAATAGAAATGCTTAATGAAATCTAAAGCCAGGTGCCTAGGTTCTGCCTTTTATTAACTGTGTGACCTATGACAAGTTATTCACCCTCTCTGTACCTTAGTTTCCTCAACTGCAAAAGAGAATGAAAAAAAAAAGTACCTTTCTACAGAGCTGTTGTGAGAGCTGGGCTATATGTGTAAAGCATGGAACAGCATCTGGCACATACTGAATATTCAATAAACCCTCACTCTTGTTATTTTTATTATTGTTATATTTCATTTAAATAATTTGGTCAAGAATGTAGAGCTTAATTTACATGTATTGATATTAATCCTCTGATTTGGAAAGATTAAAATATTTTTAAAAATATTCCTCAAAATTAAGGTGGGGAAAGAAGAATCAAAGATTTGCATAAAAGTAGAAGTCAAAATCTGAATCAGTGACAAAACATGGCCAGACCAAATTGCATCCTTAAGTTTTTTCAGTTTTAGTCCAAAGGTCAGAGTTTATAAATAGAAAGTCTAAGAATTTAGCTCCTAAAAAAAACAGTATAGGGCTTCCCTGGTGGCGCAGTGGTTGAGAGCCCGCCTGCCGATGCAGGGGACACGGGTTCGTGCCCCGGCCCGGGAAGATCCCACATGCCGCGGAGCGGCTAGGCCCGTGAGCCATGGCCGCTGAGCCTGCGCGTCTGGAGCCTGTGCTCCGCAATGGGAGAGGCCACAACAGTGAGAGGCCTGCGTACCGCAAAAAAAAAAAAGCCAACCTTTAAAGAAATCTATTAGCTATTATACACAAAGTTATCAAAATATGAGTACAGATTATATAACAAATTCTTATTCAAATTGAATAAAATGGTGACTAATATTAACAGTTCACAAATTATTTTTACTTATATCCCTTCAACCTTGAATTACCTTCAAGTATGAGTTACATTTCAAAGCAGTACATTTTCTTGAATTAGTTGACTAAGCAACAACAAAGATTTAGCATTTACTGAAAAAAATTCACAGTTCTATTTTTTCCTCCTAACTTTTGTTAATTTTTAGAGCTAATTCTAAGTGAATACAAACATTATGTTCAAAAAATTTAAATTAGGGCAATTAAAAGTAACCAGGGGAAGGAATACATAAAATTAAGGAGCAATAGAAAGTCAACAATAAAATGAAAATTTTTATTTCAAAATCTTAAGAGGAACTTTTTCTCTTTCAGTAAGAGCCCCTCAAGTCAGGGAATCAGCATATTGAGGTTTAAAAAACAAGGTTCAATTAAACACTGAGCTTGGACTTCCCTGGTGGCGTAGTGGTTAAGAATCTATCTGCCTGCCAATGCGGGGGACACAGGTTCAATCCCTGGTCCAGGGAGATCCCACATGCCGTGGAGCAACTAAGCCCATGTGCCACAACTGCTAGGCCTGTGCTCTAGAGCCCACGAGCCACATCTACTGAGGCTGCGTGCCGCAACTACTGAAGCCCACACGCCTAGAGCCCGCGCTCCACAGCAGAAGCCACTACAGTGAGAAGCCCAAGCACCGCAACGAAGAGTAGCCCCCACGCACCACAACTAGAGAAAGCCTGTGCACAGCAATGAAGGTCCAATGCAGCCAAAAAAGAACCAAGACAAAACACTGAGCTTGAACTAGATGTACTCAGCCGACAGTAAGTATACCAAATCAACCTAACATGATACAGACCAACTTTAATATACTAATATGATGTTGCTGACCAATTATCAATAGCAAATGTTGCTTGTATGTTGCTTGTTTTGTTTTGTTTTCTGATAGCCATCCATATTCTTCCTGGTCCTACTTAGGACCAAGAAGATGGATTCTTGGCACAGCTGACCAAAACAATGAGAAATGCCATTCCAATTTTCCACCAGTTTGAAACAGAAAACACACAAGTCATACACTGAAACCTATCCCTTGTTAAATCATTCCTACTCCAATCCCTCACTGCATGCCAGGCCTGCTTTCTTCTAAGATGCTTCTTTACATACTGTTTGCATTTACAGCAGAGAGGATAAGAAAGGAGATTAGCAGAGTATATCTCTGAACAACATTCCCTAGTGGCTTCCTCTGCTCCACAGTCTCCTTGTTTCCAAAAATACAGAGGTTCTCGGAAAGGTTAAATTTTATATTAGAACTAACTCTCTAGAGGCACTACGCTGACCCTGATGATCTCGAGTTTCCTTCCAGCTCTGTGACCCCTGTGATTCTGCTCCTTTCACCTTTCCTTCCTATCTTTGCTGAAACTTTGAGAATTGGCCATTTACAAAGTAGGGTCGTTTAGCTTTCCAACTCGAGGTGTCATACTTAGGCCACAGGCTGCACCAGCAGCTATAAGGCATGAAGCTCCAGATAGCACATCCTCTCCTGAGGCTCCATCTGGATTACCACGCTCACCCTGAGTTTCATGGCAGCATTATCAATTCCCAAGAGACATGGAACAAGAAAAGTTCAAGGTGCTACCACTGTTGCCTTCAGAGTAGATTACACATTTGTGAGATGAATGGGGAAATGTGAGTATGGAGTGCATATTATACCAAGGAATTATGCTCGATTATATTAGGTATGATCATAACATTTGTTTATATAGGAAAATGTCCATAACCTCTTAAGAGCTGCATACCCAGAAGAAAGTAGGAATGACATGACATGGTGTCTGAGATCTGCTTAAAATTCTTCGACAAAAAGAAAAAAAAGGGGCTTCCCTGGTGGCGCAGTGGTTGCGAGTCTGCCTGCCGATGCAGGGGACACAGGTTCATGCCCTGGTCTGGCAAGACCCCACATGCTGCGAAGTGGCTGGGCCCGTGAGCCATGGCCACTGAGCCTGCGCGTCCCGAGCCTGTGCTCTGCAACAGGAGAGGCCACAACAGTGAAAGGCCCGCGTACCGCAAAAAAAAAAAAGAAGATAAATGAAGCAAGTGCTACCAAATCTTAATAATTTTTAAGTTTCTACATATATATGCCAGAGTATTATTCTACTCTTGTATATTTTTGAAATCTTTCATCACAAAAGAAATAACTTCCCATTACTCATTTAAGGATTATATTATTTCCAAAGGCTGTAAGTATGATTTTAAAAACTACCTGTATATACAGTAATTTTGCTTTTCACCTTTGGGAAAGGGTTTCCTCCTGGCTTGGTTATATAAAATAGATTCTTCCATTTACCACCAAGAGTTTTTCCAGGGGGGAAGGGTGGGGAGGGGGATAGAATCTAGTCTTATATATGTATCAACACATACACTTACCAGACAAGATTCCAGCTTCAATTTTTAAAAAAATCTACTTAAAAACTAACTCAGGCGGGCTTCCCTGGTGGCGCAGTGGTTGAGAATCCGCCTGCCGATGCAGGAGACACGGGTTCGTGCCCCGGTCCGGGAAGATCCCACATGCCGCGGAGCGGCTGGGCCCGTGAGCCATGGCCGCTGAGCCTGTGCATCCGGAGCCTGTGCTCCGCAATGGGAGAGGCCACAACAGTGAGAGGCCCGCATACCACAAAAACCAAAAAAAAAAAAAAAAAAAACTAACTCAGGCAAGAAGAAATCCAAGTCACAGTACTCAACCTCGATGATCTGCCACTCCAGCCTCTAGCCCTTTGACACTGTCACCACGTGACTTCTATTCACTATTGGATACAGTTAGAAGGGAAAGGCTCCACTGATTTGTGGGAAGTTATAAAACAGAAAAACTGAAAACTGAGAACTCCAGCCTCCCTCAATCAGTCAGCAGAGCAGAGGTGTGAGGGCCAAGAGCAATCTCAAGTTTTCAGATCTTCGAAACTGGGACAATTTTCAGTGTTAACTTGATTAACAGAAGCTCTGGAAAGGCCAGGATACTCAAAACTACCACTATCAAATGACCAGAGGCAAAGGATCAAACCCGCTGAAACTTCTGGTTACACCCTTTGTTCCGACACTGCTAAATGATAATTAGACCATGTAAAAAGGAAAGTAACTGTTATAAATTCCTCCTTTATACAAACCTGAACTTAAGTCTAAAACATCTGGGGATTCACAATCCTCTAGTTTAAATGAAGTAAGTGGCAAGTACATACAATGACACTGGGAATTATTCAGAAGAGTCAGTCACTTTTAGCATATATTATAGGCTTAATAAAGTTTCAGTTTGATTTCCTAATCCTTCTATTATATAATATTGCATAATAATAATCAATACTCATAAATAAACAGCTTCAGGCATCACAAGAATCTAAATTAATAATTACGTTTAGAAAATTTTGACTGCTAAGAACCGTGTCCTAATTCTGCAAAATATCATGATCCATAGAGGATTTATGGCCTCATATCCATGGAGGATAACTCTTAGTTAACCAAAAGAATCAATGACTCCGCATACAGATTTCTTCTTAATCTCTTAACATTCTTAGTATGTGAAAGACAAAAACCATAATTTATTTTTTGATCAACTATTTTAAATATAGAGAAAACAGAATAACATAGCAGGTCTATGAACTTGCTATCCAGATTTAATGACTATCAACATTTGATATATTTGAGATTTTTAAGGAAGTAATAAACATTGTAAATGTAAACCACAGCCTTTTTCTAGTTCTGTGATTCAGCCTTCTCACAAGTCTCTATCTCCCCCTTCTATTTTATTTAACACTCCCAGCTTTCTAACACCCCAGTTCTCACTCCTTTGTTTCACAGACCCATCTTTATCTATTATTTCACAGAAAAACTTCTTGAAGAATCTATACTTCCAATTTCCTCTCCCTCTTATTTATTCTCTAACCTACTAAAGCTAGGTTTCTGTTCACTGGACTCCTATTCAATTCCAAAACCTCATAAATCCAAGGTTATTTTTTGGACTTCATGTTACTTGATCTCTTTAGCAACTTCCGACTGAGGCTCACAGGGCTGGGTGTCACCCAGGCTGAAGGTCCTCAGAACTGCCAACTATCACTGTTAGACAATGGAGATCTGTTGTTTTGACTGTGCAGGCCCAGAAGGCCGGAGGAAACTGTATGTGTGGAGGACAGGAAACCAGTGGCGGCAGAAGGAAGATTTGCTTTCAACTACCAATTCAGCAAAAAGGCAGACTTAGAGACCAAGAATCATAGGTATAAAACCTCTAGAACACCTCAAATTCACCAAAAGATATATGTGCATTCTATTTTCACAGACAAAAAGACTAAAGGATAAACACCAACATGCTAACAACAATTAAATTTCTGGATGTTAAGACTATAGTTAGCTTTAATTTTCTTCTAATAATACACATTTTTTCAATTCTGTAAAATGAACATGCATTTTTTTAATAAGAAAAAGGCTACTTTCTTAAAAAATAGCAAAGGTCTGAATGCCTGTTTTCTGGGGTAACAAAGAAGGCTGTTGCCATGGAGATGTAGCTCCACAAAGCACTTGTGAGGAGAAAACCCCAGGGAGCAGCAAGTGGGTGTCTGAAACTTGAAAGAGGAAAGAAAAGCAGGCTGGGTGCTTGGGTGTCCTGGGAAAATAGAGGTCTCACAGGAGCCAGTTTGGCCGGAGACAACCCAGGAGATGCCTGGCGCTCCCGAGGGCTCTCCAGGCAGCCATCCGGTCCTTTCTATTCTCCCTTCAAGATACTGCAGGAGTCTCTCCACCGCTCGCACCCCACATCACCATGATGCCACTCAAATGGTGTCCAGCCCCCCACCCCCCGACCCGCTCCCAGCTTGCTGACGTCCCCATCCAACCCGCACACAGTCGCTGGTGTAAGACACACAGTGAACACTGGAAAATGTCTCAGGAACATTTAGCACACAGGATGGTCCACGATCCCAAATGTTTATCACCCACTGCTTACCCTGACCAGCTCAACTTCCCAGGCCAGACACGTGGCTCCACTTGGCCTCAACGTTGCAGCTCCCACCCCCATCCTCTGCCTTTGTGCATTCTTCCCTGGCCTAGAATACGCTTCCCTCTCCTCCACCCGTCAACCTCTACTCACGCTCTGTGCCCAGCTCAAAAGTAAAATCCTCTACAAAGCACTCCTGATCAACCGGCTGCTCCCCCTCTGCACGCCTCCATCATTCCTATGTAACATCTCACAGTACTTCTTTTTTTTTTAAACATCTTTATTGGAGTATAATTGCTTTACAATGTTGTGTAAGTTTCTGCTGTATAACGAAGTGAATCAGCTCTATGTATACATATATCCCCATATCTCTTCCCTCTTGCGTCTCCCTCCCACCCCACAATACTTCTTCCACAGCGAGAATTACCCCTCAAATACCTCTACCCCACTAAACTGTGAGATGTCAAGGCCAGGAAATACCTACCCCACACATCTAGAATAGTGCCTAGATACAGGAAGGATTCAGTGAGTATTTGATGAACTAAATAAATGTGATTGTTTTTACTATATATTTTTATAGATATCTAGAAATAAAGTTAAGAGCTGAAAAACAAACACTAACTCATATCGGTGGTCTCTAAATGAAACTAATTCAAAGTTTAAGACCTAACTAAAAAGAAAGTAAAGATTAAACCAAATATACACTGGACAAATGGCAAGATTTCTGCCATCTTTATAGCTAAGAATATAAAACTACTGAATATTTCAATGCGGAATTACTGACCTTCTCGAATAATAAATTGAGGATTATATACTATGGAGGGGGTTTTGTTTTTCCTTTACATAGTGTCTGTTACAATGCAAAAGTAATTCAAACACGTATCTTTTCTTCGAAGTCAAATCAGTAAGAATAGCTGATAACCAGGGAATAGGGGAAACTTAAGACCAACTGCAAGAAAACAGAATCTGCACACAATTCTCATTCCCATACAGGTTAATTTTCATTGGTGCCTGCCTGTTGCCTACGTTAAGTTTACCTGAGCTAAAGTGGGGATTGAATTTTGACCAGTCTGCGTCTGCATGTGAGCAGATTTGCTCTCTGCCACAGAATCTGGTATACTTCCATCCTGCTGAGAGTCAATTGTTTCCATGGTCATTTGTCTGGAAAGACAATAAAAAGGAAGAAGTATTAAGGCCCTACCTGAAATATCTGTTTCCACTTGGCTTTCTGATTGATATTCATTTCTATCATCCAATTGCACTACTTTATATTTTCAAGAAATAGACTCAGTGGCAGAGTCCTAACTCTCCAAACTTAAAGGCACCTTCTCTGCTCGCTGGGTATGAACATTACCAAGGGAGCACTACAAAATGTTCCATGGAATTAGTTTATTAAAAAATTTTTTTTAATCTTATAATAAAGCCTCCTTGATAATTATTTTAAGCCCTCTAGCATAAATTAGTAATAAAGTTAGGTTTTATATTTTACGTGAAGTTTAAATATTCTATGACTCTCACAGACTAATAAACCTGCTTTACATTATGATGTAATATGAAAGAACTTCCACATTGTCTAAATTAAATGTGTTACGATATGAAGATGTGTCTCCTTTGTCAGCACTAAGTAGTTTCTGATAAAAAAGCCTGTCAAATTGAATCACTCACAGTTGACCACTTGTCCTGCAGCTCTCCCTTTACTTAAAGAGGAGAATCTAATTTTTCCAGGAAAAACTTATGCAATAATCTTTTTGCCTATAATTTCAATTTAAGTTAATGATTTCTATATAGACTCTTCCTAGATAGATGGTAAACCATATTATAATGTTACCCTACTACTAGAAAATATAAAATGCAAACAAACTAAGCAAAATCAAATTTTAAAAACTTATAGGAACTACTCCCTGCTATTGTACATCTTTACAGTTGTCAATAATAATATAGTGTATTTTTTTTCACCTTAGTAGTCTAAATATATATCCAAAAAGTATGCAGGTAACTTAGAACTTTGAATTGACGTATCCAGATCTTTTTTCCCAGATTTAATTAGTAACCAGATCCTACAGATCCTTCATCTACTTAATACCTTCTTTTGCATTTCAACAAACATTACCTGAATCCAAGTCTTCTGTTCTCAAAGCTGTCTGCTATAGTCTATACTACACCTAGAATTACTTCTCCCTATTCAGACATTTTAATACTTACCAACTGAACATGACAATTTAGAGCAATTATAAAAATAAAAATCTAGAGTCTACTATGAAAAAAATGTCTTTCCCTCAACATTCCCCAATTCCTTTATCTCTTTTCTTATTATTTTCCAGCATGGACTCTCCAATTCTAGGTAAGTAGAGGCCATCCCCCTGCAAAAACTGCCAACCCCTGTGGTTCTACTTTTGCTGTGAGCAGTTCCCAAAGAGAATACTTAGAACATTTAATTCTGCAGGATATGAAAAGGTATAATCTGAGAAAAGAGGGTAAGGGGGAAACGCTTAGTTAGAGTTTGAAATATCCGGGATTAAAAGGGTTTCTTTGCTGCAGAACTTTCTCAGAAGCTTGACTATTTCAGTGTGACTTGAGAAGGATGGAGAGTGCAGATGCAATAGGCAGCATTTTCCAAAAGTATCTGACTCCCATAGACCCTCTTCCCACAAAGCAAGTCCTAGCAGAAGTGTTTTGGGAAGAACTTGAGAAATGTCGTCTTATGCTATTTCTTACACCATTATTAAAAGCTCTCTTTAGGCTCTGCCAAGAACTTGAGTCTCCACTCAAACATTACATGCTGAAAGGCCTTCCCCATTTCAGAAGCATTCCTTCAGCACCATCTACAATACATGACAGGCCCTGAGAATACAAAAGTTAAGTCACAATCCTTGCCCTGAAGGAAATCATTCACCACTTGGGCCTTGGTTTCTTAAAGTATAGTCCTCGCACAACCTGTATCAGAATTAACAAATACATCTGTAAAGACAAAAAAAAGGCAGATTCCCAGACTCAACCCCAAATCTACTGATTCAAACCTTCTGAGGGGTCTAATTTTTTATATCTAAGAGATTCTGATATATATTAAAATTTGAGAAAAACTTAGCTTACTGGTAAATTCGATCAGCTAGACCAGTAATGAACACTTCTTAAACTGCGTGAAGGATGTTATATACGAAATGCTTTGGAAAACACAGGAAGGAATGTTGAAGTCAGCCTGAGGATGGGGCCATATGAGTTGTATACTGAAGGATGAGAAGAAGCATTTCACCAGGTAGAAAAGGACAGGAGGACCATGAGAGGAAGGAAAATACGGAGCATGTCTGGAAAATGGAGTAGCTGACTGTAATAGGGAATGTGGTGAGGCGTGGGGGAGCCATCGGGGGAGCCTATCTACATCTAGGGGGGAAGAGGCAGAGCAGACAGGTGGAAGTATGGCCAGAAAGGCTGGGGGGATCCAGATTAAGAACTGCTTTTAATACTCTGGAGAGAAGAAATGTCCACGTCACTCAGATGCTCCTTTACTCTAGGTCCTTCAGCATCTACACTGTACAACGTTTCAACTATTTGATAACTTAGAATGCAGTCAAGAACAAGACAGTAACCAAGAGTTACCTGTTAACAGGCAAAACAAATGGCCCAAAGTTCGTGAATTGAAACTTCTAAAATGAGGAGTACCTAGTTGGTACTCTAAACCCATTCAATTTAATTTTAAATACAATTCTCATTTATCTGGTTTCTAAACACACTGGATATAAGAAGTGACAGCTGGACATAGGGTGAGGGGAGGAGAAAACATACAGAATATAATAAACAGGTCAAGAATTCCAGTGTGACTGTGGTGGGAACATAAGTTGGTGCGGCCACCGTGAAAACAGCGTGGAGGGTCCTCAGAACACTCAAACAAGAGCTGCCACATGACCCAGCAATCCCTCTACTGGGTGTATATCCAACCCCCCACACTAATTCGAAAAGACATATGTACCCCAATGTTCACAGCAGCACTGTTTACAACTGCCAAGATATGGAAGCAACCTAAGTGTCCATCAACAGATGAGTGGATAAACAAGATGTGGTCTATGTACACAGGGGAATGCTACTCAGCCATAAAAAATGGAATTTTGCCATTTGCCATAATGTGGATGGACTCGGAGGAGGGTATTGTTAAGTGAAATCAGTCAGAGAAGGACAAATACTCCATGATATCACTTATATGTGGAATCTAAAAAATACAACAAACTAGTGAATATAACAAAAAAGAAGCAGACTCACAGATATATTGAACAAACTAGTGGTTACCAGTGGGAAGAGGGAAGGGGGAGGGACAGGGTAGGGGGAGGGGATTAAGAGGTACAAACTATTAGGTATAAAATAAGCTACAATGATATATTGTACAGCACAAGAAATATAGCCAACATTTTATATTAAGTAAAAATGAAGTAGAACCTTTAAAGATTGTGAATCACTGTATTTGTACACCTGTAACTTATATAATATTGTACATCAACTATACTTTAATAAAATTTTTTAAAATTATTTTTGAAAAAAGGAATTCCAAGTGTGTAGCAATTTGGGCCCATACAGGGTAAAGTCTCCTAGTTCTTTATATTCAGGAAATTGAAGAATTTATGAGTTAAAGTTCAATAACTGATATTTACAATAACTATCCTGAGTCATTAAGAAAGAAAATAATTATACTTTGTATAATTTAAGGAAAGAGGAGTATACATAATACAATCTAGGAAGACTCCCACCAAAAAAAGCACTAATGCTTAAAAAGGTAAACCTAAGCTATTCAGGAGTTGTTTTTTTGAGATATAATGAAAGACTTCATAAGTTATTAAACATCTCAAAATGTTTTACACGTGAAAGTGTTTTATACACACTATTTCATACACTCACGTTCACTGTTCCCTTTTTTTCCTGGGTGTTCCCCAGAGTTCAATCCTCTGCCTTTTACTTTTTTCAGTCTGCATACTATGGCTTCCTCAACCCTACATGCACTTGACTCCCAAATCTGTATCTGTGCTTCGCCCTCCTAGTGAGCACCTTAACCTGGAGTTTGCACAGACACCTATCCCTTCCCTGATATTCCTTCTTTCAGTCAAGAGCATCACTATCCATTCAAGCTCCAAAGTCAGAGTGTGTCTGTATGTGAGCCAGTACCACACCAACTACCAAAAACCCCACGTAGCTAAATACCAGCCACATCAGGATGCCATGAGGCCCCGAGCCTCCTAGAGAAGAAAGGCGGAGATGGAAGGTGGGCAGCACCCCCCCACCCCCGTCCATCCTCCCTGCACACTTGGCATCACCCACTAGCCTCCTATCCCAGCACTGGGCCAAGCAGCTGTACGGCTGCTCCTCACAACCGCTACCAGCCGCTCACACATCCTAGCAAGAGACCCTATCCTCCCAGCTCACACCCACCCTCAATTACTCCCATCACACCTGTATTTCCACCACACTGATCTCCAGACCACTACTTTCTCCCTTTCAATCAGCCTCCTCCTTTCTTCACATCCCGTCCTACTCAGCTTAGAATCCATAGTTTCTCATTTTAACTGTTGTTTCCCAATACCCTAAAGTCCCGTCCCTTTTCCTTCTGTTTTATCTGCTTAGTAAATACCAATCTCAGATAAAACCAATTCTGTCTCCTCTATGCCTGCACCAATGAACAATACTGAACAAAATTAAAAACCAGAATATTATTAAAGCTACTAAATCCAGTTTTCAACCTCAAATAAGCAGCAATCTTACTGCTTCCTTGGAAGCTTACTCTCCCATTCTCTGCTACTGTTTCAAGTCTCCCTCTTCTCAAATCCCTGAGCTCACCTACTATCACCTTCCACATGAGACCTTGCCTCCTGTTTCAGATGAGAACCCCCTCAACTTCCTGCCACCAAATCAACAAACCCACTTACACCTACACCTGCATTTTTCCTTGCTTCCAACTCCCCAGACTTAAATTCCTGTCTGTCCTTGGGATCCCTCTTCATTAGGCTATGGGGGCATTACACTAACAATTACCCTCTGCCCTTCCCAATGGCTTCCTCCTGCCAAGACTTAAGCTTGTTCAAGTCTCCCCAACCACACACACACACACACACACACACACACACACACACACACACACACAACCACTGAACCAGAGGTCATTCCCTAGCTGCTCTCTCAAACCTCTCTTCTCCCTCTCACTGCTAAGCTACTTTAAAGAACTGCCAACACTATCTCCATTTCTTCACCTCCCACCTACTCCCAGACAACCCCTAACTGACTTCTGCCTCACTAAGACTTCTCTAGTAAGGGTAATCTATCTCAGTCACTGAATCCAACGTTCATTTTAAGTCCTATCTTGTTTGATCCCTCAGAAGCACTCAAAACTGCTGACATCTCCTTTCTTGGGACTCTATCTTGAGGTCACGATACTGATTTTCTGCTCTCATCCGATTCTCTGACAATTTCTCCACAAGCTCCTTTGCCAATTCCTTCTCCTACTTGGTGTTAACCTTCAACACTGCATTCTGCAGGACTCTGGTTAGCCTTCTGGCCTCACTCTCAAATCTCTCCCTGTGTAATATCATCCATTTCTCTAAATTCAAGCACCAGCTTTAAGCTTATGACTCTCAAATCTAGATCTCTGGCCCAGAGGTCTCTCTTGAATTCCAGAATCATATATCCAAGTGTCTGTTTAACATCTCCAAATAGATGCCCTGCAGGTACCTCAAACTCAATGGGTCCAAAGCTAACTCCTTTTCTTCCTCCACAAATATGTTCCTTCTCTGAGTTTCGTACCTCAGGAAATGGGGCCCCATCTTCCTTCCACCAATCCGCTCCAGTGGAAAACTGAGTGTCATCCTGAAACCTTCTCCCTTTCTTTCCCTACAGCATCATCTCCAGGTGGGATGACTCCACCTTCTAAAGAACAATTCAGTCCTCTTCTCTGCCACCACTGTCCTGCCGACAGTTATCTTTCTGAAACATATTTCTGCTTAAAACTCTTCAGGAGTTTCCTATTGACTACAGGATAAAACCCAAACTTCTCACAATAATCATAACTACAACTACCGTTTGTCAAGTGCTTACCATGTGGTAAATGCCTACTAGTTTTCATTCTTAACAACTTTATAAGGGCAGTATAGCTAGTTCTTCTTTTAGAGGTGAGGAAAAGGAGACAGAAAGAGGTTAAGAATATGATTTTACCACAAAGGTACTGAGTGGCAAAGCCAGGTTTCGAACTAAGGTCTTTTTCCAAAGTTCATATTCTCAATTACCAAACCAAACTGCCATTCAATTTCTTTCACAATGTGACCTCATTTTATCTTTACAGCCTCATCTCTAGTCACCCCATTCCTTCCCACACTCTGCATTCCAGCCTCCTTATGAGCCATTTTTTGGTCAAATACACATCTATTCCCCCAAATCTAATCTTTTATATCTGCTCTTCCCTGTTCCTAGGATGCCCTTCACTCCTTCTCTGTCCAACAGGCGCATTTCTACTCGTTCTTCAAAGCCTGGCTCAAGGACACCATCTTTCAAAGCCTATTCTAATAGCCTTGGGCACAATTACTCTGTTCTGAGTTCCCAAAGCATCTTGTGCAATCCCCTCCATTTCAGCACTTGTCTAGCATATACCACATCTGTCCACAAAGTACTAGCACAGTGTGTGCAACAGAGACCACATCTTAGATTTCAATGTATTCCCAGTGCCTAGTACAGAATCTACCATAATCATTAAATAAGCCAATTAATCAATTATTCTGGAAGACTATGCAACTGTTAGGTGCTACTAAAATGATAAAAATAAGGTTCAGAGAGATTAAGTGACTTTCTACGGAGCACACAACAGACTGCATGATAGAGGGTGAACAAGAGGTCTTGTGACTGTGACCTCAGGGGTCCTTCCACAGCCAGTGCCCTGAGCAGTAGTCCCGTTTAGACACATCTTAAAAAATGCTGTGCTTTTGAGTATGCTGCAACTGTTGCCACAATCTTCATTCAGATATGCTTTGTCTTTCCCACTAGGATGTAGAGACTCTAATCTTATCCCATTTTATTCTCCTGGAGTGCCTCGCACAGTGCCCAGTACATGGCATTCAGTAAAAGTTTGATACTGAATCAATTTATTTGAAGGTAAAAATCATCTACAGAAGAGTAAGGTCAGCACTACCAATTTACACACCCTGTCATTTTCAACTAAGTTCATTCTGCTGATCTATATCCAACTGTTCTCCAGTACCACCGCCTAAAGCCACTAAAAACCAACCCAGGCCAGGACTCAGGGCCGAAGATTCAGTGAACATTTAAGTGCTCAACATGGGTCAGGCACTGTACTGGGTTATTTTCAAACACTAACTAAGCAGGAAATACAGGACCCAGACCTCAGTTGGAAATGATGTACATCAATACTAACATCTGTAAGTCGGCCTCAGTAGTCCTGATGGAATTTATTTAAAAAGTGAAAGAGAAAGATCCATTTTAATCTTGCATTGTTCACTTATATACTTTATAGTGAAAATTAAAGAGGTGTACATACAATAGTTTCCCCCAAATCTCACTTTTTGTAACAGATTTTAATCATAGTTATACTAGTATTAATAATCTCTAAATTAATTAATTATGTAATATTTTAATCTTAAACAAATCCAAATTAGACAGAAAAAGACCAATTAGGAAATATAAATTACAGAATATTTAAAAATAAAAACATATGAGATAAAACAATTTAAAAAACTAAAACAAATTAAAAAGTCCATTAAGCACCATAAGCTAACAGTAAGCAAAATGCTGGCAAATATTCAGTTCCACAATTCTAAAGAACAGATAAGGATTTGCTAAAATGGGCATATTTAAATTTATAAATGATTAATGGAAGTAGCAACATTCTTTTATTATGAAAGGTAAATATTTCTTCTGAAATTTTTTCTATTATTGGCAAACCATTTTCTTCAACAGAAAAGTAAATGTTATCTCAATATTTTCTGAATATATTGGGATTCAGTTTAATAAGTGTTAATATAACTAATGTTTTAAAAGAATAGGATCCATCCAGGAGCACAATTTTCAAAGACTTCCAGGGTGAACTACTTTTAGGGGTGGGGGGTGGAATTGTATTTGTTTGCTTACTCTGTTATTTTCTAGGCCTTTAGTAGAACACCTATGTCATACTGAAAAAACTCCCCAAAATACTGAACTACAACCAACAGTACAGTACTGTCTGTATATGATTTGTATAATATACATTCAAGAAATGAATACAAAGGAATATACCTGTAAAAATGATACTTTCAATTATAGAAATATTGAGGTAATTAATGACCAAAGTTATTTTGGCACACCTATGTTTCAAGAACACACAAGATATTTAAATAGAAGAAAAAGCCAGAGAAAAAGGAAAAACATTTTAAAGAAATGCTATCATAAGTACCCAGGAAAGTGTTTGTAAAAGATAGGAACAAAGAAGAGAAAAGGAATACAGACCAAAAATATCTAAATGAAAATTAAGACAAAGGCAGTTTCCTAATTATAATTAAAGTGTACAATGAACTAATAACTTCTAAAATCTTACTTAGTTGTACCCAATTTGCAAAGACAAATTACACTGCAGAGCAACTATATTTACCCTTGTAAAAATTTTCACCTCTTTTAAAAATAGGATCCAGAAGCAAAAGGAAAAATTATTAAAGTAGTTTCTATTATCTATTTTTAGACAGTTTTACCAAAACTGTCAAAGAAAAGTCATTTTCTTTTTGACGCTAGACCCAACTGATGAACCAGAATGTCTCTGAAAGTAACTAAAAGAAAACCTGAAAAATAATATTTGGATTTCTGTAAAACGCTTGGTAGAGACTTCCCTCTGTTTTACAACTTCAGGTACAAGTGTAAGCAGGAAAACGAAAACTCTGTCTACATCCTTAAGTACAATCTCCTTTCTGACTGGAAAGGCCAGCGTTTAGAATGAGCTGCCCGTGAATGTCCACCTATCCTCTGCATTGCCTCACACAGCACATGGTGGAAGAGAAACTCCCTAACTGAGTAGCTGAGCAATTTGGGTACATATTATTATATTTTTTTATTATAATGTATATATATACACATATATATGTATGGTACATAGATATACACCATTAATTTATTCATCATTTTAACTTTAAGCTCTCTAAGTAGAACTTTGAATAGAGAAATAATATATCCACCTACCTTAGATTTGTTTTACTATATTTTTTCCTGCCACATTTGCTCATTATTAAGACATTTGTAATCAATGCTTTGCTCCTTCGTTTTCTTCTTTATTTATCCTGCAGTAAAATTATAATGTTGAGTTGGCAGATCATAAGATTTTATTTAAAAAAAATTAAAATCTCTCAAAACTACACCAGAATACCCCAGAATACCCTAATTTCCATAAAACAAAAAACAGCATAGAAAGGTGAAAACAACTCCGTATTTTTTTCAAACTTACTTCTATTCAATTTCCTTATCTTCTTAGGAAAAAATTCAAAAAAAATTAAATCATGTGCCACTTATCATTTTCCACTGAAGAGAGTGCAGTGCTGCCTAAACCATTTCACACACACTACAAATTGCTCATAAGTATCAGCTCTATTTTAAAATAATAATCACTTAATAAACTGAATGAATCTATTATTTTCTCAAATTTCATTCCACTAAAACAAATTTGTCAACTATTTTTCATTTACCTTAACTTCAAAACTGGGTTTTGTCAAAGAATTTTAACTGCAAACAAAATAGTAACTGTTCCTTTAAAATCTCCTCTGATAGCCTTTAATCCATTAAAAAAGCTGTTTTAGACACTCTAGCAATTAAACCCCGCTTTTTTTTTACTAATATCTCTTTAAAATACACATTTGACATGCTGAATGAAGTTGGCAAAGAAAAAGACAAAAGGAGAGCAGTGAGCCCTCGATTTGTTTTAGATTTGAAAGGACCAACACCCGCATCCCTAAGTTCCTTCCAGGCGTCTATGCCAGCAACAGACGTGCTTGGCAACAAACATGCTATTTCCGGGGTTCCCTCCTAATTGGTCCCTCTAAAATGATGTCACACCATCCCACCCAATTTGGAAACTGAGTCAGCAGGCAGGTGTGCTGCAACTTACTACGGGCACCAAGACAATGGTTACTGTTACCACCTGCCACCACCCGACCATAGGGACAATGAGGAAAGGCACTCGAACCAGGCAACCTACAACATGAACAAGAAACAAGGATGGTGACATTCCTTCAGATTAAACCTTATTCTGTGTTATATTACACTGGCATTTTACGTGGGGACGTCTTATCTTCCATAACAACTGTGTAACCATGAGGGTAGGGGCTATTGATTTATTAAACAGTGATTGGCACCCAAGATACCCCAGCCCTTGTGCTTGGCACCAAGACACAGATAACAAGATGTCCCTGATTTCCAGCAGCTTGGGTTCTAATGAGGGAGACAGATGTTTAAACAAGGAATAATGATAATATTATCTGAATAATAATGATGAGCACGGCACCATATAAGAAGAGAGAAGTAACTCCCAATTTCTCCTGGAAATACCATATTCTTTGGTTTAATTTCTAAGTAATACATTATGATTCAGAACTCGAAAAGCATAAAAAGGTATTTGGTGAAGTCTGGGAACAGCCACCCATTTCCTCTTCCCAGAGGCTGCCAGCATCGAAGACAGTCTCAGCTTTCTGCCACCCCGTCACAAGACATCAAGAGAGCAAATGACTAGCCTCACAACAGAATAATGACCATCAGATAAACCTGATCCTGACTCAGGCTCATCAGAGAATTATTTCATTCCAACTACTCTCTAAGAAGTCATCACTGACTGATTGCCTGCTGGCCAAATCTTCAAGAATGATCTTTAGTCCCTATCCTCCTTAACATGCCTACAGCATTTCCTACTCCCCAAATTTCGCCCTCCTTGAACTCTTCAGGACACCACGTTCATGCTTCCTTTCCAAGTTATCCAGTCCTTCGCCTTAGTCTCCTTTGGCCCACTCTTTAAGTACTGGTATTCCCAGGCTTCCAGTCACAAACACCTCCACACTCTCCCCCTAGGCTGCCTTATCCCCCCTTGATGTGTCTCAAATCTCACCTCCAGCCTGGACCTCTCTCTCCTGAGCTCTAGCCTGTATGTATCTGCCTATTCGACATCTCTTAACGGTTTCTTCAGAGATCCTCAAGTCTAATATGTTTGAAACTAACCTCAACTCCCTTGCTCTGCATCTCACCTCTCGCTGTACTTTTATCTCTATTGGGGAGTGACATCACCATCGGTTCAGCCATCCTATCCAGGAGTCCTCTCTCTTCATTCCCCACTTCCCTTGTCCCCAATTCCTGAGGTGGCAACGCAGTCTAGTGGTCGTAGCATAGCAGTGTGCGATATAAACAGCGTGGCACTGGAGGTTGATCTTGGTGTTAATTTGAGTTCTACCCCTTATTAGCTATGGTTTTTGCAAGAAAGGCAAAATAAAGACCCCACTGCAATTAGCACAGTCAAAACAAAAAGAAAAGAACGTGGAATAAAGGGTAGTATACCTCTAACAGAAGCAGGAAGAGAAAGAACACAGAAAAGTATAATCTGTTTCTTGAGTTCTGGATGAAGAAAGGTTTTAGTTCTTTGGTAAAGTAGAAGATCCTCAGAGGTTAACTATGATTTAAGTAGCAACAGCAAGTAAGGTTTGAAAGAAAGTAGGAGAAGAATATGAAGCTTATATTGTAAAGCTGGTCCTCCTCAACCAAGTCAATTAAGAAACTGGGAAAAGGCAGGCTAGCTAGGAGAGAGAAGTACAGTTGACCCTTGAACAACACAGGTTTGAAACAGTATGGGTCCACTTATATGTGAATTCTTTTCAATAAATATATTGGAGGGACTTCCCTGGTAGTCCAGTGGTAAAGCATCCACCTTCCAATGCAGGGGACACATGTTCGATCCCTGGTCAGGGAAATAAGATCCCACGTGTCATTGGGGGCAACTAAGCCCACACACCACAACTAGAGAGAGAAAACCCACATGCCGCAACTAGAGAGAAGCCCACGCGCCACAACGATAGATCCAGCACAGCTCAACAAAGGTCTTGTGTGCCGCAAATAAGACCCAATGCAGCAAAAATAAGTAAATAAAAACAAATAAATAAATAAAAATAAATAAATATATTGGAAAGTTTTTTGGAGATTTGCAATAATTTGAAAAAACTCACAGATGAAACTCATAGCCTATAATTACTGAAATAAGTAAAAGGTATGTCATGAAAGTGTAAAATATATGTAAATACTAGTCTACCCTTACACAGGCATAAGGTGATATTTAATATAAAATAATGTGTTAGTTTTCTTACTGTTTTATAACTTTGCTTTCAAAGAACTACAGTACCATACAGTATTCCTCTCTCTCATAATTGGAGGAACTGCAAATCAGCTATCATCACAGGTAGGTGGTTTTTTAAAAAAAACTAACAATCTTTCCAATACTGTATTATGAATATGACTGTAATACTGTATGCCATAAATTTCTACAATGATTCATTCATTAGTGTTTGGGCTAGGCTACCGTGAAGCAATCATATTAATTACACTAGGTAATCATACTGCTGCTTCTTCACTATTAATGTATGAATCGTTATACCTATAAATAAATACAGATTTCTTTTTCACATTACCTTTTCATTTTTGATGTCAAGTGTCAGTAATACATATTACATCTGCAGTGTTTTGTATCATATGACAATACTGATGTAGGTACAGACATCCTCTCATAAACTTATGGTATTGATAAATACAGTACAGTACTGTAAATGTATTTCTCTTCTTATTATGATTTTCTTAATACCATTTTCTTTTCTCTCGCTTACTTCACGGTGAGAATACAGTATATAATACATATAACATACAAAACATGTTTTAACTGACTGTTTATGTTATTGGTAAGGTTTCTGGTCAACAGCAGGCTATTAGTAGTTAAGTTTTGGGGGAGTCAAAAGTTATACAGGGATATTCAACTGAGCAGCAGTCGGCGCCCCTAACTCCCACGTTGCTCAAGAGTCAACTGTAATTACAAAACACCACGCATGTGAAGTTGACAGGGATGCGCCTATGGTTATTATGCATTTTAGGGGAAGGAGATGTGAGTACAGGAAAAACAAAGCAATACAGTAGTAACAGGAAATTATGCCACTTTCAAGGTTTTGTAATCTTTGTGAAGTTAGAATAACTTTCAAATAACAATTTTTACACTTTTGTGTAAAAACAGAAGTGGCCAGGAACAGTTCTTCTAATAATTATTTGAAACACTTGTAAATACTGTCTTTACTATTTTGAATATGAATCATACAGAAAATCAGGCAGCATTCTAATACAGATTCAAGCCCACTCCAGTTTAATTGCTTCAGATACCCATTATTATTTAAGAAGTCTAAACTCTTTTCTAAAATCACCAAAGGATTAACTAGTCAAGCATCTCTTTCGGTTCATTCCCCACCTGGTGCCTGCTTTCGTCTATTTCAGTCAATGAGCAGCAGAATCCACTGCTAAGGAGGAAATGAAAAATGAAATTCAATTAGTTATGGCCTATCTCCACTTCTCCAAGCACACCCCACCAGGCCAAGCCCCCGCCCCATTTCATGAAGGGAAACATAACTTTCAATCTATTGGGGAAGTTATTTGCTTGGCTGATTATTGTAGGGCTTTTCTTTCAACAGAACACTCCATTACCGCACTTTAAGTACATTTCAAAACATTTATTTACACATAAAGTACAACTGCATCGACTACGAACTAGAAAATCTGGGAAAGAGTATATAAGACACTGGAATTAGTAGCTAAGGTTCACAGAAACGAATTTCAACGTTATTGTACTTACCTAGGTTGGTCCTATCTTGTGTATATGAACAAAACTAGTATCTAAGTGTAGAAACATGCCTAAATAAGTTAAATTTAACTCCTCCATCAATTTTAAGAGGTGCAAAAGCATCCCAAGTGTCTTTATGCATGATATATAGTTGCCCCAATTCCAGAGCTGGAAGCTTTCATCATAATCAATGTTAGGATATAAATTCCTAAGGATTTCTAGGCAAAAAAATAATTTTGTGCTACCAATGAAATAAAAAGAGGCTGTTTGAGAATATGAACAAAACTCTATGACATTTGACATTCTGAGTTAGGATAGTCTAATTTTAAATCTGCTGAGTTAAAAAAACAAAAACTTCACTAAGATAACCTTGAAGAAACTGAGTTTGTTTTCCGGAATTCTCAAAAGTAAACAATGTCAGAATCACATGAACCCCACTGTTAAAATTTCACAGGGTTTCATTTTGACATATGATTGGTCTGGTTGTACTTTTCTGTTCAGAAAGTATGCATGAAGATGCTTCCCATTTGGGGAGAACTGAGAGACTTCAAAAGAGCCTCACAAAAAGTTGCTAGTAAGGTTTTCTTGGAGGCAAGCGTCCTTCTTCACCAGTGAGAGAGTTATTTAAACAGTCCCAAATAACCAACTAGCTCATGCCTTCCCTCAAAATTGTTTCACATATACTTTGCCAGTAATTTCCCGTAACACTCCTGGGAAGGTCAGTCAAGATTTGCAAACTAGACATTTTTAAAAATTGCTATAACTGTATTATACCAATAAGATTTGGCTTGTCTTCATGAGTAATATTAAGATAAATCCCAGCTAATGTCATCCTTAGGTTTTCCTCTTCATTCTCCCTTATTGGCTACTGGATATCCTACAGAATCATTAAAAGAAAACCCATGAATGAGAGATTTACTTTTAAGAACAGGGCACTCTTTATTGTGTGATTCCCATGGTAAAAAAGTATTTTAAATACCCTGTGCTCTTTAAAATGAAATTAACAAAATGATTTTAAATGTTTACTTCTACATATGTATAATGGATGAGAAACACTTTCCTTGAAATCTATATTTTTACAATGCATATACTTGTACTGATAATACTGAAATTGTATTCAATGCACACACTGCTATTATCAAAGTTGACTCATATATGTCGACATCAGTTCAATAAAGTAGAAATACTTAACAGAATTCAAACACATTTCAGGTTCATTTCCTTAATGACCAATACTGACTGCATGTCAAAACATCAATGGTTCAACTGTTAAGTGTTTGTATTGGTCAGTTTTATGTTTAAAATTCTACAAGAATGGTACAATTCTACAATGGTACAAGACATTTAAGCACTTTCCAACAGACTACCCACTTTAACAATAAACCTGACTTACTTTTCTGGCCGAATATTAACCTGTAGAGAATACCAGGATGGGGAAAACAGGATCAGGAATACACGTCTATACTGGTAAAGATTCAGTCAGGATTCCTTACGTATGTTAACAACCTGAAACTCTTCCCTACTTTTCATGAAATGTGCATAATTTTAAACATGATTTCAGATTTTAATCATGCAGTGATTTGCCCCAATAGGAAACGAGAGTAGTCTATGGAGTCTGGAGTTTGTTAAACTCACCCAATTTCAGTAACTGCTGGGACAATGTGAAAACAAAAAGACTAAAGAGCTCCTTTGTGTTTACATATTCAATAAAAATTTATTCACACACTCTTATAAAATGTGTACACAAAACATCCGTGTAATTACAACTTCACACTCACCGAAGCGACTCCAGGTTGAACAGCCAGTCACTGGGTAAGCATTTGCTTACACTGAACTATTTACAGATGCACCAAAAATGGTTGCGTCATTACCAACACTTAACATGACAATGCTTTCAGTGTTTACTCATCCAGGATCAAATCCATTAAAAAGCTGCGCTTGGATCAATAAGCAGCTTTTTAAACATCAGTATCTTAATACTTAACATCAGTTGGCCAAAACACATTGTTTGCAATTTGCCTTTGTTTGGGGGAAGAAAGTTCCTTTAAGTTCGAAGTTTCAAAGACTACGACTTTGAAGGGAAAGCAGCTTGTTATCCAAAAGTAGGATCGAGACTAGGAGAAAAACATTGTACCCACAGGGAAAAAAACAGAGAACGCGAATTATTCATGTAATCTAACACAGTCTTCACACTGGACCTCTAGCCCTGCGCATCTCGGTTTGTGTTTGTTTCCAGGGAGGGTCGCTGCACTCCCAGCAGCCCGGCGAATTAGGCAGGAAAGGAAAAGTTATTCGGAAGCCGCTCCGGTGAGCCGCCCAGTTACAGGGCCTCCAGTGCGGACCGAGGCTGGTCCCGCGGGTCAGCATCGCTCTGACCCCGGCGCCGGCCGCCCCTTCCCGAGCCGCGCAGGGTGCGTGAGAGGCTCACACTCGGGACCGGGTCCGGGTCCCGGCGGAGACCGCGGGGAAGACATCCGAGGACGCGCGTCCCTCTCAGTTCGCGCTCCGGCTCTGGGGGCCTTGCCGGGCTGGCTGGTCCCGGCGCAAAGGGGACGCGGGGAACAAGGGCGGCGCGCCTTCCAGCAGCGCTGTGGCAGCGCCCCGCTCGCTCGGTCTCGGGCCGCGAGGACCGGGAGGCGGCGGCTCTGGCGAGCGACGGGAGAGGACGGAGCCACGTCGCCCGCCTCTCCGGCGGCCTCCCCTCCTTCGGAGCCGGAGAGGAGGCCCTTCGGTAAGCGCCCGCCGGGTGCGCGGGGCAAACGGCGGGGGCGGCCGGGGCTAACCGCTCCGCCCTGCCCCCGCTCCGGCGGCCCCGCCCGCCGGCTCGCCACTTACCCGCCGCGAAGAGATTTACGTAGCGGGCCTCGTCACTGCTTACGGACGCTAGGAGGTGGGACGACGAGCCCCACCGGGACCGGCGCCGACCCACGTCGCCCCACGTCAGCACTGATGCGGCCACCGAGGCCTCCCCGCTGAGCGCGACCCAACGCGGCGTCGCAGCAACCCGCCCGCGGCCTCACGTCCGCCAGCCCAGCTCCGCGCCGCACCTGCCCCTGCCCGGGGGACGCCGGGTGAATCCACGCTCGAACCCCGCCCCCTGCCGGCCGCCGTAGGGAGTGCGGCGCCGACAATCCAACAATTGAATGGAACGGGGGGGTTGAGGGGCGGAGCTGAGGGTGGACTGGGGGCGGGGTCTGAGGATGGAAAGGAGGAGCGTGGCTGGGGGCGGGGCCTGAGGGTGGGGGACGAGAAGGAGCCGGGTCTGAGAACGGGGGAGGAGGGGCCAGGGGCGAGGCCGGGAGGAGGAAGTAGGCTGGTTGGGGAGGAAGACCGCGTCGGGGGCGGGGGCTAAGGGGTGGGCGGGGAAACCGGAAGCTGTCCTGAGGCCTCTGCTCCCGGAAGCCAATCGATTGGAAAGTGAACTAACGGAGGTTGCGGCGGTGTCCTGCGTGGAAGTCGCTTCACCTAGGGGCGTCCCCAGCTGCCAGCCGAGCCCCGCAAGCGCATCCTGCGGACCCCACCTCAACGCCGCCGGCCGCGAGGCCCGGAGGCCGCGCCCGCTGCCAACCTCCGGCGACCCTGTCTGTGCGTCACTGTCACGGAGACACAGCGCGGTCCCCACTTGGTGATGTGACAGAGGAGAGAAAGGCTTTTTTGGTAACAAGCAAAAGCCCCCGCCTTGAAGAGGGGAGAGTTTCGTTTTCGTCCAGCTGGAAACCCGGGGCTTTCCAGTAAGAGGGGCGGCCCTGGCCGGAAGAACGGTCGCCTGTTGTACACCAGGAAGCCGGTTATAACGGTGACCCAAGGCCCACCTTCGGTTCTCAAGAGTGGGTCACGCCGAGAACCGCCGTCAAGGACACTACTTGAAAAGTTGCTGAGTAAAGAAAATAAAAGCATAATCCACGTAGTGCAGGTGGAGAAGTACAGCTTTGTGAAATACTAGAATCCCAGTGGAGTTCTCCCAGTAGGGGAAAATCCTGAACTGTTCAGTGCTAGATTACGGCCAATCCGAACTACTGGCAGCTGTAATGCGTACTAGCGGAGATAAGAGGATAAACACCTGGTAAGTTCACGTCCTCCTTTCCACATTGGCAGAGTTTTGAAATTCCTCCTTCCGGGGCGATAGATGATGCCTGTCTCCACCTCCTTGTAAGAATGAATTTATTAATGAGGAACACTAAGAAACTAATGAAAAAGTTAAATTTAAAAATTAACGAAGTCCTTTTGTGTGTGTGTGCTGAGGTAGGGCTGTCACAATATTTATTCGTAAGTAATCAATACAGCTCATGTTAGCTCAGAAAAAAAAAAAGGAGGTATTATAAGGAAAGAGAAGAAAAAAAGACCAGATTGCTAAACCTGAAAAATCATAACATTCGTTTTAGTCAAGGCTGACCGTGTGCTGGATAAATAGATATTTAGCTTCGAGTGATTTAGGGGAAATTGTGATCACTCTCCTTCCCAAAACATTGTTCTCCACCTACTTGTTTATTCCTAAATTTCTTAAACAAAGTATATATTCTTATAGGTAGAATCCATTAGATAAAGGTCTTAAAATGCAAGTATGAGTGCTAAGTCAATGTATACTAAGATGTAAATGTCATACACAATCCTTGAGAGCAGGGGGAGAATACCTGCTCTTCTTGAGGACAGGAGAGAGTACCTGGGGTCTGAAGAGAGAGGGCAGGAGATAGCAGGAAAGGTACACGTAGTCACCTGTTGCTGGTATGACAAATTCACACAAACTTAGTGGCTTAAAACACAGATTTATTATCTAGAAGTTCTATGGGCTAAAATCAAGGGGTTGGCTCCAGGGAAGAGTCCATTTCCTTGCCTTTTCCAGCTTCTAGAGGCCACCCACATTCCTTGGCTCGCGGCCCTTTTCCTCCCTCTTCAAAGCCAGCAACAGCTGGTTGAGTCCTTCTTATGCTGCCACCTCTCTGATTCTCTCTCATACCTCTCTCTTCCACTTATGTGAACCCTTGTGATTACAGTGGGTCCACCTTGAGAATCCAGGATAATCTCCCCATCTCAAAATCAGGTGATATAGCAACCTTATTTCCCCCTTTACCGTGCAACCTAACATATTCGACAGGTGACAGGGATTAGGATGTGGACATCTTTGGAGGGGCCATTATTCTGCCAGCACACAGTGAAGGATTCCAAAAAAAGCTTGAGCTCCTGAGACAAATCACCTGCTTCTCAGGGTCATCCCTTGTAAAGAATTCAAGCATTTGATTGGAAATGCCAGTAACTGATTTTTCAGTTTCTCATATTTATGCTTCAAGATTATAGTAAAATCTAACATGGTTACCAGGATAGAGAAGAGGAGCACGGTTATATTCTCATTTTGTGTGATCAGCCACTGTAGTGTTAACAAGTGTCTTCATAATTTGCACTGAGTAGGACCTAGTCTAAATGCCACCTTTGTTCAAATCTAATTTTCATAGATCTTTTAAAGGGGAATTGTATCCGCAACAATTATCCCTGTCACAGAATAGGAATTCATATCAGGCCACAAGAGTCAAAGCCATGCAATTTCTTGTTTTCAAAGTATTTTTTACTATTTTCCCTATACTACCAATATTTCACTCCTAATGTGTTTGTTTTACTAATTTACTGCAGAATAGAATTAGAAAACAGATTTACTTTAAAATAATTTACACAATCCCTTTCTATTCAAGCCTTAGGCTTTAAGACTCTAACAAATACAGTGTGCCAATTTAAATATTTGAGAACGGTAAAACAAGTCCATGTAATAGGTACTTGACTTATGAGTCTCTAATTTGCTGTTTGGCAAGAAATGTTTTACTCTACTAGAAAGTTAACAGTTCTAGGGTCCGACATAGAAAATATCCTTTTATGTGTGGGTGTGTGTACTTTGTTTTTTGAGTTTTGGTAAACTTAAACTTCCAAAGCTAATGTGCTCTGAACTCAGCAGAATATTTAGAATGACTGTTAAAGGATGAGTATTATAATACAAACCCAGACCACTGAATTCTTTAAAACTATGAGATTATTTATAGCCATTAGACTATCCTGTCTCATTTTAAAAATAATAAATATATAATGAAAATCTATTTTCAAATATTTTTCTACAGTTTTTTAATTGACAACAAATTCATTTGCCTGCCAGCTGTTTCCACACAGAATTACATTGTAGCTATTGTCAGAGAGAACAGTAAGGACTGGAAAACTCTGAAGCTTGGCTAAAAAAAATTTTTTTTTTAATTATTTTTGGCCTCGCCGTATGGCATGTGGGATTTTAGTTCCCTGACCAGGGATCAAACCCGTGCCCCCTGCAGTGGAAGCGCAGAGTCCTAACCACTGGACGGCCAGGGAATTCCCTGAAGCTTGGCTAAAACTGACCTCTGTTCAACCCTGGAAATTGCAGGATAGGATTTGATAGAATTGCTGTAAAGACTTGGTTCTGTTTTTCCTGAATATTTTTTGGTAGAATAATGATAATAATTAGTATTTCTTTTACTTTTATATTTTTGAGTATGTAGACAAGATGCCGGAGGAACACCAGCATGGTAAAGACATCAGTTATAATTCACAGAGCATATGAACTGCTTTTTAAGTACTTTATCATGTTAATTATTAAAAAAATTTGAAACTAGTCCCAGAATTAAATCCAATGACTATTATATAAGACCCTTCAAAAGAATCGAGCCCCATTTTACAAGAGGGTTAAAATAAAACAGTGACCCCTGTAACAGAAAGCTCATTCCAACAACCGTTTGGTCAGGGACTAAATTCTGAAGACTAAATTCCATTACATGGACATGGCAGCTATCAAAACTCAGAAGTCAAGGTGAGCCAAACTGAATACAGGTGTCAAGAGCTGGAGAAAAAGCATCAAGTTGGATTGACTCAAATGTTAAGACAGGTAATTGATCAGACCAAAAAGAGGGAACACAAGACTAGGTTAACACAGGGGAACAGGCGTCAGTGCCATAACTTGAGATCAGGTACTCCAGAATCCTAACTCAGATTGTTGCAAAGGGGATTACATGTGGAGGGAAGGAGAGAATAGGAGGGAAAAAGTAAAAGGGTAGGAGGCTGTTTATATGCATACCCAGCCCCCTTGAAGTCCTTAAGAACTAGAGCAAGGAAGAAGCCAAGTATGAGGAAGAGAGATTGTCATTGTTAATCTATTTCATATTGGAAAAGAGCTCTGTGCCACATTTTTTTTTTTTTCGGTATGTGGGCCTCTCACTGCCGTGGCCTCTCCCGTTGCGGAGCACAGGCTCCGGATGCGTAGGCTCAGCGGCCATGGCTCACGGGCCCAGCCGCTCCGCGGCATGTGGGATCCTCCCAGACCGGGGCACAAACCCGTGTCCCCTGCATCAACAGGCAGATGGACTCTCAACCACTGCGCCACCAGGGAAGCCCTGTGTCACATTTTTGCTCCATGACCATAGCCCTTCTCCCAGCCTACTTTTCTTTAGCTGTAGAAGAGGGATCATAATACTGACCCCAATAGGTATTTGTGGAGAATAAATTAACTAATAATGTAAAGCTTTAGTACAATACATATCACGTTGTAAACACTCAATAAATATTAGCTATCATTATTACTTTATGTAGTTATATCATATTCATAAAATAGTAGAAGCGGTAGTGGAGACATTCAGAAATCATCTAGTAAAGTTTAGCGCCCTAATACATGTACTTCTTACATTTTGACCTTAACAACCTGTGAAAATCAGATCCATAAGACTAGCCAGTTGTACACTGCCAGATCTCACCACCCTTGAGTCTGAAAAAAATTCTCGGCTCCTCTGAGCCTTCTTCTCATCTAGGCCTCTACCAATTTAGTTTCTAACAGCTCAAGGCCTCATCCCCAGGATGACCTCAGCCCCCCTTAGGGTACCTGCCTGAGAAAAATCAGAGCTGCCAAAAGAATTCACAGCTAGTTCCAGCAAAACCTCAAGATAGAGACCCTGTATCCCTAGGAGCTTCCATAAGTACCACTTAACACACCCAAACAGGTCCACATGACCTAACCCTGCCTTCCGGCTTCTTACAATAGATCATTTCCCTGACTCTGCTGAGCCCTGTTCGGCCCCCTCCCTATTCTTCCATTCTCCCTTTGAAACACCCAGTCACCTCTCTACAAACTGAAGTTGAGTTCAGTTTATGCTGGGCTCTTTTGCCTATTGCTAGAGTAGATAGGTGATTAAAACCACTTTCACTAGTGTGGGCTTTATCTGACAAGTCACAGGAAGCCATTAAATCATTCAATATCCTTGACTGACACCACTGATGATAGGCGGGAAACAGTGTGACCTCCCTTCCTTTTCTTCTATGACTTTCTTCACTGGAGAGATATTTCATACCTGCCACACTCCCATTCCACCGTGAGTGCTCACATTACAGTTAGGTCCACCATGGGCTGCAGTGTTCTCCCTCTGTCATGCTGTGCCTTCCTCTTCAAGCCCTCATCTGTGCCTTTGTCTTACACCTCCACACCTGTGCCTTCCTGTTATTCCCCCCACTGCCACATCTGTGCCCACACCCCATCCTCACACTCTCACCCTTTAGTTTCTCCTTTTTTTCTTTTTGACTAACACTTAGTTGCTAGAGGAGAAAAACAAAAATACCTTTCTTCCTTACCTTCTCTGATTTTATTTCATTTAGAAAGCCAGAACAGGAGTCTATCATGCCCCTGGGGCGTAAGGATAGATGTGGTAATACAACTATACCAAGGAAAAAGAAAGTTTCAACTTTTAAAGTAAAATTAGGCTAAAAAAAGAGTCAATGCCCTCAACCTTTAAAGATCTCTTTAATGTGCATCGAAGTTCTGTTGAGAATTGCCACAAAAGCCTCAATTGATGACCTAAATGTTTCTCTAATTAAATTATCCTCCATCTTCAGCATGCAAAATAAAATTTTAAATGACTTCTACTGAAACTTTCTTCTATTTGTTAATTACAAATAATGCAGAAGTATCGTATAATAAGAATCACAGATATAGAGAACAAGCTAATGGTTGCTAACGGGGGGGAGGCAATATAGGAGTAGGGGATTTTTTAAAAAGGGTTATTATAGAATTATATGGAACCTTGTGTGTGAAATTTTGAAAACTGTAAAGCACTATAGAATTTAAAGAATCTTTCACTCAATAAAAAAAAATTAATTAATTTTTTTAAAAAAGGGAGAGACATTGGTGGTGAATTACTCTTTCCAGGTAAGCAACTAGTCTCCCTGAAAAAAAGCCTTATTTTTTTGGTAAATTATCTGTTCTTTTTTTCCCCCTTTTAAAAACATTTTAGTTTTAATTAATTTTAGAGTTACAGAAAGGTTGTAAAAATAGTACCAAGAGTTTCCGAGTTTCCTTATATCTCCACTCCACTTTCTCAATGTTAACATCTTTTTTTTTTTTGCGGTATGCGGGCCTCTCACTGCCGTGGCCTCTCCCGTTCCCAAGCACAGGCTCCGGACGCACAGGCCCAGCGGCCATGGCTCACGGGCCCAGCCGCTCCGCGGCACGTGGGATCCTCCAGGACCGGGGCATGAACCTGTGTCCCCTGCATCGGCAGGCGGACTCTCAACCATTGCGCCACCAGGGAAGCCCTAACATCTTAAATAGCCACAGTGCAGTGATCAAGAACAGGAAATCAACATTTGTACACTATTATTAACTATAGAATTTACTTGAAATTCACCAGTTTTCTCTCTAATGTCTTTTTTTGTCCCCAGATTCTATCCATGATCACACAAGGTATTTAGTTTTCAATTCCTTTAATCTCCTCCAGTCTGTATCAGCTCCTCAGTCTTTCCTTATCTTTCATGACCTTGACACTTTCAAAGAGTACTGAAATTATCCCTTCTTTGAGTACCATAATAATACACTCATAAATACCACTAAGAATATTACAACTAAATGAAAACCAATGTAAGATTTTAAAATATGCATCCATATTTCATGATTTATAGAAGGAAATTAGTATATATCAGAGGCTTTCCAGTTGATCTTGGTAAATTGATTCTGATATATCAAACATACAGACATGGCACAAATAGTTCAAGGAAATTTCATATCCTCTCTACCCAGCCTCAACAGGTGTTTACATTGTGCCCCATTTCAGTTTTATTCTCTCTCTTCATTTTCCTCCACTCCTTCTCCTATTATTTATCTATCAATGATCTATCTGTCTATCATCTATCTATCACCACCCCCAATGCCATTTAAGATTAAGTGCATTAGTTTCTTGAGTTGCCATACCAAATTACCATTTAGTGGTTTAAAACTCAACTTGAGGGACTTCCCTGGTTGCACAGTGGTTAAGAATCCCCCTGACAATGTAGGGGACACGGATTCGAGCCCTGGTTGGGGAAGATGCCACATGCCACAGAGCAACTAAGCCTGTGTGTCACAACTACTGAGCCTGTGCTCTAGAGCCCGCGAGCCACAAGTTTTGAAGCCTGTGTGCCTAGAGCCTGTGCTCTGCAGCAAGAGAAGCCACGGCAATGAGAAGCCCTCACACCGCAACGAAGAGTAGCCCCTGCTCGCCACAACTAGAGAAAGCCCGCACGAAAGAGAAAGTTGTGGCCCACGGGCTTAGCTGCTCCACAGCATGTGGGATCTTCCCGGACCAGGGCTTGAACCCGTGTCCCCTGCATTGGCAGGCGGATTCTTAACCACTGTGCCACCAGGGAAGTCCCCAACCTTTTCTTTCTTAACCTTGATATTTTGAAGGGAATAGGCTAGTTATTTTGTAAAAGGTCAATTAAAAAAAACAAAAACTATGGAGACAGGCTTCATTCAAGGAGAACAGTCAACAGTGATTACATTATGGCTTAAATAGGCTTCATGGTACTATTATTTCTACTATTTTTGTCATGGAAAAATATTTTTCCTTCTAAACAGTTAATTTTTCATCAAACTTTTAGAATATAGTACATCTATAAATTCAATATAATGTTCAAATTCAGAGATTAATGAATTGGTAATAAAATGTCCTGAACTAACGCTTGACTCGTGAAACTCAAGATAGGATGGATTTTTCATGCTCTCAGTTCCTGGATGAGCCACTGCAGGCCCTTTGCACATTCCCGTGCCATTCCCTCTGACTGTAATGCTTTTCCCTTTCTTTTGCCTAGTTAATTTCTATTCATCCTTCAGGGCTTAGCTCATTGTATCTTCTTCAGTGAAGCTTCCCTTTAATTGGCACACTGGATTCAGCCCCTTTAACCATTTATTTTATTTTATTTTATTTTATTTATTTATTTATTTATTTTTTTATGGTACTGCTCCGCATGCGCAGGCTCAGTGGCCATGGCTCACGGGCCCAGCTGCTCCGCGGCATGTGGGATCTTCCCAGACCGGGGCACGAACCCGTGTCCCCTGCATCGGCAGGCGGACTCTCAACCACTGCACCACCAGGGAAGCCCCCCTTTAACCATTTATATGCTTTCATTTTACTTAGGCTTCTCTTTGGTAGCACTTATAATTTTAATTAATTATGTCAACGTATATTTAAACCCTGTCTCCCCTGCCAGAATATAAACTCCATGATGACATCTGTCTTATTCAAGACTGTTTCCCTAATAACTTCTGAATTATTCCTCAGACTCAAAAATAGGAAGAAATGATACTATGGGTGATGCATTAAGTAGCTCCCAACACAGTTTCATATTAGCCTCTTAAATACCTGTTTGTTTGCTTTTGTTCTACTTATTCAGTGGAGGGCCATGTGCTAGCTATGATTAATAACTGTTTTCTAAAAAGATGAGGACTAAGATCCTGTTATCCAATGAACAGGAAAAAATGTTTAAAAATGCACTTGAAGTGAGAGATTAGCCAGTGTGTCTCTGTAAAACACAAGGGAAATGATATCCATATTATTCTGTATTTAAAAATGCCTTATTTTTATGCATGCTCCATCAATAATAAGTACTTTAAGTAGAATTTACCAAATTCTTGCTCTTCATAAATTGACAGCCTCTTATCTTTTAGGTTATAGTGCCATCATGTGGATACTTAATTTTCCTAAAATAAAATGTAACATTTTTGTAACAGAGACTAGAAAACTATGATTGGGAAACCCAGCCATTCCCACACCCAGGCACAACAACTTATAATTCAGTACTGGTTCCTAAGACTGGCTGTGTATAGATTCACTTGGGGACTTCTGAATCTGAGTTGTAAGCATGCAGAATTTGGAAGCATTCATTTAAATGGTAAAAGAAGCCTCACAAGAAGATGTGGCACATATATACAATGGAATATTAGCCATAAAAAGAAACGAAATTGAGTTATTTGTAGTGCTGGGACAAAGTGAGAGAGTAACACTGACATATATACACTAGCAAATGTAAAATAGATAGCTAGAGGGAAGCAGCCGCATAGCACAGGGAGATCAGCTCGGTGCTTTGTCACCACCTAGAGGGGTGGGATGGTGGGGGTGGGAGGGAGATGCAAGAGGGAGGGGATATTGGGATATACGTATACATATAGCTGATTCACTTTGTTATACAGCAGAAACTAACACAACATTGTAAAGCAATTATACTCCAATAAAGATGTTAAAAAATCTAATTAATAAAATTTTAATTAAATACAAAAAATGTGTGTAAGTTATGCTTATTGGTTTATTGTAAAGGATACAGGTGAATAGCTAGACGAAGCTAGATGAAGAGATGCATAGGTCTGGAAGGATCCCAAGTGCAGGAGCTTCTGTCCCTTGGAGTTGGCGTGTGCCAGCCCCCCCAGCACATGGATGTGTTCACCAACCTGGAAGCTCTCAGAATCCCATAGTTTAGAGATTTTAAGGAGGCTGCATCATGCAGGTAAACACCAGCTCCTTTCCTCCCTGGAAGCTGAAAGTTCCAAGCTTCAAATCATGGCTTGGTCTTTTGGGTAACCAGCCCCCATCCTGAAGCTATCCAGGAGGCCACCAAGGGTTACTTCATTAGATCAAAAGATGCTTCTGCTTTTTATGGCGGAGTAATATTCCATTGTATTGGGTTACCCAAAAAGTTCGTTCAGATTTTTCCGTACCACCTTACTGAAAAACCTGAACGAACTTTTGGCCAGCCCAGTATATATGTACCACATCTTCTTTATCCATTCCTCTGTTGATGGACATTTAGGTTGCTTCCATGTCCTAGCTATTGACATATATACACTATTGATACTATGTATAAAATAAATAACTAATGAGAACCTACTGTATAGCACAGGGAACTCTACTCAGTGCTCTGTGGTGACCTAAATGGGAAAGAAATAAAAAAAAGAGGGGGTATATGTATATGTATAGCTGACTCACTTTGCTGTACGGCAGAAACACAACATTGTAAAGCAACTATACTCTGGTGAAAATTAATTTTTTAAAAAAGATGCTTCTGGGCTTCCATGGTGGCGCGGTGGTTGAGAATCCGCCTGCCGATGCAGGGGACATGGGTTCGTGCCCCAGTCCAGGAAGATCACACATGCCGCGGAGCGGCTGGGCCCATGAGCCATGGCCGCTGAGCCTGCGCGTCCGGAGCCTGTGCTCCGCAACGGGAGAGGCCACAACAGTGAGAGGCCCGCGTCCCCCCCCCCCCCCACACACACACAAAAAGATACTTCTGTCACTCAGGAAATTCCAAGGGACTTAGGAGCTCTGTGTCAGGAACCAGGGGCAGAGACCATATATATATTTCTTACTGTGTTACAATTAGCCATTCTGTAGGTGCACTGAGGTATCTCACTGTCATTTTTATTTGCATTTCCCCAGTGACTAAGGATGTTAAGTTGGGTAATGTTTCATGTGCTCATTTTCCCTCTCTATATCTTTGGTGCAGTGTCTTTGCTCATTTTTTAATTGGCTTTTAAATTTTCTTACTATTGACCTTTGAGAATTATTTACACATTCTGGATGAAAGTCCATATTACATGTGTGTTTTGCAAGTACTTCCTCCCTGTCTCAGCTTGTATCTTTATTATCCTAATAATGGATTTTGAAGAGAAGTTTTTAACTTTGATGAAATCCAGTCTATTAATTTGTTATTTTATGGATCAAGCCTTCAGTGTCATACCTAAGAAATCTTTGCGTAAAAAACAAAGATTTTTTCTTGTATGTTTTCTTCTGGAATAATAATAATTTCAGGTTTTACTGACCAGGTTTTTTAAATTTCCTTTATTTATGGTTAGGAGGCTGTGAAAAAGAAATCATGGGCCAAAGTCTTTTTGCTGTGTTCCGAAAAGGCAATATCCAAAGGTAATACTCTTTACATTAATACCCATTTTAATATAAAGAGTAAACAGAATCATCTCAGACTTGCCCAGGAGACCAATAAAGTCTAAGGAAAAGTCTTCTTTATCTCAGCACATGGCAAACTCATTGCTTAGGCCAAAAATCTGATTATAATCCCTGAGGTTTTTCTTTCTCTCACTTAGAAGTGGCAAACCCATTCATGCTACCTCTAAAATAATTCCCTAATCCATCCACTTCTCACTATCTTCTATGCTAAAAGCCCTAACCCAAGACACTAACATTCTCTTGCTGAGACATTGCGATAATATCCTAACTGGTCTCTCTGTTTCCATTCTTGCCCCCTGTTATGGACTGACTTGTTCTCCCCACTCAAATTCATATGTCGATGTCCCAACCCCCATTACCTCTGAATGTGATCATGTTTGCAGATAAGGTCTTTAAAGAGGTGATTAAATTAAAATGAGGCCCTTAGCATGGGGACTTAATCCTATATGACTGGTATTCTCGTAAGAAGAGGGAGAGATCCCAGGAGTGTGTGCACAGAGGGGTGAATGTGTGAAGAGACAGGAAGCCATCTGTAAGCCAAGGAGAGGGGCCTGGAACAGATGCTCCCTTTATGGCCCTCAGAGGAAACCAACCCACCGGCTCCTTGATCTTGGATTTCCGGCCTCCAAAACTGTGAGAAAACAAATTTCTGTCGTTTAAGGCAACCCAGTTAATTGTATTTTTGTTGAGGCAGTCCTAGAAATCCAATACACCCTTCTACAGCCTAGTGAATTTTCAAAATATGGTAAACCAAATCATATTGTTACCCGCTTAAAAGCCTCCAAAGATTTCCCAATGTGGTTAAAATGAAATCTAAACTTCTTACCGTAGTGTACAAGGTCCTACAAGACCTGTTCTTTGTCTTCCTTTTCAATTTCATGCTGTAATACTCTCCTCTTTGCTCGCTATGCTCTGATCATACTGGCTGTCTTTCTAGTCCACAAACACACCAAACTTATCTCTTCTTCAGGCTTTTTTCATTTGCTGTTTCCTCTGCCTGGAAATCTTGTTCTGTAGATCATTGTGTGACTGGCACCTTCTCTGTTCAGAGAGGCCTTTGCTAATTGTCTTAGCTAACACATTACCCCCATCACTTTATTCCATTACTGTGTTTAATTTTCTTTATTAATTGCTGGATTTAAATGATCTTTTTCATTTGTTTACCTGGTTATTATCTGCCTCTCCTCACTAGAATGTAAGTTCATTGAGGCCATGACCCTATGAATGCCGTGCCTGGCACCTAGAACATTACATGACACATAGTAGGTATGCAATAACAACACAGTGAATCAGTGAATGAAAGAAGGATGTGTAAATACGTGTGTAATTCAGCCTGGTTGAAGTGTTTAGTTTTTTTTTTAAATTAATTCAATAAATATTGACCACCTTTGTGACAACTGACAAGTTCTAAGGAGACTCAGGCAGTCCTATGGAGAGGCCACATGGACCACCTGGAAACGAGGCCTCCTCCCAGCAGTCATGAAGGGACTGAGGCCTTCTGCCAGCAGCGATGTGGGTGAGCTCAGAAGCAGATCCTCCAGCCAGTCAGCCCTTCAGTGACTGGAGCCCAGGCCAGTATCTTGACTGAAATCTCGTGAGAAACCCTAAGCAAGACCCATTCAGCCAAGCCCCTCTGAAATGCCTGACCCACAGAACCTGGGAGAAAATGTAAATATTTATTCTTTTAAGCCAGTGCATTTGGGGATGATTTGTTGCACAGCAACAGATAACTGATAAATGCACAAACCTGGAATCTAGGATTTGTCCTTGATAACTTTCTTCTCCTTCAACTCCAATGTCGAAACCATCTACCCATCTCCCAAATCTTCCATTTCTCCCTGTCTTTCCCTCCACTATCCTAGTCAGTTCTCTCTTAGGCAAGTGCAATATTTTTTTTTTTTTTTTTTTTTTTTTTTTTTTTTTGCGGTACACGGGCCTCTCACAGTTGTGGCCTCTCCCGTTGCGGAGCACAGACTCCAGACGCGCAGGCTCAGCGGCCATGGCTCACGGGCCTAGCTGCTCCGTGGCATGTGGAATCTTCCCGGACCAGGGCACGAACCCGTGTCCCCTGCATCGGCAGGCGGACTCTCAACCACTGCGCCACCAAGGAAGCACCAAGTGCAATAATTTTTAAACTGTTCAGACTGCATCCATTTTGGCCTCCCTTTAGTTCGTTCTCCATACAGAGGCTAAAGTGTTCTCTTCCAAACACACAAATCTCATGAACTCCTCACTTCCCCCTAAATAGTTACAATGACCTATGATAAGTGCTAAATTCAAGGTAATCTCAGAGATTACAAGTACACAAAAAGGAGCAACAAACTTATTGCGAGTAGGAATCAGGTCTCCTACTTTTTTATTAATAAGTTTTCAATAGATAATATATGAACATGGTACATAATTTTGATGACACCAGAGGGCATACCATGAAAGGTACAACTCTTTCCTGTCTCTATGCCCCCAGTTCTCACCAGAGGATATAGTTTTTGAATATATCTTTCTAGATGTACTTTATAAATATCTATTGGCAATTATGGGAAGTGCTTGAAGTAACCTACCCTTGTCTCTAAAATCTTGACCTTCAGCCTGCTTTCAAACCCATTTCCTATAAATTCCTTTTCAGGTCATAACCACTCTGCTTTCAAAACCATGTAAAGGCAATGCAGATATATTTTATCCTTTTTCTTTATTGCCAGAAGGAGTTATAATGATAAACGCAAACCCACACATTTTGATTTAGCCTCCAGCCCTCTAACCCTTTAATTCTTTGTTTCAATAATTGTTGAGCATATATATTTTTTCTCATCTTTCATAACTCTCTACATATAAAATACATTGTCTCATGCCAACATATCATTTTGCGTGTGAAATTTTTTTTCTTATAGTGTTTGTTGTTGTTGGTGGTGGTTTTTTTTTGCTGTACGCGGGCCTCTCACTGTTGTGGCCTCTCCAGTTGCGGAGCACAGGCTCCAAACGCACAGGCTCAGCGGTCATGGCTCACGGGCCCAGCCGCTCTGCGGCATGTGGGATCCTCCTGGACCAGGGCAGGAACCCGTATCCCCTGCATTGGCAGGCAGACTCTCAACAACTGCGCCACCAGGGAAGCCCCTGTTGTTGTTTTTTTAATTTAAGGAGGCTGCTTCTTTCAGGATCCAGGTTCATGGCTTTTCATAAAGCTGCTGACTAACATTAATTGTACTCCCTTTATTGGATATAATTATTTAATTTTTTTGTAACCTAAATCCAGGCCATCACATTTAACCCTTGTTAAATGTCATGCTGTTTGTTTCATTTCTGGAACCTGAGTATATCTTTAAGAATCTTGATTCTGCAATGACCTACAAATTGAACTAATTTGACATTGATTTATTGAGTGCCTAGTATTTGCACATGACTATGCTTTCCTAAAATTTCACCTATCTTTAGTGCAACTAAGAACTAGAAAAGAAGGCCAGCAATCCCTTCTTCCCCACCACACCAAGGTTCTAGGCAACCGAGAAAAATGAGGAGTCAAAAAGACTGAGAAAGCAAAAAGGGCAGGAAAGAAAAGAGAAGGAGGCCAGAAAGTCAAGAGGCTAAGCTCAGTGGGAAAAGTAAAGAAATGTCTTGCACCACCTTCTGGGCTGTGTGTGTTTCGTAAATGTGTATGTATGTTTGTGTCATAGTAACATTGTTTTTGTACAGCTAATAGACTGTATTTAAACTCTTCCAGATGTCAGAGACAGAAATGATTTACCATAACGTTAATGAATCTTGAATTTCCTTTCCAAGGCCCTCTGGGGGGCTCTAGCATTTTTTGTGTTTTTAAAAAAATGTATTTATCTATTTTTATTTATTTATTTATTGGCTGCGTTGCGTCTGCGTTGCTGTGCGCGGGCATTCTCTAGTTGTGGTGAGCGGGGCCTCCTCTTCGTTGTGGTGCACAGGCTTCTCATTGCAGTAGCTTCTCCTGTTGGGGAGCATGGGCTCTAGGAGCCCGGGCTTCAGTAGTTGCAGCACGTGGGCTCGGTAGTTGTGGCTCGCAGGCTCTAGAGCACAGGCTGAGTAGTTGTGGCACACGGGGGAGCACAGGCTGAGTAGTTGCGGCGCACAGGCTTAGTTGCTCCACAGCATGTGGGATCTTCCTGGACCAGGGCTCGAACCTGTGTCCCCTGCATTGGCAGGCGGATTCTTAACCACTGCACCATGAGGGAAGTCCCTCTAACATTTTTTTAATTTGTAAGTTTATATTCTTTTTCTTAAAGATGACCCTTCCAATCCCAGATTTGGTGAGGTTACATTTTACCGTGAAGTTTTAGAATAAATAGAGGGGTAAGGATGAATGGGGGACAGAATATGAGGTCAGTGTTAGTTCAGACAGGCTAATGAAAATGTTTTGAGTCAAGTAGATTTTGAATGGGACTACCCGTAAGACTCATTTGTTTCTGACTTAGATCATTTGCAGAAATCCAACAGATTAGACACTGAATGAAAAAACATCAAGAGAGCTTTTCATGCTGATTAGAGAGCTTTTCATACTGATTTTACAACTAGTTCTTTCCCTTAATAGATAGCATTATTCACTTTAGGTTTTATGGAATTTCAACAATTTGGACTGGAAATAATGTTGAATGTCACCTAGTTCAAGTTTCTTATTTTATTACTGAGGCACAGACATTTAAATGACTTGTGTGATGTTACAGCTACAAAACAGATCTCCTGTTTCTTGTGCTCTATTATGTCTACTCCCTGTAATTAGAAACTTTTCCCTTTGGTGTGCTAAAATGAGAGCAATAAGCTGAACACTAGCTGTGCTACTACCAATGTCAAAAGCAGCTGCTCTATTCAACATCCATTTATGATAAAAACTCTCCAGAAATTGGGCATAGAGGGAACTTAACTCAACATAATAAAGGCCATATATGACAAACCCACAGCTAACATCATACTCAACAGTGAAAAGCTGAAAGCATGTCCTCTAAGATCAGGAACAAGACAAGGATGCCCACTCTCGCCTCTTTTATTCAACATAGTTTTGAAAGTCCCAGCCACGGCAGTCAGAGAAGAAAAAGAAATAAAAGGAATCCAAATTGGAAAAGAAGAAGAAAAACTGTCACTGTTTGCAGATGACATGACACTATACATAGAAAATGCTAAAGACACTACCAATTGTCAGTTGGGGGAGACAGATATTAAATAAACAATCATGCAAATAATTACTTGATTATACTTGTGATAAGGGTTATAAAGAAAAGTACAAAAAATTATAAGGCCGTGAAACAGGAACCTGATCAAGTCTAAGCAGGTTGGCTCTCCTGAACAAGAAACTTTTAAGCTAAATCTTTAAGGATGGTAGAAGTTATCTTGGAGAAGAGTCAGTACAGAATTGTTCTGGGCAAGGGATGTTTGTGGAAAGGCTCTGCATTACGAAGGAGTTTGGCATCTGAGGAAGTACAAGAGCACCGGCGTGGCTGGAGCATGGAGTACACGCAGACGGAGAGAGCAGCCAAGGCTGCAAAATGAGGCAGGTGCCAGAGCACAAAGTCTCTTTTTAACTACTGTCTAGGGATTTTTAGTTCCTCAGGTTAACTGGCTCATGCTAACCAGATTCACATGAGGCCCATTTCCAATCAATCAGAAAATTAATTTAATAATTGATTCCAAAGCTTACTTCTGAAATCAAGAACATTAGATTGCTAAATAAGAATATAAAATTAGAGAGACAAATGTCTGCTGTGGAAATACATAGACCCATATGGCCCAGTAATTTCCCATTTATTCAAATCATTCATGCAATTTACATTTACTGAGTGTCCCATTAGACATGTTTCTGCCTTCTTATATATTCACTAGTGTTTTGCATAGAGCAGTTGTTCAATAGCTTTTCACTCTAGTGTTGGCAGGTTTTCCCCATGGGTCTCTCACATTTCTGCTCGTCTTGCAGACAGAGGCACTGACTACTTTTGCTGCAGACGTTGTCATCAAGGATGTTGTATAGCGAACAGTCCATTATAAAGCCACTGCTTATTGAAGATTTGAGATTCCTAATCTCAGGGTTACTGAGATACAACACAAACCCACTGTGTGCTCAGTAATCACCTGGGATGCTTCGTGTCACCCCTGTGGCACTTGTTGGGAGGGACATGGGAAACTAGTGTGAGCATGAAGCTCATGCTTCCTGCTGTGATGAGGTACATAACAAAGTCCTTTGTCTCTGACCCAGGAGTTTTTGTGTCTTCTGACAGCATCCATGAAACTGTGGCAACTTATCTGCTTCTTAGTATAAATTCTCAGATCCTTCACAGTGCCTGACATATAGTAAAGATGACCTACATGTGAATAGGTATGTTACAGTATGAAAGGGAAGGTGTTCATATAGAAGTATGAATAGCAATACTAGTTCAGCTTGATGGTAGTGGTAGGAGGTTGGGAGAATACAGTCTTGTAGGATGAATAAAACTTCCACTCCTAGAGAAGAGTAAAGATATTCCTGAGAGAGGGAATATCTTTATTCTCAAATGCAAAGAGTCATTAAACGGCCTGATGTGTCTAGAAATAGTTAAAAGTTTAGTAGCAGGATAAATTGGGTCAGTAGCAGGAGATAATATTAGAAAGTATTAGCCCATTAAAAGCAGGTATTCCAAAACTATCAAATACGTTGTAATTGCACTGTTTTCTGACCTTAGTTTCAAAATCAAATTTGCACTCAGGGAGGTAAACTTGCATCTCTGAGCAAACTTTGTTCTGGACTAGTTTCAAATTCAGGTAGTGTTAATCTTTTCTAATAAACGACACTGTTTAAATGTATAACTAGGCTGACTTTTGAAAAACCTTGTAAAACACATTAAACAAATAAATATTGGATTTTTGGACTTCTGTTTATGTCTCTTCTTACATAAAATTTATTGTTCATAATGTGTATATATATATATATATATATATATATATATATATATATATACTTCTAACACATTTCAAAATGTTTGAAAAATGTCTATTCTAAGATCAAGTGCTATAGCTTAAGTTGTTTTTCTTTTCAAATATCAATCGTCACCTTTATAATTTATATATTCTTTCCTAGCACAGATAGGTAAAGGCTGTACATAGAATTGTGAAATGTGGAATCTGAAAGTAAACGTAGGATTCTTCTAGTCTAATACTCTCTGTATGCTGGATTTAAGTTTTCTGCCACTAAAGGTGAAAAATAATTTTCTTAATTAATAAAAAGCATTACACTAGGAGACATAATATTTCAATTTTCTGATTTTCTTCCCACAAATTTTTACACAACTTGTGCTTTCTGTTTTTAAAAATGGAATTGAGGAGGCAGTTCAACACGGCAGCGTAGGAAGATCCTGAACTCACCTCCACCCACAGACACACCAAATCCCCAGCTACATATGGAACCCCTCTGAAAAAGATCTGAAAACTAGCTGAATAGCTCCTGCACAACAAAGTATAAAAGGACCACACTGAGGTGGGCAGGAGAGGCAAATACTACACCCACAGTGTGGTGACCCACAATTGGGAAGGATCTCACAAGGATGGAGCTTCTCACTAAGGAGCAAGGGGTTCACACCCCACATCAGGCACCACAGCCCTTGGGACCAGTATCAGAGAGATGAGCCACCAGAACATCTAGCTTTGAAAACCAATGGGGCTTACCTCCAGGAGGCCCAAAAGGCTGTAGGGAGTTGAGACCCTGCTCCTAAAGGGTTCAAGTGCAAACTCACTCACCTCGGGACCCAGTGCAAAAGCAGTGATTTGAAAAGCACCTAGACCGTATGTGAAGGAGATTCATTTGCTTATCATAAATCGTCTGTCACTGGGGCAAGGGCCTGTTGGGACTCTCTCTGGGGACAGATGCACTGGTGGGTGCCATTTTTGCACTCTTGCTCTACCTTGCTAGTGCCAGCAATGTGCCCCACCCTGGTGCTCTACTGCGGCACCTCTAAAGCTGGTATGGTGCATGGAGTCCACCCAGAGGATACCCCTTGAGTGGCTGGCTCTGGTGTTGGTGGGAGGGGCTTGCGTTTATGGACCCCATGGGACTAAAACAATCAGAGAGACAATTCTTGGCATGCTACCACCCCCAGGGCATGGCACAGATAGCAGATAGCAGACTGAAACACACCCTGTCTTCCTGTGAAAAAGGCCTATTTACTTGTCCTGGAACCTCAGCCTGATGAGCAGGTTTACCACACATCTAGAGGCTACAGAGGTGCTGCCAAAGAACAGAGGCCATCTTTGTGCTCTCCCCTGGCCTTGCTACAGCTCATGAGTACCTCCCAGAAAGAAGCTTATACATTCGTCTGGAGTCCCAGATTTTGCAACTTTGCCAAGATGACACCTCAATGTCACCTTGTCTGGAGGCCAGCAGGGTTTACAATTGTAGTCCCACAGGACTGTATATATTTTCATACTTTAAAAGATGCTGCCAGAGGGTGACTTCCAATCAGCCTAAGGTGCAAAATAAGAGTCAATCTATGCTCATGGATTGGAAGAATTAATATTGTTAAAATGTTCAGACTACCCAAAGCAATCCATAGATTTAATGCAATCCCTGTCAAAATTCCAATGGCATTTTTCACAGGAACACCACAAATAATCCTAAAATTTCTGTGGAACTGACAAAGATCCCAAATAACCAAAGCAATCTTGAGAAAGAAGAACAAAGCTGGAGGCATCACGTGTTGTGATTTCAAACTATGTTACAAAGCTATAGGAATCAAAATGGAATGGTATTGGCATAAAAACAGACACATAGATCAATGGAACCAAATAGAGAGGCCAGAAATAAACAACAAAGGAAACAAGAATATACAATGGGGGAAGGACAGCCTTTCTATAACTGGTGTTGAGGATAAACAACAAGGTCATAGTGTATAGCACAGGGAACTATATTCAATATTCTGTGACAAACCATAATGGAAAAGAATATATATATATATATATATACACACACATATATATAAAACTGAGTCACTTTGCTGTACAGAAGAAATTAACACAACATTGTAAATCAACTATTCTTCAATAAAGTTTAAAAAAATGGGGTTGGGAAAACTGGAAGACTACATGCAAAAAGATGAAATTAGACTACTATCTTAGCACACACAAAAATTAACTCAAAATGGATTAAAGACTTGAATGTAAGACCTGAAACTGTAGAAATCCTAGAAGAAAGCATAAGCCAGGGGCTTCCCTGGTCGTCTAGTGGTTAAGACTCTGCCCTTCCAATACAGGGAACACGGGTTCGATCCCTGGTTGGGGAGCTAGGATTGCACATGCTACAGTGCAGCCAAAAATAAAGAAAGAAGAAAGTATAAGCTGTAAGCTCCTTGACATCCATCTTGGCAATGTTTTTTTTGGATCTGACTTCAACAGCAAGGGCAACAAAAGCAAAAATAAACAAGTGGGACTTCATCAAACTAAAAAGCTCCTGCACAGCAAAGGAAAAGGCAACCTACTGAATGGGAAAAGATATTTGCAAATCACATATCTGATAAGGGATTAATATCCAAAATATATAAAGAATTCATACAACTCAATAAGAAAACAAAAATCCAATTTGAAATGGGCAGAGAATCTGAATAGACATTTTTCCAAAGAAAAGATACAGATGGCCAACAGGCACCTGAAAGGATGCTAAACATCACTACTCATCAGAGAAATAAAAAACCAAACCACAAAGAGATATCACCTCACATCTGCTGTCATGGCTAGTATCAAAAAAACAAAAAAAAAGAAATAACAAGTGTTGGTAAAGATGTGAAGAAAAGGGAATGCTTGTGCACTGTCGGTGGGATTGTGAAATGGTGCAGCCACTGTAGAAAACTGTATGGAGTTTCCTAAAAAAATTAAAAATAAAACTAGCATATGATCCAGTAATTCCACTTCTGGGTATGAATCTGAAGAAAATGAAAGCTCTAATTCAACAAGATGTATGCACACCTATGTTCATTGCAGCATTATTTACAATAGCCAAGATATGGTAACAGCCTATGTGTCCATCAATGGATGAATGGATAAAGAAGATGTGGATATATACACAATGGAATATAATTCAGCCGTAAAAAAGAAAAAAGAATGAAATTTTGCCATTTGTGACAATGGTGATGGACCTTGAGGGTAATATGCTAGGTGAAATAAATCAAATGGAGAATGACAAAAACTGAATGACTTCATTACATGTGGAATCTAAAAACAAAACAAATGAACAAACAAAACAAAACTCATAGATACAGGGAAGAGATTAGATTGGTAGTTGCCATAGAGGAGGGTGGTGAGTATGGGCAAAAAGAAGGAGGTCAAGAGGTACAAACTTCCAGTTATAAAATAAATAAGTCATGGGGATGTAATATACAGCATGGTGACTATAGTCAATAATATTGTATTGCATATTTGAATGTTGCCAAGAGAAAAAAATTTGTAACTTTTTGTGGTGACAGGTGGTAACTACACTTATTGTGGTGATCATTTCACAGTGTATACAAATATCAAATCATTATGTTGTACACCTGAAACTAATATAATGTTATATCTAAATTACAACTCAATACAAAAATAAACATATTAACACTAAATTAGGACTTTCCCATGACTTAATTAGAAGATAGTAAGATAATTGAATAGAGAATAACATTGCCGCTATATGATTCAATATCACTTAATGTCTTGTCCATGTGCTTTTAAACTTACTTAGCATACACTCATGGTATGTATTCTACACGTTTCTGAAAAAACTGGGACTCACCGATGACCAATGCTGTACAGGTTCAGTGGGAGAGATGAGGGTAGATACTCACAATACACTTGCACACTTGGGACACTTGTTTCTATACTTTTTGCCATCTGGGCCATGGAACGTGTGAGTATCCTACTCCTCACTTGGTTCTGAAATTCACTGTAGAGTTTATGGAAATTGTAGAAAATATTTTTAGAGTGTTTTTCTACCCTTCCTGCACCTTTGCTTTTGATGAGGAACAAGTGAGGAATAAATAATGCAGAGTAAGAAGAAAAAAGTGATTACATGTAGCAGTAAATCAATAAGTATTTACAAATTTCCATAATGGACTCAGAATTGTCCTGGCACTATGGTGGGTCTGTAAATATCCATCATCATTCTCCTGAGGGTGCTTGTAATCTAGTTGCAGAAGAAAGCTGACAAAATTGGTAGAGACCAATAGAAATGTTTGTGTTGCATTGCACATCACAATCTATAAAAGCTATGAAAGATCAAAGATGAGGAGATTCAACAGACCTAGAAGGGGAAGCTTCTGGAGGAACTGAGAATGTTGCCGAGTCTTCGTGGGAAAGAAGGAAATCCTGCCATTTGCGATGACTTGGATGAAATTTGAGGGCATTATGCTAAGTGAAATAAGTGAGACAGAGAAAGAAATACTGTGTGATCTCACTTATATGTGGAATCTAAAATGTCTGAACTCATAGAAACAGAGAGTAGAGTGGTAGTTACCAGGGGCTGGGGGAAGGGGAAATGGGGAAATGTTGGTCAAAGGGTACAAACTTCCAGTTATAAGATGAATATGTTCTGGGGGTCTAATGTACAGCGCGGTGATTATAGTTAACAATACTGCCTATATTCTTGAAAGCTGCTACAACAGTAGATCTTAAATATTCCCACTACAAAAAGGAAATGTTAATTATGAGGTTAATTACCATAGCTAAGCTATGGTGATAATCATTTCACAATATGTAAGTGTATCAAATGAACACATTGTACACCTTAAACTCTTACAAGGTTATGTGTCAGTTATATCTCAATAAAGCTGAAAAAAGTAATATAAGAAAAATATGCAAACATTTTTTTTCAGACATTTTTTAAAAAATAGAATCTCATAAGATAGCATCTGAATTAGGATAAAACTACATATCAACTGTTAAAATTGTAAAAAAGTAATCATTTTATGACTTATGATTATGATTTATTTATAAATTTATAAATTTATGATTTATGATATTCCTTTAGGAATATCTTGACTTCCAGGTACTATATCTCTTACACAAGTTTAACTTCTCCAACTCCTGACTTTCATGGATGAGGAACATGAGACTTCCTTGAAGGTTATGAGAGCTGCTCAGATGAAAGACTGAAAACTGTGTTCTGAATACATTCCCTGCTTTCCCACTACCCAGAAGTTCTCTTCTCGCATTTCCTCTTTCTCCTTCTTCTCACTACCAGGTACCCATCCACACAGATAGGCATTGTCCTTCTCTCCTGTTCTTTTCTGGGGTAGATTGGTCAGAAATGACTGGGTAAACTGGAGGAAAACTTAAATGAGAAAGAACTTGGACAAGAACCCATGGTGATGTGGAATGAAGCAGAGTGATATAAAGGAATAGTGTGAGAGAGCTTGTCAGGGTGATGGAGCTCTTCTGAATCCTGATGGTGGGGCTGGCTACACTGTTCTGAACGTTGTTAAAACGGATAGAAATGTACATCTCTCCCCCAATCAATTTTACTGCATGGTAACTTAAAATAAAAAAGGGTGAAACAGTGCAAGGAGGTCAGACTTCTCGTCTTTCCTATCTTCCTAAACAGTCATGAGGGAAATGTGATGAGGATCTAGGCTACAAAGTGGCTACTTGTTAGACATATTCAATAGTATAGGTAAAAAGACCCACCACACTTACACATGGGCTGATTTCTAAGACTATTTACATATTGTATGAATATGTGAATGTTTCACTTTTTACCTTTTTTTTTTTTACCAGCAAAATACATCTTTTTGAAAGCAAGAGCTTGCTAACTTTTTTTTTTAGGTACGTGTGATATGTGAATATTTTTATTAAATGATAAACCATTGTGCAATTTTCAGTATATTATTAGTCTTATTTGCTGACCTGTAGGGATCTAGATAAGCAAACTGTAAGGTTAAAAGGGTCAATGTTTTCTTTTTCTTACTGGACTCATATTCTATTTACTGGCTCTTAACCTTGCCTTACCTAAATATGCTATCTTAGAAATCCCGTTGCATAATCTTGCATAGTTCCTACCTCCAACATTGGTGCTGAGCAGAGTAAGCACTTAGGACCCATTGGGCACAAGTTAACTCCACTGATTGACCTCCTTCCTTTGCCCAGAGATTGTGACTTTACCAGTTACCCTTTCACTAATTAGCTTCCTTCTACACTGGCCATATTTGATTTGCTCTGCACTCTTTACCCCTTTCTCCTAGAATGGGATGGTCCACATTTCTTATTTTTATTAAGTTACAAGTTTTCCCATCTTCTCTGTTATCACACTTATTTGGGTGGATCATGATTCATGTTCTACTCTAGTGACACTTTTTTTTTTTTTTTTTTTTTTTTTTTTTTTTTTTTGCGGTATGCGGGCCTCTCACTGCTGTGGCCTCTCCCGTTGCGGAGCACAGGCTCCGGACGCGCAGGCCTAGCGGCCATGGCTCACGGGCTTAGTTGCTCCGCGGCATGTGGGATCTTCCCGGACCAGGGCACGAACCCGTGACCCCTGCATCGGCAGGCGGATTCTCAACCACTGCGCCACCAGGGAAGCCCATTTTTTTGGTATTTAATTAAAAGTTTATTAATTAGATTTTTAAAACATCTTTATTGGAGTATAATTGCTTTACAATGGTGTGTTCGTTTCTGCTTTATAACAAGGTGAATCAGCTCTACATATACATACATCCCCATATCTCCTCCCTCTTGCGTCTCCCTCCCACCCTCCCTTATCCCACCCCTCTAGGTGGTCACAAAGCACCGAGCTGATCTCCCTGTGCTATGTGGCTGCTTCCCACTAGCTATCGGTTTTACATTTGGTAGTATATGTAAGTCCATGCCACTCTCTTACTTCATCCCAGCTTACCCTTCCCCTCCCCGTGTCTTCAAGTCCATTCTCTACATCTGTATCTTATTCTTGTCCTGCCTTTAGGTTTTTTGAAACCTTTTTTTTTTAGATTCCATATATATGTGTTAGCATATGTTATTTATTTTCCTCTTTCTGACTTACTTTGCTCTGTATGACAGACTCTAGGTCCATCCACCTCACTACAAATAACTCAATTTTGTTTCTTTTTATGGCGGAGTAATATTCCATTGTATTTATGTGCCACATCTTCTTTATCCATTCATCTGTCACTTAGGTTGCTTCCATGACCTGGCTATTGTAAATAGTGCTGCAGTGAACATTGTGATACATGACTCTTTTTGAATTATGGTTTTCTCTGGTTATATGCCCAGTAGTGGGATTGCTGGGTCATATGGTAGTTCTATTTTTAATTTTTTAAGGAACCTCCATACTGTTCTCCATAATGGCTGTATCAGTTTACATTCCCAACAACAGTGCAAGAGGGTTCCCTTTTCTCCACACCTTCTCCAGCATTTATTGTTTGTAGATTGTTTAATGATGGCCATTCTAACTGGTATAAGGTGATACCTCATTTGTAGTTTTGATTTGCATTTCTCTAATGATTAGTGATGTTGAACATCCTTTCATGGGCCTATTTTTAATATATATAACGGTTGAGAAAAATGTCATCTCTCCTTCTTTTATATATCATATTATTTATTGTAAGCCATTACTCAGATTCATTCTCTCTTCCCAACTCTGGGAAATCACCTTCTAAATGCACTGTCTCAGATAGTGAACTTTATGGGTATTTCTTTTTTTTTTTAAATTTTATTGAAGTACAGTTGATTTACAATGCTGTGAGGTGTTTCTTTGAAATGAGCTCTCTTTTGACACAGCTTTGATCTTCTTAAATTACCTGTCTGAATGTGACTGCAAAGAAATATAAAGGATTCATATTTATATATGAATTATATTTATATATTCATATATATATTCATATTTATATATTCATATTCATATTTCATATTCATTTTTTTTAATTTAAAAGAGGAGGACTTCCCTGGGGGCGCAGTGGTTCAGAATTCGCCTGCCAAAGAAGGGGACATGGGTTCAAGCCCTAGTCCGGGGAGATCCCACATGCCACGGAGTAGCTAAGCCTGTGCGCCACAACTACTGAGCCTGAGTGCCCTAGAGCCCATGCTTCCCAACAAGAGAAGCCACCGCAATGCGAAGCCCGCGCACCGCAAGGAAGAGAAGCCCCCGCTCACTGCAACCAGAGAAAGCCCGCGCACGGCAACGAAAACCCAACGCAGTGAAAAATAAATAAATGTATATATTTATATAAAATAAATAAATAAAAGAGGATACTTTTCCTTTTCTTTTAAAATAGCTTTCAACCAGAATTGTCTAGGAGAGGCATACATGTAAACTTTGCATCTGGTTCCACCTTCCCACATGGAAAACTCTTATGGGCTCTCAGCTTTTCTGATTAGAGACCCTGGACTTTTTCTTTTTCTAAGTGTACAGTTAAATGACGTTTTTTAAAATTAACAGACTTTATTTTTTAGAACAGTTTTAGATTTACACAGAAATTGAGCAGGTAATAGAGTTCCCACATCCCCTCTCCCTTCACCCCCAGTTTTCCCTATTAACATCTTACATTGAGAGGACACATTTGTTACAATTAATGAATGTATTTTGATACATTATTATATATCCATATAATCCATATGTTTCAATTTTCCTTAGTTTTTGCCTGATGTCCTTTTTCTTTTTTTTTTTTTTTTTGGCTGCACTGCGTGGCATGTTGGATCCTAGTTCCCAGACCAGGGATTGAACCCACATCCTCTGCACTGAAAGCGTGGAGTCTTAACCACTGGACTGCCAGGGAAGTCCCCCTAATGTCCTTTTTCTGTTCCAGGATCCTCTCCAGAAACCCCATATTACATTCAGCAGTTATGTTTCCTCTTGGCTGTGACAGTTTTTCAGACTTATCTTGTTTTTGCTTGTTTGTTTTTGTTTTTCTGTTTGTTTTTTTCTTTCAGATTTATTGAGATAGGACTTACCTTGTTTTTGATGACTTTGACAGTTTTGATGAGTGCTGGTCAGGTATTTTGTAGAATGCCCCTCTCTTGGAATTTTTCTCATGATTAGACTGGAATTTTAAGTTTGGGGGAGGAAGATCACAGGTGTAAAGTGCCATTCTCATCACATCACATCAAGGGGACATACTATCAGCAGTGAGTTATCATTTTTAATGTTGACCTTAATCATCTGGCTGATGTGACATTTGTCAGGTTTCTCCACTGTAAAGTTACTCTTTTAAATTCCCTTTTTGTACTGTATTCTTTTGAAGGAAGTCACTTTTCCTGGTCTATACTTAAGCAGTGGGGACTTATGCTCCCCTTCCTTTGGATGGAATACCTACATAATTTGTTTGGAATTCTCCTGCATGAGATTGTTTCTTCCCTCTCACGTAATACTTTATTCACTCATTCATTTATATTAGTATGGACCCATGGATATTTACTGTATTCTGTGGGTTATAATCTTTGACTCCTTTATTTTCTTGCTCACATTGTTCTAGCTTTGGCTGATGGGAGCTCTTTCGGTCGGCTCCTGTGCCCTTTGACATACTCCTATCAGTGTGGATGTTTTTATTTTTGAGCACTTCCTTACTTTCTTACGCTACACTACAAGATGTTCCAGGCTCATCTTGTATATTTCCTGCCCTATCCCTAAGTCAGATGTTTCTCCAAATAGGAACCTTGTACTTTTATAAGCACAAAACAGCTCCTTAATTAGCTATTCCAAACATAAAAACTGTTCTTCAATCTCTTTTTCTTTTTTAGTTTACTAGAAGCAAAAGATGGAAAAATGGTTTAATAAATGATGTAACCATGAAATGCAAATTTCCAGTAAAGGTTTAAGAAAAGATGATTCAGATTTAGTATGTAGATTATAAAAATGAGACAAATTATTTGAAATCGTAAGTCCCAGAGAAACCAGTGGTCTTTGGGTTTCATGTCTATAAAGGAAGCTTAGAAGGACAGAAAATGATTCTGGTTGGGCTCCTCAAGTAGTAGGTACTATTTGCAGATTATGAAATGAACTTGGAAAAATTTGAAAGAGGAAACTATGTCCACTCACAAGTGGAAAATGAATAGAAATAGACATACTTTGTTTACTGAGTTATGTAATGACATTTTAAGGTATTCTACTTAAAATGTTTTTCATTAATTTACCTCTTTAAATATTAATTTATAAGTTACTTTTCCTGTCTAAGGATTATTTAAGTGTTCTCATAAGGACCAAAATCAGAAAGATTTTAAAGTGAAGAGAGGGCTTCCCTGGTGACGCAGTGGTTGAGAGTCCGCCTGCCGATGCAGGGGACACGGGTTCGTGCCCCTGTCCGGGAGGATCCCACGTGCCGCGGAGCGGCTGGGCCCGTGAGCCATGGCCAGTGAGCCTGCGCGTCCGGAGCCTGTGCTCCGCAACGGGAGAGGCCACAGCAGTGAGAGGCCCGCATACTGCAAAAAAAAAAAAAAAAAAAAAAAAAATTAAAATATTTAAAAATAATAATAATAAAAAGTAAAGTGAAGAGAGCTGGCTACAAAGTAGAATATCTATTGTTATATGATCTGATTTGTGTAAACATATTTAATCATATTCATAAAAAAATCTTGAGGAATATTTATCAACCTAAACATGGTTATCTATTTCTGTAATATTGGTAGGTTTTTTTTGTTTGTTTTTGTTTTTACAAAAAAGCATTTATTACTTTTGAAATTGGAAAAAAATAAAGGAATTCAATAAACATTACAGAAAGCCAAAATACATTTATTGAGTGATATATGTAGCTTTTGCTAAAAAGTAAAAGAAGGAGAGGACTCAGAGATGAACTAGGGTTTGAGGTTTGGTTTGGAGGTAAAGGCCAAGTATTGCTTAAAGCAGTGTTTTGAAGGGTTGGCTAGAAAGGAGACTTTTTTTTTCTGGAATGATGAAGTAATCTCAATTTAATATTAGGGTGTTATATGCTATAACTTTTTTAGAAATGTAATTTCCCTATTACCCAGGTGGGGTAAGATATAAATTCTAGAAAGGTCTCTAGCATTTAGAATGGAGGAGTGTTACAGTGATTCATATTTGGCACTCTCTGTGTTAATCCACACCTCCAGCTAGAGTTTGCAAGGAAAATGGTGAAAGCAGAGGTGCTTCATGAGTTCTGGGCAACTGTTCCCAAAATTCTGGTCCCTGGACCACTTTACACTCTTAAATATTATTGAGGAACTCAAAGAGCTATGTTTATGTGGGTGATATCTAGCACTAGTTCCCTTATTAGAATTCAAAACAAATTAAAAACAATTATTAATTTTAAAAAACCAACACATTTTAACATAAACAGCATGTCTTTATGAAAAATAATCACATTTTCCAAAATAAAAGAAATGCTTTGAGTTTTCGTTCTTTTAGTGAGAAGAATGGCACTGCTTTCTGTTTTTGTGTTTCTCTTTAATATCTGGCTTAATAAAAGATACCTAGATTCCCTATGATTGAGGTATATGAAGAAATAAGAGGTCTTAGGAGAAGAATTTAATAGTCTTTTTGGGTAATTGTGGATATTCTTCTCTGATACTACAGAAAATTTGACAGGTGGACGTTTCTTAAAGGTTAGTTACAATGAAAATCTGAAACCATATCAGATAATGTTTTGTACTCTGTTTTTTATATATGTGTAAACACAGACACACACACCCCTATCTATCCATTGGTCTATCTTTCACTTTGAATCAATTTTTTAACCATGCATGATTTTGAAATGTCCTGCATTGGTCATTTGGAAAATATTGGTTCACTGTGTCTTGTACATCTTCCATATGTTGAGATATCTCATCATACAGTATCAAAAAATCATGACCATTAATAGTGCTACGGTCTCATCAGAAAAGTCTTTAAGATGTCAATCTTAAAGTTAAAGATGTCAATCTTAAAATTTTCACGTATCGAGGTATGGTGAAAACATTCCAGCTTATACATGATTTGGCTTGAACTTTAGGCTAACTAGAACAGGCTGTCTTGGAGATTGGTTCAAGATGGCGAAGTAGAAGGACGTGCTCTCACTCCCTCTTGCGAGAACACTGGGAATCACAACTAACTGCTGAACAATTATTGACAGGAAGACACTGGAACTCACCAAAAAAGATTCCCCACATCCAAAGACAAAGGAGAAGCCACAGTGAGACAGTGGGAGGGGTGCAACGACAATAAAATCAAATCCCATAACTGCTGGGTGGGTGACTCACAAACTGGAGAACACTTATACCACAGAAGTCCACCCACTGGAGTGAAGGTTCTGAGCCCCACATCAGGCTTCCCAACCTGGGGGTTGGGCCATGGGAGGAGGAATTCCTAGAGAATCAGACTTTGAAGGCTAGTGGGATTTGACTGCAGCACTTCAACAGGACTGGGGGAAACAGAGACTTCACTCTTGGAGGGCACACACAAAGTAGTGTGTGCATCAGGACCCAGGGGGAAGGAGCAGTGACCCCATAGGAGACTGAACCAGACCTACCTGCTAGTGTTAGAGGGTCTCCTGTGGAGGCAGGGGGTGGCTGTGTCTCACCATGGGGACAAGGACACTGGCAGCAGAAGTTCTGGGAAGTACTCCTTGGTGTGAGCCCTCCCAGACTCCGCCATTAGCCCCATGAAAGAGCTGGATAGGCTCCAGTGTTGGGTCGCCTCAGGCTAAACAACCAACAGGGAGGAAACCCAGCCCCACCCATCAGCAGACAAGCGGAGTAAAGTTTTACTGAGCTCTGCCCACCAGAGCAACAGCCAGCTCATCCACCACCAGTCCCTCCCATCAGGAAACTTGCACAAGCCTCTTAGACAGCCTCATCCACCAGAGGGCAGACAGCAGAAGCAAGAACATCTCAAATAAACAATCTAACCTTACACCTAAAGGAACTAGAGAAAGAAGAACAAACAAAACCCGAAGTTAGCAGAAGGAAAGAAATCATAAAGTTCAGAGCAGAAATAAATGAAATAGAAACAAAGAAAACAATAACAAAGGTCAATAAAACTAAAAGCTTGTTCTTTGAGAAGAGAAACAAAATTGATAAACCATTAGCCAGACTCATCAAGAAAAAGAGGGAGGGTACTCAAATTAATAAAATTAGAAATGAAGAAGGAGAAGTTACAACAGACACTGCAGAAATACAAAGCATCCTAAGAGACTACTACCAGCAACACTATGCCAATAAAATAGACAACCTGGAAGAAATCGACAAATTCTTAGAAAGGTGTAGCCTTCCAAGACTGAACCAGGAAGAAACAGAAAATATGAACAGACCAATCACAAGTAATGAAATTGAAGCTGTGATAAAAATCTTCCAACAAAAGTCCAGGACCAGATGGCTTCACAGGTGAATTCTAGCAAACATTTAGAGAGGAGCTAACACCCATCCTTCTCAAACTCTTCCAAAAGATTGCAGAGGAAGGAACACTCCCAAACTCATTCTATGAGGCCACCATCACCCTAATACCAAAACCACACAAAGATACTGCAAAAAAAGAAAATTACAGACCAATATCACTGATGAATATAGATGCAAAAATCCTCAACAAAATACTAGGAGACAGAATCCAACAACACACTAAAAGGTTCATAGACTATGATCAAGTGGGATTTATCCCAGGGATGCAAGGATTCTTCAATATATGCAAATCAATCAATGTGATACACCATATTAACAAATTTAAGAAGAAAAACCATATGATCATCTCAATAGATGCAGAAAAAGCTTTTTTAAAAAATAAAAACAATCGCACAGCACTTAATGTCATCTGGTAATAACATAAAGGTGAGCAAAACAATATGAATAAATGCTTTAGAACTACACTTCTAACAAAGCACACCTAAAAAAAACTGTATTGCCTTCTCAACAATTTCTTACTTCATTGATCATTTCTAGTTGGAGACACTTTGGAGCAGAGTAATGTTATCTCCTTTTAGCATGATCTGACCCAGTTGTTTTCTTGACTTTGTTGTAGAATGAATCTCTTCTGCATCATCTAATACGAGGTTCATATACTCATCAAAACCAATGATACAGCCCTCTATCCGCATATTCACTTGCTCATAAAGCCACACCTGAATCCGAGATCTATTTTGCAAGTATCTGAAAATGAGATTGATTGGCTGCACCATCACCTTCTGCACCTTCTGGCCCTGGCCCCGGTATGCCATGGTGGAAGCTCCCAAAGACCACACTATCCCGCAGACTCCAGAAAAAGCTTTTGACAAAATTCAACACCCGTTTATGATAAAAACTCTCCAGAAAGTGGACATAGAGGGAACGTACTTTAACATAATAAAGGCCATATACGACAAACCCACAGCAAACATCATTCTCAATGGTGGAAAACTGAAACCATTTCCTCTAAGATCAGGAAAAAGACAAGGATGTCCACTCTCACCACTATTATTCAACATAGTTTTGTAAGTCCTAGCCACAGCAATCAGAGAAGAAAAAGAAATAAAATGAATCCACATCAGAAAAGAAGTAAAATTGTCACTGTTTGCAGATGATATGATACTATACATAGAGAATCCTAAAGATGCCACCAGAAAACTACTAGAGCTAAACATTGAATTTGGTAAAGTTGCAGGATACAAAATTAATGCACAGAAACCTCTTGCATTCCTATACACTAACAATGAAAGATCAGAAACAGAAATTAAGGAAACAATCCCATTTACCATTGCAAGAAAAAGAATAAAATACCTAGGAATAACCTACCTAGGGAGACAAAAGACCTGTATGCAGAAAACTATAAGACACTGATGAAAGAAATTAAAGATGATACAAACACATGGAAATATATACCATGTTCTTGGATTGGAAGAATCAATATTGTGAAAATGACTATACTGCCCAAAGCAATCTACAGATTCAATGTAATCCCTGTCAATTTACCAATGGCATTTTTAATGGAACTAGAACAAAAAATCTTAAAATTTGTATGGAGGCACAAAGGACCCCAAATAGCCAAAGCACTCTTGAGGGAAAAAAAATAGAGCTGGAGGAATCAGACTCCCTGACTTCAGACTATACTGCAAAACTACAGTAATCAAGACAATATGGTACTGGCACAAAAACAGAAATCTAGATCAATGGAACAGGATAGAAAGCTCAGAGATAAACCCATGCACCTATGGACAACTAATCTATGACAAGGAGGCAAGGATATACAATGGAGAAAAGACAGTCTCTTCAATTAGTGGTGCTGGGAAAACTGAACAGCTACATGTAAAACAATGAAATTAGAACACTCCCTAACACCATACACAAAAATAAACTCAAAATGGATTAGAGACCTAAATGTAAGACTGGACACTATAAAACTCTTAGAGGAAAACATAGGAGGAACACTCTGACATAAATCACAGAGAGATCTGTTTTGATCCACCTCCTAGAGTAATGGAAATAAAAACAAAAATAAACAAATGAGACCTAATGAAACTTAAAAGCTTTTACACAGCAAAGTAAACCATAAATAAGACCAAAAGACAACACTCAGAATGGGAGAAAATATTTGCAAAGGAGTCAATGGTCAAAGGATTAATCTACAAAATATATAAACAGCTCATGCAGCTCACTATTAAAAAAACAAACACCCCAATCCAAAAATGGGCAGAAGACCTAAATAGACATTTCTCCAAAGAAGACATACAGATGGACAAGAAGCACATGAAAAGTTGCTCAATATCACTAATTATTAGAGAAAGGCAAATCAAAACTACAATGAGGTATCACCTCACACCAGTTAGAATGGGCATCATCAGAAAATCTACAAATAACAAATGCTGGAGAGGGTGTGGAGAACAGGGAGCCCTCTTGTATTGTTGGTGGGAATGTGAATTGATACAGCCACTATGGAGAACAGGATGGAGGTTCCTTAAAGAAACTAAAAATAGAATTACCATATGACCCAGCAACCCCACTACTGGGCACATACCCAGAGAAAACCATAATTCAAAAAGACACATGCACCCCAATGTTCATTGCAGCACTATTTACAATAGCCAGGTCATGGAAGCAACCTAAATGCCCATCGACAGACAAATGGATAAGGAAGATGTGGTACATATATACAATGGAATATTACTCAGCCATAAAAAGGAACGAAATTGGGTCATTTGTAGAGACGTGGATGGATCTAGAGACTGTCATACAGAGTGAAGTCAGTCAGGAAGAGAAAAACAAATACCATATGTTAATGCATATATATGGAAAGGTGTGGGGTGGTGGTGGGATGAACTGGGAGACTGGGATTGACATGTATAGACTAATATGTATAAAATGGATAACTAATAAGAACCTGCTTTATAAAAAATTAAAATTCAAAAGAAAAATGAAATGTATATGTACAATTTATCATTTCTACTTGTATGGTATTTTTCCATGCATATTTAAAAAAATAAACTCAGATTTCAATCTTAAAAAAAAAAGAACAGCCTGTCTTATGACCAGTCAAACATACATTGTACATCTGCTTTAACCCTTAAAGAAAATAATGCATTAAAAAATCAAAATGGAGTAATTGTGGGTCAGGTATTCAAAATGGAGCCAGGTTGCCATCGTGGATATGGTTTCAGACATATTATTGCAGCACTGAGAACTTGAATTTTCTGAATCAAGGACACCACCAGCAGTTCTCAAAACAATATCTTCTAGCAACTGACAGCTGCAACCTTATGGTCTCAAGGTCTCCCCTTTGAACTCTGCAACCGTTTTGGACCCCAACCAATTCTTACCTAACAAGCATCATTACTTTTTGCTAGTTCCAATCCCAAGTCTTCACAAACAACTTAGGTAACTTTGTGGGTTTTGCCCATATCAGCTTCCCCCATTTTTGAGCCTGGAGGAACACAATTCAGGTGCTTCTGGAAGCTGTTTCTCCCGGACTATACTTCTCAGTTTGGCTGGAAGAAAACTCTTTTCTATTCTGATTATAGATTGTTTATTGATTATTTCCATTGACAGTGTTGACATAAATTTTCCAAATTTCACTGGGAAGCTACATTTTATCATTGGCAACAAATACTGTCAGTTGGGCTTCCCTGGTGGCAAGGGCTTCCCTGGTGGCACAGTGGTTGAGAGTCCGCCTGCTGATGCAGGGGACACTGGTTCGTGCCCCAGTCCGGGAAGATCCCACATGCCACGGAGCAGCTGGGCCCGTGAGCCATGGCCGCTGAGCCTGCGCATCTGGAGGCCTGCGTACCATCAAAAAAAAAAAAAAAAAAAAGTCCCTTAATACTGTCAGTTGTTTTGCTTGAAGTGTTAGGCTCACTTTATTCATTTTGGAGAAATGTGTCAATGTCCAAGTCAGAGTAACATTAGTTTTTCTGTCAACTGTTCTTTCAAGGAAAACTGGCGCTCCATGAAAAACAGCTAGTTCAGCTCCCAAGTCAGCCGCTCACGTGTTTTTCTTCAAGACGACCATCGCTACTTTGGTATACAGCAAGAGTGCATGTGTGCTTCACGTTTTTCCCCCCACAATGTTAGAAAGACGTGTACTCAGGATTGAACTTTAAAAAACTCATATTTTTTACTACTTCATCCATGATATTCCTATATTAAAAAAACAAAAACAAACTGGGAGAGTATGGGAGCAATGCAACGACCAGCGGGATAGTTTTGTACTACCCTCTTTTTTTTTTCTCGTCCCGCCGCCGGGCTTGGGGGGAATCTTAGTTCCTCCATCGGGAATCGAACGCAGGCCCACGGTAGTGAAAGCGCCGAGTCCTAACCATGGGACCGCCAGGGAATTCCCTGTGCCACCCTCTTGACTCCTGCTGAGGCGATGTCAGCTGTATTATGTGAACCCAGAAAAAAAGACAAAGAACATGTCATTTACAACGAAGATTGTTTTTAACATTGTGACCCCTAAAAAACTCTTGGACATTTCCAGAGGTCTGGGGATCACACTTAGAATTGCCGAATTAGAAGGAGAACATGTGAGAAAACAGGTCATATAATGGAATTGAATTTAGCATATAATAATAACTTTCTTAAAAGAAGGGCTGCGGACTTCAAGTGCAGCGAGAGGTAGATTAGAAGAGGAGAAAGACCGGTGGGACTTATCATCAGGTCGGGAGACAGGATTTTAAGTGGGCCTTAAAGGACTGGTCCAAATAGTTTGAAGAAAAGTGTTGGAAGGGAAAGGCTTGCTCAGAACGCACAAAGAAGACTATAGACTATAGACTCTGACTTCTAAGATCTTGTAGATACGAAAGGTTGATAAGGAATAAAGCCAGGCTTTTGTTCCCTGCGGTGTTGTGTGTACTAGGAGGTGATGGGTGCGTTTGCACTTTTGTCAACATCACCCTTAGAAATTGTATGCGAGGAAACCCTTGGACTGACAGGTGCGGGGAGGCGGGGAGTTGGGGTCACGGCTGTGAAGAGACGGGCCTCTACTGAAAATACACACTTATGTCTCAGAATGGCTACAGATAAAAACCTACTACAAAAGGAATATGTCCGAGGAAACTAATTTTGCTAATACGTATTGATCTTTTGAAAAGCCCATTGAAGTATGTGGCAAGGAGATGGTGGTGTATCAGAATGTTCACATAGTTCTGAAAGAACTCAAGGGATAAATCCTTGTGTTGAGACCACTTTTCTGACACACTGTTATCAGCAGTCCCTAATTTGGGGGTCCCCGGTCCCCAGCTCAGCGAACAGCAAGGGTTCGTGGGCACCGGGCGCCGCTCGCAGCCGCTCGGAGCACGGGTCCCGCGGCCTTCCGCGATCGCACAAGAGAGGCCCTCGGCACTCGCCGTATGCGGACTCTACCATCGCCGGCACAGGGGGGGGTCGGAGGCCGCGGAAGAGGAGCCCTGAGGGCGTGTCGGGAAAGCCAGGCATCGGAGGACAGTTGTTTCACAGCTCGCATAGACTGCCCGCCCTTCTCCCCTCTCCGCTTCCCACCGCGCCGTCCCATCCGGGACCTCTGCCGTGTTCCCGCGGCGGCAGGTGAGCGCCCGGCCGCGGCCCCGGCCCGCCCCCCCCTTCTCGGCGGTGGCGGCGGCCGGCGGGGAGGCGCCTGCGCGCAGTAATGGCAGCGCGGTGAGCAGGGACGGAGCTGACAGCCGCCGCCGCCCACCCTTCTCGCCGGGCTTCGTCCTGCGCGCCCTCGGGCTGTCTCCCACCCCTGGCCCCTGCCCCGCGTCCTGCCTCTGCAGCAGGTAACCCGCTGAAGGCCCGGAGCCGGCTGCGGGCACCGGGAAACTTCCCTTCCCGGTTAGTGGGTGGCGGGGCTGGGGCCGGGAGAGGAGTTGGGGGCACGGAGGGGGAGGGGAGCGATGGAGGGGCGGCTGGGGACCGGGTGTCCTGTGGGTGACCCCGGCTCCAGGAGCGCCAGCCCCGGAGCCCGGTCGCCCCCGGACTGCATCCTGGGCCTCCCAAGCCGGTCTTGGCCGCCCCTCCCTCGGCCTCATTTTCCTCCTAGGGAGGGAAGGTGCGAGTGCGTGTTCTCTGCTTATTTACGTCCTCACGCGGGCACAGAGCTCTGTGTGTTTGCTGGGGGCCGGGGGGGCGGCATCAGTCTCTTATATCATTACTACGAGTGTTTTCACTTTTGTTTCCGCAGACAGCGAAGATTGATAGCTCTGGGGAGTAGTGTCCTATGTGCATGCTAGACCTGTCTCACCACTTAGGGTTTGGTGAAATTAGATCCTTAGACTCTCTTAAGAGCACTTAGTTACACACCAGGGAGTCTGCACCAGTCCCCATCACCCCGCAAATACGTGCATATACATAAAACATTTGCGAGTTGCAGGCTGTTGTCGTTAAATCCTCTCCTTTTCCCAGGGATTACTATTACCAGTTGAAGGACAGTACCTTGGAAGTTAAAATTTTGACAATATGGTAAAAACTATTAACATTCGCTACAGACTGTTTGACTTTACAGTGTAAGCATCTTTGAACTAGACCTGTCCCAAATCTTCACTCATAGTAAGGTATGGGAAATAAGCACTTAGTTCTCATTTACTACCGACTATGTAATAGGCATTTAAAAACACTCAAAAGACTGCTCCCTCCTTTTTACAATCTCACAGTTCTTTCCAAAACAGACAGTTGAACAAATTGTTTATATTTTGCCTCTTTTGCTCAAATATAGTGTTTGGAAGACCCTTCCAAAAGAGTCAGAGATGAAATAGCAGATGTACACAGGTTTTTTTTTTTTTTTTTTTTTTTGCGGTACTTGGGCCTCTCACTGTTGTGGCCTCTCCCGTTGCGGAGCACAGGCTCCGGACATGCAGGCTCAGCGGCCGTGGCTCACGGGCCTAGCCGCTCCGTGGCATGTGGGATCCTCCCGGACCGGGGCACGAACCCGTGTCCCCTGCATCGGCAGGCGGACTCTCAACCACTGCGCCACCAGGGAAGCCCCCGTACACAGTGTTTGGAGTTAATCTCCGCCCCCCCCCCCCAGATGCTGTTTATAAGTTGGGGGAAAATCTCTATAGTGTGCATGCACAAAGTATGTGAAAAATACCTTTTCTATGTCTTTGAATGTTCACATGCATCTGAAATACTCTTACTTCACTCTCCACCCTTTGGTGATTTTTTCAGTGTTTTATGTGGAAAGGTAGTTTATTTGTGTTTTTTATCTTCACCAGTCTGTCACTAAATGAAATGCTGTGGACCTTCTTTAAAGTCAGTTTTGCCTTGTCTAACAGTTCAATATTTATTAAGCACCTGATTTGTATGCCAAGCATTACTGGAAGCATTAGGGATACAACCAACATGAAATTTCTGCTTTCCCGGAGCTTCAATTCTGGGAGGTAAGGGAAAGTCAGAAAGTAATTAAGAAATAAAAGCAATTTCAGAGAATCATAAGTGCTATAAAGGAAGTAAAGTAGGGAGTTGTAGTGACTGCGACAGACTGCTTCCGATGCTGTGGTCAGGAAAGACCTGTCTGAGGTGACTTTTGACCTGATATCTGAAAAGTGGGAAGGATTTAGCCTTTGGAAGTCTGAGGGAAGAGTGTTCCTGTCTGAGGGAACAGTAAATGGAAATCCCTAGAGGTGGTTTCAAGCTTGGGTTCGGCAAATTGAAAGAAACTCAGTGAAGGTGGGCTGGGACCCTCGTGAGAGAGAAGAGGTTAGGTGGTGGTAGCCAGGGGTCAGGTCATGTGAGGTGTGTTATCCAAAGGAGTTTGTTTGGCTTTTATTCTTAAAGTACATTGAAAAGCTGTTCCCTTATTGTGAAGCTGGGAGTGATACGGTCTGGTTTACAATCTGACTGTGAAGGAGATTGGATAAGAGAAGAATAGCAGGGTTACCAGTGAGAAGGCGGTGGCAAATTTGAGTAGTGACTGGAGTCAAGTAAAAAAGATTTTGAGATATATTTTATAGTTAAAGGTAGTGATTTGGCATGATTGGATGGGAATGCAGTTGGTTGGGACAGGGGTGACTCCTGGGTTTGGGGCGTCATCTGGGGCGTGGTGATGCCATGTATTGAGATGGGGAAGACGTGAGGGAAGCAGGTTGTTATATGGGGATAGGGTTGGAGGGGACATATTACATAGGACCTGTTAGATGTTCATGTGGAGTTGAGAAGCAGGCAGTTGGATATACACGTCTGGAATTCAGTGGAGAGGTTAGGGAGTCCTTCGTTCATTCAAAAAATATTTTTCAAGTACTAGCTGTGGACTAGGCGGTGGGGATGTATAGTAGTGAAAAAGTAGACAAGAATCTCTGCCTTCGTTGGATTTAAATTCTAGTGAGAGAGAGATGGGGAGTCATCCGCCTTTATCTGTTGGTTTATTATAATTATGTTTGGATAGAAACTACATTCACCTGATTCAGAATTTGAAATGTTTGATGGGATATAGAATGAAAATCTCCTCTATTTCTTGTCCCTGCAGTTTTGTCAAGGCCAAATAGGTTAGTGGTTTCTTACTCATCTTTCCAAAGATGTATTTTGTGCACATGTAGGCAAATGTGTGTAGATTCTTCTCCCCACTCGGCAAAAGTGGAAGCATACTTTCCTTGCTTTGACATCTTGTATTTTTAAGAGTATTAAATAGTATTTAAAAGTTATGAAGCAAGGGCTTCCCTGGTGGCGCACTGGTTGCGAGTCCGCCTGCCGATGCGGGGGACGCGGGTTCGTGTCCCGGTCTGGGAAGATCCCACGTGCCGCGGAGCGGCTGGGCCCGTGAGCCATGGCCGCTGAGCCTGCGCATCCGGAGCCTGTGCTCCGCAACGGGAGAGGCCACAGCAGTGAGAGGCCCACGTACCGGAAAAAAAAAAAAAAGTTATGAAGCAATATGAGACCACCTAAAGAAAGAATGTAGCAAGAAGAGGAGACAGTCCTGGGGCACTGCAACATTTTCTAATTTGGTCCCTGCCCTCTTTGAGTTTGGGACCTGTAAATGTGGAGTTGTTTAAAGAGCTGTTACTATTATTTTTTTAAAATAAATTTTATTTATTTATTTATGGCTGTGTTGGACTTCGTTTTTGTGCGAGGGCTTTGTCTAGTTGTGGCAAGCGGGGGCCACTCTTCACTGCTGTTCGCGGGCCTCTCACTATTGCGGCCTCTCTTGTTGCAGAGCACAGGCTCCAGACACGCAGGCTCAGTAATTGTGGCTCACAGGCCCAGTTGCTCCGAGGCATGTGGGATTTTCCCAGACCAGGGCTTGAACCCATGTCCCCTGCGTTGGCAGGCAGATTCTCAACCACTGCGCCACCAGGGAAGAACTGTTATTTTTGTGAGGCTTTTTACAGAAGTTTGCACTATTTGTGTGTGTGTGTGTGTGTGTTTCACCTTATCTGCCTGTTTTCTTTATATGCTAAAATAATGTTTGATTATGATTGAAAGCAGCGTTTTCATGTATGTACTGTCAGTTAAATTCAAGTAAATTAATGACAAGATCAAGCCCTTGAATGTTAATATTTTGCAGAAGTTTGGCTGATGTTAAAACTTAGAAAAACAAGCAGAAATTTGGAATGTTATCATGAGACATAACAAGTTATTGATACTTGAGATGTATGACTGAATTCTCTCTCAGTAACCAGTTAATAATCAAACTATCTGTTCAGAGTGATCTGGCTCTTTGCCTGGGTTTGAATCTTAACAGTAATGTTTCTATTGCATTGCAGATGTTAGCATAATCCTTGTGTTATTATCTTAAAGAATACAGACCTTCCCCGATTTACGATGGTTTGACTTACAATTTTTCAACTTTATGATGGTACAAAAGTGATATGCATTCAGTAGAAACCATACTTTGAATTTTGAATTTCGATCTTTTCTTGGGCTAGCAATATGGAGTATGATAATCTCGTGATGCTGGGCAGTGAGCCTCAGATCCCAGTCAGCCGAGCAATTACAAGGGTGAACAGCCAATATACTTACAATCATTCTGTGCCCATACAACCATTCCGTTTTTCACTTTCAGTACAGTAGTCAAAAAATTACATGAGATATTCAACACTTTATTATAAAGTAGGCTTTGTGTTAGATGATTTTGCCCAACTGTGGACTCATGTAAGTGTCCTGAGCACGTTTAAGGTAGGCTAGGCTAAGCTATGGTGTTCGTAGGTTAGGTATATTAAATGCATTTCAACCTAACGATATTTTTAACTTCCGATGCGTGTAGTGGGATGTAACCTGATCTTAAGTTGAAGAAGATCTGTATATAGATTCAAACTATGTTACTACTGTGTATTTGGAAAGGCCTGTTGGAGATACTAGAACAGTGAAGTTCCTTTGATTCTTAAGTTTTGAGACAATGAGTAGTGTTAAGATCATGATATTAGCATCTGCAACAACTTTGGGGTGCAGTTAAACCCTGTTGATTGACCTGGAGGAGGGGAGGTGGAATATTCTGTAAGTTGCTTTAAGCTTTGTTATTTTGAAGAATTAAAAAAATCAAGACTTACTGTGTTTTCTACTGAATTTATAATACTTTTTATATTGGTTGGCATTTTGATTTTCAGTTAGCTGTCTTTAGCCAGATAACTTCCTATGTAAATTGATCTACCTCTTTTTTTTCTGAGATTTTTTTTCATTTATGAACTGTTTTGTTCAGTTTGATTCTTGTGGTTATTTTTGTTATTGTTACTTCCTTTTTTTCTTTTTTGTCTGAGATAAGTAAGCAGCTAGTTTCTAGGTTGGAGAAATATAATCTTTGGTAGAAAATATTTAATATTTCTTTTTGAAGCATTAGACACTAATTACTATGAAACGTGTGGTGAACGTATTAAGCCTACTTAAACTCTGTAAATGTATAGATGTTAATGTCCTATTTGAAGATTTTAGTTATCCAAGGGATTTTCATTTATATACTTTAACATTGTAAATGATGTTACTGTTGTTATTTAATCATTGGATTATAGCCTGATTGTGTATGTGTTGGAATTTTTCATCAATCAGGCTAATAGTTTATCATTTTTGTTTCTCTTATCATCTGTATGCTTCTTTTTTTTTTTTTTTTTTTCGGTACGCGCGGGCCTCTCACTGCTGTGGCCTCTCCCGTTGCGGAGCACAGGCTCCGGACCCGCAGGCTCAGCGGCCATGGCTCACGGGCGCAGCCGCTCCATGGCACGTGGGATCCTCCCGGACCAGGGCACGAACCCGTGTTGCCTGCATTGGCAGGCGGACTCTCAACCACTGCGCCACCAGGGAAGCCCTGTATGCTTCTTTTTTTTTTTTTTTTTTTCGGTGCGCAGGCCTCTCACTGTCGCGGCCTCTCTTGCTGCGGAGCACAGGCTCCGGACGCGCAGGCTCAGTAGTTGTGGTGCACGGGCCTAGTTGCTCCGCGGCATGCGGGATCCTCCCAGACCAGGGCTCGAACCCGTGTCCCCTGCATTGGCAGGCAGACTCTCAACCACTGCGCCACCAGGGAAGCCCCCTGTATGCTTCTTGAAGGCAGCATCTCTAGTACCTGGTAGAGAGAGGTCTGAATATTGTAAATACTTAATAAATATCTATTAACTCAATGACTTAAGTCCTGTTCCAAAGTAGATTGCTTTTCGAATAGTGAAATGTTGGATTTACCCTGTATAGATATTCCTTGAATTTCTCAACTTTGTTTTACTTCAGTTGAAAAAAAGTACAGGATACTTAAAATTTTATTTATTTATTTATTTAGTTTTGGCTGCACTGTGCAGCATGTGGAATTTTCGAATCTGTGCCCCCTGCAGTGGAAGTGTGGAGTCTTAACCTCTGGACCACCAGGGAAGTGCCCCCAATTTTTTTAAATGTTGGAGTAATTTTAGACTTACAGAGAAGTTGCACAAATAGTACAGAGAGCCCAAGTATACTTTTCCCCCAGCTTGTTTTAATGTTAACAGCTTAAGTAGCCAGAGCACGATGATCAAAATGAGGAAAATTAACATTGTTACAATACTGTTTTTTTTTTTTTTTTTTTTTTTTTTTTGTGGTACGCGGGCCTCTCACTGTTGTGGCCTCTCCCGTTGCGGAGCGCAGGCTCCGGACGCACAGGCTCAGCGGCCATGGCTCACGGGCCCAGCCGCTCTGCGGCATGTGGGATCTTCCCGGACCGGGGCACGAACCCGCGTCCCCCGCATCGGCAGGCGGATTCTCAACCACTGCGCCACCAGGGAAGCCCAGCATTGTTACAATACTGTTAATTAAACTACAGAGCTTATTTGAATCTCACCAGTTTTTCTGTAATGTCCTTCACCTCTTTCAAGATTCAATCCCGGATCAGACACAGCGTTTAGCATGTGTCTCCCTAGTCTCTTCTGATCTGTGACAGTCTTTTCTCATCTTCCATCACCGTCATGCATGTGATGAGTGTGGTCAGTTATTTTGTAGAATGTCTCTCAACTTTGGTTTGTCTGATGTTTTCTCACAGTTAGATTGAGGTTGTACATTTTTGGCAGGAATACTAGAGAAGTGATGCTGAGTCCTACTCAGTGCATCACATCACAGGATACAGGGTGTCAGTATATCCTATTAGAGGTGATGTTGACTCTCATTAAGGTCATGTCTGTTAAATTTCTCTGCTTGTAAAGTTACTGTTTTTCTCTTTGTAATTACTGGATATCTTGGGAGAGATTGAAACTGTGCAGAAATCCTGTTCTCAAATTTTTGCCCATTCATTGCAGCATCCTTTGGTAGTTTGTTTTTTTTTTTTGCAGTACACGGGCCTCTCACTGCTGTGGCCTCTCCCGTTGCGGAGCACAGGCTCCGGACACACAGGCTCAGCGGCCATGGCTCACGGGCCCAGCCGCTCCACAGCATGTGGAATCTTCCCAGACTGGGGCATGAACCCGCGTCCCCCGCATCAGCAGGCGGACTCTCAACCACCGCGCCACCAGGGAAGCCCCGCTTTGGTAGTTCTTGCTTGTAATAATTATTATAGTAGTGTTCACCTGATGGCAATTTTATATTTTTCTCATTTCCTTCTACACTTATTAATTGGAATTCTTCTGTAAGGGAGAACTGTCCCTTCTCCATATTTGTTTATTCTGTAATTTGTTTGTATCAGTGTTGAGTCATAGATATTTGTTTTACTCTATGGTTTATAATTTAATTCTATCATTATTTATTTTATCGCTCAAATTGTTCCACTATGGCTTTCAGGTTAGCTCTTTGTCTTTTGGACATCCCCCATCCTCTTTAGGAAAGCACTTCCTGTTTTCTGGCATCATAAGATGTCCAGCCTCGTATTTTCCCTGCTGCAGCCCTGGAACCAACCAATCACTTCTCCAAGCTCTGGTTCCTTCTATTGGAGAATGGTATCTAGAAACCAAGATCTGGATGCTATGTGTGCTCATTGCCACTGGGGTGTCATTGCTCCTAGGCCTGCTCAGTGAGCAGAACTAGAACTATATATGTATACTAATCCATGCATACACAAACATCTGTGTTTATTTCTATATCTTTTTATCTTTGTGTGTGTGTTAAAAACCATGAGTTCATACTGATAACTCTGATTCCAGTCAAGCACTATAGCATTTACACTAGCTGTCCCCTTTTATTTATGACTACTCTTTTCTGACACAAATAGAGCATACTTTCCTAATAGTCATAATAATGTATGTAGTATAAAGTTACCAAAATAATGAATCCAAGGTTTTTAGATATATGTGACTTAATTTCGCTCTCAGAATAGGATAACAAATATTGCAAGTCATTGGGTTGTGCAAAGAGAGGATAATTAGAGTAACCCTTTTTAATATTTGGATGGAAGGTCAGACCTAGAAAAAAAATGCACTCTTAATGTTTGGATTATTTGTGAAAAGGCTTATTGGTCATAGCCTTGTCTAGCCTACATGCCAAACTGGGCTTGCCTACCCATGAGAGACTCAGACAAATTCAGGTTCTCTAACTCATCCCTGATATGTATATAAGAATTTTTTTTTTAAGGCTAGTTGGTATCTTAGATTCCCTGCCTAGATTGTTAAAAATGGAAAAAAATGAGAAAGCAAGTGAAGAAGACATTAAACTTCATGCTGATAGGAGCGATGTGAAAACTTGGAAAGAAATACTGTCTGTGTAGATGTGTGGGAGAGTCTCAAGTTCATTGAGGAGAGAAGGGTCTTTAATTCTGGTCAAATTAGCTTTATTTTGGAAGCAAATGTCTTCTGTAACTTCTTTGTTGTATTATAAATACATCCCCTACTTACCACTGTCCCCCTTATCTCTTTTTTTTGTAAATAAATTCATCCATTTATTTATTTATCTTTGACTGTGTTGGGTCTTCGTTTCTGTGCGTGGGCTTTCTCCAGTTGCGGCGAGCGGGGGCCACTCTTCATCGCGGTGTGCGGACCTCTCACTGTCGCGGCCTCTCCCTTTGCGGAGCACAGGCTCCAGACGCGCAGGCTCAGCGGCCATGGCTCACGGGCCTAGCTGCTCCGCGGCATGTGGGATCTTCCCGGACCGGGGCACTAACCCATGTCCCCTGTACTGGCAGGCGGATTCTTAACCACTGCGCCACCAGGGAAGCCCTCTCCCTTGCCTTTTTTTGCGACTGAGGTTTTCATCCTGCAGTATACATTTTGCCAACTGGGATGACAGACTGCTGTATTTCTCTTTACTGTTTTTTACACCAATTTCCTCCTTTTTTTTTTTAAGCATACTACTAGAAATTCTTTTTTTTTTTTTTTTTTGAGGTACGCGGGCCTCTCACTGCTGTGGCCTCTCCCGCTGCGGAGCACAGGCTCTGGACGTGCAGGCCCAGAGGCCATGGCTCAAGGGCCCAGCCGCTCGGCGGCATGTGGGATCTTCCCGGACTGGGGCACGAACCCGTGTCCCCTGCATCGGCAGGCGGACTCTCAACCACTGCGCCACCAGGGAAGCCCTAGAAATTCTTAAGTAGGAAAGTCATGTGATGGAGATGACATTTGTGGTGTGGAGCTGTGTGTGTCAAACCTCATTGCAACAGTAAGCTTTGTACCCTGAGCCTCCAACTAACAAAGGTACCTTTTGGCTATAGCTAATGGGTCACACATTCACTACAGTAAGATGAAAGTATTTAGATGCATTCTTGGAGCTTATTTTCATAAGAAATCATGGTAGCATTTTTGGTCAGTGTACACTATAGACAGCCCTTGAAATGGAAAATATTGCAAAGTTAATAATGCTCTTCTGTTGGGTCTTAAGTATTTTCCTTATTTTGTGTATTTAGAATATAACCTGGTCAATAAGCCCCCTGAATGTCATTTTGAGAACTAACTATGGTATGTTGACTTACCTGAAATTTTTTTAGGCCCCAGTATTATATCTTTCTGGTAATTTTTGGAATGCCAAATTTTTATTGCTGGTACTGATCAATACTGAAATAAAAAATTATCATTTGGTAGTTTTTTGGGTTTTTTTTTAAACAAAACAGAGACTCACAACTTTAAGCGTTTAGCCATTTACATTATTGATAATTATACTTTTGGAAGGCAGTTGAAATGTTTATCAGTAGTTAAGCTGTAGTCATACTGATCAGTGTGTTAAACATGGTTATACATTTTACTAAAATAGCTTATACTTCAAATAAAATATCTAATTACGCACCGTCAGTTCTAGACTTAAAATGGAATGTTTTGAGATTCTGTTACTGCTTTACCTGCTGAAATGTAATTATCCAAGTCTCTTTGTATGAAAAATGTCTAAGTGAAGAACTACACAGTATCACTCCAAATTAAAATCCATCTGACCTTTGCAAAGTTATATCTTTTGTATTTCTGCTATTACTAGTAACTTTGTTTTTTAAACATTTTTGAGGTGGGAATTTTGTTAGGCTCTGTTAACACATCATACTTTGGGGCAGTACCATGTTATTTTGGAGCTCTTTCAACCTCGGTACCTAAAACTCACTGGAAAGTTAAGATTTTCAGGAGAAAGGAAAGGCTAGTGACAGGTCACCTTTCAGTGTTCTGAGGAGTGAGGTATGTGTATGAGGAGAAAAACTTAAAAAGCAAAAGAGATTTTAGAACATTGCTATCAGAAATCTAGATAGCTTATCAATTTGATTTTCCTGATTGCTTCTTTATTTTCATCTTTACCTTGGATTACCTAGCTATTCTCTTAGAACTGGTAACCGATTTAAAAAGTCTTTGTTTGTCAAAATATTAGTAAAGTATTTATTGACTTTCATGGGAAGTCAGTGATAAATTAAGAAAGCACAGAGAAGTTTTATTCTTTCTTAAATGATAATTGATAAATACTAAGGATTGTAAGTTAAAAGTCTTTGAAGAATTGTAAGCAGAGTGTATGGTATTATCAGACTTGCATTTTGGAAAGCTTACATTGGCCACAGTATTTGGAATGTAACAAGAGGGCAAAAGAGGATACAGGTGGCTCACTTAGGAGGCAGTAGTTGGGTGAGAGGTGGTGGTTTGGATTAGGCTGATGTCAGTGGGAATGGGAAGTAGTGGTTGGATTCAAGAAATGGTTAGAAGATAGGGTTGATAGGACTTATTGATTGATTTGAAGAAGAGAGTAAGAGAGAAATCAAGAATGATTAATAAAATTTCTACCTTGAGGAGCTAGATGTATGATAATATTTATTAAGATGTGAAATACTGGAAATGGATGGACATGTTGAGTTTGAGGGGTCAGGTTTATTGAGGTATAACTTACACATAGTAAAATTCACCCTAAAAAGATACACAGTTCGAATTTTGACAAACTTATATGGTCACATAACCACCACCACAATCAAGATATAGAATATTTTATCACCCCAGAAGTTTCTTATTTGCTTCTTTGTAGTTCATCCTGAGTCTCTCACAACCAGTGATCTGATGTATGTCCTTATGTTTTTGCCTTTTTCAGCAACCATGCAGTACGTAGCCCAATGGGTCTGTCTGCTTTCACTTGGCTTAATGCTTTTGAGAATCACCCACTGTTGTCCACGTATCAGTGATTTGTTCATTTTAATGCTGAATAGTACACCGTTGTGTGAAAGCACCACATTTTGTTTTTTATTCACTAGTTGATGGCACATTTGGGTTTCTGGGTTTTGGTGGTTATGAATAAAGGTGCTGTAAAATTTTGTGGTTAGGTTTTTCTGTAAGTGTATGTCTTCATTTCTCATCTATAAATAGCCAGGAATGGGATTGCTGGGTCACATGGGAAGTATATGCTTAATTTTAATAGAAACCGCCTAAGCGGTTATTTCATTTTAAATTCCCACCTGCAGCAAATGAGAGTTTCAGTTGCTCCATGTCCTCATCTGCATTTTATACTGTCAGAATTTTTGAGCCATTCTAATAAGTGTATAGTGGTATCTTTTATTTTTTTGGTGGTGGTACGTGGGCCTCTCACTGCTGTGGCCTCTCCCGTTGCGGAGCACAGGCTCTGGACGCGCAGGCTCAGCGGCCATGGCTCACGGGCCCAGCCGCTCCGCGGCATGTGGGATCTTCCCGGACCGGGGCACGAACCCGTGTCCCCTGCATCCGCAGGCAGATTCTCAACCACTGCGCCACCAGGGAAGCCCTATAGTGGTATCTTGTTGAAGTTTTCATATGCCTTTCCCTAATGACTAATGCTGTTGAGCATCTTTGTATGTGCTTACTTGTTATCAGTATTTCTGAACTTTCCATTTGGGTCTTTTGGCCATTTATTAATTGAGTTGTATGTTTTCTTTTGATTGAGCTTTGAGAGTTCTTTATATATTCTAAGTACCAGTCCTGTGTGTGTGTGTGTGTGTGTGTGTGTGTGTGTGTGTGTGTATCCTGTATCAGATAAATATTTTACAAATATTTTCTCTTTAAAAATTTTTTATTGAGGTACAGTTGATATATAGCATCGTATTAGTTTCAGGTAGGCAGTGTAATGATTCGATATTTGTATATATTATAAATGATCCCTATAGTAAATGTAGTTAATATCTATCACCATACATAGTTACAAATTTTTTTTTCTTGTGATGAAAACTTTTAAGATTTACTCTTTTAATAAGTTCAAATATGCAATTTGGTATTATTAACAGTAGTCACCATGTTGTATGTTACATCCCCATGACTTATTTCATAACTAGAAGTTTATACCTTTTGGCCTCTTTTACCCCTTTCACACAGCCCCAGACTCCCTCCTTTCTGGCATTCATCAGTCTGTTCTCTGTACTTATGAGTTCAGTTTTTTGTTTTGTTCCATGCAAGTTTTATCATTGTTTTTTCTATTTCTGTAAAAAATGTCATTTGAATTTTGATAGGGGTTGCACTGAATCTGTAGATCGTTTTGGGCAATATGGGCATTTTAACAAAAATAGTTCTTCCAATCCATGAGCACAGATATCTTTCCTTTTATCTTTTATTTGTGTTGTCTTCATTTTTTTTCATTAATGTCTTATGGTTTTCAGTGTACAGGTCTTTCACCTCCTTGGTTATATTTATTCCTGGATATCATATTCTTTTTGATGCAGTTGTAAATGGGATTGTTTTCTCAATTTCTCTTTTTGATAGTTTGTTATTAGTATATAGAAATGAAGCAGATTTTTGTATATTGATTTTTTGTATCTGTAACTTTACTGAATTTGATTATAGTTTTTACAGTTTTATGGTTAAAAAACTAGGGCTCTCTTTATATAATATCATGTTATCAGCTTTACTTCTTTCTTTCCAATTTGGATGCCTTTTATTGCTTTTTCTTGCCTAATTGCCCTAGCTAGGACTTCCAGTACTATATTGAATAAATACTGTGTGGCAAGAGTGGGCATCCTTGTCTTGTTCCTGATCTTAGAAGAAAAGCTTTCAGCTTCCACTGTTGAGGCAGTTAGCTGTGGGCTTGTCACATATGACCTTTATTATGTTGAAGTGCATTCCCTCTATGCTCACTTTGTGGAGAGTTTTTGTCATAAATGAATGGTGAATTTTGTCAAATGTTTTTTCTGCATTTGTTGAGATGATCATATGATTTTCATTCTTCATTTTATTAATGTGTTCGATGGATTTGTGAACCTTGCATACCTGGAATAAATCCCAGTTGATCATGGTGTATGATCCTTTTAGTGTATTGTTGAATTTGGCTTGCTAAATTTTTTTGAAGATTTTTCATCTGTGTTCGTCAGGAATATTGGCCTGTAATTTTCTTTCCTTGTGGTGTCCTTGTCTGATTTTGGTAGTCTTGATAATGCTGGCCTTGTAAAATGAGTTTGGGAGTATCTCCACCCTTTTTTTCTCTTGGAAAGAACCATCCTAGAGCCCTTTGTTCTGTGTTTGTGTAGACAGGTTGTTTTTAAAATCTGTAAAGCTGCTGTTCTGAAAAATTCCTGTTCCTCTCTCCTGTGTTAGATCCCTCTGTTTGTGGGATTCCAAGTCTTTCTTGGTTTGTTCCATTTCCTCCGGAGGGTGTCTTCCAATAGATTCCTGAGTAAAATGACTTCATGGGAAGTAAATTATTTGATACCACTCTTGATGGAGAATTCTAGGTGATTAGTCATTTTCCCTGAGAATTTTGAAGGCATTGCTTTATATTACCTTCCAGCTTCCAGTGCTGCTCTTGTAAATCTAAAGACTTTATAATTTATATAGTTGTTTTTTTCTCTTCTGAAAACTTACGGAAGCTTTTCTTTACTCCCAGTGTTTTAATATGTCAAAAAGAGGTGCCTTGTTATTTATTTTTAAAATCAAATATTCTGGGTATTCATTATGCCCTTTTAAGTTGGAAAACTAATGTTCATTAGTTCTGGGATATTTTTTCTTTGATAATTACCTCTCATTTTAATTTTCTAGAATCCATATTAATTGAATGTTAGACCTTTTGGGTTAATACTACTTTTTTTTTAAGCTTTCTGATTTCTTTTATGTGCTTCCCCCTTCCCCCCATATTTATGGAACTGTTAATGATGATGAGGGTGAAGATTTTTTTTACCCTTTTATTTTGGAAAATTACAAACATATACAGAAAATGCATATTATAATAATCCCTCATGTACTTATCACTCATTCTCAACAATTATCAATTCATAAACAAGCTGTTTAATTTTGAAGCACATCTCAGACAGCATTTATTACATCCATAAATATTTTGGCATGTGTCTCTGACAGATAAGGACTCTCCGTTTTAAAGCTCTCATAATTATTGTTATAAAAATTATTTTTTAAAGTCATCAAATATCCCGTCAGCTTATAAATTTCCAGGGTTATCATAAATATAATTTTTAAAAAGAGCTTAAATCTAGATCCAAATAAGATCAGTCACACTGTGGTAGATGAATGTGCCTTTTTAGTCTATTTTAGTTCAAATTCCATTCCACATATATGTCTCTCCCACTCTCATTTTCTTTTCTCTCTTTTTCTCTTATGTGTGTGCGTAATTTATTGAAGAAATCTGATTATCCAGTAGTTTCCTGCTGTCTGGATTTTGCTGACTTGCAGGTTGATGGTTAGTAATGCTTATATATGTAATATGTATAGCATAGGAGGAATTCAGAAGGTATTTAGTAAACAGTAGTGAAAGATAATGATAATAGTGTAATTTTCTTCTCTTATCAACTAGTATAGCAGTTGTAACTTAAATTGTGTTATTAGTATCTTTAGAAGAAAACCTTGTTAATGTCAATGTAAAAAGAGCTTACTAATTCATAAAAAAAACTATTTAAGTTAAAATTACTGATATTAAACTAGGCACTTCAATTTTGGAGGACTCATCACATATCATATCAAACTTAGTAGAATGAATCCAGATATAGCCAAACAGTGAAATGCTATTAACATTAAAGAAACCCTTGTATATTAAAATGGAATACTTTCCCAAATATACTGTTAAGTGAATATATTGTTAAGTAAGCAGTGTAATACCATTTATGTAAAACAAGTAGAAAAAGACCATCTCTATATTCATTTATGTAAAAAGGGGGAATAACAATATATATGTGTAAAATACCCCCAGACACATATAATATATGCCTCTGGTGATGGGAGCTGGTGACTAGAGCATGGGAGTGAGAGGGAGACTGAGATTTCAGAATTTACAATCATGTAAATATACCTTTTCCCCCCTCCCCTCCACGTTAAATTGCTCCAAAGTTTTTGATACGATTATTTCACCTTAAATGTCTAACAGCTTTATTGAGTTATGCTTCACATCCCATTTCAGTGTACTCTTGAACTGTACAATTCAATGGTTTTTAGTGCATTCACAGGGTTGTACAAACACGATGACAATCAATACTAGAACATTTTCATCACCTAATTAGCAGTCACTTCCCATTTTTCTCCAAGTCCTCTAGCCCTATGCAACCACTAAAATACATCCTGTGTCTGTGGATTTGCCTGTTCTGGATATTTCATATACGTACGTGGAATCCTAAAATATGTGGTCTTTTGTGACCAACTTTATTCACATAGTGTGTTTTCAAGGTTCATTTGTATTGTACAATCTATCAGTACTCCATTCTCTTGTATTACAGAATAATAATCTGTTGTACGGATGTACTGCATTTTATGTATCCATTTATTGCTCGATAGACATTTGAGTTATTTCCACTTTTTTGACCTTTATGAATAATGCTGCTCTGAACATTTGCATCCAGGGTTTTGTGTGGACATGTTTTCTCTTGCATAGGAGTGGAATTGCTGGGTCATATGGTAACTATGTTTATATAAATCACTTTTGTGATTGTTTAACTTACTATTATTGACAGCCATACATTCTTAGAAATGGTGCTCTAAGTGAGAAAATCTAATCTAGGCATCATTTTCAAATGTAATGAAAATTTCGTAAATGTTATTGTCATAAAATATTGTCATAATGTTATCTGGAAACATAAGAAAACATGAATTTTTATTTTTCAATTTTTTTTTATTTGGAGCCTATGATTTATTTTTAGGGGCCATAGGCACAGTACCTGTGTGCCAAAGTGTTAAAAACCCTAACATTGCATGAATGGACCCAGAAGAAAGCTAGAGGAAACTGTAGTAATGTGCGATTTGAACTTCGCAGGTGCTCAGTAGGACATAGTCTCACTGACTGGGGATGGAAGTAGTCCTGACAGGACACCAGGTGTAGGACATGATGTGGCACAGCAGTGAAAACAAGACTCATATGTATTCTTGTGAGTTGTCTGGCAGCGTGAGAAGTGGGGAAGAACAGCGTGGTGGCCGTGGTCTTGTTTCTTTCTTTGCCCTCTCTCTTTCACATCCTTACATAAATTCTCCATGAGTAAGTGATCATTTAAACAATTGAAATAAAATGAAGGCTTCTCTCGCCTTAGTGTCCACATTTTCCACCCATCTAAGAATGGATTATCACTGCACATAAACCCATTCTATCAGAAATCTGTTGGTCTCAGAAGAGAAGTCAATGCCAGTCTGATTCTGCTAAAACTTCAATAAAGCTAAAAGGTAATCTGTGCAACCATTAAAATAATTTATAAGCAGGGTGTTTAGTATGATTCTATTTTTATAAGGGGGGAAACGAATGTGAAGCAGACAGTGACAGCTTTCTGATAGACAGTTACAGAATAGTCCCTACCTTGAAGAAACACTCAAGATAATCACAGTTGAGCATGATTTAATCCTCTAATACAGGTTAAACATAGAATTCTCAAGTAATGCATAAGAGGGCACCTTACCTAGCTTACGTGGGCCCAGAAAATTTCTTGAAAGCAGATATTCTGGGCCAAGGCTGAACTATCAGTAGGAGTTAGGGAAATGGGTGGAAAGGGGGAGGCAAGGAGAAGAGAAGAATTTTAGGTACAGAAAACAATGAGGATAAAAGGCAGGGTGTGTGAATCAGCCTGTGTGTTCAGTGACCTCTAAGCAGAGAATTTACCAGATTATGATGTCAAGGAAGGGAGTCCCATGAGAAGAGCAAGTGGAGAGGTGCTTTAAGTCCAAGGTCAAACCATGGAAGCTTGGTGGGCCATGTTGCCAATGAGCTTAAACCGGATGCTGTCTATAGTGGACAATCACAAACCGCTTTCAGAACCAGAGTGACGTGGTCAGCTCTGTGGTTTACGTAGGTTATTTTTGTTTCTGAGCGCCAGATCCAAGAATCTCACCTTGAAGGTCAAGAACTTTGTTTATTGACCACTGTATCCTCAGCCTAGTACAACGCCTGGCATGTATCTAAGTATTTACTAAGGATGTTAGTAAGGCAGTATAGTTGTATATTGCAGTTGAGGGCACGGGTTGCAGCGTGGGTCGGAATAGCTCCGTGACCTTTAGCAAGTTTCTTAATCACTCTGTGATCAGTTTTCTTATCTAGAAAATGGGGAGAACATTGGGCCCTACCTAACCAGTTTGTTGGGTGGATTAAGTGAATTTATATAAAGCACTTAGATTTGTGTTTGGCTCGTAGTAAGTACTGTGCAAATATTAACAGTTGTTAGTATTTCTTTGATAAAGATTAATACACATTGGAACTGCTGAGGGCCTGATCTCAGAGCATTCATAGGGTTGCACAGGAATGGATGGATTTAAGAAATACTGAGTAACACAGTTAGATAGGATGTGTGAATAAGGGTGAGATGGAGTTAAGGTTAATTTTCTGATTTAGAGCTAGAACTTTAGGTTTCCCCCTTCCCCCAGTATGTACACACACACACACACACACACACACACACACACACACACACGAGGAACTACTACTAATCCATTCTCGGTAGTTAGAGGAAGTTTAAGGCTTGTAGGTGGAGTCCCTGGTGTGTTAAAGAAAGAGGGTTGATTTAGTGTGGCACATCCTCTTTTGGGTTTTTGTTTGGCTTCTCTGATTCTTTTTCTTCCCTTCCTTGGACTCCTCTTGAGTTCTTTTCTTCACTGGACAGAAACATAAGAAGGGCCCAGGGCCACCGCCAGTTTGTGGGCCGGGACCGTGCAGCTGGTCTCCTCCCCTTGTCTCTTTTTTCCTTTCTCTCTATGCATTCCCCCCTTCTCCCCACTGTCTCCCTACCTCCTTTTTTCCCACAGCGGGACACAGGAGGGAGAATGTTTCCTCCTTGTTTGGCCCTGGCTACAGATTAGCTTGGTGCTTCACAGTCCTAGTAACGAGGGAAAACTTTAGGGAGGATGTGAAGGCATGTGCCAGAAAAGTGCTCTCTTGTGCAATTAAATTTAACTTTAAGAGGTTTCTCTTTTTTTTTTTTTTTTTTCAATACGCGGGCCTCTCACTGTTGTGGCCTCTCCCGTTGCGGAGCACTGGCTCCGGACGCGCAGGCTCAGTGGCCATGGGTCACAGGCCTAGTAGCTCCGCGGCACGTGGGATCTTCCCGGACCAGGGCACGAACCCGTGTCCCCTGCATTGGCAGGCGGTCTCTCAACCACTGCGCCACCAGTGAAGCCCTCTCTTTTTAATTCTGTTCTTCTGGTGTGATATTGAAAAAGATTTGGAATCTAGTTAAACTGATGCTCTAGGAAAATAAACCCTTTAATTGTCTTGTGTTTTCTCATATATGGCCTCAGTCTCCAGTTTAAGGAGTGCAAACCACAAGGATTTGGGGCCAAAACCTTTTTATTGAGTACCTCTTGTGCATTTCTCATGATGGAAGTTAACTTTTTTTTTTTTTTTTTTTTTGCGGTACACGGGCCTCTCACTGTTGTGGCCTCTCCCGTTGCAGAGCACAGGCTCCGGACGCGCAGGCTCAGTGGCCATGGCTCACGGGCCCAGCCGCTCCGCAGCATGTGGGATCTTCCCGGACAGGGGCATGAACCCGTGTCCCCTGCATCGGCAGGCAGACTCTCAACCACCGCACCACCAGGGAAGCCCCGAAGTTAACTTTTTGGCTCATTAGGTCCCAGCTTCTTTCTCTCAGCAAATTAAATGAGGCTTCTCAATCTTTGGACCACCCTGAGTTATAAATAATTTGTGCTAAAAGCTTTTTATTTCCTAGAGTTTGCAGTGAATGCAAATATTCTGTGGAATTCCTTGTCTGGATAGTCATGAAAAGATGGCAGCCAGTGTTTATTGTTCTCACCACATGCCAGGTTCTGGTCTCACCCCTTCCGTGCAGCATGCTGTCTAGTTATGTGGAGCTTTAGAAACAAGTAACTGACCTTGTAGAATTCATGCTAACGTTACCGTTGTTTTTAATTAACAGATTTCAACACTAAACTTGCACAATGTCTTTGAAACCAAGAGTAGTGGATTTTGATGAAACCTGGAACAAACTCCTCACGACAATCAAAGCTGTGGTCATGTTGGAGTACGTGGAGAGAGCAACATGGAACGACCGCTTCTCGTATCCTTCCAGTGGCATGGATGCCTGCACTGATCAGCATGCTAGGTTCATAAGCTTGTTGAAAAGTGACAACAGGTTTAAGCTTTCCTAGGTGGAAGAACATGCCAGTGTGACTATTTTCAAATATATTATTGTTCACATTTCCAAGTTCATTGCCCGTATGTGGCAGTCAACAATCTTTGATTACCTTTTGCTCAACAAATACTTTACCGAGCACTTAGTATATGTCAGGCACTACTTTAGGCTTTGGGAGTATATTTGTGAACAAAACAAACTACTTTCCCTTCATTCTACTAAAGGAAATAGATATTAAATGGTTGTAAAACACAAAACCTGATGCCAGTGCTTCTAATAACAGGTTACATCCCGTGGGGGGAAGTAAAGCAAAGCGAGGGCCTGAGCGTGGTTGGAGTGCGTGTGTACGCGCCTCTCTAGATGGTGGTCAAGGAAGGCCGCCTTTAGCGAGGATGGCGATGCTTGAGCAGAGGCTGGAACAGAGGGAGGGAGCAGGTCGCACAGAAACCTGGGGCGGAGTGTTCCAAGCAGAGAGCAAATAGCAAATTCAGTGGCTATGAGATGGAAACGTTTCTTATTTGGGTTTTCTACATTTGTGAATTAGAGGTTTTATATGAAAATATAAATTTGTGATTTTCCTAGGACAGTCTGAAACCTGCTGTCCTGCATTCCTACATGACAGCAATCTTTTTTAAAAAAAATACATATATATATAGACACACACACACATACACACACTGTATGTGATGTGTATAATGTATGTATATTATTATAATGTTATTAATAATATTATTATATATATATATACATTATATATGTAAAAAACACGGTGCAACCTCCAGCACCCAGGATATATACTCTGGCACCAGAGGAAAAAAACCACAGTATTACAATACTGTAGTTTCTTAGTATTGGGGAGGTTAAAGGGGTCTTTAGGAACCCTCAGCCACAGGTAGCTGGAGCAGAGCGGTGGGTGGCAGCCTCGTCAACTCTGCCCAGTGTTTGCCAGGGGCCGTGGCTGGGAGGGCCTGGGGACGGCCTCTGCCCTGGCAGACTCCCGACCCGCCTCCGTCTTCCACCACAGGGACCACCACACACGCCACATTCCAGGGCAAAGAAAGGACGTAGGGTCGAGGCCTGGTCTCTGGGTCTAAGTGCCATGGCAGTGCCCCAGGGCCCTGAAGGAGGCCTTGTGGACTGGGTGGACACTGTAGGAACCAGAGAGTCTTTCCCCCCAAAGGGAAGGTGAGATGTGAAGGTATTATCACCAGAGTGCGTGTGGAGGTTCCGAGTCCTCTCACGCGCAGTGCCGCCCTCTCCAGCAGTGTCCTGGGGCTGAAGGATGGCTGCCCTCACTGTGCGAGGCATGTGTTCTCTAGAAAAGCTTGGATTTCATAAGACAGTGATTCAGCTTGTTCTCAACGCCTAATCTAATTGTCAATAGTAAACTGAATGTTGATGCAAGAACAGTGAAGTTCTTTGAATTCATTACAATTGCAGTTGTCAGTAAGATACATTTGTTAGGGTGCCTATGTTCTAGGCACTACAGATACAGAAAATGATGGTAACATTTCTAGAAGGCTTCAGAGTTTGCAAAGATCTTTTATACTTTTAATATAAAAACGAGCCTATAAGATCAGTGCGGCAGATATAATAGATGAGGAAACTGATGCTCAGAGGCGAAGGGACTTGCCCCGGGTTATGCAGGTCATTCGTGGAGCACAGACTTGCATACAAGATGTCTAACATCTAATTTCCTGTACTTTCCATTGTATCTAGATGATAATTGTTATGGAGTCTGCCTTTGAAGAGCTTATTTTTGAATTAGTCTCTTAAATTTTTTTTTTTGAACATCATGAATTGTTTTTGGTGGGAATCAGTAAAAACTGAGAAAGTGTTAAAGGTTACTTGTGTGTTAATGAGGTTGGGCTAGGCACGTACTCAGGTACTTTTTTTTTTAACTTTATATAAAAACTTTTAATTGTGGGAAAACAGAATTAAATGGAAGATAAAGTGATTTATTCAGTATGATGTCAAATTTGTTTAAATGTGTTTGTTTTTCAAATTTTTTAATTTTTTTAACATCTTTATTGGAATATAATTGCTTTACAATGGTGCTTTTAACGCTGTTTTAACTAAAATAATGAGCAGAGAGAGGAGAGAAGGAGTTGGTCATAGAAGATTACAAGAAAAGAGAAAATGAGCATAAGGTAAAGAAAATAGAGTCATTAAATGTGTTCTTATTCTTCTAGAGAATATACAGTTAATTGCTGGTTTATAAATGGTTTGAGATAGCTGACTTCCTTTGAAAGTGCCCCTTCAGTTACTGATATTTCTAAGATGTTTACTGTTTGATCCATCTAAGATGGTTCAGTTACTCTTGCCCTGATCATGAGTTTTCTCCTCCTCCCCTGAAATAAAAAGTATCTACAAAAACAGTAAACTGAGGAGTGGAATATCATTTTAAATTTTATTGTGAAAAAAGTAGCATTTTATTATGATTTTATTTATTATGTAAAATAATGTTCCTAATTGTTCTAAAGCCAGATTCCCTCCTTTTCCCTGTTATTTTGCCCTAGAATATAAGGTTGACATCTTGATACTCATATATTTTAGGTAGAAATTTTAGAGGCTATAAATCTTTAATATTTTGAAACTGGAAAAAAGCCCTCCCTACAAATTGTTCACCACCGTATATTAGTGCTTGATCTTTTACAAAGCATTTTTTGAGGTATATGAAATATAATACGTACATAAGTAAGATATACATGTAGAGCTGAGCAAATAATTATAAGGCAGACACCTGCATTATCACCACACAGGTTAAGAACTAGAACACTGCTGGCATCCACCAACCTTCCCCCACCAGCTTCCCCTTCCAGTTCACAAGCCTGCTCCTTTCCCTTGGAGGTAACTACTATCATATTATTCTCTTGTTTTTTTTAAAGAACAGCATAATTGCTTATATATACAGCCTTAAACAATATTGGTTAATTGTGTTTTGAACTTTGTATAAATGGAATCATACTGTGTACATTCTTTTGTGTCATAATTTTCTTTCAACATATAATGCATGTGATTAATTTGTTACAGATGACCTTGTAAAATATATGTTATTAGCCCATTTTACAGTTGAGAATATAGTGGCCCAAGAGGGTTAAGATGACTTCCTGATATTGTAGGCTAGATGCTGGGATAAAAATGCTCAAGTCTCCTTATACACTTGAAGTGGGTATCAAAGAAGCCTGGTCTGCCAGCTGAAGCGTTTAACATGTGTAAGTATGGAACTTAATGAACCCCTGTCTACAAGATTTTTACTAAATATAACCTCTGTAAGGGCACAGATACCTGTCCGTTCTGTTCACTGCTGTATTCCCAGTATCTGGTACATATAGACACCTATAGCCAATATTTGCTGAGTGAATAGCTACTGTCCACTGAATGCCACGAAGCATACTGTACAGATGAAAGAAGTAGCATTAATATTTAACTATTTCTCTTATTGTGTGGATAAGAGGGCTCTTAACCCTCATCCTAACTAAATGTACTGGGTCCAGTTATGTATGCAAGGCATTCTGGTTGGTAGATAATGTAAATAGAAGACATCAGTGTTTTCTTTTGATGCATAACAAATTGCTACAAATGTGTAGTGACTGAAATTTAGTGTTTCACTCTTTTATTGTCTCCCAGTTCTGTAGGTCAGAGTCTATGGTGTGAGGTCCCGGTTTCCTACTTGACTTTTGGCTGGGGGCGGCTCTCATTGACTTACGATCACTCTCCAGTTGTTGTGTGTGACCCCCTTCCATCTTCACAGCCAGCAGTGGAGTGTCAAGCCTTTCCCCTTCTGCAGCTGGTGCAGGGGGCAGGGGCTGGTAGGGATCTGCCTTTGAAGGGCTCATGCGATTAGATTAGGCCCATCAGGAAAGTCCAGGATAATCTTCCTATTTTAGAGCCAACTGATTAGCAATCATAACTGCAGCTGCCAAGTCCCCTTGCCATGTAAAGTAACTGGGTGTGCTTTCTTATATTCACAGTCCCAGGGGTTAAGGAGGGAAGTCTTGAGAGGCCATTTTTAGAATTCTGCCTAACACAAGTAATAATGATGCTCTATAACAGAAGCTCTGTGACAGCTTCGGTGCAGTCTAGGGTCGTTTGGGACTTACCCTGTAAGAGGTATATCAAATGCTTATGATATGATAGAGGTTAGATGTAGATGTACATTTACTGTTTGCTTCCCTGGGTTGGAGTTCTTTGGTTCTTTTGGTTTACGGTTGACCCTTGAACAACACAGGTTTGAACTGCACAGGTCTGTCCATACTCAGATTTTTTTCAATAGGTATACTGTCGGTCCTGTGACCACGGATATGGAGGGCTGACTGTAAGGAGCTCCAGCCTGCTCGGATGTTGGTATCCACAGGGGGTACTGGCACCAATCCTCTGTGGATACTGAGGGACAAGTGTACTGGTATTTGTGGTTTTCTGCCTTTTGGTGGCTGTTAGGACAATTCCTGAACCCCAGCAGTGTAATATAGACGGTCTCCTACGTAAGGACAAGATAGATTCTAGTGAATAAATGGTTTTATGTATAAGTCCATAGTGACTCAGTGAGGGGTTATTTAAGATTGCTGCCCTGAATGTAATTCTCCCAGATAGGAAAACCTGGCTCTAAAACTGTTGTCTTTATTTCAAATACATATTCTATGAGGAGTCTTTTTCAAACATAGAACAATTTTGACTGCATTGAAAAATGTTGAGGTGGGAAATCTCCATCCTTGATGATCTTCACAAGTGTTAGAAGGAGGACCTCTTAGTAAGTAACCTTGGCATCTACACTTAGCAGCCCATCAGTCTTTCTTAGATTGTGTGGATTGTATCTGTACTCATCCCTGGTTGGTGCATCAGTAACAGTTTCACTCCCTTCTTCTAAATTAAATCAGAGTTCTTTTATTTAATGAGTCATTTTTTTATCCTTGCTAATTGATGATTTTATAGATACTCCTTTTTTTACCTGTCACATTTTTATTTTTTCTCTTAAGAAATGTCAATAAAATTTTTCATTTTTTATAGTTTTAGTTTGTATTGTCAGTTCTTTTTTGATCATTATTTTACCGTTTTCAATTTTAAGGTAATCTTTACTTTTATTCCCATTGCAAAACATTATTTTGACCCACTATGCAGTAGAGTTAATAGTGTTAAAACTAAAAATTAAGCCCAAGCATAGGAAGCATCTTTTAATAGAGAAAATGAACTAAAATAAGTAATTTTGCTGCTGACCAGCACTGTCTTTTGGTTGTAACAGAGTTCAGAGCTCTTGCTCCTGAACACATTTTGTTTCTGACTTTGAGAATTTGTAAGTGGAACGTTCGTACATACAGGTATCTTTCTATTCCGGCTCCCAGAGAAGGTGACTTGGAGAAGAGAGTGTTTAAATCTAAATCTGACCACCTACATTATTTCCCATTTTTGGTCTTTTAAAGTATCTTGTCTATAACCAAATCATAATTGAATGCTGGAGGGTTGAAAAGTGCTCCTCTTGGGTGCTCTTCCCAAGGTCTAATCATTTCCAGAGTGGTGGGTATTTGAACAGGTTAAAGAAAAAGAACATATTTAGGTATATCTTTTAGGCAGTTGAGTGAAATTATTCAGTGAGACTCCAAACTATGCTGAGTTAAAATATTCATATAAAAATTTTATTAAGGTGGACTCCATTAAAAACAATACATGAGTACATTCTCACTGAGGAAGAGTCAAACAATATATAAGTCCTGTATGTGGAATGACATGGGGAAGTCTCCATGGATTCCTACCTTGCACAGATCCCTTTCCCTCAGCAGAGAGAAGGGAAGCCCTATTAGGTGAATTTTGCTGGTCATTTTTGTTTACATATACATGCAGTGGCTATATTGAGACATTAACTTTGTTGATGTTAAACATTTGAGCACATAATTAGCATATCCTGTTGAAATTATGGTACTGAATTGCTGATTTTTCAGTATCAAGTAGGTTGTGTATTCTAGAAATGTGTGTATATGGCTTAAGGGAAGATTAGAGGAGCAAATATCATCATCATGTTGGATGGAAGTTCTGGAAGTAGGTATTCAGAACTTAATAAATGTATCACTTCTGATTGTTGATCTAGAGCCTGGCCAAATTTAGTCATTTAAAAAAATTTTCTTTTTTCTTTTTTTTTTTTTTTTTTTTGGCAGTGCTGTGTGGCTTGTGGGATCTTAGTTCCCTGAACAGGGATTGAACCCAGGCCCGTGGCAGTGAAAACTCCGAGTCTTAACCACTGGACTGCCAGGGAATTTAAAATAATTTAATTTAATTTATTAAGTATGATATACATACTGACTGGTGAATGTAGAGGTGAATTCTCACAAAGTGAGCACACCTGTGTACCCAGTAAATAGAGTGCTCCTAACAACCAGGAACCTCTGTTCTCCAGTCACTGAAGTTAACTGCTGTCCCGGCTTCTAGAACACCTAATTCTGACAACCCTTGTACATCTAGTTTTACTAGGATAGGTTTGTGATCAGTTAAGATTTAAATTATATCATGAACTAGGACTTTTTTTCCTAAAGACATTTTTAGCTGAAACCTAGAGGGACCCCAGGCTGGTCCGGGAGCTCAGGTAATACCTTACTTTGAAGCTCCTTCTCCATTGATGCCTTGTTCCCTCCCTCTCCCCTCTACCAAACCATGTCAATTCTCTATAGAATTTGTGTACAGATAAATTTTAAAAATTTTCTTTCTTAGGTAGTGTATATTCAATTCTCTACTTTCTTTGTAATATAGGTGAATATATATATATATATGTTTTAAAATTTAATTTATTTATTTATTCTTGGCTGCACTGGATCTTCGTTGCTGTGCACGGGCTTTTGCAAGCGGGGGCTACTCTTCGTTGCGGTGTGCGGGTTTCTCATTGCCGTGGCTTCTTTTGTTGCAGAGCATGGGCTCTAGGTGTGTCGGCTTCAGTAGTAGTGGCGCACGGGCTTAGTTGCTCTGAGGCACGTGGGATCTTCCCAGACCAGAGCTTGAACCTGTGTCCCCTGCATTGGCAGGCGGATTCTTAACCACTGCGCCACCAGGGAAGCCCTAGGTGAATATTTTTTATGTTATTGCTGAAAAATAGTGTTTAAATCTATACTATTTTATTTAATCTTCCAGTCTATAAAGGTTCATTATGATATCTAAGTTGATTTAAAATAACTTAATAGTTTTCTTTAACATCTTTATTGGAGTATAATTGCTTTAGAATGGTGTGTTAGTTTCTGCTTTATAACAAAGTGAATCAGCTGTACATATACATATATCCCCATATCTCCTCCCTCTTGTGTTTCCCTCCCATCCTCCCGATCCCTAAAATAACTTAATAGTTTCTTACTGTAACTTTTTTTTCTATAAAGAAACCTGGCACAGTGATATTACACTATTTGGATGATATTTTTGCTTCACCATGTTTGTTTTTTAAATATGTAAATAAAATTTTAAATATTTAATATAATAGTAATCGAACAAATATATATACATGGATACATGGAGATATTTTATTGGTTACTAATTACAATTAAAAATAAACAACAAAAGAATTTGGAGGGAAGATAGGAAAGTCTGACTGAGGCCTCCCAGACAATGACATCACGTGGAGAGGGCTGCTTGCTCTTTTTGGGGTGAGGATACAAGGTAAAGAGTCAGAGCATGTGAGGTTGATTTCCCACCCCCCTTCTATCACCAGCGTGTTGGGTAAGTGTCTTTCATTCTGTATATGTATCTATATAATCCTAAACTTCAAAACTGAAATAAGGATTTTTCATTTTTTAATGCCAGATGAGTTAAATCTCATTTGTTTTAAAGTAGTATCTTCAATGAGTATGAAAACCTTAACAATTTAACTAGAGATATCTATGCTTTATGTGTGGCCTATCCTGAACCCCTTGGAGAAAGACTTTATACAGAAACTAAGATTTTTTTGGAAAATCACGTACGGCATTTGCACAAGGTAAGGATTGATATATACATGATGTAAATGTGTTTATGGCTACATAGTTATTTGCCTAGTTCACTGTTTTCCAGTGCAGAGCTTGTATCAGGTTAAGGTTATTTGTTTTGTTTCCTAATTAGCATTTTTCTAATATGTATATAAGAGCTATGGGGCAAGCTCTGTGTTGCTAGTTTCTCCAAGGGAAGTCAGTTTAGTTGCTCCAGATCATACAGCTAGTAAGTTAAAGAGTAGGGTTTCAATTCAAGATGTGTTCAACTTGAAATCAAGTGCTTACATATCCTCTGGATGGTGTTTATAGAACCAAGTTTTCTTTTACTGTTGCTTTCCACGTCTTGGTGAATCTCTGTCTTTATATTCAACATTTTAGCTGCCTCTTCATATCCTATATAAGGTCTTTAAAAACCTGGAATTAAAAAGGAGAATGGTAAATTTACAAGTATGATAGAAAGTCTCTGTGACCAGTTATTTTGGTCAGTGTGCCATGTGCATGAGGGCAACATCACCGACTTGATCTGTGTATAAGCAGTGAATGAATTTTGTAGTATTTGGCTACATGCAGCATTTCTAACTTATTTTGGATTACTGATCTTATCAGGAACTGGATGAGATCATTTTTTCTTTGAACTAGAAACTTGACTACCTTCTTTTTTCCCCCCAGTATTTTATTCTATTTTATTTATTTTTTAAAACTTTTTATTTTATATTGGAGTATAGCCAGTTAACAATGTTGTGATAGTTTCAGTGCACAGCAAAGCGACTCAGCCATACATATACGTGTATCCATTCTCCCCCAAACTCCCCTCCCATCCAGGCTGCCATATAACATTGAGTAGAGTTCCCTGCACTATACAGTAGGTCCTTGTTGGTTATCCATTTATTTAATTTATTTTTTTTATACATCTTTATTGGAGTATAATTGCTTCACAATGCTGTGTTACTGTTGTAAAACAGAGTGAATCAGCCATATGCATACTTATATCCCCATGTCCCCTCCCTCTTGCATCTCCCTCCCACCCTCCCTATCCCACCCCTCTAGGTCATCGCAAAGCACCGAGCTGATCTCCCTGTGCTATGCTACTGCTTCCCACTAGCTATCTGTTTTACATTTGGTAGTATATATATATGTCGATGCTACTCTCGCTTCACCCCAGCTTCCCCCTCCCCCAATTGTGTGTCCTCAAGTCCATTCTCTATGTCTTCGTCTTTATTCCTGCCCTGCCACTACATTCATCAGTACCATTTTTTTAAAAAATTCCATATATATGCGTTAACATACAGTATTTGTTTTTCTCTTCCTGACTGACTTCACTCTGTATGACAGGCTCTAGGTCCATCCACCTCACTACAAATAACTCAATTTCATTTCTTTTTATGGCTGAGTAGTATTCCATTGTTTATATGTGCCACATCTTCTTTATCCATTCATCTGTCGATGGACACTTAGGTTGCTTCCATGTCCTGGCTATTGTAAATAGTCCTGTGGTGAACACTGGGGACATGACTCTTTTTGAATTATTGTTTTCTCAGGATATATGCCCAGTAGTGGGACTGCTGGGTCATATGGTAGTTCTGTTTTTCGTTTTTTAAGGAACCTTCATACTGTTCTCCCTAGTGACTGTATCAATTTACATTCCCACCAACAGTGCAGGAAGGTTCCCTTTTCACCACACCCTCTCCAGCATTTATTGTTTCTAGATTTTTTGATAAGGGCCATTCTGACGTGTGTGAGGTGATACCTCATTGTAGTTTTGATTTGCATTTCTCTAATAGTTAGTGATGTTGGGCATCTTTTCATGTGCCTTTTGGCCATCTGTATGTCTTCTTTGGTGAAATGTCTATTTAGGTATTCTGCCCATTTCTTAATTGGGTTGTTTGCTCTTTTGGTATTGAGCTCCATGACCTGTTTGTATAGTTTGGAGACTAATCCTTTGTCCGTTGCTTCATTTGCAAATATTTTCTCCCATTCTGAGGGTTGTCTTTTTGTCTAGCTTATGGTTTCCTTTGCTGTGCAAAAGCTTTTAATTAGGTTCCATTTGTTTATTTTTGTTTTTTCATTACTCTAGGAGGTGGGTCAAAAAAAGATCTTGCTGTGGTTTATATCAAAGAGTGTTTTTCCTGTATTTTCCTCTAAGAGTTTTATAGTATCCGGTCTTACATTTAGGTCTTTAACCCATTTGGAGTTGATTTTTGTGTATGGTGTTAGGTAGTATTCTAATTTCATTCTTTTACATGTAGCTGTCCACTTTTCCCACCACCACTTATTGAAGAGGCTGTCTTTTCTCCATAGTATGGTCTTGCCTCCTTTGTCATAAATTAGGTGACCATATGTGCATGTGTTCATCTCTGGGCTTTCTATCTTGTTCCATTGATGTATATTTCTGTTTTTGTGCCAGTACCATACTGTATTGATTACTGTAGCTTTGTAATATAGTTTGAAGTCAGGGAGCCTGATTCCTCCAGCTCCGTTTTTCTTTCTCAAGATTGCTTTGGCTATATGAAGCCACCATCACCCTGATACCAAAACCAGAAAAAGATATCACAAAAAAAGAAAATTATAGACCAATATCACTGATGAACATAGATGCAAAAATTCTGAACAAAATACTAGCAGACAGAATCCAACAACATATTAAAAGGATCATACACCATGATCAAGTGGAATTTATCCCAGGAGTGCAAGGATTCTTCAATATACGTAAATCAATCAATGTGATACACCAAATTAACAAATTAAGGAATAAAAACCATACAATCATCTCAATAGATGCAGGAAAAGCTTTTGACAAAATTCAACACTGATTTATGATAAAAACTCTCCAGAAAATGGGCATAGAGGGAACCTTCCTCAACATAATAAAGGCCATATATGGCAAACCCACAGTAAACATCATGCTTAATGGTGAAAAACTGAAAGCATTTCCACTAAGATCAGGAACAAGACAAGGATGTCCACTCTTGCCACTCTTATTCAACATAGTTTTGGAAGTCCTAGCCACGGCACTCAGAGAAGAAAAAGAAATAAAAGGAATGCAAATTGGAAAAGAAGAAGTAAAACTGTCACTGTTGGCAGATGACATGATACTATACATAAAAAATCCTAAAGATGCCACCAGAAAACTACTAGAACTAATCAATGAATTTGGTAAGGTTGCAGGATACAAAATGAATGCACAGAAATCTCTGGCATTCCTGTGTACTAACAACGAAAAATCAGAAAGAGAAATTAAGGAAACACTCCCATTTACCACTGCAACAAAAAGAATAAAATACCTAGGAGTAAACCTACTTAAGGAGACAAAAAACTTGTACTCAGAAAACTATAAAACACTGATGAAAGAAATCAAAGATGACATAAACAGATGGAGAAATATACCATGTTCTCGGATTGGAAGAATCAATATTGTGAAAATGACCCAAAGCAATCTACAGATTCAGTGCAATCCCTATCAAACTACCAGTGGCATTCTTCACAGAATTAGAACAAAGAATTTTACAATTTGTATGGAAACACAAAAGAACCCGAATAACCAAAGGTTATCCATTTTAATTATATCAGTGTGTACATGTCTATCTCATACTCCCTAACTATCCCTTCCCCCCATCCTTCCCCCCCTGGTAACCATAAGTTCCTTCTCTAAGTTTGTGGAAACTTGACTACCTTTTGTTAGCCCTGTGACCCTGGGCAACTCACCTAACCTACCTTGTAGATTGAACTTCATGTTCCTTTATCTGTAAAATGGAGATAAAGTAACACAGTTTGTGTAATAACATGACTAGGAGTAGATTTTTTCAAATGGTAATAACCCATAAGTAGAGCACGATTGATCCTGTGATATTTCCCTTATAAGATTTGAAGAAAAGCTCAGTTTTTGAAAGCCTATTTTATCTATCTGTTTATTTTATTTTGTTTTCATTGAAATATAGTTGACATACAATATTTTTTTTCTCATTTTTTTAAAATGTCGGTTCATTGGTTTGTTTATTTATTTATTTTTGGCTGTGTTGGGTCCCTGTTTCTGTGCAAGGGCCTTCTCCAGTTGTGGCAAGCGGGGGCCACTCTTCATCGCAGTGCGTGGGCCTCTCACTATTGTGGCCTCTTGTTGCATAGCACAGGCTCCGGATGCGCAGGCTCAGTAGTTGTGGCTCACGGGCCTAGTTGCTCCGTGACATGTGGGATCTTCCCAGACCAGGGCTCGAACCCGTGTCCCCTGCATCGGCAGGCAGGTTCTCAACCACTTGGCTACCAGGGAAGTCCAACATACAATATTTTTTAAGCTCAGTTTTTCAGAGCCGATTTTATCTGTTTATTTTATTTTCATTGAAATATAGTTGACATACAATATTTTGTTAGTTTCAGGTGAACTACATAGTGATTCAACATTTACATACATTATGAAATGATCACCAAATTAAGTCTAGTTACCATCTGTCCTTATACAAAGTTATTACAATATTATTGACCGTATTCCTTGTGCTCTATGTTACATCCCCATGACTTATTTATTTTCTAACTGGAAGTTTGTACCTCTTAATCCCTTTCACCTTTTTGGCCCCCTACTCCAGCCTTCTCCCCTCTGGCAACCACCTGTTTGTTCTCTGTATCTCTGAGTCTGTGTCTGTTTTGTTTTGCTAGTTCGTTTGTTTTTCAGATTACACATATGAGTGAGGCCATGCGGTATTTGTCTTTCTCTGTGTGACTTATTTCACTTAGCATGATACCCTCTGGGTTCATCCATGTTGTTGCAAATGGCGAGATTTTATTCTTTATATGGCTGAGTAATACCCCATTGTGTATGTGTATATATATATATATATACCACATCTTCTTTATCCATTTGTCTATTGTTGGACACTTAGGTTGGACACTTAGGTTGCTATGTATCTTGGCTATTGTAAGTAATGCTGCTATGAACTGCTATGAACATTGGGGTGCGTGTATCTTTTTGAATTAGTGTTTTCTCTTTCTTCAGGTAAATACCCAGGAGTGGAATTGCTGGCTCATATGGTAGTTCTGTTTTTAATTTTTTGAGGAACACCCTGTTTTCCATAGTGGCTGCACCAGTTTACAGTCCCATCAGTAGTGCATGAGGGTTCCCTTTTCTATAAATCCTTGTCAGCACTTGCTGTTTCTTGACTTTATTTATTTACTTATTTATTTTTGGCTGCGTTGGGTCTTTGTTGCTGCACACAGGCTTTCTCTGGCCGCGGCGAGTGGGGGCTACTCTTCGTTATGGTGTGTGGGCTTCTCATTGTGGTGGCTTCTCTTGTTGGCGGAGCACGGGCTCTAGGCACGTGGGCTTCAGTATTTGTGGCATGTGGGCTCAGTAGTTGTGGCTCGCAGGCTCAGTAGCTGTGGCACATGGGTTTAGTTGCTCCACAGCAAGTGGGATCTTCCTGGACCAGGACTTGAACCCGTGTCCCCTGCATTGTCAGGAGGATTCTTAACCACTGTGCCACCAGGGAAGTCCTATTTCTTGACTTTTGATGATAGCCATTCTGACAGGTGTGAGGTTACAGCTCATTCTGGTTTTGATTTGCAGGAAATGCTCTACTTTTTATTATATATGGCAGATACATTTTAGTGTTCTAGTGTGTGTATTTATCAGTTTATGAAAGTTTTTTTAAAGATGTTGGGGGTAGGAGTTTATTAATTTTATTTAATTTATTTTTGCTGTGTTGGGTCTTTGTTTCTGTGCGAGGGCTTTCTCTAGTTGTGGCAAGCGGGGACCACTCTTCATCGCGGTGCACAGGCCTCTCACTATCACGGCCTCTCTTGTTGCTGAACAGGCTCCAGATGCACAGGCTCAGTAGTTGTGGCTCACGGGCCTAGTTGCTCTGCGGCATGTGGGATCTTCCCAGACCAGGGCTCGAACCCGTGTCCTCTGCATTAGTAGGCAGATTCTCAACCACTGCACCACCAGGGAAGCCCATATGAAAGTGGTTTTAATGACAAGTAATTTAACTTAGTCTTAACATTTTTCATATGTTCGTTTTGAAGTTAAAGTTCTGCTGTTGTGAGCTGGTTAACTTTGGTTATACTAGATAACTGTGTGAGCCATTTATAAATTTTGCAATTTTATATTTTATCATAGGTTGTAAGTGTGATTTTAAAAACCTTTTTATTTTGAAATAATTTTAAGTTTATAGGAAAGTTGCAAAAATAATACAAAGACTTCTCAAATACTTTTTACCCAGCTTATTAATATTGACATCTTGCATAACAGTGGTACAATTATTAAAACCAAGAAATTAACATTGGTATAATTGTGTGATTGAAAAATTACAATTGTGAAGTAGTTTTATGAAAGTTTAGAATACTTATATAATTGTATACCATATTTTCTCTCAAGTACAGTGACAAAAAGAGAAGTTGGCTAATATGTAGATGACAAAGTAAATTGTTAATATAGCCAACAGAACTGAAAAGTTTCACCTGTGAGAACTTTTAAAATTACTAAAGTATTGCATTATGTTGTAGATCATTTAGAACATACTGATGAGCAAAAAAATAAACATCACCCATAACATACGTCCAGAATTAACCACTGTTAATACTTTTCATATAATCTATTTTTAAATATATCTTTTTTTGATACGTATTAACAAAAATATAATTTGATATATGTCTTCTGCATATTTTTGTTTTGTGTAGACTTCCATTTTTTATTAGAAAATGAAGTCATGTTGTATACTTTATAATGTGATTTTTGCTTTTAATAATATTGTAGGTCTCTTTCTTTGTCATTAAATAGACTTTTGTAATTCTGGCAATGATTGTAAAATTTTTCATTTTGTGGAGATACTATGATTTGTTTAAATATTCCTATATTGCTGGGCATATAGTTTATTTCCAGTTCATAAAGTTGTGATTATAAACAATACTTCCATGAACACCCTTGTAGCTAAGTTATTCTTGTGTTACCAAGTTTTTTTATAGGATAAATCCCTAGATGTGGAATTACTGGGTCATAAGTCAGGAACATTTCCCTCCATATCTGTGTGTTCCGAATTGGTGGATATGGAGGCCCGGCTGTAGGGACTTGAGCATCTGCGGATTTTGGTATCTGTGGTGGGGTCCTGGAAACAATCCCCACTCATGTTGAGGAGCAACCGTAGTAAGAAATTGTTCCTAGATTTATAGTCTATCCAACCAGCGCAGTAGTTCCTAAGTGGGCCCTATTCCCTAGCATTATTAAGTGGTTGCGATTTTTAATTTATTTACCATATGATAGGCAAAAAAGTATTATTTATAAGCTATTCCTATCATCCTGAGACTTAATTGGTAAAACTCCAAGTTTAAAAGCATAGTTTTCATCAAGAGTTAACTGGATGAGTGTTGAGGTCACGTCTTGCCTAAGGTCACACGGACGGTTGATGGAAGAACCGAAATAAGAGCAGCGGTGGCCTCGGGAGTGTCTATCCCGTCCAGTGGATTTTTATTGTTAGACTAGATTTCCATTAAACTTAACTTTTTAAACATCAGCCCTCAGATTTCAGTTTGATTTTCATTTTTCAAAAAATAGTAGGTTTTGGGCTTCCCTGGTGGCGCCGTGGTTGAGAATCTGCCTGCCAATGCAGGGGACACGGGTTCGAGCCCTGGTCTGGGAAGGTCCCACATGCCGCGGACCAACTAAGCCTGTGTGCCACAACTACTGAGCCTGTGCACCTAGAGCCCATGTTCTGTAACAAGAGAAGCCACCGCAACGAGAAGCCCACGCGCCGCAATGAAGAGTAGCCCCCTCTCGCCACAACTAGAGAAAGCCCACACGCAGCAACGAAGAACCAACGCAGCCAAAATAAATAAATAAAATAAAAATTAAAAAAAAATAGTAGGTTTTTATTAAATAAATATAAAATAACTTATTTGGGGAATATGGAAAATGTGTCAATTTTCATAAGTCTTATTCACAGAAGTGAATAATATGAAATGATGACATAACTACAGGCTGATCAAAAGTGATGGACATGAGGAAACACAATAGAATTACATTCTGTTTTAATCTGATCTAATATTCTAGCCCAAAGAACAGCATCAAACCATTACATTTTGTTTTTTTTTTATCTTAGAGAATGAAACATTTACTCTCTAGTATGGATGCTTGACTTTCATATCTAAGATTCACATTTTTTTTCTGGCTCTTTAATTGTTACTAAAGGTAGTTAAAAATAAGAATGTAATTTGTAAATGTAATATATAGTGCTTGAATTATGTCACTTATTTAAGAACATTAGTTTTTGATAAATTTCATAGCTTACAAATGAAAATGATTAGTGCTTTCTGAGTAAAAAATATTTTTCTTCTTTTTCTAGAGAGTTCTGGAGTCTGAAGAGCAAGTTCTTGTTATGTATCATAGGTACTGGGAGGAATACAGCAAGGGTGCAGACTATATGGACTGCTTGTATAGGTAAGTACACTTTTAGACTCTCGACAGTCTAAACAGTATTGCCTGCATTTGGTCATTGCAGGAGTTTTTTGTTTGTTTTTACTACCTACTTCCCATGAAAATGAGCAGAACTAAAGCATTACCTGATGTATGGACTTTACTCTGCTATGGGGAAAGGTCTGTAGTGTGGGTCATGTGGGTATTTGGGAGCCAGGCAGTGTATGGAAACTTATTCTGTGAAAACTAAAACTGTATTTGATGGCATAGCTCTGTTTCTTCAGTTGTCTGGGACTATGTAACACACATTAAATCTTGACAGATCCGAAGTGAAACTTCAGCTTGGATGAAACTTTTAGTGAATCTAAGCCCGTACCGCCCTCCAGCATGCTCTTGTTTGACTCTAGGATTCAGCATTTTATATTTCATGGAAGTACCTGGCAGTTTTCTCTGACGTTCTCCCTCCTAGTCCTCTAGACGTACTGAATCGCCGGCAGTGTTGTGATGCCTGTGGTCTCATATCGTCCGCCTTTCCTTGTGCCATGCTGTCTGTCTGGATTGCTTTTCTCCCTTTCCCTGAATGACTAGTTCCCATTCCCCGCTGAACTCCCCTCTCCTTGCCTCAGTCTCCTGCTTAGATCTTTGGTGTTAACTGCCACTCATGCATGTTCCTGTGGCACCCTGGGCTGGTCCTCTCTAACTCATTCACGTAGACGGTGGAAATAAGTACAGTACCTAGGTACACAGGCAGAGACCCATTTGTTGAAGGACAGTGGATAAATAGGGAATAGTGCTGTTAAGCACCTGGGCCTTGTGGCCTGTGATGGTTGCAGTGATAATTTTGCCCTGTGCATTGTGACTTGGGCCACAGATGAACCCCTGCCTCAGGTTCTTGCTGGAGAAGAGGAGTAGAGCTAGTCTCAAAGCATTTCCTGCACAGGTACATGGGGCCAAGGCATGGTCGCCTTGGTGTGTCTGTCCTTCTTTGCTTTACTCGTTCGTATTCCCTTTGGTTTTTATAACAACACTGGACTTTACTAGATGTAAGCTGCCTATATTAGAAACTGGAACTCACTTGTAAATGGCCAGTAGCTCTATTTCCTCTTAGAAGAGCAAAATGTAATAAAACCAGAAACCAGCAATTGCTGACAAGGGCAAGGTTTACTGGGGCTTTGGCTTTTACAAAACATGTTTGCCATCCATTAAACATCCTGACATTTGATTTCCCTCCTCCATACACCAAAGTGGCCTAGTCATAAGTAGAACTTTAAGAATTCCTTAGCTAAACCATGGGGGAGAGCGGGGGGAGTTTTAAGGATCAAAGTGAGAGCACACGCATGTCTGTCCCTGCTGAGAAGCTGGGGCCACTGGTATATGGATGACAAAACAGAGTGCTTCGACTGCGTGCCGTGCAGTGGGATCCCTCGTTAGCTGAGATACTTCAGTAAAGATTCAAGTTGTTTTTCTAGTCTTTCTTAGTTTTCTGGGGCACCGTTCTCTTGGTTCTCCTGCACCTCTCTTCACCAAAATCAATTTGGTATTATTGAAAGTAGTACTATTAAATTGGTACTGTTGATGAGCTTTTATTAAATTTTGCAACATATATGATATATACACATATGTGTGCGTATATATATAAAGCCATATGAGGTAGTTGGTTTTTTACAATGGAGGAAAACTAAGGGTCAGAGAGGCCAAGGTCCCTGAGCTGGAAAAATTACAAGGGCAGAATTTAAATCCAGATGAGTCTGAATAAATCCATTTAACTCCTTCATTCTACCTAGCCTCATTCTAGAGGGTCATCGTAGTCACTTCCGCAGGTTCTGTTCTCATCCTTCAGCTACACTCTGCGTGCTTTCTAGGATGATCTCTATCACTCCTGGTTTTAGCTACAACCTATATATTGATAACCACCAGAATAAATGTTTATGGCGGGTGGTCTAAGTTTCAGAGGAATATTCTTACCTAGCCAGCTGCCTGTGCCTCCAGGATGTTCCGTGGGTACATCGTACTGCTGCAGATGTTCACAACTGAGCTTGTTATCCTTTACACACACGCTGCCCCAGTGATACTCATTTTGGTTAATGGTAGTCCTGGACATCCAGATGTATGTGCCGGAAGTCTCAGTTATCCTTCACCTGGGGTTATCCTCTCTACCTGACCCCTCTTGGTCAGAACTTCCAAATGTCTCTTAAATTTATTATTTCCTTTGCAGTGCTATTATAGTATTGTAGTTCAAGCTTTTTATTGTTTCTGACCTGGACTATTATTGGTAACATCCCTGTAACCAGTCTCCCAGCCTTTGATTTCTAATTTATTCTATTTAGTAAACTTCTCAAGTGCAAATTTGATCACCGTCCGAAATCATTTAGTAACTTTCCACTGTCTGTAGTAAAGACTTAGAACCAGTGACTCATGGGATTCACTTATAGAGTGTTTTGTTTGACCTCTGTGGAGTTGGCTTCATGTGACTGATTTATTTAATTATATTGGTAGACTGGGTGGTGAGATCCTTCTCATAGAGGGCACATCTGGCAGTAATTAGATTAAAAACTGCTTGATAGTCTTTACTTGTTGGGTAGTAGGTTATCCAGGCTATCTCTTGTTATTAATCTTAGTCTATAAGGAAATCTGTGTGAAGAAATGTAAAGGAAAAAAAATCAGTTTTATTTCAAAAGCATTTTTCAGTATTATTGTTTTGAAGTAATTTCTAGCTTTTCTTTACTCTGATTTATTTATAAGATGGATATGCATTAGCATAGGTGACTTAAGGATTCCAATTTTAAAGAAAAATAATGATGCTCCGACCCCACGTTTCCTGCTGCTACATACCTGTTAAGGCCCTGCGGGCCCTTGAAGTGGAGTACTTAAAGTATTAGCTTGAGAACTAACGACTCTTGAAATCCAGTAGATATTAGCATGGGAACAGTTCTTATAATGGATTTTTTTAAAGATAGATTGAAATGCCTGATTTCTTAGAGGCTTCACAGTTACCTTAGGCTATTAGTTCTTGTTAGTTAATACTGTTGTGTTACTGCTGATACTCCAGAAAAGCAAAGGATACTTATCAATCACTTTGTTGCCAGAACGAATTATAAATCATATACTACTGCATGAGTTAGACCTCAGCAGAAGTCAGGTATTGACTGTGTGGTAGAGTATCGACTATTTAAAGAAATTATTGAAAGCTATTTTACTTTACGATTTCCTAGAATATATATCTTTATTTAAAAACAAATGTGTGGTTAATAAATCTGATTGTAAAATACTACAGTGACTTAGAAATTAAGAATGGTGTCTGAATCAAAATGAAAAATTATGCTACTTACATTTTAAATTATATCTATAAATTATTTTAAAAGCTTCTCTATCAAGCTTAAACTGTCAAGAGTAGAAATCTGTAATGAGAAGAATATAGATAATGAAAGTTAGTTTAAAATTTATACCATGCGGGAAAGAGAATAGTGACTTGTCCTATCAGATATAAAACATATATAGCTTCACTAACACAGTGTATTGGCTGTGGAATATACACACAGATCTCTAGTGAATCCAGACTTCTGCAGATCTAGCAGCTACTCTTCAGAGTCAGCAAACTCCTACGCTGAGAAGTTTACATTTACTGTATAGGAATAAGTGGGCTGCTGTAGGCTTCTGAATAGGGAGTTGATATCCTGAAAGCAGAATTTTTAGGTAAATTGGATATGCCAGAAATGGGAAATAGATATCAGTCATGAGAGTGTTACACAGGATCCAAGCAGAAAGTCAACAAATGGCATTGAAAGTGAAAAGGAAAATAATGGGAGGAGGTGAGGAGTAGTGTAGGAGGACAGGAGGACCAGCTGATTAAAGGAGGTAAACGGAAAGGTGAGATAAGTGATGCTAATGTTTTAGGTAGGATTACTGGGATGGCCATGGTACAGTGACCAGAAAAGGAATGGTTTGGAGCAAAGGGTCTTATAGAAAGGCACGTGTAATGGTGCTTATGACTAAGTTCCCCCTACTCAGCACTTTTCACTGTTGAAATGTTACATTTTTTATGTTTTTATGTCCTACCAGATGGGTAAGCTCTCTGGGCAGAGACTACATTTTTGTTTTTCATTTTTCTATCCTTAGTGCCTTGTTGTACCCGGCATGCAGTACGCACTTGGTCAGTACTTGCTGAATGAGAGTGGGAGACCTCGTGAGTTTTCTGGCCCAGCTCTGCCACTTAGTAGCTGATGGACCTTTGCCGAGTTCTTTAAGCTGTCTAAGCTTCAATTTTCTTACACGTAAAATGAGGATCCTAATAGTACCACATATATCTACCTCCTAGTATTCAGCCAGCTGCAATGCTTATGCCTGTCTCTGACACATGATAGGCGCTCCATAAGTGTCAGTGATTACTTTTATTTCCTGACATTCATGCTTTTATGATCTGGCTCCAGGCTGCTTTTCCAAGTTTGTGTTCTAATGTTAGCTTTTGCCATCCGTGCTGCTGGAACGTTACCCGTTGATTCATTTTGTAATTCGGAGAAGTATTTTTCGAGGACTGCTTATCTGCCTGCCACTGTTCTGGACACTGTCTGCCAGACCTCACATTCTAGAGAGGAGGTGGATGTACAAAACCAGTAGACAAAGAAAAGAACAGGATTATTTCACATAGTAGCAAGTGCTGTGAAGAAAACAGTTATGTATTAGATAGTTACTTCATTGGGGGGTGGGAAGGGAAGGTTAGTTTGGTTTGGGGTCAGGTCAGGCCTGAGAGAGATGTGTTTGAGCCGAGACCAGAGTGACAGAGACCAGAGGTGAAATGCCCTACCCCAGGGAGTCTGTTTCAGGTGAAGCAGCCGTTTCTCTCCAGCTCTTGCTTCCGTCTCTCAATCTTGTTCCCCTTTTCTCAGCTGGAAGGCGTGGTGGAAGCACAGCAGGAAATTATGAGGGTTACAGTGAGAATGGAAGGGAAAGCTAAATGGTATTTTGAAGGAAATGACTTTGTAACCAGTGGACAGAAGAGACTAACATGTCACATGGTGCACCAGGGTTGTAAGCCCTGGAGTCCAGAGTTTGAAGTGCGTGAATGTGGGAGGGAACTTGTGTAAGTGGTGGTGGCCGTAGCACTTTATGATTTTTCATCGTCTGCTAGGATTGTCAGTGGAGTTACGCAGTTGAAATTTTTGTTTTCTTTGCTTGTAGTTTCAATTCTCTGAACATTCAGCAGACCTTTCATTTTGATTCAGTGAACGTGGGAAAGTGTGTGTTTTAATACAGAGATTTTGTGGTTGTTGCCTAAATACTTGTATTGTCAATAGCTATTTTCACCTTGGCAGAAGCCGTCAAACGAATCGTTTTAGGTGTTGAGCATTAAAGGCCTTGTGGTGAAATCTGGGATGGTGAAAAGTGGTGCTTGAATATTACACGCCTTTGTACACATTTTATTTAACCTTAGAACTCTTTATTCATCTTAGTAGTTCTTAGAGTTCATCACAGTTATTAGTCTTTCTTTAGAAAGCTGTTTACCCCTGGTAGACAAAGTGATCTTGAATCTGTCAGTTTTGCCCATACTTCTTACTGTCTGTAACAATCTATTGCATTTTCTCACCTACTGATTGTGATTTTTTTGTTTGTTTGTTTAAAAATGAAAATTTATGTATTTAATGGTGATAAAATATAGAGAACTTTCTTGAATTTGATCTTTTAACCATTTTCTGTTTAATTCTTTGCAAAGTGAACTTGGCTTATTTAACAAGAATCCGGGAATGAGCATATTAGACTGTAGAGTGTTGACCTTTGGATAGGAGCTGTTGGGCTATAAGAGTATTGGAAAGTTTTAGAACAAAACCCCTGAGTTTTTTTTTAAGTGAGACTGTGGTAATAGGGTTTTTTTTGCTACTCTAGAGGTCTTACTCTTTGTCTCTTAGGGCCTAGCAAAGGCATTTGGGCTGGTAATTTTTATCTTTTTTAAAAATTATATTTCTAATTTATATATAATTAGTTTCTTTTGGATGTATTACTGAACTATTCTGCAGTTGATTATAACCCTGAAATGATTGCTCTAAAGTTGCACGTTACTTGTTTTCCTACTGATTTTGACATAGTGTCTATTGATATTACATTTGTTTTTCAGGTATCTCAACACCCAGTTTATTAAAAAGAATAAATTGACAGAAGCTGACCTTCAGTATGGTTATGGTGGTGTAGATATGAATGAACCACTTATGGAAATAGGAGAGGTAGGACATTCTTTAAATGACTGGCAAACATGAGTGTTTTTATATACTGAGGAAATTTGATTCACTGTCCTTTTCTTAAGGACACTGAGTTGGCTATCTTAAAATTGTCAAGATTTAAAACATCTTAAGGAGTAATTCCCTGGCGGTCCAGTGGTTAAGACTGTGCTTCCAATGCAGGGGACACGGGTTCGATCCCGTGTCGGGGATCTAAGTTCCTGAAAGCTGTGTGGCCAAAGGGGAAAAAAAAAAATCCTGAATGTTAAGTAAATGAAATACTGTCATGATTTACTAAGAATCTTCAGATAGATGAGAAGAACAGAAAAGATGTGATGAGTATTATTTTAATAGTTAAATTAATGATGGATGAATGACAGAAGGTTAATAGTTCTGCTGTATGAAAAATCTCATAAAAAGTATTTAGGAAATGTTGAGACTCTTATGGTTGAAAAGTGTGAAGGACATGGACTTAAAAGAGAACCTGAAAGAGAGGAAATACAAATTTGTGGATGCAACAAATTTATTTTAACTTTAAAAAGTAATTAAAGAAATTCAGAAACAAAGTATGCAGTTCAACCAATTCACTCAAATTTTTGAGGTACAGTTCAGATTTAAATGTGGAAAATTATAATATATAAAACATATACTGACTACGGAAGGAATACTCTAGTGCAGTGTTTATTTATTTATTTATTTATTTTTGGCTGTGTTGGGTCTTCGTTTCTGTGCGAGGGCCCTCTCTAGTTGCGGCAAGTGGGGGCCACCCTTCATTGCAGTGTGCGGGCCCCTCACTATCGTGGCCTCTCTTGTTGTGGAGCACAGGCTCCAGACGTGCAGGCTTAGTAGTTGTGGCTCACGGATGTAGTTGCTCCGCGGCATGTGGCATCTTCCCAGACCAGGCATCAAACCCGTGTCCCCTGCATTGGCAGGCGGATTCTCAACCACTGCGCCACCAGGGAAGCCCTAGTGCAGTGTTTTTTTATTCATGTCGTACATATTTATCGAGTAGCCAGACGGTGGGGTTACAATGGTGAACAGACAGAGGGTCCGTTCTCCTCATGGGGAAACAGATGCCAACTAAGTAAAGAAATGAATGTTAAATTTTGATAGGTGTCAGTGAAGGAAAGAAACAACTAAGATGCAGCATTAGTAGAAATTTAAATAAGAATGACCCTTTTAGAAAGAAATTTATCAGTGTCTTTCAGTAGACTTTAAAATGTTCAGTACCTGTTGACCAGGTAATCCCACGTCTGGTAATTTGTACTGCAAAACTAATACGGAAAAAAAGGTTTAAATGTTTAAAAGTATTCCTTGCAGTCATTAATAAGTGTCACTAATGGGCTAATAGTCTAAATTTCCAATATCCAATAAAAATCACACATAGAAAACTATATACGATATGATTTTGTTATAAAAGTAGGCAAAGGGATAAATTAGTAGAAAACAGTTCATAGAAACATTAACAAAGGGGAAAATGGTTTTTGAAAACATTTGGACACAACATTGTATGTTTAATAGGAATAAAGCTGTAGTGGGGAGAGGATGTGGAGAAACAGATCAGTGGGAAATACCAGAATCTTAATAGCAGTTGCTTTAGTTTGTAGGATTATAAGTGAATGTTTCATTTTATACTCATTCCTTATCACTAACAGCATCATGCCCACTCCTCTTCCCAGAGGAAATCACTATAAACAATTAGATTTATATCTTTTCTGAATTTTGCCTGTGTATTTACATATAAATATATATATATATACACACATAATAGTTTTGACATCAGAGCATACATAATATTCTGCAACTTGTATTTCTTGCCTTTTGTTTAAAAAGTAGGGATATCAGATAATTATTAATTATTTATTAAACTGTTCCCCTTAGTTTTCATTTTTTTGTTGTCACAAATAACACTGTGTGAACATCATTGTTCATTTATTAAATATTTTTTGAATCCCTCTGTGTGCTAGACACTGTACTGTATACTGGGAATATGGTAATGAGTAAAATAAACAGAAATCTTACAATCATGGAGTTACATTTGTGTATATATCTGCTTGTACATGAGCAGAAATTTTCATGGAGTGAGTACCGGGAAGTGGATTTCCTGGGTCAAAGCACAGCCTGAACTTTGATAGCCCTGCCACCTTGCCTTTCAAAGGCTTTACCAGTTTGCCCTCCTACTACAGCTATAAAATCCCATTTTCTTATGTATTATCTTCTTTGTGCTAATTAAAAAGAAAAAGAAGGCAAAACCTGAAGAATATTCCTTGTGGGAAAACAGATGCTTTTACTTATTTTTAAAAATTACCAGTGGATCAGAATAAAGTTATCCCAGGGAAACAGTAGAGAGGCTAAAAACAGAATCATACCTGTGTGGATGCAGCTACGTTGGAAACAGGAGAAATCAATTTTTGTTTTTAGGAGCAATCAGTTTTTGATACTGGAATAACTTGTACTCTGTATGAGAAAAATATATTGGAGTTTAAAGGCTTTCATGTGAAGGCAAAACTTGAAAACTTTGGAAGGCAGCATAGGAGCACACATCTCTCCTTAAGGTTGACCTTAGGGAGCGAAAGAGTTCTTAAAAGACACAAGAATGCAAATAATAAAGGAAAAGATTGATAAATTTGAGCACATTAAAATAGAATATATTTTTACTTAAAAAATGCTGTAAAGAAATTCAAAAGTCAAGTCACAAACTATGACAAAGTGCGATATGTAAAACTGTCAAGGGATTAATTTCCACAATACATAAAGAACTACTAGGTCGCATTGAGAACAAGACAAACATTAATGGAATAATGGGCAAAACAGATGAATGGACAGTTTACAGAGAAAAAAGAAAACTGAAATGCACAAAAATCATAAAAAAGATGCCCAGCCTTATTCAGGCAATTGCCAGTTAAAACCTGAAGGAGGTCCGTTTTATGTCCATCACATTGGCAAAGTCTGACCGGAGCCTGGCAGTAGCAGTTGTTGTCAGGATGTTGGCTTCAAGTGTAAAGTGGAAAACCACTTGGCTTTGTTTAATAAAGCTGCACGCATGCCTGCTCCTGTGGGCCAGCGTCTCCACTCGTAGGTGTGTGTCAGGGAACCGCTGGCTTATGACCACCCGAAGGTGAATGCAGGAACAGCCGCGGTGTTCTCAGTGGCAAAAGCTGGGATCACAGACAGTGTCATCAGCAGTAGAAAGTAAAAGTTGATCATAGTGTCTTCATGCAAGAGGATACTATATAGCAATGCCAATGATTGAACTATAAACTCTTTATCAGTTTGGTTGGATTTCACTAACAAGTTACAGTTAAAAAATTATACATAAGAGATAAGATTTTAAAATAACAAAAAATAAATAAAATTTAAAAATAATAACAAACAAAACAAACCAAAACAAAAATCATACATGGAAGAGCATACAATGTGATTTTGTTATCAAGGTCAGAAACAGTCAACTTCAGGACATCCCTGGCAGTCCAGTGGTTAGGACTCTGCCCTTCCATTGCAGGGGGCACGGGTTTGATACTTGGTCAGGGAACTAAGATTCCCACATGCCACGTGGTGTGGCCAAAAAAAAGAAATAGTCAACTTCAAAAATATCATATGGGGATAGTTACGCACTTGGTAGAGCTGTAAGGAAGGGAATGATTTCACACAAAAGGCGGGATAGTGATAATCTCTGAGGAGAAAGAAAGGAGGAGGACATTTGGGGCAACAGTAATGGTGAAGCCGTATTTCTTAAATTGGGTGTTGAATACAGGGATGTTTATTTTATTATTCTTTAAATTGACTTATTCTTTTATGTTTGTATGAGAGGTGTTATAATTTCAAAAACCAGCCAACAGCCAAATCACATTATTTTATTTAACATAACTCCTTTGTTTCCATTATAGTTTTGGTGTCTGTCGCCCTTCCCTAATATTGGGCATTTAGCGATCAATAAATTAAGGTTTTATAAAAATCAGTTATGTCTGTAAGATTTTCAATTAATGATAAAAGCTTAATTCTGTTCTTTTTACAGGTCTGATATGATAGTCATTGTCATTTTAAATTAGAAATTTATTTTCCTTATATTCAATTTTTATTTGAATTTTGAAGTATAGTTATAAATACTTCACTTGATGGGTGTTTTTACTTTTAAAAGAAGTCTTGAACAAATGTTTAAATCGAGTACTACGTAACTCAGCCTTGATGAGTTTCATTTTTCCTGGCAGCTAGCATTGGATATGTGGAGGAAATTGATGGTTGAACCACTTCAGACCATCCTCATCCGAATGCTGCTCCGAGAAATCAAAAAGTGAGTACTGACATGGATCTTTTTGACTCAGTCCTAATTCGCTGTTTGAAATGGTCTAAAATAGTGAACAGTTGTATGGCTGTCAACTGCACATAGGCCTCATGTTACTGTAACAAGCCTCATTTTCCATTCTAATGCCAATATTTTAAAATCGTTTTATAATCTTTTGGTTTTGGGGGGCACATTTCACGATGACCTAATATGCTTAGTAAATCAATAAGTCCCTGAAGGAAGTGACTTGTTTTGTAACCCTGAAACATCTTGGACCTCGTAGGCAGTGCTGAGTTGTTTGGACATGTTATGTTCTCAGCTGAGACCCTGGTGACAACAACCTACTCAGGAAAGCAGATTCTTGCAGTGGTTGTGGCCACCTTAATAGTCGGTTAACTCGTGAGGCAGATTTATGAGAAAAGGGCTCCCCACTGCCCTCATGGCCCGCAGTGGTCGGCTCTTTACCTGACTGCTGTGTGAGTAAAGTTTGGCACCAAGTGAGTTATCCTGTGGAGTCCAGAGTAGAACGTTCCTGGTCAGCTCTGGCCTAGCAGATTCTTACTAGACCTCAGCTCTGGGGAATCAGAAGCTGAAATCGCTCGCACAGGGAAAGTTTGGGTGACTGGAACTACTGTGTAAGGAATTCTGTAGACCAGTGAATTGCAGTGTGATAATGGCCACTCCCTCTGAAACTGCTTTCATGAAGAAGCCCCCAGTATGGAGGTTTTTATGCGAGGAAGGAAGCGGAGCGTTGTTCTTGCTATGGGGCTCCTAATAAGAGATAAGAGGTTAAGAGAAAAAGCCACAAAAGGAGAGACTATTTTAATATTTAGTGTGAACACCAAATAGAAAATATGTGGTAGGAGTTGGTAACTTGGTTTTTAAAAATTGTCACTCACGCTTTTCATGATCCCACTGTTTGCAGAGGTGATGAGAGAGAGGAGAGGCAGTAGTGAAGCGGTGGGGTGAAAGTTGTCCTCCTTCCTCTTTCTCCACTGAACCATGACTGACGAAAAGAACACTTCCAACGAGAGTTACAGGCTCCAGTATAACTTCCTTTGCTAAGAAATATTAGCTTTCTTCTTGACTTGGAATTCAGCTATTTTGCATTAAATGTATAACGAAAATATTGTTATAATTTTCTAAATACACTTTTTTTTTAAACATCTTTATTGGAGTATAATTGTTTTACAATAGTGTGTTTTCCCTCTACAACAAACTAAATCAGTTATACATACACACATGCTCCCACATCTCCTCCCTCTTGCTAAATGCACTTTTAATGAAATGTCTCTTTTAATAACAATTTTGATCCAACCTAGTAAATTTTCCTTGAGTGTGATTGTTAGCTTGTTAAAAATGAATTTTATGAAAAATTAAAGAAAATATAACGGAGAAAAATAATACAACAGTAGGATACTAATTCTGGAAAAGACATAGAGACTATATTGTTTAGAGACATTAGGGCAACTTGTTTTGGTTTTGTTGTTAAAATCAGTTTCCATTAAAGTATTACTCAACATGCTTTACTAATATCTCATTTATTTTTTATGTCTACTCTATTAGGTGGGTATTATCTTACATTTTACAGCTAAGGGTACTAAGACTTAATAATAATGATAATAAAATATGGAAACTGTGTACCAAGCAGTGATCTAAAAACTTTACGTGTGAATCCCATCTAATCTTCACCCTAGGTGATTGGTACAGTTTACCATTTTACAGTTGTGTTGCTCTGTTCAGCTCCCATCTTCTTAATTCCAGAGATTCAAATCTGGAATTTTTAACCCTAAATCCATTATGCCTGTCATTTCAATCCACAGAATGTTTCTTCCACTCCTAGCTCCAGTACTTTAGCTTAATGATGAATATATTTTGATTTTATAATGCTTTGAGTATTCTAGTGTTTTCACACATACTTTCTTTATTTGATCTCAAGGAGGCCAGGCAGGTTTTATTTATAAGTAAGCAAATTGAACTTCAATAAGGAAAAATGACTTATTGAACATGATGTAGGTGGGAAAGAGACTCCATGTCTTTAAGCTTCCAATTTGGGTCTTTCTGCTACATTGCTTTAACATCTATGTACCCATTGTCATGTGAGATATCATGGACAGATAGGGTGACAATAAAGCTTGATGAGAGAGTGGTAAATTGCCCAGAGCACTGGGAAAAGTAGATTGAAACAGGTGAGGTGAAGTGGAGAGGATTATACAGTGAAAAGATTTCAGAGCAAGGACAAATGACATGCCGGCAATCCCTAATAGAGAGACCTGGTTTTATTCCTGCCTAGATAGGTCTCCCTTAGTGCTAACATTATTTAATGTAGTCTGAGAGGTTATTTTTTATCATAATAGCCAAGAGTTGCTAAAAGAAAAGACATATGTCTTTCCTAGTTCTTAAATACATTTAGTACTTGGTACACTATTTACCCTTGGACATCAACATTTTCTAGATACTGCTGCTTTAAAACTGTTCCCAGGGTTTTAAGTTTGTTTAGCCCTGTGATTCTTAAGCACTTTGTCCTTTAGCTAAAATGCTTGCTTCCACCACTCAGGTGCACTAATGATACAGCTCTTTTCCTGCAACTTGGGTTAGATAATCCCTACCTCAGTTAATTGTTCTTTATTTTATCCAAGTAATATACTTTCTCCATCTTTTTGCTGTGTGCTCTTAGCTTCATCAGTAGATGAATTAATGTGGTTAGCACCTTTAGGAAAAGAGTACTTCCTAATGTAACTTTGGTTGTGCAGAGGCATATTTTATGCTGCACCATCACCTACATCTCTAGGAGTTTTTGTGTAGAATCACACATAGAACTGTCCTCCATTTTCTTACTGTAAGAGAAATATACAGATCATAAAAATGCCCCAACTCACAGGTAGTGTGTTGATCTTCTTGGAAGATTTCAGAAAGTTGAGGGCCATCTCAGCCTTGAAAGAGGTAAAGTTATCTGTCAAGCGAATGGAGGGTTTTTTCTTGTGAAATCAAAATGTTCTGCTAAGTGAAAATTCTTACTAGGCATGAATGCTGAAATGCTCAGTAAACTGTAATACAATTTCATGACTTTTGAAAAAAGTTGCAACTGGGTGGAGTGGGGTTTCTGTAGATCAGAAAAGACGGTCTAAAAAGGTCACAGGCAGGAAAACAAGACAGCAACATAAAGTGACGTAAAAGGCTAAACGACCATGTATCCTCTGCTTTTAAGGTACAGACTAGGTCCAGGCTCCTCTTTTTTTGATTAATTGTATTCTATAAAGGTGGCTTCTTCTTTTTTTTTTTTTTTTTTGTGGTATGCGGGCCTCACTGTTGTGGCCTCTCCCGTCGCGGAGCACAGGCTCCGGACGCACAGGCTCCGCGGCCATGGCTCACGGGCCCAGCCGCTCCGCGGCATGTGGGATCTTCCCAGACCGGGGCACGAACCCGTGTCCCCTGCATCGGCAGGCGGATTCTCAACCACTGCGCCACCAGGGAAGCCCAAGGTGGCTTCTTTTGAGGTATATAAACGCTACAGGACTAATCCCAGCTTCATGCATTTTAGAGAAACTGTTTCAGTGAAGTACTAGATTTAAAAGTGGAATGTAGGTTGCAGAATTTTTTTGTTTGCTTAAGAGAGTCAATGAAACGATTGTTAGTTTAATTTTTTTCATGGTATCATGAAATCTGTACATATAAAATTTAATTGATAATCCAAAAGTAAAAGTGCTCCTACTATATAAGGAAGAAAGAAACAAATGATGTAATCATAGGTTGTGTATCTGCATGTTTTTCACAGTGTCTGCTTCACTAAGGAAAGATAAAAATAATTCTATTTATATAATAACTTGTCTTTTATAATAAAATAGTAGAATTGCCAATTGAGACTTTCAGCGTAGTAACAACATTGTTTTTAATTTTAATAAATAAAATGCTGTAACTTTGTGGATCTAAATGTTACAGTGTAAGAATTTGAAATTAGAAGAAAGTAGATACATTTTTGAATGCAGGTAAAAGGAATTGCTTAGATGCTTAAAGATACTGTTGAAAATACAAACTTTTTAATGCTAAATGGATTCAGAATTGCTTTCCTTTTTTCCAGTAGCTCCGCAGTTAACTTTCTAGTGTCAAGTAGTCTTTGAACAAAAATAGAAACTTTATTTAAAAATTTATTTATTGATTTTTGGCTGCATTGAGTCTTAGTTGCTGTGCAGGGGCTTTCTCTCTAGTTGAGGCGAATGGGGTCTACTAGACTTCGTTGCAGTGGGTGGGCTTCTCATTGCAGTGGCTTCTCTTGTTGCGGAGCACAGGCTCTAGGCATGCGGGCTTCAGTAGTTGTGATGCGTGGGCTCAGTAGTTGCGGCGCACAGGCTTAGTTGCTCCATGGCCTGTGGGATTTTCCCAGACCAGGGCTCGAACCCATGTCCCCTGCATTGGCAGGTGGATTCTTAACCACTGTGCCACCAGGGAAACCCCAAAATAAAAACGTTAAATAAAATTCTTTCTTCCCCTTTGAATTAGGAACAAACACTCTATAACATAGGCTGCTATGGCTCATTTGTGTTTTCTCTGGCATGTTCATATGTTTGTTATTCTACTTCTTTTTGTTTGTTTGTTTGTTTTTTGCGGTACACGGGCCTCTCACTGCTGTGGCCTCTCCCATTGCGGAGCACAGGCTCCGGACGCGCAGGCTCAGCAGCCATGGCTCACGGGCCCAGCCGCTCTGCGGCATGTGGGATCCTCCCGGACAGGGGCACGAACCCATGTCTCCTGCATCGGCAGGCGGACTCTCAACCACTGCGCCACCAGGGAAGCCCCTGTTATTCTATTTCTTAACTGTTAAGAAATTATAGATTTCATTGAGGAAAAATATCTTGGATAAAAATAAAATTTAATGTAGTTTTTGTTCTTTTGTATCTCAGTTTCTGAGAGATGTTTTAAATTTCCCAGCTCATTTTAGATTTATGGATTTTTATCTGTGCAGTTGTTAGTTTTTGTTTTATGAATTTTGAGGCTCTGTTGTTAGTTGAATAAATATCAGGATTATTCTCTTCATGGTTAATTGTTTTTATTATTATGTAGTAACTTTATCTTGTGCTCTTTTCTGTCACATATTAATATTGTTATAACAGTTTTCTTTTGGACTTTTGGGGATTTTGCTGTGTGTGTGTGTATAATTTTAGTGTAAAATTAAATATAGATACAGGAGGCCATACAACACAAATGTACAGCTTCATGAGTTATTATAAGGTGAGTATGCTTGTTACTGCCACCCAGGTTAAGGACTAGAACCATGCCAGCCTCCCCTGAGACCCTTGTGTGTGTCCCATACCTTCCCTTTCTCCCATAGTAACCACTACCCAACTTTTGAGGCAATCACTTTCTTCTATTTCCTTATGGTTTTTTCACCCATGTGTGCATTCCTAGACTCCATAGTTTAGTCTTGTCTATCCTAAAAAAACCTTCATACATCTTTTAAATCTTTTAATCAATAGGTTTCTCCTCCATCCTTTTTTTTTTTAACTTGTAACTTATTTGTTCATGAATCCTGGCCATTTGATCTTTAGACTTTACCACCGTCTGGATTTTGCTGATTGCATGCATGAAGCCCATTTATACGTGTTTCTTTGTCCTCTGTTTCCTGTAAATTGGCAGTTCAGTGTTTTGCTCAGACTCAGGTTGGTTCTTGCCGGCAAAACCATAGATATTTTGTTCTTTGGTAATGTCTGATTTTTCACTCTTTGTTTTTTTTGGTACGTGGGCCTCTCACTGTTGTGGCCTCTCCCATTGCGGAGCACAGGCTCTGGACGCGCAGGCTCAGCGGCCATGGCTCACGGGCCCAGCCGCTCCATGGCATGTGGGCTCTTCCTGGACCGGGGCACGAACCCATGTCCCCTGCATCGGCAGGCGGACTCCCAACTACCGTGCCACCAGGGAAGCCCTGTTTTCTTTTTTTAAATATAGAATTTTTTCTTTTTTTCTAACTTCTGAAAATCATTTATGACATAACTTCTTTTAAAATTCAATTTTATATCTTGATAATTTTTCTGTGTTTGTACAAAGAGATCTTCCTCATTCTTCCTAAACTCTATATAATATTTGGTATGGCTCTACCTCATTTTTTAAACTCTTCTCCTAGTAATGTCTGTTACTGTTTCCAGTTTTTCCATTACTACAACTCTTGGTTCTGTCATGCACAGGTGCGATGTTTGGAGCCATAGAGTATGTGCATTTAGAATTAATGTTGCCCTCTGTAAAGTACCTGTTCTTCCAAAGGCAGAGTATGGGAACCCATTTCTCTACTACTCATCAAGTCTTGCCAGTCTGAAGGTGAACTGTTTCCTTGATTTCCCAGTGCCTCCTGAGGTGCTCTGAGGTTGCGGCCAAGCAGTCTGGGCACAGTCTGGTGCAGTCTGGAAGCAGTCTGGCGCAGTCTAGCTCAGTCTGGAACAGTCTGGGTGCAGTCTGGAACAGTCTGGGCTCAGTCTGGAGCAGTCTGGGTGCAGTCTGGCGCAGTCTAGCTCAGTCTGGGCTCAGTCTGGAGCAGTCTGGGCGCAGTCTGGTGCAGTCTGGGTGCAGTCTGGCACAGTCTAGCTCAGTCTGGGCTCAGTCTGGCGCAGTCTGGAGCAGTCTGGGTGCAGTCTGGCGCAGTCTGGCGCAGTCTGGGGGCAGTGTAGCGCAGTCTGGGTACAGTCTGGAGCAGTCTGGGAGCAGTCTGGCGCAGTCTGGGTGCAGTCTGGAGCAGTTTGGCGCAGGCTGGGCTCAGTCTGGTGCAGTCTGGGCTCAGTCTGGAGCAGTCTGGGCGCAGTCTGGTGCAGTCTGAGCGCAGTCTGGAGCAGTCTGGGCGCAGTCTGGAGCAGTCTGGTGCAGTCTAGCTCAGTCTGGGCTCAGTCTGGCTGCAGTCTGGAGCAGTCTGGGTGCAGTCTGGAGCAGTCTGGCGCAGTCTGGAGCAGTCTGGTGCAGTCTAGCTCAGTCTGGGCTCAGTCTGGCTGCAGTCTGGAGCAGTCTGGGTGCAGTCTGGAGCAGTCTGGCGCAGTCTGGAGCAGTCTGGCGCCGTCTGGGGGCAGTTTGGCGCAGTCTGGGGGCAGTTTGGCGCAGTCTGGGCTCAGTCTGGCGCAGTCTGGCGCAGTCTGGAGCAGTCTGGAGCAGTCTGGAGCAGTCTTGGTGCAGTCTTGGTGCAGTCTGGATGGAGCAGTCTGGAGCAGTCTGGGTGCAGTCTGGAGCAGTCTGGGTGCAGGCGCTCCCCTTCCTTGTGGCATCACACTCCCTGCTCCTTCAGGGACGTGCAGAGCAGCTAATCTGCTGACGGCCTTGCTGCTTTTGTGCCAGCCCGCTTTCAGTAACACCACTTCTTGCCCGTCCTCCTTCACTATCTTCCACTCCCTCCTTTTAGCAGTTCTTTCGCTTGTGCATTTTGGTCCGTAATTTTGTTTTTCTGTGCTATCTAGTCTTCATTCTCTTTTTTTCAGTTTCTACAGGTCCAAGGGCTACAGCCAACAATGGAGTGTTAAAAAGTATCCTTCCTGTCACTTCTCAGATTTGGAGTGAGAGCAGGAGGCTGCATTTAATTTGTTGCAACCATATTCTCATTTTAATCATAGGGAGTGAATGGGAGTTTCACCAAGAGATTAATTTACCCATTGTCACATATCAGAATCAGGACTTTTGAGAGAGTTCCAGCCTAACGTTTAATGACCATCACAAACCTTGGCTGCCCTCTGAAATGCCTTGGTTTTAAAATCACAGTTAGTGCCTTTTTTGGTCTCTTAGCTTTCTTCTCCTCTCTAATTTATTGAAAATGCTTCCGTTTTGTGCCTATCTGTACTTAAAATACTAGCTTATTGATGGTTTACTCATGTACCAGGCACTGTGCTACATACTTTCTTGGATTATGCATAATCTTTACCCTACCCTCGTGAGAGTAGGTACATTTCTTACCCCCGCTTTACAGAAGGGGACATCTCTGAGTACTAAAGGTTAATATGCACCTGCACAAGGTGACATATTAATGCAGTCAGAACTGGAACCTAGGTAGGCTGACTCCAAAACCCTGGTCTTAGGGGCTACGATAAGCTCTTCCTAGTGGTTCCCATCCTTCCAGCTGAGTGATTTCATTATGATTGTTGTAGGCATTTTCTACTTAGTTCTGTCAAGATCAAGTCATGAGCCATATTCTAAAAATTCTTCATATTCTTTTCTCAAGGCTCGTCTCTTGGGATCACTCTTCTTAGATGAGACCAGAGCTTATTCAGATAACCAGC